>NC_132914.1:16115919-17378419 GCF_047675955.1 Chlorocebus sabaeus
CTTTTTTCCTTCCTTCTTCCTTCTTTCCTTCTTCTTCCTTCCTTCCTTCCTTCCTTCCTTCCTTCCTTCCTTCCTTCCTTCCTTCTTCCTTTCTTCTTCTTTCTTCTTCTTTCTTTCTTCTTTCTTTCTTTCTTTCTTTCTTTCTTCTTTCTTTCTTCTTTCTCTTCTTTCTTTCTTTCTTTCTTTCTCTTTCTTTCTTTCTTTCTTTCTTTCTTTCTTTCTTTCTTTCTTTCTTTCTTTCTTTCTTTCTTTCTTTCTTCCATGTTCTTTCTCATCCTCTTTCTTGCTTTTTATTTTTTTTATGTGCCTTTGTCTGGTTTTTATATCAGGATAACACTGGTCTTGTAGAATGAGGTTGGAAGTATTCACTCCTCCTCTATTTTGGGGGATAGTTTTGAGTAGCACTGGTATTAGTTGCTCTTTAAGTGTTTGGTAGAATTCAGCAGTAAAGCCATCAGGTCCTGGGCTTTTATTTACTGGGTGACTCTTTATTACACATTCAATCTCATTACTTGTTATTGGTATATCTATATCTTGGGTTTCTTTCTGGTTCAATCTTGGTAGGTTGTAGGTATTTAGCAATTTGTCCATTTCTTCTTGATTTTCCAATCTGTTGGCATATAGTTGCTCATGATAGCAACTAACAATCCTCTGGATTTCTGCAGTATCTGTTGTAATCATTTCTGATTTTATTTATTTAGATCTTGTCTCTTTTTACTTAGCCTGACTAAAGTTTTGTTAATATTGTTTAACTTTTCAAAAAAGCAACTTTTCATTTTGTTCATCTTTTGTATTTTTTATTTGTTTCAATTTCATTTATTTCTGCTCTGATGTTTATTATTCTCTTTCTTCCACCAGTTTAGGGTTTGGTTTGCTGTTGCTTTCATAGCTCTTTAAGATGCATCATTATATTGTTTATTTGAAATTTTCCTCTTTTTCAATGTAGGCACCTATAAACTTCCCTCTTAGTACTGCCTTTGCTGTATCACATAGGTTTTGGTATGTTTCGTTCCCATTATCATTTGTTTCAAGAAGTTTTTCAATGTCCTTCTTAATTTCTTCATTGACCCACTGGTCATTCTCAGGAGCACAGTGTTTAATTTTTATGTACTTATATCGTTTCCAAAATTCCTCTTGTTATTTATTTCTAATTTTATTTCTTTGTGGTCAAAGAAGGTGCTTGATATTATTTCAATGTTTTTCAGTATTTTAAGAATTGTTTTGTGACCTAACATATGGTCTATCCTTGAGTATTAACCCCGTGATAAGGAAAAGGATGTTTATTCTGCAGCCCTTGGATGAAATAGTTTTGTAAATGTCCATTCGATCTATTTGGTTTGTAATGCAGATTAAGTCTGATGTTTTGTGGTTGACTTTCTGTCTGGAAGATCATCCAATGCTGAAAATGGGGGTCTTGAAGTCTCCAACTATTATTGTATTGAACCTATCTTTCTCTTTAGTGCTAATAATATTTCCTTTTTATATCTGGGTTCTCCAGTGTTGGGTGCATATATGTTTAAAGTTGTTATATCCTCTTGTGGAACTGACCCCCTTTTATCATTATATAGTGATCTTTGTCACTTCTTACAGTTTTGATCTTGAAATCTATTTTGTCTGATATAAGTATAGCAACTCCTGTCCTTCTTTGGTTTTCATTGTCATGAAATATATTCTTCAATCCCCTTATTTTCAGTCTGTATGTATCTTTACAGGTAAAGTGACTGGAGTCAAAATCTCATAAGTCTTCCTGGTGGTCTATTGTTTTGCAGCTGAGCTGGCATACAAGCAACTATATGCAATACCTGCCACTCTTCTCTCTGCTTTCCAAAGGCAGTGGAACCTCAACCCATAGCCACTGCCACCTTGGCTGTGAGGAGCACTGGCAGACTACTGCCTGTGTTCCTTTAAGGCCCAAGGTCTCTTAAGTCAGATTGTAGTGAATTCTGCCTGGCCTGAGACTCACCCTTCAGGGAAGTAGGCTCTCCTCTGGACCAGGACAGGTCCAGAAATGTCTTCCAAGGGTCAAATCCTGGAACAGAAAACCCCAAGAGCCTGCTTGGTGTTCTACTCCATTGTGGCTGTGTTGCTACCTAAGATGCAAGACAAAGTCTCCTTCACTTTTCCCTCTGCTTTTCTCAAGCAGAAGGAGTGTTGCTCCACAGCCACCACACCTGGTAATGGGCCGAGTCTCATCTGAAGCTAGCAAGTCTCAGAGACTCACTAAGGCCCTTGATGTAGTACCTGGGTACTGCTGCTGGTTATTCAGAGCCCAAGGGCTCTTCAGTTAGCAGATAATGAATGCTGCTGGGACTGGGTCCTTTTCTTCAAGGAAGCAAGTCCTTTCTGACCCAGGGAGTGTCTAGAAATGTCTAGGAGCTAGGGCTTGGAACGGGGACCTCATAACTGTGTGTGGTGCCCTATCCTGATGTGGCTGAGCTGATATCCAAGATGCAAGACAAGTCCTCCCCACTCTTCCCTCTTCTCTCCTCAAGCAGAAGGAAGGGGTCTCTTTTGGAGCCATGACTTGTGCCACCATGGGTTAGGAGAGGGGTGATACCAGCACTCCTTTGGCTGCTCCAACTGGTGTCTCAGTGTATCACGTATCCCCCAGTCCACTGTCTCTGGTCCTAGTTCAGCTCTAGAGCTCACTTAAGAGTTGCCATCCTAATGGTCTAGACTTCTTTCAAGTTTATGTAGAGATTGAGAGCACTTTGGCCCTTGGTGGTCCAGGTTTGGACCACTGGTATCGGTGATTCCCCTCTGGCTAGGGCTGGTTTAAATGTTCCCTCTGTGTGTGGGCATCAGCTGAGTTTGGTCTGGCTTTCCTTTCTGCCCTAACAGGATAGTACTGAGTTCAATGTGTCATAAATTGCTGTCTTCTCCTTCTGTCAGCACCCAGAGATGCTCTCTGCACCAGGCTGCTGCTGCTCAGGGTCATGCCGGGAGATTTAGGACTGTTTTCTATCTCTTCAGTGTCTCTTTCAGTGATATGAAGTGAAAACCAGGTACTATGAGAGTTCACCTGATTTTTGGTTCTTATGTAGGTGTTTTTTCTGAGTAGATAGTTGTTAACATGGTGTCCTTGTGGTGAGGGGCAACAGGTGGAGCTTTCCATTCCACCATCTTGCTCTGTCTCTCTCCTATACAGAATTCTTGCTTGGAGTTTTCGTTTTGTTTTTCTGGATTTTTATTTTCTTAATTTAAAAAAACGCATTAAAATTCATCCTTTTTAGTATAAAGTTTGATGGGTTTTGACAAATGATAAAGTTATATAGCTGCCAATGAAATAAAGATTTAGAATATTTTCATCACCCCAAAAGTCTTGTGTGCCTTTTAAGTTAACCCCTTTCATCACCCCTAGTCCTTGGCAACCATTGGTCTGGTTTTGTTCTCCATAGTTTTGCCATTTCTAAAGTGACTCATAAATGAGTACATACAAATTGTGACTTTTTGTGTCTGACTTCACTTAGCATAACACATTTTGAGAGTCATTTACATTGTATCAGTGGCTCAGTTACTTTTATTTCTGGATAATATTCTGTTGGATGCATGGACTATGGTTTGTCTACCCAATTACAATTGAAAGATTGCCTGGATTTTGAGCAAAATTATCGCCCTCTTGAAAATGACTTTCCCTTATGTGTTCCTCTCCTTGATCATTCACCAACCTTTTGTTCTGCACCCAGTTCCCCGGGATCAATCATATGCAGATATTGTTACCTTGTTGTCTCCTACTTGTTGTTCCCTACAAAAAGTGGACGTTAACCTAGGGTAAAGTTTAATATCTCACCTTAGACAATTAAACCAAAACATTAAAATGAACATTTTATATTTCAATATTTGATGGTATAATTACCACTGGCAATTATTCTACTTTATTCATTCAACCCCTACTCTCTGTGTAGCTACTTATTTTCTGGAACTAACTTAAGTGCTCAGGAGAAATTACTCAGGAAGTACCTGACATAATCCCTGCTCTTTCAGAGTTCATAGTGATGAAAAAGAAAACAAAATATCAATACTAAATAGACTAGGTGGGTTATGAAAACTTAAACTCTAGAAGTATGCTGAGGAAGTAAAGTTTGAGCAGAAATAAGACTACATTTGGGAGAGGAACATTCCAGACAGAGAGTATAGCACACATCACAGTATCAGGACGGAGCATTGTATGAATGAGTTTTAGAAGTTCAGAGAGCAAAGGTGATGGAGATATCACAAGAGATTGGAGATTCAGGTAAGGGATACATTGTTTAGGGCCCATGGACCAGAGGAATTTTTTTTTTTTTTTTTTTTTTGACAGATTTTCACTCTTGTCACTCAGGTTGGAGTGAAATGGCGAGATCTCGGCTCACTGCAACCTCCACCTCCCTGGTTCGAGCGATTCTCCTGTCTCAACCTCCTGAGTAGCTGGGATTACAGGTGCCTGACACCATGCCCAGCTAATTTTTGTATTTTAATAGAGATCAGGTTTCACTATGTTGGCCAGCCTGGTCTCAAACTCCTGACCTCAGATGATCCACCTGCCTCGGCCTCCCAAAGTGCTGCGATTATAGCCATGAGCCATCACACCTGGCCCAAGCTAAGGAATCCTACTACTATCCTAGAAGCATTTGGAAACCATTGGTTAGTTTTATGTAGAAGAGTCTGGTTAATCAGACTGAAGTTACAAAAACTGGTTCTACCTTGATGCAGTTGGAAATACTTTTTTGTTGTACTCCAGGCTGAAGTGGAGGAAGCCAGAGAGGATAGAAGTAGACTAGACTCATACAAATAGGTATTCATGAAGGTATTGCAATAGTTCAAGCAAAAGATAAAGATAATTTGAACTAAAGTACAGGTAGGGTGGGATAGAGAGAAATGAATTGACACAACAACTATTTCAGAAGCAAGAGAACAGGACATTGAATCACGCTGGATTTAGTGCTGTTGGAGGTGGGTAGATGGAGAAAGAGGCATAAAGAATGACACCTGGGTTTCTGACTTTTGTGGATGGTTTGGGCTTGGTATAATTTACAGAGCTAGAAGTTTCTGGGGGAAATTATTGAGTTCAGTTTCAGACCTGTTAAGTTTGAGAAGTTCGAAACACTTACAAGGAGATTCAAGCATGCAGTTAGCTTTGTGAGTGTGAAATACAAAAGAGTGTTTTACTAAGGCTACTGACAGGACCCTGTGGTTCATCCACATAGGTAGGGATTGAAGATGTGGCCAATGATTAGACTGGCAAAGGCAAAGATTCAGAGGAAAACAGGGAAAGTCTAGGATTAAGAATTGAAAATTGCAACATTAAGTGGACAGGAAGGTGAAAATGAACAAGCAAGGCCGATACAAAAAGAACAGTCAGACATATAGACACAAAACAGCGTTGTCTAAGATTACGGAAAGTTGGAGAAGAGAATGCTTGAGGAAGAAGAGAATAGCCAACATAGCATAATCTCCCAAGAGGTTCCTCGTGGACTTTGGTGAGAGCAGTGCTCAGGAGATAACGGGAACAGAAGCGCTACAGAGTGGTTTGAAGAGCAAGTAGAAGCTGAAAAATATGGAGACCGAGTATACACAACCCTACGAAAATCATTGCTGTGAAGGGGCAGTGTCTGTGGTGAAAGATAGAGAGAAAGAAAAGGTGGCAGCCAAGGACAAGCAGGGTCCAGAGAAGACTTTCTTTCCTTCAGTTGTGAAGTTATGAACATGGCTAAAAACCCAAAGGATGGAATCCATCAAAATAGCACAGAAAAAGCTGGAAGTAATGAGCTCCAGAAAATAGGTGGTAAAATTTGCTTTATATGGTTACAGATTGAGAGAGAGAGAGAGAGAGAGAGAGAGAGAGAGAGAGAGAGAGAGAGAGAGAGCACTCCTTATGCTCAACAAGACAGAAAGGAATTGAATATGGGTTGGAGTTATGTTTACTATCAAGGAAGATAAAAAAAGTTGTCACCTCTGTTTCCTCTGTAAGGTAGAAAGTGAAGCCAAAACACTGAAAAGTTTTGCAGGGGAGAGGGTTGAAGCTTTGAGATGAGTAGAAAAGACAGAAAGTGGTCACTGTAGAGTGAGATAATGAGTTAATCGAGAATGGCCATAGGCTTCACATATATTGATCCCTGATCAGATCTCACTCAAATCATCCTAAGATACATTAAATGCTTACTCTTATAATTTTTCCACATTATCTAATTATTAAGTGAAACAGGTGAAATCTCTACATACAATCCCCACTCCCAAACTGCTTCTCTTACAGATATTCACACTAAGCAAGCGTATCTAGAAACGTGTGACTTTCCTGTTTTGCCTTTTCTTTTTATGTTTTGATGAGGAGGATGTTTTAGTTTTCCCTTGGGTACTTCATTTTCTCTAGAATTACTGTGCCTTCTTTAAATATTTTCTCCTAAGTCCCTCTGCTAAGACAGGTACAGTGGCATCCCCTCATCTCTTCAGAGCACGGTCTTCTTTACCCCTTCTCTCACAGTTACATTTGAATATATCATTAGCTTTGGAATTTCAGCATAAAATTGATTTGAAGTATGATTTCAGCATAGTGTAATTGATTTGAAGTATGATTGTCAATGCAACGTTGCTATACCTGCTATAGTACTATAACTGCTGAGGTACAATCCTTAGCAGTTAAGGCAGTGGATTTTCAAAATATGCGATTAATGTTTTCATAGTTTTTACATAGCACCTGAATCACCATCACCAAATTTTTCATAATTAGATATTGGTAGCTGCTTTTAAGTGGCACATATGTAGGTACTATGTGTGACACCAAGTTGACTGTAAATGTTGCATTGCACCTTTAATTTGAAGGGAAGTAAAGAAGGAAGGGAAGGAAGCATGAGCAGATACCATTTCCACTTAGCAAACACTATGTCTTGCTTTAGCTATAAATCACACTCAGGTTCTGTTCTTGCTTTTTATGCCAAGCTAAAGTGAATCACCCAGTGCGGCGATGCTAATGCTTTAAATTATAGTTAGCCAAAAAACCTAGTTAGGAAGAAAAGCTAAATTAGTAGATGATAGCAATGTCTGGAATATTCAGAAAAAAAATATTTTAGAAGTTCATTAGTCAAGACATTTCATATAAATAAAATACGGGATAAAATTGTATAAATTAAGGCTGTCTAATGTCTTTTATTAAAGTTTTAGGGCAATTAACTGAAATGCCAGCAACCAACAGAATCCTAGTATATGACTGAATGAAGGTATAATATCTAAAAACGTGACAATCTGCATTTCTAATGTAGGGTTGTTTATCCTGTAGCCTGTAATTTGTGTCCGATGATACATATCTGCTCACACTTTCTATGTATGTTTCCTTATTTCTTTAAGTATATAATTTTGTGTTATAAAACATATCTTGTAATGCAATATTTTTATTTGATTTTCTTTAAACACGTAAGAGTCAAGTACAAATAAGATAGGTCTCTTAATAGGAATCTTGCAGTGGGGGGGGGGTGGGTAAATATAATGGGAAAAGCCTCTCCATGTAAAAGCAAAAATGACCTTCTTTAGTGTATTTCCACTGTTTTTCAAGTGTAGCAAGAGTAATAAGCCTTGGCAGTTGGAACATGCCATTCACCTGAGGGCTGTCAATCATTCTAATTTTGAAAGACACAAAACGTATGGATTGTCAACACATCATTTAGGCGAGAAACCAGTGCTCATCAAGAGAAAAAATTAAAACAAAAGCTCAAATCAATAGAAAATCAAAATGCTTCCTGGTCATTTTCTTCTAAGAGCTTAATAGAGATAATCTACAGTTTATATGCTATAGAAATTATAACATGTGAGATATGGACAAAAAACTGAATGGCTATTAGTTTTCCAGTGAAATATGATCTAGAGATCAATTGCTCAAATTTTTCTCTTTATTCCATAAAAAGTAAATTATTTGTCATTGAACATCTCCCATAAATACAACTATCTAATACTGAAACTGCTGACAGTCTCATAGGCTATTTCAGTAGTGGAAGCCAGGACTAAACACACTGAACTACATTAGAGTCGGTCCCTGGAGGACAGAACTGAGCTTCATTGGCAAGGGCACTGTAAGAGTTCCATTTGACTCCTCGTTAAACCTCTCACAGGGATTCTAGCTGCTTCTCTGTGTCTGCTCTTGCTTTTCCACAGAAGAGATAGATGTGAACCACACAGGCAAAGACACATTCCTACATATTTAGGAAAAGATCTCTTTTTTTGGTAAAAACCAAGCCTCCTATAGATTTTAAAAAGATCTTCCAGTTTCACGATCATTAACCACCTTTTTATAATTTTCAAAGAAAGTAGAGAGCTTTATTTAAATTTGTGAGAATTTATTTTTCAATGATTGTTTTATGGCAGGTAAGAGATTTTATTATTTTTCTGTGTTTATTTTTTCTCCAGGAAAAGTAGTATTAGGGGAAAATAGTTGGTGGTAACAATCTCAGCCTTCTTTACCTAACAGTGTGGTTGTCGTAATGAAATCTGGACCAATATGTAGAAGCAATTGGTGAAACATAAATTACTATATGCACTGTATGTTGCCACTGGCTGTTTTGTTGATTTGGAGTCTTGAGAATAGCATAATAAGATTTATCATACTTTGGAAGTATTGTACTGAAAAATCAGTCAATAGTTCAAAGAAACACAAAACATGCTCTATGAATTGAAAACCCCACACTGCGGATGACACAGCATTCACTTTCTTTATGAGAGTCTCTTCTAGGACAATTCAAAACACTGTTATGGTTTAAGTGCAATAAAAACAAATGAAAGCATTTTATCCAGCAATAGCAATGTAAAATACTTTTCTCTAGAGAGGAAATTTTCTGTGATTATAAAATAATACTTTCAGTCTTCAGCCCATCTAACCACAATGTTACTAATAAAAGAACAACAATGCCAAGTACTAATGCTTTACTACTTACTGTTTACTGTTATTGTTCCTCCAAGGTGGTCCACATATACATATGCACAAAGACAGAAAGAGCTGAACGAATTGTGATATATGACTAAGAGAAAAACAGAAAGACACAGCAAAATATGATTATTTAGGCCGGGCGCGGTGGCTCAAGCCTGTAATCCCAGTACTTTACGGGCGGATCACGAGGTCAGGAGATCGAGACCATCCTGGCTAACACCGTGAAACCCCGTCTCTACTAAAAAATACAAAAAACTACCCGGGCGAGGTGGCGGGCGCCTGTAGTCCCAGCTACTCGGGAGGCTGAGGCAGGAGAATGGCAGGAGAATGGCGGGAACCCGGGAGGCGGAGCTTGCAATGAGCTGAGATCCGGCCACAGCACTCCAGCCTGGGCGACAGAGCGAGGGTCCGTCTCAAAAAAACATAAAAAATAAATTAAAAAAATGATTATTTAAAAGTGTGCCTCATTATGAAAATTCTTTTAGCATTTACAAGATTAATTTATGATCAGAACTGCTTTCAAATGCCCTACACACATCAGGCAACATTATATCCATGTATAAACACACACATACACATACACACAAATGAATATCATCATACAGACGCATAATTCACAGACACATTTTAAAACTAAAGGCTACTCCAAAGAGAAATTACTGGCATCCTGTGAGTGTAATTGCTGCCCTTGGCCTATACATACCTTATGTTCTAGAGGTTAGATCACTTTACAGCCACTTCTGAGGGTTAGTGGGAATAAAATGCTGCTTCAGGAGCATCAAAATAAAAAGAAAACGTATTAAACCAAAGTTCCTATGAGTGCAATCCCAAGGATTAAATGTTCAGATGGCTCGTAAGTCTGACCCAGAGGGAGGGAGGAGCAGCTAACATATTCTCAAAAGAAGAAAATGTGCAAACCAATGAAGAGTGGACATGAAGGGCCTGAAGAGAGCATGTGATGGGAAGAAGGCGAAAACAAAAGAAGCTTCTAAAAGAAGCTTCTAAAAGAAGACACCAAGGACAATATTCTCATGTAAATTCAGACCATCATTCTATATTTTCCTGCATATGAATTTTGGTACATGTATACATATATATACATATACATATATTCACACTTATGTAAATATATTCAATCTAAAACTTCCTTAAGACACATACATACAACAACCAAATGATTAGTGTTTGGCCATTGCTCATGCAGCAAATGCTGAGAAAGCGCAGCCCTGGGTCCTTTTCTCAGGCCACCACTCCCTAGCAGTGTGACTGACAAAGTCTATGCCTGAAAGCCTACGTTCATGACCAGGGTGGCCTTTCCTGTCTCCTGGTGGCCAAGCATGTCTCGGGTATAAATAAGTTCCTTCCAATACTGACAGGGCACAGCAAGGGTAATTTACATGACAATAAGAAATGATTTCTATCTGAATGGTGCATACCAGAGTTGATTTTGACAGATTTATCTTTAAAAAAATACACATAACAAAAAAGGAGACAGGGAGAAGATTGGGGACCACAGCTTGAAAGTCGTTGCTTGTGATTCTAAAACGTCCCAGTAAAATTATTCACAGATAATTGTTACAAAATATAACTGCGGTGGCTCACCCCTGTAATCCCAGCACTTGGGAGGGCGAGGTGGGTGGATCACGAGGTCAGGAGATGGAGACCATCTCTGCTAACACGGTGAGACCCCGTCGCTATTAAAAATACAAAAAAAAAAAAAAAGGAAAAAAAAAAAGGAAAAAAAAGAAAATAGCCGGCCGCGGTGGCAGGGTCCTGTAGTCCCAGCTACTCGGGAGGCTGAGGGAGGCTGAGGCAGGAGAATGGCGTGAACCCCGGAGGTGGAGCTTGCAGTGAGCTGAGACTGCGCCACTGCACTCCAGCCTGGGCGACAGAGCGAAACTCCGTCTCAAAAAAAAATAAAATAAATAAAATAAAAAAACATAGATATATATATACAAATCTGTACACACCGTTGACACTTGGACAGCACAGAGAATCATGCAGTTGAAAATCCACATATAACTTTGGATTTACCAAAAATTTAACTACTAATAGCCTACTCTTGACCAGAAGTCTTACTGATAACATAATAAGCAGTTGATTAACACACATTATGTGTTGTATGTACTGTATACTGTATTCTTACAATAAAGTACGCTGGAGAACAGAAAATGTTATTAAGAAAACCATAAGGAGGAGGAAATACATTTACATTCATTGGGTGGAAGTGAATTATCATAAAAGTCTTTAACGTCATCGTTTTCAGGTTGATCAAACTGAGTAGGAGGAGGAGGGTTTGGTCTTGATGTCTCAAGGCTAGCAGAGGTGGAAGAAAATCTGCATGTAACTGGACCCAACAGTTCAAACCCGTGTTGCTCAAGGGTCATACATGTAAAATATTGTGATTTTTCCCCCTTTCATATTCAGCTTCAGGTGACCCGACACACTTTGGTATCAAAAGAGAATCTGAAATGTACAGGAACTGGATTTCGAATGGAAAACGTACATAATTGTGCTATTTGTTCCTGGGTAAGTGAGGGACGGAGAGGGTGAGAGTGTTTAAATGGGATGGAGAGAATGGAAGCAGTGGGGAAGAAGACAAAATATCCTTCCTATCACACACACACTCACACTACACACTCTATTCTAAAGTCACAACTACCCAAGTGTTATTGATCCTTTATAACTGCAACTGAGTACAGATGTAGCAAGACTGAGAGGGAACTGGGATCTGGCGCCTGGATTGCTCAAGAGGGGTCAGGGAAAACCCTCAGAACTCCTGAGACCCAGAGACTGTGGGAAGGGTTGAGGCGGAGTCTGCAGTGGGGGCTGTCCAGCAGTAGTAGGCAGCGGCCGACCCTGGTGGAGGGTTGGGAGGCCGCTGTCATTTTATGGGTCGGCAGCCAGAGTGGGAGTGTCCCTGCTGCCAGAGGACCACGGCGGGCCAGGCGCGGGGCCTCCACCTCTCGCTCACCACGAGGACCCCGCGCCTCCTCCGGCAGCCGCGGTGGTGGCGGCGGCAGAGCCTCGCCCACTCCAATCCCCACCCTCACCATCCTTAGTCATTAAAGAACGGCAGCGCCTGGCACGTTCTTGGAGGACCCCTGGCGCAGAGGAGGAAAGGGAGCAGGCGCAGGGGGACTGGAAAGGCAGCATGCGCCCGCCAGGAGCAACCTCGGCGCCCAGGGTCTGAGGCTGCAGCCCCAGTTCGCCATTGTGAGCCGCCACCGGGGGAGTCCGCTGGCGCAACCGTGCCCCCGAATCCCAGTCCGCGCAGCGATGGGGCACCTGTCCACGGGAATACACGGCGGCCGCCGCCTTCTGCCTCTGCTCTGGCTCTTTGTGCTGTTCAAGGTAGGGGAGCTCCGCCACCCCTCCTTCCCAGCGGTCCGGGCGGCATTCGCGCTCCGGCGCCCTCGCTCTGCAGTGGGGAGCGGCGCGCCCCAGGGCGCGATGGCCCAGCCGCGGGAAGCGGCTGCCGTGCAGCCTGGGCGCACGCTTTGTTGTCCTTGCGTGTGCGTGTTCCTGGTGGTCTTGAGAAGGGGGGGCAGCAGGGGGAAGAATAAGGGAAGTTTGCTCCCTCCAGCTTTCGCCCTTTGTGCTCTTTTATCGCCGCTGAAATCCACATCAAAGGTGGGCTTGTTGGATAATGCTTTCTCAGGCAAAATGAGGTCACTTTCTTTTCTGGTTTCCACTGCACCCCAACGCTGCTTAACCTTTCCGCCCTCCCTCTCACAGAATGTGTGGCTGCTTTGTCTTAATTTTCCTTACTGCTGGAATTACACACTGGGGAATGGAGGGGGACTGAGCTCCCTGGCCACACATGGACTGCCAGGGCTACGTTAGGGCAGACTTGTATTTGACTAAGGAGTGTCAGGTAGAGCTTGGGAAGGATTCCTCTCCCCAACTCCTATCAACATCTTTAGAATTCCTTTTAAAAGTCTCTCGACTTTCTCCACTGTATTTACAGATGATAGTACCCCTAGATTTAATGGTGCAAAATATATAATAATTAACTTTTTCCTATCTTCTTTGGAATGTGCTACCCTGAGGTTTTACTTTGAGAAAAATGAAAAGGAGAGGAGTTGCTTTGGAAAAATCAGTTTGACAATTCTATTGTACATACATTTTTTTGAAGAAATGTCAGCTAGATGTTTTTCTTGGACGGCGATGTGAAGTTATGAAGTGATTGTCTATCACTCATGTCTTCGATGGATCTACGTTAGTTCTGTCATTCGTCCTTTCCCCTCTCCGCAAAGCAAACTCAAGAATGTCGACAGGTGACTCGGAGCTATCCTTTCAGGACCACAGTGATACTTACCCTAGAAATTTATGCCAGGCTAATGGATCCAGAGGTTTTCTTATTTTAGAGTCACTTCTTGCTTATATGCACCATTAATTATGAATGCCTGAAAAGAATATAGTGAAACAGGACCAATGGATTCAGAACAGCATTAATTTTAAATACTCCTTACTTTCATTTATCTTAATGAAAAATAGAAAAAAAAAATTCAGGGCGAAACAGCAACAGAATGCCTAAGTGAGACTCTAAATTATATTTGATAGGTTTTTACATTTTTTCTTAAGTTATCAATAATCATTAATTTTAAAAACATGGTAACTAATAAGCTCAGTTATATGTTTTTACTGTAGGAGCTTGTTCTTTTGTACACACCACAAATGCATTAGACTTATTAGGTTGTCTATTAGTCATTTTCTAACTATTTATCAAACTGTCACAACTATTTTACCTATGCAATAATTGTCATGAACCAAAAATGAGAAACCAAGTCACTACACATTTTACCCAACAACAGCTAAGAGTGATATGTATGACATCTGATCCAAACCTAACGTGTAGCACAACTGCAGGTTTTTGCTTGAGTTCTTCCTACTGAGATAATTCCAGAAATAAGAGAATGACTTGGTTGGGAGTGAGGGTAAGGTTTTGCAATTAAAATAAAATAAATGTGGCCATTGTTTGACTTAAAACTTGATATTGGAATGAGAAAATGCAGTTAGTGACGACGTAATGAAAATGTTAGTGATTGTCATAGAGGTCCAGCCTGCTTCACATAATAGATATATTCCTGAACATTGCAGGTAAATGTAAATTATGACGAACTGCTTCCATAGTAAATACATTGCCAAAGTTTGCCATTTAAATAATAATTATTGTAATGGGAGACATAATTTTGTAAGAAAAGTCATTGTCCTTTATTTTATGTGAATGTAATATTTTTGTCACCTGAATATAAAATGTATCAAAGGAAAGAAGAAAAGACTGTATATATTAAATATCTTCTATGTGCCAGTTTTTTAAGGTATTTTAGATATGTTATTTCCTTTAATCCTATTTTACTGCAGTTGACAAGAGTGCCCAAGTGGTAAATTGCGCACATAGTGTAATGTCTTACATTTAGGGGATATTATATTACATGGTGCATTGGGCACATGGTATAATCTCTTTATAATTTGGAGATTTTTTTAAATTAAAGGTCCTGATTAAGTGCCAGTAAAATAGATCTACTCAAGCAGATGGTGACTGGAAGATAAGAAAAAAATCCATTATTAAATACCAAACTGCTAACTGTATCTCAATAATAAAATCCAAAATGTTCCATGTGTGCCGAGTCAGAAGTAAAACATTCTCTCAACTGTCCCTTGCCAAAAAAATTTCCATAGTTTTCACTATAGTTAATACATTTTTCATTACTCCATATGAGTATCCATTATATAACAGTGAAAATCCCGAAGGAACATAAGACAGAGGAATTCAAGTATGAGGCTTAATTTATAGGTTTACATTTTCCACAACTCAAAACTAAGCAGCTGGATATCAGTGGTGGAAAAGTAGGAAAGTTTGAATGTGTGTGAATGGCTATAACCGGTTCCACTGAGGGAGACTAAATGTGACTGGCCAAGAAAGTCTTTGTGCCATCATTCCTTATCCATGAAGCGGTGATGGGCACATATAATCGGGCATCTCAGACTGTCTAAATCATCCACTGCACATTATGAAGCTAATATCTGCATAATTTATCTTGCCTAAATACAATGTTGGTTATGAAAATTTTTATGTTTTTATCAATATTGATGGTGTATATAAAATAGAAGCAAAAAATGGAACTCTATTATTAAATTGAAGGCTACTAATTTCAAAGTCTTCTACGGATGAATGCAAGTGAGATATTTATCTGGCGAGCCTCGCTGTTGTGCGTCTTCCCATAATTCCCAGTGAAAGAAATGTAATTTCCTACACTTGTCCTATCTTTACTGAAGCCTTTCTAGAAAATGTCTTCCTGTATCAGTTTACTCAGTGTAAGTACTTTGTCTACTAAGGCGCAAACTGTGGGATATGACATCATAGGAATTTGAAGTTGGCCTTCCCTGAAATGTTGCTTTTTAGTAGTCAGCTGGAATACATTCCTAAACTCATGGGCTTGGCGTGTGTCCTTTTTCAACTCCTTCTCTTTATTTCTTTCTATTTCTGCTTTTAGCAGAGATATCATAAAATAATATTAAATTTAAAAAGAGTCTTAATATGTATTTTCTGAAACAAGTTTATATTTAATTCTATAATACATGAGTGTTATGATACTGGCCATTCTACTCTTATCCAGGGGAAATATCTGCTTTTCACGGTCTGTCTGCCTTTCTCCCCTTTCCTATGTCTCCCCTCCCAACCCCATACACGCACATAAAGAAGTTTCGCTTTTTGTGGTTGAGATTTCATCCATATATTGCACAGTGTTGGCAGGTGAAACATAATCCTTTCATTTTGCTGGAGTAGCTTAGATCCTTTCCATCACAATGAAGTTTGCTGCCTTAACTCCCATGTCATCTGACTCCTTTAATAAATCATATTGCCAACCTTTTGGAGGAAGCTTTTTACATGCGACATCTCCAGTAGGTTGGCAAAGGCTCCCTGGGCCACGCTTCTACAGATGATCGAGTAATAATCCTTCCCACTGTGAACATATGTTTGCTTTTGTTCTTTGTTTTGTGAGAGACTATTGTTGTATGAAGGAATGGAAAATTCACATTACACCTCTGCCTCATTTTGGCCCAAAAGAAAATACACATTTATATGGATAACTGATTAAAAACAATATGAGTTGTACTTCATTTTAAAATGTAACACTGTTTCTACTATCTAAATATCCAACTTAAAGGTATTTAAACGTATAAGCGGATTTACTCCTGAACCTTATAAATATATTTCTAACTTGAGGCTTCAGGGGTTGTAAAAGAATGTTTGATGTCAGATACAGTTGATGCACCTAAATAAAACATTGTAACTGGTAGCAGTGTGGCACAATAGAAGGCTTAACAACAATGACCACAGATATCAGGTTCTCATTTTCTCCCTAATTTAATGCCTCTCTGTACACGGTTCCAGTGATGTTGCATTTTCAGAAACATAGCCCAGTGCAATGATGAGCTTTACTGTAAAGCACTTAATGTTTTCATTGAATTACTCCAAATATGTTGTAAATATTTTTGAAGTAAAGGAATGTCTACTGTAATATTTCTCTCTTCCATGGTGCTACTATGTGGTGTTAGGAATTTAATAGAAGGTTTCTGCATTATATAAAAGCTCTGACTGAGAATAATGAAATATTATAATAGTGACTTGTGAACACATCTTTAAAGAAAATATAGGAAAATTATCATTATGGGAGTTAAATAATCATGACTACAATGCACTCATTACATTAAAAGAGTAAAAATTTTACCAATCACTTATATTAGGATCTTATTAAAACCATAAATTAAAATATCAATGTGTTATTTTTTTCCCAAAAATGTAATACTCTCAGTTGCTCATTTATTCGTTCATGTTGCCTCACCTCTCTTAAATATTATTAATTAAAAGGTAGCAAATGACATACTAGGGGAAATTGATTGTTTTAACCTCTATGGGTGACCTACAATTTCAGACAGTACCCAGATATACAGGGAATATTTTTGCCTCCTCTTGCTCATCACCACTCCCCTATGACCACAACCAATCAGAACTGACCAAGATTTCTATGTTCCTAGTAGAAATCCTCCTAATGTTTTGTCAGACATCACCCTTAAGAGATGAAGTCTTTTCTACACCCTGGTCTTGGTTATACCTATGGTGGTGTTTAATCCAAGGTCATATAACCCAATTTCTTACAGAACTGTTCTATAGTCATCTTAAATACCCATTATAACAGCTTTTTTTGCTTCAATAAGTATGTAAGATTTTTTTGTGTGTGTGCATTGTTGTCATTAATTTGAGGAACCCAAACAAGGCTAATATGGCCCAAGTAAAGTGAGCAAGAGTGTGAATGGATCGGGATGAGTGTGAGTGGGTTCCTTCTCTCCTGGTGCTATTGACTCCAGCAGGTCCCATATGGTTTCTATCAGCCAATAAGGGTGGCTCACGCCTGTAATCCCAGCACTTTGGGAACCTGAAGCAGGTAGATCACCTGAGGTCAGGAGTTCGATACCAGCCTGGCTAACATGGTGAAACCTCGTCTCTACTAAAAATACAAAAAATAGCTGGGCGTAGTGGCAGGCACCTGTAATCCCAGTTACTCCGGAGGCTGAGGCAGGAGAATCGCTTGAACCCGGAAGGTGGAGGCTGCAGTGAGCCAAGATCACACCATTGCACTCCAGCCTGGGTGACGAGAGTGAAACTCCGTCTCAAAAAAAAAAAAAGAATATGTAAATAACCTCCTTAATTGAACACCTCTCATATAATCTGCTATCACAGATTACTCCTAATGTTTCCCTTTTCCAAGCTTGTTCTAGGTCTTCAGAACACCAATTCTTAGATTTTTTTTTTCTTCTACACATTGTGCCTTTGAATTTATTTCTATGAGTAGGATCATATCTTACCCTTGTGCCAGAAAAGCGTTCGCAACTCTTTCAGCATCTAATTCTCCAGTGAAAGATTTCTTCTTTCCTTAAACATTCTAGTTACTTAAAGGCCAGCTCCTTTTTCTTCTGAATATATTAAAACCACCAAACAAACAGAAGATGTTTGAAACAAGGTTGCAGGGATTTCTTGATAAAAGGCTTTTTTTTCTTTCCTTTTTTCAGGAAATTGAGATGAAAGGGAGAAAAGTGATATATGCTTGAAAAAATATTTCAGAAACAGAGAATCAGAAATGGAAATAGGACTTCAAGCTTGAGAGCGGTATTGCAAATTATGAGTATGAATGGCAATTTCTGCAAGAAAATGAATATAGGGAAAATTAGAGAATGAAATGAAGAACATTCGATGAAAACAAATACACTGCTATTCTATTTATATGCAAATACATGTATTTTCTTATCAAATACTCTTTATCTATTTGGTTTTCTCCTCTTTATAAATAGGAATCCTGTGCAGTTCATTTTCTAATGAAACTATTCCTATCTTAATGACAATTTAAACTAAATAAACCTGTTTTTTAATGTAGGTTTTGGTACATTTAGTAGCAAATTAAAAGAATAAGAATGCAATTTATCTACAAGTAGTGGTCCAAGATCAGAATTTTATTAATAGTAATCTACACGAGATTTAAATGATGAATGTTTCTCTTTTTTGTGCTATTTCATTTTACTGTTTTCAGATAACTGAGACTTTTATTTTCCTCTTTCTGCTCACTAAGTTTTTAATATCAGTGATTTATGTAATGGGTGAGGAAGGGCATCATATGACTGTACCATGCCCTCAATACTGTTCCTTCATTATTACCCGCCATTGACCAAATTAAGTGCAGAGGAATTTCTGACCCTGGTTCTCTCAACCTTTAACCCATATCAGAGACCAGCTATGAGCCTGCTGTGCTGATCCGTGTCTTGTGATTCTCCCTTGGTTCCACCCATAGGAATTTGTGATTGGCATGTACAAACCAGATGTCAGAGAATTCAAAAGAATGTTCAGTGCCCTTTGTGTCGTCGGTCCTATCTGAAGTCTGATTCCAACCTCCCGTACTTACTTTCTGAATCAATATTCCATTTTGATAACCTCTAGTATTCCTGCTTTTGGATCTTGGCATTAATTATAATGAACCTCTCCTTGTCTTTTAGTTTCCTTGAAAGAGCATCCTATAAACATTTTTTGGCTGACCAATCTTTTCCCAATGCCAAAATGGCAAGATTGAGAAGCTCCTTTTCTTCTTCAATACTGTCTTTTGTATTCCAGAATGAAGACTTACTGCCCAATTCCATTTAGTTAATCAAACATCCATTAAACATCTAGTAGGTGCCAGGAATTTTACTAGATATTTTAGGTACAGAAGTAGGTAATACTCAGTTGAATCCCTGCCAATGGCATAGTGGGAACATGGACACAGACCATGGTCATTAAAATATGGTGTTTTGTTTTAAGGAGGAAAATGTGGGCTGCTAGAGGAGAGACACTTAACTATTTGGTGGTTTGGGAAATGATTTCTTTTAAGATGATTCCTGAGCTGAGTCCTGAAACATACATATGAGTTAGGTTTAAAAATATACACACATTGGCAGAGAAAACTGCATGAGCAAAGGCCCAGTGTTGTGAAAAGCATGGCAGAGTTTAGGAAAATGCAGATATATATATCAAAGGCAATGAAGCAACAGGAGCCAGATCAGGGAGACTTCTGTATGCTAAGCCAGAAAGTAGGATGTCCGTATTCTCTAGGTGAAGAGGCCTTATTGAAGGGTTTAATCAAGGCATTAGTGAGGTAAGAGTTGCATTTCAGATAGAGCTCTTTACCTGCAAGAAAGACTATCCCAAAGGTAGAGCAAGCATGGAAGAATTAAACTAGTAGTTATTGTAATTATCCAATTAAGAGATGACGAACATTGGCATTAGGTGACAGACAGTAAAAGAGTGGCAATGCTGAAAAATAGCTACATTGGCAAGACTGATTAGATGTGGAAAATTGGGGAGAGCAGGATGTAGGGTAATTTCTTGGTAACCAACCCTCTTGCCTGGAAGAGTAGCGGTCTCAAGATAGCATATGTGCTGTATAGTCTACTCTCGAGATCAACTCACCCCTCCACTGTGCCCAGTGCCAGGAAGCTTCCCTCTATAGACCGTTTCTTCCTGTTCCGTTGCCCTTTGGCTCCTAGTGAGTTTGGCCAATAGAAGGCACTAGCCAAAGATTACTGCTAGAAGGAGGGAGAAATCAAGTCATTTATTCTCCTAGCCTCCATGCTGGCCAGCCCCCATTAGGCAGTGGCTTCATTCTCTCTTCCAATTCTATAGTAAGCCCCTCTTGCAAGGCTGATGTTCTGGCCAAATTCCTGAAACAGTTCTCTGTCCTTATGCCTTGAGATCAATAGCTTCTCCCTGCTTCTAGACCCTAAGTATGTTTTCTCCATGCTTAATACAGTATTTCTGCTCCACGCCTTGATCCCTTCGGCTAGTCCATCCCTTCATTTCATTCTCTGGGATTTTCTTTTTGAATGTCCTGCTGAGACCCTGACTGATATAAGACATGGTGGTTTAGTGGTAGACTTTTGAGTTTGAAGCAGCTGAAAACAAAGAAACAAACAAAAACAGGTGCTTGATTATGAGCCTGAAGGGTAGAGGAGATGGAAGGCCTGGAGATGTGAGTGGGATCCCCTAGCAGAGAGAAAGGGACAGAAAGGCAGTGGGCCAGAAGGGGGTCTTGAGAGGCACCAATTGTTAATGTCAGGCAAATAAGGAATCTAAGAAGCTGAAGGTGCAGTCAGAGAGGTACAAAAGCAAAATTAAGGAAACCCAAGATCTAGGAAATTTCAAGTGGAGGACTTGACAAACAGCATCTAATGCAACAGAGAGGTCCCATAAGCTACGGTCTGGAAAATATCTTTGTATTAGGAAATAGGCAGGCTATTGGACTCTATGGAGACTGGGAAGTACAAATGCTTCTGGGAATTGAAGAATCAAAAAGCACCCCCTTATCTGATAAGAGCCTAGGTGCCAGGTGAGATCAGAGAGACCTGAGGTCAATATCAATTCTCCACTGTGCTATTTACTGGCAGTAGGATGTTGGGAAAGTTATTTCACCTCTCTGGATTCCCTTTTGGTCATCTCTTATACATATGTCTTAGAATTATTGTCAGGAATTAATGGGAAAATGACCATAAAGTACTGGGAACAGTGCCTAGAATACAGTAAGCACTCAATTAGTGTTATGTACGACAATAAACTGAAGACAAAAACAGTAAAAACAGGCAAAGCAAAGTCAAAGAGGTAGGGCAATAAAAATGTGTACAGAGCAGCATTTCCCAAAATATGCTCCACAGTACATTGGAGAGGCTGGCAATACTCTTGCATTGAATGTTATTAAAAATGAATACCTTTGTGGTGACATGAATTTGGGAAATTATTAGTTTAACTGTGTTTAAACTAGTATTAACTTGTTTTTGTGTGCCAGAATTTCTTAGAACTTTTAATATGTTAACATGTATTGTGTCATCCACAGGAGAAATATAGCGTATAACATTTTCAAACTTGTTTGATTATAGTATCCTTTTCCTTTTTTTTTTTTTTTTTTTTTTTTTGAGATGGAGTCTTGCTCTGCCACCAAGGCTGGTATGCAGTGACATGATCTAGGCTCACCGCAACCTCTGCCTTCCAGGTTCAAGCGATTCTCTGCCCTCAGTCTCCCAAGTGGCTGGGATTACAGGCATGTACCGGCATGCTCAGCTAATTTTTGTATTTTTAGTAGAGTCGGAGTTTCAAGTCTTGAACTTCTGACCTCAGGAGAATAATGAATATGCTCTAAGAAACAATATTTATCCTTATACACTAGATGCTTTGTTTATCTTTCCTTTGCTTAAAAAATGATAAATGTAACCTTAAGGATAAAGAAAATATAGCAGCAAGATCAACTGTAACTTAAATCTCAGGATCAGGAGAATTTGCTTGGAAAGCAATCATCCCAACTTTCTTATAAAACAATGATGTTCAGGAAAATGCTTTTGGAGGAAAATATGTAGATATCCTCTTATTTTATGGATTGTACTAACTCTGGCTTCAGTAATTGTACATGTGAAATGTTTCTTTGAGTTTTGAATCAAAAAATGAAACACACATTTTAACATCATTTTCCAATGTGATTATCTTAATATATAACTTCACAGACCAATCAATTTTGTTCAGTATATGTCGTTGAATCATAAAGCCATATTTTTTCAAAGACCATCTAGTTCAAAATGTAAGCTGATAGTTAGATATTGTCTCTAATATCACTGCCAATTAATCATAAATGGTGACATTACCAACAGCTGTAAAGTAGCTGTTCCACCTTTAAACAACAGTTTTGTTGCTTTGTTGTTGCTGTGTTTTGGTTTGATTTGGTTTGGTCTTGAGATTAACTATTTCTGGTTGTAGCATTCACATGCTACATGTTACTTCCATCTCTGCTTGACTTTAGTAGAGCACTATACAGTGACTGTTCTCGCTCTCATGCATGTTATGAATAACTGCTTTGCCAACAGACCTGATGGCTTATAAAGATAAAATGTGAGAAGCTTGTCATCTCACCATTCTGTCCTCATCCTCCATCACACCACTTTAAGCTTTTTACACCAGCCCAAATTTTCTGCCTATTGCCATTTTTTTCTTTTTTATAGTCACAATAACAAATTGAGTGGAAGACAGTTTTTATTCTTCCCAAGGGAGTTCCATGATGAACCATGGTAAGGAGTTGGGGATGCTAGTGTGAGAAAAATGCATGGCATGTAGTAAGCATTCTATATATGCAGATTTTATATTATTCCAATCTCTGCTCAAAAAACGTTTTTATTCAGCATGTCTTTCTGAACAGCCTATCTAAAGTCATCCCTATCACTCTAACATTTTACCACTCTTACCTAAGCTTCTTTTTCTTCAGAGAATGTATCATTCAGTACATGACATTGCATTGTATTTTTATGATAACTTAGCTCCTCTACTGGAATATTTATAGGTTTCATGAGAGCAAGGACTTTGTCCATTGTGTTCATTGTTGTATCCTCAGCACCTGGAAGAGTGCCTGGCCTATGGTTATGTCTAGGGAACATTTGTTGAATGAGTGAACGAATGAGTGTTGAATAAATAAATGGAGTGAGGGAGGTCAAACAGAAGGTATGGGACAGACTCGATCCAGAGGAAGAGCAGGATGCAGGCATGAAAGCACAGGGAGTAGAGAAGCTGCACAGTGAGATGAGCTAGGAAGGAGGGTCTATCAGGCAGGCACCGCTGAGTCGGGCTGGCGAGGCAGTGGCATCAGGGTGGAGGATGACCTGAAGATGCCATTTTGCTCTGGTGGAGGGAACAGAGGTTTTATTACCACAGGTGAAAATGAACTTGTTTAGATGTCAAGATAATGTTCCTGACACTTTTTTCTTCTCTTTATTTTATCAGGTTAGAGTAAACCACTGAAGACAAATGATGGGTGCCCAAGTCATAAATAGGTTCCCTTGTGTAATGAAGCAAAAATATAGCTTTTCTGATGATTTATTCTCCATCTTATTCATTGACTGTGCCTGTAAAAGAAGTTTTCTGAGTTTTTAAAATGTAAAAATTTGTTTTTGTTTTGGCTCTACAGTTTGAAAATATCAAATTGAAAATTAATGTGTAAATCTTTTTTTCTCTCTCCATGCATGTCAATATAACCAGATTGTCTCTAGACCTCAAAAGGCATTTCTGGAAACTCACACAACTAACTGAAACTCAGATGATAAATTATTGTTTTTCTTCAAAACTTAAAACTTTTATGATTTCCTTTACTTTTGAAAATTTTATTTTTATTTTTTTAAATGCATATAGATACCTCATGGAAATTTTAAAAATGACTTTTTCAAAATGATTGTCTTTTCTTGGATAAAATTCCATCAGGTAACTTCTTAGAGAAACAACTGGTAATTTTTATACTCAGTTGAAATACTAGGTGATAAATATTTTATAATGCAACACAGACAGTGAGTTAAACATGCTGATTCATGAGTGCTACATACATTAAAGTGTTAGTATATATAGACCAAAAATCTAGATTGTCAAGATTTTCAAGTGACTAACATACAAAATATATGCTTAAGACAATTGTTATTACTTAAATAATTCAGTATTTCTCTGGTAAGTTGAAAGGTATTACATAATCTTGTAACGCACTGATCTATATCCATAGTCTATTAACTGTGCTGAAAAAGTACTGAAGTTTGGGATAGCTATATTTTTTATTCTACAACTTTAATTTTGTTTTCATTTGTTGGCAAATCAATATATATCTTTATAGAAGGAAAATTGTGATCAAATTATTTACACTCTCACATACATGACTGAAAGGAGTTTTTGCTCCTCCCTTTATAAATTTATGATCAGGAGACTCATTTCTGGAGAGTATAAAAATAACATTAATAATTCTTTGATTAATGAATTGTTTTCTTTAAAATTAATAATCTTCTTTACTTAACATCAAATCAAAATTTCTGGAAACATTTGAGAACACCTTCGCACAAGTCTTTTTCTGTCTTTGCAGTGGCTACACTAGAATTAGGCTAATTGTCACACATTACCCTGTCTCTGAGAGAAGCCAGGAATTTCCAATTTAAGTCAAGTTGGTGATCCATAAAACAGATATTCTAGTAAAATTACTATGAGCTTTCTACTTACTTTGATATTGTGCTGATAACTAAAGTGTAATTATAAAAATTGAAGTGTTGTTACTGCCAAATACCACAAAATATAAACATCACACTTATAATAATAAATACTGACACCATCACCTTAAGAAATATCTTCTCATTTGGATGTATTTAAAATTCTTAGATCTTTATCTAGGAAAAAAATTAGCTTCTAAAGTTCTTGAATGTTAAGTTGATTAACAAGATAAATAGTAACAGATCAAGGGAATGGTATATTGTCTGCATATATTATTAAACATTGAGTCATATGGTCATCTTTTAAAGAATTATAGGAAAAAAAAGGTTATTATGAAATGCATTGGTGTAATAGCCTTATTTACATATAAACATAGTGATGAGATGTGGCCAAGTGTATTCTGCATTGTCATGGGGGAATTTCCTCTGCAATTTTCCCTAACTAAATTATACTTTTTAATAAGTCTTTCAGAACTGATGATAGGCCTTATTCAAAGTGGTTAGATACTTGAGATTTTTAATATGGAAATTGTGGTATTGACAAAGCTTTGCTAAAATAATTGTAAGGACTTAGAACTAAATACTTTGGAATTCATTCTAAAAACTTAGTTTATGAAGTTTTGTTAATTTTTTTAATTAACAAAATTTGCTAAAACTGAGCCACCCTTACAATGTGTCTCAGATTGCTTCCTTGGATTTACATTTGTTTATTTGCAACAAATAAAATACAGTTGCATCTTTAAACCCTTTTTCCATCTCTGTGCTATTACCTTGGTTCATTTCCACTGCTAGATTGTTGCAACATCTTTCTTTTCTGAAGGATAATTCAGAAACTAATGAGAATCTTTCCATTGAAATTCTTGTTGCTACACTGAGGCCTTCAATTAGCCTCTTTACTATACAGCTGCTTATGGTTCTTAAGTAAGGCATTCTTAATTTGATATCTTTAAGCCTGAATCAGGTGTGCATCATCATGCATGACAATTCTATAATAACATACAAAGAACTGGAAAACTGATAGATGTTCACAGTGGAAGATGTATAAAATACAACAGGCAGAAAAAGAATATCATCATTCCCAAACACTGCATTCCAAAATAGCTACCATCTGGAGACATATATTTCCAAATCTTTTCCTATGTCTGTGCATTTGAGGGTGTATGTTTAAAAAAAAGTATAAAACTTCCCTACTATACATGCTTTCTTCTCTTAAAGGTGTGATAATTTTTTCAAGACCTGAACATTTTCACTCTTCTGCAATTTAGGACATTAACCCATATGTCCTGGTCAAATTGCATACAATTCCCAAGTGTATTTGCATTGTTAAAGACGTAGATGATCATAGATACAGACTGCAACCATAAAGTGGGGAAAAGGAATTTGTTGAGCAAAGAGATTGTTGTCTATGTGTGTGCCCACCGTTAGTGTTTAAGAGTCACTTAAGAATTACACACATAACAAAACTTCAGATGCTATACTGATAGGCATTTATTTTCTATTTTTTTCACAACTAAATACTGTGCATAAGAAACTTGAGTATAAGGGCATGCTGGTAAAAAATAAAAAAGATATAGGATTGAATTCTGGTTGTATTCTTTACTAACTATGGCATTTGGCAGTGTACTGTGTACTGATCTCTTCACAGAAGACAAATCACAGTGGCTGCCCAGATCACTATTCCTCTAGCAGCCCAGTCTGCCATCCCACCAGGTCAGCCGATGCCCAGCCTTGCTAATATCTTGCTAATCTTGGACGGAAATTTCTTCTCCTCTTTGATCCACATTGTCTGAAGTGGGGATACCATTCTCCTACTTGGCCTTACTGCTCTGGGCAGAGCATATAGCCAAGAGGTGAACACCTGACCTAAGTCCATGTGGGGACTGCATCTCGCTGACCACTGTCTTTGGAATTGGCATGTGATCTAAGCCAGAACAATCAGAACCTAGTCCTACAATTGTTTTCAAACCGGCAATGGCAGGGGAAGTGAAAGAATATTTTCCTTTCCAGTTGTGGAGCTAGGGCATGAACTTGGACAGTGTCTTCAACCATAAAACTGACTTAGGAAGAAACATTTTGTAGGAAGAAATATTTTGTAGCAGAAAAGAAGCCGGCAGGAGTAGAGAGACTCCAGCAAGACTATCATTTATTGCAGGAAGATGATCTCATTCCTCAGACTCCAGTGAGTCACTCCACAGGTACTTAGAAAAATTACAAATCTACTAAAATTCAATTCCATCATAACCAAGCAGGCCTAATAGTGATACTTGGGATCCTTATGTAAACTGAATCAGAGTGATTATGTAATTTATCGTACCAACCAGAACGCTTCCAGGAGTGAAGGGATCCTTGTGCCAGGATAGAAGACACAAATCAGCCTGTTCTGGGAAAACCATGATGGATGGTTACCTCCTCCTGAAAACACAAACAAGCAACACGTTTTGTGCAGTATGCAGTCACTAGTTCCTCGGCCGTCTCACTCATCCATGAAAATCTCTGCTCTACGTAAGATGAACTAACCATAGAAGAGAAATTGCAATTGTCTTAATCAAAAACTAAAACCTGTACACACATGTTCCTAGAAACTTCATACTGGTCCCAAACTGAGAATAACCAAAATGTCCTTCAATAAGTAAAAGGTTTAAAAACTGTGGTGCATCCATGCCATAGAATATTACTCAGCAATGAAAAGCAATGAAACCACTTAAGTGGTTCACTGTGTATCAATGAATCATTGATACACAGAGCCACTTAAGTGAACTTCAGGAAAATTATGCTGAGTGGAAAAAGTCCATCTAAAAAGGTCTCATTCTGTATGATTTCATTATAGAACATTATGATGAAGGAAAGTTTCATGGTTGCCAAAGACTAGGGATTAGGGGAATGGGGAATAGCTGCATGTGGCTAAAAGGGGGTAACATGAGGAAGCCTTGAAATAATGAAACAGTTATATATCTTGATTGTGATGGTAATTACATAAAGTTATACATATGAAAATTGTAAGATCTAGACATACACTCACAAATGAGCACATATGTAACTGGTGAAATCTGTATATACTCTATGAGATGTACTAACATCAATTTCACAGTTTGGAGTTTTCTTGTTTTAATATGTAAGATATCAACATTGGGGGAGGCAGGGTCAAGGGTACCTGGAACTTTCCTGTATATTTCTTTGCAACTTCCTATAAATCTGTAGTTATCTCCAAGAAAATGTTTTTTAAAACGTCATTAGGTTTTCCAAAGCTTGCTGTTTTGTTTTTTGTGTGTGGCACTCTGCTACATATTTTAATAGTGGATAGATATAGTCTTTGTCCTATAGTGACTGTCTCAGAAAAACAATAACTACAATTGCAGGGAAGATAAGTTATCAAAACAAATGTGAAGCAATTTAGAAACATACACAAAATACACAAGGACGTCAATAAAACACCATTAACTTTAAACTCAAATTTATTATGAAGCAGGTTGTATATTGGACTGTATTCTTACAAGGTTTATCCAGAAAGTTCTTGAAGGGACCAAGTGTTAAGGCATTCCCCTTCATAGTTCCCACAACATTGTTAAAGGCAACATTTTAATGACTCTTCAGAAAAACAGATAAAAATGGAAATTATCATTGTAGGAGATAAGGGCAAAATATTAATTGATGAAGTAATATTCTTCCATTCCTTTAGTAATTATTAAGTAGCATATCTGGAAATGGTATAAATAAGTTTGAACAAAATAGAAAGTATAAGATAAGCTTACAAGGTTTGAGTAAAACAGGAGCAGAGTAGAGGAAAAGGATGGATGAAGTATTAATATGAAGATGAATAGATGTTCAGATATTTCCACCAGTCAATCGTCAAACATACATTAAGGTACACAGGTGAGGAAGGCACTGCGTTCCTCATTTTTAAGAGCATAAAACAAAGCTATTTTCCTAAGACATCTATGATATAAGTGTAATAACATAAACATGTAAGAAGCTAAAGGGCAATATATGAGTTAATACTATAATAGAAGCTTTGAAGTATTAACCTATTAATTTGTAAATGAATGAGAAAGAGAACTGTATTCAAATAAGTGTCCTTGCATTCAGATAAAGGAAAAAGCTCTTGGGCTGGAGGGAGCACTGATTTCATGAAGGAAGACAAAATGTAATATAAGTCCAATAGAGTTTAAATAGTTAGAGTACGTTAAGAAAAACATTTCACATTGGAGAAACAGAAGAACAGAAGTAGAAACATGAGAAAATGTAAGTTACGTTTAGGAGGCTTGAATAAAACAGTGGGGATAGATTCAGGTCCTGAGGAGGATGAGTAGTTGGAAATGAGGTTGAAAAGGTGGTTTTGCCCAGCCATGAACTTCTATCCATAATAATCCACTCAATCATGCTACAAAGGGAAACATTAAAATGAGCTTTAGTTCAGCAGTGGTGTGCAGGAAAAAAATTATCATACCTCATTTTAGCTTTAATTGCTTTTATAATTCTGAATTTGCCGTTAAATGCAAATGCTTAATTCTAAATACGTGTGCTCTGTCTTAATTAGATAAAATAATCCTCTGTTGCTTGGGTAGTTCAGCAAATTAGTCCCTAGACTTAAACTCCCCTGGATCATGTTGTTTATGCATTAATCGGTATGCACTCTTAGAGATAAATGAAAAATAAATGGATTTTTTCAGAGACAAGTTGTAACTGTCAACATACTTTCAAATTTTTATCCTCTGCATGTGACTAAAAATTTGCCATTGTTTACTATAGTAATTACAATTCATATATATATGCCCCCATACTTGTAGAATTTCTTCTACATGTTTATATTTTATTTAAAACTACATATTGCTAGCCAAAGCTAAGCAGAGAATCTAAACCTCACTATTATGTACATGACCATACCACCAACTCAACAATCGAGGTTCTGTCCACGTTTGTATATAAGATATGTCCCAAAGGAACTAATCAATATAGGTAACTCAAGCAGAAATTCAATGATTTAGTTCTTCCAAGCCTCACTGCCTTATTGATAATGATGGAGATGATACTGATGATCACTACCATCAACTGAGTGACTGCCGTTTATCGGGGACACTCCTAGGAGCTTTATGTACATTATCTCATCAAATCTTTACATACTCCTATATATTATAATCATTTCAGTAATGGGGAAACTGAGTTTCAGAGAGAAACTAAAGGAGTTAGGAGTGAAACCTTGGTCCATTTGACCACAGAACTCTACACACACTGTAACATACCATACTTGTTTGTGTGAAAACTCTGACATGGCTTGTATTGCCCCATTTATTGGTTTACCACTTCTTCCTCTTCCTCTTACTATAGAAATATCTCAGGACACAGGTGAACTGAATCAGTCCTTGGTTGGGAATGACTTTTGGACAGATATGGGGTAGGGATTAATCCTGGAGACAGCTGATTCCTGCCCATCCAAAATCATTCTTGAAGTTTCTTTTTTCTGTCCGTCAATCTGTCAGGCACATGTTCCCAGAAAAAAAACCTGCTATCAGGGGATTCCTATATATTCATAAATGTCAGATTTATTCTTTTGTTTTTTATCTTCTTCAGTGTAATAGATTTGATGCTTCTGTACTTTGTAAGATAATTACACAGAGTTGAATGTAATGCTATGTGCTGATGGGGAGAACTGGTGTTTTAAATTCTTTTAAATCCGAAGCTTTTATGGTCAACTATAGAAGCACAATGGCAGACTCATGCCCTGGCTTTAGAAGCCTACATGAGATTTTGTGACTTGCTGGCTTTATGAGACTTTTACACCTCAGATTGGCCTTTCCCTCCAAGAAAGATACCACCAGACAACAACAATTTTAACACTAATGTCTTCCTTTTGATTACATTAGATTTGCAAATTAAACAGATTAATAGTAGTGTTCTGTGTTCCTCTCAGCTCTTCTGTTTAATACTCTTATCTGACAAAGTGTAAATAGAAGACATAATTAATTACTCATGACTTGCATGTCAAATTGCATAAAAAATTACAGCCCCAGGAGGCCCATTATTACATATCTGACTGTTCAGTGAAATTAGTTTTGCAAAGAAAAAGGATACCTTAAGATAAGGGTTTTGTTTGTTTTTCTTTTCTTTTTATTTAATTTATTCGAGTATCTGCAAAAAAAAGTGGAAGAACAACATTAACTCTTAATACAAAATTAAGGAGCTTAATTCTTTTGCCCAAGGATATGTTATTTTTCCTTTTTTTATTTTTTAGTTCGTCCATGAGATATTAAACTTTCCATATGAAAGTTATAAGGTGGTGATGCTTCTACAAAAGGAAGACCCCAGAATTTGCCTATTTTCTCTTTATCATATATCCCACAGAGAAAGTTATTAGTCAAGCACGCTATGCCATACCCCCTCCTCTGTAAATTGTCTCAACCTTGAGCTGGGAAATGTACTGCCATGACTGAAAAAAATGGAATAATTTTCTAGCCACTTCTTGTCTTATCTGTCTAGAGTTGATCTGAATGAAATGAGGTCTCTGCTTCAACCGGAGAGCTCAGCATTTCATATTTAGCTCTCAATCTGTTTCATGATAATTTTTGAAGGAACAGACCGCTTATGACAAAATGTGCTGTACTATTATTAAAGGCATACTGCCTTTACAGAGTTCCATCACTTGAAACAAAGTGTTGGCTGGGAAGAATGCTTGAATGTGCATATCTTCTGAGGTTTTTCTAACAGCTATTAAATAAAATATAGTATGTGCCTCAGGTAAGAGAAAATCAAGTACCTGATTTAAAAAAAAAAAAAAAAAAAAAAAGGTCATAGCATTGTCAGTAGAGCAAAGCAGCATAAAGCAAAGATTACCTGCCTGCAATCATTAGTCACTTCACCTCTCTGTAAAAATGAGAGTCATAATCACTTCTACCTCGCGGGATTACTGTGAGGTCTAAATGAACTAATCTGTGAAAGCACTTTGTAAACTGTAAAGCACAATTTAAATACATATTATCTTATCAAAAATGTCTGCATCGCCTGTTTCATTGACTCTGGGATAGAGCGGTTTTCTTTTCCACATTTTTGTGTATCTGTGCATGTGTGTAGTGTGTTTCATGGAAGCCTATAATTAACATGGTAGTACTTTCTTTTTCTTTCTATAAACTAAAGTTTGCCATACCCAGGTGCATTTTCTGTCACCTGAAGTCACAGCTTAATTATGTGTCGGGAATGACTTAATATATAAAAGTCATAAAATATTTCTGTCTAATGGCAAATACTTTTATGTTAGCCCCGTCTTTTATATACTGACCAGATCATTCTCATTAAAAATTGTTGTTTATCTAATTTCACACCCATACCATCCAGCTTTGTTTGTACAGTGTTTTATGTTTATGATCACCAATCATCTTTCATATGTTATATTGGAGCATAATTTATTCTTTCTATGAACAATTATAGAGCATCAATTGTATGCCAAATGCCGTGCTAATCATTCACTGTCTCCTTGGATTTCACTTATCTGTAGGTAAAAATGGTTACATATTTATAATAATAACTCCAATTACAGTGCAGTTGGCTCAACCTGTACACACCCAGTATCAGCCTTTTTCCTATGAAGAGCCCTCACAGGTGTTGCTCAGTGCCCAGTGGGGCTTTGCTGTGGAACCCTAGTTCTGTGTCCTTCCATCCTCGAAGGTTTCCTGTTAGACATCTGCCCTGCTCTACCAGGTGCTGCCAACCCCAGCACCTTCCTTGATGTACCCAAAATCTTCCCATCCCTTGAAAACTAAGCCTTTCTTAGTATGTCAAACTGCTGCTTTGGTTTTTCTGTTTGTTTGGTTTTCCCCTTGCAGTTTGTCAGCTGTGGGCCAATAGGTTTCTGGAATTTCAGTGCCACTAATTATTCAGGTATGGGTCCCAGCATAATTGTGTGTGAAGGTGTGTGAAGTCCATTTAGGCACAAGCTGGGATCTCCACTCTTGACCCCATCACATTAAGAATAGCAAAAATTACTTATCTCATTTTATCTTCCTCTCATTTGCCTTGTCCATCTTCTAGCGGAGTTGAATAAACTAGTGGACCGTGAAATAATCAAATGCGGGATAGCATACAGGAAGATGAAAAACATAAATATAATCGAATGTTTAAAGCCTGTGTTACATTTATTATGTGTGTAAAAGTTTTGACATCTTAATTGAATGTGAAAATAGATACCAGGTAAAGGGTTTATTTTTGTTTGATACTGTCCTCCGTGTATTTCTTTCTAATTTCCACAATGGATGAGATATTACAAATTATTGAAAGTCCTAATTATCTCAAACACGTTTGCATTTTACGTTAAAAGTCCTCAATAAGCAACCATTTAATATGAATTTAAAATTAAAATACAAAGGCTGGACACGGTGGTTCATGTCTATAATCTCAGCACTTTGGGAAGCCAAGGCAGGAGGATCACTTAAGTCCAGGAATTCCAGAATAATCTGGGCAATGTGGCGAGACTCCTATCTCTACAAAAAATTTCAGAATTACCTGGGCGTGGTGGCACGCACCTGTAGTTCCAGCTACTTGAGAGGCTGAGATGGGAGAATCGCTTGAGCAGGGGAAGTCAGGATTGCAGTGAACGTGATTGTGCCAGTGCACTCCAGACAAGATGACAGAGCAAGACCCTGTCTCAAAAATAAATAATTTTTTTCTTTTTTTTTCTTTTTTTTTTTCTTTTCTTTTTTCTTTCTTTTTTTTTTTTTTTTTTTTTTTTTTTGAGACGGAGTCTCGCTCTGTCGCCCATGCTGGAGTGCAGTGGCCGGATCTCAGCTCACTGCAAGCTCCACCTCCCAGGTTCACGCCATTCTCCTGCCTCAGACCACAGGCACCTGCCACCACGCCGGGCTAAGTTTTAGTATTTTTTAGTAGAAACGGGATTTCATCGTGTGAGCCAGGTTGGTCTCGGTCTTCTGACCTCATGATCCGCCCGCCTCGGCCTCCCAAAGTGCTGGGATTACAGGCGTGAGCCACTGCGCCCGGCCACAAATAAATAACCTTTTTAAGAAAAGTTTCATTCTTTATAGAAACATATCCTACGTTGAAGGAGAGTTTTAATGTGAGTCTATATAATCATTGTCAGGTTCTAACTAAAAAGAAGGCAAATATAATAACCGGGCTTTGTGACTTGAAGAACACAAGAAATAATAATGAGAACTATGCACCACTTCACAATTCTCACACTTGAACGTTGTTAATGTTGAAGCCCCAGGATTATGGAAACATTGGAAATATGCCACACTGTGATCACATTGATTCGTAGAATTAATAGTAGGTATCATCCAAATGGTTCTAAAATACAGTTTTTAAGTGTGAAATGTCTCTCACAAAGATGGTCACGACCTTTCAGAGCACTCTTTTGCAAATAAATAATTCTGGATAGCCAAATTCTACTAGACCTCCCCATACAGAAATCTCATAAAACTCAGATAAATGCAAATAAGTCAATGAAAAGAATACCTCTCTATCTTCCTCCTAACTCAACCACTGAAGACTAATATTACCTCTATTAAAGCGATGAAAGCAGATGTGGTATACATTATTGATAATGCTCCGCACTGGAAGTTAAAACTTTTATATATGTTCTCTCAGATTACATAAAACTCATATAAAATTTACTTAATGAAGTTTTCAAAATAGTATATGGAAAAAAGGGTAAGTTTGTGATTTCATAGCTGTTTTCATATGCTGATCTCAATTCAATATCGTCTCTCTCTTTTCACAAACCATCTGGGAGATTGACAAGTTGCATCTCACCAGATGGCCTTGCATACCAACCTCACACTTCCGTGGCACCATCCCTCCATGATAAATCCTGAAATGCTTTAATACAATGTTCCTGCTCGGGAAAAACTCCACAGCTCATGTCTTAAGAACCAGCTCATCGTCGCCCACTTCATTTCCCAAGGTTGAAATGGGATATGATTTCCACTGGGTGCCAAATTATTCTATGGCTCAGAGGAATTAAGTGATTCCAGCTGAATACACCACCGAGCTCCTATCCTTCTATCTTTCTACAATCTCTTTTCTTATTCTCTGTTTCCCTTACTACTCCCTGGCCTATTGTTTTACAACTTACACTTTACAGAGAGATTCCATTCTTTTTTCCTCTCCTTTTCCACATACATAAATCACTGGAATGTATACTTTAAAGCGTCAGAAAGCAACTACAGTTTTGAGCTGTGGTTCATGTCTTCCTGAACCTAGCATGCAGAGAGTTGATACTGTACAATACAAAACTGAATTGTCTGTGTCTATTATTTTATAGTATAACTACATATTTAAAAGACACATGCACATATGTGTTTATTGTGGCACTGCTCACAATAGCAAAGACTTGGAACCAACCAAATGCCCATCAATGAGAGACTGGATAAAGAAAATGTGGCACATATACACCATGGCATACTATGCAGCCATAAAAAAGGATAAGTTCATGTCCTTTGCAGGGACATTGATGAAGCTGGAAACCATCATTCTCAGCAAACTAACACAAGAACAGAAAACCAAACACCATTTGTTCTCACTCATAAATAGGAGTTGAACAATGAGAACACATGGACACAAGGAGAGGAACATCACACACCAGGGCCTGTCGAGGGGTGGGGGGTTAGCATTAGGAGAAATACCTACTGTAGATGATGGGTTAATGATGCAGCAAACCAACAAGGCACGTTTATACCTATGTAACACACCTCCACGTTCTGCACATGTATCCCAAAACTTAAAGTGTAATAATAATAATAAAAAGATACTGCCTGGGAAGAGATTCTTAAGACCCTTCCTTCTTCCTTTTGCCTTTACAAATATCAGGGAGGCACTAAAGAACTGTGAGGGAAAAAGACCTGAAAAAATATCTTTTTCCCCCCTAGCTTACAGATCAAATCCGACCTCAATATCTTTTCCCATTCCCTCCCCTACTTTTCCCCTCTGAGCCTCTCTTATAAGTTTTATAAATTCTTCCAGTCATTTAGTGTTCAAGAAGAGAGTCCAAATCAGAAACTTTGATGAATATGATAGGTCTTATTTCTCTGGTGCCTTGATCATCTTTCTTTAAATACAGTGAATGTTAGCTTCCAAGTTACTTTTTCTTCTCTCTTTCTCGACTTTTAGACTTTACTGTGTCTGTATTCTCTGACAAACGTATAAACTGCTTATATCTTCACCCTCATGTTTTGCATATCAAATCCAATTCTCTGCTAAATTTTTCTTTTCATTTAGCCGTAACTGACTACCATAAATGTACTATCACTGTAAGAACAAACCATGTCATATAGAAGTTTGCCTCCAGGAACTTTATTTCAACTCTTTTTACTTAAGTTTTCAAAACGCTACTTTATATGTTATTTTATTTCTCCCATTGCATCCCAGGTTGGGTCAGATGACAGTATACTCGCATCATCTTTATACGTGGATATCAGCTTCCATTTCCTGTTCTCCCAGATGCAGAGTTGCAGGAAGTTGTCTGCAGCTTGCCAGGCACATAAAGATCTTTATGGAACAGTCTCTTCACAATCCAACATAATACTGACCTCAGAGAAGTTTGGTGCTTTCCTTGGGTGTGACTTTGTCGACTAGAAGATTAGCCAGTGTTTCTCAAAAATACTGAATGGTCTATTTAGTGTAGATAAAAAGGGAAATTGTGATGACTAATGACAGAGGAATTTCTTGATATGGAAAGAATAAGATTAGTTCTGTCATGAGGATAGGGAGACCAACAGCTAATTCAGTTAGCTAAAGGATAATGGAATAGAGCAAGATGAAAATCTATCATCTGACTTCCCTGCTTAAAACATACAACTAGTTTTCTATGGTTCTTCAGATAATGTCCACACTTCTTCAAGGGTTTAAAGTCTTTCATGATCTGATTTATTATCACTTTGTTAGTATCATCTCTTGTCAATTCCTCACTTTTTTATGCTGTAATCATTCTGAATTTTTCTCCATTCCTCAAACTTGATACTCATTCTCACCTTCCTCTAATCCTTTGCATATACCATTCTCTCTGCCTGGAAAATTCCTAACTCTACACTCTCCTCTTAACCCAACAAGTGGCTCCTCATCCTCCAGGTCTCAGCTAAGATGACACTCTATTCACAAATGCATTCCTGACCTCCTCTCCTTTAAAACTGGGAGGACTTCAGTTTTTTCCTCCTCCCGAGAAACCTTCCCCACTCCATCCTCAATTGGCTATCTGGAAAAGTCCTGTTTATTTATCAAGACGCAACTTAAAACAATTTTCTATTCTTTGAAACCATCTCAGCCTCATTCAAGTGTAGTTGACTCTTTTCCTTCTTAATACATCACTATAACTTGAATATGTCTATTATTGATTAAATTACACTGCTATGACAAGATTTCCCTGTATATTTGTATTCCCAACCAGGCAACAATATAATCTCCTTAAAGAAAGAGACTGTCATATATTCACTATTATCATTTTATCCCCAAATATACTCTTTCCCCACCTGCTCGTCTTACAGATGTAATTAATGTTTAGTTACCTGTCTGTTACTCTGTAAGCCTTCTAAGGGAAGGACCATGTTTAATTCACCACTCTTTATCTACCACGTTTCACAAAGCTTGGCACATACAGACACTCAGATACTTTTAGAATGAATGTATGAGCTTGCATTAGTATCCAGAAGATAAATTTTTCTGCAAGTATTAACAAAAAAGGGCTGAGCCAGAGACTCTTTGGTAGTTTTCTGTAGCCTTTACTAATATTGATAATATATGATAAATTGGAGGTCATAGAAAATTCATCTGGTCTATTTAGTTATAATGTATTTGCATGGTCCCATGCATGGCAGAGATCTAGAAAAAATAACACTTGTGAAAAGTTATGACAAATAAATCAGATAAGAATACCAAATTATACAACTTACCTGTGACCCTAAAAATGGTCTAATATTCTTAAAAGACATACTTAATATCCTCTACATACATTTATTTTTTTCAACAAGCATTGTTTAAAGATCATCTAAAATGTGCTAGGCTGTGTTGATAGGAAAAAACAATGCACCCCAAAAGATGTCCATACCCTAACCCTAACTGTGGAAGCTGTAAATGTGTTTTTTTACATGACAAAAGAGACTTTGCTGATTGGATTAAGATTAAGGACCCCAGAAATAATCCCACACATCTACAACCATCTGATCTTTGACAAACCTGACAAAAACAAGAAATGGGGAAAGGATTCCCTATTTAATAAATGGTGCTGAGAAAACTGGCTAGCCATATGTAGAAAGCTGAAACTGGATCTCTTCCTTACACCTTATACAAAAATTAATTCAAGATGGATTAAAGACTTAAATGTTAGACCTAAAACCATAAGATCCCTAGAATAAAACCTAGGCAATACCATTCAGGTCATAGGCATGGACAAGGACTTCACGACTAAAACACCAAAAGCAATGGCAACAAAAACCAAAATTGACAAATGGTATCTAATTAAACTAAAGAGCTTAGAGCTTCTGCACAGCAAAAGAAACTACCATCAGCATGAACAGGCAACCTACAGAATGGGAGAAAACTTTTACAATCTATCCATCTGACAAAGGGCTACTATTTAGAATCTACAAAGGATTTAAACAAATTTACAAGAAAAAATCAAACAACATCCATCAAAAATATGAGCAGACACTTCTCAAAAGAAGACATTTATGCAGCCAACAGGCACATGAAAAAATGCTCATCATCACTGGCCATCAGAGAAATGCAAATCAAAACCACAATGAGGTATCATCTCACACCAGTTAGAATGGCGATCACTAAAAAGTCAGGAAACAACAGGTGCTGGAGAGGATGTAGAGAAATAGGAACGCTTTTACACTGTTGGTGGGACTGTAAACTAGTTCAACCACTGTGGAAGACAGTGTGGCAATTCCTCAAGGATCTAGAACTAGAAATACCATTTGACCCAGCCATCCCATTACTGGGGATATACCCAAAGGATTATAAATCATGCTGCTGTAAAGACACATGCACACATATGTTTATTGTGGCACTATTCACAATAGCAAAGTCTTAGAACTAACCCAAATGTCCATCAATAATAGACTGGATTAAGAAAATATGGCACATATACACCATGGAATACTATGCAGCCATAAAAAATGGTTAGTTCATGTCCTTTGTAGGAATGTGGATGAAGCTAGAAACAATCATTCTGAGCAAACTATCACAAGGACAGAAAACCAAACACCACATGTTCTCACTCATAGGTGGAAATTGAACAATGAGATCACTTGGACTCGGGAAGGGGAACATCACACACCGGGGCCTGTCATGGGGTGGGGGGAGGGGGGAGGGATAGCATTAGGAGATATACCTAATATAAATGACGAGTTAACGGGTGCAGCACACCAACAAGGCACGTGTATACATATGTAACAAACCTGCATGTTGTGCACATGTACCCTAGAACTTAAAGTATAATGAAAAAAAAAAAAAGATTAAGGACCTTACAACAGCAAGATTATTCTGGAATTTCTAACTGGGCTCTCCAATCACACAAGTCCTTAAAACTAGAAGAGGAAGGTAAAAGACTAGGTCAGGGAACTGGCCACAGAGAAACTCCACCTGCCATTGCTGACTTTGAAGATGCAGGAGGAAGGTTATAAGCCAAGGTAGGCAGGCAGTCTCTAGAATCTGGGAATAGTCCTCAAGGAAATGGTGACCTCAATCCTTATAACAGGAAGAAACTAAATTCTGCAAACAACAGTGAATGAGTTAAAAAAAAAAAAAATTATAGAACCCCTAGAAAGGAACACAACTCTTCTTCTGATACCTTGATTTTATCCCAGTGAGACCCATGCCAGACTTCTGACCTGTAGAACTATAGGATAATACATCTGTTTTCAGTCATTATATTTATATAAATTTGTTGGGCCGCAATAGAAAACTAATGTAGCACTGGGCTAAATGCTTGGGAGAGAACAATAGATACTCTTAATTACTGTCTCTTTTTTATGGCATTTTTAAAGACCATCGAATAATCTGGCCTGCAAAACACATTTATGGAACAAGTAATACTAATACAGTATAATAAAACTTATAGTAGATGTATATAAGTTTTATACTTCAAGAAATAGTGATGGAATTAAGGAAGGTGTCAAATCTATTCGGAGTGGGATCAGGGAAAATTTCAGAGAACAAACCATTTTAAGATGGGTCTTCAAGTAATAAATACTAGTTTTCCAATTGTATAGATGGGGGATACGATTTAGTACAATGTTAAGCTAAGAAGGAGTGCAACTGGAGATGGATGAGTGATCGATGAATGAGTGACATGAGGAATTGTTTGTCACACAAAATATATTTGGATGTATAATGTGGAATAATTTGCATCTAGAAAGTTTGCTCCAGCTGCAATATGTGAAGAATGGAAGAGGGGCAACGCTGTATACAGAGACTGCTACCATAGGCTAAGTAAGAAAGGATGAGGTCTCTGTTTCATAATAGCCACCATTTATTGGAACTTGGCTATGTGTCAGCAACTGTAACAACACTTTACATATATAATTCCATTTAGTCTCTATTAGTTAACTCTGCAAAGTGGATGTCATTTCCATCTCACAGATTAAGAAACCAAAGTTTAGACAGATGTGCCCCTAAAAAAGAAATACCCCACAAAAAGCTAACAAAAGTAGGATTCAAACCCAGTTGGTAATCACATTAAAGCCTATGCTTTAATTCACTCTACCATGGCAGGAATACGGAATCAGTATAAGAAGATAGAAAGAGAGAGATTGATTTAATAGGCAAAATTAACTAAGCTTATTGTTGATTACACATAGGACAAGGAAAAGAGAAGAATTGCGGCCTACTGACAGTTTTTGGATTTGAGTTATAGGGGAAAGGAGTTGCAGCTAAGATAGGAACCAAAGTAGAAGACATCTTCTGAGTCAGGAATAAAAGTTAAGCTCTGGGTGAATTTAAGGTCTGTACTGGATAGCCAGGTAGAGATGCCCAGAAGCCAGTCTGGAATTTGGAACTGGGAAATGGACTGAACAGAAAGATTTGAAAATCATCTACCTGTAGGTAACTTTCATGGTCTGGAACCCTTCATGTAAAAATGTTGGAGAAATCTCCTGTTTCTAGTGAATAGTGAAAGAATCTATCCTTATCTGTGCTCTGAAAGAAACTTTCATCTGAGACTCCCTGAGAAGATGGCTCAGCCTAACACCAACGCTGACTACCAGAGTGGGGGTGCTGGCAAAATGGCAAACTGACAGTGCCAAGGGCTTTGCCTGTGTCCTGCTTGGTGAGGTCAGAACCTTGTTCCCGTGAAAGACCTACTATGCCATATGGCTCTGCTGCATCAACAGCCAGTCTGAACGTAAATACTTTGCTTTCGACACTGTTTTTAACCTCTTAATGAGCATACTGACTTCCCACCCTACCCCCCAATTAGCTGCATATCAATCAGTCAATTAGCAGATTGACAGCTCAGCCAAGGAACAGTGAAGGCTGGTGTTGCAACTGATTGTTAAATTTGTCTTGAATTTGCTACTGGAAAATGAGAGAAGTTTAGAGCAAATACTGCTCCCTGTGCTCCTGACTGAAATCTTTTAGACAAAATAATTGCTATCAAATATTCTGATATAGGAATTCTTGAAACTGCCTGGTTACTTTACTAGAGAGGGAAGCAGCCACTAACTGCAAAAGACTACCTCTGTTGTACCAGACGCACAAGAAGAGATTTTCACCATTGCAGAGCTATTTATACACAGCCAACTTCTGTCCTCAGTTCACATATACACACAACTCCCATTGATATCAATGGAAGCTGCGGACATGTGGCTGAGAACAGAATTTGGCCCACTGAGCTGCAAGGCTTGGCATTCTTTTGCTCACTATGACAACTTCAGAACTGGATCTCTTAGCACATGTGCATTTAGAAGAAGAGTTCTTGATTTATTTTCTTTTTTATTCTCCCTCTTTATCTTGGCCTTGAAAAACAAAACGGAAACTTGAGAAACTACTGGCAGCAATGGATTTCTTGCATAGAATGAACTGTGTGGGGGACTTGGAGAAACAGAGACCATACAAGTTTTTGGATTCAAAAACTTGACAAAATAGTTTTATGTAAGTGTGCTGCCACTCGCAGGATGCTGACTAACAGCTTGGTTTCACAGTCATCCTTGAAATAAAAGCAAAAGATGCCATGAAACAACTTTTACACACGTAAAATTATCAAGTCCAATATTTAATTTGCAGATGACATATTCCAGAGAGTATTTGAAACCTGTCATTAGTATGTACTTTTATTCTTCTTATAGGAATTGCCCTTTCTCTAGTCCAAGTGATTTTAGTAGGGCTGTCAGGAAGACTCCTGCTTCCTTGTAAGTGTACATGTCAGGCTAGGCAATCAGTGTATCCAGTCCTCTGGGAAACAAAAAGCCTATTAACCAAGGAGAGACAACCAGCATATGATATTTCAAAGATTATATGGAACAAGGGGAACAGGCTCTCCTCTGAGGTCAGGAGCTTAAAGGATACAAAATCTTTTAGCTTTGGGGGGTCAGTTTTGTACCACTTGGAGAAAAACGGCAGGTAATGAAGCCAACAGGGAGGAAAGTAAAGAAGGAAGAGGAGAAAACATTTTTATAATATTTAAAACCCCGGATCTAGCCATGCCTTACTGAATTTTCCCACTATGAGCAAAAAAATTAATCCCTTTATTCTTAAACTGGTTGGAGCTGAATCTCTAATAACTTGTAACCTATAGGGATTTAACAAAAAACATTGCTCCTTCATTCACTCTAGAGATTTTCTCTGCCAAAATATATTTTCTTATTGCGTTCGAACACTCAGATTTCACCATCTTTGTATATACTGAAACTTTCCTAAATAAATAACCTCAGGAAAAAACATGTGATTTGCAATGACTGTGGATGCTCTGCACACTAAGAGGATAAACAGGAAGATTATACTAGAGAATGCAGAGCACACAATGTCTCCATGTCTCCGCTCTGTTGGGAAAGAGGAAGCCAGTGGAGGACCCTCTTTGTGGATGCACTTTGAGGAAGCACCTCATTATCTGGACTCTTGGCTGTTGCCCATTGTGGTGCCCTGATGGAGTCTGAGCCCAGCATGTAGCTCTGGTAATGGATCCAGTGACAAGTAGACTGTGCTACAAGGTGCATCCCACTTGACCAGCCATCATTACATCAGTTCTCCCCAAATTATTTGATTGACATTTTTAGAGAAAGTCAGGAACTGTTCATGATTGGTAGCCAGGAAGCCACTATTTTCAAATAAGTGAACACCAAGAATGAAGGTGCAAAGGAAGAGACTTAAAGAAATGGGAAGGATCTAGGGAAATGGGTCTTCTGCCATTGTGAAATTTGGATTTCACATTTTAGGATGTGTGGGCCTAATCCTAAAATTAGGAGAATGTGATTCAGCCTTGATACACATGAATTGGAAGAATAGCTTATATAAGCAGCCTTAGTTATGTCTATTTGGCATAGCAATGAATCTATGCAAAACCTTAATAGTTTATTGTGCAGTAGATTCCCATCAGTTACCCAGAAAATATATGTCTTATATGTCAATATATCATGCAGTAGATTCTCATTAATCATCCAGGAAATATATCTTAGGAATAAGTTATCTACTGCCTGAGGAATTTAATTTAGTTGTTGAAGAAACTGTTTGCCTTCAGCATGGACTGATTTGTTGCATCATTATCAGTGAGTGTTGCCTCACATATAGTAACTGATTTTCCAGACATTCACCTTATTACTCCTATTTATGTGCAGGCTACAATATCTATTAGACATAGAAGTCCCCCTTACCACACGTGAAAACACATACACCCACCTACCCACTCATCTACCCCACCCTACCCATCACACACACATAAGAGGACTTCAAAAAGTTCAAGGACAAATGGAATTAAAAGATAAAAACTAAAAAGATGAACTTGTTTTTCAACATGTCATCAAGTTCAAGACACTTATTATAAGTTATGATACCAGCCATTTAGCCCGTCCCTAAAGAATTGAGGCTCCTAAGAATTTAACCATGTTGTCGCAGTCTTTTTTACATTATTAAGTGAGGAAAGATAGGTACTCTTTACAGACTTTTTTTTTTAACATTAAGAAACAAAAAGAAGTCAGAATGAGCCAAGTCAGGACTATAAGTTGGATGTCTAATGAATTCCCATCAATATTCTCACAATATTGCCCTCGTTTGATGAGCAGCATGAGCAGAAGCATTGTTGTGGTGGAGAAGCATTGTCATGATGAAGCTTTCCTGGGCATTTTTCCTCAAAGGCTTTGGTTAACTCTCAAAACACTCATAATAGGCAGATGCTATTGTTCTTTGGCCATCCGGTATGTCAACAAGCAAAAAGGTTTGAGCATTCCAAAAAACTGTTGCCATGACCATTGCCTTTGACTAGTCCACTTTTGCTTTGATTGTACCATTCCCACCTCTTGGAGCCATTACTTTGATTCTGCTTTGTTTTCAGGATCAGACTAGTAAAGCCATGTTTCACCTCCAGTTACAGTTCTTCAAATGAATGCTTCAGAGTCTTCATGCCACTCGTTTCCATAAAAGCTCTGCTCCTGTCTGCAGCTGATCTGGGCACATTGGTTTTGGCACCCATCAAGTGAAAACTTTGCTCATTTTTTTTTCAATCAGAGCTGTGTAAGCTGAACAAACTAAGATGTGTATGGTGTTGGCCATTGTTTGTGCCATTAACTGTTGGTGCTCCTCAAACAGGGCATTAAATTTAAAAAATAAAACAAAACAAACAAGTAGGGCACTAACAAGATTACATTTTTCCACACGAATTGATGTAGATGGTCTGCCACTGTGGGCTGCATCTTCAACATTGTTTCATTCCTTCTTTTTTTTTTGTTTCCCAGGCTGGAGTGCAGTGGCGCGATCTGGGCTCACTGCAAGCTCCGCCTCCCGGATTCACGCCATTCTCCTGCCTCAGCCTCCTGAGTAGCTGGGACTACAGGTGTCCACCACCTCGCCTGGCTAATTTTTTTTTTTATTATTTTTTTATTTTTTAGTAGAGACAGGGTTTCATCGTGTTAGCCAGGATGGTCTCCATGTCCTAAACTCGTGATCCGCCCGCCTCAGCCTCCCAAAGTGCTGGAATTACAGGCGTGAAACACCGCGCCCAGCCTGTTTCATTCCTTCTTAAAATTTTTGAGACATCCATTTGTAAACTGATTTCTTTGTGGCATTGTCCCCACAAACTTCTTATAAAACATCAATGATTTCACCATTCTTCCACTCAAGCTTCACCATAAATGTGATGTTTGTTCTTGCCTTAATTTTAACAGAATTAATGTTGTTTTCACAGGGGGTCTTTTCAAACGGATGCCTTATCTTTCTTCCGGCTTCAAACTAGATTGTATTTATACACATCATAACAAGTTAGTAAGAGTTTATTTTGGTGCAAAAATTTTTTGAAATCCATCTATAGTTTTTTCGTAAATGCATTTTCCATGAACTTTTCAAAGACCCCTTTTCCATCATAGATCTAAAAAATGTTAAGATTTAACTAGCTTCACTCATCTAAGAGAATCACTACGCATTTATTTGACTGCTTGTTTTTCTTCTACTTCACAGTGTGCATTTGTTTCTTACTGCATATAATAAAAGGAACCATATAAAAAAAGTTTTTTATGTGGTGTAATAAGCACCTTATATACATTGTCTTTCCGGATACTCACAACAGCACTGTGAGACAAAGACAACCCCATTTTACAAATGACAAAAACAAGGCTTAGGGATATGAAAGAACCAAGCAAATGAATTTGATTCCAAAGCTCATTCTAATAACCACTAAGTAAATGTCAGTGCATTGTTGTTTCTTTTTACCAAATTCTATAAAAGGTCTCTAAAGACCCAAATCCTCTGTGCGTTTAGTTACAATCACCCTTCTACATTTCCCACCAATACATTTTCCCCTGGTCTATACCTATCTTCTTTGTTCTATTATTTTTGAAATTTTGAGTAGTAAAGAAATTTGGGAGAGGGAGGATGAAGAGAGAGAGAAAGGAAGACAGAATCACACCGATTAAAATGAATTTACAAAGTAAGACAACTGTGGCTCACATTGGTGGCATTTCCCTGTGTGTCTTTGCAATGCTCTTACCTGAGATGGGCCTTTTAAAGGTTGGGTTGAACATCTGTTCCTCAGTTATTGCTCCTTCACTCCCCAAAATCTTCCCCTACAAAGGACGGAAAATAACCATCAGAAATGACCTTTCCTTCCTTAGTCCCAGGTTTGTTTGGGATTTCATGTAATAAACTAGAGTATGGGCGCCTTCTTCCACTGATTGCCATGTTCATTTCATGGCCTTAGTCAAGTGCCTTGGCTGCGAATTTTCCCTCTCGGCACTGAAAACCCAGTTTTGCTGGGCAATTTTAGTTCCCAATATGAAGAAAACCCTTCCAGCATGTAAATGTAATGCTTGGTGAGGCCTTTCCTGAAAAGCAGTGTTGCCTTCCCATACAAGATGAGACATGTGGAGATTAACTTTAATGTCTAATCTGTTGCAAAGGTGAAACTGAATTCTATTTCTATCTTTCTCCTCAACTGAAATGAAAAGGAAATGCTTGAAATTTTGCCGCCCAAAATAGAGCACTTTGATCAAACCATTTTAATGTGATATTCCTATGTCTTCATTAAGTTTCCAGACAGTTTTAATGTTTATTGAACTAAATTGATAGGGTTAAACCTCTTTGTAAGTATAAACTGAAGTTTTTATGCCTATTTCTATTATTGTATAAAAGAAAAATAACAAAAAAGTATCTATTCGTTTGAGGAGGTAGCTGGTATTTGCTAGCAAAGGAGAACAGCCATATAATTAACTGTGTCAAAATGTTTTCTTTGTTCACAGTTAATCTAACTGCAGCTGCTAGGAGGCAGAATGCATAAATATGACTGTGTACTTTTAATTACAGAAAATGACAGGCGTAAGTTGTGACTGGAGCGTTGCCTGAGATTGTTATGGCAAAAATGTTGCTCAGAGACTCATTGAATTAATAAGTAGCCCTTTGTTTTTGGTGTCCAAATCGTATAGATGTTACTAGCAACTAAAATAAAATTAAAATTCAGAATTTTAATCAGCCAAAGAAAATGTAAATATAATCTTGTAACATATTTAGAGAAATCACGGCACATAATAACCATTTGATACTGAACATTATATACAATAATACTTCATACATGTGATTGTGTCTTGGAGCAAGAAATGCTCTACATAAGTGAATTTTCTAGAGGTACCTTTAAGAATTAAATTCTTTCTCCCAAGTTTCCTCTCCATTCTATGCAAATAAGTCACTCCCAATTCTAATTTTATTCCCTAGGTGCTCTAATAATAATGAAGACAAAATATCTCATATTTTCTGATTTTTCTGTTTTGATAATACACAGTAATGCCTGTAAATGGATGGGTGGGTAGCTCTGGACCCTGGAGTTCACTCTCCTCTAAGTGTTGATACTTATGAGATAGTATGAAAGAGAAATGAAGCAGCACTTCATTATTTGGGACATTGTTCTCTTCCTCTTTCCCTTTCCTCTTCTACCTTTATTGGCTGAATAGTAGAGCAGAATGTTCACTGGGCTTTACATCAAACATATTTTATATTCGTTGTAACTCTGAGCAAAGAACATCTCTGAAAATCAGTTCATTTCTTTATATGGATGAAACAGGATAATCAATGTTTAAATTTTAAATATAACGATTGCTCAGAAATGTTATTCCTTTTCTTTTTTGTTTTTCTCCTCTATAATTGTTTTTTAATCACCTTTTTATTATACATCTTTTCTCCTTTCTGTGCTGTGGTAGACAGGTAGGGGGTGTGGTGGTATTGGCTAGGGAGGTTTAAGGGGTCACGGTCAATGCTGTAGATAATTGCTGTTTTCAGCTGTCTTGTTGCCTTCATTCTATTGTTTATCCCTGCACGCAGCCACTGTGGGGGTGGCTGTCACCTTGGTGACAGCCGTTTTGTGCTGTGCATGTGGTGTGAACACTGGCTTAAAGCAGAGTATAAGCAGGTCCTGCTGCCTCAAGTAATTCGGTGTAAGCAGACAGACTCTTGCCTTTGTTCTCTTAGCAGCTCTGCTGCTGAAATACACTAATAATAGAACATGTTAGTTGAAATTATGCCTCTCCATCTCTAATTACTGCATGCCAAACTATTCTGACTGCTACTGTCATTTCCCAACAACTGATGGCTGCAGGTGATTGTTTCCGATTGTGCTCAAGGGACTTCTTCCACTCATTCTCCCTTTGCCCCACTACGTCATGTGTTCAATAACTTGACTGATTAATTTCAGTATGCTGAATGGTTTGAATGAAATAGAAATGAACATTAAGAAAATATTTTAAAATCAGCAGATGCTCATCGTGGGTTTTCTCTGTGTAAAGGGAAGTGGAACAGTCATAGAAATTGTTTAGTTAAGATGATCTATGCATTCTTGAACCCAATTTTCCTGATTTTGGCAAAGACAACTGTTCAATTCCATCCCTACTCCTAACTAACTCCCCCACGTCTCCATGCATTTCAGACAGACCTTCAGCCATGACCTGATATTCTTTCTGCTGCAGACAGTCAACTCTGTTCGGTCAGGCTTTGGATCCTGGAGACTCTCTAATCTAGTTTCTAAGTTTTACAGATGAAGAAATTCTGGGTTACATGAACTGTCTAAGATCTCACAGCAGTTTAAGCAAAGATAGAAGACAAACCCAGCATTCCCAACGGTTGATATCATATGCTCTGTGCCTCATTTCATTGTATCATTTACCTGTTATTTAATCTAACAGATGTTGCTGAACAGAAGTTGTTAGTGGCAGGTACAAATCCCAGGCCAACATCGAAAGTTTGTCACTGTCAGAACTTCTGTTCAGTTTTAGTTACATCTGCTAAGGATTCTAAGCACAGTGTACATGAACCTTCCCAAAGATCCTTAGCATTTTTACATCACTTTTGTTTCCTCCTGCTTTTTACATTTTATTGAATGAGGTCAAAATGATCAAGGCAGGTACAGTTTACATAATTGTGCACTCAAACTTGAATTTTACATGCATCCAAAATTGGGTCTAATTCTGTAAAACAAAACCTCAGTTGGAACTGGGCTATGCTGAAAAGCAAGTTTGATATAAATGACACTCAAGATCACCATGTATTTTCCAGATGATCAGACCTGCTGTTTCTAAAAGAGCACATCACTTTGTAGACCACTAAATGCAAATTGTATTTTAAACTATAGATTTAGCGGAGGAGGGGTAATTAAGAGTTACAATAATATTGATTCCTACCGATGTGTGAGTACAGATGATATTTCCATTTATTCAGGCATTTTTTATATCTTTCATTATTGTTTTGCTCATTTTTAATGCCCTTATTAGATTCATTCTCAGATATTATAAAGGTTTGCTCACTCTTGTGAATTGATCTACTTTTCTTTTTCTTTTTCTTTCTTTCTTTCTTTTTCTTTTTTTTTTTTTTTTTTTTTTGAGATGGAGTCTCACTTTGTCGGCCAGGCTGGGGTGCAGTGGCATGATCTCCTGGGATCGAGTGATTCTCCTGCCTTGGCCTCCTGAGTAGCTGGGACTACAGGCACCCACCACCATGCCCAGCTACTTTTATTTATTTATTTATTTTGTATTTTTAGTGGAGACGGAGTTTCACCATATTGGCCAGGCTGGTCTGGTCTCGAACCAACTCTTGTGTGTGGATCAAGTGATCCACCTGCCTGGGCCTCTCAAAGTGCTGAAATTACAGGCATGAGCCACCGCACTGGGCCATTGGATCTACTTTTCTGTCATAGTTTTCAAGTTTGTTTTGGCTGACTTACTAAAGAAAATTTGATTTTTTGATACTGATTCTTTGTTCAGCATCTTTCTAGGACTTTCTTCTCAGTTCATGTGGTTTGTCTTTTTCTATCTTTCTAATCTTATCTTGAACAGTCTCCTTGGCTTTGTTCCAACAACAGGGACCTTCAAATACTTTCTAAAATTCCCCAAGCGTTTTCCTCACCCAGAGCCTTTGCTGTTCCTATGTCTCAAATGTTCTTCAGCCCAAGTAGTTAGCTCCATTTTCTTTATCTTTCAAGCCTCCACTTAAAAATCAACTTATTGCAGAGATTATTCCTAATTTTACCATCAAATGTGGGCCCTTCCCTCTATTGTGCTTTCTCAAAATCCCCAGCATCACGTTTTTACCCTTCTTAAAATGTACAAATGCTGGAATTGTTTTAGTTACATGCATTTTCACATTAAAATATGCATTTCATCAGGAAAGGAGCTTGTCAGTGTGGCTTACTGTTATCTTCTTAGCACCTAAAGCTGTGTCTGACAAATTGTAGGTGATCAGAAAATATAAGAATACAAGAAGAGTGACCTGAGACTAATGATTTAACATCTCTAATTATAAGTAGAAAATACATTTTCAGAGCATATAGTGATACGCTCTGTCTCCTTTGTAAAAGAATAAAAATAAGATATAATCGTAATGAATATCCATGACAATGAAACATTGTGAAATTTTCTGGTACAAGTCCTGTCCCCAAGTGCCAAGCAGGAACAACAACAAAAAGTCAAGAATAATGCATAGGGACTCAGAACCCTAGTACTTTATGAGCCATCTGAATTTAAACAGTTTGTGATTGATTTAGTATCTCTCTTTCTCTCTCTCTCTCTCTCTATATATATATATGTGTGTATATATATACACATATACGTGCGTGTGTATATATATACAAACACACACATTGTGTGTGTGTTTTAACATATAAACATATAGGTATATGTTTAAACATACAAATATAAGAGAAAATTTGTATATGTTGAAACATAAACCAATGTAAGAGAAATTATGGTAAATATTTAATAAATAGTTCAAGAATCACTTGCTGCAGAAATTCAGAACATGGGCTGGGTGTGGTGGCCCACGCCTGTAATCCCAGCACTTTGGGAGGCCAAGGTGGGCAGATTATGAGGTCAGGAGATCAAGACCAGCTTGGCCAACATGGTGAAAACCCATCTCTACTGGAAATACAACAAAAATTAACCTGGCATAGTGGTGCATGCCTATAATCCCGACTACTCAGGAGGCTGAGGCAGGAGAATTGCTTGAACCTCGGAGGCAAAGGTTGCAGTGAGCCAAGATTGCACTACTGCACTCCAGCCTGGCAACAGAGCGAGACTCAGTCTCAAAAAAAAAGCAATTCAGAACATGTATCCAACACCCAGTGTATCAATAGAAGAATAGGGCTTATTTGACCATGGGTCATTAACAGTGTTCTGTTAATGAACCTTGAATTGGCCCCAGAAAACAATATTCTGATCTGTCAAAGAAATGTTACCAAGTGCTTACTACATTCAGCAGTGTATTTAGTTTGTTGAAGAGCAGAATGACTAAATGAATGAATGAATTTTAAAATTGAGTTAGTTATGTGGATGTTTGGCAAATGTACAAAAAGAATCAGCAAAGTTTTATTACTATGCAAATGTTATGCTGCATTTTAATTTCTATTTAGCCTCTAATATGCAACATTAAATCAAACTATTGTGTACAAGAACCTTAAAGTTCATTTAATGTGATTTTAATTCATGTTATAAATTGAATGATTTACAATGTAAATGGAGAAATGTCTTATATCTTAGTTTAGACTCATCGGCTTTCCAGGCTAATTTTGTGCACAGTAATACTAACTGTAGACAGTGTACATGAACTACAGTGTCCAATCATAGATCAAACCTACAATAAACTTCTGTGTGGAGAAGAATACATTGCCCTCCTTCTCTCCATTCTCATATCAAGCTCCTCTGGTACTGCATTGCTGGTTAGCACAAACTCTCCCATAAACAGCATTTGAGGGGATGCTGCTATTGATGAAGCACACACTGCTATTGCATCCCATTCTTCAAGCTTCTGATGCATCACTGAAAGTCATTCAGGACTCTGGATTCACCAGGAACTATAAACGCCACCAGCAACCACTGAGAAGGCAATGCAATTGAAGTGTAAGCCTGGTTGGAAAGTAAATAGGGAATTGGGTGTTGAGTCCCTGTGTATTATTCTCGGCCAAATACATCAGAGCTAACATGTCAGGTTTTGTCTGAAAGTGTTGTATTCGCTTTTATTTTCACAAGTTCAATATAATTCCATTATTACAAGTTCATCTATTTCTTAATGTTTTAAATACATTTTATCTAAGTATTGTTTTGTGTTAGATTTACTCTGAATATGTCGGGCCTTTATAGAGAAACAGTAAATAGGAAATATGATATAATATTTACAGAAAATATTCTCCAGTTAATGTATCTTATTATTATATGCTCTTCCTTATGTGGTAGAGTTTATAAAGTTATTGAGTTCAGGCCGGGCGCGGTGGCTCAAGCCTGTAATCCTAGCGCTTTGGGAGGCCGAGACGGGCGGATCACGAGGTCAGGAGATCAAGACCATCCTGGCTAACCCGGTGAAACCCCGTCTCTAGTAAAAAATACAAAAAAATAGCCGGGCGAGGTGGCGAGCGTCTGTAGTCCCAGCTACTCGGGAGGCTGAGGCAGGAGAATGGCGTAAACCCGGGAGGCGGAGCTTGCAGTGAGCTGAGATCCGGCCACTGCACTCCAGCCTGGGCGACAGAGCGAGACTCCGTCTCAAAAAAAAAAAAAAAAAAAAAAAGTTATTGAGTTCATTAGAAAGTGAATTAAAAACATGAAATAGGTCCAGTAAAATATGAACCCATACATCAAAAAAAAATCTCATCTCCAAGTGGCTTGAAGTTTAGTATAAATCCAGTATCACTCCAAAATAAAGAAAAGGATATTATAGTATGCATATTCAAATGTATTAATAAAATTGTGTGAAACCTTTTTTTTTTAAAGAAATGTAAATCTGAGTTAAGTGTTCTGGCTGTTACAGACTAATAGATACACAACTTTCTAATTTCAAATTTGAAAAGCTAAACTTGTGCACCAAAATATTTTCAGCTAAAATATTTTTAAACATTATGTTTTTTCTATTATTACTTGAGCTTTTTAAACTTAGTAATTTAAACTAATCTTGGAACACTTGCAAAGTGTGGTGGAAATGAAGAAGAAATAAGCTGTAAATTCAATATGGCTGAAGTTTAATTTCTGTGCCGTCCTTGAGTATGTCTAGGGAGGAAAATTGGCACTCTCTTAACAAAACAAACCAGAGCTTAGTTTCTACATAGAACAAGGTTTGAAATGAATATGGAATGAAAGTAAATATTTAGAAGATTAATTCCTTGAGCTTCCTCAATACCTTAGTTTTGCAAGACTTTGAAACCATCTTCTCCGGGGACAAAAGAAAGTAATTACCTCTCCTCCACATGATGTTTAATCATGCTCTATTTTTCGAAGAACAGCTGTGCAACACTGGCTGGGCTACAAATTAAACACACCTCCTTCAACTTGCTTAGATTTAAAAGATAATGAATATGTTGGGTGACAGAATCTGAATTCAAAAAGACTTTAATAGACCAGAGCTATAAGCTGAAAACAAGATCAAAGTAATCAAGGATAAATGTAAGGTCCTATACTTGAGTCCAAGAAATCAAGTGAGTAAATACAGGGTGGGGAAGATATGACTTAATGGCAACAGAATGAATTAAGCACCACAGAATTTAGAAGCTATATTTTATAAGAAACTAAATATGAGTTCATGGTTTCATCTGATTAAAAAAAATTGAATGTGGCACATGGCACATAAGTAAAAGCATTCATCTTTGAAGACCTAACCTAGTTTGATACAACATAACATAAATTTGAGGGACTTACAGCTCTTTGCAAACAAATGCTATCACTGTTGTTTTAATATTTGTTCGAGCAGAGATCAAAGGATCTACGCTGACACAATCTTCCTTTTACTAGTTGTACTAAAACTCCGACAGTTTCTGTTATGATAGAATTTGTAAATGCTTAGAATGGCATCAGAATATTACATATATTAAAAATTAGCATATATACCACACATGAATGAATGAAACAAGGTGTAGCCTAATGAAATTATGTTGTAGCACTATTCATTTAACTTATGTCACATTTGTTAAATCTAGATTACTTTCATGGTTCTGGCAAAGACTAACAAGGGACCATTGTGTCATAGAGAAAGAAAATAGAACCTATGTAAAAATCACAGAGGGTCTAGAAATATGATGTATAAAATATTTTGAGGCTTCGGTCTAGGAATATGATATATGAGACATTTTGAGGCTTCAGTTCAAAGCGTAAAGAGTGAAACATGATACATTTACCAGAAAATTAACTCAACTTCTAAACACAAGTAAAAGAGCGAAGTTATTATTATCTTTGTGAATATTCATTATTACAGAATTGGTAAATTTCCCAGGTAGAAGAAGTGTTTTCTTGGCTTCTCTCTCTACAAATAAATCACTGTGGTAAAAACTCTCACGGGACTGTCGGATGGGTTTTCTAGAAATATTAACCACAATTGATTTTTGTGGGTTCCTAAATGCTGTAATCCAAAACCTCATTTATCAACTTTCTGTCTGCTTTATTGTAATTGCAGAGTTTTCTATGACTATATCATGACAGGTCAGAGCAGTGCTGTGACAAGGAGCCTCTGTATTAGGAAAGATACACATTCCACACACCAGCCCAGCAATCCAGATTGTTGACTGCAATTAAACTCACAGAGGAGTTAAACTTGTTTGACAAGAAAGGGGGTGGGATGATTTGCAGGATTTAATAAGTCATAGCAACAATAACACATGCCTGCCCCAAAATTTTCTCTGAATTTTTGCAGGCCCTGTACGCATTTAGAAAAGATCAAATAATTTTGTTCTGCAAGAGAGTAGTACATATTTATAAAGCACTGAATCCTGGAATCGCTGGTCCCATGAATTGAACAACATGAGCATGCTTCTTGAAGAAATTCATATACCCAATTTTGTTTTTCTAATATCCATTCATTACAGTCAGACTTCTGGCCTGGATTCAGAAACAATGCCATTTTTAATGGGTTGATTGCTAAATCTCTTGCTTTCTGTAGTTTAACTCATTTTTTATCACTTCTTCTTCTGATTTTGACTCATTTTTCTTTCCACAACTAGGCTTTGTCCCCTTTCTGCATCACTTCTCCGGCTTTGACCATTTTCTTCTAATTTTTGCCAAGAATTTGGAATCTAATTTTGATGACTTTGATTTTGCTACACTGGATATATCCCCCGACCATTCAATGGAGGTCCTTAGGAACCCTACATTCTGGGTGTCCTGATCTCTTCCCACTTCTTCCACCTATCTTCCTGCCTCTTTCTCCCATATTTGGCCAGTCCACATGATTGTCCAATGTATGTAAGTGAGACTCAAACAAAAGCATAGAAAACTTTCTTTTCAAAAAGTAAAAACCATTCACTCTTTTGAATATTACTGTTTGAAATGTGTTTAGGTCCTTTGGGAGAATGGCTATATATGTATATATATGTATGTATATATCTCCACAGTGGTGGCAAACAAAATCAATAAAGTGTATTTTTTATGACTTCCTTTTATTACAGGATAAGACCAATAAACATTAGAATCATTTAAACCTATAGCACAGAGATTGAAATACTTGTTTTATGTAGGTCCAGTCTCTATTCTCTGAATTTTTCATCAGCTATAGAAACTTTACTGGATACTGGATAGAGTTGAAAAAAAAAAAAAGAGGGAAGAAGATTTTAGAACAATGTGAGCAAAATTTCAGATGCAGCAAAATAGAATCTAGAGAAGAATAAATAAAGCAAATTAGCTAGTAGAGTCATGGACTTTAGCTAAGGCTAAAGTGGGACCACAGTGAGGGTAATATCTATTTTTTCAGACTCCTAAATTAGTATCTTCAACCGGAGCCTCCCATGGAACTCCAGATTCATATACACAACTGTATACTTATGTTCTCCGCTTAAATGTATAATAGATGTCTCAAATGTAACAGACCTGAAACTGGGCTTCTCAAATTCTCTCGCCAAACCTGTTCTCCTGTAGTCTTCCCCATCTCAGTTAGTAACAACTCCACCCTCCCAGTTGGTCAGGTCAAAAAGTGTGAATCATCTTTGACATCTCTCTTCACACCCCACAATGCCCACCTCAAATGAAATGAAGTGGACAGAATGCTCCATGGACCTGACGGGCTGTTGTTGGGGTAACCACCGTGCTCATAACCTTAATCCTGCACCGAGCCTGAACTGAAGTGAAGTCTACTCTGCCCTGGGCAGTAGTGCCTTCTCTTCCTGCCTTTCTGGGTCTCAAGGTAACTAAAGAGGCCATAAAGACTGCTTACTTTACTCATTTAATCAATTCATGGATCAATCATCTAAACATTTCTCAATAAAACCCTTTAGTAGCTTCACTTCCCATTCAGAGGAAAAGTCATTACAATAAGCTGCAAAACTCGCCAGGGTCTGGACTCCTCTGTGTTCTCCTGCTTGACACCTGGTTCACTCCATTCCTGCCAAACCTTTAGCTGTTCCCCCAATGTGCCAGGCTTGCTCCGGCCCATGGCTTTGCCCTGGCTCTTCCCTCTATCTGGTACTCCCACCCTCACCACCACCACACCATGCCCGGTATTATTTCCTTACCATATTCGGCGATTGACGCAAATTCAATCTTTGGGAGCCTTGTCCAGCCACTTTATGTAAAGGTGTGATTAAACCATCTCCATATCACCTGCAGCACCTTCTAGCACCATTCCTTTATTTATTTTCCTTGTTAGCACTTTTGCCACTGAATCACTGCATGATTGATTGATTGATTGATTGATTGATTTTTATTGATTGTCTTCCTTTCTACACTGTAGGCAAGGGTTTTTTCCTGTTTCCAGGATAGCTACATCCACAGCAGTCAGAACACGCACAGTCCCGAGTAAAACTCAAAAAACAGAGTTGAATGAATGTGGCATTTGAAAGGAATGAATACATGTTAAGAATGTAGATAAATATGAAGTTTATTCATGAGCCCTGGATTTATCCTCTGGATAATTTTCTCCAAAGTGTTTATTCTCTGCCCATCTTATTTGTTTCTTTTGAAATATATCTCCTGAATTGTTATATTAGATTGCACACTGAGAATGTTATATCACATAATTCCTGTTGACTGCTGAACCTTTAATTGTTGGAAGTGCTTAAGTGGACCTGTTATATTTTTAAGATGACATAGAGGGTTGTCTCTTAGTTGAAAATAAAGGATGTTTGCTCCAGGGGCTGGAAAGCGTACAGAGGTAACAACCTCTCCTTCTACGAGCAACTCCCATGGGGGCTGTGAAATCTTAGGGCGGAGAATCACTGAGGTGGCAAATCCTCCTCTCACTAAGGAAGCCTGCTAGATGGATGGCGCTTAGCTTGCGGATGTGCTGCTTCATTAATCCTCTAACCATTGTGAGGGTGTGAGGAGTGAACTGCTGAATGTTTTGAAAGGAGTTTTAATTGGGCCTTCAGTCAATACAGTTTTCTAAAACTAAAATTAAAAAACCTTCCCCAGTGGATAGGGTCAGTGAAACATATCTGGAACAAGAAGGAATGATTTCCTTGAGTTAGTGTGTTTTAGGGGAACACATCCTATGATTAAAAGCAATTCTCAGCTTAAAAGATGAGGCAGGAAAGGAAAGCAGCCAGTTTTTTCTCTCGACCTTAGGGTCTTCAACCAGTTTTTCATTCACCTGCTCTTACAGATGTATCAACAATCAGAGATACAGAGCTCAGTCTGAACCTAGCAGGTAGGATGTGAAACCTTCTCAGTCAAATCCTCATGGTTTATTTAAGCTAAACAATCCATCCAATTTTACCTTCTTTGTAAGCCTACCTAAAGTCAAAATAAATGATGGACCATTAAATAAAATATGCGATTGGAATTACTAGATTCTCAATGTGATATCTAACATAAACTATAAGCTTTGTCATTGCATTAACTCATGTCCCTTTCCTCATATGCCCGAGCTTTTTATGAAACTAAAAATGATTTTCAGCCTCTAAAGTCTCCCTTCATATATATTGATTATATATCCTAGAATACGGAATATTCTTACAAATGAAAACTGAGGCATATCAATCAACAACAAAAAACATATTTCCGGCTGGGCATGGTGGCCCATGCCTATAATCCCAACACTTTGTGAGGCCGAGGCGGTTGGATCACCTAAGGTCAGGAGTTCAAGACCAGCCTGACCAACAAGGTGAAACCACGTCTCTACTAAAAATACAAAACTTAGCCAGGTGTGGTGGCGGGCACCTGTAGTCCCAGCTACTCAGGAGGCTGAGACAGGAGAATTGCTTGAACCCGGTAAGTGGAGCCGAGATTGCCCCACTCCACTCCAGCCTGGGCGACAAAGCAAGACTCCGTCTCAAAAAACAGTTTTTTAAATGTATTTCCTCCTCAAGGAACTATGTTATCTCAATTATATGACACATATTTTAACAGAAGATTTTTGAGTAAATTTCTTGCAGACAGTCTTTGTATGAATTCCAGATATTCACAGAAACTAGTATGAGCCTTTAGAATATTTTAAAGAAAAAATTATAATACTTTCCTCCCTGTTGCTCTACATTCTTAAAATCCCAGCCTCCTTTATGTCTAAATTCATCAGTGAAATATACAAAAAAAGGTAGTAAATACAGCTCTTAATACCAACTTAACATCTGTCATAACTAATTCAGTGAAAACAAATCTATAACCCCCAAATAAATTCCAAAGTGATTAAAGTCATAATTGCAAATTAGAACTGTAAAATAATTAAAAGGAACTATGTGTGAATATTAATTTAATTATAGCATACAGAAAACTTCTCAAAGCATGAGTCTAAAGGCATAGAATTTTAATCTCCTGTATGTCAAATTTCATTATAAATATGTAGGAAGGCCAAAACAATTCAGGCAAGAGGACAATGGTAATATATGCATGAGAGGTGTCATATTTTTTGTGCTGTTGATATTCTTAATCCTTAAAGCATTTTTGCAAATCAATATAGAAGAGGAATATTTCAATTAAAAAAACACAAAAAATTTGTTAAAAGTCAAAAGCCATGAAAATATGCATATATTTAATGTAATAAATCCACTTAGGAATCTAACCTGAAGAAATAATCAAAGATGATACAAAGCTTTTGTTAGAAACAAATGCAATTTTACCTATGAAAAATGTTTATTGAAACACTACTTAGAATATCAAAGAACTAAAACAGCTTAAATTTCCAACAATCAGAGATTGTAAGTTATGGCGTATTCATACTCTGCAAACCAGAACAGTAATGCTGCATAAAATATCCAACAACATGGATAATGTACATAATGTATTGATAAACAAAAAAAAAATGGATTACATAATACTATAATACAAGTTATAATCTGGATCTTCAGCAAACTATTCACATCAGCTTTTTCTAGTTTGTGAGATAATGATTTTCCAAATTTTCCACAATAAGTAAGTATTGTATTTGCAATTAGAAAAGATGATATATTGTAAAAGTTGTAGTACTTTATAACCAGCAAATATTCTTCTAATGTTAAATAAAGAACATAACCTCAAGCTTACTTTTTTTTTTTTTTTTTTTTTGAGACCGAGTCTCACTCTGTTGCCCAGGCTAGAGTGCAGTGGTACAATCTCGGCTCATTGCAACCTCCACCTCCTGGGTTCAAGAAATTCTCTGCCTAGCCTTCTGAGTAGCTGAGATTACAGGCACCCACCACCATGCCTGCCTAATATTTTGTATTTTTAGTAGCAACAGGTTTCCACCATCTTGGCCAGGTTGGTCTTGAACTCCTGACCTCAGGTGATCCACCCGCCTCCATCTCCCAAAATGCTGGGATTACAGGCGTGAGCCACCGTGCCTGGCAAGCTTGTTATTTTAAGCACTGATTACAATAAAATATCAGCCCTACGCATTCACTAAGGCTGACGTAATATTGTATATGTGTGTGTGTTTGTGATTTTATTACATATATGCACAATCTTTTTTATTTCTTATTAAAATAATTAGGCTTGTTCCCCACTCAAATCTCATCTTAAACTGTAATCCCCATATCCCCATGTGTTACGAGAGAGACCAGGTGGAGGTAATTTAATCATGGGGATGGTTTCCCGCATGCTGTTCTCCTGATAGTGAGTGAGTTCTCACGAGATCTGATGGTTTTACAAGGGGCTCTTCCACCTTCAGTCGGCACTTCTCCTCCTGGCCGCCTTGTGAAGAAGGTGTCTTCTTTCTGCTTCACCTTCTGCTGTGATTGTAAGTTTCCTGAGGCCTCTCCAGTCATGCTGAACTGTGAGTCACCTACACCTCTTTCTTTTATAAATTGCCCAGTCTCAGGCAGTTATTTCTAGCAATATGAAACCAAACGAATACACTTATATTTTGCAAACTGAAATTGTCTTTGAAGGCAATTTTACCTTCCAAAAGTCTTTAAATTGTGAACTCCTCTAAAAGAAAATTGTGTTCACTAAATGTGGGTCAAGAATTATTACATGTGCCAAGTGTCCACGGCATTTTAGTGATTGTATATACCCCTAATGAATCATTTATATATCCTGAAAATATTTTCTGCCCTCTTAGCATGTAGGGGTACAGTTCAAAACTTGAGATATTTGATTACCATGAATCTTGGCGCCTGAGGAGAATAAGCTAGAAAGAGCTTTCCTCTTTACTGTCTATAGCAGGAACCACTTATACAGTATATCTCTCTAATTCCATAATTCCTTTCATCCAAAAGACCCCTAAAGTCTATTATGAAGCTAATTAGAAACCTCATGTATTTTTAAAACCCTGTCCCTCTTGTTTACCCACAGCTACTATGTGGCAGCGAAAATGCAATTTGATAGTCTCTTGTTTCAGAAAGGAGTGAAAGAATAACTTCTCTAATTAAAACCACTATGATTTTGTGGGATTTTATTTTTCTTTGAGTGGGAGGACAGTGTAATTACACAGATTGGAATGCAGCCAAAACAGTAAAGTTAACTGCCTAAAAGTGAAATACCAGGCAAGACATTGCCTGTATTAGTAAATTGTTGCGGATGGAGTGGAAGTACATGAGGATACACAGGACACTCTCTAATGGCCTGTGAATTGAACCTACCACTAAAAATAAACTAAATAATTATTATCATGAAATGTGATAATCACACTCAGTTTTCCCCTATAGTAGACTGAGAATAAATAGACTGTCTTAGTCGGTGTCCATAATTTATATAGGCAATGCTGCAGAGGATATTATTTTGTGCTGGATTTGGACTAAAACTAGTGTAGGCAAGTGGACCATCTATTTTTGCCAGTTGATGAATTGGAAGTTGGTTCTGAGTCAGTTAATGGCATGACTGTCACAAGGGCAAATTGGAGTGTAAGTTTATAGGACAGGTAGCAATTAGTGTTTCCAGATGTTTTACATGGAATCAAGTGAAAATACATGGAAAAATTAAAGTAGAGTAATTACAGTACTGATGAGATGCTGTTACCATATTGAGATCCATAACTAAAATACTAGGTAAAGTGGTATAGGGGCTTTATAGAAACAAACATAAATAGGAGATCATGAAGTTAAATGTAGGCTTTGCTGCTCTGTACCATTAATGCTAGCATGGTGACAGCAAATTGTCTTGTGAGCAGCATACTATAGGACAGGAAAACAAAGCAATTTGGGTGCTGAGATTGGCATCACAACTGAAGGCCCTGAGAACAAATCTTCATCAGTTGTTTTACGTAGTTTCATACTGAAGGATTTTTTTAAGAAGCAGATCTTAGGTGTGGTGGAAATGGAGAGATTTCTTAAGTTTCCAAAAGTCTATATGAATCTATTATTAATGTCACCAGTACTTTTTCATCTTTCCTCCCCACCCACTCTGCTGTTTCTTGAATGTAAGATATTATCAAGCTATTCTAGTTTTTTGTGGAGGGAAATGTTTAACTGGCAAAAGCTGAGGAAACAGGAAAGCTGAAGGAATATATTTTGAGTGGTATTTATTCAAAATATAATTGTTAAACACCTACGATGTGCAAATCATTTTACATAACATAGAAATTGACAATCAACACTCAATAAATATTGACTTCATCCTTCTTGTTTACTAGCAAGGATACATTTTCTCAGATACAAAGGTGGTAGAATATAGAAGAACAAAGATTATCAAAAAATGTAATACAAAATTCTAAGACAGGATTCATAATCTGTGTTCCAGAGGCTTGTTTGGGATTTGGGCCTATGACCCTATTTTAAAATGGGTCATTTTGTACTCACAAATGTATATTTTGGGGGGTATGGGTCTCTATCTTGGAGGTAAGTTGATCATATTTTTTCAAGACTCGGTCACCTCAAAAATTCAAGGACAATTAGTTGAAGAAAAGGAATAAGCATGCCTAATAAGTAGAGAACATGCTGATTAATACAGATGTTTGCTAATAACGGCTTTGAAAATGTTTAAACACAATATATTTATTACCTAGTTTTAGAATGGTGCAGAAAAATTTCAAGGCAAGAGTAATATCCATAGGAAGCACGTAACTGCTCTGAAATGGAAACTGGGTCACTGAAATACTGGGAAGGAAGGAAGGTAAAAATAACAGTTAAGATTCAGTCAAGGGGCTTGAAACTTCTGAGACTTCAGAGTGAGGATTTCCATAAATCCACTCCTTCATGAAAACACTGAAAAAAATTTCCTTCAGAACTCTGAAAATTAGTCAAATACATGTAACCATTTGAGGAGTGTTTTATTTATGAAAAAACTGCTGAACTTGAGTAAGAACAAGAAAGTTTATGGCTTTTTAACTTGACCTAAACCCTTGCCCCTCTCCCCAGTTTTGAGTAGCCTTAAAAACCAACAGTCTTGGAGCACTGGAGGAGGCAGTGCAATTTTGGAACTCCTCAAATAGTAACATCCCCAGAGTATCACCACTATTTAATCTGTCTTGAAGCTCTCTGGAAAAGCTGTATTCACAGGGCATTGTCATTATTTGACCTGATTCAGAAACCAAAAGCCCTATCTGCAAGGCATTGTTGAAAACAATTACCACAGCAATTGTTTAACATCACAGATGACACAATACCAGCTGGGGTGAACAAGAGCCTGAACAAAAACATAAAAGGAAGACCTCCCAATGAGATATCCATAGGGGTCTTTGTAAAACCCTGACATATTGTGAGGGATTTAGAAGCCACATGTATAAGTAGGGCTGTGAGCATGCTGAGGAAAGACCAAAGAGTGCCCCAGTCTCTCAACTCTGACTGATGTTGAGCCCCTGTACCAGGAGGAAGTGAAGGCAAAGGCAGAATTTAAAACTGTCTGAGCATTGCTGAAGTGCCCCAACAAACACAAAGCCCCTTGGCAAAGGGTTGACTTACTGGTTCACGGTACTCTAAAAAATATCTAAGCAATCACTAGCTGGCCACTTAGCTAATCAGAGACTTCAGTGGTTGCCCAGTAGAGTAAATACAGACTTTACAGAATTAGCCCTAGAAATCTTTAAATAACAAACAGCAACAAGAACAAAAATCAACAACAAACCCTGGGGAAAACATCTGACTTTCAGATTTGCCACATTTTATGATTTGCAATGTCCAGTTTTTAAGAGGAAAATTGTGGTGCATACACAGGGGGAAAAAAATTTGTCAGTAGAAAATCTGCTCCCTGAGGGGACCCAGATTTTAGACTTACTAGACAAACTTTAATTAAGCTATTATAAATGTGTTTAAAGAACTAACAGGAATCCTTTTTAAAGAATTAAAAGACAGTATGATAATAATTCACCCAATAAAGATTATCAGTAAAGAAACAGAAATTAGGCCAGGTGCTACGACTCACACCTGTAATCCCAGCACTTTGGGAGGCCAAGGTGGGTGGATCACGAGGTCAGGAGTTTGCGACCAGCCTGGCCAAGATGGTGAAACCCAATCTTTACTAAAAATACAAAAATTAGCCAGGTGCAGTGGCAGGTGCCTGTAATCCCAGCTACTCAAGAGGCTGAGGTAGGAGAATCACCTGAACCTAGGAGGCAGAGGTTGCAGTGAGCTGAGACCATGTCACTGCACTACAGCCTGGGCAACAGAGCAAGACTCTGTCCCTCACCAAAAAAAAGGAAACAAATTATTTTAAAATCACAAACAGATATTCTGGAGCTTTAAAGCATAATAACTAAAACAGCATATTTGAGTTGACTCAACAGTATATTTGAATTGGCAAAAGAAAGATCAAAAGACAGAAAGATTAGTGAACTTTAAGATAGGTCAATTGAGATTACCCAGTCAGAAGAACAGAAAGAAAAATGTTTGAAGACAAATGAATACAGTTTCAGAGACCTGTGGGGCACCATCAAGCATATCAACACACACATTATGTGAGCTCCAGAAATAGAAAAGGGAGTGAATGGGGCAGAAAAAATATTTGAAGAAAATCATAACCATAAACTCCCCAAATTTGATGAAAAGCATGAGATAAAGTCAAGGAGACCCACACCTAGTCAGACTGTCAAAAGACAAAGGAAAAATGTAATCAACAAGAGAAAAAAAAGACTCATCCTGTAAAAAATATTTAATGAGATTAATGGCTGATTTCTCATCAGAAATCAGGGAGGCCAAAAGACAGTGGAACTAACATTCAATATGTTGAAAGAACAATACTGTCAACCAATAATTCTATATTCAGCAAAACTATCTTTCAAAAATGAAGGAGAGATTGAGATATTTTTGGGCAAATAGAAACTGAGAGAATTTGTTACTAGCGAATTTTCCCTACAAGACTTACTAAAGGGAGAATTTCAAACTGAAATGAAAATACACTAGCCAGTAACTCAAATTCATGTGATGAAATACAGAGCCTCCATAAAGATAACTATACAGAAGTCTTAATTCATTCAGTATGCTATAGTAAAAATACCACAAACTTGATGACTTAAACAACAAATACTTATTTCTCACAGTTATGGAGTCTGGGAAATCCAGGATCAAGGTGCCAACAGTTTCAGCATCTGGCAGGGTCCCACTTACTAGTTTACAAACAGCTGTATTCTTCCTGTGTCCTTGCATGACAGAATGAGGTCAGAGAGTTATCTAGGGTTCTTTTAAATAAAGGCATTAATACCATTAATGTGGGCTCCACTCTCATAACCTAATCACCTCCCAAAAGTCCCACACCCTAATTCTATCACATTGGGGGTTAGTACTTCAATATATAAATGTTAAGAGTACACAAACATTTAGTCCAGTGTAATAGGTAAATAGAAAAAGTTTAAATGTAATTTTATGTAACTCTTTTCTTCTTTCTTATGATTTAAAAGACAGTTGCAGCAATTGTTAAACTGTGTTGATGGGTTTATAATGTACAAAGATGTAATTTCTATGAAAATAATAATACAAAGAGATGGGGAGAGTAGAGCTATATTGGAATAAAGTCTCAGTATATTATTAACTTAGTGTTAATATGAACTAGGTTATTTTAAATTAAGTTGTTAAGTATAATTCCAGAGCAACCACTAAGAAAATAACTAAAAAATTACAGTAAAAGAAACAACAAAATAATTAAAATAGTACACTAGAAAATATCTACTGAATACAAAAGAGAGTAGTTTTGGAAGCATATATAAACAAAGACATAAAAACTGTAAAGAAGAACTACTATAATAAATAAATCCCACATTAAACTCTCTAATAAAAAGGTGAATGATTTCAGAAAAGATTTTAAAAGTGAGTCAACTATACACTGTCTACAAGAGACACATTTTAGATTCAAAGAAATACATAGGTTGAAAGTAAAAAAGTGAAAAATATGCTATACAAACAGTAACCAAAATTAAAAACTGAGAGAATTAAAGGAAAATATAAACAATTTAAAAATTATAGTTGGAAAATTCAATATCTCACTATGAAAAATAGAACACCTGAGCAAAAGGTCAACAAGGAACTAGAAGATTTGAACAACACTATACACCAACTAGCCTTAAACATCTACAAGATACTCCTTTCAACGACAGCAGAATACACATTTTTCTCAAGTATACACAGACTATTTTACAAGATAGACAATACACTAAGTCATTAGACAAGCCTCAGTAAACTTAAAAGAATTTAAGTCATACAAAATATGTTCTCTGACCACAAAAAAATAAAATCAGAAACCAATAACAGAGGGAAATTTGGGGAATTCACAAATATGTGAAAATTAAACAACACACTTCTAAATAACCAATGGGTCAAAGGATAAATAACAAGTGAAATTTTAAAATACTTTAAAATGGATGAAAATGAGAATGTAACATACTAAAACTTATGAGATATAGCTAAAATAGTGCTTAGAGAGAAATTTACATCTGTGAATGTCTATATTACAAAACAAAAAAGATCTTAAATCAATAGCCTAATGTTCCACCTTAAGAACCTAGAAAAAGGAGAGCAAACTAAACCTAAAGCAAGCAAAAAGAAGTAAATAATTTCAAAAGTCAGAGTAAATGTAAATGAAATGGAGAATTTAAAAAAAAAAACAAAACAGAAAATTCAAAGAAACCAAAGTTGGTTTTTTGAAAAGATCAATAAAATGTATAAACTGTAGCTATACTGACCAAGAAATAGAGCATGTTCAGATTACTGAAATCAGGAATGAAAAAGGAGACAGCCCTATTGTCCTTATAAAAGCCAGGATAAGAAAATACACTATTATAGTATATATTCTTATAAGAAAATACACTACTATATTCTAATAAGAAAATACACTATTAACAACCCCATACCAACAAAGTGGATAACTTAGGTGAAACCGATAAATTTCTAGAAAAACACAAAATACCAAAGGTAACTAAACAATAATGGAAACCAACCAAAGATGAATGGAGAGGATCAGGTGTGCCAGTTCATGCCTGTAATCCCAGCACTTTGGAGGTGGAGATGGATGGATCACCTTAGGTCAGGAGCTCAAGACCAGCCTTGCCAACATGGTGAAACACCTGTCTCTACTAAAAATACAAAAAAAAAAAAAAAAAAATTAGCCAGGCATGGTGGCACACACCTGTAATTCCAGCTACTAGGGAAGCTGAAGCAGGAAAATGGCTTGAACACGGGAGGTGGAGGTTGCAGTGAGCCCAGATCGTGCCATTGCACTCCAGCCTGGGTGACAGAGAACAACTCTATATCAAAAAAAAAAAAAAAAAAAAAGAAAAAAGAAAAAAGAAAAAAAGGTGAATGGAGAGACAAATATAATTTGGTATAAATAATAGAATATAATTTGGCAATAAAAAAGAATGAATTACTGATACATGCTCAACATGTATCAACCTTGAAAATATAATGTGTCAAGGATGCTGATCACAAAAGTACACATATTATAGATTCAATTTATATGAAATAGGCAAATTTATACAGACCAAAAATAAATTAATAGTTGCCTAGATCTGAGAGGCTGAAAGAAATGGGGGATGACTGATGATGTAGGTAAGGTTTCTTTTTGGGGTGATGAAAATATTCTAAAATTAGGTTGTAGTGATGGTTGCACAACCCAGGTAATATACTAAAAACCACTTTAGTATATCATTTAAAGTGATTGTGCACTTTAAATGAATAAATTTAATGTAATGTGAATTATATCTCAAAGCAACTGGTTTTTATTTTTTTAAACCAATGAAGAAATGAAGTGCTAGTTTTTATGTTTATTGTTTCCGTGAGAATATTTTCGTCTAGAATAACACATAATGTATTGAGTATCAAACTCCAGCATATCACCTAATAATCACTTGGCCTTAAGCAAGTTACTTGAATGTTCTCAGATCCTGGTATTTCCACTTAAAAATGGAGGAAATAATACATCACAGGGATTTTGAGAGACTATATTAAGTAATGGCACACTTTAGATCCCTAATGAATATTAGTTGCCTTCCTTCCTTCCATCAGGGACCATAGGCTCAGGAGAAAAATAATAGTAATGGACAATTCTTAAATTACAAATAGGGAATTCAATAAATCCAAGAAACCAAAGGTTATATGTAAATTTTATGTTTTTGTCAATGGAGGGGAAGGATAACTAAATGAGGCAAGGAGAGGAAGAAAAGGTGGATAGGGAAACCTGCATGAAAAGAGAGAGAGAAGTCGAATGAACAAGCACAATGAAATAGACTCAAAGAATAGCAACTTATGGATATTTTTAAAGACATATTGGGCCAAATTAAATGGGATTTGGATCATTCTAATTAAAATTAAAACCATGCTGCATTTGCTTGTTCAGAAAAATTCATCTAAAGGTAACATTTTGCTAGTGGCCCACCGGGCTTTATATCTCAATTTGGTTTGGAATCTGATGAGGTGATGAAGTAGAAAAATCATAGAAACATAAATTTCACCAATAGAACTAAGCAAATAAGTAACCTCTACTGCACTGTCAAATTTTTTCTTGCACTAAAAATTTAAAGATTTTTTTTTTAAATTAACTTTTCAATTGTATTAATTGTATGCTAAAGAAACTTAGACCAAAATATACTTTCATTTGAGTGAGTTTCAATCACTGGTCTTAGAGAGAACATTCAATCATATTTGATAGGATTTTACCTCTGTGAATGGATTTTTTAAAGAAGGAGACATACTATGTAGAATAGCAGTACAAAAGAATATAATCACTGAAAGACTAATTTGTAGTTTTGAAGATATAGCATAATAAAGTTCTCACAATATAATAGCCTAGTACATCATGGGCTGATACCACACTAAACAGTACATTATAGGCTGAATACTGTTCTTTCATGAGATTTATCTTTGAAAATAAAAGTCATCCAGTTTCTACAATTAATTAATGGTGTATACTTACAGTTTATATTAACTAAATATTCTCAGAATATAATTTTTAAGATTCTTGTTTTATCTACATCACAAAGTTTATTTTTCAGGTTTTGCATTTTCAGTTGCATTAATATTATTTGAATGTAGGATAGATAGGCTTTGTTTTAAATTCTTGCTATAAAGCATTGATATTTGGGCTTAATAATGGTTTCTCTCAATGTCCTACTCAGAGCAATTTAAGTCACATAATCCCAACCGGAAGCATAACTCCGCGGTTGTTTTCTATATCCCTAGTATAGCAGTGATAAAGCCATGAATGCTGAATGTACTGTGTTTTTTCAGCCAACAATGGGCAAATGACATTTCTAAGGCTATGTATCAGTTCCTACTTCTCATCATTAATCCCCTTTCCCTTCCAAACCTCAACTGTTGCTTTACAAATAATTAAGAAGACAATAACAACCTCTTAACGACATCCTGCGGCAGCTTTACGATGGAAAGGGAAAGAGGTCGTGTTTATTAGCATATATTGTCTCTGGATATTTTCTCCTTTTCTCAACTCCCAAGGAAAATTTGCTAACATACATACTTGCTTTTGTTAATGGCAATAGTAGACTTAGTGTGTTTAATTCCCTGCTCCTTTTTCTTCCTCTAAGTGAAAAAGACCTTTCAAGCAGTGTTTAGATTTCACCTTCAAAGTTTTAGTTGGAAAAATGATTTTCCATATTTAATGAAAGTTTGGTGACTTTCTAAATTTAAGCAATTTTTGAACTCTGAGTTTAAAATTCCCTCATCTCTAAAAGAGAGGTATACCTAACAATGATAGCCTTTTGTGGAAGATTAACTGAGTAAAATAAATTAGAAACATCTAACAATATTTGTTGTTATTTTTATAATCTACATTCTGAGCTCAAATTCTCTAGCAGAGACCAAGATAAAAGCTCATTGGCTATTATTTTATTCAAGAATATAAGTTCAGGGAAATAGGAAGAAGGAAAAAGAGAGATGGCATCGAAAAAGTGAGAAAAAAATATATATATATAAAAAATATATCTCCAAACCAAATTGAGAAATATATATATACACACACGGGATTGCAAAGCCTGCTGCATCTTGGTACCAAGCAAACTGCAGACATTTTTGACAATCTTTCTAAAGCCTAGATGAATGACTGCATCTCAGGGCAATCCATTTGGGGAAATAAACAGAGAAGGATTGGTCTGCTAGTTCCCATTTCCTTAAGTTCAAAGATTCACCTTGAGGGACATTAACTTCCCCACACTTCCAGGTGACAAGTGCCTGGATTCTGAGATCCCTGGAATCTGACATCTCAATACCAACAGGGAGGCCCTGGGACAGGAGGGAAGAATTTCAAAGCACAGGCTGTGGAGACAGAATTTCTCTCAGAATGGTGCATCTTGACCTCTCAGAGCCCATGCAGAGCTGGTCACACCACAGTAACAGGGCCCTCCAAGACAGATGAGGCTGAAAGAAATAGGGCAGGCACAGAAGCCTCTGATTCATTCTCCTTCAAAACAAAGTTTTGTAGGCAATATATTCATTTGTCAAGTGACAGGAAGTCTTTTGAATCAATATATTCTTGTTCTGTTTTAGGGTTACAGGCAGTATGAAAAAGCTTGATTATAATCACCCACAAAAACCTATAAAAACCAGATTTTTTAAGCCACTGCAACTAAGTACAACATCTGGCTTTTATTATAAGTCTTTTTAGAATTGTATTTTTAGTTGACAAATAATTGTATAGATTTATGGGGTACAGTGTTATGGTTTGATACACATATACATTGTAGAATAGTCAAATCAAGCTGTTTAATGCATTCATCACTGCACACACTTATCATTTCTTTGTGGTGAGAACATTAAAATTCATTCTTTTAGCAATTTAAAAATATACAATTTAATATTATTAACAATAATCACAATGCTGTGCAATAGATCAGGAGGTCTGATTCCTAATGCCTAACTGAAGTTCGATATTCTTTGACCAACATCTCCCCTTTCCTTGTCTACCCCAACCATATCCCACAGGACCTGGTAACCACTATTCTACTCTACTTCTGAGTTTAACTTCTTTTTGATTCCACATGTAAGTGAGATCACATAGTAATTGCTTTTCTGTACCTGGCTTACTTCACTAAAAATAATGTCCTCCATATCCATCCATGTTGTCACAAACGGCAGAATTTTCTTCTTTTTTAAGACCAAATAGTATTCCATTGTATATATATATACCACATTTCTAAAAACCTGTTTGTCTATTGATGGATGCACTCTGTTTCCCTTTCTTGGCTATCGTGACTAATGCTGCAGTGAACATGGGAATTTTACAGCATTGGGTTTTTTATCAACATAAATGACTTAATGTTGATGATACAAACCAATGCTGCAAAATATTTGAAGAGGTTGATTCTGAGCGAAATATGAGAACCAGGGCTTACGATACAGCCTCGGGACATCCTGAGAACATGTGCCCAAGGTGATTGGGTTACAGCTTAATTTTAAACATGTGAGGGGCACAGAAGCTACAGGCAAACACATAAGTCAATATATGCAAAACATACGTTGTTTTGGCCCAGAAAGGCGGGACATCTCAAAGCAAGAGCTTCCAGGTCAGAGGTGGATTCAAAGATTTTCTGAGTGACAGTTAGTTCAAAGAGTTAAGGTTTGCTGGTAAATATCTCTTAGGGAAAGACCTAGTAAGGGAAATCTTAAAAGGTGTCAGACTCTCTGGAAAAGACCTAGTAAGGGAAAGAGATACTCTATGGAATGCAAATTTCCCCTGCAAGAGATGGCTTTGCAAAACCACTTCAAAATACGTCAAAGAAGTCTATTTTGGGGTAAAATACTTTAATTTCCTTCAGGGTCGGCTGTCTGTCGTGTGATGCTATACCAAAGTCAGGGTAGAGTTGGGTATCTTATTTCTACAAAGAGTCTGTTTTTCAGTCTTATGATCTCTATTTTAATATTAATGCTAGTCAGTTGTGCCTAAACGCCAAAGATAGGAGAATATAATAAGGCATGAAGACCTCCCTTCCAGTCATGGCCTGAACTAGATTTTAAGTTTCCTTTGGGATCCCCTTGGTCAAGAGGGAGGTCCATTCAGTTGGTTGGGGGTCAGGGGGCTTAGAATTTTATTTTTGATTTACAATACTGATTTCAATTCCTTTGAATATGTACCTAGTAGTGGGATTGCTGGGTCATTATAAATCTTTATATGTATTACAATTTTGTTAATTAGGTCACTGTCTTAGTTAGTTTGAACTGCCATAACAAAATACCATAGATTGAGTGGCTAAAACAACAGAAATTTGCTAACATGGTGAAACCCATCTCTACCAAAAATACAAAAAGTAGCCAGGCATGCTGGTGTGTGCCTGTAGTCCCAGCTACTCAGGAGGCTGAAGCGGGTGAATCTGTTGAACTCGGGAGGTGGAGGTTGCAGCAAGCAGAGATCACGCCACTGCACTCCAGCCTGGGCGACAGAGCAAGACTCTGTCTCAAAAAAAAAAGAAGAACGGCAGATGATAGATAGATAGATAGATACATAGATACCTAGATAGATAGATTTTTAAAAAGAGATATTTGCCTTATCAGATGCAGAATTAAAATAAGAATAAATGAGCAGATGTTATATTTAAATAAAGAAGAAATAAAGAGACTACCAAAACTGGTCACTCATATTTGAAAAAGAACAAAAAATAACTTCTACTTCTGAGAAATTTTAATGAATAATATTAAATGGAGCAGTTAACTAGTAGAATACAACTGACAAAAAGATTATGAAATAAATATAAACAAATATACATATACATATATGTGTCTCTGATAACCTGAAATGTATTTATTGATATATGTATTACCTTGTATGTATGCATGTGTGTATCATGTTGAACTATGTGAAACTGCCACGTTGTATAGCAAAAACAGTCACATATAGGCAATTTCATATGGTTAAGCCTATGTATGAATATTGGATTGAAGATGCACTATATGATATAGGTTTTCCATATAAAGGTAAAAAAAAATTCTTTTGCTTTAAGAATTCTCAGAGTTCTGTCTCACAGCACGTAGTCTACATGACAGTAACTTTTTTATCAGAATTGTGGAATTCACACACAGGTCATATACTGCTCATGATAATGATGCTCAATAGTTAATTGGCTTTGTCAGACGATCGCCTGTATCTTCCCACCTTCCTCTCTAACAGTCAAGTTCCTAGACCCAAGGCTCTTGTTTCTCCAAAACTGCTTGCAGAGATAGCTATGCCTTCTTTGCCATTTATTTTAGGCCACCACTTATTAGTGACATCTGATATTAGATTCTTGTAAGATGAAGATTGGAGACTGGCTTGAAGTATCTATCAGGACGTTTTTCTATTTTCAGATTATATTGCATACAAAAACTCTTGCAAGCCAAATCTGTCTCGGAATTAAAATAACATGAGCAACCTTAAAAAAAAATTATTCCATGCACATGTGTCAAGAAAAACACTGCTTCCATCATGCCACCCCACTTCATTGTTTGCAGGGAATCATTGAAATTCATGTACTCAGTGATCAGAGTCTCCTGAACCCTGCCTTCAGACCTTGTTTCCAAACATACACCGCAACCTCCAAAACAAATTTGGTCTTTAGCCTCCTTCAATAACGATAGTTATTGTTAAAAGTCCAAACTCTTTAACATGTTATTATATGTTAAAAGCCCAGGGAGGAGGGGGTGAGGGATCTCCTTACTCCACAGAACTTCTAAGTTCCCAGACAATCAGCTGTTCAAGAACACAATGCCATTCCTCACGCTTTCTTTGCCTGTATGCTATTCTCACCCACCTGGTGAAATCTACTTCCCTCTTCATATGTCACCCCCTCAGTGAAGTCCTCCTTGATGTCTTCAGGAGCATTTAATGGTTTTTCCTCTATGACCCCTTAGTACTTTCTTCATATCTCTACTTGTCTCTCCCACTAGACTGTAAATTCACTTTTGTCAGCACCATGCCATCTGAATACACCAGTGTCTAAAACATAACCTGGTACTATATATGTCTGCTGAATGAATTAATGAAAAAACAAATGAATGCAGGTTATTTACATCAGAGCAACCATGATAGAAACACTAATATTTTACTGTGCAACAAGCCAGAACAATGTTAAAAGAGTGGTCTTCAAACTCAAAAGTGTATCTTCCCGATGACACCAGTCTTAGAAGAACAGTTTCTGTGTTACCATTGTCGTGCTGGAATTCAAAGGGTTTTTCTTGGTTCTTATAGAGACTACAGCTGTACATCTCCAAGGCTAATTATTCTTCTGATCTCATGGTTTGATTCATATGAATTGTGACACCCTATAAGGAAAGTCAAAAGAGATCGACTTAGTTATAAACAATGCTCATTATAGAACAACCTGCAGCCGAGCCAATGCAGAAGGCCTCAGGGAATACTAAAAAAAAGATAGTGGATTTTTTTTCCTTGCAAGCACAAAATATTTTTTAACCATAAAAAGCAATGTGCAGGTTTGTCATCCTGGTGAAAGGATGATTAATTTCCATCGTGTTAGAATATAACATATGGATTACCTGAAAAAGTTTTAAATTTTACCAAAAAAAAAAAGAGAAAAAAAAGTAAATTTAAGAATTACTGCATATAAATTTTATATGCTGCTTTTAGATAATATAGAAAAGCTAGCCACTCACCACCCTGAGTTTTATTGTACAATTCTGGCTTTTTTATTGAAACTGCATTGAAGCTTTTTTCTTCCCATGTTTTAAACTGTGCTGAAATTATAAGATTTGAAAAGCCTTTGTTAATAGCTGGAGAGTCCTGCCGTTACCGAATGCCAAGAGAGTAATGAAACACCTAAAATGATAAGGTGCTAGTGTCTGAGCAGAATAGACCTTTAATTGGAAAAAGTTCATGCATTAATATTCAACATTAAGCAGTGATTAATAGATACACCATGTGGATTTTTTTTAGGAGGATAGATAACAGTGTGTCCAATTTTAATGTAAATCTAGTGACAATTTCAGCATGTTACTCTAAAATGCTCTATCTGATTAGTTTCAGAGGCATAAAAAGAAAATCTTTTCTAGTGAGCACATCCTCTGTGTTAACAGCAAAGCTCCTTAAAATAATTTTATTCTCTGAAATTGTTGCCATAGCTAGCTGGAAGATTTTCATGTTTAATAACCACATGAGATATATATATATATATATGTATATATATATTTGAATGAAATCTGCATAAGGTGTTCATTCTTTTCTCTATTCTAGAAAAAAAAAATCTACTCTTATTGACCTCTTTCCTTACTCTAACTGACTGACCAAGGAAAAAGGTTTTATTTTCTCTGCCTTTTTATCTATTTTGGTGGTATTTGTTTTTTCTCCAGGGAATTTTTTTTTTTTTTTTTTTTTTTTTTTTTTTTTTGAGACGGAGTCTCGCTGTCTCCCAGGTTGGAGTACAGTGGCGCGATCTCGGCTCACTGCAAGTTCCACCTCCCGGGTTCACGGCATTCTCCTGCCTCAGCCTCCCGAGTAGCTGGGACTACAGGCACCTGCCACCACACTCGGCTAATTTTTTTTTTTTTTTTTTTTTTTTTTTTGTATTTTTAGTAGAGACAGGGTTTCACCATGTTAGCCAGGATGGTCTCGATCTCCTGACCTCATGATCCACCCACCTTGGACTCACAAAATGCTGGGATTACAGGCGTGAGCCACTGCACCCGGCCTCTCCAGGGAATCTTTAAATAACCAGGTAATAGGAATTCTCAGAGTGGATAGTACAGTAATGTGAAAGTGAAGAATGACATCCAGGATAACTATTCTTTGTATTCAGGGGGCTCAGTCTATTAATAAAGAGATTTTGTCTAACCATGTTCCTCAAATATTGCTGTCAATAGAGTAAATTGCTGTTATCCATTTAATGTGAGAAACTCATTATTTCTCACAGCTTCATCTATCACCCAATCCCATCCTTTCACCTTAAATCTAGACTTCTAATGCCAAACGCCTTCTGGATAAAATTTGTGTTTAACTCTACATCTGAGGTTAAATTTTAATCTACCCAACCAATGTAGCTCTCCTTCCAACATTGCCTGTTTCTCATTAACACAATCAGTTAGTTACCCTGGCTCAAGAAATCGAGAGGAAAATTGGACTTATTTGCTTCTTCACTTCATGTTTCTAGAGTCTCCAAATGAGTTTCTTTGAAAAACTTTTTCAAGCCCTGTTTTAATCTAGATCCCACACAAAAGCAAAACAAGAGACCAAGTCTTATATAAAGTTAGTTTATTTGAGAACATAGTTATAGAGAACATGCATGAGAGGCAGCAGTTTTGACCAGAGAAGGAGAAAAAAAAATTCAAAAACATGCTATTGATGAGCTTCCCCAAGAACAAGCGTTGCTCAATCTCACAGGAATTTTCTGGGGAGCCTTACGAAATAAGTTTGAGAACTAATAGCTTAGGGGCAACAGGGGAAAGCATTTATCCATTGGTCCCCATCCCCATTACTTAAGGTTGGAATTTAAGTAATGCATTTCTGCTTGTGCATGAATAAAGGCCAAACGTGGTCCCATGGTGTATTAGTCCGTTTTCATACTACTGATAAAGACATGCCCGAGACTGGGTAGTTTATAAGGAAAAAGAGATTTAATAAACTCACGGTGCTGTGTGGCCGGGGAGGCCTCACAATCATGGTGGAATGTGAAAGGCACATCTCAAATGGCGGCAGACAAGAGAATACAGCTTGTGCAGGGAAAGTCCCCTTTATAAAACCATCAGATCTCATGAGACTTATTCACTATCACAAGAATAGCATGGGAAAAACGTGCCATCTCCCAGTGGGTCCCTCCCACAACACGAGAGAATGATGGGAGCTACAATTCAAGATGAGATTTGGGTGGGGACACAGCCAAACCATATCACATGGGTATCGCACACCATGGTGCCAGAGAAGTCTCATGGCAGAAGATAAGAAGTATATGGTCTAGGCCCAAAGTGAGATACTATAAGGCTGGACTGGGGCAAAGCTAATTGAAATATTTAATGGAACTAACTAGCACAGCAGTGGCTGGGTAAGAGATGGTCTGAGAGGATATGAAATGGCCAATATACCCTGTCTTAGTCTACTCAGGCTACTATAACAAAATACCATAGACTGAGTGACTTAAACAACAGCAATTTATTTCTCACAGGCATGAAGTCTGGGAAGTCCAAGGTCAAGTTGTCAGACCATTCAGTTCCTGGTGTAAGGGTCCTTTTGCTCGTTTTCAGACAGCTGTCTTCTTGCTGTATCCTCACATCGTGGGAGAAAATGAGAGCAAGCTCTCTAGTCTCTTCTTATGCGGACACTAATCCCATCAACGAAAACCCTACCCTCATGACCTTATCTAAAGTACCTTCTGAAGGCCCCACTTCCAATACCATTACATTAAGGTCTAGAGTTCAACATGGAATTTTGGGAGGATGTAAACATTCAGTCTATATCACAGCCCATCCCTTGCACCATTCAGATCCAAAATGTCTTTTATAAAGTTTAAGCAATCATAGAGTTCCCCTTCAAGATAATTTAAGTCACAATCTCTGAAAAGGCTTAGTACCAGTTATTATTGGAACAAATTCCAGTCTTCACTATTGCAGCCAATTTCAAGGTCATAATTCATATTTATAACCTTCCTTCTTTACTATTTATTGTATTAATTCCCTTCACCATTTGTAGCACTTTGGCTGGCCTAGGGTTCTTCGCTAGTTGGATCCAGACTTTTATACTTGAGAGATCTGAGCCCTTAGTTGAGTTGCATTTGTTATATTTGTCCACTCACGTTTTCCTTAGATCTGGAAACACGGATATTCACCCCTCATGAAGGAGTGTGATTCCACACACACTCCTTCATGTCCCCATTCCATATCACCAATCCTAGACTTCATAGAAATTAGGGTGAGTCCCTCCCTTAGAATAGTCATTACTCACTCACCTTGGCTACCGCAATGGCATGGGCAGCCCAAAGTGATGAAGTGGTAGCTGTAGTTTCAACTTAAAGTGAGACAGAGTAAAGGTTCCACTTTGTCTCCTGGTCAAAACAATCTCTTTCTAGAAACTAACGCCATGAATCCTGCAAAACCTGTTTGTGGGGATGGGGAGCACAGATTTCACAAGTGGGTCACTGGGAATGATAGTGAGATGAGCCAATTCTACTTTTGCCCCTTGGTTCTGGGACCCATGTATTTTAGCTACTGCAGACAGCACCATATAACAGCCATCGATTTAGTGCATGTACCACATCCAAAAGAACAGCAACCCAACCCATAGGGTATTATACTCAAGTTTTTGTCTTCACTGGGCCTCTAGTAATTCAATTATTCTGGTTCTAAGTGATGAGATATAGACAGACAAGTGGGCTGTGTGTTTATATGCCCATTCTTCAACCTTCTGTATCATAAAACTAGTCACCGAGACTGAGAAAATTTAGTGTAAGAAACTATACAAATATATATATCAGATATTGTATGAGCCCTAGGACAATAATGGTGTTAGCAGTGACCCCAGAGGAAGAAAAGGCAAATCTCTATCTATCAGAAGGTGTCAATTCATGAGAAGATTAACTTCTGCTCTTCCAGGGAAACTGAGTCTAATATAATCAACCTACCACCAACTGGCTATAGCCATATTCTTGAAGAATTGGTGTTACAATGAGGGCTTAGCATCATTTTGTGTGCCGGCTAGTTGGCAGTAGTTAGATAAGCTTTAAAGAAAGGGAGCCAAGGCCAGGCATGGTGGCTCACGCCTATAATCCCAGCATTTTGGAAGGCCAAGGCGGGTGGATCATTTGAGGTGAGGAGTTCAAGACCAGCCTGACCGATATGGTGAAACTCCAACTCTACCAAAAATATAAAAATTAGCCAGGCATAGTGGGTGCATGCTTGTAATCCCAGCTACTTGGGAGACTGAGGTGGGAGAATTGCTTGAACTTTCGAGGCAGAGGTTGCAGTGTGCTGAGATGGAGCCACTGCACTCCAGCTTGGGTGACAGAATAAGACCCTGTCTCAATAAATAAATAAATAAAAAAGAAGAAGAAGGAAAAAGAAGGGGAGCCCTGCTGTGGAACCTGCATAGATATCTCCCTATTATTGTAGTAACTCTGTTCATGGCCCCATCGTGCTAGCACTGGGGTTGTTAAAGGAAGAGGCTTGCTGATATCCACAGGACAAATCCTATGTACCTAGTTACTGAGTGCCTCTTCTGAGGTAGATGCTCTCTGATGGGCATTAAAATGAGACACATATGCACACTTTGTGGCCATTTCATAGATCCAATTGCATGTATCTTTCTATGACTTTTTTGTTTATTTCTCATTGTCTTTCTTTGGAGTCTTAACTAACTAGCCAAACCATTAACCTCCCAGAAGCCCAAAACTCAGATCACTTTTTCTTGCATGCAAAGTGAACTCCCTCTTGTTATCTTTGAAGATCTGCCTTCACCATGTTTTCTTAGAGCCATCCCTGGATGAACCTATAGTGTAATGATTATCCAGTAAAACTAACATGAAAAAGAATCACACCAACATATCTAGGAATCAAGCTCAAATTTCTGATTCCTTTGTCATTTAGTCACAGGGAAGCCAATGATGCCATAGCTATGAGTGGTGGGTAAGGGACTGGTACCTCACAGATACCTTAGGAGTTTTCCCACCGATTTGTATAATTTACTATGTCTTCTGGAACTTCTCAGGCCCAATATTGAATAGTACATTCATAATGGTTCATTGCTCTTCCTGCTCACCTTTATGACATAGTAGATTTGATAATATCCAGCTCAGTCCCATAGTCAATTTGTGTTCCAAGATTGTGCATGCAGCCTCTACCAGAATTCAGTGTCATATCAGGTCAGGAATTATCTTTCAAATGTTCCGTAATTCTCTGTTATAGGAGGAATGGCCTTGCTCTAGTACACTAGGACTTTTTTTGCTGAGAGTCTTCTGTTTAAGTTTGTCTTCTGCAACATATAGGCAACTTGTCAGGACAGCTAAAACCTAGCCAGTTCTTCCTAATCATGTCAAGTACCATTTATGTCACTGTCTTAGTCAGTTTTCTGTTGCTATGACTGAATACCTGGGACTGGGTAATATATGAAGAAAAGAAATCTATTTCTCACAATTTGGGAAGCTAGGAAGTCCAATATCAAGAGAGCCCATCTTGTGAAGGCCTTCTTGCTGGTGAAGGGGGACTCTGCAGAGCCCAGAGGCTATGCAGGGCATCGCATGGCAAGAGGGCTCAAGAAAGAGGGCCAATCTGGCTTTTTATAACGGAACCACTCTTGTGACAACCAACCAAATCTTGTGATAACCCAATGATCTATTAATTAATTAATACATTAAGCCATGAATGGACTAATCTATTCATAAGGCCAGAACCCTTATGGCCCAATCATCTCTTAAAAGTCCCACCTCCTGACACTGTTACACTGGAGATTATGTTTCAACATGAGTTTCAGAGGGCACAGACATTCAAACCGTAGCCAACATAGTGAGCCAACAGGATGTGTTCCAGAATATTAAAATGATGAAAGTCCTGATGACTATATAGTGACAGAGAGCAGGAGACTTAACATAGCTCTGAGATAAAGCAACAAATGTATATTATTCTTCACCTGTGTAAGTCATCTGCTTTTTAATTTCTCTTACTGAGAGGGACTGAGGGATCACATCCACCAAACCAGTAGTACGAAGCAGCAGTATACAAAGTGCCAGAGGCTGAGTTGATCCTTTCTTGAAAAGATACTACATTCAACTTGTAATTTGGATGATTGTTTAGTTACTTTTTAGAGTTCATTGTCATATGCCCTGATCCATTGGGTTTATTCATAAGCCAAACAATAATTAATTAGTGTTATGAGGGGACTAATAACTTCTGCAACTCTTAAAGTATTTCATAGTTGTGTTAACCTCTGAAATTCCTTTTGCCGTGAAGTACGATTTCTGATTACTATCTTTGCTGGAATGGAATAAGGTGGGGATGCAGATTAAGGAGATTTTACTTGGCCTTTCCAAATATAATGGCTGCTACTTCATAATCAGGTAGTCAATGTAAGGTTCTTCCATCTACAGAGTATATTTATCCAAATTATATATTTAGGTGCCTAGGGAAGTAACTACAGGGCTTGTCTATGTTCCTGTTCGATTTATTTGAGATAGACTTCAACCCAAACTCTGCTTATCAACGGAAGACACCACAGGAGTGGAAGAAAACACACCTAATAGAACAGAAGAGAACTCTGGTAACACTACTATTTTAAAAGGCGGCAAAGAAAAACACTCAGCAAAAGGGACAGAGGAAGAGAGATCAGAACAGAGAATGAATGAGAGCAATATGCAACAAACCTAGGAAGGAAAATATTTTTAAGGAGAAAGAAGTGGTCACCAATGTGAAATATCACTGAGTATCACAATGGGATAAAGAATGAAATGAGGCAAATAGTTGTGGAAAACGGGAAGACATTATTTTCCTTTGCTAGAGCAGTTGAAGCAGAAGAGCAGGAGCAGATGTAGGATCACAGCAGGGTGAGAAGTGTCTGGAAACTGAGGAAATGCAGGCAATTGAGTTTAAATATTTCAGTAAGTTGGCCCTTGGAAAGAGGAAGGGTGAAGGGATGATGACTTGAAGAGGAAGAAGAAACAGAGCAAGGTTTTTGTGGTTGCTCCTGCTGCTGTTGTTTAGGACTGGGATGGTATTAATATGTCTTAATGAGATCACAAACAGAAATCAAAATATAAGAGAGTTCACAGAGATTCTTCTTTATCCCCAAAGCCTCCATTCTTCTAATTCTAATATTAATGATAAAATAAAAATCTCTATAGCCTCCTTCTTGTATTAGAATCATTGATCTCTTATATTGGCTGTTTTTATGTCCTATATCTTAATTTTATTTTCTTATTGCTGGTGACTTAATGTAGTAAAATTTGCAAAACTACTAGACTACAGCATGAGAGAAGAAAGGAATAGTCACAATTACCTGGCCTAAATTGAAGCTGCTCAAATTTGAATTATTATTGCTTTTGAGGAGACAGCAACCTATTTCCGTTTACTGTTCCTTAATATATGACAGCACTGGACAATTAAAGATCACACACACACACACACAGATGATGGAAACTCTTGTATTGCAAAATGGGATATTCTGGTGTGCCAGAAAAGATTGATTAAGCAGTGAACCTCAGACATAGTGTATGGTGGTTTCCAAATAATCAGGCCTTTGGAATTATTGAGGTTATAAATGAAAGCAGGTGTCTAATTTCTGATGAATGCATTTACCACTGTGAACACAGATCACCAGTGTGCACATGCATACATCTGTGTGTGTAGTACACCATTTTTAGAAGATCCCATATTCTATAGAAGTTAATTTCCTTTCTTGCTTTTTATTCACAGAGTGACTCTGAATGTTCTCATAGAAATAAATCTGAATATATGTGATGTGTGTTGTGAAGATATGTGTGAATTTGTACAGAAATACATAGGTTCAGATATGTAAATGAACATATTTGGGCATATATATTTGTGTTTGCATGTGAAAATTAAGGTATAGTGACAGGTGCTGAACTCAATTGAATTGTACTTGTGTCTTTAAATATAATAAAACATTTTCTTTTAAATGTTGGAAAATAATTATTAAGTATGCATAATGAACTGATAATAACATAAATTTCTTAAGAAATACTATAGCTTTAAATGTTACTAAATTACAAAAAAAACTGGAGTTATTGGAAAAAAATTGCTCTAACTCAGCCCTCTTTTTATAGTAAAGAATTAACTATAAAATATGTGAATCCAAAATATTATTCTTACCTTGATGTGATATTAACGTATGTTTAGGAAAAATCAAAAGGGAATTCTTTATTGAACAAGGAATCTAGCAACAGCAATTCATAGAGCCAGGTCAGGTACCTACAGGCTCATTCTCTCTTAAGTTTTTCATCTAACATAGTCTTGCTCTTCAACACTGTATGGACTTTTATGATTCTATAGAGGAAGAAAATAAAATGGAAGTCAAGGAAGCATTTTTATTAGGCCATTTACTCCTCTTAATATAGTCTTTCCCTTTGAGCATTTACAATAAAAATGGACTTAATCTTTTGCCTCCCCATGGGAAGTCTAACAAAAGAAAATGGAATTGTAGAAAGACCACACATATCACAGACAAAGTATTTTTAGAAACTGCTCTCTCAGGAAGTGGCTAAGTTTTATGGCTGATATAATTAAGTCAATCTTAGGGAACTTCACCATTTTTTGACACCCAGAAGCTTAGCTTTAGCATGAGTTGGATTTTTTTTCTTTTCTTATAATGCATCACTAAATTGTAAGAACATTTGATAATTGTCCTCAATAGAAAGTTCCTATAATACATTGAAATCATATAATATTTTAGCCACTGGCATATCATAAAAATTTATAACCCAAAGACTACATTTATTTCTAATTATATTTGCTTTCCTTAGCCACCAAGATCTAAGTAACAGATAATATTTATATTTCTAACAACTGTGCTTTATTTATGCAAATGAAGAACAGAAATAAGCTTTCATTAAGAAACAACTATGTGCCTGTCACTGCGAAATATGCTTTCACATATATTGCTGACTCCTTGCAATAACCCTAAAAGATTAATATCATTAATCCATTTTATAGACAGTACAACCAAAAAGTTCGATTCAGATCCAGATCTTTCTCATTGAAAAGCCCCTGCTTTGGACTGACAGAGAGAATGAAGACTTACTTCAGTTTGATTGTCTTGAATGGGCTTCAGTTATTCACTGTACTCCAAGCCAGCCACACTTGCCTGAAACTGGATTTCACAGGTTCATTTTACCTTCAACTAAGTGAGAGTATGGACATCCACAACCCTCAGTGCTGGCCCTTGGAAGTCTCAATGTCCCACAAGGCATAGGGTTTGTGGCTTTGGTCCTGGTTCATGTATCCATCAACCAACCGTTACTGAGCACCTAGTATTTTAGGGACTAGGAAGAAAACAGAAAAAGTTTCAGCCTTTGTGGATCTTACATTCTATCCGTTCTATGTGGTTGGGTGTAGGGAGGTATAGCTAAATGCATAAATAAGTCTCTGAATACTCTTTGACCAATGTCACCAAAAGCATACCTGCTTAAGGACTTAAATCTTTTTAAGGTAGGCCTTATGGAAGTTGGGGATATGCATTATGATAGCAATGGATTACCATCTGCCTTGACCCCACCCCAGTTCGTAGTTACCCTGAATAATTTAAGAGTCAAAGGAATAAACCCCAAGTCAAAACCAGTATCCACAAAACAGGAGCATGAGGTGAGGCAAGGGTTAATTGTTGCTCCCAAGGCAGTGTTGCTCCCATCTTTAATGTGAAGATAAATATGAGAGCGAAAAGGAGAAATCTAAGGTGGTCCTGATGGGTCTGATTTAGGTGAATGGGAGCCACTTCAAATGCTAACAACGTCATTAGGAGCACATAAATAGGCTGCTCATTGTGTTGGTGAAAGCGGTTGTTCGCAGCAGCACAATATTGTTTAAATGTTCAGAAACAATCTCTTAATATAACTCCCCACCAATTTTTGGTTTGGTTTAGTGTTTTAAAATCATAGTTTTTTGGCACCCTGAAGTCAAGTCTTGTTCCCATGTGCATTTTTACTTTCTCTCGTTATGTTTCGTCTTTGACCCTCTGAGCACAGTGGAGAAAACGGACGTGTTCCAATTCCAGGGCTACTATTTATATGCTAGCTATAGCTATATTTTTTCCAAAAAAAAAAAAAACTCTCTGAATCTTGGCTTGTAGGAAGTTCATTTTTACTATAGGAACAATAATGCCTACCATAGAGCGTTTTGAGAATCCAATGAAACTTAACTTGCCTAAATGCGTAAGTAGGCATTTGGTAAATTTAGCTAAATCCCTGGAATATCTGTTCGGTTTTAACACTGTATGAATGTAATATTTTACAGAAACTCTTTTTTTTTTTAAATTTTGTGCCTGATTCAAGTAGATCTTCAATGAATACTTGTGAATTAAATATTTTCAACATAATGCACAGAATGAAAGTAACTATGTACAACTTGATAGTTGTCATATTTGTGGCATATCAAATCGTTGTACCACGAGTGTTTTAATTCAGAATAAAAACCCAGTTTTCTTAGTAGTTTTTCTCTTTAGAGTGAGGCTCAACACTAGAAGAGCTCTTTAAACATCAGAGCTGCTCCACAATGGAATGGATCGGATTGTTCAGGGGTAAACTCCACATTTCTGCAAATATTAACAAAAAGGCTGAATGGACACCTATCAAGAAGGTGGTCAGAGAAGATTTCCAAATTGGCCCCAAATGACTTCCAAGTTGTCCCCTCTCGATGATCTCATAATACTAAATATAAAGTGTTTCATTTAAATGCAAGTAAGAAAAAAGAAGCTTTGATTTCCTATTGCATATTTCACAGGGGTACTTTGAGCATTACTCCATTCCAAATTCCCTTTGTAGAAAATAATACTTACTAACAATAAAATTGCCCTGCCAAGGCACTATTCTGAGTTTTTGCATGTATTAACATACGTAGTTCTCACAAAAACGCTAAGAGGTATGTACTAGTGGTATTGCTCTGTCACACATAAGGAAAACGAGGCACAGAAAAGCTAAATAACTTGCCCCAGATAAAGTAAGAAAGAAAATGTTGGAGCTAGGAGTTGAATCCAGGCAGTCCAGCTCTGAAGCCCACTACTAGCATGCAGTACCAAGGGCCTCACATAATACAATCTTGTTTCTCATAAATCCAGACTTTGTCCCACTAATCTAGAAGCACTTTGAAGGCAGGGGCCATTTCTGTTTTCATTCACCACTGCACCTATAGTACTTGACATATAATAGTTAAATAATGAATAATTTTGTTTCATGTATAAAGATTATCACTTATTTTTCGTATCTTGTATCATGGAAAAACATATTGCTTAGCTTTCATACCAAGGTATTATTTACTATTTAGAGATAAGAAGTGGTTCAGAAATATTTGTTTGTACTATATTCAGAATCAAAAGACCTTTGGCTGGGCATGGTGGCTCTCACATGTAATCCCAGCACTTTGGGAGGCTGAGACAGGAGGATCACTTGTGGTCAGGGGTTCGAGACCAACCTGACCAACATGGCAAAACCTCATCTCTACTAAAAATACAAAAACCAGATGGGTGTGGTGGCATGTACCTGTAATCCCAGTTACTCAGGAGGCTGAGGCAGGAGAATCACTTGAACCCAGGAGGCGGAGGTTGCAGTGAGCCCAGATTGTACCACCGCACTCTAGCCTGAGTGACAGATTGAGACTCTGTCTCAAAAAAAAAAAAAAAGAATTGGCCAGGTTCAAGCAATTCTTCTGCCTCAGACTCCCAAGTAGCTGGGATTACAGACATGCACCACCATGCCCAGCTAATTTTGTATTTTTAGTAAACACAGGGTTTCACCATGCTGGCCATGGCTGGTCTCAAACTCCTGACCTCAGGTGATCCAACCACCTCGGCCTCCCAAAGTGCTGAGATTACAGGCATGAGCCACTGCACCAATGTGCCCCATTTTCTTAGGCTAAAGCCTGAAGTCCTATACAAGACCTACAAAACCCTTTATAATGAAACCCCAGCAGCCTCACCTGCTGCACCTTGTACCGCTGTGCCTGTTGTTCCCTGCCTTTAGTCTATCTCACCATCATTTCTTCTTCATACCTGTGTCATTCCCACGTCAGTGGCTCTGCATGCCATTCCATTGGCCTAGAACATACTTTCGTTTCCTCCACTGCCATCCTTACCTAGTTCATTCCTACTCCCCAAAAGCTACTCTCTGACAAAGACATAGTCTCCAACTCCTCCAACTGGGGCACCTTGCATCATGACAGGCTTTCATCATATTCTATACATTTCCGTTGTGCAAAGTACCAATATTTTAATTAGCTTATTCTGTTTCTTATTCATTTGTTCAACAGATACTTGTAGATGAGCACCTATTTTAGACTGGGTACCTTTCTAGTCCCAAAATATAGCCATGAACAAAATATACCAAAACTCCTACCTTCATGTATCTTCCATTCTAGTGAGTAATACTAAGTATCCTCACTAAAATATAAGTTACATATAGTCTGTGACTGTTTCTGTCTTGTTCACTGATGCATTCCCTAGCACCTAGCACAAATTGTTGTTTATGGTATATTTTAGCAAAAATAACTTGGGTAATGATACGGAACACAAAGAACCTTAATATTTTAGTGGCTTAAAGCAATGCAAGGTTTTTGATGGCTTTTTTTTTTTTTTTTTAAAGTCATTCTACATGCCCATCAGGTTGACTGGGAATGCTTCTTATCTTGCCACAGTCATTCAGAAACACGGGCCAGTGGTACAGACATTATCTCAAATGTTGCCAGTCACTATGACAGAAGAGAGAAAACTATTCTGAGATTTAACCAGTAGTTAAATGACTCCCCAGAGTTTTAGGCAGAAGTTAAATACTCCAGCTTAGACACGCGCAAGACACTTCCGCTTACGAATCACTGCTCAAAATTAGTCATCTCCCCATAGCCAACTATAAGTGACCAAAAGGAAAAGCCAAATTTTAATTGTCAGCTGTACTACTGGCTAACTCAGGTGGAAAACAATAAATATTTGAGGAAAAGATGACTGAATCACAATGAACAGTAGTTGTGATATAGATAAAAGCCCTACCTCTTTCTCTATGAAACATACCTGTTCATAGGATGTGCATAGCATGGATAGATTAGGCTAATGATAAAATGAGTTTGCATTCTTTCAGCTTACAAAATCTACTGATAGTTTGCTTAAACACAATTAAGAATGATAAATTTGCTATCCACAACATATGGAGTAGACATCCTATAGACAAATAACTGAGAATTCACTATATATTAAAAAATGTTTCTTCATATGAACTATACCATATTTCTTAGGTCAATTTCATTAGACTGGCTCACATGGCTGGTCTGGCTGAGACACAGTCTACAGAGTTGATTAAAAAGTAAGATTGATTGCACATCTTGTTCTTCTTGCTGACTATAATTTTGTATTTTGCCTGAACATTCAATTTTCTATGTTTAATTAAAAATTAATTAAAATTTGTTAGAGTATAAATTGCATCTCATCATTTCATTGAATCCTAACTATAGGTCATGGCTCTTAAACACAGAAATGGTCTAGCATTTTATTTCAATATGAAGCAGAAGAATTGTCAGGATTATTTTGGTGCCCAGATGGGGATTTGGTATTTGTTTAACTAAATTCTGCTTTAATTTAGGGCATGAAAGGAGGCTTTTGGACTTAATTTAGAAGGTTTAGCCAGAGTGACAAGAAAATCCAATAGGAGGCCAGGCACAGTGGCTCACGCCTGTAATCCCAGCACTTTGGGAGGCCGAGGCAGGCAGATCACGAGGTCAGGAGATCGAGACCATCTTGGCCAACATGGTGAAACCCCGTCTGTATTGAAAATACAAAAATTACCTGGGTGTGGTGGCGTGGGCCTGTAGTCCCAGCTACTCGGGAGATTGAGGCAGGAGAATCTCTTGAACCCAGGACGCAGAGGTTGCAGTGAGCAGAGATTATGCCACTGTACTCCAGCGTGGAGACAGAGCGAGACTCCATTTCAAAAAAAAAAGAAAGAAAGAAAGAAAGGAAAAGAAAACCCAATAGGAATTCCTCCTCAAGGTATATGATTTTTGTAAAATCCGTTTGTGTCTGCTTAGTGGAATCTTCAACCACAAAATTCTGATGATTATAAGCCCTTCTGAAGGAACAATCCACAATACTATGTCTTAGATCAGTGCTTCCTGTCTGTGGTCCATGGACATATACTCAGGAGCCTAAGTATTCTCTATGTAAATTGTTAAATGTTGTTTCTATTTGATACAATATATATTGTTCAAATTGTACATATTCTACATAATCAGGGTGACGAATATTGGCATTTGCTTTTATGCTTGTTATTTCACTGACACCAAGCAGTACTATACTACTTTAGTTATTCTAACCATTTAATATACAGAGAATGATAAGAGAATAGTGGATTCAAGTCAAGTATCATGTAAATGATAAGCTAAGTAAAGGATAGTTTTAAAATAAGAGGATTGGCCAGGCGCGGTGGCTCAAGCCTGTAATCCCAGCACTTTGGGAGGCCGAGACGGGCGGATCACGAGGTCAGGAGATCGAGACCATCCTGGCTAACACGGTGAAACCCCGTCTCTACTAAAAAAATACAAAAAACTAGCCGGGCGAGGTGGCGGGCGCCTGTAGTCCCAGCTACTCGGGAGGCTGAGGCAGGAGAATGGCGTGAACCCGGGAGGCGGAGCTTGCAGTGAGCAGAGATCCGGCCACTGCACTCCAGCCTGGGCGACAGAGCGAGACTCCGTCTCAAAAAAAAAAAAAAAAAAAAAAAAAAATAAGAGGATTAACGTCAACATAACTACATAAAACTAAAAAGAACCTGTACTGTCACAGTCAGTACTAAATACACTCACTAAAAGCAATGTAGAGTCAGCAAAGATCATCTGCCATGTTAAGGCAACGTTGACAATTTAAATCTTAAGTTTTTCAGTTTTATTTGATTGGTAAATTGTGTTATATTCTATATGCACCATAAACATTTGATTTCTTATTCATCTGAGAGTTTATATCTGATTTGACTTCACTAAGAAGAAAATTCAAATCCCTTACTATGATATATAAGTCCCTGAATGACATGGCCTCTTCCTACCGGCTTGTTGCCACCTTGGCACACTGTCCTTTGACCATCACGCTCTTGCTTCATCGGTATTTCTGGCAGTTCTTTTTGTACTGGAGTGTCTTCTGCCTGGACAACTCTTTGGACTCTTAATAAAAATACTTCTCGGCCGGGCGCAATAGCTCACGCCTGTAATTCCAGCACTTTGGGAGGCCGAGACGGGTGGATCACCTGAGGTCAGGAGTTCAAGACCAGCCTGGCCAACATGGCAAAACTCCGTCTCTAGTAAAAATACAAAAATTAGACTGGCTTGGTGGCAAGCACCTGTAATCCCAAATACTCTGGAGGCTGAGTCAGGAGAATCACTTGAACCCAGGAGGCAGTGGTTGCAATGAGCCAAGATCACGCTGCTGCACTCCAGCCTGGGCGACAGAGCAAGACTCCATCTCAAAAACATACAAACAAAAAATACTTCTTACTTCTTCAATTTTAGCTTAATTATCCCCTGTTTGGTGTGGCCCTACTTGACTTCCCTACTTAAAGGGAAGTCCATTTACTCCCCTACCATTACTTCTTAGCAGTGTCCCATGTTCATTTCCTTCATGGTACTTAGTTCAATTTATCATTTTTTATTTTGTTTACCTAATCATTGCTTGACTCCCCACTAATCACCAAACATAGAATAGGCACACACACACACACCAGAATGTGAAGTTCATGAGTACAGAGAGCCCATGGTATTATTATTATTTATTTTATACCCATTTCTTAAAAGAGTGTTTGGGGCCAGGCGCAGTGGCTCATGCCTGTAATCCCAACACTTTGGGAGGCTGAGGCGGATGGATCACGAGGTTAGGAGATCAAGATCATCCTGGCTAACACAGTGAAACCCCATCTCTACTAAAAATACAAAAAATTAGCTGAGCGTGGTGGCGGGCGCCTATAGTCCCAACTACTTGGGAGGCTGAGGCAGGAGAATGGTATGAACCCAGGAGGCAGAGCTTGCGGTGAGCCGATATTGTGCCACTGCACTCTGGCCTGGGTGACAGAGTGAGACTCTGTCTCAAAAAAAAAAAAAAAGTGATACATTAAGTAATATTTGACTAAATAACAAAATCCATCTCTCACTCATGTCCAGAAATATATTTCTTAAAGTCTTTGCTAATTTTTATGAGAAGAAAATGGCATGTTATTATTTTAATTTGCCTCTGTGATTACTCATGGCGTTGGACATTTAAATATGTTTATTGACTATACATAATTTGTCACAGAATTTCATATACTGTATGTTCTGTTGGGAAATTTTTTATTTATTTGTGTTATTTGTGTAATCAGAGGAATCATATTTTAATCGACTTGTGTAGGTAAAAAACGTCTCCACCTTGCTCTTTGGCTTTCAATATGTTATGATTTCTTTTGGTACCCAATGCTCTCCTTTTATGGCATGAAGCCTGTTCAGTGTTTTTCCAGTGGAAATTGTCAATCATATTTCATCAGTGAATAATCTGAGACTAAGAGAAAAAAACCTTACAAATTACTCATGTTTGGTTGGATCTATCTAACTCTAAAATCCATATTCTTTTCACTCTACGTGTCAACTGACTTCCATACAGTTAGAGAGGCACCTTACCTCAATATTTGCAGCAGATAGTTGTCTTAGTTTGAGCTGCTATTCCAAAAACACCATACACTGGGTGGCAGAATTTGATTTCTCACAGTTTTAGAGACTGGAAAGTCCAAGATCAAGGTGCTTGCCAATTTGGTTCCTAGTGAGGGTTGTCTTCCTGATTTGAAGATGGATGCCTCCTTGCTGTGTTTCACATGTGGAGAGAGAGATCATCTCTCTCATGTCTCTTCTTATAAAGGTACTAATCCCATTCATGAGAGTTTAGCCTTCATTTCCTAATTACTTTCAAAAGCCCCACCTCCAAATATCATCACATTGGGGATTAAGGCTTCAACATATGAATTTGGGGCAACATAAACATTTAGTCCATAGCAGATAGTTAAGTAAATCTATATTAAATCTGTATTTCTATGCATATGTTTAAGGGAGGAAATCAGTTTCATTGCTTTATTGTCATAGTCACATGAATATGTCATGAATATCATCTAACAAAAGGGATCCAGGGACCCTGAATTTTAGGAAGCCTATCTTGATGGTTTCTAATGGAAATTGCCTATTTGCCTGCATTAAGATTGTGCCAGCCAACTGAAACTTTATGTTTCTGAGCTTTGGACCAACCTTTTATCATTTCAGTGTGGTGACAGTGTATCTCATATTAATCAGAAATTCTAATTGATCAGAAACTCTAATTGATATGAGTTCTAATCAGAACTCACAGTTCCATATGCCTTTGGTTAATACAAATGGGAAAAGGCATTATTTCCTAGTTACCTATTAGGTAGACAAAAATGTTTCCTAACGTAGAATCCATGAGGGGAGAAGATAACAATATTACTCTTTGCAAAACAGTTTTAAGTCATTATCTAGGACCATCTTTATTCCCATCTGACTGTACAGAGTATTGACTGTTAAGACGATGCAGGACTTTAAAATGACTTTCTCATATTTAATTTATTAGAAGTCAGTTAATTGTTATATCCTGAACCACAAGCTTATTTAATACTAGAAGATGAGTTAATAATAAACTGCTCCATTTCATCAAGAGTGGTGGACCTATACCGTTACCAATGAAGCAGAACCAAGGGAGGAAGACATGAGGTACAGTGACAAAGAAGTGGGAGAGAATTGCAATATAATATGTTCAATTGTGAAATCAAGTGCACATTTAAATATTTTTGTGTTATTGCCAAAGGAAATGTTATTTTTGATTAAGTTATTAAAGTCATTAAATTTGATTTTTTATTCTCTAACTAAACTATTTTATTTTAATCTGTGGTTTGGTCAAGTTGTCTTTGGCCTACCATCCCACAAGAAATCAGTGACAATGTTGGGACCAGAATTCAGGGGTCACCAGAGTCCATTGTAGTATTCTTGTAAGCATACTCCGCTACTTCTAACTCAGAGGATGATTTGATTTGTAATTACCACAATTACATGTGCAATCTATCTTCTGCTAGCACTTCTGTGTATGCGGCCATTGCACATGGATACTGTTAAAATAAATTGAATAACACATGTAGGGATACATGCAGAGATAAATGATTTCTGTAAGCCCAGAAAAGATACAAAGAGCCATGAAACTTTAAATGAAATTCGTGTTTCTGGAGCAGCCAAATCAATCATGATCCCCAGCAAGAACATGCTTTGATCAGCACCCATTTTTCTTACAGTCTTACATACAATGGTCACCTTGAAATACTGTCATTTAAAAAAATTAATTTCCATAGTGATTTTTAACCTTGTTTTGGTGTTATAGCCCCTTTATTTGTTCAATTTCTGATTAGGCTATATTATATGCATTTATTTCTCTAACGGACCTCCTTAGTTGAACAGGCAATAATGCCATAATATGAGATTAAATACAACTATGACTGCCTTCTCAATGGCTTGAAATATACTCACAGTAAAAAAATAAATGCTATAAATGCAAAGTGCCCTGGTAGAATTGTGCTTAGAGAGGGGGACAGCACAAAATGTCAGATAAATGATGAGGCTCAAAAAGGATCTTTATAACATTTTGTTAACTTTCTGTCAGTTTTCATTTTACATAACAAGATAGACTAAAAAACAATAATATGAGAACAATTTTGCATCAATATGAAGAGAAATAGAAAAACATTTTGTTTTTCCAGAATGTTTTATCTCGTCACTAAAGTAGCATAGACTTAGCGATTAAATAGCATAAAGCTGATGAAATTAAGAGCTAAAACAAAGACATGGAACTAGCCCATGGTTTGGTACATAAAGTGTGTTTCTGCCAGTTGTTCTTTGCACTATTTAATTCAGTCACAATCTCAGTGATTTCCCCGAGCTTTTGGATCACAGAAATGAGAATGCTGCTATTTCTCCACGGCAGGGCTGTGGACCCCTCATTGTTTACCTGAAGATAAGCTTCATCTCTCAGTTAATGGCAAAATTATATTCTGGCCTCCAATCTAGTGCTTTTGTTAACTCAGCATTATTTAGAAAAATCTAAGGACAAGAGTCAGTCTGGACCCTGGTGTGGCTTCTATGTGAAATTCAGTTTATTTGAAGGCTCATTGAAATTCATTTTGTACATAAACAAAAAACTACCAGGTTTTTTCCCCCAAATTCATTTGATCACCAGATCTGAAAGTATTGAATACATCCCTAAAACCTAGTGCAGTGTCTAATCCTGAAGACACTTCAAAATATTAGCCTTGGGGCAATTCTGGGTTCTGTGAGAGAAACAGAAAAATCAGATGATGCATTTCTTCCTTCAGGTACTTTAGCATCTACTTGGAGTGCCAAAGCAGAACAACTAGAGAATAAAAGCTATGTGTGTATTGTGTAACCAGCTTATGTACTATAACCCACAGCCAAAATCCAACCTGCAATTACAGCTAGGGTTTCTAACTTTTCTCTTAAAAGCATGTCTACTCCTCTTCTTCTGATTATGAAAATTGAACAACATAAAAATTTTAAAAAGAAGGGGAAAATGAAAACCAGAAAGGAAAAGCATACAGATGACTATTTCTTCAAATTTTTCTCTGATCTTTGTGTGAGAGACTTGAAACGAATTGTTTATTTATCAAGCTCATTCACTTTACCTTCCTAGCAATTTCAGAGTTGACTGCTCCTACAAGATGAGGAAATTAAATGATGAGAGAGAAGTAGGCACTGATGGGATGGGATGAAGGATTTGATGATAAGGACTGATTTGATCTCCTTAAAATCCTAGACTCTAGATGATAAGGACTGATTTGATCTCCTTAAAATCCTAGACTCTAGCCCAGGATTATTGTCTTAAGTATCCTCTTCTGTTATCATCCAATTCAGTCTCTAGGATTGAGATACTATTGTTCTAAGAAACAATGTATATTTTCTATCTACTATATGAATCTTTCCCTCCTTTGGATATGCCTGGATGCTTCTCTGTGTGGGTGGGTGATTTTTTAAAATGTTAGTTATTATTGGTCTCTACTAGAATCACCTGCTCTTTTTTTTTATTATTATGCCACATTGGAAAAAGAAAGATAAATTCAGTCATTTTCCCTTTATACTCTATGGAAGGCTGCATTATCAAGTATCTCTCCCCAAATAAGATCAATCATATCCTGTTTTGATAAAATGGCCATAGTGTTACTTCACCTTCTTTCTTTATGTCATGTTGAGGAAGTTTTTTAACTTCGAGGGAAGTCAAAGTTTTTGTTGTTGTTGTTGTTTGAGACAGAGTCTCACTTTGTCACCCAGGCTGGAGTGCAGTGGCATGATCTCCCTCACTGCAAACTTCACCTCCTAGGTTCAAGTCATCCTTCTGTTTCCGCCTCCTGAGTAGCTGGAACTACAGGCGCCCACCACCACGCTTGGCTAATTTTTGTATTTTTAGTAGAGACGGGGTTTCACCATGTTGGCCAGGCTGGTCTTGAACTCCTGACCTCAAGTGATCCCCCTGCCTTACCCTCCCAAAGTGCTGGGATTACAGGCGTGAGCCACTGTGCGCAGCCAGAAGTCAAAGTTTCTGTGTCAGTGTTTTCACAAACATTATCTCTGAGGTGTGGAGATGTGTCTTATTTTCCATTTTAAAAGTGATATATAACACTGTTAGCTCCTCTTAGCCTCGGTATTTTTACCTGTAAAATGTCAATACTAACATCTACTTCTTTGGACTGTTAAGAATGTTGGATACTTTTAAAATACTAAGTTTGGCACATATGGGTCCAATAATGGTACTTCCTATTATAATTAATATCTTAAGTGTACTTTTCCTTCAGGGTTGAATTCAAGTTCTAGTGTCCTCTAGAAGACCTTTCCTGAGAACTCAATCATTTCTAATTATTTCTCACTTTAAGCCTTTCTCCGTTTGTTATTTATCTTTTGGTATATGCTACTTTGTATTTATGAGGTATAGATATAAATATTTGTCCAATCTCTCCAACTAGATTATGAACCTCAAGAGATAATGAATAATAAATAATGCCACTTTGTACCTCTAGTACCTAACAGAGTGCCTACTGACTAGTAGGTGCTCGATGAAAGTTAAGAATAATTATATTTCCATTTCTTCATTTCTTGAATAAATTGGATTTCTGTATTATCCCAGAATTATTATTTTTAAAATAATATATTATTTTATAGTAATAACTAAGCCAAATGGTCTAAGTTAAAACTTTCATCAGAATCTAAGAAAACAAGGATTTGATGGAAGTCAGCCAATAAATATTACAGCTGTGTCAAAACAGTGTAGCTGCTTCTCACTGTGCCGATTTATTTTACCCAAGGTGTTGCAATTTCGAGATACCTGACAAAAAAAAGGCTCAAAGGTATTGTCAGTCTACATAGACAATCATAGGTTGGTCACATCTGCTGAGAAACATGGGTTTATGTGGAAGTTTTTCCTGACACTTAGAAAACAGCATAAGCCAAGATAAAATTTGCTTTCATTTGTCAATGCAACATCAATACTTCTACGAGCAGTAGACTCGAGTTTTAAAGTAGTGACAACCCACAGGATATATTCTTCCATTGTCTTCTATATAACACGCTGTTTCTCTCCCTGTCTATTAGGCTATTCTTATATTGCTATAAAGAAATGACACTGGGTGATTCATAAAGAAAAGAAGTTTAATGGGCTCATGTTTCTGCAGATTGTACAGGAAGTAGGGCACTGTCATCTGCTTCTAGGGAGGCCTTGAGAGGCTTTTATAATCATGGCAGAAGGGGAAGCAGAAGCTTACACGTCACGTGGCGAGAGCAGGTGCAAATGAGTGCAAAGGAGAAGGTGCTACACACATTTAAATGACCAGATCTCATGAGAACTCATTGACTATCTCAAGGACAGTACCAAGGGGGATGGTGTTAAACTCTTCATGAAAAATCCACCCCCATGACCCAATCACCTCCCACCAGACCCTATCTCCAACATTGGGGATTACATTTCAATATGAGTGGGGACATATGATTTGGGTGGGAACACAGATCCAAACTATGTCACCCTGTTACCCTCCAAGTGGGGACCTCCAGATTTAACAACGTTAGGGAAATGGAGTAGGAGAGCCTCATGGTAATGATTCCTGCCTGACTAAGGTATAACAAAGAGTTACTAAAGAAAAATGAAAAAAGAGACAGAAAAACAGAAAGCAGGAATAAAAAGTTTTATAAATGCAAGAAAAAATATGTTTGCATGAAAATGTCACAAGAAGTATCAAATGAATAAACACAATTTATGAAACATACATGTCATAGTCAATTTTATGTGTCAACTTGACTTGGCCATGGATGCTCAAATACCTGATTAAATATTATTTCTGGGACTGCCTGTGAGGATGTTTCCAGGAGAGATAAGTATTGGAATGGATGGACTGAGTAAAGCAGATGGCATTCTCCAACATGGATGGGCATCGTTCAATCCATTGAGGGCTTGAATAGAACAAAAAGACAGAAGAATGCTGGGTTCATCTGCTCTCTGCTGGACTACTTGGGCTGGGACATCTATCTTCTTCTGCCTTTGATGCTTCTAGTTCTCAGGCCTGGGGATTTAGCCTGGAATCTACACCATTGACCCTCTCGCTTTCAGGCCTTTGAGCTTCACCTGGCCCTTCCTGCATGTCCAGATTGCAGACAGCAGATTCTGTGATTTCTTAGCCTCCATAATCATGTGAGCCAATATGTTATAATAAATATCTTTAAAAATATAGTTAATAAAATTTGCATCCTAATATAAATGTAAGCATAGTGACAGAGAATACTTTAGTCAGTCTCAAATCCTAAATTTGAGATTGAAATTTAAAATGGTTTAGGATGAGGAAACCACAGCGTCCTTATCGAAGGAGTGACTTACTGACTTCTACATCCAATATAGCTCCTCATATTTGACAATAAAATTGAAATAATAGTAGTTTAAATCTTGGCACATAGAAATTACATGTCCCTGACCCGCTAATTTTCTGCAATCAGGATGCTAGACAATTAACTTCCTAAAGAAAACACATGGACAATTATGCAATGTTTTTGATAATGAAGAAATGTTAGTTCACTAAATGAAGTAAAATCTGAGGAAGCTATGAGAAGTATGAAGTTAACTATTATGAAAAAGAAATTTGAGCTGTATCTTAAAATGAACGCTCCTTAGGTCAGTCAGTAACTTTTAAAATTACTTAACTGAAAAAATTATTAACGCGTATCTTTACTTCCAGAGTCAATTAATTATCCAGATTTTTATTCCACTGCTCTCTATTGTTCTATTCAGACAACTATATATGGTCAAAGTTATATTTGCCTAAGTTTTTCTCCATGTTTGCTTCCATTGTTTACACAAAAAAACTTAGGCTATTGTTTTACGTGAAAATAAAAAATAGGGAGTTACATGCAGTTCTTTTTCCTGCTGACCAAAGCAAGTTTTCTTCACAGAGAGCAGTCCCATTTTCAACTTCTTTGAAGAATCCACTTTCTTTGTTCTTCCTGGACATATGTCTTTTGCTTGGAATGGGAACAGAAAAGGTAAGACTGCCTCTGGAGAAGCTGAAAGCAAAGTAGTGGGTCTGTAAGATCTCAACATAATCAAAAGTAGCTGTGTATTCACAGGTGTGATACAGAATGCTGTCATACATCTCATCACCACTCCAAAGCGTTACCATGCTGCTTAGCACATTCAAGCCTCATCTCAGATCTTGCCGGACTCATTAAGATGGAGAGTCTAAAGGACAAAACTAAATGCTTGCATGATGTTTAAATTGGGCAACAGAAATACAATCTACTGAGAAAGTGGTATCATGTTATTCCATTTTTCAAGAGTTTAATCCTCACATTGGTTGTTATTTGCTATGAAGGCATCATTTCACTTGATTTAGCCAAGCCCTACCACAGTGATGGCAAAATAAGTTATATTAGCCCCGCAGCATGCATCAGACAGTCTGAAAACATTCTAAATGATGACCATTGAATAAGAGAAAAGAGAGCCATCAAGCCTCATTGAGAGAGGCATGTCAAATCATCTACCAAGATCATTTACCACCCTGTTCATTGTTTTACTCACCAGACACCCTCACGCAGCTCTCTTCAGACCCTGTGTCAGCGAAATTACAAAATGTCCTTGGGATCATTCACACGCAGTTGAAACTCTGAATCTTTAATCTGGAAATGCCAAATTTTCTGGGAAGAAAAGCATTTGAAAAATGCCTTACAATGTCATTATTTCCTGCCCTGAGGGCTGCTGCCCCTTTTGAAAACCAATTTTTAGAAATTAGACATTTTTCAATACTTTGTAAGTCCTTGAACCAATGTACAATGTCAGTTACAATATTTTATGTGTTTCAAGACAAATAAAATTCTTTTTTATTAATGGTTATATGTCTGGCCCTTAAAATGCTGTAAAATAAAATGCTTCACTGTGTGAAAGGCTATCATGGGGTCATTGGATAAGTTACTAAAAATAGTTTTTCTGTTTTTAGGACATTTTAAGTTTAGCTTCTGCTGCTGTTGAAATAAAGAAAACCCTTAATTAATATTTCTGCAACTTCTCATTTTTTTGTCATCCTCTGTATAACTAGTTGAGTCATTACATGAGGGCAACTTTAATAAACAAATCTGGTAATTTTTTTGGATAACATTTTATTTTGTGTCTTCTTATAAATGAATATTTGATGATCTTTACATTCTGCAAAAAGATTTACACTTTCAAATGCTAGCCATTAATTAGTACAACATTTCATAAAACACCTTTATTTATTTTTAAAAACACCCCAGTGTATAGAGGTTTTCTGTCGTTGTTTTGTTTTTGTCTTTGTTTTCTGAGACAGAATCTCACTCTGTCTCCAAGGCTGGAGTGCTGTGGCACAATCTTGTCTCACTGCCAACTGCACCTCCCAGGTTCAAGGGATTCTCCTGCCTCAGCCTCCCAAGTAGACAGAATTACAGGCATGCACCACCACATCCAGCTAATTTTTGTATTTTTAGTAGAGACGGGGTTTCGCCATGTTGGCCAGGCTAGTCTCGAACTCCTGACCTGAGGTGATTCGCCTGCCTCAGTCTCCCAAAGTGCTGCGATCACAGGCATGAGTCACCATGCCCGGTCTTGTTTTTGTTTTTTGAGACAGGATCTCGCTCAATCACCCAGGCTGGAATGCAGTGGCACCATCTTGGCTCATTGCAATCTCTGCCTCCCAGGTTCAAGCAATTCTTGTGCCTCAGCCTCCCAAGTAGCTGAGACTACAGGCACCTGCCACCACGCCCAGCTGATTTTTTGTATTTTTTATAGAGATGGGGTTTCACCAAGTTGCCCAGGCTGGTCTCAAACTCCTGGCCTCAAGTGATCCCGCCCACCTGGGTTTCCCAAAGTGCTGGGATTACAGGCTTGATCCTGGCCTGATAATGGTCCTTGATACAATTAATGATTGGGTGTGATTTATATAGTGAATGATTACATGCTTTAAATAAGAATACATTAATAGATTTTTAAATCACACTTTAAGATCAAAAAAAGACTTTGAGGTATTTTAAAAGATTGAGGTCAGGCACGGTGGCTCACTCCTGTAATCCCAGCACTTCGGACGGCCAAGGTAGGTGGACCATTTGAAGTCAGGAGCTCAAGACCAGCCTAGCAAACATGATAAAACTCTGTCTCTACTAAAAATACAAAAATTAGCCAGGCGTGGTGGCGCACGCCTGTAGTCCCAGCTACTCAGGAGACTGAGGCAGGAGAATCACTTGAACCTAAGAGGTGGAGGTTGCACTGAGCCAAGATCATGTCACAGCACTCCAGCCTGGGCAACAGAGCAAGAATCCATTTCAATAAAAATAAATAAATAAATATAAAAGACTGAAACATTTTTTAAGTGGTGAGAATATTTCATTTGAGCAAAGCATTCCTCAGCTAAAAAAAAAAAAAAAGTTTTGAATTTTCTGACTTAGGAACAAGTAATGTACTGAAAACTGAAGTTTAAGTGTCAATATGCTAAATAAATATTTACATTTCCCTAAGTACATGTCATAAATTGCAAAGTAACTAGAAAGGAAACTATTGATCTTCAGCCTATCTGCCTTTGTGCAGATATTTACCAGGTTCAATATTTGACAAACTTGTCTAACCATAAGAACCTCCTGGGCCCCTTGTTAAAATACTGATACCCAGAAGTAATTTAACATGTCATGACATATGTTTAGAAAGGTCTCCTGTTTGAATTAGAGGAGTGTTCTTCAACTTTGAATCACATAGGAACAATGTTCACAACATTGAAGAGGTCTTGTTAAAATGCAGATTTAGATTTATGTACTACAAGATTCTGGGTGATGTTGTTCTGCGGACTACATCTTGAGTAGCAAAGCATTGCAGAAGCATGCAAGATCCCAGAACAGAACACTTTATCTAGCAGGTCCTCCACAAACGTTTATTACTCAATCAGAATCTAGCTAGGTGCAGTGGCATTAAATGTCTTTTTTTCTTTTCTCCTTTCTTCTCCCTTGCCCTAGCTTGGAGCTATGCATAGAAATTATTTTATTTTATCCTGTAAATTGAACACTTCTGTTTGTTTTATAGAGGTGTGTGCTTTCTGTTGAGTATCTTTCTAAGAGCCATTATGGTGTGACTCATCTTTCTGATAGTATTTATTTCAAATTTTAATTTATTCAGCTGCTTCAATCACATTCATAAGTTATCTTTTAGAATACCTTCTCTCCTTCACACTTACCTTGCCCGGAAACCTAATTATCTGAATACTTGTAAGAGAACCAAGAAAGTATGGACTAATGGTTTATTTTAAAAAGCACAAAGAAGGAAGAAATGGATGTGATTTTTTTCTTGGAAACAGGAATTTAATCACCTAATAGAATCTCTTAGAAAAGTATCATTCCCAAATCTGTTCTTGATTTTGAATACTAAATTGCTCTAAATCCACCTAATTGTTGTTTAAACCTATGACACCATGGAGAATGTGAGAACAATACCGTCTATTAATCTCTTCAAGAATAAGCTCAAAAACGAACTCCACCAATTGATGTGGAAAGCATTTCATGCATGGGACGTTCTAACCCGGAAAATGGTAAAGAGCTGGCATAGCAAAGGTGGAAGGGCTAAGGAAGAACACTGAGAGATGGGACAGGGATGACTTGCCATTCACGCGTCACATGAAAAACACCCAAAAGTTTTGGAAAATCCATAAATAACCTAAATTCTCTTTTCTCCTGGCCCGTCCAGCTACCCAAAGTCAAAAAAGAAAGAAAGAAAGAAAAAAAAAAAAAAGCCCTAAACAGCCTCTTTGCTATGTCTCAGCTAATCAGCAGCTCACATAAGTAAAAGTAAATAATATTCACTCTTTCAAATTGTTCCTCTCTCCACTTTTCCTTATATAAATCAGGGATTTGTTTGGTGAAATGAATTTATTACACACTCTATTGATTGTATAAGTAAAATAATGTGCTAAAAATTAGCTACATGTCTTTTTATTATTCTTTGAAAAAAGAGAAGGGTTCAGTTTGAAGTATCTAATTAATGACAGTCAGCCTGAACTATTAAAAGGATGTCAGGCAGAACAGAGCAAACATGACCTTTTTACTACAGAATGCCAACATTATATCAACAGGTAACAATCACAGGGTAAACCTGTTTGCCTAACAAGATAAAAAACTTTCTTAAAATCAGAATTCCATAAAGTCTCTCATTCAAATTCAGGGGTTATATAACTTAGAATGGGGCAAACAGCACTTATATTTTAATCTCTAATTTTTGTCTGTCTGCACCACTTCAGGCCAGGAACTATTTCTTATTCATTCTTCCCTCTCCTGCACCTAGGAGAGTGTCTAGCTCATCTTCATTACACAAATTTTATTGAGCAGTACTGAAAGGCACAGATTTAAGACTTCGGAACCTTTAGCCCTTGTCGTGTTGAGTGAACAAATGAATCATGAGTTTCAAGCTTACTTAATGTTTCCCACATGTCATGATTAATGGTCCGACTAAATCTTGGTTCCTCTCTCTCTCTCTCTCTTTTTTTTTTTTTTTTTTTTTGAGACGGAGTGTCGCTCTGTCACCCAGGCTGGGGTGCAGTGGCACAATCTCAGCTCACTGCAAGCTCTGCCTACCGGGTTCACGCCATTCTTCTGCCTCAGCCTCCTGAGTAGCTGGGACTACAGGTGCCCACCACCACGCCCGGCTAATTTTTTGTATTTTTAGTAGAGATGGGGTTTCACCATGTTAGCCAGGATGGTCTTGATCTCCTGACCTCGTGATCCACCCACCTCAGCCTCCCAAAGTGCTGGGATTACAGGCGCGAGTCACCACACCCGGCCGGTTCCTGTCTCTTAATCCAATTTCCCAGAGTCTTTACTGAAAGCCCTCTGTTAAGAACTGAGCAGTTTCTTATATCCTATCAGTGGTTTTGTCACTTCCTTTTTTTTTTTTCCTACCAACATGCTCCTCTCTTTCTCTAAGTGAAGTTGCACAGTTTTTTTCTCTAAGCTGTAAACAACTACACTTGGGATCCCCAGCCTTCCCTTCATTACCTTTATGACTATGCCTTTGTGTCAGTGGTTGGCCAGAGACAAATAGTAATAATAGAAAATCAATATACTGTATAGGGAGAAGTGGAAAAGTGGCTGGATATAAGTTTTACATTAAGGTTCAGTCTATACACACTTATACAGATTAGATGTAATTGATAGATTATCTTAGTACTATTCACACAACATTATTTGCACCTTCCTGAGAGGATTCTACCCTCCCATGATTCGTGGAACTATCTAAACAACTTCCTAGGAATGATCTTCTCCCTTACTTCTACACAGTCAAACTACATACAGAGGTGCCCAGCACATGGTTAAAAAACAATACTACCTGTGCAAATACAGATGCTACTCAACTTATAATGGGGATACATCCTGATAAACCCATCATAAGTCAAAAAATACATTTAATATCCTGATAAGCCCATCGTAAAGTCACAAAAGCATAAGTAGAACCATTGTAAGGAAACTTCTGTATAAGATATCAAGACAAATAAAAGAGAATATCACACATACTACTTGTGAACTTTAATAACTCTGAACACAAACATCTTGAATACAATAATTGGATAGATGATCTTTAATTCATGTCTTTATGAAAATAGCAAAAGAATATATTGAGAATGATTGAATCAAATTTGCTCTAACAAAACCTTGCTTCTCAGTATGACCCCTGATTGTCAGCATTGCAATCACCTAGAAACTTCCTAGGAATGTAGAAACTAGGGCCCACCCCAGACTTACTAACTCAGAATCTGCATTTTTAACAAGGTCCCAAGAAAATCAGTACCCACATTATATTCAAGAAGCTACTCTAATGAATACGCACTAAGTATTGATCACACTCCAGTTCCTTCTTAGAAAAGAACTCATGGCAGGGCTTAACCAGTGTGACTAAAGGAATGATCTCACTGTTGGTCTGTCCTAAATTTTCCTTTGTGTCTACCCCGAACTGAGATTCGTCAGGGCCTTTCACACTAGGATTTAGTCTTTCTTTATGCGTGCACTCAAATCAGAGCCTTTGTCATCTAAGTCTTTACAGATGACATCTCTCAACAGTGCTGGGAGTGTGGCCTAAAGCAATGTAATACTAAGTGAAGTCAGAAAACTGGCTGCCTGTCTGCAAATTGTTTGTTACTTGTCTGCCATAAGATAGCAACTTTGGTAGAATATGCATGATGACATAAGAAGCTTGTGCCAAAATGTAAATCACCTACATCACTAGGCACACGCTTAATTTCAGCTGCTATTTTTTCTTAGTAAAACTTTTTCAATGAAGGAAGTAGCATGTTGATTTCTACTCAAGCATAGCTTGTTACCTCCTTGTGGACAAGAACTTTGAATAGCACAGGCAAAGTGATTAAACGCAGAAGGCTTCTCTACTTGCTACAATGTGAACGTGGTTAATCACAACAGGCCCTACATATTAGAGCACAAATTAATTATGACTACAGATTAACTGCTTTGTTAACTCCATAATTTCTCTTGGGTTCACAGCTAGATTCCCAGTACCTGGCACAGAGATGGCCTTCGGTGTCTGTTGAGTGAATGAACTGCCTAGCTCAACTCTAGCTGCTTACCTGTTGTTGTAGTTGTTGCTTCTGGCTTGGGTTTATAAAGTTCCTGAGGTACGCGTACTGTTGGTTTTACCTAAAGAGGCTTCAGCAGAAGAGAATGCAGGGAGCAATCACACAAGAACTAGAAAAGAGAAGGAAGGTTTTATGAGAAAAATGAACATTAATCTAGAATTTGAAGGAAAAATGGGACCCACATCAATAGCATAGAGAAAAGGGGATTCCTGGCAAGGAGAACATGGAATTTTGTGGAATGCGCAGAATGTAGGAGGTAGGAATACATATGGCATTTCAAGGAATGAGTGTGCCATATATCAATAGCCAAAGACAAAGGCAATGGAGTGTTAAGGGAGGAAGTGTTAAGAATTATGAATGGACCGGATTCTTACTTTAACATCTTTGTTTTTTTCCCTAATGTGCTTCCAAACTTGCCTCTTTTATTAAATGATATTCATAACAAAAACAATACTAAAGTCCTTCCTTGCCTGTTTCCTCTATACACATAAAAATTAAACATTTAAATAAAAGTAGAAAAATTGTGACTTTTTTTTAAAGCTTCAGGAGTAAGATTTCACATACAGATGACACATTTTCTACAATGTAAAATTTAGAGCATTACTAATGCATATTAAATACTAGATCAATCTTTCAAGTTAGAGTACACAGAAGATAAAAATAGGTGCAATTTGGAAAGAACAAAGGTGAACTTGAAGCATACAGTGAATAGGCACGGATCAGCTACAAATTTTAGCAGATATTCATGTGCATATTGAAATAAGCCTCCTTTTCCTTCATTTGTGCCAACAAGTCCATTTATCCTTTTTAAGATGCTCCAGTAATGATAGGGTTGTGGGGGGGCTAATTGATGTGATCTAATTTTTCAGACTCAGGAGTTTTGGAGAAAGGTCAGTGTAACAAAAAAATTGCCCATTAGAAATAACATACATAAACTGTCAGAAAAGAGTACAAGCCAGAAGATAAAGCAATTCAGATTGCTTCCCTTCTTTTCCAAGATTCTTGGGGAAAAAAAAAAAAATTCATTATGCATAAGAAGTATAGCTAAATACTTAACTGAAGCTAAAACAAAATCATGTTTTTTAACAGTTCAGGCGAATTTCAAGCCATCCAGGCCACAGGATAATGATGTCCTCCAAGTATGACCTACAGGGAACTTTTCTTCTCATTAATAAACAAGCTACAGCAAGAAAATTAATTTATGCAATGCATTTACTTGTTGATGCCCTTCGAGAGTGTAGCATTTCAGTAGGCACTGTGTACACGAGAAAGAGCAGAAGAAAACATCAAAGCTAGTTATTTGATGTATGTTTGTTTGTTTTTCCCCCAGAGAAAAGAGAGGTAATCCAACATTAGACAGAATTTGTCAAGATTACTAGATGTACATTCAAAACATCCATCAACAAACCAATTGAGTTAGTTACATATAAGAGTGTCCCCTCTGACTCATACTCTTCAGGACTCCCTGGGTGCCTTTTTAAAATTTAAGCCTGATATTGCCTGTTTCATAACTTACGGGGCAGTGCCCTCATTCCTTAGCACGTCACGAGAACTTCTAAATCCCGGTTCTGCCTGATTATTCAACCTGGTTCCACTCTTGGGCCAGCCACTTCATACCTAATCCTCCACCATTGCTACCACCAGTGTGTGAATGCATCTCACCTGTGTGCATTGTACCACGATTCTCCCACTGCCTAGAATGAGACCACACCTTTTTCACCCTGAAACAGAGCCATTCAGTTGTGGAAACTCCACTCAGGCACCTCTTCCTTCCTGTCTTACTGCATTTCCTGACCAACCCATGCCACCATTGAATGGCTCCTTAAGACTTAAGTCCTCTTATTTTTGCAGTGATTAGATGAAATACTACACGTAAATTATTTAGCACCATGCCTGAAAGTAGTAAATAACCATCATTATATAACACATTATTATAATTACACTGGAGAGACAATATAACGTGGTGGTTAAATGAGTAAAACCTGCCATCACACTGCCTGTCTTTCAGTACTTATTGTTCTGTGAATTTGGTCAAGTTAACGGGCCCTCCCCTCTGGGTCAGTTTTCTTACCTGCAAAATGGGTACAATAATAGTTTCTACCTCACGGGGTGTTTGTAAGAGCTGAATGAGTTAGTACAGAGAAAGCACTTAGTGTCTACGACAAAGTAAGTATGCAATAAATGTTAACTGTGCGGCTGCTACTGATGTTCTTTTTAAACACTTTAATAAAAAATTTCAAATATATGCAAAATTAGAGACAATGGTATCCATATACTGAACACCCAGCTTTAACAATTATCAAATTTTGCCATTATTGTTTATTTATCTATTTCTCTTTGGTCTGTTTTTCATTAGTGTAGTATTTTAAAGCAAATTCCAGACATTATCATCAGTTTCCCTTTAAACGCTTCTCGAAACAATGATGACTTTCTACATAGAACCACAATACCTTTTACATCCCTATCTTGTAAATACGTCTAAATAGGATATTTAATTGAACTTATTTATTTTCCTATCTTTCCTTCTGGGCTGTAAATCCTTGAAAGCAGTTGTTGGGATATTTAATTCATTTAAGCTATAGCTCACTGGCTAGAACATGGTGATAGTGCAATAAATGTACTTTTTAAAGAGAGAGAGGAAAGTGAAAAAGAGAAAAGGGAGAGAGTTAAGGAGGGGGGAGTAGGAAGGGCTCATATAACAAAATAAGACATTAAACAAATGTTGACCTTAAAATAGATATAGTACAACTAGTGCCAGAATAGCAGTAAGTACCAAATGCTGTGATCCTAGAGAGGTGTCTCAGAAACCTATGCACGGCCAGGTTTAATTTGCCAGCAGGTTGTTACTTCACTGACAGGTCAGGTAGAAAAGAAGAAAGCAAAAATAAAAGAGTGTATTATTCTGTATCACAATGGTATCAGAGTGTTTATTTTGGAGTCTGTCTATTTCTCATTTCCAATAATTTATGATATTACTTACCATTATTAAAGGAACCTTATTTTTAAAGCCCTGTGACACCTAGGGTGAAGCAGAGAGTTTGCAAAGTTTAAACATCAGATTGTTAAATTCTGGAGTGGTTTTAACTAGCTCTGTGATCTCGGGCAAGTTACTTCCTTTCTCTGCTTCGGTTCTTCATTTTTAAAGTGTGACAGGATTAGCACCTATCTTATAGGCATGACATGCTTAGAGCAATACCTGATACATGAAAAGAATTTTTAAAATTTTATCTATTATTATTTGGTTATAAGAGAACAACGAAATAAAACAAATATGAAGCTCGCCCATTTAAAGAAAACAAAAACGAGTGATTTCATTTAAGATACTTCCTCTGCCATGGAATTGCTAAATGAAACTTTGCAGCAATTCCAAAAGAACTTGCCCCAGGGAATAGGATTGGATTTTGCCAAACTGAAGATTTCAGATTTGCCAACTTTTTCGTTGTAATTCATCCTTACCTCTGTCTAACGTGGTTGCAAAGGGAAAGAAGACATCATAATTGTACGAAAGGATTTTAACCGGGTTTTTTTGTTTGTTTTTACTAATTGTTTCAGGGCATTTGAGGCAATTGTAAAAGCTTACACATGGTAACCACTACATAAATACTAAAGTGATGGCTTGGTACAAAAATGGCTTTAGGATGAATAAAATCACAAAAAGACTTGAAAAAGAGTTATAAAAATCATCCATAATTGAGTGCCAACTTTGGGCCTAATGTTTTATGTAGTAGGTAGAACCCAATAACTGCCAATTATTTGGCAGTTTTGACGTTAGAAAAGTTTGGACAAAATACATTTTTTCTATTTCTCCAGATAGTAGAGTTCTCATTTTTCACAGAGGAAATTAGGGTTTAGATAGATAAGGGACTTGTATAAATCTCGTGCTACAAAGTGACCACGTAGAAACATGAGCCCAGGTTTTCAGGCTCATCTTATTAGTGGCTAATTCCAATGTCCTTTGCATATGTAGGAAATGTTTGCTATAATAAAGAAGAAGTTGAGCAATAAGATATTAAATATTTTGAAAAGGGTAAATATTTGCTGATTTAGCAAAGGAAGCACAAAGCATTGAGTACTTTAGCAGAAGAAATGGATTAAAGATGTGAGACCCATGTCACATAAACCAAAGACCATTTCTCCTCCGGATAATAATGAGATTGTCACATCTATGAATTTCTATGTCTGTATTCCATTGTACATCCTCTCTCTCTAAATTTTAAAAAGTTATGATCATGGCTGGGCGCGGTGGTACACGCCTGTAATCCCAGCACTGTGGGAGGCCGAGGCGGGCAGATCACGAGGTCAGGAGATCCAGACCATCCTGGCTAACACGGTGAAACCCCGTCTCTATTGAAAAATACAAAAACAAAATTAGCGGGGTGTGGTGGCGGGCGCCTGTAGTCCCAGCTACTCGGGAGGCTGAGGCAGGAGAATGGCGTGAACCCGGGAGGCAGAGCTTGTAGTGAGCGGAGATCGCGCCACTGCACTCCAGCCTGGGCGACACAGCGAGACTCCGTCTCAAAAAAAAGAAAAAAAAAGTTACGATCATGTTGATATGCAAAGGGAGTTTGTGTGTTTGTTTAACTTTTTGAGGAGAAAGTGAGAAAGAGAAAATATTTTACATTCCAAGAGAGAAGCACTTTGGAGAAACTGAAGCAAAAACTGGGAAGAAGACAGGGCCAACCAATGGAAAGTACCCCAGGCTGAAAGAGAGGAGCACTGAGCCCTGACCTACTTCTCACTAATGGCTGTGAACCTCTCATAAATTCCTTACCCTTCCTGGTCTTCAGATTCTTCTTCTATAAAACAAGATGGCTGGAGAAAGTTCTCTCTGCGGTTTCTTGGAGTTTTTACAATTTACCAATCTTGTGAAATTAGACCATTACTTATCTTTAAATGTTTTTGCAAAGTGTTAAGATGGAAGAAATAAACTGGTAAAATATAAAATAGTTTGCAATCACAAATATTTTCCATATTTAATTATAGTTTATTTCTCATAGAAGTGTAAATTGAGGTGGGTTACAGTGATAAAACAATATTAGACCAGTTTGAAAAAAAAAAGCTAGAAAGTTCTATGCACTTACGTATTTTGTGATAATCAGATATTAGTCACCATTCTTTACATAAACCCAATGTTACTAATTACTTAAGCTTTAAGATGAATGCCAACATTTTGATTTATTCACATCCATAACATAATTTGGAGAACCTAGAAATTTTTTTGTTTTTACATTTGCGCAATGACATTTCAGGTTTACTTGGTTTTAGAGTTCCTTCTTTTCTTTCAACATGATGCTAAGAAATACAAGTAGTAGGATAATCACAGGTTCATTCCTAGCCATCACTTTTGCCTGTCAATATCCTAATTACTTCCCTACTCCACTTAGATGATTCAGAGTCCATGCCATGAATACTGATGATGAGAGATGATGCAATGGGAAGAACTTATTGTAACTCCATCCTGTCCTTTAACTTTCATTGTTTCTCCAGCCAAGAATTTAAGGGCACAAGTTAGAGGAGAGTCTGGTCATCAAAATAAAATTCATTAGCCTTTTAAAATATGTCAGGCTAATAGGACAAGCAGCCTGCAAGGAGAAGCATCCCTGACTTTGCTGGACAGCATTTCCAATTATCAGCATCTTCTGGCATTTTAAGTTATAACTGAATATTCTCAAATAAATGTTGCAAGAATATGAAGTGTAGCATAAGTATTATCTTTTCAGTGATGTCTAATCTTATTTATTTACAGAGAGTGTATTCTATTTTAAATCATATATTTATAGAACATCAAAATTCACACATTTGATAAGTTTTTTGAAGAGCCTTTTCCATTGGAGTATAAAGATGGAAATTTTGTTAATGGCATTTGATTGGTATTCCATTTTTCTTTAATATTTGAAAATGTTATGTTGCTCTTATTTTAAGCAGGAATGGATCTATTAACTACCATGGAATCAATTTATAGTTATTCATGAAAATAAAGCAGGAAGAATTTTTAAATAAATATTCACTCTTTATTTACAAAGATTTATTAGGTCTCTGCTATGTGCCAGTCCTAGAGAAATTCACTAGCGATGGCCTGGATCCTTTAGAAGCTTACAATGTCTTGGGAGAAGTGCACACAGAACGATTAAACGAATCAGTAGATGGTGAGCTCCATAGCTGATGTATACACAAAAAAATAATGGGTGCATGAAAGAAGGTCACCTTATTTCTTCTGATAAGGTTGTGAAGGTATCCTAGAAGAAAAACATCTGAGCTGAGTCTTAAAACGGTAAGAGAATATTCCCAGATGAAGAAAGGGGAGCAGGCCATCTCAGGCAGAGGAGACGTCAATAGATTTTCAGCAAGTGTGTAGAGTGTTTAAGGACTGATTGTCAGGTCAACATGGCCCAAGTGAAAATGGTGAAGGTTAGTTGGGCCCAACTGCGCAGTTCATGAAGTCAGATGGGAGGATGGCTCCCATCTCATCTGGGAGGGAGGGAGAGATGCCTTCCTTAGGCATCAAGTGCTTTCTTCTTAAAGCTGTGGTTATTTCAGCACTGTTTAAATTTGTGTTTTCCCAATTGTCAGAGACTACAGTCAGACTACCTCTTGGATTTCAATAATCTTTGATTTATCTGTTTACACCTTTCACATACTTGTTATTTTTGCATTTTAACTTGTAGAAGCTCTTTATAAATATGAGTAGTCATCCTTTGTCATTTTTGTTATGCTCATACTTCCATAGTACTTTGCTAGTTTTGTTATTTTTGTCTATGATTTTACCCCATACACAAGATTTATTTTATAAGTTTAGCTAACAAATACTTATTATGTGCAAGGTTTTGTCCTAATGTTCTTTACAAATGTTAACACTTTTAATCTTCATAACAACCCTGTGGGGAAGGTATTAACATGCCTACGTTACAGGTAAGAAAACTGAGCCACATCTTGAAGGCCACGTAACTACCCAAGGCCTCAGTGTGGTAGGTGTGAGGCCAGGAAATGCTTTAAAGCCCTGCTTTGAGCCTCCGCTAAGCTGTTTTCTTTCAAATTTGTCTTCTGTTCCTTTATGGTACCCATATTTTACATCTTATTAAAGAAGGCCTTGCCCAGCTCAGATTATAAAATAACCTCCTAGACATTCTTCTAATAATTTTATAGATCTGTGACTTTCGGGTTTAGAACTTTAATCAATCTGCAATGTATTCTTCTGCATGATTTAAGTTAGAAACCTTCTCAAATATTGTATTATTTATTGCAGTCACCACTGTTTCTCTCATTTATTTGAAATGATAAATTCCTTATTGTAAAATAGATTTTCATATATGCATGCATTTCTTTATAACTTTTTAATTATATTTCACTGTTCAATTTGTTCATTCCTTCACTAATACCATACATTGTTCCAATTACTGTAACTTTTTAGCATTGAAATTGATGTTTAAGTGTTCCCTTTTAAAAAAATATTTGTCAGTGTTCTCATTTATTTATAAACTCCTCCAAATAAATATATAGAATTAGTGTCATACATTTTATAAAGTTGGTTTGTTTTGGTGGAGGGGGTTAAATGTTGACTTGGGATGCAATAAACTTATAACATTAATTTGAAGAAAACTGATATTGTCAAAATAATTAACTTTTTCATACTAGAATATGGGGTGTCTTTTCATTTATTAAGGTCTTTCTTGTATTTCACCACATTTTTAGTTTTTTTCTTAAGTCTTACACAGTGTTTGGTAAGCTTATTTCTAAGTATTTTATCATTGTTTTCCACTTTTAATGAGATTTCAAATTCCATTAAAATTTCTAATTGGATCCTGCTGATGTATAGAAAAACTATTAATATTTGCATGTCTTTCTTGTGTATAATTGCTATATTAAATTATCTTATTAATTCTAGTCATTTTTCAATTAGTTATCTTGGAATTTTTCTTAGTCATATCCATGAAAATTGTTAGCTTTATCTCTTCTTTTGCAATGTTTACACTTTTTAATTATATTGTCTTGTTGTGGGTAGGTACCTATAATGAAACTATTCGTGATAATATTCTTAATTTTCTAGTTCCTGGTTTTAATTGAAATTCTTTGTATATTTCACCAGTTAGGTTGTTCTTACACAGTAGTTTGATTTTTATTCCTAGACTAGTTATTCCATTTTCACATTTAAATGACACTTTGGCTGCTTTAGAGTCTCAATCCTTTGTCTCAGTACTTTCTAGCATCTTTCCAAACATAGTATCCTGTGTTTTAGGGAAGTCTGAGACCAATCTGAGAGTTATTCCATTGTGCTACCTTAGAATTATCCACTCCCTTCCTTGGTTTTTAAAATTCTCTTCATTCTTGAAATTCAAAGATTTTATCCAAATTTCACCTAAATGTGTGTAGATTTGGAGTTAGGTTTTCCAAATAAAATACCAGACACTCAGTTAAATTAAAGTTCAGATAAATAACAAATAAAAACTATTTCCCAGCTGTATGCATTCTTATTTGCCCAATCTGATAATTCTAATGGGGTATTGACTGTTGTTATATTGTTATTATTATTAATTATTGTTATTACTGTTTGGTAGTCAATGGGTTGTTTTAAAATAAAGTCCTTTTTCAGATCAGACCAATGTTTTTCAGTTACTTCTTTGACACAGTGTAGCAGGTCAGAAAACTAGTTCTTAAAATCATTGCGTATATTGAATGTGGTCTTACATTTAACTCCCAGACAAGCTGTTTATAATTTGAGAGTATGTCTTAGGCTCTTAGATGCTCACATGCTAGAATAAGACCAAAAAAATTAGCCTGTTTCTTTTCCTCCTTTATTCTCTGCTCTTTTCATCTGGAAAAACAGATATTGGAAATTCTTCATCTATTCCCTATGTCTCATAACTTTTCTATTAAATGTATATATTTTTGTCTTTTATGCCTCATGTTTTGGGAGTTTATCTTCACCCACATTAATTTTAATATGTATGCCTAATAAATTTATTTAAAATTTCTACTTTTAATGAGATTTCAAATTCCATTAAAATTTCTAATTGTATCTTGCTGATATATAGAAAAGCTATTAATGTTTGCATGTCTGTCTTGTATGTAATTGTAATATTAAATTATTTTATTAATTCTAGTGGTTTTTCAATTAGCTGTCTTGGGAATTTTTCTTAGTCATATCTATGAAAATTGTTAACTTTATCTCTTCTTTTGCAAAGTTTACACATTTTAACTATATTGTCTCATTATGGATATGTACTTATAAAAACTATTTGTGATAATATTCTTAATTTTAAATTAAGAATTTTTAAAATATATTAACCTTACATGTATAAATTTATTAGGTCTGATAATTTTATTATTAGACCTTCACTAAAATGTTAAATTTTAGCTACCTTGGTTTTAATTTCAAAAATCTTTTTTCTTGATCTTAGGTTATTTCTTTTTCATAGCAATTTGTTCTTGCTCTATGACTTTTGAGTTCTTTTCTGTTTTAACATTATTGTGAGTTCCTCTAAGATTGATCAACTTTCTCCTTTTACATAAACATTTTGGATGATTTTCCTCAAATATCTGGTGAATCGTGATTTCCATTCTTATTATGTTATTAATATTTATAAATGAAGTATTGGTTTATCAATGTAGGTAACTAAAGTGGTTTTAACAATAGTTATGAAAGGATGATTTTGCAGTATGCTTCTTCCCTGAACAGGAGAGAGAAACGTGTGGGTCTGGTTTTCCTTTTCTTATTATGCAAGCAGGAAGAACCAGAAAAGCAGGGGCACTTTCAGGATTGCCAAAGCAAGTGCTCGTCTGGGTGGTACTTTTAAGATCAAGTGCTTTGGCAAAGGATGAGGTAAAATTCAAAGACAATAGCATCACTGTTTTCAGAACTTCATTCAGAGCAATTATGACAAATAATTTGGTTGCAAGGGTGTTTGATACCTGAGATAACATAATGATACTTAGCATTCTCTCTGTCTGTTCTCAATTGTCTGCAAAAAGCAAGGGAAAGCATAGAGGTCATGGATGGTGTTATTTTTCATTTGTGGGAGTAGAATACATGTTCTTATTTTGATATTAAAATTAGGAAGGATTAGTGGTCAAAATTGAAAGTATACAGCTTTAGTGTGACATAATTCAGTTTCTTATAAGAGTACTCCAAAGTACTTTGTATTGTGCTTGCAATGTTTCTGTAAGTTAAAATTATTTAATAAAAAAGGATTTTTTTTATAATCAAGGACTCTAAAGATGGAAACTTATCATTAGATTTAGGTTTAACTTAAAGTGACAGAAAACACAAAATATTACTGTTTCAAATAAGATAGAATTTATATCTTACCTACATAATTTAAGTGGTCATCCAAGCCTGGAATGGTGCTCCTTGGTGCCAGGAACTTGGGTTCATTCTGTCTTGCAGCCTCTCCATGCAGGAATTCCATGTTCGGGTCAGCCCATGGTCTAAGACAAATGCTGGAATTTCAGCAGTTCCATTCACATTCCAGCCAGCAAGAAGGAGCAGATAATTGCCAAAAAGTGCACTCCTTTCCTTTAGGAACACTATCCAAAAGTTTTACTTTCTTCCTGCATCCCGGTGTCTAGGAACTGGTCACATAACCAGATCTAGCTACAAGGAAAACTAATAAATACAAAAGCTGATAATTACTCCTCAGCATTCCTGTGCCTACTAAAAATCATAATTATTGTAGAAATTGGATATTGAAGACAATGAAGAGTATTTGCCACACCATTTGAACACGGCAGTATTTGTTGAATCTCGTGAAGCTCATATTCATCCGTTCCAAAGACATCCGTGAGTGCTTATCATGTACGAAGCACTGTGCTAGGGCTTGAGATTAAAATGTTGAGAATGGCACACTTGGTCTCTGTGCTCGTAGAGTTTTAGGCTAACGGGAAAGGTGGGGATTCAAGACCTAATGAAACATATTTGAATATTAATGAAAGCTAAGAGACTGCGAAGAGGGAAATTATCACATGTTCTGAGAATGTTTCACAGAAGGACTTTGCCAAGCCAGGGAAGGATGATGATGATCTAAGAAGGCTTTCCTGAGGACATGATACATGTACTCAAATCCAAAGGATGAATGGGAATATGCAAACGAGAGGCTAGAGTGGGAATATCAAAGAAGACAGCATATACACAAATCTCACAGTGAAAAGAATAATAATCCAGTTAAGAAACTGAAAGATCTTTATGGCTGGAGTGCAGCAAACAAGGGGGAAAGCAGGAGAAAATGAGACTAGAAAAGTTCTCAAGGTTAAAATAATGTAGAATCAAATGCAGGCCACATACAGTTATTTGTGTCATTAAAGGGTTTGAGGCAGAGAGCAACATGACCTGTTTTATACATTGAAAAAATGTTCTGAATGCAATGTAGAGAACAACTGGATGAGTGTAAAAGGAGACTATGCTAGGAGTTCAGGCAAGGTGGGAGAGAGAGCAATGTGGACGGAATCAAGAGATATTCAAGAGATTAAAAACAGTAACACCTGATGATAATTTAGATAAGAAAGAATGAAGGGAAAAGAGGAGTTGAAGGTGATTCCCACATTTCCAGATTGTACAAATGGATGGATGGTGGACCATTTATTTTCTGAAAAAGAGAAATATCAAATACCAATTAGGGGCAAGATGTTGATTTTTAGTTTGATTTAAGAGCCTTGAGTTTGCAGTGCCTTTCTGACGTTCAAGTAGGCATTTCAGGTAGGCACTTAAACATACAAATCTGGAACACCGAGAAAATAGCAAGCTTAGAGAAACAGATTTGAGAGGTTGTTTTGCACATAGGTAGTTGGTAACTAAATCACAGTTTCAGAGAGGAGCCCCTACAGAGACAGCAGGGAGAGAGTTGAAAAAAGACAAGAATCTAGGACTTGAATATGAAAGGCAGGCAGAAGAAGGGTGGCAGAAGGCAGCAATGGAGACTGAGGAGGATGGGTGAGAAGGTAGGGCTCTGGTGGGAGTTTGTACTGTGATAGAAGCCGAGGGATTCTAAAGCACTAAATACAGGAAAATTCTTCCTTGACTTAAGAAGTCAAGGAAGAGGAGGGCTGAAAGAAAAAATTGAGAATACAGAAGGGTTCTGAAATGTTACTGCAAGGATAAGATGTGACAAGTATCTCTTAAAGACGGTGGTGGTGGGTGTGTCTGTGTATCTTTGTTATGCATCAATATTTGAACCATTTGGGGAGATGTCAGTCAAAGAATACAAAATTTCAGTTTGGCAGGAGGAATAAATTCAAGATCTATTGTGTATCATGGATGCTTAGTAACAATATATTGCATACTTGAAAAATTTCTTAGATCCTAAGTATTCCCACCACACACAAAAAAACTGTGTGAGGTAATACAATGTTAATTAGCTTGATTTAACCATTTCACAATATACACATATATCCAAAAATTATGTTGTACAGTGTAAATATATACAATTTTTATTTGTCAATTAAAAGTAAATGAATGAATGAATTAACTAAAATATTTGGATCACTCTGAAACTGAATTCTGAAATGATGCTAAAAGGACTTGACTTTGTTAAAAACAGAATTTTCTTAGAATATATGGAAATAGTAATTAGTGCCTAAAAACTGTATTCAATATTTTGATATTGACCTCAATTAAAAATGTGTAATCAATTTTTGAACTTCTAGTCACTCAGGGGACAGACTGGTTACTATTTGCTGTCCTAAAGCAAGGGTAGCATATGGGCTTGTCCCAGGAACAACCAGTTGGTCTTCAACTAAAAAAGTGGATATTTCCATCAGGGACATTTGCCTGGACACCACCATGTTAGATTCTAAAAATTAAACGTCTGTCCCACCCCAACTTTGCCTTTGGTCCCTGAAAGAATGGACCTGGGGGCCAGGTGTGGTGGCTCACGCCTGTAATCCCAGCACTTTGGGAGGCCAAGGTGGGTGGGTCACAAGGTCAGGAGATCAAGACCGTCCTGGCTAACACAGTGAAACCCTGTCTCTACTAAAAAAAAATACAAAAAATTAGCTGGGTGAGGCGGAGGGCGCCTGTAGTCCCAGGCACTGGGGAGGCTGAGGCAGGAGAATGGCATGAACCTGGGGCGGAGCCTGCAGAGAGCCCAGATCGCTCCACTGCACTCCAGCCTGGGAGATGGAGCGAGACTCCTCTCAAAAAAAAAAAAGAGTGGACTTGGGTTTGAGAGAGGAGAATAGTGAGGGTCATCCCTCTTCATCTCAGGAGGAATTAACTAGTTATTTCACTAACTCTGGGAAGAATTTGCCTTTAAAATTATACCTTTTGGAAAACTATACCATATAATTATCTTCCTTCAAAATGTGAATTATTTGATCTTTTTCTCACTTCAGCTTTTCAAAAATTTCGCATAAGGAGCCCTATTCAATTATCTTCTTCCGTAATTAAAACATTTTAGTAGGTGTGCAACCAAATTGCCAAACTAAGACAAATCTTGTTATTTTAAAATAACATTATAATTTCAATTGTTCTTATAATTATTATTTTATAGAGCAAATTATATATGAATGCAATTTTCAAAGCAAATGAAAACATGATAAAACAAATTCATGGTTTTTCTATACTGCTGCAAATTTGGATAATTTCAAAGTGATTATCTTACATATGGCTTTTTACCTTGGAAAATATTAATATTAGAAAAACTGTTCAAAATTTTGGAATCTAGACTAAAGAACGATAGATTATGATAATAACTGTTTACTATTCTTATTTTATTATTTCTTCTAAACCTGCTCTTTTAATCTGGAGAAGCATGTCTAGTCTCTCTCCATATTTATACTGCATATAAATATGGTGTTAATAATCTTAATATTCCATGGCCAATCAATCTTCTTTAGACACTAATATTCATTATGAGACTGAGCTTAACAACTATTTTTTGTTTTTGGTTTTGCTTTTTTAACTTTTAAGTTTAGGGGTATGTATGCAGGTTGGTTATATAGATAAACTCATGTCATGGGGGTTTATTGTACAGATTATTTCATCATCCAGATATTATAATCCTAGTACCCATTTGTTATTTTTCCTGATCCTCTTCCTCCATTCACCCACCACCCTGATGTAGGGCCCAGTGTGCATTGTTCCCTTTATTAGCTCATTGTTCTCATCATTTAGCTCCCACTTATAAGTGAGAACATGCAGTATTTGGTTTTCCATTCCTGCAATAGTTTGCTAAGTATAATGGCCTCCACCTTCATGCATGTCCCTGCAAAGGACATGATCTCATTATTTTTTATTGCTGTATAGTATTCCATGATGTATGTATACACATTTTCTTTATCCAGTCTACTGCTCAAGGTCATTTAGGTTGATTCTGTGTCTTTGCTATTGTGAATAGTGCTGCAATGAACATACGTGTGCATGTGTCCTCATGATAGAACAATTTCTATTCCTTTGGGTATATACCCAGTAATGGGATTGGGGGTCAAATGGTAGTTCTATTTTCAGCTGTTTTAGGAATTGCCACAGTGTCTTCCACAATGATTGAAATAATTTACACTACCACCATCAATGTATAAGCATTCCCTTTTCTCCACAACCTTGCCAGTATCTGTTATTTTGTGACTTTAGAATCACAGCCATTCTGACTGGTGTGAGACAGCATCTCATTGTGGTTTTGATTTGCATTTCTCTAATGATCAGTGATGCTGAACTTTTTTCATATGCTTGTTGGCCAAATGCATGTCTTCTATAGAAAAGTGTTTGCTCATGTTCTTTGCCCACTTTTTAATGTGGTTGTTTATTTTTTGCTTGTAAATTTAAGTTCCTTATAGATGCTGGATATTAGACCTTTGCCAGATACACAGTTTGCAAAATTTTTCTCCCATTCTGTAGGTTGTCAGCTTTCTCTGTGGATAGTTTTCATTTGTTTGTTTTTATTTTTGTTGTTGTTGTTTTTGCTGTGCAGGCACTGTTTAATTAGATCCCATTTGTCAATTTTTGGTTTTGTCACAATTATTTTTGATGTCTTCACCATGAAATGTTTGCGTATTCCTATATCCGGGATGGTGTTGCCTAGGTTGTCTTTCAGCGTTTTTATAGTTTTGGGACTTTTTTTTTTTTTTTTGACAGAGTCTCGCTCTGTCACCCAGGCTGAAATGCAGTGGTGCCAATCTCAGCTCACTGCAACCTCTGCCTCCCGAGTTCAGGCGATTCTCCTGCTTCAGCCTCCCGAGTAGCTGGAACTACAGGCTCATGCCACCATGCTTAGCTAACGTTTTTTTTAGTAGAGACAGGGTTTCACTGTGTTAGCCAGGATGGTCTTGATCTCCTGACCTTGTGATCCACCTGTCTCGGCCTCCCAAAGTGCTGGGATTACAGGCATGAGCCACCATGCCAGGCCAGTCTTGGGTTTTGGGCTTTACATTTAAGTGTTTAATCCATCTTGGGTTGATTTTTGTATATGGTGGAAGGAAAGGGTCCAGTTTCATCTTCTGTGTATGGCTAGCCAGTTATTCCAACACCATTTATTGAATAGGGAGTCTTTTCCTCATTGCTTGTTTTTGTCAGCTTTGTTGAAGATCAGATGGATGTAGGTGTGTGACATTATTTCTGGGCTCTCTATTCTGTTCCTTTGGTCTACATATCTGTTTTTGTGCCAATACCATGCTGTTTTGGTTACTGTAGCCTGCAGTATAGTTTGAAATTGGGTAGCGTGATGCCTCCCGCTTTGTTCTTTTTGCTTAGTATTGCCTTGGCTACTCAGACCCTTTTCTTATTCTATATGAATTTTAAAATAGTTTTTTCCTAGTTCTGTGAAAAATGCCATTGGTAGCAGCTGGTTTTTGTTTGTTTGTTCATTTGTTTTTGAAACAGAATGTTGTTCTGTGCCTTCCAAAATTTTCTATCCTTTTGCTGAATATGTGGTCTATTGGTCATAATGCAGCCACTGAATTCCCTGTTAATATGCATATCTTGGGTTCTTCTTTCTATTCAGTATGCACAGAAGTTGCTCTCTTGAAAATGAGTAGTCCAGTAAAATGCCCTTTGCAGAGTTATATCCCATTTTTCTAGAAATAAATTCTACCAAATATTAGCACAACTGAATAACACTTTTAACAATGTTTAAACTATAGCCTTTTTAGTTGAAAGCAAACATAAACTCAGCTGAAATATCTTAAGTTCAAATGCACTAATTTTCTATTTCATATCAAATATCAGAATACTTTTAGGTTTCTCTTCAGCACTTCGGTTTTCATACATAAGCAACAGAATATCACTAAAACTCATTTGGGTGGCATGTCTCTCATATAAGTAAAGGTAAAGACTAAGGACAAGTAAGTTCTTTATTTTTGATCAGAGTGAATGGTAAAATAGTAAAGATCAGTATTTCCTGGAAAAGGAGAAAATTTTTTTCAGCAGGAGTTTACAAATCCACTTGGCCATTGAACATTTTTCACAGATGACATCAAAAGCATTATTGACATAAATGCATGGGAATTTTTTTCTGACGTATGTAGGTGTTATTATGTTAAATAAAACCCAGACCTACTTAAACATCACTTAATTCATGGTAGGCCTTTCAACAAGCTGGCCAGATTTAGTTGATGTTTCAAGAACTACTAAAATTTCAACCAAGTGAATGTCTGTGAAATGTTTTGAAATTTAAACGAGCTGTTGAATGTGTGCAAAGATTTAGCTATAGGGATGTTCAATGAATCACTGATTAGCGCAATGAAAATGTGAAACAACCTAAATAAGCAATAATAGCAGTTTGATTAAATACATTATACTGTATCCATAATAATTTGGCCCTTTTGGTTGTAAGAATCACAGATGCAGTCAGTCAATTTCAAAATAATAGGTGCTTTTGCAAAGAAGCATCAGCATCTCTGCTGCAAGACATAGCCCTAACTCCTACCCTTCTTCTCTCAAGGCGGTCTAGTGGCATAAATTTTAAAGACACCAGTGCCCCCTGTTTTTCCCTAACTTAGCAGAGAAGATCTGACGAACTTATTCAGTCACTATCATTTATGAAGCATCTCCTATATTCATAATGTGTGGGCAAGAGGCTGATATAGGGTAATAGACTTTCCCAGCTATAATAGGGTAAGAGTGATTGTAGCTATCAAAAATATGACAGATCTTTCAAAAGTATGTGAAATTACTAAGTTAATGATGACCCGTAAGTCATGACTTTCTAGTGTTTGGCATAGCTTCACAAAACACAATTTTCATATGTATTGAAAACTAAAGCAAAGGAAAAGTATGAAAATGTTTCTGTAACTGAGCTGACATGACATCAGTCATAAAATCTCTGCTTGGCAATCTCGTCTGTCATTCTTTCAAAAATAACTTATTTATTAATGTCAACAGTGATGCTGCTTTGCACTGTATTGAATATAAATCTGTTGCTCTTTTGGCATTTGGCTAAGGTTGGCTAAATTATCTTAGTAAATAAAATTAGCAAAGCACTTATTTTTTCTTTTTAGCAATCTCTCTATAATTCCTCTTTACCTGTGTCAGTTTTTCTCTTTTCCTCATATTTCACAAATATATATCACCATTGGTTCTTCTTTCTCTTGATTTGGAATTCCTGAGAAATGTTGGTCCGTAGTAACCAGTATTCTAAAGTTAGATGAAATAACCAGGCCTTAGTGAGAAATTATTGTTCAGTACCATGGATAGCAGAACACTTATTTCTCCAAATACTAACACATACTCCTCCAAATTGTAGCTGCCTTATCACTGAAAACATTCCTATCAACATGTCTTTGGCTCAGGCTATTATTTTCAGGCCAAGAAGTTCTAGTCAGACTAGCCAGATTGGCTATCCTTTTTGAACTATCTGTGGCAAAGGATCAAGGATTTTCCCCTGCTCGATCTACTGTGTACCAATATGTTCATCAAAAATAAATTTATAAAAATTAAAGCAAGCACACAAAATACAAGCAGTAATTTCTTTTTATTATTACATAAAAAACAAACATAATATAGTCTGGCAAATTGCTATGACAGTTTTAAACAGCCCTGTGATGGTATCCGGTTGATAAAAGTGAGTGAAGCCCCAGTATGTGAGAGAGGCAGAGAGTTTCCCTCTGTGACTCACCTTTCCACTGGAGATACAAGCACCCAGGCCAAGAGAGAGCACTTTGCTTCTCCTAAGCCCTGGAGTTAACTTAGGGAGAGTTTTGGAGATGCTGTGAAGGAAAGACAGCAGGAAAAGTGACAAACATTTTCTCAGACCCTGGATGAGAGCAGGATGCCATTTTAAATCTGGGTGCATACAAAGTCAGCCATTCTTTGATGCCCTGGCAGCATAGCTACAGAGGCACTTCAGTCTTGGGCCAGAGATTGAAGCATCTTCTCTGGAGTGGGGTGGGGGCCTCCACAGCCAGAACTGTGAAAAAGTGTCTCAGCAGTAATCTCTGGAATTGTGCCCTCCCCCATCACAGGCAGGAGGAGAGCTGCTACAGTTGCAGTTTCTTCTGAGCAGCAAGACTTGCAGCCAAGGCCAGCTTGGCAATCTGGAACTGATCTGTGTGTGCCATTGCTGAGTGCCCCCTCTTCCTCCCCTGAGATTGTGGTACAACAGAGCCCTCCCTGCTCCATCCCTAGGCAGAAATCTGGGTATTTGGAACACCTGCTTGTCTGGACCAGCAGCCTGAGCCACATCACCCTTCCTTGACATATATTGTGGTACAGAGAGGGTCTCTCTGTTCCATGCCCAGGCAGATCTCTAAGCATTCAGAGCACCCATTCACCTGGTTTGGCAGCTGGAGCCACCTATCCTTCCTATGCAAAGACTGGTGCAGAGGAACCCTCTCTGCTACATGCCCAGGAAGATCTCCAGGCATTCAGAGCACCTGCTTGCTTAGTTCAGCAGCCACAGTCACCCCACCCTTCCTATGCAGAGATCTTTGTGCAGCGGTGCTCTCTCTGCTCCACACCCAAGCAGATCTCCAGACTTTTGGGGCATTGCTCACCAGGACCATCAAGACTGTTCAAAGATCTTGGTGCAAGGAAGCCCTCTTTGTTCACACTCAGGCAGATCGCCAGACATTCTGAGCATCCAGTCCTCTGGTTCAGCAACCTGAGCTGCCCCACCATTTATGGACATAGATCATGTTATAGCAAGACCCTTTCTGCTCCCTCAGGCAGATCTCCCAGCATTTAGAATAACTGCTTGCCTGGTGTTCTAAACACAGAACTTGGAGCAAAGGAGGTTTCCTGAATCCACATTTAGACACACCTCTGGGTGTCTGGTAGCCACCCACTGGATTCTCACTTGGTACTGGTGCTTGTGCCTGCATCAAGGGACCTACAGGCAGACCTGCCCAACTGGTCCCATCCTTTGTGGGTCCTGCCCCCACAGGGCTGAGCAGGGACCTCAGACCAATGTGTATTCTATGAATCAACCCATTGCCTGGGGCAACAGAGAACTTCCACTTCTAAACACAGATTAAGTACATACCCAACCACTTTGGCCACAGTTGGCTCTTACCTATAAATGTTATCTGCAGGCTTGTAGGACAAACTCCACAGCCCAACATAAAACCTGTTGAAAGAAGCGCATACTGCTACAGAAGCAAAACTGAAAGACCCTACTCAGCATTCTTTACAGTCACACCCCATAGGGAGTAGGGAAGGGAAAGGGAATAATAATAATTATATTTGTTATAAGGAAAGAAAGATAAAGGAAAAGTCCTACCTGTATGAAAAAAATACAAAATACAAAAATTAGAAGTGCCAGTGTCTCCAGGTGAGAAGCAACCAGCACAAGAATTCCAGCACCATGAAAAACCTGAATGCAGTGAAACCACAAAAAGATTGAGCTACCTCTCCAGCAATGGTCCCTAGCCAAAATGGAAACTCAGAAATAATAAATAAAAATTCAAAGCATGGATTGCAAGGAAGCTCATTCCGATCCAAGGCAAGGTTGAAAATCAACAAAAAGAAATTTCTAAAGCAACCCAGGAAGTGAATGAAAAGATAAACATCAAAAAGAAATCAATCAGAGCTTCTGGAATTGAAAAACTCACCTAAGGAATTCCAAAATACAAATGAAACCTTTATCAATTGACTGAACCAAGCAGAAGAAAGAATTTCAGAGATTGAAGACTGTTTTTTTGGACTAACCCAATATGTCAAAAATAAAAAAGAAGAATTTTAAAAATGAGCAGTCCTCATGAAATATGGGGTTATGTAAGATGACTACATGTATGAATTATTGGCATTCCTGAGAGAGAAGGAAAAAGCAAACAACCTGGAAAATATAGTTGAAAGAATAATTCAAGCAACATGCCCAATCTAGCTAGGAAGATAGATGTCCAGACACAAGGCATTCAGAGAATACCTGTGAGACACTACACAAAACAAATATCAAGCCATGTAGACTACAAACCATGTAGTCCCCAGATTGACCGAGGTCAACACTAAAGAAAAAACCTTAAAGACTGCTAGAGGAAAAAGGACAGATCATGGATAAAGGGAACCCCATCAAGCTAATAGCGGACTTGCCAGCAGAAACCTTACAAGCCAGGAGAGGCTGGAGCCTATTTTCAGCATTCTTAAAGGAAAGAAATTCCAACCAATAATTCTATATCTCAACAAACTAAGGTTTATAAGTGAATGAGAAATAAAATATTTTCCAAACAGGCAAGTTCTAAGGGAATTCATTACCACTAGACCAGCCTTAAGAGAGATCCTTAAGGGAGTTCTAAATACGGAAATGAAAGAAGGATACCTGCGACCACAAAAACACACTTAAGTACATAGTCTGCAGACCATGTAAAATAACTACACGATAGAAACTACAAAGCAACCAGCTAACAACTTCATGGTAGGATCAAAACCTCACTTATCAATATTAACTTTAAATGTTAATGGTCTCAATGCACCACTTAAAAGACACAGAGCGGCAAGGTGGCTAAAAATACAAGAGTCGCTTCTTCTCCAAGAAAACACCAAATGGCGGATGACGCCTGTGCAGCGAGGGGGCCAGGAAGCCACAGGAGCCCCGGGATGGGGAAACGCGGTGGCTTCCGCGGATGTGTCAGTGGGGGCATCTGGGCTGTGGTCGCGGCAGTGGACGGGACTGGGGCTGAGGCCACGGAGCTCCCTGAGGCAAAGCCGAGGATGGCTGGATGCCCGTCACTGACCTGGGCCTCCTGGTCAAGGACAAGAAGATCAAGTCCCTGGAGGAGATCTGTCTCTTCTCTCTGCCCATCAAGGAATCTGAGATCATTGACTTTTTCTTGGGGGCCTCTCGCAAGGACAAGGATTTGAAGATTATGATGGTGCAGAAGCAGACCCACGTCGGCCAGCGCACCAGGGTCAAAGCATTTGTTGCCATCGGGGACTACAATGGCCATGTCGGTCTGGGTGTTAAGTGCTCCAAGGAGGTGGCCACTGCCATCTGCAGGGTCATCATCCTGGCCAAGCTCTCCATTGTCCCCATGTGCAGAGGCTACTGGTGGAACAAGATCGGCAAACCCCACACTGTCCCTTGCAAGGTGACAGGCCGCTGCAGCTCTCTGCTGGTGCACCTCATCCCGGAGTTCAGGGACACTGGCATCGTCTTGGCCCCTGTGCCCAAGAAGCTGCTCATGATGGCTGGTATCGATGACTGCTACACCTCAGCCAGAGGCTGCACTGCCACCCTGGGCAACTTTGCCAAGGCCATCTTCGATGCCATCTCTAAGACGTACAGCTACCTGACCCCCGACTTCTGGAAGGAGACTGTATTCACCAAGTCTCCCTGTCAGGAATTCACTGACCACTTCCTCAAGACCCACACCAGAGTCTCCATGCAGAGGACCCAGGCTCTAGCTGTGGCTACAACATAGGGTTTTTATACAAGAAAAATAAAGTGAATTAAACCTGAAAATAAAAAAAATACAGGACTCATCAGTCTGCTGTGTTCATGAAACCCATCTTACATGTAAAGACACCCATAGGCTCAAAGTACAGGGTTGGAGAAAGATCGACCATGCAAACAGAGAAGAAATAAAAGCAGGGGTCACAGGCCAGGTGCAGTGGCTCACACCTCTAATCCCAGCACTTTGGGAGACCAAGGCAAGCAGATCGCTTGAGCCCAAGAGTGCAAAACAAGCCTGGACAACATAGGAAGACCCCATCCCTTAAATAAATAAATAAATAAATAAGCAGGGGTCGCTATTCTTCTATCTGATAAAACACACTTTAAACAAACAACAGTAAAAAAGGACAAAGAAGGGCATTACATAATGATAAAGGGTTCAATTCGACAAGAAGACTGGACTCTCGTAAATATGTATGCATCAACTTTGGAGCAACCAGATTTATAAGCCTGCTAAAAGACTTAGACAACCACACAATAATGGTAGGGGTCTTCAACCCCCAATTGACAGCATTAGAAGGTCATGAAGGCAGCAAACTAACAAAGAAACTCTGAACTTAAACTCAACACTTGACCAAGTAGACCTAATGAAGGTCTACAAAACACTCAACCCACAAACCACAGAGTATGCATTCTTCTCATCTGCACATGGAACATATTCCAAGATTGACCACATGCTCTACCTTAAAGCAAGTCTCAATGAAATAAATATCAGATCAACCATACTCTCAAACCACAATGGGATAAAAACAGAAATCAATACCAAGAAAATCTCTTAAAACTACACAATTACATGGAAATTAAACAACTCGATCCTCAATGACTTTTGGGTAAACAATGAAATCAAGGCAGAAATTTAAAAATTCTTTGAAATAAATGAAAACAGAGACACAACATACCAAAATCTCTGGGATTCAGCAAAAGCAGTATTAAGAGGAAAGTTTATAGTACTAAATGCCTACCTCAAAGAGTTAGAAAGATCTCAAATTAATGATCTAACATCACATCTAGAGGAACTAGAAAAACAAGAACAAACTAACCCCGAAGTTCTCAGAAGAAAAGAAATAACTAAAACCAGGGCAGATATTGAGAATAAAATTGAGACCCAAAAAATTCATACAAAGTATCAACAAAACTAAAAGTTGGTTATTTGAAAGGATAAACAAGATCAATACACTAGATTAACAAAGAAAAGAAGGGAGAAGATCCAAATAAGCACAATCAGAAATGACAAAGATGATATTACAACTGATCCCACCAAAATACAGGAAGTCCTTGGAGAACGTTATGAATCCCTCTACACACAAAAAGTATAAAATCTAAAGGAAATGATAAATTATTGGAAACACACAATTTCCCAAGATTGAATCAAGAAGAAATTGAAACACTGAACACACCAATATCAAGTTCTGAAACTAAATCAGTAATAAAATAAAAACTACCGACCAATAAAAGCCCCAGACCAGACGGATTTACAGCTAAATTCTACCAGATGTACAAAAAACTTGTACCAATTCTACTGCAGCTATTTCAAAAAATCAAGAAAGGAGTCCCTTCTAACACATTCTAAAAAGCCAGTATCAGGCCAATACCAAAACCTGGCAAAGACACAATGAAAAAAAAAGAAAATTACAGGCCAGTATTCCTGATGAACATAGATGCAAAAATCTTCAACAAAATGCTAGCAAACTGAATTCAGAAACACATTAAAAAGCTAATTCACCATGATCAAGTAGGTGTCGTTCCTGGAATGCAAAGTTGATTCAATGTACACAAATCAATAAATGTGATTCACCATATAAAGAATTAAAAACAAAAACAATAGGATCATCTCAGACACAGGGAAAGCTTTTGATAAAATCCAATAACTTTTTGTGATAAAAACTCTCAACAAACTAGGCATCAAAGGAACATACTTCAAAATAATAAGAGCAATCTATGACAAACTCACAGTCAACATCATACTAAATGGGCAAAAATTGGAAGCATTCCCTTTGAGAAATGGAATAAAACAAGGATGCCCACTCTCACCACTCCTATTCAACATAGTACTGGAATTGGTAGCCAGAGAAATCAGGCAAGAGAAAGAAATAAAAGGCAACCAAATAGGAAAAGAAGTCAAACTATCTCTTGTCATGGACAATATGATTCTATACATTGACAACCCTAAAGACTCCACCAAAAGCCTCCTGGAACTGATAAACTACTTCAGCGAAGTTTCAGGATACAAAATCAATGTTCAAAAATTAGTAGCATTTTTATACACCAATAACATTCAAGCTGAAGGCCAAAACAAAAATGCAATCCCATTTACAATAGCCACACACACACACACACACACAAAATACCTGGAAGTACATCTAAACAAAAGAAGAACTACAAAACACTGCAGAAAGAAATCAGATGACACACACAAACGAAAAAACATTCCATTCTCATAGATTAGAAGAATCAACATCATTAAATTGGCCACACTGCCCAAAGCAATCTATACTTTTAATAATACTCCTATCAAGCTACTAACATCATTTTTCACAGAACTAGAAAGAAAAAAAAAACTATTCTAAAATTTATACAGACCAAAAAAGAGTCCAAATAGTCTGAGCAATCCTAAGCAGAAATAACAAAGCCAGAGGCATCACATTACACAACTTCAAACTACACTTTATGGCTACAGTACCAAAACAGCATGGTATTCTTCCAGAAACAGCTACGTAGACAAATGGAACAGAATAGAGAACCCATAAATAAAGTCTATGCCATCTGATGTGTAGAACACCTAAAGCCATCTGATCTTTGACAAAGCTGACAAAAATAAGCAACGGGGAAAGAATTGCCTATTCAGTAATAAATAGTACTGGGATAGCTGTCCAGCCATATGCAGAAGAATGAAACTGGATCCCATATAAAATATACAAAAGTTAACTGAAGATTGATTAAAAATTTAAACATAAGACTTCAAACTACAAGAATTCTAGAAGAAAACCTAGAAAACACCAATCTGGTCATCAGCCTAGGGAAAGTATTAATGAAAAAATTCTCAAAAGCAATTTTAACAAAAACAAAAAATGACAAGTGGACCTAGTTAAACTAAAGAGCTTCTGCACACCAAAAGGAACTATCAACAGAGTGAACAGACAACCTAGAGAAAGGGAGAGAATGTTCACAAACTGCGTCTGACAAAGTTCTAATATCTAGAATCCATATGAAACTTAAACAATTGAACAAGCAAAAAACAAATAACCCCATTAAAAATAGGCAAAATACATGAGCAGACACATCTCAAAAGAAGACACACAAGAAACATGAAAAGATGCTCATCATCACTAATCATCAGAGAAACGCAAAACAAAACCACAACAAGATAGCATCTCACACCAGTCAGAATGGCTGTGACTAAAACATGAGAAAACAACAGATGTTGGCGAGGCTGTGGAGAAAAGGAAATGCTCCTACACTGTTGGTGGGAATGAAAGTTCAGCCACTATGGAAAGTAGTTTTGAGATTTCTCAAAGAAGTTAAAACAAAAGTGTCATTTGACCCTGCAATCTCATTAATGGGTATATATCCAAGAGAAAACAAATCATTCTACCAAAAAGACACCTGCACTCACATGTTCATCACAGCACTATTTGTGATAACAAAATCAAGGAATCAACCTAAGGGCCTATGAGCAGTTGAATGGATAAAGAAAATATGGCACATAGAGACCATGGAATACTATGTAGCCATAGAAGAGAACAAAATTATGTCCTTTGCTGCAACATGGATGCAGCTGAAGGCCATTATCCTAAGTAAATTAACACAAAAACAGAAAACCAAGTCCTGACTATTCTTACTTATAAGTGGCTGATAAACATCCAGTACTTAGGGACATAAAGATGGCAACAACAGACAATGGGGACTACTCAAGGGGAGAGGGAGAGAGGAGGGCAAGGGTTTAAAAACTAACTGTTGGGTACTGTGATTAATACCTAGGTGACAGGATCATGTGTATCCCAGACCTCAGCATCACACAGTATATCCTGATAACAAACCTGTGTATGTACCCCCAAATCAAAAATAAAAATCAAAAAAGAAAAAAAGAAGTTTTAAAGGCAAATCCTCCATTGATATACTTACTTTGTTACATATAACGCCATAGACAATTTGTTCCCCTGCTCCGCCCAAATTTGTTTGCCGAAACATAATCCCTGCTGTGACAATATTTGAAGGTATAGCCTTCAGGAGGTGATTTGTTCCCTTATAAAAGAGGTCCCAGAGAGATCCCCCTCCCCTTCCACCATGTGATGACACAGCAAAATGATGGCCATCTATAAACCAAGAAATGGGTCCTCATCATGCACCAAATCTAATAGTGCCTTGATCTTTGACTTCCCAGCTCCCAGAGCTGTGAAAAATAAATGTCTGTTGTTTATAAGCTATCTAGTCCATGTTTTTTTAATAGCAGGTTGAACAAACTATAATAGATGACTTATAAACAGTTTTCAGACTGGCCTTATTCCACAAACCAGTCTTTGAATAGTAATGACTAGAAAAATTAGGACTTCTTGTCTCTCAATGGGTTCTATAATTAGAAACCACAATAATGTTTCAAGTACCCAAAAAATGTGATATAAGGCAGTCACTTAAAATGAATATAAGCAAAGAACATTTATTGACGTGCTAAGTTTTTTCCATACATTAATGGGAAAAAGCATATTAGAAAGCAACAAGATTCCATTTTTATTAAAGAACAACAGCAGGTTGAAAGAGTCAGAAAGTATAAAGGTGGTTACTTCTGGGTAATAGACTTACAAGAATTTTATTTTCCTTTGTTGTTAATGTTTTATTAGCTATATATACTAATTTGTACAGTGGTCATATATTTCTTTTATCTAAATATTAGGACTCATTGAAATGGATTACTGTTTTAAAATTGATTATTTATTCAATATTTTTATATTTCAATCTAGGGTCTGTTACTGAGTCCCTATGTTCTTTTATAAATGGCTGAATAGGCGCCTCTGTAAATAAAGTACATAGCCTTAGAGCCTGACACAATGTAAGTGCACAGGAAACATTTACTGTAAGAAAATGAAAGGAGTGAAGTTTTTTGGTTCTTATTTTTAAAGCATTAAGTGTCAAAAATGTATTTGGTTCAGTACCATCAATTTCATGTGGCCTAACCTAATGTTAAGTGGAGTTACAGCTAAGTAAAATGTTCCGTCCCGCTTTGAGTTAACAACCAATCATGTGCTTACACCAAATGGTGGATAATCATTACTTTCATTTTATAAAAATGTAGTTTGGTATCTCCATTTAGAAAAAAATTACTTCATTAAAATGAATCAACTTAAATTGACTTGGGTTTGTTACTCTAAATTTCTGCTTGATTTCATTATTGTAAATTATGTTCAGTAAATTAATCCTTATCTCCCTAGGCCAGGTCTTTGACATATCTGGAAGAAAACTCAGCCAAATATTAAAATGGGAGGACAGAAACAGTTCAACTGAAACATATTAGCAAAATCTAAGTTAGATGAATTTATGCTTTTTAGGATGCAGAGCACTCATGAAATTGACATTTGTAAAGCAGCCTTTGTAGCATATTGATTAAAAATATTCAATATATGGATTTTTAAAAATAGTGAATCACTCATTACTCTTAATGCCTCGTTAATATAGTGTCAGTCTATTCAGAACAATGCATAATAGCAGCGCACTTTCTCAGCACGTTATTCTGTTGTTCAATTTGAAAAACAACAACAACAACAACAACAACAAATAATCCCAAGCCTTTTCCTTAAATTTTGGGGATTTGTTTTCCAAATTATACAGGTTTTGTGGTACTAGAAGTTTAAATTTTACTAATGTAAACTACATTTCTCTAACTAAAGACTCATGGTCAATGTAAAGAAAATTATTATTAGAGAAGAAATTGAATCAGAAAAACACCTTTCAAAATCTCCTAGTTCCCTGCCCTACCCACCAAAGAGATGGAAGGCAAGGAGGTCACCACAAGATACTCAGAGCAGCATTTGCTGCAGCAACTAAAATAATGGGAGACTCATTCCATTCTTCCTTATGTACCTGCAAATATAAGTAGGAAAAGATATTTTATTTTATTAATTAAAGTATTTTATTCTAATATTTGCTAGGGACAGGAAGACAGAATAGGGAAGAAGGCAAATATATGATGCCCGATGGATTCTTTTGAATAAAATTCCATAGGGAAAGTTCCTAGTATTGGGAAAAACCATTTTCAACATACAGTGTAAGCAAGTTACTTGGGATGTCATAAGTAAGATAGAAGTCATATAAAAGTCGTAATAGAAGTCCTTTTTTCTTAGGGTAAATAAATATAAGTAGGAAAAGATATTAATCTTATTTTATTAATTAATTAAAACATTTTATTTATAGAAAATATTTTAGTTTTTATAAAATAAAAGTAGGAAAAGATACCCTCAAAATCCATCTCACTCTGCCAGCAGGGAGTGGTTAAGGAAAAGTCTATCCTCAGTAGGGAAGCTTGGAAAGAGTTGGCCAAGTTGCAATTGTGTCAAGAAAGCAACACCTGCAGAGCGCAGATGTTACTCATATTTGGGATACTCATGACACATCATCTAGCCCCGTCCTCCCTGCCTGTTAGCACACAGTGAGCACACCCGCTTTCCAGTGACTTCTTGGTAGGTTGCTTACTGAAGCCTACATTCCGCATATGAATCATCTAGCCCTCTGCAAAGAGCTGCCTGGAAAGAATAAGGTTTTAGAGAACCAGCCCTATGGATTGATCATTGGTTCTGACCCCACAACTATTATGACAAGGGAAACAGAATAACAACAAATGGCTATGATTTTTTTTCTTTGTGGATGGATTTCATGGGGGGTGGCAGTAGAAAGCAGAAATGATATACAAGAAAGAATATTAAGCTCCAAAATTGTTCTTAAGTAAATCTGGAATAAAAAACTGCAGCAGGTTCTCATTGCTCATTTCCAGCCCATTTGCATAGAATAAAAAGGCGAAGCAATGTGGGTGAAAAGCAAGGAATTTGCCACCTTAGCTTTAAATACTATTTCATTTATGAGTTTAATTGTTTCCCCACCAGGCTTCACTAATTTCACTTGATCTCCATCAAGAAAGATGGAGAAAGTTTTGATGAGCAAGGCAGCACTGACAAAATTAGATGTAGGATTAAAAAAGAAAACCAATCCATAATGTAAGGAATTACTAAATTTAAAGACAACTAATGAATTCCTGGGCAAGCATGATGGATGCATTCAAACATAGATTCGTGAATTTGCCACAATCCTATGCCTCATAACTATGACTTTTCACCAAAAAGCAAATTTTTAAGAGCCAAATTTGCCATCTATATTAGTGGGTTACATCTTATAGTCTTTGAACAAAAAGGACAATTATAGGTACATTGAGTTCCCGGTTCTTTGGAAATTGATGGTTTCATTCTGCGCAGATTAATGGTCAAATTCATCAAGTTCATTTAAAAAAAAATCCCCTATATAAGGGAAATTGTGGATTTCATGTCAGCCTTCTCAGGAAATATTTATTTTATTTTGAAATATAATTCCAGTTGATCTGCCTAGCAGAAACAAGTGAAATTACTTCTGTTATCATTGAGATAGAGTGATTTCCATTTTCAGATATTCCAAATGGCATTTACTTCTGGTAACTGTAACAATAGAGTAACACATTTACAGCAATATGATAACAATATAGAACTACTCTGAAACATATGCCGTATATCTCATTTCTTAGCCTATAAGATACTGAAATGCTGAACATTCCATACATGTGTACTTCTCCTACTTACCACATTCCAGGTAACTTTCTTACACTGTATGTTAAAAATGATTTTTTCCTAATACTAGAAACTTTTCCTATGGAATATTATTCAAAAGAATCCACCTGGCATTATATATTTGCCTTCTTCTCTATTCTATCTTCCTGTTCCTAGCCAAAAAAAAAAAAAAAAAAAGCACTGATTAAGAGGGAAATGCGATAAGGAACAGAAAATAGCATTATCTGCCTGCACTTATACGAAGGCCTTGCACTGTAACTATTCATCAGACATTTGTTGGATGTTTTCCACAATCACCTTATACCTGTTAGGAGTGCTATTATCCAAAAGCCAAGAGAAAACAAGTGTGCGCAAGGTTGTAGAGAAAAGAGAACCCTTGCACACTGTTGATGGGAGTGTAAATTGCTATAGCCATAGGGAAAACAGTATGGAGAACTCTCAAAAAATTAAAAATAAAACTACCATATAATCCAGCAATCTTTTATCTGGGCATATGCCCAAAGGAAATGAAACAAGCAACTCCAAGAGATGTCGGCTCTTCCATGTTCATTGTAGCATTATTCACAATAGCCAAGACATAAAAACAATCTAAGTTTCTGTTGATCAAAAAATGGATTAAAATAATTGGGGTACTATGTATATATACAATGGAATATTATTCATCTTGAAGGATGAAGAAAGTTCTATAATGTATAACAACATGGATGAACCCGAAGAATAAGACATTATGCTGAGTGAAATAAGCCAAACACAGAAGGACAAATACTGTATGGACTTACTTATATGTGGAATCTGAAAAAAAAAAAAAGTGAATACATGTAGAATATTGATAAAAGAAAAACTTTGGCAGAATTACATTTAAAGTTTAATTGAGCAAAGAACAATTTGCAAATCAGGCAGCCCCCAGAATCACAGTAGATATACAGAGACTGCAGCACAACCACGTAGTGAAAGAAGATTTATAGACAAAAAAAAAAAAAGGAAATGATATACAGAAATCAGCAGTGAGGTACAGAAACAACGGGATTGGTTCCAGGTTGGAATTTGCCTTATTTGAACACAGTTTGAACACTTAGCAGTCTATGAGTGGCTGAAGTATGGCCGCTGGGATTGGCCAAGACGCAGTTACTGTTACAGGTGCATACTCCTAAGCTTGGTTTTCAGTTTTGTCTGACTTTTAAGTTGGGTTACAGTTCATCCACATGGACTCAAATATAGAACTATGGAGTCCTTCTCTGGCCATGTTTAGTTTCCTTTAACAGTGTAAGGGTGCATACCATGGGCAGGGAAGAGGAGGAAATGAGGAGACATAGGTCAAAGGGAACAAACTTGCAGTTATATAGGATGAACAGGCCAAGAGATCTACTGTACAGTAGGAGGACTATCATTAATAACATTGTATTGCAATACCGAAAATTTACTGAGAGTAGATGCTCTTACTATAGAAATAAAAATATGGAAAGTGATGGATATGTTAAATTGCTTACCTACAGTAATCATTTCATTGTGGCTATGCACAGCAAAACCTCATGTTATACACCTTACATTTATACAATGAAAATAGTATTGTACCAATGTTAATCTCTTAATTTTGGCAAATGCATCATGGTAATCTAAGATGTTATGGTAGGGGAAATTGAGTAAAGAATATACAGGAATTCTCTGTACTATCTTTGCTACTCTTCTGTAAGTCTAAAATTACTCTAAAATAAAATGGTTCTGTACTTAGTACTATCTGCCCCTAATAAACTTTCATCACCGTTTTCACTGCCCCAGAGGATCTGACTAAGTCACCTCCAAGGCTCCTTTTAATTTTAAATTGATGATTTATGATTCAAGTAAGGATCACTTCCTGTGTGAAACATTCTTTTATTTATCCAGATAAATACAATCTCATTTTTTTCAGTTCCCTTCCCTTTTTCTTGTCATGCTCTATATATTATACATCTATGTCCATGTCTTATGGCTCCTATTATATTTGCTAGTTCTCTAAGTGATGCTGCATTTTTAACTTGATATATCCTACAGTCCTATGGCAGTGGCCTGCATTCAGGAAATTCCCTCTGAAATTGAATGAGTTACAAAAGCAACATTCCTGCCAATAAAGAGGTTTTGTACTATGAGGTATTTACCAGGTTTTCCTCTCCTGAATATTAGAGACCCTCTACCAGAAGCAGCTTAAGGAAACAGCTCTTTCCCAGTCTCTATTCAGATCCTCTCTACCTTCGCTTTCTAGCCCTTCATCCTGTGTTGGCCAAAATGATTTGACAACTTTATAGAAACCTGTCGTTATACCAGGAACACAATTTTAAAGCCTTTCCACCAATAATTGTTTGATTTAATTCTTAAAGTTCAGGCCAGGCATGGTGGCTCATGCCTGTAATCCCAGCACTTTGGGAGGCCGAGGCAGGCAGATCGTCTGGGCTCAGGATTTCAAGAACTGCCTGGGCAACATGGTGAAACCCCATCTCTACAAAAAGTACAAAAATTAGCTGGGTGTGGTGGTGTGTGCCAATAGTCCCAGCTACTCGGGAGTCTGGGGTAGAAGGATTACTTGAGCCTGAGAGGTCAAGGCCACAGTGAGCCATGATCACACCACTGCACTCTAGCCTGGGTAACAGAGTTACATGCTGTCTCAAAAATAAATAAATAAATAAATAAATAAATAAACAAACAAACTACCAAGCCAGCACTCCAAGAACTGCTAAAAGGAGCTCTAAATCTTGAAACAAATCCTCAAAATACATCAAAACAAAACCCCCTCAAAGCATAAGTCTCACAGGACCTATAAAACAACAATAAATAAAAAAAAGTATTCAGGCAACAAATAGCACAGTGAATAGAATGGTACCTTCCATCTCAATACTAACATTGAATGTAAACGGCATAAATGCTCCACTTAAATGACACAGAATGGCAGAATGGATACGAATTCACCAAACAAGTATCTGCTGCCTTCAAGAGACTCACCTAACACACAAAGACTCACATAAACTTAAGGTAAAGGGGTGGAAAAAGATATTCCATGCAAACGGATACAAAAAGCAAGTAGGAGTAGCTATTCTTATCTAAGACAAAGCAAACTTTAAAGCAACAGTGTTAAAAAAGATAAAGAGGAACACTATACAATGATAAAAGGCCTTGTTCAACAGGAAAGTATCACAATCCTATATATATATATATGCACCTAATGCTGGAGCTCCCAAATTTATAAAACAATTACTACTAGACCTAAGAAATGAGATAGATAGCAATACAATAATAGTGGAAGACTTCAATATTCCACTGACAGCACTGGACAGGTCATTAAGACAGAAAGTCAACAGGAAACAATGGATTTAAACTGTACCCTAGAACAAATGTACTTAACAAATATTTACAGAACATTCTCCCCATCAAACACAGAATATGCATTCTGTTCATCAGCACATGGAACATTCTCCAGGATAGACTGGATGATAGGCCACAAAACAAGTCTCAATCAATTTAAGAAAATTGAAATTATATCAAGCACTCTCTCAGACCACAGTGGAATAAAACTGGAAATCAACTCCAAAAGGAAATTTCAAAACCATGCAAATATATAGAAATTAAATAACATGTTCCTGAATGACCATTGGGTCAACAATGAAATCAAGACACAATTAAAAATTCTTTGAACTGAATGATAATAGTGACATAACCTATCAAAACCTCTAGAATACAGCAAAGGCTGTGCTGACAGAAAACTCCATAGCCTTGAATGCCTACATCGAAAAGTCTGAAAGAGCACAAATAGACAACCTAAGGTCATGCCTCAAGGAACTAGGGAAACAAGAACAAACCAACCTCAAACCTAGCAGAAGAAAAGAAATAAGAGCAGAACTAAGCAAAATTGAAACAAAAAATATACAAAAGATAAATGAAACAAAAAGCTGGTTTTTTGAAAGGATAAATAAAACCGATAGACTGTTAGTGAGATTAACCAACAAAAGAAGAGAGAAGATCCAAATAAGTTCAAATAGAAATGAAAAAGGAGATATCACAACTGACACCACAGAAATACAAAAGATCATTCAAGGCTACTATGAACACCTTTATGTGCATAAATTAGAAAACCTGGAGGAGACGGATAAATTCCTGGAAATATACAACCCTCCTAGCTTAAACCAGGAAGAATTAGAAACCCTGAACAAGCCAAATAACAAGCAGCGAGATTGAAATGGTACAAAAAATAATTGCCAACAACAGAAGTCCAGTACTAGACGATTCACAGGTGAATTCTATCAGACATTCAAAGAAGAATTTGTACCAATCCTGTTGACACTATTACACAAAATACAGAAAGAGGAAATTCTCCCTAAATCATTCTATGAAGCCAGCATCACCCTAACACTAAAACCAGGAAAGGACATAACAAAAAAAAGAAAATTACAGACCAATATCCCTGATGAATATACATGCAAAAAGTCTTTAACAAAATACTAGCTAACTGAATACAACAGCATATCAAAAAGATGATTCACAATGATCAAGTGGATTTCATACCACCTCACAGAGATACAGGGATAGTTTAACATATGCAAGTCAATAAAAGTGATACACCACATAAATGGAATTAAAAACAAAAAAATAAATCTTAAAGTCTAGGATTTCTGCCTTTACTACACAGAGTCAATCAACTCTATCTGCTACTTTTTCTAGGTCTAAATCTGTTTCACAATCATTACAACCCAGGAAACATAAGAGGTGCAACACTCTTTTCTGACTCTTTGATAGAACATTTTCATTTGGAAAAAATCTCATTTAATTGTCTGATATGGAAGCGGCTTCATGAATTTTCCAGATCTGAGTGAGAAAAAGAATATTTAAGTCCGCCGGGCGCGGTGGCTCAAGCCTGTAATCCCAGCACTTTGGGAGGCCGAGACGGGCGGATCACGAGGTCAGGAGATCAAGACCATCCTGGCTAACACGGTGAAACCCCGTCTCTACTAAAAAATACAAAAAACTAGCCTGGCGAGGTGGCGGGCGCCTGTAGTCCCAGCTACTCCGGAGGCTGAGGCAGGAGAATGGCGTGAACCCGGGAGGCGGAGCTTGCAGTGAGCTGAGATCCAGCCACTGCACTCCAGCCTGGGCGACAGAGTGAGACTCCATCTCAAAAAAAAAAAAAAAAAAAAGAATATTTAGGTCAAGATTACCCATAAATTCTTGAAACACACATTCCTCTTTTTTTCTTGATAGAAGAATAAGATTTCAAATTTCATTTTCAAAAACCCATTATAGAATATAATTTTTTATTTTATGTATGCCTAACAAGGAGAAAATCTGGACTGGCTTATTTTTGTATTTTTAGTAGAGATGGCATTTCACCATGTTGGCCAGGCTGGTCGCAAACTCCTGACCTCTGGTGATCCGCCCTCCTCAGCTTTGCAAAACTCTGAGATTACAGGTGTAAGCCACCACACCTCCAGCCTGGGTGACAGAGCGAGATTCAGAAAAGAAAGAAGGAAGGAAAGAAAGAAAGAAAGAGAGAGAAGGAAGGAAGGAAGGAAGGAAGGAAGGAAGGAAGGAAGGAAGGAAGGAAGGAAGGAAGGAAGGAAGGAGGGAGGGAGGGAGGGAGGGAGGGAGGGAGGGAGGGAAGGGGGGAAGGAGGGAAGGAGGGAAGGAGAAAAAAAGAAACAAAGAAAGAAAGAAAGAAAGAAAGAAAGAAAGAAAGAAAGAAAGAAAGAAAGAAAGAAAGAAAGAAAGAAAGAAAGAAAGAAAGAAGGAAGGAAGGAAGGAAGGAAGGAAGGAAGGAAGGAAGGAAGGAAGGAAGGAAGGAAGGAAGGAAGGAAGGAAGGAAGGAGAGAGAGAAGAAAAGAAGAGGAAGAGGAAGAAGAAGAGGAAGAAGAAGAACAGGAAGAGGAAGAAGAAGAACAGGAAGAGGAAGAGGAGGAGAAGGAAAGTAGGGAGGGAAGGAAGGAAGGAAGGAAGGAAGGAAGGAAGGAAGGAAGGAAGGAAGGAAGGAAGGATTTTTCCTGATTTTTTTCCCAATGTTAAAACATGCCATTGGGACTTTGATAGGAAGTATGCTAAATTTGCAGATTGCACAATAAGAAGTAAGGACATTTGAACAATAATAAGTCTCCTGGTCCCTGTACACAGGACACCTTTCCAATCGTTTGTGTCTTTTTCTTTCATTAATGTTTTGTAGTTTTTAGTACAAGTCATTTGCCACTATGATTAAGTTTATTCCTAAGTGTTTTATTCTTTTTAAAGTTATTATAAATGGGATTGTTTCTTAATTTCCTTTTCAAATATTAAAAATGATTCATTGTTAATATTTAGAAATGCAGCTGATTTTGAATGTTGATTTTGTATCCTGTGACTTTACTGAACTTATTTGTTACTTCTAACAGGTTTTTTTTTTTTTTTTTTTGGTGGAAACTTTAGGGTTTTCTATATATCAGGTAATGTCATCTGCAAACAGGGACAATTTGACTTCCTCCTTTTCAGTTTGAATGCCTTGTGTTTCTTTTTCTCGCCTAATTGCTCTAAGACTTCCAGAGGAGAAATACCTAATGTAGATGACAGGTTGATGGGTGCAGCAAACCACCATGGCACATGTATACTTACGTAACAAACCTGCACGTTCTGCACACGTACCCCAGAACTTACAGTATATAAAAAAAGAAAGGTGGTAAAAGTGGGCATCCTTGTCCTGTTCTAGATTTTAGAGAAAAAACTTTACATTTTCAGCATTGAGTATAATGTTAACTTTGAGCATTTCATGTATATCCTTTACTATATTGAGTTAATTTCCTTCTATTGCCAACTTGTTGAGAATTTTTATCATAAAAGGGTGTTGAATTTTATCAAGTGTTTTTTTCTGCATTTATTGAGATGATGGTGTGGTTTTTACCCTTTATTCTATTAATGTGGTATGTCACATTAGTTGATTTTCATATGTTGAATCACCCTTGCATCCCAGGGATAAATCTTACTCAGTCATGGTGTCTGGTCCTTTTAATATGCTGTTGTATTTGGTTGGCTAGCATTTTGTTGAGGATTTTTGCATCTATGTTTATCAGGGTTATTGGCCTGTAGTTTGTTTTCCTTACAGTGTCTTTGTTTGGCATTGATATCAGAGCCAAAGTATTTTACTTGGTATTTTATTATTTGGCCTAATAAGATGAGTTTGAAAGTATTCTGCTTCCTAGATTCTTTGGAAGAAATTGAGAAGGATTGATGTTAGTTCTTTAAATGTTTGGTAGGAGTCACCGCTGGATTTTTCTTTGTGGAGAAATATTTGATTACTGATTCAATATCCTTACTAGTTATAGGTCTTTTCCAATTTTCTATTGCTCAATAATTCAGTCTTGGTAGGTTGTATGTTCCTAAAAATATAGCCATGTCTTCTAGGTTATCCAGTGTACTGGTATATCATTGTTCATAGTAGCCCCATGATTCTTTTTATTTCTAAGGTATCAATTACAATGTCTCTGCTTCTGTTTTCATTTATTTGAATTCTCTCTTTTTTTCTCAGTTATACTATGGGGAAAAGTTACACTAATATCTTGTTAATCTTATCTTCTAAACAAACTAATTCTTTTATTAATTTTAAAATTATTTTTCTATTTTATATTTCATTTGGTTCTGTTCGAATCTTTATTATTTTCTTCTTCTGCTTATTTTGGGCCTAATGTATTCTTTTTCTGGTTCTTTGGGGTGTAAAATTAGGTTGTTTACTTAAGATGATCTTTTTCCCATGCTGATGCTTCCTTCCATTTCTCCTGCTCTTGGACATCAGACTCCAGGTTCCTCAGCCTTTGGACTCTTGGACTTGCATCAGTGGTTTGCCTGGGGCTCTTGGGCCTTTGGCCACAGACTGAAGGCTGCACTGTTGGCTTCCCTGCTTTTGAGACTTTTGGCTTCACACTGAGCCACTACTGGCTTCTTTTCTCCCCAGTTCACAGACAGCCTATTATGGGACTTTGCCTTTTGATCACGTGAGCTAATTCTCCCTAATAAACTCCCTTTCATATATACACATATCCTATTAGTTCTGTCCCTCTAGAGAACCATGAATAATAGAGCATATAACTGGAACTTGAGGTTTTTAAAATCCATTTAGCTATTTCTAAGTCTTCATGGAGAGTTTAATCCATTTGATCATTGCTAAGGGAGGATTTACTATTGCCTTGTTGTTAATTATTTTCTGTCTGACCTGCAATTCTTTTATCTCTCTTTTATCTCTGGTTGCCTTCCTTTGTATTTTTTTAAATTTTTTATATTGGTATTTTATATTGCAATTTTATATTGATATTTTATGTAGGTATTATCTTTGTGGTTACCATAGGTTTACATAACACAACTTTTATTATGTTGTCTATTTTAAGCTGATAACAACTTATTTTCAAGCACATACAAAAATCCCCACCCCCACATACTTTGTTATATTATTGATGTCACAATTCACACGTTTTTATATTATGTATCTTTTAAAATATTTTTATAGATGTAGTTACTTCAGTACTTTTCTGGCTTTTAACTTTTATCCTGAAAGTAAAAGTAATTTATACACCACCATTACAGTTTTACCGTGTTCTGTATTTGTCTATGTATTTATTGTCACCAAAAATTTTTGTACTTCCATTTGCTTTTGTTCTGTCATTTCACATCATTTTGTTTCAACTTAAAGAACTCCCTTAAGCATTTCTTGTAAAGCAGCTCTAATGGTGATGAACTTCCTCAGCTTGTGTTTCTTTGGGAAAGTGTTTATCTCTCTTCATTTTTGAATGATGGTGTTGGCCATATATAGTATTCTTAGTTGACAGATATTTTTCTTTCAGCACTTTGAATATATCATCCTGCTCTCTACTGACATACAAGGTTTTGGCTGAGAAATCTGCTGACAGCCTTATGCAGATTCCCTGTACGTGATAAGTCATTTTTTTCTTGTTGCTTTCAAAATTCTATTTATCTTTGGTTTTTGGACAATTTGATTATAATGCATCTCAGTGTGGATGTCTTTGGATTTATCTCATTTGGAGCTCTTAGACTTCCTTTTTAATCCAGATTTGGGTAATTTCCAACCATTATTTCTTTGAATAAGCTTTCTTTCCATTTCTATCTCTCTTCTTCTTGTGAAATTCCCATAATGCATATATAGGCCACTTGATGGTGCCCTGTAAGTCCCTTAAGTGAGCTTTTATCACTCTTTTTCATTTTCATTTTTTTTTTGGTAGTCTTTTTAAATGTTTTCTATCTCTTTGTTGAAATTCTCACTTTGTTCATGCATGTTCTATTGACCTCATTGAGCATCTTTCTGATGGTTATTTTGAATTCTCCATCAGAGACGTAATATATCTATATTGCAATAAGTTTGATTTCTGGAGATTAATCTTGTACTTTGTTTTGGACATATTTACCTGCGGGTTTTTCCCTTGGTTCTTTATTTTATCATATCTGGATATTAGACAAAACAGTTACGTCTTCCAGCCTTCATGGACTGGCCTCAAACAAAAGAAGACCTTCACCTATCAGCCTGACCAGAGATTCTGGGGACTTCTCAAATCTGCATGCTAGTCAAAACCACCAGCTATGTTCTTAGTAGCTCCCAGATGTCTAGAATATACTGGGTCTCATCTGCATTCTAAGACAAGTGAGACAGAAGCCAGTTCCTCAGGCAATCTCTAGAAGAATTGAAATGTTGAACATGTGGTCCAACACTTTCCTTCCTCAGGAAGTAGATGAGATCTATCATTTTTCTCCCACTTGCTCTGTGCTGAGCAGGACCCTCCCAGGTCTGTGATGGCTGCTGGCATGCTAGTTCAAACAGCCATCTTTATTTTTAGTAGCTCCAAGTGTCTAGAATATGCTGATTTTCATTTGCACTCTGAAACAGGTGAGACAGAAGTCAGATCCTTGGGCAACCCCCAGGAAAATCAGAATGTTGAACACATACTGTAGTTCTTTCCTTCCCTCTCCAGCGAGAACCTGGGAGTTGGGGGTTTCCTCCCAAGCATATGGCAATATGCTGAGGGTAGGGATTATGGTTAGAGGATCTCTCAAATTTTCCTATCGCTTCAATGTGGTTAGTTTTCTGTTCACCTCAAATCCACGAGCTTCTCAACTGGCTTCTGGATTTATTACAAAGGGAGTTGGTCTGTGTATGGTTGCTGAATCATTGGGTTTATGATGGGAAGGAAGATCCAAGTCTACCTATTCTGCTATATTGCTGATGTTACTCTCCTCTAATTCTTGAATGCCTTCTATGTAACAGAGAATTTTCATGCACATTATCTCGTTTCCTTTTCTTACAATTCTAAACACAAAGTTGACAAAAACCATATCATAAAGTATAAGATTTAGTAAAAACATAGGCTCAAAATTTTTAATCACAAAGCCGGTAAGAGGATTTGAACTCAGGTGCCCAAAGCAGAGTGTAGTGCTCCTCTACCCAGGGTGTCAAGGAGATGTGTCAATGTGTGGCACATGGTTTATGTTCCTTGGGCTTATTTAAAGCCTCTGAGCCTCATGTGTGTGTTGCTGTAGTTGTGGAAACCACCATCTTGCTAAGAAGGCTTCACACTGGATTGACAGCAAATTACCTTTTCCATTCATTCATCTATTTTCACACCGAAAATAATTCTCAGTATTTTTGAGTCAATAAACAAGAATGACTTGTTTATGCCGGGCTTAGGCCTAGATGGCTCAGGGTCTTGCTGATGGAACTGTTCATGCCTGCAAACTATGATATAAAAACTTTGAAAACTAAGGCCTTGCTACCAGCTTGTGTCTTGTGGACCAGCAGCATTAGCACCACATAGAAGCTTATTAGAAATGTGGAATTGCAGGCTGTATCCCAGACCTCCTGATTTCATATGCCTTTCAGTTTGAAAAAACCTTACTCTAAAGCACAATATACATTTTGATGCTTTTCTCATGATGTAATAATTTTCTAGTATGTTTGTGACTAAATGCAGTAAAGAAAGCCTTCAATTTCTTATTTTTCTATGTTCACTAATTTTAAAATAATAAATAATGAAGGAAGAGTCTTCATTGCCTCTTAGAAAACAATCACTTATTTACAACAATAGCTTTACAACTCCAACAATTCATCTAAATGCCCAATTTGCCCTGTACCTCTACAGCAGGCACACAGAGCCAACCCGGGTAAGCCATATTCTTTACGGGAAAAAAAAAGAGAAAAATAAGTTGATTTGGTAAGTTTATGAAGTTGAAACATTGTAATGGAAATACCACTGGACTGGGTTCAAGAAGACCTATGTTTAAGTGAGAATTTTCCTCAAACCGTCAAGATATTCTTGGACAGGACTCTTCCCTTTTCTGGGTCTTGGGTTTCCTCATGTATATTAAGAAGTTGGTACAACCTGGGTTCCAAGGCCTTTTCCCACTCAGAACACTTGCTAATTTTTCTTTAATAGATCTCTCCTTGTTCCCCTTGGAAACCAAAAATAAAATTCTCAGCCCCCCAACCATCTGAATGGACTTTCTCTTCAGCCAGGGCACTCTTAAATTTTAACCCGAAAGACCAGTTCTGGTCATGACAGGAATCTGAGGGTCAGACATGCCTCACTGTACCTCTCTGGTATTAACGTGAACACAGACTTTAAGCCTGATAAGAAACATTTTACAACCCAGTCTCTGAACCCTGCTACCTGAAGGCTTCCTCTGCAAATAAGAACTTTGGTCTCCACAATTCTTTATCTTAACCTAGACATTTCTTTCAATTGATCCCAGATCTTTACATAAACTCAACCAATTGTCAAGCAGAAAATTTTCACATCTACCTATAAGCTGGAAACACAAGCTCTGAGTCGTCCTACCGTTTGGGACCAAACCAATGTATTTCTTAAATGTATTTGATAGAAGCCTCATGTCTCCCTAAAATGTATACACCAAGCTGCACCATAACCACCTTGGACACATGTTCTCAGGGTCTCTCAAGGGCTGTGCCACATGGTCACTCATATTTGGCTCAGAATAAATCTCTTCAAATATTTTACAGAGTGTGACTCTTTTTGTCGACATCTTCATTTCCTCCACCACTGCTGTTTACTAGTCCAAATCATTCTTCCTTCATTTATTGCTACAGCAATCTGTTTTGTTGTTGTTGTTGTTTGTTTGTTTTTGTTTTGTTTTGTTTTTGAGATGGAGTCTCGCTCTGTCTCCCAGGCTGGAGTGCAGTGGCCGGATCTCAGCTCACTGCAAGCTCCGCCTCCCGGGTTCACGCCATTCTCCTGCCTCAGCCTCCCGAGTAGCTGGGACTACAGGCGCCCGCCACCTTGCCCGGCTAATTTTTTGTATTTTTAGTAGAGATGGGGTTTCATCGTGTTAGCCAGGATGGTCTCAATCTCCTGACCTCGTGATCCACCTGTCTCGGCTTCCCAAAGTGCTGGGATTACAGGCTATTTTTGTATTTTTAGTAGAGACGGGGTTTCACCATGTTAGCCAAGATGGTCTCGATCTCCTGACCTCGTGATCCGCCCGCCTCAGCCTCCCAAAGTGCTGGGATTACAGGCGTGAGCCACCGTGCCTGGCCTGCTACAGCATTTTAACTAGTCTTCTGATTCCTGCTCTCTTGGTTTCCTGCTCCCTCAATTCAACTACTCCTTCCTTTGTTCTAAAAAGAAAAGCTGACCATATTCGTCTTATGCTTGGAACACTTTAACCGCCCCAAGGCCCTTTCTGTTCCTTGAAGGTGCTATGCTCGTCTTCTGTCCCTGACCACACTGCTACCTCCCATCCCCTCTCGCCTGAAATACACCACACACACCAGCCTCTTTACTTAGCTGAGTGTTGCTCGTCTTTTTTCTTTTCAGATGGGGTTTCACCCTTGTTGCCCAGGCTGGAATGCAATGGTGCAGTCTCGGCTCACTGCAACCTCCACCTTCTGGGTTCAAGTGGTTCTGCCTCAGCCTCCCAAGTAGCTGGAATTACCGATGTGCTCCACGATTCCCGACTAATTTTGTATTTTTTCAGTAGAGACAGGGTTTCATCATGTTGGCCAGGCTGGTCTCAAACTCCTGACCTTAAGTGACCCACCTGCCTCGGCCTCCCAAAGTGCTGGGATTACAGGCGTGAGCCACCACACTCGGCCTTGCTCACCTTTTAGGCATCATCTTCACCATCACTGGGAAGATACTCTTGCTGCCATGGTGCTCTGTCCTTTTAGTCATAATATTTGTTGCTTCTTACTATTATTGCTTATTTGTAACTTATCTCCGTGTGGGCTGAGACCAGTTTCCCATGCTCACAATCATGTTCTTGTAGATAACACCAAGTAAGCACTAAAAATAATTGCTCGAATTGCCTATGCGAATTCTTGTCTCCCACTTCCTTTGTTGATTAAATAATAATAAGCTCTAAATATTGCTTTAAGGAATAGGTATAATTCACTCAAGACACGTAGAAAAATTCCTGGCATTTATTATTCACTTAATACATTCTAGCTATTACAATTGTTATTATCCTTTTCTCTCTTTAATTACAGCAGTCAGTATGGGCTTAATTATGATTACCTGATAACTAAAAATCTTCTCACTTTGAAGCTAAATGGAATACTTAAAAAAGTAGATGCATTAATCAATTAACCAAATGCATCAGTTTAATAGTATTTCTTACTCCAATGAAACAAAGAATCATACTGTTATATGCTATATATATAATTCATATTTATTATAAATTATGCACCAATATTGCAAAATAATGCATTTAATTATTATAAATATTATTAAATTCTTCTGAAAATGGTCTGTGATTTGTTTTCTCAAAGCTTAACTTAATGGGAAAGGCTTGAGAGAAATTGTCATTTTAAAGAAAATAAATCCTGGATACTTATGACCTAAAAGGAAATCTGGCATGCATCTCTTAATATTCTTAGAAATTACTCAAAGGTTCAGCTGTTATTAATTCATAACTCTTCAAAGTTATGAATCAATAGATCCTAAATCTCCACCCAATCTCCCACCCAATATTTGAATCTCCGTGGCACCACCTTAGCCCAGTGATTGAACAGTCACTGCATGGAAAGGGAGAATATTAAAGCTCTATTAGTTCCCATAGCAACATATGATTTATTAAGATTTTATCTATTTTTTTAAAGAATGCATTCTCTGCAAATCAGAAACAAATTATAACATAGTCATAGAAGAAAAAAAGGAAGATGGATGGTGGATAAGGAAACAATTGAGATATTTATATTAGTTTCTTTCTTTGTCAGGCACTAAATAATTATATAGGTAGGAGTTATGACCAGAAAAGATGCAAAATATCAGTCTTATTCTGTCACTATTATATCATTCAACATTACTCTTATTCCCAATTTGCAAGCTTTCTTCATTGTCTCCTAGCTATTCTTTGTTTATATTCTTTCTCTCCATCTGATTCCCCCTTCCTCCCTTTTTACCTTCATGCTTCTCTTCCTACTAGCTCTCTTTGTTTATCCAGGTATTCTTTCATTTCTGTAATACAATAATATGGTTTTACCTTAATAACCCAGAAACTGAACTATAATAATAATAAAAAATACTCTGATATAGGAGGGGTAGGCTGGAAAGCCACAGTGATAATATGTGGTTAAAGGCTCAAAACATGTAGGCTGGGTAGATGGATGGATAGATAAATTTAATTTTACAGATACTCCTCAAGTTCCAAACAGTAAAGTACTGTACTGTATACTGTGATAGATAATAGGTGAGGTCTCATTCTCTGTACTTCAATGGCTAAAATCTCCCAGAAATTTTATGTACAGAACTAACTAAACATAGCACAAAGGAAATGGTAAGAAACAATGCAAAGAGAGGAAGAAGTGAGAAAAAAGAGGCACAGCAGAAGACAGAAGGGGAATTTTGTGCAGGGAGGAGGAAATAGAAATAAAGTAGTTAACAAATGGAAAATTAACATGGACTACAAGAAAGGCATGTTTCAGAACTTCAAGCACATTAACATTGGTTTTCTTCAAATCGTGTGGATCCAACACACGGCCACTGGTGAAAATGCTGCATGCTATGACTTTATTAAGTTTTTTGTTGTTGTTGTTGTTGTTGTTTTATGAGACTGAGTCTCACTCTGTCACCCACACTGGAGTGCAGTGACATAATCTTGACTCACTGCAAGCTCTACCTCCTGGGTTTAAGGGATTCTCCCGCCTCAGCCTCCTGAGTAACTGGGAATACAGGCACATGCCACCACGCCCAACTAATTTTTTGGTTTTTTCTTTTGTATTTTTAGTAGAGAGGGGGTTTCACCATGTTGGCCAGGCAGGTCTCAAACTCCTGGCCTCAAGTGATCTGCCCTCCTTGGCCTCCCAAAGTGCTGGGATTACAGGTATGAGCCACTGCGCCCAGCTGACTTTATTTAGTCTTTATTATAAACTGAATAAAACCTTGGTAAATAGAGATATTTTGTTTCTTGTAACCTGGGTGGATTATTGTAAATTAGCATCATATGCTTGTTTCAGACCACCAATAACAGCCATCTTTATGAACAGAGGCTTTCAAATAATAGGCGAATGTGTGAAAAGAGACTTAAACATTTCTGTAAAGAATTCTATGAAAATTTTCAACATGGTCATTAGAATTTGTACCATTAAAATTTTTTAATAATAAAAATCACTTTAAAACATTATTTTAATGATACTAAATTTCTACTTTTTACTTTTTGAAATACATATGGTAGCAAGCAATGAGAAAGTATTTAATGATGACATGCCAATTAACAAGTTCAATATGTCAAGTAAAAGTAATAATGTTTCCTTAACACCAAATAGTACAGCATGATTTATATAAATGCCCATCCTTCCAAAGAATGGAACCCTTTCACATGGTGCAGTAAATTGAATACTGTCTTTTTACAGCTGTTCACAAAGACAAAGATATTTTTGAGCTTCATTTATAAAACATAAATATATTGTTGTTCCAGCCTTCTTGTAATTCAAAATAGCATCAGTGCTGGCTGAACATATTACTCATGCATTGGAAAGTTAGAAATGGTGACAATTTGAAGTTAACATTGTGAAATGAAGATGAATGTGCAAAATGTTCTAGCTTTATTCTGTTTTCTATGAATAATCTGAACATATTTCTTCTTTATATATTGGTTTAAGAAGATGTTATAAATACCTAACTTGGGGACAGAAGATTTTAGTAAAGAAGAAGAGACATTTAAAATTACTTCTACGTCTTACTCTAAGAACAATCTGCCAATTAGTAGAGCTGTATGTTTCCAGGTACAGAAAGATGTGTCCTAAGATTCAGACAGAAGGTTGTGAGTTTACAGGAAGAAAGAAACTGACTCCTTCTGGGGTGTCCTAAAGGCTTCTCACAGAAAGTGGTACTTAAATAGTGTCAGATATTTGAAGCAGGGACAGGCTATTTCAACAAGAAGGAATGCATAAATAGGACATAGGCAGGGAAGCAGCCAGGGCATATGGAGACTGAGGAGTTTGGCTGTTTAATGGAGTTCATGGAGGTTGTGACAGAGAAGTAGTGGCAGATAAGATGGATGGTAAATTGGGGGCTAATTGTGGAAGGTTTTGAGTGCTGAGTAATTTAGTTTTTATTTGGTAATGAATAAGAAACCCCACGGTTTATTTTTCCCTAAGTTTTAAAATGCTGAATACTCACATGATCAGAGCTGGCTATTTATCGGATACTTAGAATGCACCCAGCTATGTTAGGTGGTTTATAAATATTATCCAATATGATCATCACAAAATTATGGCTGAAAGATGTATTAACCCCATTTTTCAGATGAGAGAACTGAGTCTCAGGCCATATAATTTGCCTGTGTACAACAATCTAATAAGCAGATTTTTTAATCAAAATCATTTTGCTCATTACTCTATATAATCCTGTTGTTTTCATAATTCTATTGTTTTAACAAAATCCTGTTCCACTATAATCCCATTATGCTTCATAATCTAGTATTTTGAAGAAGATAAAAATAGAAAAGATTGAGAATATGTCAGAGGCTATTTTAATAGCACAAGAAGTAATTATTCTGATTCAATTATGTTTGTCACTAGTTCAAGTAACAGCAAATCTGAGTTATCATGGTTTCTGAAAAAATGCACATTGAAAAATTGTGTGATGGTTATTTTAGATTTTTAGCATGATGTTGAGGGTTCCTATGCAAAGGAAAATTTAAATTTGTTCTTTGACTGTTGGGTTTCTTATGTTATTCAGAAAGTTTGGCAATGCCTGTAATGGGAACTTTCCTAGTAATATGCATTAAACGTAATTTCCACTTTTTTAAACCATCAAAATTAAGCATATGGTGTGTGTAACATCTAAACTATGGCAAGCACCTTAATTACATTTTTTCATTTTAATCTCACAACAACCTTGTAATGTTGGTGTTCTTCTCCCATTTTATAGATGAAGAACCTAAGGCTGAGAGAAATTTTGTCTGTATACGACGCAACCAACATTCATATTCAGCTCTATTTGTCTTTAAATCACTACTGTTTCCACTACAGCCAATTGCCCTGTAACTCCTCATGTAATAAAAATGACTGATCTTAAAGTGATATTCATATCTCATGATTAAAAAAGAATAAGGAATCATCCGTGGCACAAACCTGCCATGCAGGGAGTGTAGAATCAGTGTTAATACACAGGCTTTGGGATCAAAGGAATGTGAGATTAACTCTCATATCCACCATCTTAAAGCTGTGTGGCCTTAGATATATTACTTAATCTTTCAGAGGCTGGACTGCTAATCTGAAAAGTGCAAATAATAATATCTACTTCAGGGAGTTGTTAAGAGGATTAAGTGAAATAATGCCTAAAAAGTACTTAACACAAAGTAGGCTCTTAATAAAAGCAAGCTCTAGGTGCATAGCACACTATGCTATTTCCTTGATTCTCATAGCTTCATCTCTGAGTCAATCACTTCCAAATATTAGATTCAGACCTCTCTTCTGAATTCTGGATCCATGTATCCCATCACCTACTTGGCATTTGCGCTTGGATGCCCACAGGCATCTCATATTTTGTATACATCAAACTGAACTAATGATATATGTCACCCTCCCTCCTTCCCAGCTAGTATCTGCTCCCCTGCAGTTGGTTTTTTTTATGGTAGTGAGGTAGGGGTGAGTGTGTGTGTGTGTGTGTGTGTGTACAAATCAACACTGTAACCAGCCCACAACTAATCCATTCTTAAGTAACTCAGTGCTAAGGGATATGCCTTCTAAATTCCGCCCGATACCACCCTAGTCTTAGTGGCCATAATTTCTCTCCTAGCCTAATGCAGTCACATCCACTGCTGCCTACACCCACCAACCAGTTAGTCATACTATAACAAGAGGGACCTTCTTAATGCCCCTTGAGTTTTAAGATTGGCTTAAAGTCTCATTCCACTTTGATGGAAATCCAAAATCCCCCTTGGAGTTTTTGTTAACTTGGTATAAACATTCATTCTTATAAATTCTTCTTCCCTCAGGAGCCAACTTCCACAAATACTGCTTCTGTGCCCTAACACCTCCAGATGAAACTCAGCCCCTTCTACAAGTTCCATGGATGATCCACTCATACAAAGCACTTGTGAGCATAGCCGACTTTAGTGACCATTGGGACTCAGGGAGACGGAGAACTATTTGCTATTCAGAATGTGAACTCCAATGGTGCATTAGGTATTTCCAGTCTTAAATGTCCTCTGCCCTCCTCACCATCTGGATGTTTCCATTGGCAGATTGCCCCTTCTTCATCCCAGCATCATACCATCTTGGGGGCTCTTATCTTATACCCTTTCTTTATTCCAGATTTCTTTATTCTTTATTCAAATCCTTTGTGATTTGAATCCCAGTTTGGATGTCTGGTTTTTGTTTGTTTGCCTGGGTTCCTCAACTCACACCATCAGTATTTCCTTCTATCCCAAGTGGTTGGTTACCAAGTATTTTTCAAATAAAAGTTCCCATCCCCAATAGGAATTCTGGAGCCAGCAAGTAACATAATAAACTTTTTGCTTCTATTACAGAATGTAAATCAGATCATCCCACTTCCCTGCCAAATAGCCTGTAAGTGGCTTCCCATTGCCTTTAGCATAAAGCCTCTAACTTTTTTAAAAGGGTCTACAAAGTTTCCCATGATGCCTCCTCTACTGGCCATTCTAATGTTGTTTTGGTTTCTCATCCACATTGTGCTTTCTCCAGCACCCAGGTCTTCATATTCACTGTCCTTAGGTCCTGTTCTTTCTCCAACTCATCATCAGGTCAACTCTTACCAGCCCTTAGGTCTCTGCCTAACTAGCACTTACTCTAGGCTAGAGCCACCTGCTAGGAGCTCCTTGATCATCAGGTATTTCTTAACAATGCTTTCTCCACTTGCAGTTATCTAGTTATTTAAAATAATGTATTTCCTCTCTCCCCACAGACTCAAAACACTACTAGGACAGAAACCAGATTTCTTGTCTTAACTATCACATTCTCAGCAAGAAGCATACAGCAGGCACTTAATTGTTAAAAACTATCTGAAGGTAAACGTTGAGTCAAGCATCTGTGTAAAGTATTGCCCTAAATCTCCCTTAACTTCTGGGCTTTAATTTATTCTGCATATATAGGGATCAGTCTTTCAGAAGACCCCGAAAACCTTAGTGAAGGTGGAGGGCTCAATAAACTATTTGCTTTAAAGCTCTGACAATTTTGTTGTTGCTGATATTAACAACTCAACAAGAAGGGGAGTTAAAGGGCAGTGCGTACAAAAGGTCACAAGTGTACTGCCTAAATATGCTGTGAGCTTCGTAAGTAGGCTGCACTCTTGTTCGCTATCATCAGGATTTAATTAACTGGTGTCACAGCTGAATTGACATTTCATGCCTGTGGGGAAATTTGACGGAACTCATCCATTCCAAAATAAATGATTAGCACCACCGTCTTTCACATGATCTTTCAATAAGTGGGACAGCTACATTTTCACAACTTGCTGGGGAAAAACCATTTTCAAACTCGAAATACCAGTAAGCATGGAAAAGAAGGATAGGAAATAATAAAGTCAAGCAAAATGATACTTGTGGGCGCTTCATTTTATGAAAATAAAACTTGTTTCAGAGGCAAAACGAACCTGTCAGGAACCCCTGTTTTTCGTAACAAATTATGCCAGAAGAATGTTGCAGTTTTGGAATTTGCCTGATCACTGAACTGTTGAGAACAAATGTATTTTTATGGGTTCCTGGGTTGTGGACCAACCCCCTACCCAGTCAGTCACCAGCCAAGCACAGCTTCCAAGTCTTTAAACTTCTCAGCACAGTAGGCCCTAAAACTGTTCCCATGGTAACCTTCCATCAAACAGGTGAGCTGTAAAACAGGTGAGCTCAGGCTGTTATTTGCAGGCAAAACGAGAAAAATACTGGCTGCTCTTGTTCGTGATGCCACAAAGAGAAGTAATACTGCTTACTGAATAAATAGACTGAAAGTCGGAATAGTTGTTGAACCAATTAGGAATCATGGCATTAGTGTCCTGACCAAAAAAATAATAATAATACAGCTTCTAAAATGTATACGTCTCAAAGAAAATCAATGAGAAAACAGATCACAAATTGTGTAGAAACATTAGCCATTGTTTTTGGAGGATCTCCTAATATCGGGTCCTTGGATGGAAAATTTGCATATATGATTTCATTTGTCCCTAACCCCCCGAAAAACTGTCATAATAAACTTTTAGTATTTCCGTGATTTACCTTAAATAACTGAGGTTCCAAGAATAAAAATGAGCGACTGTCATTTAAGTAGGATTTGAACCCGGGTCTCTGTGTCTCCAAAATTTCTGTTTTTTTCATGATGCTGCACTTTTTGAGCATTTGTCAAGCATATTCTAAAAGAAGTCAGTCACAGTTTATGCTGAGGGAATTTGCCACCAATTAAGTACAGATGTGAAAGGCGGCATTTGGGAAATCATCTTGGCTCCAGGATCTTACAGTCTGGGGACCGTAGTATAATAGAGTCACAAAATCTGTAGTTATAAGAATTGCCTTGAGTGCTGTCTCCTCCACAATATAATAGGGTAGGCTTGAGAAATCCATTAAATTTTTTGAACCTCAGTTTCTTCTTCTGTGAATTGAGATAATAACTTAATGGAATGTTCTGAGAATCAAAGGAGAAAATATATTTGAAAGTGCTTTCTAAAATATAAAATGTGATATATGAGTATTAATATTACCCTACATATCACATAAAATCTTGGCACATCTCTTTGGCACAACAGTTTCTTTTCACTTAAAACTGGCCAGTTGAATTCTTTCCTCAAGCGTGTTTTATTTAATCTTCAAAATTAAGAGTTGTGCAGAGCTTCCAGTCTGAGTTCATTTTAGAAGTCAGGAAATAATTGTTACATTATTATATATATTGAACTGTCATTATACATATGCACACACATATGGCAACTTGATAAGAAAACATCATTTGTATTTATTTTAAATTAATGCTTAACTGGTGACAGACTTTAGCTATCACCTACACTCTTGTTGGGCCAAGAAAATAGTGTATGATTTAGAAATTGAAGGACAAAAGATGAGTAATGGTCAAGGAAATGGCAGTGCAAGGAATTCAAGGGCTGTAATCTGGCAGCCTACAGGCTGGGGCTGACCTGCCAATGTATTTTCTTTGGCCAGTAGGGGTTTATTTTGTTGTAATTGTACTTTTTGATGATGCTCTTAAACAATGCATGTACCCTCCAGTTTGGTAACATTCCATCATTTGTAACCTCTTATACCTGGCTGCCTCTCACATGTACATTACCTGCCTGACAGCAATAGGAAGTTGGGAGTCCCTTTACCAAATAACAGGCAAAAGAGATGAGTCTTCTTCATTCTGAAACCGTAAAGAATGATGGGAGGCTGAGGTAGGCAGATTGCTTGAGCTCAGGAGTTTGAGACCAGCATGGGCAACATGGTGAAACCCCGTCTCTACAAAAAATACAAAAAAAAAAAAAAAAAAAAAAAAGCAGACTTGGTGGTGCATGCCTGTGGTCCCAGCTACTTGGGAGGCTTACCGAGATCTACTCACTGAGATCCGGCCACTGCACTCCAGCCTGCATCTGACCATTAAACCAGGAAAGACTGAACTACACTGGGCTCAGGCACCAAATCCCACAGGAGTAGAGAACTGGCATACTGTATCTGAAGAGATACATTTAGGATACATATTAAAAAGTCTAATGTTACACAGCCGGTTGTAAATATTCTAATTCAACAAGCATTTAAGAACCTGCCATACGAGCTTCAGGAAAGTTCCTGGCACACAATAAGTACGATGTAAGTGGATGTTCTTTGTTATGTCATCATCATCCTTATTATCATCATTGCTATTATTATTGGTCAGACACAATTCTAGGAAGGGCAAAGTCTCCTAACTCCTGTTTTCCTCTTTACTCCCAAGGAGAGGGTATCCCCAGTGTTCTGCTCAGTTTCTGATGCATGCTTGTTGCCCAAAATATATCTGAGGAATGACTGCATAAATAATGGAAGATTAGAGAGAGGCCGTCCCTGGCCCTTGAGAACAACAGTCAAAATCTGTTCTGACAATTTCTGAGAGCTGTGAATAATTCTAGCCAAGTGTCAGAAGGAACCTGGCAAGTGGAGCTCTGGGACTGTGATTTTCCTGAAGGAACTGAAAAGAAAGAATACCTGGGTGGAAAAGGTATCCTGGTAGCTGGACAGGAAGGATGTTTAGTGGATGCATTATGTAATGTCTGCAGAGAATCATGGCCATAAGTGCTACGTAAGCACCGAACATCATTAATATTACTATTTAAAAGAATGGAGCAGCCTATTCCTTCCTAGGTGGTAACCTGAGCACAGCAAGATTTTACTAAGCCTGATCATTTATTGGGTTGCCAGCTGGAGCACTGACCATGCTCTGGATGTACGTCACACAGCCTGATTTGGTGCAGCCAGCACTGGTTCTGACTCAGCATCTTACCTGCCTGAACTATTGCAACACCCTCCTTCCTGTCTATTGGCCTTACATCAGCCCAGTCAGCCTGTTATTCTGCATACTCCTAATTATATAAGTCTTGCTAAACTGTAATCGAATCATATCACTTTCCTGCATTACAACAGTTCATGACTTCCTTTGGCCTAAAAAATGGCCAAACTCCTTAGCAAGGCGCATCTTGGTCTTGGGCCACCAGCACTCTATTCTGAGCATCCTCCGTTGATCTAAACACTCTAGCGGTCTCTGGATGCTCTTCCCTCTTAACAAGTGACTTTTCTGACCCGTGTTCCCCTGGCAAACTCATGAGCATCTTTCAAACATCACTTGCTCCCTGAAGCCTTCCCTCACACCCATCTGCAGAAGCAGAATTGAGGGCCTTCTTGTCTACATGTCTGTGGCACTGAACAGTTCTCTTGTATTGGCCAGGATATTTGGATGCAAATCTTGGAAGTCTAGATCAAACAAATTAAAGAATATGTTGGGATTTATTCACTCGTGTCACCAAACTGCACAGTGACTGGGTCTTTGGATGAGTGTGACCAGGGCCTCAGACCAAATCAGGGAGTCTACCACTAGCAACTATCTTCATGGGGCAGAAATGACAAACACTTCAGCTCTGCATTCATACATACTTAAAGCCAGAGAGGAACAAGAGCTCCTTCCCATGAATTCTAGTTATAAAACTTCAGAGGAACCACTCTGGATGGCCTGGTTTCATCCACATGAGCATCACAGGAAGGGGACCAGGTGCCATGATTCCCCTAGACTGCTTCAAGGTACCTGCTCAGACCCAGTAGCATGATTAGCAACCCTCGTCAGGACCTCATTAGATTGAGAGTAGGAAAGAAGCAGTGTCCCATAAGAAGGTGCAAGCTCAGATAGAATTTCAGACAGGCAGAAGAGTAGGTGTCATCTGGACTGTTATTCAAATTCGATAACTAATAACACTTCAGATCCTAACTGTGTATTTGAGTTTTTGAGTTTGCCTCTCACTACAGAGTGAGCTCCTAGAGTGTAAGGAGGCACATCTGACTCAGGTGCCTCTGCTCTCACCTAGCATGATGCCTGGTGCCGGGTTGCCACTTAGCTCATGCCTGTGTGTTCTTGAATTAACAAATGGATAGCTCTCCAATGCTCTGTGAACAAAACATCCAGTGAACATAATTACGGAATTCTGTAGTGTTTGGAAGTTAGTTAAACAAATGTTTATAGAACTGCTATAATTTAAAAGACATCGAGTAACTCACGCCTGTAATCCCAGCACTTTGAGAGGCTGAGGCGGGCAGATCACCTGAGGTCAGGAGTTCGAGACCAGCCTGGCCAACATGGTGAAACCCCATCTCTACTAAAAAATACAAAAATTAGCCGGGCATGGTGGTGGGCACCTGTAATCCCAGCTACTCGGGAGGCTGAGGCAGGAGAATTGCTTGAACCCGAGAGACAGAGGTTGCAGTGAGCTGACATGGTGCCACTGCACTCCAGCCTGGGTGACAGAGTGAGACTCCATCTCAAAAAAACAAAAAGAAAAAAAAAAGACATTGAGTGACTCAAAACTAAAATATAACACAATAATCTTTGAAATACAACTAGTATTTATTGAGTTCATAGTGTTAGCATTTTTACGGAAGACATTTAATCCTCACAAAAATTCCATGAGTTTCAGGAATTAGCCCTATTTTATAATTTAAGAAGATGAAGTTAAGAGATCCTTGGACTTCCCCTAGTTCTCACAGGTAAAAGGCTACAGAGGCAGAATAGAAACCCAGGCCTTCTGATCTCAAGTCTGTTGCCTTGCTCTTAAGCCAATTATTTAACCTGTCTGGGTAAAATGGAGATAACAACACTGGTTTCTAAGGATTGCTGTGAGGAGTAAAAGAAAAAACATATATAAACAAATGAGCACATAGCCTGGTCCAGATGAGGGGATTAATAGACAATAGTGCTATATTTGTCAATGATGGTGGGCGATTTCCTTTGATTCTGACTGGTACATATCTCTGGCCAGTTTGGGTCCTTGTCCCACAGCCCAGGGACTCGTCCTGTGTTAGTCACCTCTTCAGTGTTACCCACTCTGTCTCTAGTAGCTTCTCTCTCCGAAGACTGCTTCTAGAACAGGTCACAGGCACCTGGGTTCCCCCTTCATGCTGAAGCCAAGTCCCCAGCCCCCTTTTGCTGCCTCAGTTAGCTGGCCCCACTGGTTATGGAAAGATAAGTACCAAGAGGCATAAGGATATATGGATCCTAGACCTCGTCCTGACATCAATTAGCTGTATGACATTTGCACCGCTGTTCTCTCAAGCATACAATGAGAGCTGGACCAGAGAAATCACTACATTAAATTTGTTATGTAAAGGAAATTTCAGCAAAAATATTTTTCCTGCAGAGTCAAGCAATACTATTACTTCGTCTCAAAAAAGTTTTACATTTTTTTTTACAGTAACCAAGTAGATCAGCATCGGACTTGCCTACATTTATCAGATCAATTTCTATTACTTTTAACTGTTCCTTCCTGCTCTACTTCTCAGTAGGGATTACGTGCCTGCAGCATACTCTCGGAATTTTCTCCTGAACATAGATTCCAGGAAAAGCTAAGGTAAAGACGACAGAGTAGAAAGCAAGCGCACAGATGACACTTCTTTTAGGCGCACTGCCTAGATCTCACTTGGCCTGCTGCCTTCCTCTCATTAGTTGCACCAACTGAATCTGATTAGCCCACTCTGATTTATTTTTGGCAACCTGGGAGTGCATGGGCCAATGCTTATTTTCATGGCTGATACAATCATCCCCAAAGCTGTCGTTAGCATTTGGAAGATTAGTCCCTTTCTCTGGATGATTTTACTGCCTAGGAAGCATCATGACACACATTAGACATATATTTCTTAAACACTTTACAAAATTGAGTCTATTTACTCCTCTTCTTATTATCACAACCACCTTCCGTTATTGGCTGCTAAAACATAGAGAAAAAATTATTGATAATTACATATTTGATACTTATAAACTTATTATTTTCTGAGTTAGTGAATCACCCGCTATAATCAATAAGAATTAAAAGCCAGATTTCAATGCTACTGGATACTCAGTGCCAGAGTTGTCTACATTTTGCTTAATAGACTTTCCTCTTATGCACCAAACAGTACTATCTGTGTGAAAAGTGAATAATTAGGAAATACAAATATTTTCTCCTAAAAATGCAACTTTCAGATATGAAGCACAATGTCCATATGATTTCTATTTATATTTGTTGACAGTAAGATTTATTAGTAAGGATCATTATTTTTAGGTCTTTGAGATACAAAAATTCTGAGATTCCAAATAAATCCTAAAGTACACTTAGTATAAAAAACATTATCATGAAAAATGAAACACTTTGGCAAATTTTCCAATAGGTTAAAAGTAAAAGGATTTTTTCATCAGCTCTCAGTTAATTTGAAAGCATATTTATAATCAGGATTCCCCATTCACTAAGCATTTCATAAGTAAAAAACCACTGACCACCACCAAACTTGCAGCTTCTGGAGGCAGAATTTTGGATCCCCAGTACTTAGCAGACTGTGTGATTCTTAGTAGGTTCTTAATTTGTATCGACTAAATGAGTATTTCAATTAGTAACTTCTGTCATGGGTGTGATTACTCTTTCTTTACCTGCTTCCCAAGTCTTCTCTATCCAATGAGGACATCCCAGCTGTTCCAGATACCCTCTTGTAAAGTCTGTCTATAGAAGATTCTAAGGAAAGCAAAAGGATAGAAGAGAAGAAAAGATAAAATTTGCAGAGAGAGAAGTTTAAAGAGAGAAGGGCACTATGATAGGGGAAAAATGAGAAGTTTAAGAAGTATTGCTGGAGACCTCAGGTGCACTAGTTATTTGGGGTCTACTTTGTTTGTTGTTGTTGTTGTTGTGCCAGAATTTTAGAAGTATTTCAATGCTGATGAATTTTCCTTAAGAGGAAGTGAAGATGAGGAGGCAGAAGATGTTGAGGCCAACCTACATATTACTTGTGTTCCCTACTTGATCCTGGCAATGTATTCACTGTGAGCTAAGGGAGGGCTCTTTTTTTGCTTAGGAAGGCTAGAGGGAGGGCTCTTTGCTTTCCTTAGGAAATACATTATATTCCCCACACTAAAGTAAGCTGATGATGCTAGAGGAAGAATTGGTGTGCCTAGTAAACAGAGGATCCAACTCCATCGGGTCAGCTGTAGCAGCAAGGGTATGGGGGCATTCAGGAGCAGCAGGAGTTAGCTTCAGAGCACGAGTGGGAACAAAGTGGCAGGAACAGGCGCACCCTTGGGCAAAGTAGCCCACCAGAACAGGGGCTGATGACTTCACTAGACTGTCAAGTGCCCCCGCTGCACTTTGGGCCTGTCCATCATAAGCACACGTTGTGCTGATGGTAGCCTCCATGGCACCATCACAGGGATGGGAGGGCATCCCATCTACCTTTGAGGCCTGGAACCTCTGGGTACATGGGTATCTCTTGCACACCTGTGACCCAGCACCACACTATACACTCATCAACAAATGTTCCTCACCCATGCGCATTGCTCAGGGCTTGCTCCTGGACTGCTGGCACCGCCCTGCTCCACCAAGCAGGGGACAACCCTGACCCAGCTCTTTTATACTTCTGATGGCCAAGAAAATTGTTCCCCACATTCTCAATTCATTGTTCACACCCACTATTGATTCGACGCCCCCTTGGGACACTGACAGAGCAAAGCTGGAGGGTATGGGTACAACAGCAGACTGCTCATAGAGCCACGAACCATTAACAATGCAATACTTCTAGATTTGGTGCAGGAGGTTAGGATGTCTGTGATCCTCAGCTAATAGGTTTTAAAAGAAAGTATAGTAAGGGAAAAGAGATCATGCATCTATGATAGCAACTTGGACCTTTCTAGTCATATTAAGGGTACCGACAATTGCTTGAATTACTAATAGAAGTCTATTAATTTCAAATCTTAGTTGACGAAATGCTACAGTTGAAAATGTCAAGTTTCTTTAAACATATTCTACAGGTGAATGATCCTGACTTAGTCAGGTCTTAATGTGCATTGGTGTTAATCCCGATTTACATTATACAGGTAATAATCTAAGATCATTTTTTCTTTTTAAGCATTAGGAACCTTTGTGCATGTGTGTTTAATTTGGGTATGGGGAAGGGAGAAGAAACAGTTAGAGAATTTTGTTCACCCTATTGGCAGAAAAGGGCCAACAGGCACAGGTCACAACCACAGGCAAAAGGAGGTTATAGTAGCCTATTATTAAATTTAATTTTTAAAAATACAAACCCTTCTCTCACGTTCACCCACTTCGAGGAGGAACAGAAGATCCCCAATCCCTGTATTCTAGGGTTTCCATATGTAAAGGCTGAGATGGTGAGGGTAAGAATTAAAAAATTATTTATGAAGGGGAAAAAGACATCTGTTGCTACCTTAACCTTCAGACACTCCCATCCCCAGCCCCTTTTGCTTCTTCAGAAAGAGCCCCTGGGAATCAATTTGAGTATAGAACAAGCCCTTCCTCTAGAGGGGCACTTAAACCCCAACATGGTATTGGAAGCTCTGGGGTTAACTGAGGAAGAGGGGGAGAATGGATAGCACCTCAACCTAGCAGGGGAGAGTGTCTGCCCTTCATTACCATGTAGTCAGCCAGCTGGACAGACGGCAGCCAGTGCCTCAATTGCTACCATCTAATAATGACTTTTTCCTTTCATGTGTTGTCTTCCCCAGTATTTCATAGAGTCTCCCTCGCCTCCACTGGAGACACTAGGTTTCTTGATCTTTTCTTCAAAGAGAAGGGAGGGGAGAGGAGGTTGAAGGTGGGGCAAAGCCCATCTCATCTCTTCTTCTAAGTCGGAGCATTTGCTCTCCTAAAAGGAACCTAGAAGGGAAGTTCTCCAAGTTCTTGCTTAGAGAGGAGCAGATTTCTCTCCCTCAGCAGAGGAACAAGACAGTAGCAGAACACACTGGTCTTGATGAGTGATGCCATCAGTACTGAGTAGCAGGGAGGGAGATTTCAGGAGGCAGGGAGGTAGGGCACATCTGGCACTGGTCTCACCCTGATGCAGAAGACTAGCCCTGCACTGTTCTCCTCTTTAGATGAGTATGACGATCACCACGATCCTGTTCACTGTAGCTGAATGTGTGGGAAGACCAGGCACCCATGAGGCAAGGGGTCTTCCCTCAGTCTTGGTGTGGAGGCAGCACATTACTTGAGCCCTAAATATTTTTAAATTCCTTTCGGTTGTGTGACCGTATTCTTCAGGACATTGGGTAGGACTAAATGACTGAAGATGAAACCAAATATGTCTATATTGCAAAGATTCTCTTGATTTTTTTAAAAAAGGCCTTTGAGTAACACAGAACTATGTTCGGTTCTAGAATTACTTTTTTTTGTTTCTATTTCTCTGGTGAAATTTTCTACCCTTTCATTCATTATGAGCATACTTTTAGTTTATTAAGCATAGTTATAATATCTGATTTAAAGTACTTGGCTACATCCAAAACCTGGATTTTCTCTTGAAAATGTGTCACATTTTCTTGGATCTTTGTATATGGACTAATTTTGGACGATTTCTTGAATATTGTGAGTATTATGTTATAAAGACTGTAATATTTACGTTTCATGATTAAACTAATATTTTAGTCTTAGCAAGAAATTCACTTGGTTGGATGAAAACTACACATGCTTTTTTGTGGGTGGTAGCTTGAACCTTAGGACCATTCGTTTAGCTTTGGCTGGGTTACCTGCAGCCTGACCACCCCATGAATGGCTCAGGAATCAGCCTGAGGTTTGGACAGATTTTAGGACCCCCTCGTTTGGGCTCACTCCTTTTCAGGATTACCCACTCACTTTCCATTAGTGGTAGTGGCCAAGATTCTCTTATCTTTTGCCTCAGGCCAGAAAGACTGAGATTTTGTCAGAGTTTCAGCTATCTCACACTGTGCTAAGTGAAGCCTCTGCCCTCTGGCTATAAGCTGAGATAGAAGATGGATGGATGGACAGGTGGGTGGATGGATGGATGGACAGACACACAGACACAGACAAACACAGATAGATAGATAGATAGATAGATAGATAGATAGATAGATAGATAGATAGATAGATAGATAGAGAGATAGAGAGAGAGATAGATAGATAGATATAAAAATAACTCATTCTGTGCCAATACCTTCTGCCAAGTGTCAACTTCCCTCCAAAAATCTCTGCTTTGTTCATGATTCAGTCTTTAGTTGTTTATTTGGTAATTTGTCCAGAGTGTATGGTTATTATTTGCTGGAGGAACAGTCAGAGAGGAACTTTCATGGCCATAACTGAAGCAGAACTTGCAGAAGCATAATTCAAAAGAAAGAAAAGGGCAATGGAGAAGGGAAAGAGCTAGCATTTGTTAAGCTCCATGTATAGGCAACACATTAAATACTTTTTCTGTTCTTTTTCTGTTTGCTTATGTTTTATCCTTCTTGCCCAAACAGTGAAATGCTCTTACGAACTTTAGGCTAGCCTCACAATTCCACCTGGACCACTGGCAATATAGCATGGCTCATATTTTGTGTTTGATCCCAGAAGTACATTGCTCAATGTTACAAACATGCCCCTGTGTCTGGAATAACTGCCTTGATACATTCTCCTAGAATTTTTCTAGGACGCCGCAGCCTCACGCATATTTTTTCAAAACGTGTAATTTCACCAGCATAGCTGAAACCAAGAACTTCCCTAGAACCTAAGTGTCAAAACGACTTTCATTCATTATTGACTCCTTCACAAGATGTTTATTTTGTTTATTACATGACATAGTCCAATAAAGGGACATTTTAAAAGTTCATTCTCAATGCCTAGCTCACATTACAGAAATCTGCCTAGGATCACCCACATCAAAAGCACTTAGCATATACCAGGTACTGATCCTAGAGCTGGAGACGCAGCTGGAAATAACATGCAGTTCCTGACTTTAGAGGACTTATGGTCCAATATGATGAGATTATCGGGAACACAATTTAGTCTATTCAGTGTTAAGACAGAATTAAATTTGTTTATGCCAGACATTCTTTATAAGTACTAGAGCCTGTAAACACTGGATTTCTAAAAATAAAATAAGAAGAAAAAGTCAGTACATTTTTTGGTCTATAAAGCCTCTTGGAGAGTAGTGATGTATACTGTGTGCTTCATTTGGTTGCTGAAAATATGTGAGAAACCAAAATCAATAAGTTAAACTGTTGGTGGAAATGTAAATTAGTTCAGCCATTATGGAAAACAGTATGGAGGTTCCTCAAAAACCTAAAAATAGAACTACCATATGATCCAGCAATCCCACTACTGGGTATCTATCCAAAGGAAAGGAAATCAGTATGTTGATGATTTCTCTGCACTCCCATGCCTATTGCAGCAGTCTTCACAGGAGGCAAGATACAGAATCAGCTTAAGCGTCCATCAGAGGGTGAATGGATAAGGAAAAGATTATGTTTGTATATATATGTATATATATATGGAATATCATTCAGCCTTAAAATAAAAAGGAAATTGTCATTTGCAACCACATGGATGGACCCAAAGGACATTATATCAAGTAAATAACCCAAGCACTGGAAGATAAATACCACGTTTTTACTCACATGTGAATGCTAAAAAAAACTTGCAAGTTGCTCTAGCAGAAGTCATTACTAGAGTCAAGGAAGGGAGAGAGAGGGGGACAGCCAAAGGCTGGTTAAGGGATACAAAAGTATACCTACACAGGAGGAAAAAGTTATAATGCTCTATAGTACTATAGGGGGCCTATATTAACACTTCATCATGTATTTTCAAATGGCTAAAAGAGCAGATTTTAAATGTTCCCAACACAAAGAAATGATAAATACTTGATGTGGTTGATATGCTGATTACCCTGATTTGCTCATTACACAATGTATATATGTATCAAAATATCACATGGTACCCCACAAAGATGTAAAATTGTTATGTATCAATTAAAAATAAGAAAACCAAAATCAATAAATTGAGTAATTTGTTAGAGGCAAATGCCCATATATCATTGATTCAATCAGCCATTCCTTCATTGATGTAACAGAAACTTACCAGTTATGTGTTATGTATTATGTGACAGACTCGGTGTTAGGAAAGTAAATTAGGAGATGAAGACAAATTAACACGTGGAACAATAATTAGGCTGATTTTTTGTACTTGTGACCATGGGCAAGTGACTTTATCTTTGAGCCTCAGTTTCCTCAGCCACAAAGTGAGATTAAAAATAACAATACCTATATCAGGAGGTTATTTTCAATATTAAATGTGATATTTTTATATACAGAGCACCTGGCATAGTGGTTGGATCCCAGTAGATTCTTAATGAGTTTCAGCAATTTTTCCATCCTGCTACTATAGAAGAGAAATTTGAGGCGCATTGCAATGAGTAACTTACTCACCCGGGACACTACACACCTAGAAGATAAATTAAACACAAGCCTGTGGTACAAAGTACATGAGTCTTGTTTGAGACCAGAAAGAAAGATTAATTCTGCCTGTGGAGTCTGAGACAGAATCAGGGAGGAATATTTAACCAATTCCATGGATGACTTTCCAGATATTGTCCATAAACATATATCTGGAGACTTGGAGCAAAGTTTTTAAAAAGTCCATCAACTGCTGATCCCGTAGACACCTTCAGATCTTCCATCTGATCTCTTCCTCACTAATATAGCTTCCTTCATCTTTAAGAGATTATGCTGGTTAATCTTTAATGACAAGGATCAACACCAGTTTCTCAATCCTGACTTTTTTATCATCTTCAGAACTAGCAGGTGAGAGGAAAGAGAGGAAATAACTGCCTTGATATGTTCTTCTAGCATCACTCCCTCTGAAGTAAAAAGAGTACTTCTTTAAACCATGTAACTTTGCCAGCACAGTTGAAACCAAGAACTTCCCTAGAACTTGAGTGTCAAAATGACTCATTCAGTATTTAATCCTCCACAAGATGTTTGTTTATTACATGACATTGTCCATAAACTGGAAGCAGCTTCAGTGGAAAAAAATCCTCAAAGTAAAACCCTGAGAAGATTATTAGTCCTAAGAAGGATAATCTCTTTCTGATTTTCCTTGTGTAACTAAAATAGCTATGTAACTCTACTTTAACATTAGTTTATGATATACAATAATATGTAAAAATTATCTTAGTATGACTTTATTGCCAATTATCTGAATATAACCTCCATCTCTTTTTTCTCTTTCTTTCAACAGAACGCTACAGCTTTCCATGTAACTGTCCAAGATGATAATAACATCGTTGTCTCATTAGAAACTTCAGACATCATCAGTCCAGCATCTGTGTATGTTGTGAAGATAACTGGTGAATCCAAAAATTATTTCTTCGAATTTGAGGAATTCAACAGCACTTTGCCTCCTCCTGTTGTTTTTAAGGCCAGTTATCATGGCCTTTATTATATAATCACTCTGGTAGTGGTAAATGGAAATGTGGTGACCAAGCCATCCAGATCAATCACTGTGTTAACAAGTAAGCATCATGTGTAATATTATCCCGTTTCTTCTTATTGTTCCCCTGTTTCTTCTCATGTGGCTCAAATTGAGAGAAGCCACCCAGAATGGCAAAATCACTTGCCTTGACGTCAAGTGACATAGATTCAATGTTATGAGCTACATTAACAATATAGCTTCTTGCTGGAGTTAGATGTTTACTCTTTACCTTGTGATAACAAAAATATTTTTAAACCAAAAAAAGTAAACCTCAATGAAGGAGTATATTTTGAGACTGAATGGCAATTTCAAATTCATGATTGCACTATGTAATGTTCTGCTGTATTACTTAATAATGTCATCATAACTTGTCTATTTTTTCCAGAGCACGTACTCTCATATTTAGCAATTCAGTGTGGGGACAATGAACTGATACTCCTATTTAGCCTGCTCAAATTCACGTATAGGTCACTGGCTGAAAGAGAGAAAAAGATATATTTATCAGTTATTCCCTACCTCGTCTTCAAAATAGCTTTGCCTTCTACTTCTTAAGAAAAAATGCCAAGAAAAAAATCACTGGCATTTTAACCTTCATGAGTCCATGTCATATAGAGTTAAGGCTGACATTGGGAAATTTTTAGGAATGGTTTTAACTCCATGTGATTTTTTTTCACTTTACTCACTGACTTTAATATCTAATGTCAAATTAAGACGTGACTCTACTGTCTATGTTGACATGTGGAAGAAAAACTGATATCTGTAAGACAGCCGAGTTTATCACTAGCACAATATAATGGCTCAGCAAAGTCCCTTTTGCTTATGTTCTTCAGTGCAAGTTTTGCAACAACTGCAATTTGTTAAATGCCATCTACGCATGATTGTTCTTGTGATAATTAAGGGAAAAGACAGTGATATTGTCTGTTGGGATAAAAGGAAACAGAAACTACAAGAAGCAAAAACTCAGAACCAAGCTAGAGGATATATTTTTAATACTTCTGTCAAAAATTTAATGTCTCCATTGACAGAGTCCCAGGATCAGTAGTGAGTCCTAAAAATTAGGAATGGTGTAGACCCAAGACCTTCAAAGTTTATAGACATAATGAACAAATCTATTAGCTGAATTAAAGGGAGCACTTACCTGGTAAAATACTGTCTTAAACAAGCTCTAGAAAAAGACGAATTGCAAGTCAGATTTAGGCAGCAGATATAGACACATAATGCCTATAATACGAACTCCTTGAAATCAAAAACTGTCTTACTTATCTCCATAATTTCATAAACACCTAGCCCAAGCCTTATGCTTGCTTAATAGATGATCCATAAATATTAGTTCAATTTAGTTGAGCAAGTAATAGAGATCCACAGAAAAAAAAAATGAGGCACAAAGAAAAATAAATTTAGGACTGTAATGACGGTTGCTAATCCAACATTTATGAGCATGCACTCAGCCATTCCTCATCAGTTGCAGCTGAATGATTCAGCCCTTTAGCTAAGCCTTCGTGAAGAAATTTGATAGGTAAGTAGATGCTAAAAGATTTCTCGAATATCACTTAGCATTTATGATGAGTTCCATTCAAAATATATTCTATTTTCCTTTGTGATGTTTTTCTTTGACCTGTAGGGCTTACAAGTGTGTTGAATATCCAAACATTTGGAAATTTTGCAGACATTTTCTTTTATTGATTTCTAGAGGAAGTGCTGTTGTGATCAGAGAACATATTTTATATGATTCATTTACTTGAAAATTGTTGAGATTTGTTTTATGGGCCCAAATATGGTCTTTCTTGCTGTGTATTCTGTGAGCACTTTCTGGGTGAAGTTTCAATAAGTACCAGCCAGGTCACGTTGTTTGTTCAAGTCTTCTATATCCTTACTGATTTTCTGTTTGTTTTTTCTAATAATGACTGATAGAGGAATCTGAAAGTCTCCACCTGTAACTGTAAATTTGTCTATTTCTCCTTTCACTTATTTTGGTTTATGCTTTACATATTTTGAAGTTCTGTTGTTATTAGGTGCAAAAGCTTTTAAGATTGCTGTGTCTTCTTGATAAACTGACCCTTTTGACTATACGTAATGTCCCTCTATATTCCAAACAATATGCCTTGTGTTAATTTTTCCTTTGTCTGATATTAAAATAGTCATTTTAGTTTTCTTTTTTAAGTGTTTGTGTGGCATACTTAATCCATCCTTTTGCTTTCAGCCTACTTCTGTCTTTACATGTAAAACGGTTTCCTGTAGACAGCACAGAGTTGAGTCTTGTTTTTTTTATTTTTTCCAATCTAAAAATCTCTGTCTTTTAACTGGAGTACTTAGGACAGCACTATCCAATAAAAACAGAATGTTAACCTCATATGTAATAGTAGATTTTCTGGTAGACATATTAAAATGCTTTCTAAAAAGGTGAAATCAATTTTAATAACATGGTTTACTTAATCCATTACATTCAAAATATTATTTCAACATATAATCAATATACAAATTTACCCATTTTTTAACTTTCAAACAGAAATTAAATTAAAATAAAAATAAAGCTGCACTAGCCTAATTTTAATTGCTAAATAGCCATATGTAGCTAGTTACTACCAATTTAAATGTGTAGGTTTAGACAATATACATGTAATTATTAATATTTATTATTATAATATAATACAATTATTTCTATGGTTGAATTTGAATTTACCATATTGCTAGGCTGTTATGTAGAATGAGCAGTGAGTCGATCTAGTCAATAGTTGAGCTGGGTTTGAGGTATTAGACACCTTCCGTTCATCACAGATTTCCAGTTCTTCCCATGGTAGGCTGCCAGGAGTGGTAGAGGGTATTTCTCAGTGTTTCAGTTCCACCCTCAGTATGCAGCAAGCCCTGAACACTGGCACCACAGAAGAGCTCCTCCAGCAATAGACTGCTCTTGTTTTTCTCTCATCGCTAACTTTTTGGCGGGGACAGAAGATGTTCTTGGTTCTCATGGTCCAGCCTCAGGCTTAGGCAGACCCTGTGACATTAGATGGGACATTCTTGACATTTTTACCCCTCAAATTACACTGACACTGAAATTCTACATTAAATCTGTGGGTCAGAGAGTTTCCTGCCTCTTCTCCAGTGGTAGCAGAACCACTGATACTCTACTTTGTATCAATGTAGGACCCTGGGCCCAAAAGAGCTGCTTCTGCTCCTCTCCCAGGAACAGGCGTCTTTTGTTTCTATTCACCCTTCAAAAGAAGGGATCTTTTCCTGAGAACTGGAAGGGAAAGATGTTTCTGCCCCTCCACAATACATTAAGGTTTGTATTCAGGAAAGGTCCAGGGAAGTAAGTTTTCTTGTTGGCCTCTTAGTGGTTTCAATTATCATCTGCATGCCTGTCGCCTCCCACACCTATCCCCAACCCCCCAGAAGGAGGCTCTCTCCAGTCCCTTATATTCATGAGACTGCCTCCCGATAGTCATCATGAGCATGGGGTAGAGGCCCAAGGGGAAAGCGAGAGAGACACAGTAGACTCTATTTGTGTCTGCGTCTCCCAGTTAGTCTAGACTAGTGGTGACCCAGAACTTCGGGATGATGGCAATGTTCTATATCCATATTGTCCAACATAGTAGCCACTAATTTTTAATTTTAATTAGTTTTAGTTCATTTAAAATTTTATTTAAATAGCTCCATGTAGCTAATAACTACCATATTGGACAGAGCAATTCTATGCATCCATTTAGACCATATTTAGCCTTTATGAATCCATGAAAATTGGAGCTGCTTTCTTCTTACCTGCTTCAATGTTGTATCCTCTTCCTGCTGTGCTTTGCCAAAAGGTGAAATAGTGTGTCGCCTCTCTCCAGAGGGGTTGTTCACGCCTTGGAATTCATATTACTTGATTGACTTGCTATTTCACCTCTCCTGTAACCTCAAGGATAGTTATGATTTCATGGATTACATGGCTTTTGCTTGTTGAGGTGGAGAAGAAGTGATGTTATCCTGGGGCTTTCTACATGTTAAGGGGAAGAGGAAACATGTATTGATCTCCAAAGAGTAAAATTAATTCATGATGGCCTATCAAATATTGTCTTCTACTCCATTGTTAAAGGCTTAATTACATTATCCCAAATTTAAGGAGCAATAATAAGTTGGGAATATAAGAAGTGGGGATTAGTGCACAAATATTTCTGTGACATTAGGCATGAGCTGGCATTTAGTGACATTTGGGTTTCAGCTTCCACCTTCATAAAAGAGGGAATTAAAGTACATGATGACTAAGATAACTTTTGAGCTCTGAAACTAACGTTATCTGTCAGTTAATAATGTGTTTTTGCCATCTTTATTTTTCTAACTGAAAGCTTTTTAAACAAGTTTGGAAAACATTTGTAGTATCTGCTCACAGAGTTGACATATTTCTCTTGAGAATAAAAGAGTACCTTTGTAGCAGTCATTTATTGTGTGTTAGATGCTTGTCTTGATGAAATAAGTAATGACAAAGCAATTGGCCCCAGGGCAGTCCTTTGATATTTCGCTATAGTTGTTCTGAGTCTGTCACTCTTAGAGAAAGCTGAAAAACATGTCAAAGAATAAATTTGGCATAGCAGAGTCATTTGGCCAGTTCAAAAGAATTTCTTAACCCTTAGGCTGTGACATCTCATTAATATTTAATTGATTGAGAACCTTCAGTATATTGCATGCACTTCAGAGGGAAGGGGTAGTTTCTCAGCAGGAAAAAGGATACCTGGAATCAGTTGCTTGGAAATTGAGGAAATGTCACATACACACAGCTGTGTCACGTGTCAGTGAAGTTCTACAGATACTGGCTGTACACACTAAAGAATACACAAGGAGACACTCTACAAATATAATATTCTATACAGACCTATTCTAAATAAAAATAATTCATGAGTTTTTATTTTAGTTATCAGGTACATTCTGTGTGCCATGTCCTAGGTACCAAAGAAATAAAGATAGATAAAAATACTCATAATCAAAGATGTTATACTATAGTGGAAGAGACAAATAAAAACCATTACAAATAATATGATAACTGCTATTGTAACCAGAAAGGGGTACCAATCCAGACCCCCAGGATAGGATTCTTGGATCTCCGGCAAGAAAGAATTCAGGGCGAGTGCACAGTGCAAAGCAAAAGCAAGTTAATTAAGAAAGTAAAGGAATGAAAGAATGGCTACTCCATAGGCAGAGCAGTCCCAAGGCCTGCTGGTTGCCCATTTTTATGGTTATTTCTTGATTACATGCTAAACAAAGGGGTAGATTATTCATGAGTTTTCCCGAAAGGGTGGATAATTCCCAGAACTGAGGGTTCCTGCCCCTTTTAGACCATATAGAGTAACTTCCTGACATTGCCATGGCATTTGTAAACTGTCATGGCACTGGTGGGTGTCTCTTAGCATGTTAATGTATTATAATTAGCGAACAATGAACCAGTGAGGACAACCAGAGGTCACTCTCCTCGCCATCTTGGTTTTGGTGTGGTTTGGCCAGCTTCTTTACTGCAACCTGTTTTATCACCAAGGTCCACCCCAGTAGGTCTCAGCTTTATTTTACCCAGTCCCTATTCAAGATGGGGTTCCCATGGTTCAAATGCCTCTGACACTGAAAGAATTATGTGAAAGAGATTGCCTTGCCTTCCTAGGGAGCACTGGGAAGGCAGCACAGAAGAAACAATCATTAAAAAATGAAGGAAAATTTCCCAAAAGAATAAAGAATAGAAAGTGTTACAGAGTCAAATGGAATCATATATGCAAATAATGGAGGCATAGATAGCATGGCACACTTGGTAACTGCAGGAAGTTAAGATGGCAAGTGTTAGCTGTTCCAGAAAATAACAAGAAAGGTGGCTAGAAATGTTGAAGAACTTTAAGTACCTTGCAAAGGAATTTAGACTTTAACCTATAAGTGATGAGGGAGAAATCACATAATAGGATTTGAATGGGGGAAAGCTCTCTTGTAGCAGAGCTGCAAGCCAAGAGATCTTGAATCCTGCATTGGAATTGAAAAATTATCAAGCGAGTAAAGCAAGTATTTGGGGTAGTCGTTCAACCATATGTATAGCCTTGGGCAGATGATTACTTTCTCTAAATCTTAGTTTTCAAATCTATAATTCATTCTAGGGGTTAGCAAACTTTTTCTATGAAGTCTTAGATAATAAGTGTGTTATGCTTTAATGGCCATACAGTCTATATTGCAACTACACAACTCTGCTGTTGCAAACAACAGCAGCCACACACGATACATAAACAAATGATCATGGCTATGTTATAATTAAACTTTATTTAGAGACACCAACATTTGATTTTTTTATATAATTTTCATGTGCCATGAGATACTATTCTTCTTTGGTTTAGGTCCGACATCTAAAAATGTAAAAGCCTTTCTTAGCTTAAAAGTCAAACAAAAACAGGTGGCAGAACAGATTTGGCTTTGTGGACTGTAGTTTGCTCACTTGATCTGTCATATCATTATAATATGTAATATTGGGATAATTAGAGTACCTACTTGGTGGGGGGCATTATAAAATAGTACAAAGTAAGCTCCTTAACAAAGCATGAAGTACAGGATCAATCAATATAATATGTATCAATGGCATTAAACAGAAAGTTACTCGAGGTGTCAGAAGTGAAGGAGATTGAGACAGATTGGGCAGGGAAATATCAGTGACATGGAGGTGACTGGTTTAGGACAAAGATTCTGACTAAAGTGAGAATATCAAGTAGCCTACAGACATTGAAATTTTGAGCAGAAATGAATAAGAAAATTAAGGGGAGAATGGAGGCAGGGAGAATAATTTAGAAAGTTGTTGAAATGCTCGAGGAAAGAAATGATGAGGACTTGAACTAAGGTACTGGGTGTGATGGTCACCACCTAGCTTAGACCATGGGCAGCTACTGCTGCCAGACCTACCTCACTGGTATGCTTTGATGTAGCTGAGGTGCCAGGTCAGGTCTCAAATCATCATCTAAACACCAAACAGTAGCTTTGGCCTCAGTCCGGTCCCTTTTCCCTGTGCCTGCCATCAGAAGTGAGGGTCTAATCCCAGATCCTCTCTCTCAAGAGAACTTGGCCAGAAGAGACATATTCTTCAGTTGGTCACATCAGAGGCTACTGAACATGAACTCAATTGCTTCTTTAGTTTTAATTCTTTAGTCTGGCTAAACAGAGCAATCTCAGAAAGGAGCAACTCTTAGCAGTTAGCATTTAATAAGTAATACAGAGCTACTTTTGTTTTCTCTAAACAGTATGTGCTCCACATTTGCTTTTATTTCTTTGTCTCTTCTCTGAGATAGTCACATCCAGAACTTTCGAAACTTTCCTATTCATGATCTCTCGTGAATGATTCAAAGATAATTAAGGGGCATAAAATATTGCTCAATTTGAACATGAGTTTTCATTATATGAGACACATAATGAGGGAAAAAATAATCATACTAAATGTCATTTTTTATTAAAGAGAAAACTGGGAACTTAGGCTAGGATTTCTTGTCAAAATAATGTAGTCCATTCTTCTTGTCATCCACTTTTTGCTCCTACCACAAAGCAAAAAGAAAAGCAGAAGCACATTTCCAGACCCAAAACCACAATAGTTCTCTAAGAACCAGAAACAAAATAAAAACTCAAAGTGGGGAAATGGGCTGAAGTAATGGGCCCTCTGTGCTCTGGGTCTGGCAAAGACACTATTGAGTCTGGACCCCGGTATAGTCAGACGGACTGAAATGCTCCATGCTAGACAGGGCACAGAGCCAGGCTCTCTGCTTATAGCAAAGATTCTTCCTGTTTGACAAACAAAAAAAAAAATACATATGTAAAGACCTGAGGATGCAGGGGACACATATGCATCTTACTACCAAGGTCCAAGGCTAGTTACTGTCTCACTCAGTGGATGAATCTATAGTGATAACCACGATATCATCCACAATATTAAGAATGGCAAAATAATGTCATATGTCTTGTTGTAGACTGGGTGCTTTGGTGGGCTGACAGGATGCAATGGCTTAATTGTTTTAAAAGCAAGGCATAATAAGAGAGAAATGGGGAGATGAAAAAGCATCAAATGAGCCCAGAGCCTGTGTCTCAAAACACATGAAAAACTTATGCTAAAAAAGATAAATATCAAAACAACTATAACAGTTCAGATTGTATTTTAAATAGCAATTGAACAAAAATTTATAATGTTCAAGGACATAAATGTAAGAACCGCCTCCAGTCTTTGAAACCAGGGAATTAGTGAAAAAAAAAATTGACCAAAACAGCGCAGTGCTGTGCCTACAGTTCCACCTACTCAGGAGGTTGAGGCAGGAGGATCCCTTGATTCCAGCAGTTCAAATCGAGGCTGGACAACATGATGAGACCCTATCTCAAAAAAAATTTGCAGAAATAAAATAAAAACATATAGAATAAACATGAATAAATTAAAACTTTTATAAATGAAAACATAATCATTTAAATTAATTTAAAATTTAATTCATCAAATGATTGATTAAATTTAAAGTTTACTAATTGAAAAGCTTCAGTAGATAGGACAAATTCTATACTGATAACAGTTACAAAGAGCTAGTAAATTGAAGGATAATGCCATGCAATTTGCCCCATAATACAGCACAGTGAGGCAATTCACAGGCATGGAAGTGGGAAAGGCTCTAGCTAAGAAGGCTTAAGGATTCATGAAAAAGAAAGAGGGAATGGTGGGCATGATATTTGGAGAGATTATTATGAGAATTTCCAAGACTTGAAGAATGACATGAATTCACAGACTGACAGAGCATTCCAACTAAGTACCTAATAGAGTAATTCAAAACTAAAACCATGCCTAACTATATAATGCTATATTATTGCTATTATGTATCATCAGATTATTAAGGCTAAATGAAAATAGATAAATAAGCTTGAAAGGTACAAGAGGAAAAAAGCAAAGTATCTACAAAGGAATGACTATTCTACTGACAGAAGTCTTCCCTTCTGCAATAACTGGTGAAAGAAAACAAAAAAACAACATCGTCAAAGTACTGACGAAAATACCTGTCTACCTAGAATTTTATACCCAGATACATCAAGAATAAACCACATTAAGAATAAAGATAAAATAGAGATTTTCTAATATACAAAGCCTAGAGAACTTAACACCTATAGCTCTGAGTTAAAGAACTGTTAATAGACAGATTTCAGCAAGAAAAAAGGTGAATCCAGAAGGAAAGTCCAGGACACAATTTTTAAAAATGACAATGGGAATATGGTATATGACAAAGATTGTGTTACAAATTAGCAGGAGCAGATGGAAAAAGAACCCCAAAACAGGCAAAAGAATTTAACAATTCTAAGAAAAGGAAAGCTGATTGACCAAAAAACATAAGAAAAAATAATTAATCTCCATGAGCAGGAAATTAAAACAAAGAGATAAAATTTCACACACCTCAGAGTGGCAAAAATTAAAAAGACTGGTATCAGCAAATGTTGGAAAATAATATGGAGAAAGACGAACTACCATACACTGCTAATAGATATGTAAATTGCCCTAATCTAGTTAGAAAACTTTCTAAGAATATCTGATACAGATGATGTGTAGACCCTACTATCCAGGATTTGCCACCTAAAGAGACATGCTGCAAACATTTATTGCAGCATTATTTGTAAGAGTAAATGATTGAAAGCAATTACTCTACTAAAATAATAACAAGTATATTGTGTGGGCTGTATAGTTGCAAAGTGGACACTAAAATAAAACTTTTAGATGTTCTTGTATCAAGAGTGATAAATCTTAAAACAATGTTAGGCAATAAAAACAAGCTGCAGGATAGTTATGATAATTTACATAATAATTTAAAACATGAAACAATGTTCGATGCTTACAAATATATGTTTAAAAAACATGCATGAGAAGATAAATACCAGATTCAGAGTAATAATTTACTTCTAGTCATGGTGGGAAAAGAATGGGGTTTGGTTAAGTTACATGGGGGAATTTCAACTACATTTTCTAAGACTTTATTTATTTGAAAAATTAAAACATCTGTGGACAAGAAAGTAATGAACAAAGATATTAAATGATTCACCTTGTCCAACAACTCCATTTCTCTGTCCAGTCCAGGCTGGTCCTAAGAAAAGAAAGGGAAGTACAATGGAGTGACTGACAAAGTGAGGACTATTGACTTAGATTAGGATTTAACTTTGTCATCACTGAAATGCCTGTTAGTAAATATAGCATTGGTTTATACCACACCACTTAATTTCTAAAAAGAAAGATAATGAGAGAAGTCACTGGCGAGATAGTAAAATATTTTTATACTATACATTTGAGTTCTTCTAAAAACAGTAGTTCTTGGATTGAATACTCCTCAGTAATACTTAGACATCAACAGGATTTACAGCTGACCTGGGTCATTTACATTGAAGCTGAGGGAAACATATAAAACAAACATATAAACAGGCATTTTAAGACATTTTCTTAAAGTTTAAGTAGCTTGTTGCAGAAAAAAAAAATCGGAAAATAAAATATCTGTTCTCTAATCCTCCTGTCTGTCTTGAATTTCAAAGTTTGACCGTGGCTTTGATGTGTAGACTTCATGCCTCAGGTCATGAAAGATTAAGTGCCCTTCTAACTTCTCTTTTCAGTAGAAGAAACCCTGATGAGGATGTGAAACAGGACTGCAACAGTGGAGGAGTTACTGATCTGTGGCTGCTTTTTCTGTTTCCTTTCATTTTAGTTCTCTTAGGGCCAGAGTCAATAGCTGGATCTGGTAGACTCCATGGGTTAGTAAATTAGGCTGGGTCGAAAGAAAGAACTTGAAGCAGTTCAAAACTTCTTTGGGAGTTTTGAACTCAAAACAGAGTCTTCGAGGGTTGGTTGATTGGTTGGTTGGTTGGTTGGCTGGTTGGTTGGTTGGTTGACATGGTACATAAGTGAGTACGTGAGTTCATTCTGAAATGTTACCTGCATGTAGCAAGACTAGGGATGAGACAAAGATAAAATTCATACCTTTTAACCAGAGACTACAGCACATAGTCTACAGTGACATGATCATAAAATACACTGGAGTCTGAAGGTCTTCCTAACTTTTTTGTAGAAGTTGGCTTGGTTTTTCAGAAAATTCCAGGAAAAATCAAAGCATTACCATGTAGCTTCAATTATTTCTGGGTTTCTTAAAGTCAGTAGCAAAGATAGATTAAGATCCTGAGCAACAAAATAAAACATATCCCGCTACAGATTGAGACATACTAGATACTCAATAGTTATTTATTGAAGGAACTAAGTCAAATTTGGAGTTCTCATGTTATTGAAATTGAAATTTTTTGAATGTAAATTTAAACTAAGGATATTTCTTTAGGTCAGGCTATAGATGATGTCCAAGAATCCTCTCAATTCGGAAATTGTGAATCAAAAAAATTTTTTCTGTCAATCTAAAATTGTCAAAAGGGTCAGCATCTCATTTAAAGAGAGTTTTTTCAAGCACAAAGTGTGAGGCTAGACCACCTGGAAACGCCAACTCCAAAAGCATTCAGTCAGTGCTCTGAAGTAGTGCAACTGGGATCTCATTTCTTATAGGCAGAGACAGAGACGTTTTTATCAGGATTACAAAAAAGTATTCATACAAGGTTGACACCTGGTTAACAGAAATTTCATTGGTTATAAGCAGTGTTTCTTTTGGGGAAGGGGACATTTAACATTTTTTTTACACAGAGTGTGATAGTGATTTATAGGTTTTCTGTCATCCGGCCTAAGCAAAGCGGGACAACAAAGGGGGGAAGTTAATCTACAACAAGGGTCATTAATTAAGAAGGCAGGAGATTTTTGTCCCTGACATTATTTAATTCCCTCTAGTCATTGTACAGAATAAGAAAAATAAAGTGAGTTAATCTGTAATTTGAGAACAGAAGTTATAACTATATGTGACTCAGATCACAGTTATATCTTTTGCATGCTTAAAGTGATTTTTGGGGTTCCAACAGCTTTTAAATTTTATTTATCTTCATTTTTTTTTTTTTTTGAGATTTCACTCTTGTTGCCCAGGCTGGAGTGCAATGGCACTATCTCTGCTCACTGCAACCTCTGCCTCCCAGGTTCAACTGATTCTCCTGCCTCAGCCTCCCAAGTAGCTGGGATTACAGGCGCGTGTCACCACGCTCGGCTAATTTTGTATTTTTAGTAGAGACGGGGTTTCTCCGTTTGGTCAGGCTGGTCTCAAACTCCCTCAGGTGATCTGCCCGCCTTGGCCTCCCAAAATGCTGGAATTACAGGTGACCCCAAACAAAATTATTTAACATATCTTATTAATAAAATTAATACAAGTAAAATCTGTTTAATAGCTTCTTCAGAAAGGTGCAAAATGCATTTACAAGAAATTTGCAGGACAGTGGGAGGGGGAGGAAATGCAGACATGTATCGATAATGGATTTTTTAAAATGAGTATTTTTAAAGTTTTCCAGTGAATGAACTACTCAAGCAAAATAGAAATGTTTTCTTTAAACTTCTATAGAAAAAGTGGTTTGAGAAACACCACAAAATATATTTTTTACAACATTGGACAGTTTAAAATTTTATACTTCATATGGAAAAATAAGTGCTATGCTCACATGAAGAAATAAATGATCATATAACTATCATCGGTCTGAGCCAAAATTTATTTTCTGTTACTGGTCTGTTACTAATATCAAATTTCTTTCGCATGAGAAAAAGAAAAATAAACTGGGAATCTGAAGATACAGACTGTCATGTACTTGTTAAATTACCTTGGACAAGTAATTTAGTCTGTGAGCCATCATTATATTTATCAGTGGGAAGGATATATTAATATTTGCTCCTCCTAGATATCAGGACTGTTGCAAAAGGAAAAATAAATGCAAAAGTTCTTCAAAAAGCAGAAAGCACTATATAAAATGTACTGTATTAATTACTGCTAAGAACATTCAATTCATGGGTACTGAGGAGTATAGTGCCCACAGACAGTGAAAATATGTGTGAATTTCTGGAAGGTGTAATCCTTGGTTCATTCAAGTATTGATATCGGTCTTTCTCTCTCCTCTTTCTTTTCCCTTTCTCCATTTACTTCACTTCTGCAGAACCTCTACCTGTAACCAGTGTTTCCATATATGACTATAAACCTTCTCCTGAAACAGGAGTCCTGTTTGAAATTCATTATCCAGAAAAATATAACGTTTTCACAAGAGTGAACATTAGCTACTGGGAAGGTAAAGACTTCCGGACAATGCTATATAAAGGTAAGCAGCAAAAGGAAGCCTGAATCAATGATGACCCTCACTTTTTACGCAGCTTTTCCCAAATGATGTTCTCTCTTACTGCGATGAGGTTTTATAATTCACTATTTGACCTATAAATGAGCCATTAAAAATAATTATTGACTTATGAAAATCATGCTATGAGGAAACCTAGAATATCTGGTTCATTTCTTGAGAGTTATGTGTCATGTGTACAGCATGAGAAACACTCAAATTATTATCACTTACATGTTACTCTTCCCTAAGGCAGCATGCCTGGTGCAGGAAATAAATTCAGACTTAAGTTTAGAAGCACAAGTAACCATTTCCTTCTAGGTATGATAGATGGGCATTTCCGGGACTGGTAAGCCGGAGTGGTGCCTTTTGCAAAGTTTCACTTGGAGATGATCCAGCATCCTCAAATGCGATGCTGTATGACCAGCTAAATGAATACATTAACATACAAAAATTAGTTTTGCTTTTTTATTCGCTTGATGGGAACCTTGTGGGGAAGGGAGAGAAAAGAGCCCAGGAGAAGTAATACTTTAAATTAGTCAAAGGAACAAAATCAACTTCTCTGGGTAGAAGGGGCTGGAGGGAGAGGGAAGAGAGGGCATTCAGTTTCATTTGGGAGTGAATCCTAGTGAAGGAACTTGAATACTTTCAGGACACATTGGGTGGGGGTGGGAGGTAGGTAATGCTACCAGAGTTGGCTAACTGTAGCTGGAAACATGTATTGGTGGGAAGAGAAAGAGTATTGAAGCACACAGAGCATGACATCCAGAAAAATGTCACCTTGACTTGCTGCTTTTACACACTCATTTCTCCCATGGATTTATTTTTTCTGAGACACTATTTAAAATATAAGCAGTGGGGCTGGGAGTGGGGCTCACGTCTGTAATTCCAGCACTTTGGGAGGCCGAGGTGGGCAGATCACTTGAGTTCGGGAGTTCGAGACTAGCCTGGCCAACATGGTGAAACACTGTCTCTACTAAAACATACCAAAAAAACTAGCCGGGCGTTGTGGTGGGCACCTGTAATCCCAGATACTCAGGAGGCTGAGACAGAAGAATCGCTTGAACCCGGGAGGCAGAGGTTGCCGTGAGCCGAGATCACACCACTGCACTCCAGCCTGGGAGACAGAGCAAGGCTCCATCTCAAAATGAATGAATGAATGAATGAAATATACGCAGTGAATTTAGTTTTTTTAAACTTTGAAAAAATCAGAAAAACATAAATTCCACAAATTATTATGTTGTTTATTTACAATGAAAACAGATAATCTGCAAATTAATAAATGGAAAGTTGTTTATAGATCATATGCAAATATATTTATGAATGCTTAAAAAGCAATTACTGAAACTTTTGTTAATCATAAATTTTAAAATAATTAATATAATCCCATTCTTAAGTCAATTACTTCTTATTACTTCTTCAAATTATTTTTAGATTTCAATTCAATAAGTGGTATTTTTAGTTTTTTCTCTCATTTCTTTTGAGTTGGATTGGATTTTTAGTTTATTGTTATTCTCTTTAAAGTTTTCTAAGTGGAGTCCAAACTTTTATTATTTCTTTTTTTGGGCAGGTTCTGTCTTCAAACTGGCAAATAAACCAGTTTTAAATTAGGCTAGTTTTTCTAAATGAAAACTTTTCTTGTAAAATTGCTTTTTTTCAGGTCATAAGATGGCAAAATACCTTGGATTTTTATTTTAAAGTAAATGGCCAGTGTAAACTTAATGTCTACAATTTCTTTATATTATCTCCTTCAATTAATACATACGCCAAAAGTTCCTATCATAAAAAGTTACCTCCAATTGTGTTCGATTTCCTTAGGAATTTTGTCAGAAAAAGCCCTTCAGGATTGAGTCTAAACATTCAACATTTCGTCTCTAGCCTTCTACTAACTCTTTCTTGTTGACCATAACAGTAGTTGAAGGAAATATTATTTTGTGAATGTTTAACCATAATTGTTTCAAACTTTCCAGAAGTGTGTGACATTTAGAAGACCATATTTTTCACGTAATTGATTTTCTCTTCGCAGATTTCTTTAAGGGAAAAACAGTATTTAATCACTGGCTGCCAGGAATGTGTTATAGTAATATCACCTTTCAGCTGGTATCTGAGGCAACTTTTAATAAAAGTACCCTTGTTGAGTACAGTGGTGTCAGTCATGAACCCAAACAGCACAGAACTGGTAAGTCTCCTGAAGAATCAAATACAGTGAAAAAATAATTCAGTTACATTTTGGTGTATATTTATTTTTTATCCTAAGAAATATTCTGGTCCAGAGCAAAGAAAGAAAATGTATATGTTTAATAACCTAAAACAGATTTTATATCAATGTAAAAAGAACTGGGCAACATATTCAATAAGAAAAATCTAAAATATGTCAATGCAATCATAGATTTGTAATCTTTGAATAAAAACTACTATATTATTACCAAAGGTTATAATTAAGTAACTTATCCAGATGTACTAGACATCAGTTATTGCTGACAAGTGGCCCTATGGCAGAAAAAAGAGGGAAGACATTCTAGTATAGTTTATCAGATTATTAAAGGAAAATATTGAAATTCAAATGTATCTCAAACTTGAAGCGCTTAATTTTAGTAACACCACTAATATAAAGCACTATTGTAGGATGGATGGATAGATGCATGGATGGATGGATGGATGGATGGATGGATGGATGGATGGATGTATGGATGGAAGAATGAACGGGTAAAATAAGCATATATCTACTAAGTACCCATCACCAATATAAGCAACATCGTATGTGCCTAATGTGCCTGCGTATTCAATAGGAAAGCTGGAGAGGCCATTCTGATGAGCATCAGGAAAGGATTATGATAGATTTCTTCTAAGGTCTTGACAATTTGAAATTCTAAGATATCATGATTCTTATTCATTAGTCTAAGACCAGGAAACTATTTCAGCTAAATCACTAATTCACCTAATGTCAACATTTAAGATTCTATTTATGTTTTTCATTATTCAGTGTAAGTAGAAAAACATTAATAGAGCACTTTCTACCTGGAATTTGTTCTAAGTACTGAGACATGAAGACAAAGACTGATGAGACAGGATCCTTGTCCTCAAAAAAATGGTACTCGTAATACACAAATGGCACTAATACAAGGCAGAATGAGATAAATATTATACAAGAGGTACAAAGTTATTTAGCAGCATGAAGGAGAGAGAAATTTTTATTAGAGTTCATGGGGCCTAGCACGGTGGCTCATGCCTGTAATCTCAGCACTTTTGGAGGCTGAGGCGGGTGGATCACCTGAGGTCAGGAGTTTGACGCCAGCCTAGCCAACATGATGAAACCCCATCTCTACTAAAAATACAAATATTAGCCAGGCTTGGTGTCTGGTGCCTGTAATCCCAGCTACTCGGGAGCCTGAGGCAGGAGAACCGCTTGAACCCAGGAGGCGGAGGTTGCAGTGAGCCGAGACTGCGCCATTGCACTCTAGCCTGGGCAACAGAGAGAGATTCTGGGTGAAACCCCGTCTCTACTGAAAAATACAAAAAAACTAGCCGGGCGTGGTGGCAGACGCCTGTGGTCCCAGCTACTCAGGAGGCTGAGGCAGGAGAATGGCGTGAACCCGGGAGGGGGAGCTTGCAGTGAGCTGAGATCCAGCCACTGCACTCCAGCCTGGGAGACAGAGCGAGACTCCGCCTCAAAAAAAAAAAAAAAAAAAAAATTAAAAAAAAATTCATGGAAGAGGTGATAATTGAACTGCTATTTGAAGGCCAAGTAGAAACTGTTATAGGCAGAGACTATGCAGTGTGTCTTTGTAGTTTTCTCCCTGTAAGTGAAGTGTGCTTCTATAATTTACGAACTCATTTTGTGCTTATATGTTTCATTTTAGAGAGGTGAGGAGTGAAGCCGTATTTCTAACATGTGTGTTAACATCTCTAAAGGCAGCACACGCATGCAACTGTCCTAGGTGCAACTATGTCACATGGAGTATTTTCATTTCATAGCTATAAGTACACTATACTTGTTTTTTTCTTTGTAATAAAAATCCAGGAACACAGATACATTTTTTTGTAAGTGAGATTATGATAAACTGAAAAATATTTACATACTCTGCTTTTAGAAGTGGTTAAATTACCACTTCAACAAGCATAATATTGCAAGTTAATGTATTTGAAGTGTGACTAGTGGTATGTGAACAGGTACACATCATCCACAAAATGTTAGAAGTATGTATATGGAGAAAAACACAGTTTATCTTGACGTAAATTTGTCTGTGTATTAGAAGTAAAATTAAATTCCATTTTTAAAAATCTGCTTTTGTCCCTGACTCATTAAGAGATTAAGTATTCACTCTAATTGAATTAAAAATTACTTGAAAATGAAAATTCTCTCTCTTACAGCCCCTTATCCACCTCAGAATATTTCCGTTCGTATCGTAAACTTGAACAAAAACAACTGGGAAGAACAGAGTGGCAATTTCCCAGAGGAATCCTTCATGAGATCACAAGATACAATAGGAAAAGAAAAACTCTTCCATTTTACAGAAGAAACCCCTGAAATTCCCTCGGGCAACACTTCTTCCGGTTGGCCTGAGTTTAATAGCAGTGACTATGAAACTACGTCTCAGCCATATTGGTGGGACAGTGCATCTGCAACTCCTGAAAGTGAAGATGAATTTGTCAGCGTACTTCCCATGGAATACGAAAATAACAGTACACTCAGTGAGACAGAGAAGTCAACATCGGGCTCTTTCTCCTTTTCCCCTGTGCAAATGATATTGACCTGGTTACCACCTAAACCACCCACTGCTTTTGATGGCTTCCATATCCATATTGAACGAGAAGGTAAAGCAGTAGGAAATCAGAGGAAATAAGAACTGATACAAAGGAAGGGGAATTGAAGTCTTTTTAAGTTTGAGTTTAGAAACACTGATCATAGACACTCAATCGCCAAAGAATAATGGTAAAGAAAGGGAAGAATGTAATTGGGTATCCAATGCAGACAGAGCAGAAAACCCAAATGAATAAACTGGGTAAGAATCAGAAGGTTTGGGTGATTCACAAGTTGAGTACTGCCAACTGTATATATTTTACTGCCTGATATTTCTCATGTCTCAGAACAATGAGGAAAACATCATATTTGGAAATATTTTGATTCAAAGATCTAACTACCCCAGAATATTACAGCATATCCTAGAGAAATGTTCTGTTTTCTCATATGCAAATTTTTAAACATGGCAGCAAAGTAATACTTATGAACACGTTACTACTTTCCTCAAGAACATGAGGCTTGTGTCCTGCTAACCAGTTACTCTTGTTCCCTTTAGGGTGTGTCCCTCTGGAACAAGCACCACAATTTTCCAAAGAGAAGCTGATAGTAAAATGGAAAATACACAGCTACTGACATTTCCATATAGCTACTATATTACATTTTGCATTGACTAACTCAGCATCTGAGATTCATTCTTTATATTTTAGCCCACTAACTTAGGAAAGTAGAGCCATGACTTTCAACAAGTTTGGGTCATGATACCTATCTCAATTGTTGTTTGGTAGATTTTTTTGGTTATTTGTTGTTTGTTTAGTTTTTACAGTAATATACTTCATTTTCCATTTTCTGGTCTAGTAGTTTGAGTGGCAGAGGTTATAATTTGTAAAAATTTGAAGTTACAATGATAGCCTTATTTTTAGGGTGAGAGTTTAAGGCCCATGTAGTCTCATATACTGATGTATTGTTTACTCCTATTTTACTTAATAGCATGAGATACAACAAAAATCTGTTGATTCTTCTATACAAGATGATACAGCATTCAACCATAACCAAATAACACATAAAATGAAAATTCTTAATTATTTGAGTCAAAAGTCATTTTCTTGGAATTGCCTACATTTTTTAAAAGTTTCCCTAATCGTCTTTTATTTTTCTGTTCCTAAATATGTTCCTATGGCAAATAGGATCTTGTCATTACAAAAATTTTTTACTGCCTCTTCTCATGAAGGTTCTATTATGCATTTATCTGACTACAGTGTCCTCTTTTGAAGGCTGTTGTAGTCACCAACTGATGATAATGACTTCAAATGAAGTAATAAGCAGTAGAGGACGGACTGTGATGCAATGTGAAATAATTCTTTCTTTAAGAAGATCTGAAAGCAAATGGATGAAGGAAAAATATTACCATGATTTTTATTTTTAAATTTTGCTTTAAGTTCTGGGGTACATCAGAAAATAGATCTTTAAAAATTAGATGTATTTTAAATAAACGTTAAAGCACTTCTGAATGGTTAATACTACCACAAAGAACTTACAAGGTATTTGATGCTGGTTATTTTTTAGCCCTTACCTCATGATGAGGAAGCCAACAATTGTTATCTTTTCCTGACTATCTACTTCTGTTTTGCAAACATAATTTTGTTGGGTAGGAGTACATAAAGATGCACAGTGTAGACCCATCCCTAGTTTTATTGATTTGAATGCCGTATTTGAGTTTTGTTATTTGGAAGGTTGTAAAAATAATGAACTCTTACTTATATTCTTTAATAGTACCCTTAGTTTAGAGGTGTAACTGAACTTGACAAAAGGAGGGAACATTTAAAATACCTAATTTTTTTTTCATTAATTGACTTCTCTATACCCAGGGCCTTTCCAGGTGTCAATTAATATATCTTCTCTTTTCTATATATGATTTAGAGAACTTTACTGAATATTTGACAGTGGATGAAGAAGCACATGAATTTGTTGCAGAACTGAAGGAACCTGGGAAATATAAGTTATCTGTGACAACCTTTAGTTCCTCAGGATCTTGTGAAACTCGAAAAAGTCAGTCAGCAAAATCACTCAGCTTTTATATCAGTAAGTAACAAAGAGATCATTTTACACTTACTGGGGAGCTAGAACAATGGAACTGGTGAGATTATTGATGCTCAGATGTCAGCTATTCACAAACCTTAGAGATGCAGAGAAGTCTTCAAGATCAGGAGAGGCTGAGATCCACAAGCTTTGGACAGCAGAGGAAATATATGTATATTTAATAGTAGCAATCCTATCCACGGGTTTAACTTGAGGATTCTTTTCACTATTGTGATAATTGAACATTTATTAAACTGACCTTCCACATTAGCCATAACAAATCCTCCAAGGATGTGGACATACAGTTTGGGAAATACGACATCTGTTTGAGGCCATAATGAAAATGACATTATAGGACTGTGAAAAATCTCATTAGAGTATTGAGCTCGTGAAGCTCAAAAGAAAGACAAAGATTCAAGTACACCCAGGTGGTCTCCATAAAATTGGTGGAAAAAGCCATAGCTAGAGCAACCTAAAAGCCCCAATGTCAAGTCCTAGGGTGACCTCTACCAATTCCATCCCAGTAACAGCATAGCAAAAGCTAGCCTCTGAAGGTTGCACAAACAGTGCCTGCCTCTATAACATGTTTGGCTAAACTGACTATGTTTACTGGAAGTATAGAAGTCAAAAATCAGTAACCTACCCTATCAGGAGTTATATGTGCCTCCGATCAGTAGAAAGAAAAACCAGAAGGCAAAGAATAAAAATTGCTTTCAGAAAAGGATAACCACCACATATCCTATTGCCATCTGGAAAGGCAAAACACCACCTTTCGTTCAAGAATGGATGAGAGCAAAAGAGGAGCTCAGATGAGAGCAAAAGAGGAGCTCAGCAGCTTAAAAATGTTGAAAATATCCCATATAATATTTTTACTAAAAGAAAAACCAAAAATGTCACCTCTGGCCAAAGAAAGGCCTTAAAGATTTATCAGATGTATAGAAAAGGTATTCCCAACTGCCTTGTGTGTCTTTCAAGTGTTAGAGACCTTGGACATGTGATTACTTAAGAAAGAGAACAAAGCTGAGTATTTCATTCTTTCCATAAGACTAAAAATGCCTCACTGACCAAATAGTCTCTTTCTGCACCAGTACAGATCCACCGCCCATGTGAACAGCCTCCACAAAAACTCCACAACAATTCTGGTCTTTCTGACTTTTCTCTTCTCTGAATTCCTATTCTGTCTCATACTACACAGCACAAAACACAGAACTTATTAGTGTGTGGTATTTTTCTAGATTTATTTTAGGTGCATCTTGCTTCTCATGTCAAATTGTAAAATCCTAGGCTGGAGTTATACCATTTGCATATTTATTCATTCTCTTGTACATTCAAGAAATATTTATGGAACCACTTGTATCTTTCATGTGCTCTGCTCTATTCTTAGAGTATCTAAAGTGACTAGTGCCATTGAGGACATGTCGGAATTGCTCAAAAATGTGATTACTTTAAAAAGATGCATCTTAATATTTATCTAGAAAAATACGGGCTCCCAGAAGTTTTGTTTTTTCTCTGTTGCTAAAAGAATGACTTTTTAAGTGCTTAGGAGATTCTGTTCTATGGTAATGAGTTATTCAGATGTACTGCATATATTTCTTTGGTTTAAAAAATGGATACCACATATATAAATACACCTAACTGGGTAAATGAGCAACAAATTAGGGTGGCTCACGTTTGCTCAGCATAATGTAGTCACACACCAGCTAAAGTATATTCGCAACCCATTTTTCCTGACCAAACTGTTTCACATATTCTGGTGTTGAGCTGTTACATTACAATTTATTATATGTTCATGTTGTTGCATTATAATTTACATTTATGTAGCTTTGAAGACTTTCCCAGAGATGAGAATTCAGGTAGGAATTTGCACTAGTCTGCCAGTAGCCTTATGAAGCGAGCACTTTCATTACCCCCATTTTTCACATTAAAAAACAAACTGAATCGTAGAAAGTTCAGTGACTTCCCCAAGTGTCAAAATTAAGATTAGAACTCAGGAATATTTGATAACAAAATCCATTTTCATTTAGCCTGCAATGACCCAATTCCTCGGATTGATTATCAGGTCAGTCATAAGGTAAAACTGTTAAATCACTGAATTTGTTTTGCTTCCTTCAACCTTTGCCCACTGTGCCCCCACTACACCAGTACTCTTCGGAACAGCAGTAACACTTCACGTTTATGTAGTTTGCTAACACATATTATCTCATTTGATCCCAACAGCAACTTTATGAGGTAAATTAATCAGATTGTCACAAAGCGCTAACTCAGGAGACAGGAGGTCTGGGTTGGGTCAGAAGCACTTACTAGCTCTGTGACTTCAGGCAGCTTGTTTATATCTCTGCGCCTCAGTTTCCTCATCAGCAAATGTATTAGTCCGTTTTCACACTGCTATAAAGAACTACTTGAGACTGAGTAATTTATAAAGGAAAGAGGTTTAATTGACTCACAGTTCAGCATGGCAGGGAGGTCTCAGGAAACTTACAATCATGACAGAAGGCGAAGGGGAAGCAAGAACCTTCTTCGCAGGGTGGCAGGACAGAGAGAGAGAGAGAGAGCAGGGGAAACTGCCTCTTTTAAACCATCAGATCTCGTGAGAACTCCCTCATTATCTTGAGAACAGCATGGGGGAAACTGCCTCCATGATCTAATTACCTCTCATCAGGTCCCTCCCTCGATAAGTGGGGATTACAATTCGAGGTGATATTTGGGTGGGGACAGAGCCAAACCATATCAGCAAAATAAGGCAGTGGGTCTCTAAAGTTCTGCTCTGCTCTAAAATTCCATGATTTATCCATTTAACAGATGCAATGACTGAGATTCAGAGATGTTAACTCATTTGTCCAAAGTTGCACCACTAATAAGGACCAAACTGAATCTTAGTGCAATTATCCTGTCTCCAAATTTTTACTATTTCATAGTGCTCCAGGAAGTCTCATGCCGGGTTGAGAGCATGAATTTTGGAATCAGACTTCCTGTGTGTGAATCCTAGTTTGACTTACCCTATCTCTGCCTCAGTTTTCGCATCTGAAAAGTGAGATTTAATAAAAGTACTTATCTCATTGGCTTGTTATAAAAGTTAAAGGGGCCAGGCACGGTGGCTCACACCTGTAACCCCAGCACTTTGGGAGGCCAAGGCAGGCGGATCACCTGAGGTCAGGAATTCGAGACTAGCCTGGCCAACATGGTGAAACTCTCTCTCTACTAAAAGTACAAATATTAGCCAGGCATGGTGGTGGGCACCTGTAATCCCAGCTACTTGGGAGGCTGAGGCAGGAGAATCGCTTGAACCCAGTAGGTGGAGGTTGCAGTGAGCCGAGATAAGGCTGTGCTCCAGCCTGGGTGACAGAGTGACACTCCATCTCAAAATAAATAAACAAATAAATAAGTAAATAAATATAAGTTAAAGGAATGAAATACGTAACACATATAAACTTGAAGTTTACATGCTAAAAAACGGTTTATATGCTGAAAAGCAGTTTATATGTGAGCATCCGTGTTTTAAGCTCAACCACTACTGTGATGTCCTAGACATCTTCCCAAGAGAACTACGGTAGCATCCTTGTGTCTGTGGTGTCACTGACCTGCCAGGAACAAATATATAAATATATAATGGATTCCGTATCTCTTTACTATAATTAATATCATTTTTTATTATCATTTCCCTTGCACCATTTACACCGAACCTTAGTCTGTCCTCCCCAGTAGAGCCACTTGCTCCTTTTCCTCTCCTGGGTCTCAGCCTAGGAATACAGCATTAAATTAAGGAGCTGAGAAATGCATCCTAAGCAAATAAATGGAAGTTTCACATTTGCGTTTCAGCAGGGAATTTCCGTAGATAATAATCACCTTAACATGTCTTGAGTCCTTACTAGGTGTCAGGCACTGTGTTAAGAACCACTTTATGAACATAAGAGAACAAAGCTAAGGATGGGCACTTCTATGGAGATATTTTATAATAAGGATCCTGTTGTGTTCCTCAAATTATCACCCAGGTGTCAGCCAGCTGTTTTTTTGAATTTTTTTTTTTTTTTTTTTGAGACGGAGTCTCGCTCTGTGGCCCAGGCTGGAGTGCAGTGGCCGGATCTCAGCTCACTGCAAGCTCCACCTCCCGGGTTCACGTCATTCTCCTGCCTCAGCCTCCCGAGTAGCTGGGACTACAGACGCTCACCACCTCGCCCGGCTAGTTTTTCTATTTTTTAGTAGAGACGGGGTTTCACCGTGTTAGCCAGGATGGTCTCGATCTCCTGACCTCGTGATCCGCCCGTCTCGGCCTCCCAAAGTGCTGGGATTACAGGCGTGAGCCACCGCGCCCGGCCCAGCCAGCTTCTTTAATGGAGCCAGCCTGTTGCGTGTTTCTTCTCTAATAGAGTCACAGCCTGCCTTTTTGTTCTCACTGTTGCCAAATTCAAATGTTTTCACATGATAGTAGTCTAGGCTGATTTGGATCTCGAAGTAATTATTCCTAGAGACCAAAGATCCTAGTAGCAAAGGAATTATAAGCCTTGATGAAATGCCGCACTGCCACGCTCACTCTTTGTTAAAAGAGAAGTAAGTTTTCTCTGGTGAAGAATTTACCAGAATACTCTCACATGCACACGACGATTGAAGTGGCGCTTTCGTTTCTGCTGTTATTGCTGAGGCTGCTGTTTAGGTCAAGGTGAGGTCAAGGGATAGAGGGTTGCAGCTGGGCCGAGGACCTGAAGAGTTGCCAGTCTGACCACCAATCTGACTTTGAATCTCATTGTAAGGGCGAAAAGAAAACATGATTTTTTAAACCAGAATCTTTTATCTTAATCAGTGCAATGTGCAGCTTCCCCTGTGTTCCAATTTGAAATGTGCAGGTCCTTCAGGAGAGTGGATTGAAGAACTGACTGAGAAGCCCCAGCACGTGAGTGTCCACGTTTTAAGCTCAACCACTGCCTTGATGTCCTGGACATCTTCCCAAGAGAACTACAACAGCACCATTGTGTCTGTGGTGTCGCTGACCTGCCAGAAACAAAAAGAAAGCCAGAGGCTTGAAAAACAGTACTGCACTCAGGTAAAGGAGAGAAAATGAGGATGGGCTCGCCAGTCCCACCTAAGCACAGCCTCACGGGGCAATGCCAAGGAGGCAACTGCAGGAAGCCATGCTGAGGTCTGCTGGGATGGGTGTGTTGTATGAGTGTGCCCAAGAGCCAGAGGGGCCAAAAATGAGTGGGAATGGCTTTTCCATGGCACTGTCATCTCCCTTTCTCTTCATAGGAGGGTCATGTTCCTTTCTCTTTCATTCCTTATTCAAAAGAATTTGCTGAGCACCTATGATGTGCCAGGTACTAAGATAGATGTTAGAAATTTTTAAACATCCTGCTCTTGCAGAGCTTATAATCTAGTGAGAACGATAGATAAGTGAACCTATAATGACTGCACTGTATAGAATAAGGCCTCAGCTTAAAATGAATGATGAGAGTCCAGAGGAGTTCACAGAAGAAGGAGCTGAGCATGAGTAACATGGATGAAGGGGAAAGAGGATTTGGAAACTGGTTGGAGAAAACATCGCGGAGGAGACAACCAAGCAGAGGGTTGGAGGTTTTTTGTTTGTTTGTTTTACTTTTTTCCATTCCTTTAATTTTCATTTTTACTGTAAAAGTAAAATATTCTTGTTTAAAAAAAAAAAGAAAAACTTAAAAATGTAAAGAATATAAAGTAGGCTGGGCATGGTGGCTCACACCTGTAATCCCAGCACTTTGGGAAGCCAAGGCGGGTGGACCACCTGAGGTCAGGAGTTCAAGACCAGCCTGGCCAACATGGTGAAACCTCGTCTCCACTAGAAATACAAAAATTAGCCAGGCGTGGTGGCACGTGCCTGTAATCCCAGCTGCTAGGGGAAGCTGAGGCAGGAGAATCGCTTGAACCTGGGAGGTGGGGGTTGCAGTGAGCTGAGATATCGCCACTGTACTCCAGCCTGGGTGACAAAGCAAGACTCGGTCTCGAAAATAAATAAATAAATAATATAAAGTAAAAAAACTACCCCCTCAGCAGTCACAACGGAAAAGAGCTTTGAAGAATATAGAGGAGTCAGCTGTGCACAGAGGGGAGCGAGGGGCAGGCAGAGACAGTGTGCGACTCAGTAGTTCTGTGAGTGGCTAGCAGAAGGAATGCACATGCCAGACCAACCCTTAGTAAAACCGTGCGACTGGAGCCGAGTGGACCTTGCTCTCAGATGCCCTGAGAACCTGGGGCCCAGTCCTATTTTTCTAAATTCTGGCCTTATGTTTTTACATGATCAAATTCGGTGGTTCTTGGTGTCTTACAAATATATTTTCTTCCCTAAAGGCAAAAGGAAAAAAATATTATCAATTCATGTGGAGTACATTGGAAATGTAATGTGCAGAAGAGATGTTTGCTGTATGAGAGCTATTTGGGATGTTTCCATTCCTCCCAGGAAAATTAAGCATTTAATGAAATTCAAACAATGATAAATTGTAAATTGATAAGATGAATTCAGGAATCGTGTTCTTTGAAGCACTAGAAAGCCATAGAATGCTGAGATAAGCCCTTACTTGAGAATGAGGCGTCCCTTGAGTTGAATTAAATTAAGGAATAAATATGCTAAACTGATTAACTAGTAATCACAGTTCATTGTGTAACTTATTAGCTTCCTTTCCTGAGCGTACCCAAGATGACTGACTCATTACATTGACAGAAAAACGCGTTTTCCCTACAGACCTTGACCTAGAACTCAACTGCTTCAAGGTAGATTTCTCCCCTTGCCCTACCTAATGTACACATTATATATCTTTCACATAAGATTACAAAGGTTAAAGGAAGAGACAGCTATTGTAAATTATCAATGAGCCAGAAAAGACCAGTCCAAATGTACTTTTACAATATCTTCTCAAAATGCAAATAGGAAAACAGAACATGAAATGTCCTATTCAGCATTATAAGCAAGAAGACTAATATTTAAAGGGGAGAACAGAAATGAGACCACCATGCTAGGCATCATCTCAATTACCAAAAGAACTTTTTGAGATTTGTATAATATCATATCACTATAGTCCATTATGCCACTAAATGAATGTGTAGAAAAGCACCAATGGAAAGATCACATAAAGTGGAAATAAGACCATCTCAGACTCAAAGGAACCTACACTATCATCTAGTTCAACACTATTATTTAAGAGTCTATCATATACAGGTGCAGTGGCTCACGCCTGTAATCCCAGCACTTTGGGAAGCTAAGGTGGGCAGATCACTTGAGCTCCGAAGTTCAAGACCAGCCTGGGCAACATAGAGAAACCCTGTCTCCACAAAAAAATAAAAATAAAAAAATTGTCTATCATATACTTATTTTGACTACTATGCTCTCTAGTACATTTTTCTCCTTATTCCTTTAGCTAAGGAGGAATAGAATAGAACTGGTATCCAGTTGGAGAGACATTGGACTCAACTAAATTCTCAGGAATGAGGACTAAGACAGTCAGGAAAAATATTAGGATGCTAAATGAGTGGAAATTAAGGGGGAGTAGAGTGTGGAATTATTTTGTAAAAAATAAAACACATTACTTAACATGCAGAATGCAGAGGCATTCCACTTTTCCTCCTCCAACACACACCCAAGGAGGTCCAGGCTAAATAAAAAGGCATGGAGAAACATAGAAGTGTACATATAGGTTAGCAGCTCAGTAAATATTCAGAAATTGGGGAGGATGGAAACTAGTGTTTATAACTTATTACCAAGTCAGGTAATCTGTAATCCAATTACCCTTTTGTCATTTTTTAAATAATATGATGTATGTGCCCATAGCTACTTCTTATTCTTGTTTGTTTGTCTCTTTGTATGTTTTTTATGAGACGGAGTCTCGCTCTGTTGCCAGTCTGGAGTGTGGAGTGCAAAGTCACAATCTTGGCTCACTGCAAACTCCGCCTCCTGGGTTCAAGCAATTCTCCTGCCTCAGCCTCCCAATTAGCTGGGACTACAGGTGCACGCCACCACACCCAGCTAATTTTTGTATTTTTAGTTGAGACGGGGTTTCACCATGTTGACCAGGATGTTCTCAATCTCTTGACCTCATGATCCGCCCACCTCAGCCTTCCAAAGTGGTGGGATTACAGGTGTGAGCCACCGTGCCCGGTTATAATGGCATATTTAAACAGCTATGATTCCAGATAGTCATTTGAATAGTTAGAATCAACTATTACCTAAAATATTATCAAAAGAAAGGAACCTTAAATCACCCTGAAACAATCTATACTCCTTATGTCCTTTATTATTCTAAACATTCTAAATAGGCAAAATGGGTGATTAATGAGCTAGGTCAGCATTTACACTTATAGTCACATGTCTACAATGTGTTAAGTTTAAATGGAGCAATTTTTTTGGTTTTTGGGGGGTTTTTTTGAGATGGAGTCTGGCTCTGTCACCCAGGCTCGAGTGTAGCGGCGTAATCTCGGCTCACTGCAACCTCCACCTCCCAGTTGCAAGCGATTCTCTTGCCTCAGCCTCCCAAGAAGCTGGAACTACAGAAGTGAGCCACCACGCCTCGCTAATTTTTGTATTTTTAGTAGAGTCGGGGTTTCACCATGTTGGCCAGGCTGGTCTCGAATTCCCAACCTCAGGTGATCTACCCGCCTCGGCCTCCCAAAGTGCTGGGATTATAGGCGTGAGCCACTGCACCCGGCCTGGAGCAGTGTTGATAATATAACACATTATGTGGTTCAATAGCATATTATTTATGTATATATGTTAGAAGAAGGCCTAGAAGAATGCACATCAAAATGTCAGGATTTGTGGGAGGAGAACAAACAAGACTTCCAATTTACTTCATTTGTTCTTCTATTGGGTGAGCAATTTTTACAATAAGCATATATGTTTTATCATATAAAGTATATTTAAAAAAATAAAATAATACTGCTTAGTCGTGGATAATATGCATCTTCTTATCATAGTTTCTCTCTTTAGAAAATTCTCTATCAGGCTGGGCATGGCAGTTCACGCCTGTAATCCCAGCACTTTGGGAGGCCAAGACAGGAGAGGCGCTTGAGACCAGGAGTTTGAGACCAGCCTGGCCAACATAATGAAACCCTGTCTCTACTAGAAACACAAAAATAAGCTCAGCATGATGGCGCACACCTGTAATTCCAGCTACTTGGGTAGCTGAAGCACAAGAATCGCTTGAATCCAGGAGGCAGAGGTTGCAGTGAGCCAAGATCGTGCCATTGCACTCCAGCTTGGGCAACGGAGTGACAGAGCAAGACTCTCTCTCAAAAAGAAAGAAAAGAGAAGAAAGAAAGAGAGAAAGAGAGGAAGAAAGGAAAGAAAGAAAGAAAGAAAGAAAGAAAGAAAGAAAGAAAGAAAGAAAGAAAGAAAGAAAGCAAGCAAGCAAGCAAGCAAGCAGAAAAGAAAAGAAAGAGAAAGACGAAAGGAGGGAGGGAGGGAGGGAGATAGGGAGGGAAGGAAGGAAGGAAGGAAGGAAAATTCTCTATCAGATGAAGAGATCTAGTTGACTAAATCTGCCTATATGGCTTCCAGCAGAATTAAAAATCTAAAAGTTGTGCAAGAAACCCTGATATGAAAGAGTATAAATAGGAAAGAAAGAATGAAAATGCCAATTTATTAATTCAGTGTAATCTTATTTTGTTCAAGCCAGTGGAAAGTAAATTTTGGTATATGGCTCCTTTTACTTACATGTAGAGCAAGTTGTACCAATTCAGATTACATAATTTCTACTGTGTATAATCAGTTTCCAGTGTGGAAAGGTTTAAAATTCATATCATATCACCAGTTCTATATGAATCCTTAAAATCTTAAAATGAGGCTCCAAAAAACACCTTACAGCATAGAGAAGCTGTAAACAACATTGTTCTCCATTGATTCATGTTCCTTCTTGGAGCAATTCCACAATTTTATGTATCCTAGAGGTCAAAAAGTTAATAAGATGAATAAAGGTTAGTATTTATTGATACTTGGTTTAAACATTCTCAAACTCTATGAGGTATATAATTTTATTACCTATATTTTAGCAACGAAGTAACCAAGGCAAGAATTTTCAATAAATTATAAAGCATAAATAAACCCCCATGCTAATAATGAGCAGAGTCAGGATTTGATTCCAGGTAGTCCGAAAAAAGAACTTGTGTTCTTTCCACCAAGCAATACTGTCTTAAATATTAGACACTGAAGGCCAAAGCAGCACCTTAACCTCTTAGTTGAATTATCAATCATTGTGCGTGCCAACATTCAACTTTAATAAATGCATTTTATTCATGTATATGTTCTCACTGTTTTTCTCTATATGGTATTTGTTATGTATCCAAATTTTTTTTAAAAGAGCAGGGCCAGGTGTGGCGGCTCACGCCTGTAATCCTAGCACTGTAGGAGGCCCAGGCAGGCAGATCACCTCATGTCAAGAGTTCAAGACCAGCCTGGCCAACATGGTGAAACCCTGTCTCCACTAAAAACACAAAAATTAGCTGGGCGTGGTGGTGCGCAACTGTAATCACAGCTACTCAGGAGTCTGAGTCAGGAGAATCGCTTGAACCTGGGAGGTGGAGGTTGCAGTGAGCTGAGATCGTACCACTTCACTCCAGCCTGGGCGACAGAGCAAGACTCCGTGTCAAGAAAAAAAAGAAAAAAAAGAACAGTAAACAAGGTCTCATCTAAATGAGAAGTGTTCTCTACAGTATTATTTTAGGGGGCTACAACAGCCTGGCAGGGTGCTTACCAGGACATCTCAATGGGGTTAGCACAGTGACCTGCCCATAGTGTAGATTAGAGATCCCAGCACTAGGCTTCCAGTCCCAACACTGCATCTAAATATATGACCTTGGCCATTCTCTGGCTTTACTACATTTATTAAATGAGCACTTTGGACTAGGTCATCTCTAAGGTCATTTCCATTTCTTTTTTTTTTTTTTTTTTTTTTTTAAGAGCTTGTTTCACTCTGTTTCCCAGGCTGGAGTGCAGTGGCACGATCTTGGCTCACTGCAACCTCTGCCTCCTGGGTTCAAGCAATTCTCCTACCCCAGTCTCCTGAGTAGCTGAGATTACAGGCACCCACCACCATGCCCAGCTAATTTTCTTTGTATTTTAGTAGAGACAGGGTTTCACCATGTTCGTCAGGCTGGTCTTGAACTCCTGACTTCAAATGATCCGCCTGCCTTGGCCTCCCAAAGTGCTGGGATTACACGCGTGAGTCACTGTGCCCGGCGGTCATTTCCATTTCTATAATTAGATATTATATGCTTCTAAGTGACAAGAGACTAAAGACATTTCTGTACTGATATTTGCATGTAATCAGCTGACACTACAATTTAGAATGTCAAACTATCCTCTTGGTATTGCTGATTTGATTATGGTTAGAGGCTGATGTGTCTCTAGTGTGCATAGTTACAATTGACATTGATGGGTATAAAGCAGTTCACAGGGCTTAGAATAGAAAAATTTGAATCTTCTAGGTTCCCTTCAAAGTTCACATAAACTATAAATCATCCTAATTTTGGAATCTGACAGCTTCAGTAAAGCCTTCTGGATTTCAAAGTCATCTGTGATTCCAAAAAGAGTCTCTGAATATTATTTCAGCCTCTGTGTAACATTCTGAAAGCCCAGCTCTAAATAAATCTTATCGGGTGTTTGGTTTAAAGGTGAACTCAAGCAAACCTGTTATTGAAAATCTGGTTCCTGGTGCCCAGTACCAGGTGGTAATATACCTAAGGAAAGGCCCTTTGATTGGACCGCCTTCAGATCCTGTGACATTTGCTATTGGTAAGTTGCTGGCCAAAAGAAGAATGAGTGACCTATATGTTAGGGTACAGACTGGAGGGGTGCAATGTGCAAGCTCAAATCGTTATCATCATATTTGGAAAGCCTATCTTAGTTCATCCAATATGCTACCTTCAGAGTAATAAACAACTAGAATTGTATACTTGGAAAACATTCTTAATATTTATTACTTGTGGAAAAACTCAGAGGCAAACATACTTACTTTAGTTTTCAATGATTACACAACAAGAGTAAAGCTGTGTGCCGTGGCACACACCTACAGTTCCAGCTACTTGGGAGGCTGAGGTAGGAGGACTGCTTGAGCCCAGAAGTTGTTTTTTGTTGTTGTTGTTGTTTTTGAGACAGAGTCTCGCTCTGTCACCCAGGTTGGAATGCAGTGGTGCGATCTCAGCTCACTGCAACTTCCGCCTCCCAGGTTCAAGCAATTCTCCTGCCTCAGCCTCCTGAGCAGCTGGAACCACAGGCACATGCCACCATCCCTGGCTAATTTTTTGTATTTTTAGAAGAGACGGGGTTTCACCATGTTAGCCAGGATAGTCTCGATCTCCTGACCTCGTAATCTGCCCGTCTTGGCCTCCCAAAGTGCTGGGATTACAGGCATGAGCCACCACGCCTAGCCGAGCCCAGAAGTTTTAATCCAGCCTTGGTAACACAGCAGACCCTGTCTCAAAAAAAAAAAAAAAGAGAAAGAAAGAAAATAAGAAAGAAAGAAAGAGAGAAAGAGAAAGAAAGAAAGAAAGAGAGAGAGAGAGAGAGAAAGAAAGAAAGAAAGAAAGAAAGAAAGAAAGAAAGAAAGAAAGAAAGAAAGAAAGAAAGAAAGAAAGAAAGAAAGAAAGAAAGAAAGAAAGAAAGAAAGAAAGAAAGAAAGAAAGAAAGAAAGAAAGAAAGAAAGAAAGAAAGAAAAGAAAAGAAAAGAAAGAAAGAAAGAGAAAGAAGGAAGAAAGAGAAAGAAAGAAGGAAGAAAGAGAAAGAAAGAAAGGGAAGGAAGGAAGGAAGGAAGGAAGGAAGGAAGGAAGGAAGGAAGGAAGGAAGGAAGGAAGGAAGGAAGGAAGGAAGGAAGGAAGGAAGGGAGGGAAGATTGAAAGATGAAAGGAGGAAGGGAGGGAGGGGGAGGGCAGGGAGAGTCAGGAAGGAAGAGGAGGAAGCAAGGAAGCGAGGAAGGAAGTAAGGGAGGGAGGGAGAAAGGGATTGTATCAGAAGAGTGAAAATTTGGGTCATTAAGTAGAAGTTTGAGGCCATTGCTAAGACAGTAAACATTCCTTCTTAACTTTATTTTTCTACCCCCTCCTCTCTTCTTTTTAGTTCCCACAGGAATAAAGGATTTAATGCTCTATCCCTTGGGTCCTACGGCAGTGGTTCTGAGCTGGACCAGACCTTATTTAGGCGTGTTCAGAAAATACGTGGTTGAAATGTTTTATTTCAACCCTGCTACAATGACATCGGAGTGGACAACCTACTATGAAATAGCAGCAACTGTCTCCTTAACTGCATCCGTGGTAATCTTTCCTTAACCAACTGTCACTCTTTCCTATGGGAACAGGCAAGCCTTTATGTACCAAATGTATCTTTAAAAAATTATCTATAAATTTGATTATTTTGTAAATACACATAGTGTGTTAGTTCAGTTTCATGTTGCTGATAAAGAAACACCTATGACTGAGCAATTTACAAAAGAAAGAAGTTTAATTGGACTTACAGTTCCACGTGGCTGGGGAAGCCTCACAATCACGACAGAAGGCAAGGAACAGCAAGTCACGTCTTATACAGATGGCAGCAAGCAAAGAGAGCTTGTGCAGGAAAACTCCATCTTATAATAACCATCAGATCTCATGAGACTTACTATCACAACAACGGCATGGGAAAGACATGCCCCCATGATTCAGTTACTTCCCACAAGGTCCCTCCCACAACACGTGGGAATTCAAGATAAGATTTGGGTGGGAACACAACCAAACCATAGTATTCTTCCCCTTGCCCCTCCCAAATCTCATGTCCTCACATTTCAAAACCAACCATGCCTTCCCAACAGTCCTGAAAAGTCTTAACTAATTAACTCGAAAGTGCACAGTCAAAAGTCTCATCTGAAACAAGGCAAGTCCCTTCCGCTCATGAGTCTGTAAAACCAAAACCAACTTAGTTACTTCCCAGATACATTTGGGGTACAGGCATTGATACAGCTGTTCCAAATGGGAAACATTAACCAAAACAAAAAGGCTACAGGCCCTATGCAACTCCAAAATCCAGTGGGACAGTCAAATCTCAAAGCTCCAAAATTATCTCCTTTGACTCCATGTCTCACATCCAGGTCATACTGATGCAAGAGGTGGGTTCCCATGGTCTTGGGCAGTTCCACTCCTGTGGCTTTGCAGGATGTATCCCCCCTCCTGCCTGCATTCACAGGCTGGCATTGAGTGTCTGCAGCTTTTCCAGGTGCACAGTGCAAGCTGTCAGTGGGTCTACCATTCTGGGGTCTGGAGGATGGCGGCCCTCTTCTCACAGCTCCACTAGGCAGTACCCCAGTAGGGACTCTGTGTGGGGTCTCTGGCCGCACATTTCCCTTCTACATTGCCCTAGCAGAGGTTCTCCATGAGGGCCCTGCCCCGCTGCAGCAAACTTTTGCTTGGGCATCCAAGTGTTTCCATACATTTTCTGAACTCTAAGTGGAGGTTACCAAACCTCAGTTCTTGACTCCTGTGCACCCACAGTCTCAACACCACATGGAAGCTGCCAAGGCTTGGGGCTTGCACCCTTTGAAGCCACCACCTGATCTCTACGTTGGCCCCTTTCACCCATGGCTAGGATGCAGGGCACCAAGTCTCTAGGCTGCACACAGCACAGGGACCCTGGGCCTGGGCCACGAAACCACTTTTTCTTCCCAGACCTCCAGGCCTGTGATGGGAGGGGCTTCCATGAAGACCTCTAACCTGACCTGGAGACATTTTCCCCATTGTCTTGGGGATTAACATTCAGCTCCTCATTATTTATTCAAATTTCTGCAGCCAACTTGAATTTCTCCTCAGAAAATGGGATTTTCTTTTCTATCACATTGTCAAGTTGCAAATTTTCCAAACTTTTATGCTCTGTTTACCTTTTAAAACTGAATGCCTTTAACAGCACCAAGTCACCTCTTGAATGCTTTGCTGCTTAGAAATTTATTCTGCCAGATACCCTAAATCATCTCTCTTAAGTTCAAAGTTGCAAAATCCCTGGGGAGGCACAAAATGCTGCCAGTCTTTTCGCTAAAACATAAAAAGAATCACCTTTGCTCCAGTTCCCAACAAGTACTTCATCCGCATCTGAGACCACCTCAGCCTAGATTTCATTGTCCATATCATTATCAGCATTTTGGTCAAAGCCATTCAACAAGTCTCTAGGGAGTTCCAAACTTCCCCACATTTTACTATCTTCTGAGCCCTCCAGACTATTCCAACTTCTGCCTGTTACCCAGTTCCAAAGTCACTTCCACATTTTTAGGTATCTTCTCAGCAGCACCCCACTCTCAATACCAGTTTACTGTATTAGTTCATTTTCATGCTGCTGACAAAGACATACACAAGACTGGGCAATTTACAAAAGAAGGAGGTTTAATAGGGCTTACAGTTCCACATGGCTGGGGAAGCCCCACAATCATGGCAGAAGGCAAAGAGGAGCAAGTCATGTCTTACATGGATGGTACCAAGCGAGAGAGCTTGTGCAGGAAAACGCCCCCTTATAATAACCATCAGATCTAATGAGACTTACTCACTATCATCAGAACAGCACGGGAAAGACCTGCCCCCATGATTCAGTTACCTCCCACCAGCTCCCTCCCACAACACGTGGGAATTCAAGATGAGATTTGGGTGGGGATACAACCAAACCATATCAGATAGATATGGCTATTTTCAAGGTTTTTTCGTTGTTTTTGCTTTTAGGTTTTGAGATTCTCTTTTGTTTTGAGAGGGAGGGAAAGAGATAATTGTGTGAAGCTAGCAGTCATCTCTAATTGAATGTATTTGTTAATCAACATTTTTTCCTAAGCACAGAATAGAGCAATCAAGTGCTTATTGCTTCTCCCAGATCCTGGGGAGGAACACAAAGAGATTTCCCTTTAGTGTTCAATAGTTAGTTTGACACTGCCTAATTTTAATGATGCCTCTTCGTGGCATCCACAGATCAATTAAATACCTCTAATGTCAGACTTTTAGAGGATGGTTTTTAAGAAAACAGGTAAAAATTGGTCTTTCTGAAATTGAGATAATTTTGAAAAGTGTAGATTACCCATGGACTATTCACAAAGTACACAATTGCTCTCTACCCAGTTGAAGACTCTGAAGGACTCCTGTTCATGGTTTACCTTGAAAAAACACCAAGTTGTGAGAGGTTACTTGTCTTAGAAATAGGGAGAAATGTATGTACAGTCACTTATAAATAAGCACTATTTCACGTGTGTAATATTACGAAATTGCAAAATGAAACAAATATTGGAAATCTTTGGCTGTATATCTCTAAATCACTTTTTAAAATTTATATTTTTATATTTTACTTTATATCTCATTTCATTCTAGAAAGAATATTTTATTATAGTAAATTTAGGAAATACAAAAAGACAATATAAAGGAAAATTAAAATTACTTATTAATTTTTTATGAAAGTAACTCTACCCCAAAAATAGTACTTTCTCCCACAGTCTTTTGTCTCCCTGCTTGCTTTTCTCATTCAGAGAATAGCTAATCTGCTGCCAGCATGGTACTACAACTTCCGGGTTACCATGGTGACGTGGGGAGATCCAGAACTGAGCTGCTGTGACAGCTCTACCATCAGCTTCATAACAGGTGAGGCGTGTGTGGGGAATGGTTCCATGAGGAGGGAGCATTATTGTGAGGAGTTACCAAGGTTCCAAATCTCTAGAAAGTGCCAGTCATTCACCCAGCACTGGTGAACATCAGTTTCATGGGAGATAATATTGATTCTGATGATTCATTATTTTGTTTAGTTGATAATCTTTAAAAATCAAAATACCATTTTTATTCTGAGCTACCACCATTGACTTATTTTATTCTGAGGCACCTTAATTTATGTACTCCCCAGCTGGGATTGATTAGAATAGAGATATGGCAGGCACAGCCATCAGCTTCACACTACACAGTCAATTGATTTTACCCATATGATTATTATATTTGTTAGAGTGCCTCCATTTTCTTATTAATTAAGCCATTTTTAAAGTCATAGGCTGACTGCAGTAGGGTCCATTGTGGAAATAAAAAAATAGGGTTTAGAGACAGATGGATCTGGATTTGAATAGACCCTCCCACACACCACATATAATCTTGAGCACGTTAACGTTTCTAAACCTGTTTTTTTTTAATGTGGAAAATGAGGATGATAATAGTATCAGTTGTCTGTTATTACAACTTCATTATTATATAAGCTCCTTTGCAAAATACATGGCACAAAGTTTAAGCACTTAAAAAACGATTAGTCTTAGATCCTCGGAAACCTTAAAATATGTAGTTGCATCATCAGTAGTCAGAGATAGCAATGAAAAGGGGAAATTCATCAAAGAAACACTAATCTTTGTTGTTTGAACTAAGACGTTTCAAGAAACTTTTATCAAATGACAAGGTTGTAATTAAAGTTGTCCTGAGAAAACAGAGGAGAAAAATACTGCTTAGAAGAATAATTTGGCAAACAGTTTCCTCAGTGGACATCTAGTTAACGCTGTTGAAATTTATCAGTGAAAAAAAGTGAAAAGAAATCAATGATCTGTGAATTCTTACACAATTAACTTCCATAAGCATGTCTCTTTTCTCTACTAACCAAAATCCAGAGCACTTTTTGTTCCATATTTTAATAGTAATATTAGAGCATAAAAGTGAAAGAATACCCAAAAAGGAGAAAATAGCAATTACTTGGCAAGCACTGTGTTAGGCGTTTACCTATATTGATAATCACATATTTAATTATAATTAAACTTCACTGTATCAATAATTCTTATAATTTAACTATATTGATATAAACGTTCTGAGAACGCTCTTTCCTTCTCACCGCAACAGGTGTCTAGAAAAAGCCCAGATGTAACATCTCAACCTGGGACTGCTCATTTCTAGCTGTCAAACTTTGAGCAAATTACCTTAATGATTCTGGGCTTCTATTTTCTTACCGGTAGAACCCCCTAAAATGTCAGCTAAATCGGCTCTAAAGCCTACTTGGAGACAACTGGTTAGGAGAGCAAAACTTAATATATTGAACACCACCTTGATAGTCTTTGCACTGTCTCTTAAGCGGGGCAAAAGAAATGAAAGATTATTAGGATTTGGCTTTCTGGTTCGAGCGGTTTAAAGTATGCCTTTCAAGATGGGAAACTGACTAGGATTCGGCATACTTCATAACAGTTTAAATGGACATAGCAAGCCTGGATTCATAAACTATGGTTAATAAACAAGCTACTTACCTGGTAAGCAGTCTGTTGTCTCCAATGTATTGATGTTGACGATTTTCTATCTTTTCCTGGGTCAAATAAATAAATGATGCTGAACCAGCAGTCTACAGGTATTGTCTGAGCATATTGACAGAGATGGTCTCAATTCTCACATCTATAAAATGGGTATAATAATAAATAAATAATAATAAATATCTCACAGTATGTGTGAGAATTAAATCATGTAACGTAAGTCACTATTATAATATATATGATATATTATTATCATGTTTATACTTATTTTTTAAACCAGTTGAAAATTGTAGTAGGCTTTTTTTTAATCTTCTTTTTTTTACATTTTACTTTAAGTTCTGGGATGCATGTACAGAACATGCAGGTTTGTTAGATAGATATACATGTGCCATGGTGGTTTGCTGCACCTATCAACCTGTCATCTAGGTTTTAAGCCCCACATGCATTAGGTATTTGTCCTAATGCTCTCCCTCCCCTTGCTCCCAACCCCCAACAGGCCTCATATAATGCTAATACTTATGACAAACATTCATAACTAGCTATGCTTTCAAAAATAATTATTCACTGAAGAATTTGTAATATATAAAGTAAAAACGCATGTGTGTGATGTTTTTTACCTTCTTATTTAAAGCAAATAAGAATCTCATGCTTAAGTCTCCTATGCTTTAATTTTCCAAATTGTGTGGTATAAAAGGAAATAAGAACAAAATATTTGAATTAGGTGTGATTTATTCGGAACTCAAGTATACCATCTTCGTTAGGCAATTCAGTTGACTAGCCCTCAATCGTAGTAATTATGCTGAGGGGCTAAATTATTAATAAACAAATAGTGACATCTTGTGGCCTTCCAGCAATATGCTAGGTTTTAAAGCAACAACATGGAAATAAAAATCTGACAAGTTGAGAGGAAAGATACATACTTCTGGGTTTGCAATTTTAAAGATATTTCTTTTCCTCACTAAAATTGGAACATGAGAAAATATCCTTTGAAGAAATATATGCATAGATTCTTGTATATGATGAAATATGTTGGAATATATTAGGACGTTATAAGGAAGCCAAGGTTATTTTCCTTTAGTAGAATATTCTGAAATACGATGTCGATTTCTGTTACTTGTTACATGAATTATCTTTCAAGATTTTATTGCTAAGCATACTATATAAATGCTACTCCTATTTCACATGAAACAAAAATGCATTTTTACTTTATATATTACAAATTCTTCAGTGAATATTTTTGAAAGCATAGCTAGTTATGAATGTTTGTTGTAAGTATTAGCATCATATTAGGAGAAATGATTCTTTATAGAAAATTTCCAAAGATTTTAGTTGACATTGTGCTGTATCTCAGAATGGAACACCGACTGTCTTCAGACCAACGTACACATGATATTTAAATTCAACTGCGTATTTGTTTTTTAAAATAATCAGAGTTAGCAGTTACTTTAAAAAGTAATTAAAATATGTTTTCAGAGCCTATATAGTATAAAGCTTGTGATGAATTCTCCTCCCTAATTAGCAAATTTTTAATTTTTTTTTTTTCTTTTTGGCTGGGCGTGGAAGCTCACGCCTGTAATCCCAGCACTTTGGGAGACCAAGATGGGCAGATTGCTTGAGCCCAGGAGTTCGAGACCAGCCTAGGCAACATAGAAAGACCCCAGCTCTACAAAAAATACAAAAATTAGCCGGGTATGGTGGCCTGTACCTGTAGTCCTAGCTACTTGGTAGACTGAGGCAGGAGGGATGCTTGAGCCTGGGAGGTTGAGGCTGCAGTGAGCCGAGATTGTGCCACTGCACTACCGCTTGCGTGACAGAGTGAGACCCTGCCTCAAAAATAAGAATAAAAATAAAATAAATTAAAAGTAATTTTTTTTTTGAGGCAGGGTCTTACTCTGTCACCCAGGCTGGAATGCAGTGGCAGGCTCATGGTTCACTGCAGCCTGGACCTCCTGGGCTCAAATAGTCCTACCCCCTCAGCCTCCCTAGTAGCTAGGACAACAGGGTGTGCCACCATGCCCGGCTGAATTTTCTAATTTTTTGTAGAGATGGGGTTTTGCTATGTTGCCCAGGCTGGTCTCCAACTCCTGGACTCAAGAGATCCACCCACGTCAACTTCCTGAAATGCAGGGATTACAGGCATTCCCCGCTTAAATTTTTGAAAATTTAAATGTGTAAGATGATAAAGTAGCAAGCTCTGTGTTAGAATTTAGCTTCGTGGCATGATTTAAAAAAAAACAAAAAAAAAAAACAAAAAAAAAAACTTGTTCTTCCCTTCTTTTCTCTCTCACTACTCGCTCAGCAGCATTTATTAAAAGCCTATTCTCTGCAAAGCACTGGGCTAGAACACTGTAAATAATGTCTTGTTATTTTATGGAAATAACATTTGTCTTCTATCCTACTTGTAGTACTATGATCTTCTATCTTTCTACCCTTGTATCCTACTGTTCTTCATTCCCATAAATGTCTTTGCTGCAAGTAAATGAAAGAGACTTAGTTTACAGGACTCTAAGTTTTTAAATCCTACTTGAATAATAACTCCACTGACGCCTATTAATATTAATTGGTTGATGTAACAAATATACCCAAATAAGTGAACTTTTTAGGAATTTTGTAATGGTGAAATTTATATAAAAGACTTTGATATCCTCAGGTACAGATGGGTCTGGGTGTCTTGTATCTTAGATTTACAAGATGTGGGATCCCATAAAACACGTGCCCATCCTGTATCACCATCCTTCACTGTTAACGAGAGGTCCTGAAGTTACCAGGACTCTCGTGTGCTATGAATTCTAATTCGCTAAGTAGATTCTATGTAGGATTTCATGCTCTACTAGTAATTAATTTATTTATCTGTCTATTATACTAAATTGTGCTTTGTTTCTCCCTTGTAGCCCCAGTGGCTCCAGAAATCACTTCTGTGGAATATTTCAACAGTCTGTTATATATCAGTTGGACATATGGGGATGATACAACAGACTTGTCCCATTCTAGAATGCTTCACTGGATGGTTGTTGCAGAAGGAAAAAAGAAAATTAAAAAGAGTGTATGTTTCTTTGAATGCCAGTATTGGGTGTCTGTAAATTTAGTTTTATGAACTATTGAAAACCACTAAGCAATCATTTATTGACGCATCAAATGTTTGCATGCCAGTTGTCTGTTTTAGGCTCTGGAGATAAGACAGTGAACAAAAATTAAATTCTTCCTTTCATACAGCTTACCATTTAATCTTTAACAGTGAGCTGTAAGAGCTGCAACTATTGATTTCATTTATATTTAGAATTATGATTTCAGCATTTTCTTCAGGATGCCAACATTTTCAAGAAAACTACAATTAACATATTTCCAATTTTTCCCATATATCACCAACACCTAAAGATTTGGGGACTTTGGGACTACTGACTTCTTTTCTCCAAAATATGCTTTTTGATGTTTATTGATTAGGGTACAGACTAAACTACTGTAATAAAGAAACAAACAAAAGGAGAGTGGCTCAAACAAAATAGAAGTTTTTACCTCTCCCATTAAAGCACAGGACTAACCAGGCACTTCTGCTTTAAGGGGTCGTCCAGGGAGGCAAATTCTCTTTTGTTGTTCCATCTGCCACTATGCACAGTCCTTGTCTCTAGAGATAAACCTTTATCATCATTACCTCCATGTTCCAGCCTGCAGGAAGGGGAAAAGAAAAGGGAGGATGTAGGAGCCCAGCACTTACAGGATATGAACTGAACTATAAGTTGTCCATGTGACTTCTACTTAAAATCCACTGATCAGAGTTAGGTCACATCGTCCCCTCTAGCTGTAGGAGAAGATGGGAAATAACAATGGCCCTTAGGTAGGAAGCCACACGTCTACAGATATGGGTAGGTTTCTTTTAAATTTCTTAGAATGTACGTATCAGTAGCAACTCAGTAATTTTCTTTTCTAAAACCTGTTATGAATACATGAGAAAATGTCAGAATGAGACCCATTCCAAATAAGGGAATTAATCACAAAATTGTTCTGATGTATATAATGCATTGTTAAGGCTACCTTGCATTGGGCCCAGCTGAGGAATTTATAAAATTTTCAGAAGATATAACGTATCTATAATATAATAAATTGCAGAGTGCGGCATAGAACAGAGAGGGAATGTATCTGCTATAGTCCTTTAGTTTTTTGGGGTGGTGCACTGACTCATTCACTAAAAGTTTAAACCCTTGATTTTGATGATCTTGCAGGTAACACGCAATGTCATGACTGCAATTCTCAGCTTGCCTCCAGGCGACATCTACAACCTCTCAGTAACCGCTTGTACTGAAAGAGGAAGTAATACCTCCATGCTCCGCCTTGTCAAGCTAGGTAAGAAGAGGACACAGAGATGGGTGTAAAATAATCATGTTGGGAGAACTAATGTTTGCATCATTTGATTCAGCAAGACCTCCTCAATTCAATGAAATAATAACAGAAAAATGGCTAATTTTTTATGAGTAGAAAATGGACATTCATACTAGCAAAAGAGTATGTTCAACTTGGTACAAGTTTCTGTGAGTGGGATATATACTGTTCTGGGAAACAGTGGTGTTCACTATTCTTGGTTAGGTTAAAGAAACCAGGTAGTCATAGGATTTTGGAGATAGAAGCACATTAGAGATTATCTAATGCAGTGTTCCCAACCCTATAAGACAACATTTTATTTTCATATTAATATTATGTAATATTATGTAATACCCTCTTTATTATCTTAAATAGTAATGGATTTTAAAATCTACATATTGATTTTTTAAATTTTATATAGTTTCCTAACTCTAGTAAAAAATCAAGAAAAAAGAAACTAATTTATAATAAAATAATATGGATTCCCTATGTATATGTTCAGACACAACTACTCTAAAAGACATAATGAAATTACCTGATGCCTGGATATAATTAAAATGAATAAGTTGGAGTTTACAAGAAATAAAAAGATCACTAGTCTTTTATATAAGAAGCATAAAAATAAGCTAAGAAATGAACAATTTAACACAAATTAATTAATAACAAATAACTAAGCAAGCATAGATACAGGTAGATCCTAGAATAAAAACTAGAGTTAAGATAAGTACTCAAAGATGAGCTATATTGTCACAGAATGAGAGAAAGATGGAAATAATTTTAATTAAAGTAGGGACAACACACCAAAAGTTTATAAATGGCAGCACAGAAGCAAGCTGGCTTCACTCCCCTCTACCCAACGGGAAACCAAAAGCAAATATACAGCTCTGAGTTTTTCGCCAGAAACAACCCAGAACTCAAATACGAGAATGAAACAGATTCCAGAGCCGTAGAGAAGTGAAAAAACTCTGGGCAGATGGTAGGAGAATCAGGCTTCCACATTCATGACACCTCCCCCGCGATTCTGCCTGGCAACAAGTGTGCAGAAAATCTTCTGCCAACTCATGTTTCTACCCTGGAAAAAGTGAGGTTGAGGTAGTCAACTAGTTTCCCCACTATGTTATGTTCCCCTGGCAGGAAATCTGTCCTTGCCTTAAGCCACAGGAAGCATCGTGACTGCCTGAAGGGAGAAATAGCTTGAGGATAGGCAGAAACAAAGAGGTGAGGTGGAACTACCATTCCCAGTCCCAGCAACTCTGCTCTGTAACTTGGCCAAAGGAGACACCAAATCAGAGTGGCTGTTCAGCAGCACCATACTGTAGGAGGTTTATTTCACAGGTCCCTTGGGGGCATGAGACCCCTAGCCAACTTTGACACACTGCCAGGATAATTCCTTTAAGACCTTTCCTTCTCAGGACAGGCAGAGCCAGGGCAAATCTGGATTTAAGGTGCCACCTAGAGCTGACAAGTAGGTAGTGATCTAGTGGTAAAGATTTGCTAAGCAAATATAGCCAATAAAGACAAAACAAGGCAAGGCAGACATAGGAAAGTGAACTAAATAGTTAATTCTTTAATGCAAAGACATAGATCTATGCCCATAAGAAACAGCATCAAACAGGGAACTGTGACCCCCCTCCCAGAAAAGGACAAAGCAAAAATCCAATGACTGACCCTAACAAGATGGTGATTTGTGAGCTCTCTGAACACGAATTCAAAATCCAGTTTAAGGAAAATCAGTGATGTCCAGGAAAACACAGAAAAGCAATTCAGAAATTTATCAGAAAAATTTTTAAATCAAACAAAATCTTGGTACTGGGAAATATGTTTGCTGAACTGAAAAACTCATCACAGCAGAATGGACAAAGGAGAGGAATGATTCAGGGAGCTCAAAGCCTATTTGAAAACATACCATTAGAGGAGCAAAAAGAAAAATAAGACTGAAAGTAAGCGAAGTCTGCCTGTAAGACATATAAAAAAGGCTGGGCGAGGTGGCTCATGCCTGTATCCCAGCACTTTGGGAGTCCCAGGCGGGCAGATCACGAGGTCAGGAGATTGAGACCATCCTGGCTAACACGGTGAAACCCCGTCTCTACTAAAAATACAAAAAAAAAATTCGCCTGGCATGGTGGCTGAGCCTGTAGTCCCAGCTACTCAGGAGGCTGAGGCAGGAGAATGGCGTGAACCCAGGAGGTGGAGCTTGCAGTGAGCTGAGATCGTGCCACTGCACTCCAGCCTGGGCGACAGAGTCAGACTCCATCTCAACAACAACAACAAAAAAAAACCTTAAAAGATCAAACATAAGAAGTATTAGTATTCAAGGGGGAGCTGAGAAAGGAAGTTTACTCAAAGAAATAATAATAGAAAACATTCCAAAACTTGAGAAAGATATAATTAGCCAGGTTCAGGAGGGTCTGAGAATACCAAACAGATACCACTCAAATAAGATCATCCCAAAGCAGATAATAATAAAACTCTCAAAGGTCAAGAACAAAGAGAAGATCCTGAAAGCATCAAGAGAAAAGAAGCAAATAACAGGTAACAAGCTGCAATTCATCTGGCAACAAACTGTACACGCTATGAGGAAGAACATTTTCACAGTGCTCAAAGAAAAAACTGCCATCCAAGAATAATGTATCCAGCAAAACTGTCCTTCAAATATGAAGGAAAGATAAAGTATTTCTCAGAAAAACAAAAGATGAAAGAATTCACCACTACTAGACCTGTCGTACAATAAATGCAAGAGAGTTATTCAATCTGAGAGAAAAGGACACATGTAAAAAGAAAACTTTTCAAGGTATTAGACCTTTGGGAAAATTAAATACATGGACCAACCCACGATGTTCTATTACTGTAATTGAGGTGTACAATCCATCCATAACTCTGGTATAAAGCCCAAAAGACAAATCTTTTAAAAACAATAATAGCTACAGCAACCTGTTAAGAGACAGGTAATGTAAAGCATGTAAATTGAGGCAACAAAGTCAAAACTAGGGGGTGGAGAGAAATGAAGTTAAAAGGTAAATTTTTGGATGTGGTGGTTTTGCTTTTGTTTCTATTCTTTTGCTCATAATCTAAGATAAGTTGTCGTCTCTTTAAAGTAACTTGTTATGGCCAGGCATGGTGGCTCACGCCTGTAATCCAGCACTTTGGGAGGTCAAGGTTGGTGAAGCGCTTGAGCCCAGGAATTCAAGACCTCATCTCTACTAAAAAAAAAAACCAAAAAACAAAAAAAACAAAAAACAAAACAAAACAAAAAGCTAAGTATGGTGACATATGCCTGTGGTCCCAGTTACTTGGGAGGCTGAGGCAGGAGGATCACTTTAGCCCGGAGGTTGAGGCTGCAGTGAGCTGTGATTGTAACACTGCTGCACTCCAGCCTGTGTGACAGAGCAAGACCCCCATCTTAAAAATAAGCAAATAAATAAATAAACTTGTTATATCTATAAGATTTGTATAAGCCTCGTAACCACAGCACAAAATCATATAATCAGTGAATTAAAAATAAAAAACAACAAATTAATACATAGCACTTAATAATCACTTAACCACAAAGAATGAAAGAAAAAGATGATTCTCAAAACAACCTGAAAACAGGCAACAAAATGGCAGTAGTAAATCTGTACTTAGCAGTAATAACACTGGATGTAAATGGCCTCAATTCTCAATTAAAAGTCGCAGTGTGGATGAATGGATAAAAAAAATAAGACCAACTATATGTTGCCTTTAAGAAACCCACTTCACCTGTAAAGACACACAGGGACTGAAAGTGAAGGGGTGGAGAAAGATATTCCATGCAACTGGAAAACAAACAAGCAAAAAAGCAGATGTAGCTATGCTTATGTTAGATAAATTAGGCCACAAATCTAAAATTGTAAAAACAGACAAAAAGGGTTACTATATGAAAAAGAGATCAGTTTAGCAAGAGGATATAACAATTATAAATATCTACGCACCCAACACTGGAGCTCCTAAGTATATAAAGTAAACATTAATTGATCTAAAGGAACAGATAGACTTGATTACAATGATAGTAGGGGACTTCGCCACCCCACTCTCAGTAACATATAGATCATCCAACAGAATATCAATGAAGAAACAACAGAGTTAAACTACACATGAGACCTGATAGGCCTAATAGACATTTAAAGAACATTTCGTCCAACTGCTAGAGAATACACATTGTTGGAACGTTCTCTAGAATATATCATATCTTAGGACACAAAACAAGTTCCAACAAATTCAAAAAGTAGAAATCATATCAAGTATCTTTTCTGACCACAGTGGAATAAGACTAGAAAGTGATAACAAGAGAAACCTCAAAAAATACACAAACACATGGGAATTGAACATGTTCCTGAACAACAAATGAGTCAGTGAAGAAATTAAGAAAAGAATTTTTAAAATTCTTGAGACAAATGAAAATGAAAATACAACATACCAAAATCTGTGGGATATAGCAAAAGCCATAGTATGAGGGAAGTTTCTAGCAATAAATGCCCTTAAAATAAAAAAGTAAAAAGTTCAAATGCACAACCTAATGATGCACCTCAAGGAACTAGAAAAGCAAAAGCAAACCAAACACTAAATTAGTAGAAGGAAAAAAATATAAAGGTCAGAGCAGATAAATGAAATTGAGACTAAAAATAAATACAGAAGATCAACATAACAAAAAGTTGGTTATTTAAAAAGATAAAATCAACAAACCTTTGGCTAGATTGAGAAAAAAAGAGAGAAGACCCAAAGAAATAAAATCAGAAACAAAAAAGTAGACATAACAAGACACCTCTTAAATACAAAGAGTCATTAGAGGCTACTATGAACAACTATAAACCAACAAATTGGAAAGCTAGAAGAAATGAATAAACTCCTGAACATACCTAACGAGATTGAACCATTAAGAAAGAGAAAACCTTAACGAACCGATAATGAGCAATGAGATGAAAGTCATAATAAAGTCTCCTACCAAAGAAAGCCCAGGTCCTGATGGCTTGACCTGTGAATTTCACCAGACACTTAAAGAACTAATGCCAATCCTGCTCAAACTCTTCAAAAAAGTTGAATAGGAAGGAATACTTCCAAATTCATTCTGTAAGATAATATGCCAAGAAAAATAATGGGCTGTGGATGAGGAAAAACAGATACTTTAACATTCTTGCAAATGAACTGGATCTTTTTGTGTAGTGTAATGTCAAAATAATTCTTTATAGTATGACATACAACTGGAAAGTGATTGTGTAACACAAAACACATCTTCTACATTCAAAAATTGACCATTTATTGTGGTATACATTTAGTTTCTGATACTTATAGGGAAACTTGAAGACAGTATCCTAAAATCTGCCACAGACAATGGAGGATAGATTGACACAAAGTTGTGTGGTAGACTTTTAGAGGCAGTATGACTGAAAGAGTGGCAACCCAAAATTAAATGCATAAGTTCAATATGTAATTTTCACAGCAGAGATTTTATAATTTCCATATTTCAAAAATTAAGTCTATCAAATGGTAATAAAAGTGTTTTCCATATAGTTAATGCAATTTAGTAACATCATTTTTTAAGATGTCTGCTAATTTTTGTGTCTGAATCTGTCCATAGCAGTCTCAAGTCATCTCTGTTATTACATGTGTTCATATTAGCAGCTGTAAGTAAAGACTAATTCACGGTTGTTTTATTAGTAGCTTAAATACCATGGGTAGCATTGTTGACAGTGATGTACTTTGAGAAAACTTTCAGAAAATCTAAAAAGCAAAAAATACGATCTTTCCTCAATTTACCCAGTAATTGCATTTCTCCAGAACTCAATGCGTAAGTCACTGAGTCTTAAATTTCTTTGTCTCATATTTGCCATGACAAAAACTAAGTTTTTGTGCTGAAATACTTTAAAATTGTACAGGTAATTTGGAAATATGTGATGTATTGATTCGACACTATGGAAGTCAAAATTATATTATTGAATAATTTATAATTTTAAATATTATCTTATTTTGATTTAAATATGCCTTTTCATGACAACTTTCTTCTAAATTATTTTACTTAATTCCTTTATAAAAACTTTCAATTTGAAAGTCATGTGGGTTGTGGGACATGGGACAATTTTTCATCTGGTGTCCTCTTAATAATTCCAGGACAGCTAGCATTTCTAAGTCCTGACCACAAAAGAACAGCTAATTCCCTCTGTTGTGACTAATAAAAACATTCCTCCAAACTTCCAAACACCCTCAAGGGGGCGCTAGTGCTCCAGTTGAGGATCAAGGGTAGCCTCTTACCTTTCCTGCACTGAAGGCAATCTGTTCTTCCTCCCTTGTGGTCTGTCTATACTTAAATTCTACGAATGTGGAGAGCACCAACTTCCAACTTTGCATAATCTTTCTATTAAGAAAAAAGTTGCCTGTGTACCAATTCCAACCATTGTCTCTGACTCTGTCCTCTGTGGGTGTAAAGGATCATTCAAAAACTCATTTCCAGGTAACTGTAATTACTTGAAAACTGTGCTCACATTCCCAACGTCTTCCTTTTTCCAAGATTTACTATTACAGGAAGCTATTAAGTGTTTCTCAGGTCCTAGCAGCTTTCTCCAACTTACTTGGTTTTTCAGTCTCCCTTAAAATTTAAGTTCAGAGGTAGTCTTATCAAAGTAGCATTTAGTGGGCCTATTGGATACTTCACTGAAATTTCTATGTGACATCATGGTCTATGGTGCCTCAGGAATATAAGTCAAAGTCATGAACTGGTACAATTGTATCTACATAGGACTGTGAGTTAAAACCATGACAGTTTCCCAAACTTATCAAAATGTTTGGAGTCTCCATGTCTCCCTGATAACAGAATGGACTATGTAAACCAGCTTGGAAAATTTCTTTAAACTTTACAAGAAGGAAAGGTGAGTTTTCATGGAAATTATTTCTAGTTAATATAACCCTTAGAATCAATAAGCTTTTTCTTATTGGTATCTTAAATATCAAATGGAATATTGTTTCTATGTTATTCCTCTCTGTAGACAAAACAATCTGTATATGATGTGCCTTTCTTATTTTCTTGAAAACAAACAATGTTGGTTTTTATCCTTTGGTCAAAAGATCTGTTCTACTAATCATGTTATTGTGTGTATAGGCCCTTTCCATTTTGTATAACACAATGCCTGAACACGTATAACTGCTTAACAGATACTGTTGAATGAATTGAAATTGCAGACCTCAGAACATAGTATGCCAGTTAATATTTAATCAGAACAAGTTTCACCTTTCAGAGAAGTGAAATAATATCTTGCTTTAGTAGTACCTGAATTGCAGGGTGTGTGTGTGGGGGGGGGGGGGGGGGGTGTTAACAGAACTTTCATTCTAGTTGTTTTATGTTTCTTCACAGCATTCATTTTGATATATATAGAAGTCATAGTCATTCTCCTTTACAGAAAAACACAACTTTGGTACATAGATTTTTCAGAGCATGTTTGAATCAGAATGCCGTTGTTAAAGCTAGGGCCAAAATAGGTTGGACTAACCTGCAGTGCAATTTATCTGTAATAAAGGCCTCTTTAGAATGCCTCTGAATGACTCCTGCATCATGGAGGGTAGGTTCTGCCTCTATGGAAAGAAACCAAACTACCAATGAGTCCAGTATCATATAAATTAATCCAAGATGTCATGTGCAAGGATAGAAAGCCCTCAAAACAGTTGCCAATAATTCTTAATATTGTTTGATCAATAAACATCCACAAAAAGACATGCACCAATAATGATGCCTTCCCCAGGATGTTGAACCAACCATCCCATTAGGAATTTTAGGTTGCCAGCAGTTTCATGATACTTTGGTGGTATGTGACGACAGGTCACTTTGGCAGTCAGTCATTACAAATATCAATCAAATCTGCCTCTAGGACTTGTCATTTTACAAGAACTCATTGGTCTGCATATGACTGTGGCTTCAACCAGTAACCAATCGTATTTTCTAGTTTTAGTGAATCAACCTGGATCCCTGGGCCAACTTTAAGAGGACTTACTAAGTCTACCTAAGAGAATCAGTTTCCCAACCTTAAAAAAAAGAAAAAGAAAAAGAAAAAAAAAGAATGAGACGTGTTGGACACATGACAAATAGCTCTCTGGTAATAGAATATCCATTCATCAATCCATTTAACTAATACATCTTGAGAACCTTCTAACTACTACTCAGATGCCAGACTACTTGTGGTAGTAGTGATGGTAATGAACCCAGAGTGCTACTTTCACTTTCTCTTCACAAGGAGCTTATGATCTAGTGAAGGGGAAGATGGTAGTAAGTGCTATACAGTGCTCTGCAACAGGGAAATGTGGTGCAGAATGACTATGTAGTCAAAGCTTTCTTTGAGAAAGCCGTGGATAACAAGAAGAACCAGCCATGAAAAGGCCAAGAAGGAGGATGCCAGGCAGAGGGAAAAGGCAGGCTTGAGTGTAGGTCTTTGAAGGCATGCAGTTGGAATATTATTTTCAGAGTAATGAAGGAACATTTAGAGAACTTAAATAATCCGATTTACATTTAAAACAATCCCTCTGGTTGCTTAATGAGAAAGGGATTACTGTATCAACAATGAAAGTAGGGGAAGTGATTAAGGGGCTATTTGTGCCAGCTTTAAAAATAATATTCTAATTCAAAGAGGTTGCAAGAGAGTGATGGTAACTTTGACTACAGTAGTTGTAATGGAGATGAAGAGATGTGGACAGAATTCAGGAGCTCTTTTGGAGGTTGTATCCACAGAACTTTCTGATAGGGCAGAAACAGGAAGTGAGGGAAAGGGAAATTAATGACTCCCAGGCTTCACTCTTGAGCAACTAGGACGAATGGTGGCGCAATTCACTGAGATTGAGATAACTAGTAAAACTACAGGAGGAGGACATTTAGGGTGAAGTAAGAATCAAGGATTCTTCTTTGGATGTAAAAAAATTTTTTTACTGATTATTGGATATCCCGGTGCAGATGTGACGGCCAGGGGAGAATTCTGGGCTGGAAATATAAATTTGGAAGTGTCTGGATGAAATCACCAAGTAGTAAGTAGAGATAGAGAAGAAAAGAGAAGCCCTGGATTGAGTCTGGAAGAACCACTCCAGCAGTTAGAAATTCGGCTTAGCAGGAAGAATCAGAAAGAGAGAGTGGAAAGGAAAAGCTAGGGAGGTCAGAGAAAACAAAACAAAACAAAAAAACCAGAATTGCACACCACTGTCATCAAACTTCTGCTTTATCCTGACCGCAGACATGTTTGAGCACGTTCAAGATAAGGAATCATATAACTTTAGTGCTAGGAGAGCTCTTGGAGATAATTCAGTACTGTGTCCTCATTTGAACAAGCTGGCGCTTAGAGAAATGTGACACGCTTTATCCATTGTTAGGTCTTGGTCCAGAAACAGTCATTTCGTACTTTTTGTCCATCCGCTCCTTCTATTTTCCTACACTGAGGTGTGGTCTTTTTCCTACAAGCTTCATTTTTCTATTAAAACATTTCACAGAACAGGGAGGAGCCTCACACCCACTTTTGTGACTTTCTGTTCCTCTTTTGAAATTTAGTCTTAGGGACATTGGCTTGATTTTCTTAATCTCAGTCATAGAAACTTTTATAGACATTAGAAATCCTTAAAACATAACTTGGCTATGGACAAGGAAAAAATCAAAATAGTTTGAAATGTTAAGTATTTGGGGAATAGTAGGCTTTTTCTCTCTGTCTCTCTCAAATACAGATATAGATATAGATGTATAGAAATCTGTAGGCCGCCAGTCAGCTAGAAAGAAGCTGATAAAATGCTTAAGGTCTTATACTTTTTTTAAAAAAAATTATTCATCCTGTAAATCAGCGACTATCAAATATTTATTTAGCATTTACTATATGCCACACACTCTTCTTGGTTCTGAGCACACAGAAATGAACAAAACTGACAAAAATGTCAACTCTCATTCTAATGGAGAAAAGGAGATGATAAACATAAATATAAGAATGTTAAATGGTGATAAGTGTCATGGAGAAAAGTGAAAGAGGAAAAGAGGATAGGAAGTGCTATGGGGGATGGGTGCTATTTTTGTGGGGAATAGAGTAAGTGTCACTGTGAAGGTGATGTTTGAGTCAGAGCCTAAAGGAAATGAGGGAGTAAGCCAAAGAGATCACTGGGATGAGGTTCTGTAGGCAGAGGGAACCACAGGTGCACAGCTCTGGAGGCAGTAGTGTTCCTGGCAAGTTCGAGGAAAGGCAAGCAGGCAGTGTGGCTAGAGTGGAACAAACAAAGTGGAGAGTCGTAGAAATTGGGCAGAGAGGTAGCAAGGGAACAGAGCACCTAGGGTCCTTGAAAAGACACTTTCCCGTGAATGAGATGATTCTCCATTGCATGCTTTAAGCAGAGGCGCATAACCTAACGGGTTGCACTGTGTCACTCTGGTAATAATAGATTGTTCAGGGCAAGGATAAGGGCAGGAGGGAACCAATTAGGTAATATGACCATACATCCCTCTTGCCTTAGACAATCCCACTTTACACTTCTTATGGATTAGTTAAAAGGCAGTAATCCTCTTTAGGATTTGGGGCAAGGCTTTTCTACCCCAAAAATGTTCCCGTGTGGACACTTCTGATAAATTACATGGTCACCTTCAAGTTTAAAGAACATTGAGTCTGTCCAGATGAGAGATTATACTTGTTTAGGTCAGACTGGGAACCACCCAGGAGATGAAAAGTGGTCAGATTCAAAATTTATTTTGAAGGTGTTGCTGAGAGAATCTGCTGATGGAATCTTAGAATCTTAGATGTTGTCTATGAATGAATAAAAGAAGCCTAGAGACCCACCAAGATTTGGGGCCTGAGCAATTGGAAAGACAGAAGTTGTATTTATTACTTGGAAAAGGTTATGGGAGAGGCTGGTTTGGGGGCAATGTCAGAAATTCAGGTCTGGATGGGCCAACATTTTGAAGGTTCCTGTGAAACCATTAAATAACAAATACTGAGCAGGCAGTTAGATAAAGGGGCTTGGATTCAGTGAAGACTTCAGGACTGAAAATATAAATTTGAGTGTAGGAAGGAGACAGATGTGATGAGTTAACAAAGACTCAATAAAGAAAAAATAATGCTATCCAGGAACTAAGCCCTGGGCCACTCCAACTTTAAGAGGCGGAGATAGTGAGTAAAAACCAGCAAAAGAGACTGAGGAGCATTGGCCAGGGAAGCAAGGAAAAGCACAGAAAAGTGTCCTGACCCAGGAGCCAAGGGAAGAGAGTGCCACAGTGAATGGAGATTGCCCAGGTCAAACCTGTGAAAACATCTGGTAAGATGAGGAATGAGAATTGACCACCGATTTTAGCAGCCCAGAAGTCACTGGTGATTTTGAGAGAGGTATTTAGGTGCCATGGTGACAGAAAAAAAAATCTAATTAAAAGATGTTCAAAGAGAATGAAAGGAGAAAACCATAAAATAGCTGGAATAACAAAACCTTTGAGGATTATATTATAAAGGGAAGGAGAGAAAATGCACAGGAGCTAAAGGATAGAAGAATCCAAGAGTGTTTGTTAGTTTTTTGTTTTTATTTTGTTTTCTTTAAGTGACTGAAAGCAGCTTGTCTGTAGGCTAAGCAAAATGATTCAACAAAACAGAGAAAACTGTTGACGGAGGATAGTTAGAGGTGAGACTTGGTGTGATGTCCTTGATTGGAGAGAGGAGATGGAACCCAGGGAGCCAGTGGAAGGATTTTGTCTGGATATATCTTCAGGAAGACAATGACAGACAGAGAGTATGGGCATTAATAGGACCGTGAGAAGAGTGAAGGTCATGATGGCAGCTTATGGATGGTTTCTTTTGATTGACTTCTTGTAAGATAAACATATGCATGTTCTTTCGGTTTGTAGGGGGCAATACCTGTCGTGCTGCTCTTCTGATATATACCTCCATGGCCAGCACCCCCATGCAAGAATTGTTTTCAGATTTAGGCTCTCAGTGACAGCCATGCCATGGTACCATGGCTCTGTACCTGGGCCTGACACTAACCAATCCCTCACCTCAATATACCCCTCCTCACTGCAGTCTTCTGAGTGTCACTGTGGTTTGTCAACTGTCCAGAGGCATGCCAAACCGCTTTAGTGCTTCTTTTTTTTTTTTTTTTTTTTTGAGACGGAGTCTCAGTCTGTCATCCAGGCTGGAGTGCAGTGGCCTGATCTCTGTTCACTGCAACTTCCACCTGCCAGGTTCAAGCGATTCTCCTGCCTCAGCCTCCCAAGTAGCTGGGATTACAGGCATGCACCACCACGCCCAGCTAATTTTTGTATTTTTAGTAGAGATGGGGGTTTCACCATTTTGGTCAGGCTGGTCTCGAACCCTGACCTCATGATCCGCCCACAAATGCCTCCCACAATGCTGGGATTACAGGCGTAAGCCACCGCGCCTGGCCCACCTTAAAGCTTCTTTAAAGGCATTTCTCCTGCCCATCATAAGGTACTGCGTATTCTGCAGGTACATGATCCTCTCCAATGTGTTGGAGGAATCTGAAAGATGGACACATAGGGCAATGACTGTGAAGTCTGGCACTGACCTAAATACCTGAGCAGGTGCCCACTCTGGAAAAGTTCTTCTAAGCAAAGGAACTTTCAGGAGGGCTTGTCATCCCCACTTATATGCAACTGAACGGGACACTCACTGACTGGGAGGAAACCAGTTGTTTCCCCTTAATTAGGGGTCCAGAGGTGTGGATCCCAGTTCTTGCCCTTGCCATCATATTGTGTTACCATAGCAAAGTAAGTCAGACCCTCTGAATTCCAGCTTCCTATCTATAAAATGAGTCTGGGCTAGATGATCCTTTATGCTCCTTCAACTTTTAGAATTTCGTTCCGTACCTGAGTTCAGAATAAAAGCAACAAGATTAATGACGCAATGAAAGTACTGATCTTTTTCTAAGAATTTTGCAACATATGACTCCTAACAAAATAAAAATGCTACGTAAAAGCACATATTCCTGGAACCATTGAAAAGGAGGAATTCAGATATTTGTTCTGAAACTAAGCAAAGAGAATCAGAAAAGTGAAGGGATGGGAAGTGGGTGGATGAGGAGAAATTATTTAGCAGGTACAATGTATGTTATGTAGGTAATGAATATCCTGAAAGCCCTGACTTCACCACTATGCAATCTATATATATAACGAAATTACACTAGTATCCCATATGCATATGCAAATTTTTAAAAATTAAAAAGAAAAAGAAACCAAGTAATGTTAAATGGGAGTTTTCTCTGAGAAACTCTATTGATCTTTAGAAGTTACGTAAGGTGCTAAAACTATCAACCCACCCTAGTGATTCACAGAGAGGATATTATGCCTGCTATCTCTAATCCATAAAGAATATAGGTAAGGCCGGGCACGGTGGCTCACTGCCTGTAATCCCAGCACTTTGGGAGGCCGAGGCAGGCAGATTACTTGAGGTCAGGAGCTCTAGAACAGCCTGGCCAACATGGCGAAACCCCGTTTCTACTAAAACTACAAAAATTAGCTGGGCATAGTTGTGGGTACCTGTAATCCCAGCTATTCAGGACACTGAGGCAGGAGAATTTTTTGAACCCGGGAGCAGAGGTTGCTGTGTGCCGAGATTGCGCCACTACACTCCAGTCTGGGTGACAGAGTAGGACTCTGTCTCAAAAAAAAAAAAGAATATAGTTAAAAAGTAATGAAAATGACAGACATTTCCAACTCCTGAGAAAATTTTATTTTTATATATAGGAAAAAGACCTCATAATTTAATGTGTTCTCAGGTGCTAAATATTTGCCTGAATTTTTGCCTGAATTTTTTTTTTATTTCCTGGTATTTTTTTAAAATGTTCAAATTACATGTTAAATGTGTCTAGGAAAATAATTTCCCTAAGTCAACAAGAAAAGGTCGAATAAACTTCAGGTCTAACAAAGGCTTCTGTTGTTTAATATAAATATTTCTCTCCTTAATTTCATTGCATAACAATCTTAACTCACCCTGAATAATTTCTGTACCTCTTGTTTATTTTCCTTTCAGATAGTGTTTTCTTTTGCAGATGTTATTTCATCAACTTGAGCATAATTTCTGCAGCCTACACTGCTTAAGTTGCAGATGCTTCCTTTGGCCAAGTCAAATATGCTATATGACTTATACTGCTTAATATAGAGTTGCTTGAGTTGAGGAAAATAAAAATAAATTTAAAAGACTTATTACAATATAGATGTTAACAATGATGCTTTGCATATGAAGAGCATCCTAGAAAATTCTGATCGGTGAGGCTAAAGATTGAAAATAAATTTTGTTATGTGGGTCATGGATTAAGATAATTTTAACAATGCTTTTCTACTTAATTTTCCTTATTACCAATGTCACACATTTGTAAAATGACTCACCACGCTGGTCCTTATGGATATAATCTTGTCCTCATAAACATTATTCCCTAGGCAGCTGAATTAATGAGTCACATTAAAAGAAGAAACAATGTAATAGCTATCAGAGAAAGATGGGTTTTAGACAATAAACACATTACATTCTGCTCCTATGCTAAATATTACATCTGACTATTCCCTTTGGAATTCCCGAGAAAAGGAAGAGATTTGCTGCCAGAGTACAGAATAAGAATCAGACACTAGCTCGTACTTCAGGAAGGTCACTTTCACTCCCAGAGAGCCTAGGCAACAGCTTGAGCCTCTCATAATCCAATCTAAATTAAATGGTAGAGATGGCCTTCAGCCTTCCAGTCTGCCCATATTCTATGCATGGTACTTGATTTTCTTATAAAATTTGATTGGATTCCCAGTCCAAACCCGGACAGGTATGGAATGAGAGAGAAGAAAAAATAGGGAGGGCCAGCTAGTTGAGCGGAACACCAGCAATATTAGAAAGCTTTTAGAGGGTATTTAAAAGCAAACAACCCCATATCTATACCTCATTTTATGAAAATGGTATGTCAATCCCCTTCACCCATATACATAGGTACTCACACCAAATATCATGGACTGTGAAATTATTTCAAACAAAAGGAAATTTGACATTTTGGAGCATGAGAATATTGAAAATGTTAAGACTGAAAATGTCATTTAGAGAGATAAAAAGCAGTAGATGTTCCATAACTAATATCTACATGACTTTACATTATATAAAGTGTTGTGTATACATTGTCTTAAATTTCATTTACTCTTCACAACATTATTGGGGTTTTCCTATCCTTCTGCTTTAGAAGGTAGACTACATTTGATATTTTATAGGGTTTAAACTCTCATGTGCAGAAAGGGACATATTTGGTATTTTGAATAGTGAGAGACTGTATTAGTTTGCTAGGGCTGTCACAGCAAAATACCACAGACTGTGTGGCTTAAACAACAGAAATTTGTTTTCTCATAGATCTGGAGTCCAGAAGTTCAAGGTCCACCTGTGAGCAGAGTAGGCTTCTCCTGAGGCTTGCAGATGATCACTTTGTAACTGTGTCCTCACTCGGTCTTTTCTTTGTGCACATACATCTCTTTACTGTCTATATTTCCTCCTCTTATAAGGACATCGGTCTGATTAGATTAGGACATATGCTAACAGTTTCATTTAAATTAATCACCTCTTTAAAAGCCCTATTCACCCCGGATATGGTGGCTCATGCCTGTAATCCAAACACTTTGGGAGGCCCAGGTGGGTGGATCACTTGAGGTCAGGAGTTCGAGACTAGCGTGGCCAACATGGTGAAACCATGTCTCTACTAAAAATACAAAAATTAGCCCAGCATGGTGGCAGGCCCCTGTAGTCCCAGCTACTCAGGAGGCTGAGGTGGGAAGATCACTTGAATCTGGGAGGTGGAGGTTGCAGTGAGCCAAGATCATGCCACTGCACTCCAGCCTGGGCGACAGAGCAAGACTCCGCCTCAAAATAATAATAATAATAATAATAAAATTCAGTCACATTCTGAGGTACTGAGGGTTAGGGTTTCAGCATATGAATTTAGAGGGAGGGGATATAATTCGTCCCATAACAAAGATGGAAAGCAATCAAAATGCTTTTGATGTCATTGTATTCCCTATCATATGCAATTGCCTAAATAATATTTAGCCATTATCCACTTTAATTTTGTGCCTCTGAGGATGGAGAACATGAGTCATGTAAACCAGCCTTTTGGCTTTCGGCTTCCATGTGCCACACTGGAAAAAGAAGAATTGTCTTGGGCCACACATAAAATATACTAACACTGATGAATCAAAAAAAAAAAAAAAATTGCAAAATATCTCACAATGTTTTGAGAAAGTTTATGAATTTGTGTTGGGCTGCATCCAAAGCCATTCTGGGCGGCATGCAGCCTACGGGCCATGGGTTGGACAAGCTTGATCTAAACCATCCTAGGCTGTGGCACTAAGCTGGCCTTGACTTCTCATGAAATGTGGGACCGCTCCAGCCAGTTTTTGCCAGGAATTTCCAGACTTCTACTCTAGGCAATAAGAAGAAATGCTCTAACTCAGTACTGTTCATTTGAAACGTAGTAAGAGCCACATGTATAATTTTCAATTTTCTAGTAGCCGCATTAAAAATTAGTAAAAAGAAACAGGTAACATTGAATTCAATATACTTTATGTAACCAAATATATTCAACGTCATATTGTTCCAACATATAATCAATATAAGTAATTATTAATGGGATATTTTATTCTTTTTTCATACTAGGTCTTCGAAATTCTGTCTGTATTTTACATTTATTTGCAGCACCTATCAATTTAGACTAGCCACAATTCAAGTACATACAACAACTACATGTGGCTAGTGGCTGTGTTGGACAATTCACATTCCAATTCTTACATTTTAAAACATTTCCTGGGACAGTTGTTGTCTTGAATAGGAAAATCTAATTAAAAGCACTCCCAATTAAATTATACTTTCACTTGTGAAATCTTGTCATAGTAATAAGTTCATAATTATAATAACAATAAATTGTAATACCTTTCTTTGTTTCCTTTGGGATACAGAGTTAAATTTCTGCCTGATTAATTTAGGGAAGCACACCTATCACAAAGAACCTGAACAGTCCTCAAGCAGGTGATTTATGTGTGTTATTCATTGACCTACAGAGCTGACATGTAAACATCTTTCAGAAAAAGAGCACAGTGATAATAGGTGCAGGGACCTTGAAATAATCCATTGACCTCATAGTCCACCCAAAAAGAAAAATTTGTTATGTGGCTGTTAGATGTCCCAGACCGTTAGATTTTCCTGAGGATCGTATCACCTACAGCCACGTTCTCAGCCAGAACAAAGGAAACCCTCACTGCAGTATTCATGTCGTATTCCTTGGACCACTGGGAGCTTTTGCAATAATTCATGATAGTTCTTGACTCTGCCCCTGAAATTTGATAATTTTATCTACATGATCACCATAAAAACAGAAGAGAACATTAATATACAACCCCAGCATGTCTGGTCTTGCTTGATGCTTGAATCCTCCTCTTTTGGTTGATGAATCTTGACTCATGTTTTTAAATCAGCCGATAAATAAGATTGATTGAGTGCCTATAGGTGTCTACTTCAAATGAAGACAAAGTCATTTATAACACATGACCCCTGTTCTTAAAGAGTCTAATAGGATCTACTAGAGTCAGGCCTTCACTCGCATTGATTACACAGGAAATAATTAAAGGCAGTAGAATGTCAGAGAAGGGATAAATCATCAAGAGAAACAGTCACCAAATGAGACTTCAAGGAGGTGGTAAGACTTTTTCTTAATCTTCGAATGAGCAGAATAAAGAGCATAGTGATTGAACGTAAACGTGGACTGACACAGAGCACTGCCCCTCTGAAGGTCAGTGAGAAGACCAGCTTTCCCAGGAGGCAGCACATCTGTGTGTTAGGAATGGTGGTGAAGCTGGATGGATAGCATGCAGTCAATTTAAGCAGGATCTTAAAGACATGATATGTTTGGATCTGATACCACAGACAATGCACAGATAGGATTTTACATGGCAAAATGGCATTTGAAGGTGATTTTCATCCATCATTGACAAAATGAAGAAAGAACTGATTAGAGCCAGGGAAAAAGAGGTACAGCACGTTTGTGATGATCAATGAGTGTGATGACAAAAGTCTGGACATGCAATATAATTTAAAAATATATCAAAGGAGGCCGGGCGTGGTGGCTCATGCCTGTAATCCCAGCTCCCAGCACTTTGGGAGGCCAAGGCGGGCAGATCACAAGGTCAGGAGATCGAGACCATCCTGGCCAACATGGTGAAACCCCGTCTCTACTAAAAATACAAAAAAAAATTAGCTGGGCATGGTGGCACACGCCTGTAGTCCCAGCTACTCAGGAGGCTGTGGCAGGAGAATTTTTTGAACCCAGGAGGCGGAGGTTGCAGTGAGCCGAGATTGCACCACGGCACTCCAGCCTGGTGACAGAGCAAGACTCCGTCTCAAGAAAAAAAAAAAGATTAAAGGAAAAGGTAACAAGACTTTTTAGAAGATGTGCTCTCTGGGACTGAGAAATAAGGGAAGAGCCTCAGAGTTGTGTCTGAGGAGCAATTCTGTAGTGTGCATTTTTAAAAATGAAAAGCCCAGGCTCAGCCTAACTAACCATTCATCTATGCCCCCAACAACTTCACACTTGGTTCCATAGATCCAAGTTCCACATGAGTCAGGATCCCTGAAGGACATACTCCTATTAGCAATGGCAGTTATGAAGGAAGTGAGAAGTGGAAATTGACCTCTGTGTTTCACTGGCAGTCTTCATCAGAGCAGAAGCGGGACAATACAATGTGGGGAGGACTGGACAACTCATGACAAGTGAAAAAGCGGTCCTGACATCTATTGTGGATTTTGCTTGCCTAAGATGAACCCATCTCTTCCCTCCTTCAACTCTTCTGTCTAACCTTGTCAAGTTGCTGCAGAAAAGAAACATGCTTCTTTTTAGTTGGATATAAGTTTAGGCGATCTATGATAAATCATGTCAAGAATGATTTTGACATACTTCTTGGTCCTGGGCAGAGCCATAATGATGATATTCTAGAAACAAGGTTCAAATCTTCCCACACAAAGATGTGTACCTGTCAAAGCAGTGAAATGGCCGACAGGACTCTTTCAAGCACCTCTAAAGCACAGGAGCTGGAGAACAGACTTAGGAGAGTGGGACAGAAAATGAAAAAATCCAAGTAACAAGCAGGAAGAAACCTACAACAGTGGGTAGTTGTCTGACAGGCGCATACAGGTGGATGGAGGATGCTGTTAGGTGAACCTAGCAGCAAGATACAGTATGTTCAAATAAGCAATGTCAGGGGGTCTGAGAGCAGGTAATAGGGACACCAGCTCAAGACCTTGAGTTCAGGCACAGCACTCTGCATACTGGGGAACTTGGAGGGAAAGACAACATTCAAAAGACAGCGTCACAGGCAGAAGACCAGGAGACATTCGGGAATGGAGAATGAGACAGAAGATGACTATTAGAACTGAGGAACAGGCAGGGTATTTTGGTCTCAAGAGAACAATGCCAGTGACTCAATTACTAGAAATAAGTATGAAGAGGACAGACAACACAGCTTCCTGGACAAATGGATTTATTTATTATTAAGATAAAACGTCTAAGATAAAAATTTATCTCTAACATTTTATTAATCGTCCAATCCTTTTCTATCAATTATTTTCTTAAAAAATTATATTATCAGCCGGGCACGATGGCTCACACCTGTAATCCCAGTACTTTGGGAGGCCAAAGCGGGTGGATTGCTGAAGCCCAGGAGTTTGAGATCAGCCTAAGCAACATGGCAAAACTCTGTCTCTATAAAAAAATACAAAAATAAGGCAGGTATTCCCAGTTACTTGGGAAGTTGAGGCAGGAGGATCACTTGAGCCAGGGAAGATGAGGCTGCAGTGAGCTGTGTTCACACTACTGCACTCCAGCCTGGGTGACAGAGTGAGACCCCACCTCAAAAAAAAAAAAAAAAAAAAAAAAAATCATACTATCTGTTTAGCTTTATCTTTTTTAATTTTGACTAAATTTTCAAGCAGCCATTTTTTCTGTCTGAATTGTTCCAAATAGTTTCCAGAGAAAGGAAGACAGGTTGTTGGCTAAATACCAAACTGCATCTCATCATTAGAAGGAAACACACCAAATTTCATTTTTCTCCACCTTTATTAAGTGCATATTTTTGTTTCTCATCCAGAAAGTTCTGTGTAATCAGGGCAATGCTAACTCCAGTATAAATGACACAGAAACTATTAATAGATTATGTCTGTGATGAAACTGAAGTAGAAAACAGAAGTGTTCTGAAAAGAGAAGTAAAACAATGGAAGGGGGGAAAAGGCAAAATCTTCTGCCTTCCAAGTTAGATAGCTATCTTTATGAAAGGACATATTTCAAAAGCAATATGAAGTCTTTATGGTGCTCTTACCTACCTATATTTGAATTTGGGGGATGCTTCACCTGCTTATTAGTGAAAGAAGAAAGAATACACTTAGTAAATTAAATTAAATTTTTTAAAAACTTTTTTTTTTTGCTCAGAACCAGCTCCACCAAAATCACTCTTCGCAGTGAACAAAACCCAGACTTCAGTGACTTTGCTGTGGGTGGAAGAGGGAGTAGCTGATTTCTTTGAAGTTTTCTGTCAACAAGTTGGCTCCAGTCAGAAAACCAAACTTCAGGTACTGTACCTTTTGATCTACCTTTTCTCAGTTAATTTTAATTAAGGCTAATTATCTGGGCAAAATAAGAATCTTCTATTTCTTTGAGCTATATCAAATGAAAACTGTTTATTTGCTCTTTTGTGTTGCAGGGATAGAAATTAACAGGATGCTTAGACCAAGCCCACAAGTTGTTATAAGAACATTTATCTTTGTATCACTTGTTCCTAATTCATAAGCCACTCCAGGTCAGACAAAGGAATAAAGGTCGTAGGCCATTGAATTGATCAAGGGAAGGAAGATCCTACCATATAAAATATAATTTAACAAATATGAACAAATTGCCAAATATATAAAAGGCACTGTATAGAACACACATGATAGAATCAATATTTGCCTTCAAAACATTTTTATATGGTGTGGACATTGCCTAAGTATAGAAAAAAAGTAAAGTAAAATATAAGTACCACAAGAGAGGTCCATACTACCAAGAGAATTTAAAAGAAACGTGCATATCTAGTTTGTAAGGGGGACAGTCTTGCTGCAAAATGAAGACTGAGAGAAGGCTGTTGCTAAAGTTCTAAAATTACAAATGGCAGATATGATAAACAGAGCTGTTCACCAGGTCAGAATGAATGCAAGGAAAGAGATGAACCTGCAGTTCTAGGAGTGGCAATACCACAAGGAGAAAATATTTCACAGCCAGAGGTGGAAGGAAAAGGACAGATTTGTTAGGGATTTTACATAATACAGTGTGTAGACTAATACTGTGAACATAAGTAATTGATTTTTTTTAAATAATGAAGTTCATGAGATTGAGAAGAAAAAAGGATTGCTGGGAGTGCAAATCTTTTCATATTGAATGCTAAGATAATTTGCTTTGATTCCTTTCTCCTTTTGAGATTCCCTTCTATGAATGTATCTCTTGTTGATTTGTACTGAACAGCTGAATTTTCCCTATTCTAAGAATCCATTTGGAGAATAACTGCTCTGCCAATAATGGATTTTCTTCTCTATAACTACAATGATGCCTTCCTTTAAGAAAACAATGGTTAGTTAGCTACTTACTACAACTGAGTCCTGTTAGCAAAAGTCTTTCCTTAGAATAATTCTTTTATAGAATAGTGAAAGGGAAGGAAGTGGAAGAAAATGCTGATGGCTGTCAACTCTTTATGCAAGGGTGTTTCAAAATCTTGTTTTGAAAAAGATGCTGGTTCATCTTTTGCTATTGTACAGTAGTACTTGTCACTGGTCTGGTCATGGGTCTACCAAGTTAGCAACTTTCTTGACTCAAGAATAGGTTAATACTAAATGTTTCTTAGTGCAGATAGTTGCCATGTTTTAGTGTATGTTATATAAAAGCTAAGAATGCAGACAAAGGGGTAGTGTCCTTAATATATAAAGAATTGCTGCAAGTCAAAAAGGTAAAGATCAACAACCCAAAACAAATATTTCGTAGGAAAATAAATACAGAAGTCTCTTGAACAGATGAAAAATTGAGCAACCTCACTTATGGTTAAAAAAAATACAAAATAAAACTACAAAATACAATTTCCACTAGTAATAATGGAAAAGCTCAGAGTTTGCGAATGTATGGTGTTGGAAAGAATGTAGGGAGGCAGGCATTGTCACGCATTGATGCCATAGTTGAGTAACTTGAAAAATGCCTATAGAGAACCATTTTTCAATAGCTTTCAAAATTTTAAATGTGTACTTTTTGATTCAGCAATCAAGATTTTAAATGTACACTTTTTGACTCAGCAGTTCAAAGAATATGACACTAGCAAAGATTATATGTGTATGTGTGTACGTTCACACATACATACAAATTACATGCACACATTGTGTGTATACATATATGTGTGTGTGTGTGTGTGTCTCTATATGTATATGTGTGTATCTTCCCAAATTTGTGAAATGATGTTCATTGTAGGATTGTTTGCAATAGCAAAAAATCACACACCATTTACACGTTCATCAACGGGGGCTCATTAAATAAAGTGCTGCATGTCCTTTCAACGGATTTCTATCCAGCCCTTAAAAAGAATAAAACAGCTTAATCTGCACTGATATGGAAAAAGCACCAAAATATATTGATAACTAAGGTAAAAAAATAAGCAGAACATTGTCCAAGCTAAGCCATCACTTATGTTTTTTAACTGTGTCATATGTTTGTACATCCATAAAAAGCATATGGGAAGAAAAATAATGCCTGACAATGGCTGCTTCCATGGAAGGGAATTGGTCAGATCAGGAATGGGGAAAAAAGGAAACATTTTTCAATGCTATTCTTTGTCATCTTGTAAATTTTTTACTCTGTCAGTCTATTACCAACTCAACTATGACATATGATTTTTAAAAATATAGATGAAGATAACCCAAAATTTATCTTATTTTCTGAAACCCCAGGAACCGGTTGCTGTTTCTTCCCATGTCGTGACCATCTCCAGCCTTCTTCCTGCCACTGCCTATAATTGTAGTGTCACCAGCTTTAGCCATGACAGCCCCAGTGTCCCTACGTTCATAGCCGTCTCAACAATGGGTAATTATACACATTAGTGGAATCTGGTCTTTGGAGGTTCTTTCTATATTTTTTTCCATATTTTTCTCACTTTTTCTTTTTGAATATATATATGTATTTGTGCCAATATTCCACCAAGAAATCCCAAGCTTCGGGATCAGAGTCCTTAATTTCAATGCCAAAGTACACTTACTACCTATGGCGTTAGAGAAAGACATTTGGTGCCTCTGAGCTTTTTCTTCATCCATAAAATTGGAATAATAATATGTAACTTTCTGAGTTGTTTTGAAGCTTAGAAATAAAATACTTAAATCCTTAGTATGTGCTGTCTAGATGCTAGCTGTTATCTCATCTTCTTCAGGAATAGGCACAGTACTCCTATCAATCCGATTTCATCTATTTAGCCTTGGTCTTCATCTGTCACTGATCAGAGAATGACATAATTATAACTGGGTCAAAGCAAGAAAGTTTCCAATCCAACCAAAAGTATAAGTGGGAAAATTAGAGATTAACGAAAGGTCTGGAATGATGCTGTTTATTTCCTTATTCTTTTCTTAGTTGTATTACATGTGTTACTCCTAGTTTGTTACAGTCTGATTCTGCAACCTGAGACCCTCTGTGAAGCCTCTTGTAATAAAGCCACTCATAATTGTACTGGTTTAGTTCCATTTCTATAATATTAGTCATATATTTAGCTGCTATATTCAGGGATGACTGGAGTGGACTGTTTTTTTCTTTTTCTTTTTCTGTTTTTAATTTTTGTTTTTTTCAGAAAAGAGGACAAAAAATATACCTGCAAAGTATTTTAATGGTCTCTCATTCCTACATCCTTGTACGCTTTCTAATGTATACAGTTGATCATGAATAATGAGAGAGTTAGAAGTGCCAACCCCTGCATAGTTGAAAATCCACGTATAATTGTTGACTCTCCCAAAACTTAACTATTCATAGACTACTGTTGACCTGAAGTCTTACCAATAATATAGACAGTTGATTAACACATTTTGGTATGTTACACTTATATATTGTATTCTTACAATAAAGTAAGCTAAAGAAAATGTTATTAAGAAAATCATAAGGAAGAGAAAATACATGAACTATTTATTAAGTGGAAGGAGATCTTCATAAAGATCTTCCTCATGGTCTTCACATTGAGTAGGCTGAGGAGGAGGAGGAAGAGGAGAGTTTGGTCTTGCTGTCTCAAGGGTGGCAGGGAGGAAAGATAATCCATATATATGTGAACCTGCACAGTTCAAACTCATTTTGTTCAAGGGTCAACTGTACCTTAATGCCCATCATTCCTTGTCAGCTCCATGACAACGTAGCACAACAGGTGATATTATTAAACTTATTTACAGATGAGGAAAATGACACCCACAGAACAGATGAAATGGCTTCTCTCCAAATAGCGGTATTCAAGTGAACAAACTCTTCTGACCATGAGTCTATTATTCTTTCTGTTTAAGCACTCTACTCATAAACTGGAGCCAAGCTGGCCCAAATGGGAAGTAATAAGTACCCAAAACTTTAGGGATCAGATGCGCCTGCTCATTCTGTGATTTTATGATCAATGCAAAAGATCGTATGAGTCCTCAGGCCCATTTTGAAGAGTTTTATAAGAATATTTAACTTATGTTCTTGCCTTTGATATCCTGTTCTTCCGTGTAGTATGAAGAAGTAGACAATGTGTAAGTGCCATAGGAGACAAGTCTTTATATAGAGTACATGAAAAGGACATGACCCCTGTTCTTCAGGGCTCTACAACCCATTAATAGGTTTAATCTCTTGAGTTGTGCAGATGGAAAACCTCTAAACATATGGCCATGGATCATCAGAATGTCTGCTTCTGGTAATGTGTTAAGTGCTTCAGCAGATGGTAGTTTGCTAATGTCTTTTTCATATACATTATTAGTGGTAAGCAAAGTATACAATTGTGCTTTCTGACTTCAAAATCATGGGCACAAAATAAGAGGTTGCCATCCTCTAAGCTTGCAAAAATGTTAGAAAATGATAATACATGATAATGACTTCTATATTTTTAGCTTTCAAATGAATTTGAACTGTGGCACAGGTATTCTTCATTCTTCAGTTTCCCTGTGTAAGAATATCCTGTAGGCCTTTGAAATGGACTCAATTCTTTCAGACACCTGAATACCACTTATCAGTCTAGTTTGCTAAGTTACAGTTGACCAGGAAGAAGTCATTGTTGGCTTCGGGAACATGATTGTTACTCTTATTGGTATCGTCGTAAGTTCACTGCTCTTAAGACTAAATGAAAAACAATGAATGGTTCTGTTTGGTTCCCTATAACAGAACCTATGATGAAAATGCACGACTTATCTCTTTAGTTACAGAGATGAATCCCAATGTGGTAGTGATCTCCGTGCTGGCCATCCTTAGTACACTTTTAATTGGACTGTTGCTTGTTACCCTCATTATTCTTAGGAAAAAGCATCTGCAGATGGCTAGGTAAGTTAAGTTTTACTAACCTTTTATCCACAATCTTTAAAATATCTTTATCTGCCATGTATATATTTTTTTGCAGACCTAAGTTGTATAGCGGTATATTTGATTTTAATTTTCAGTGTCTATTTCTATTTTGTGTGTTTTCTAAATAGACTTTGAAACATTATATTGGAAAATATTACCATTGAAATGAGAAAGCAAACGATTGCTTGTTTACACAAAGTCAGACCTCTTGCTATCAATCTTGGCATTTGAAGTAGCCCATATATGGGGATCCATTACATTTGGGTACTTTCAGAACACATTTGGAGTAAAAGAAATATCTATGTCTGTTCGGTATAATTAATGAAAAAAGTTAATAAAAATGGAGATGACAAGAAAGAATGGGGAGGAAAATCCTCTCCATAATTTTAAGCTGTTTTATTGGAAAATATTTGTATGGTTTATGATTAGGTCCATTAGCAGTCTCTATTAGTTTTATTCCTATTACTCAGAGTTGCAGCCAGCTTAGTTTTTCTTGCAATTAGAAATGCCTTTGATTTATGATTTCAGTGCTTCCCTGTTCCTTTGACCACTGATGCATTGCTCATCGGAGCACATTCTCAAGCAGTTTCTGTGGCCCCCTGTATTATCAGAACAATCGATCAATTCCCTTAAAAACTGTTGCTTATTTGAATACTACTTGGTTTGGGAAATTTGATTAACATTTATATTTGCCCAATGTTAAACTGCTGAATTATAAATTAACATTTTTCTCCTGTCTCAGAGGTCTTTCACTGACCTATTCATAAATAAATTCATCCATCCAATAGTGATCTAATCAGTGCCTGACATAGCATATCCAAAGAAAAATCAGACATCAAAGCTGTCCACGAGGAACTTACCTACTTAGCTGGATATATGAATAGAATAGATAGATATATTTAAAGGCATAAGCTGACATGTAGCATAAGGAGAATTAAAAACAGGATGCCATGAAAGTAGAGAATAAAGACTAATTCTGAAAGTCAAAATTAGCTTCTTGAAAGTTGGCATTTGAATAAATCTTAAAAGGATAAGAAGAGATGTGGGATTGCACTGTAACTACAGTGGAGAGCTCTGAAATTACACTCCTTGAGGTCAATTTTTTTTTTTTTTTTTTTGAGACAGAGTCTTACTCTGTCACCCAGGCTGGAGTGCAATGGCGCCATCTTGGTTCACTGCAAGCTCCGCTTCTCAGGTTCAAGCGATTCTTCGCCTTAGCCTCCTGAGTAGCTGGGATTACAGGCATGCACCAGTAGGCCTAGCTAATTTTTGTATTTTTAGTAGAGACAGGGTTTCACCATGTTGGCCAGGCTGGTCTCGAACTCCTGACCTTAAGTCATCTGCTTGCCTCAGCCTGCCAAAGTGCTGGGACTACAGGCATGAGTCACCATGTTCGGCCTCCTTGAGGTCGAATCTTGACTTCCAACTTGTGGGAATTTGTGTAAGTCACTGACACTCCATGTGTTCATATTACAAATATTGATACATATATGACAGTATATAAAACAGGCAAAAAAAAATGTGCCTTCATGGAGCTCATATTCTAGTAGGAGAAAAAGACAATAAACAATAAAGATATAAGTAAAAGGACTGCACCTTATGTTAGCAGGTGATAAGGAAAGAAAACAAAGCCAAGTAAGGGAGATAAGCAGTACCAGTGTGGGGATAAGGTTCCTCGGAGGTGAGTAGGCTCCACTGCAATAGTGGCATTGGAGCAAATACTTGAAGCACATGAAGGAGGTAGCCTGTGTTATCTGTGGGAAGAGTGTGCCCAGTAGCAAGAACAGCTGGTGTAAAGGCCCTGGAGTAGGAGCATGACTAGGATGTTCGAAGTGTAGCAGAGGGGCCGTTGTGACTAAAGCAGAGGACGACAAAAGTAGAAGGAGATGTCAAATCATACAGGGCTTCATATGCTGTTGGAAGGACTTTGGCTTTTACTCAGTAAAATGAGCAGGCATTGCAGGCTCTGGGGCAGAAGATTGACAGCATCTGACTTAGATTTAACACTTTCATTTTGACTTTTATGTAGAAAACAGGCTGCACTGAGGCAAGGACAGAGATAGGCATATCAATCGTGGTAGCCAGGAATCCAGGCAAGAGATGGTAACAGTTCAGTCCAGAGTAGCAACACTGAAGGCAGAGAGAAGCCATCAGATTCTGGAAGTATTTTGAAAGTAGGAGCAACAGGATTTGCTAATAAGTTGATAGGGAATGGAAATGAAAAAAGGAGTTGAGGCTGTAATGCCAGCACTTTGGGAGGCCGAGCCAGGCGGATCGCCTGTGGTCGGGAGTTCGAGACCAGCCTGACCAACATGGAGAAACCCTGTCTCTACTATAAATACAAAATTAGCCGGGCATGGTGGCGCATGCCTGTAATCCCCGCTACTCGGGAGGCTGAGACAGGGGAATTGCTTGAAACCAGGAGGCAGAGGTTGCAGTGAGCCAAGATTGCACCATTGCACTCCAGCCTGGGCAACAAGAGTGAAATTCCATCTCGAAAAACAAACAAACAAACAAAGAGTTGAGGCTAACTCCAGGTCTTTGGCCCAAGCACTTGAAAGGATGGAGCTGCCACCAACCGAAAGAGGATTCCAGGTCAGAGTTGGGGGAACATCAAGACTTCCGTTTTAGAAATTGTGTTAGTCAGAGATCTCTAGAGAAACAAAACTAATAGGATATATGTACATATATAATATATATATTATATAGGATATATATTATATATTATAATAGGATATATATATTAGATATTTTATATATAGGTATATGGGAGTTTATTACATATTAAATTCCACAATAGGCTATCTGTAAGCTTGAGGAGAAAGGAGAGCCAATGCGAATCTCAAAACTGAAGAACTTGGAGTCCAGTGTTCAAGGGCAGGAAGTGTCCAGCACAGGTGAAAGATGTAGGCTAGGAGGCTAGGCCAGTCTCTTCTTTTCACGTTTTTCTGCCTGCTTTATATTCACTGGCAGCTGGTTAGATTGTGCCCACCCAATTAAGGGTGGGTCTGCCTTTCCCATCCCACTGACTGACTCAAATGTTAATCTCCTTTGGCAACACCTTCACGGACACAACCAGGATCAATACTTTGTATCCTTCAATCCAATCAAGCTGACACTCAGTATTAACCACCATAGAAATGTTAAGTTTGAGATAACTTGCAAGTGCAGGTGCAGAGTCGCCACCTGAACATAAAAGTCTAATGTTTGAAAGAGAATTTTTGGTTGAAGATATAAATTTGAAGAGTTGTTGACTCGGCACGGTGGCTCACGCTTGTAATCCCAGCACTTTGGGAGGCAGGCAGATCACTTGAGGTCAGGAGTTTGAGACCAGCCTGGCCAACATGGTGAAACCCCATCTCTACTAAAAATACAAAAAATTAGCCAGGCTTGGTGGCAGGTGCCTGTAATCCCAGTTACTCAGGAGGCTGAAGCAGAAGAATCACTTGGACTCGGGAACCGGAGGTTGCAATGAGCCGAGATTACACTACTGCACTCCAGCCTGGGTGACTCAGTGAAACTCCATCTCAGGAAAAAAAAAAAAAAAAAAAGAGAGAGTTATTAACATGTAAATTGCATTAGAGCTTTAGACTGGATGAAATTCAGGGAGTCAATGTAAAAGAAGGTCCTGCATTAATCACTGGAACAATCAATATTAAGGTTTTCAGGGAGAAAAGAAGACAACAGAAAGACACTGACTAGAGGTGGCCAGTGGAGTAAAAGGATGATTAAGGGAGTGCGGTGGCCTGGAAGCTAGGGGAACAATGTGTATGCAGAAGAGATGATAATCACTCCTCCATTAGTGGATACTTAGGAGCATTAATGCAGTAATAACACAGCGTAATACTCAACTCATAGGAAGTGTGCAGTAAATGCTAGCTTATAATAGTAATGATGGAGGAGGTGATAATAGATGTAGTAAAGCAAGTAGTGGTATTTTTGAGCATTTTTTGTGGTACCTACCAAAGATATTTAGGAGGGGTGGTTCTGATTCTTTCAGCTAGTTATTAAAATAGAGATTGCCATCATTTTTCATGCCATGATCCTTTTTGGCAGTCTGGCGAACTCTCCTAAGAATACTGCTTCCATTTTATGAGCCTAAAATAAAATACATAGGATTATACAACTATATTGAAATATGATAATCATAATATTTAAAAAGCAAATGTGTTGTATGCTTTTTAATTAGTACATTAAATGTCAATATGTAATAGTCTAACAATTTCATCATGATGATGAACATAACCAATATTTCAAGATATCTGCAGCAAGTCTATTATTAAAAAATATGTAATCTCTATTGTTAGCAAATCACACATGTGGATATTATGAGGGTTTGGTACCTACTTTAATGATCGAAGGGACTGCTAAGTTTAGTCACAGGTTGTGAAAATAAATATGTACCTTTTTCCCACATTTGTTCATAGAGCCCTAAATTCTATCTTTGGAACCCCAGATTAAAACCCTTGAGTTAGAGGTAAAATAAATCCCATATATAGGAAATCGACATAGGAAAATTCATTAATGAGGTGTAATTTATAATACACAATGATATTATATTAGTGTATTCTTCAAAAGAAGAAAATTGTTCTTGGAACACCCTAATAGCAGGTAGATAATTCAAGTAATTCGCACATTGTGCCAATAATGTTAAAATCTCTGCTTCAGTTCTGAATATTAAATCTATTAATTCCATATAAAGAAAAAATGAGATACATGAGCCCCAGTGAGCTGTTATTCATGCATGAAATTAGCCAAAAGGTAGAGAAGGCATGAGAATATGTTTACTTTTTCTCTACTTCTGGAAAAAATAAAAAACTTCAACAGTGTTTTTCCTAGCAGATTAATAGGCCACATTTCGGATAATAGGCACGCCAGAATCTTGCCTATTTCAGTACATTCCACTCTTTTATTCTAATCTCCAGTGATGAATAATACGGGCATCGCAATATAAGAGAAAGATTTCGGAGAAAGTAAACAATCCACTCGATCCACTATCATTGTAGAGAGGAAATCAAAATGCCATAAAACAAAACCCTACGAAGAATTTTTGCTAAAGATGGAAAACGCTCAGTTCATCTAGGAGAGTTTCTATATTACTATTAAAGGCTTTGTTAAAAGTAAATAAATATTATACACCAAATAGTTCAAATATTTATTTTAGAATAATGAATGCCCTTTGGAAAGGATTGTGAAGTGAATTCTTTTGGCCTCAAATAATTTGATTTGCAACCTTGCAAAAGATTATTTCATTTCGTTTTATCTTTCTGTTTTGCATGGTATGCCAAAGGGGAACATACAGAACTTGTATTAGCTTCTTTTTATTTATTTATTTATTTTGTTTTTTGTTTTTGAGACAGAGTCTTGCTCTGTCCCCCAGGCGGGAGTGCAGTGGCGCGATCTCAGCTCACCACAACCTCCGTCTGCCAGGTTCAAGTAATTCTCTTGCCTCAGCCTCCCGAGTAGCTGGGATTACAGGCGCGCGCCACCACGCCCAGCTAGTTTTTGTGTCTTTAGTAGAGACAGGATTTCGCCATGTTGGCCAGGCTGGTCTCAAACTCCTGACCTCAGGTGATCCGCCCAACTCGGCCTCCCAAAGTGCTGGGATTACAGGCGTGAGCCACTGCGCCCAGCCTCTAGCTTCTTTTTTTAAATGTAATGCTGTGGTGATAAGCTAGTAAAGACTCTCTTTACTTTTATGTCAGCATAAGAATGCTTTGTCAAGCAGTTACCTTGATTTTGTGGTTCCTTTAAAACAGGGAGTGTGGAGCGGGTACATTTGTGAACTTTGCATCCTTAGAGAGGGATGGGAAGCTTCCATACAACTGGTGAGTACTGTTTTGGAACAAGCTTCTACATAGTTTAACTGTGTTGTGTGTGCTCCAAAGTCAATTTTACTATCCTTTGGGGAAAGTTTTGTCTGATTATCGTTTTGTAATTTCAGTGATGGTAGACTTCACTGGCTGGATCTTCACAGAATATAATGGTTTCTATAAGCTCAGCGCAGTTCTGAAGTAGGGAAGACATCATGGTCTGCTCTGTGTTTACAATATTAAACAAGAGACCGAAACAGTGGTGCACAGGAGCCCACACTTGTGCTGAAAAAGGGCTTAAATGCAGTAGCCACACCGAACAAGTGGTGGCTAAACGCAAGAGAATAGATTCCAGTGAAGCAGCTTGAGACAGACCAGCATCTCCATTTTATTTTATTTTATTTTATTTTTTATTGTTTTGTATTTTTTGAGGAGAAAGAATCTCCCTCTTTGGTCACCCAGGCTGGAGTGCAGGATGATCTCAGCTCACTGCAATCTCTGCCTCCTGGGCTCAAGTAATCTTTCCATCTCAGCCTCCCAAGTAGCTGGGACTACACACATGGACCACCAAATCTGGCTAATTTTTAAATATTTGTAGAGATGAAGTCTCACTATATTGCCCAGGCTGGTCTCGAACTCCTGGGCTGAAGTGATCCTCCCACCTCGGCCTCCCAGAGTGTTGGGATTACAGGTGTGTACCACCATGCCCAGCCAGCATCTCCATTTTAAACTCACATTTCAGTGCCTTAGGCAATAAGAGCCACCACTTCTGTTAAAAAATTATACAGCGCAGGCCGGGCGTGGTGGCTCACGCCTGTAATCCCAGCTGAGACGGGCGGATCACGAGGTCAGGAGATCGAGACCATCCTGGCTAACAAGGTGAAATCCCGTCTCTACTAAAAATACAAAAAAACTAGCCGGGCGTGTTGGCGGGCGCCTGTAGTCCCAGCTACTCGGGAGGCTGAGGCAGGAGAATGACGTGAACCTGGGAGGCAGAGCTTGCGGTGAGCCAAGATTGCGCCACTGCACCCCAGCCTGGGTCGACTGAGCAAGACTCCATCTCAAAAAATAAGAAAAAAAAAAAAAAAAATTATACAGCCCAGCATTCAGTTCTCATGCTTACAGATAAATAAATATCAAAGCCAGGGAAGTTTCATAAGAAAACATGGCTTCATTTTTCTTTATGCTTGAGTATTAAGGATGTGGAGGGAGGACTTGTTCGAATTTTAAAGAGCATTGTCAACAGGGTGAATTGGTTGACATTATACCTGACAATGATAGATGAAGATTAACAGTCCTACCCAGTTCAATCAATGCCCAACAAAAGTACTAATTAAGTAAACATTTAACATGAAGCTGGTACTACTTACATGATCTAGTTTGTTTCTTTTGCAAGAAACTATGCAAAGTATATGCAAATGAATATATGTCATATTAATCATTGTTAAGTTATTTCTGTTTTCTAACTCCTAAAATGGTTAATCTTAAAGAAATACACATGGGAGACTGGAAATTTTACAGAATCAATGAGGGAGGGAGAACTTTATTTAGGATATCAATTTTACTTCCCTCAGTGTAGCTGATACTCTAGTTGAAAATCTAGTTGAAACTAGATTTCTTTTAATAAGACAATATGTTGTGCCACTTTAAAATTTTAACATGAAGAGAATTTTGCTATTAAAAAACAACCCAACTGTGAAGAAAAAGAAATCCATCAACCCTTGATGGTGAAAAGTTAGGAAACATTACTAGGTTTGTTCAAATATATTAGTACTCTTTCCAAAATTAAGAGATTGACTCACTGATACTTGTTTCTTGCCTAGTTCACCCTTTTAAAAGGCCCAGTGGGAGACCGGTGATGAGTGGCCCATCTAGGAACCAATCTAATTATATGTATTTAATACTTGTGACTCATGAGAGTTAGGTATTAACTAACTTCACAGCCAGTCACAATTCATAGAATTTATGGGAGACCAGTCATGGGAGAACTGCAGCAAAAGAGAATTCACTTCAAGATCTTTCTATAAAATCAAGCACATCTTGCAGCTCTTCGCAAAGACAGTTTTGCCGGCTCTAGCATTTTCTAGTTGACTGAGAATAGATATCTCAGTGAAGATTTGTAATAAATGCAGTGACAAGGTGATAATATTTTTCCCCCTAATTCTCAGAATAACTATAGATGCAGTCACAGGGTATTTTTAAATCTATATTAATGGGTGTTCTGTTTGACAAGTGGTTTGAGTATCTGAAACCAGGCATTTTAAATCAACAGTCTGAATTAGAATTAAAGTGAAACTAAACTATTTTGCTCCTACTTAGCTGAGTATCAGTGAGGTCACAGACTAAGTAGTTGATGAACCACTTATCTTGAATGAATGATATTCGAGTATCATCCATACCTCTGTTTTAAGGGTTATATTTACAAATTGTATAGTAATTTAAAAATAATACAGAAAGTCACACTTAGTAGTGCAGCTTTGTAAGAATGTCTCTTAAAAGCTTAGTCTTCATCGGAATCAGTATATGTGTATATGTAAACTGACCTTTTTTTTTTTGAGATGGAGTCTTTCTCTGTCGCCCAGGCTGGAGTGCAGTGGCACGATCTCGGCTCACTGCAAGCTCCGCCTCCCGGGTTTACGCCATTCTCCTGCCTCAGCCTCCCGAGTAGCTGGGAGTACAGGCGCCCACTGCCACGCCCAGCTAATTTTTTGTATTTTTTTGGTAGAGACGGAGTTTCATCGTGTTAGCCAGGATGGTCTTGAACTCCTGACCTCATGATCCGCCCACCTCGGCCTCCCAAAGTGCTGGGATTACAGGCGTGAGCCACCGCGCTCAGCCTAAAGTGACCGTTTTTATTTTCTCACACAAGCGGCTGTTTAGCTGTCAAATGATGTTATAGAGGTTTCTTAAAATAGGCTTAAGCATAGGAAGAATCATATGCAAGAATAAGCCTCAAGATAACTAATGAGGCATTTAAGTGCTTCATTTGACTGAACGCAAAATGTCATCGCCTGGTAGCAGAGACTAATTGACACAAAATAAGTTGAAAGAAATAGATCTGATTACAATAAGGTCATGTGTGAATAAAAACTGATTTTGTCAATATGGTAGCATTTAAGCCCTCACATTTATATTTTACAAAATGGATTAATATTTAATTGTAATTAAGGTGCTTGTCATATTAATTAATCCCAGTAGGTAATTTTCTTATATCTATTCAGAGTTTATATTACTAACTCTTGCAACTTTTTCATCTTTCCATCTGTTATCTATTAATGCACACAGGCGTAGGAGTATATTTGCTTTCTTAACCCTGCTACCCTCATGTCTTTGGACTGATTATCTTTTGGCATTTTATATTAATCCTTGGTAAGTGATTTTTTTTTTTTTTTTTTACTGTTTAACACAAACTCTTTAAAAGTCAGCTTTCAAGAAGTAAACAAAAAGGAAAGTTTCTTTTTAACTATTGTGTATATTCAATAACATCTAAAGTTATTAATCATGTATTGAAGTGAATTAAAGTTGTTAACGGTATAAGGATGTTAACGATAAGGTTTTCTGTTGAATTTTTTTCCTTGATGTTCTTGGCAAGCCTTTTTTCCCGTTTAATACTAGTTATTTGCTTCTTCATTGAGTTAATCCATTGGCCTCTCATCTTTGCAAATAATGCTTTCCATTTTCCATTATCATCTTCATCCATTAGAGAGCTCCAAATTTCCACGAAGGTAGACATGCATTAAGAAGGAGAAATCAGAGTCTATACATAACAGTCCTCTGTATCTGAGGCCTCCTTGTTTTTATAATAATGCTAACTCAGTGACTATGAAACAGCTGACTATATGCAAGCCTCTTTGTATGATTATCTTATTTCATTCTCCCCCACAATCCTGCAGAGAGTATTTTAGTCCCATTTTAGAAATGTGGAAATGGAGGCTTAAGGAGATTAACTGTCTTTTTTTTTTTTTTTTTTTTTTTTTTTGAGACAGAGTCTTGCTCTGTCGCCTAGGCTGGAGTGCAGTGGCTAGATCTCAGCTCACTGCAAGCTCCGCCTCCTGGGTTTACGCCATTCTCCTGCCTCAGCCTCCCGAGTAGCTGGGACTACAGGCGCCCGCCACCTCGCCCGCCACCTCGCCCAGCTAGTTTTTTGTATTTTTAGTAGAGACGGGGTTTCACCGTGTTAGCCAGGATGGTCTCGATCTCCTGACCTCGTGATCCGCCCGCCTCGGCCTCCCAAAGTGCTGGGATTACAGGCTTGAGCCACCGCGCCCGGCCGAGATTAACTGTCTTAATAGCACATTCCACTATGTACAAAATCCAGGTTCCAAACTCAGGTCTCTCTGAAATCTGTTCTTTCCTCTGTAAAGAGCAGACTCCTTTAATTTCTTATTTTCTTAACTTCTAGATCATTTTAATGATCAAATCTTGAAATTTGATCAAAATTAAAATTTTGACTTTTTAATAGGTAATAATAATAGTAACCTTGAATTCTGAGACTAAAGAATCAAGAACTATTTCTTTTCCTGTGCTATAAGATAAAAGGTAGCGGTTTCCCAGGGAACTGACAAAAAAAGTCATTGTCCTTAAATATTAATACCTAGTGTTTAGGTACTAAATTATATATAGACACATCCATAAATGTGGACAACTTGAAAAGGTCTCAGAAGAAAACAATAAAAATATCTCATAGACTAGAAAAAAATAGCTTATGGGGTGATGGTGTGGGTATGAGCAATCTGGAGCATTTATTTATTCAAAAAGACAATTGACCAAATATTCTTCAGCTCCTCCAAGGACAGAATAAATACAGCTGGCAGAATTTAGGATTTCAAGTTGCACTGGAAGAAACATAAAAAAGGATTTCCTCAAAATAGAGATTGTTAATTCCAGAACTCATATCTTCTTTAAAAAAAAGAGACTAGAGGAAAGCTTTTGAAACAAAGTAGACATGATGTATAAGTAATAAAGTCAAAGGAATGTGCTAGATGCTGAGGACCCATTCACTGTTAAGTTCGTTGTTATTATGGTTTTTAGTATAGGGCTTCAGTACAGTCAACTCCATATTTTCAGTATTTGACATCAAATAGTTTTCAGGTATGAATAGCACACATAAATTCCATTTCGACCTTCAAAATATACATTTACTTTTAACTGAACATCTACTAATCATCCTCAAATAGTGTGCCTATCGTTAAAATACTGATAGCAAATACCCATAAAGTATCCCACATTGCAAATAAAATGAAAGAAAGATGCATATATCATTTCCTTGCTTAATTCTCTGAGACGTTCTCATTTTTCACAGCTCATTTTTAAGCTTCTGTAAGGTAGGCCTGTGCTAATAAGCACGTATTCCTTAATAGGTCTCGTTGATGAACATATCTTCAAATTTCAGCAACCCTCACAAGGTCTGCTATTTATAGGACCAATCAAATAGCATGAAACCCAACTTACGGGGAGAAAATACCCTTCAGTAATTTTTAGAAGAATCACCTGTAAATGGTTGTCTCCAGGTGAGAAGAGAAGGTAAAACATAGAGCTCCATGCTTTCTGTCACTTCAGTAAATTTCACACATACCAACTAGTGAAAGCATACTGGATATAAACTATGTTCTCAGCCCTTTTGTACAATGCCAGATACAAAAGACGTGAAATTCATATTCCCTGCTCATTGAAATACAGCTTCTACTCACACAACCACTCCAGTTCCCTGTTTGCTTCATCTAATAACTTGTGGTTATTTTCCCCTGCTTTCATTGGCTAAAGAGTCATTTTTAACCCTCCTAATGATGTGTTTGTCTTCAGATTTCACCTACCCTGTTAACAACAGCTGTGAATAACAGAGCCATCTCCCCTGATGCACATTGCCTAACACACTGTCCAACTTCCTTTCTAAACTGTCGATTTCTTGGAAAAATATATTCCTGTTGATTTTCTAAAACCCATCTGATGTCACTAGTGGTTTGTTTGGAAATCAAAAAAACTCTTTCTCTCTCTCATAGTGTTGCTCCAATCTTTTCCTGGGGTGGTAGCAGAATCAGTGTGGAGCACCAGTGCCCAGTTAGGTTAGTCCCAGGATTGTGTTCTGCAAGGATTTCTGACTTTCATAACTTAGAGTATGTTTCCTATTGAAAGAAATCATCTAAGTCAAACTAGCTATATCTAGATTTAGTGTTAAATCCTTTTTTTTTTTTTTTTTTAACTGCCATAACGACCCTCATGCTTTACTCAGGTATTCATCTGCTTGTTCTCAATCCTAAGCAGTTGGCATTTTAAGCAATAAGTGGCATTTAGTTGAAAATGCTCAGCTTTACTCATGGTGATTGCATGTTCTATTTGAAGAATGATATAATCCTAAAGTTCTTTTTAAGATTTGGGGATGGTTTCTGCTTACCTCATCAAAGAGTAAGCAGCACTTACAAAATTGGAGACTTTTAGAGTTTTGTTTTGTCTTATTTTAACCATTATAAATCCCATGTCCTTGCTATTGCTTTTTTGGAATGAATTGCAGTGTGGATGGCTTTCCAAGACTGTCATAACCATGACAAACTTATGCAGAATGTATCTTAACTTTTGAAGTCATTAGGATTTTGAACCTTCCTAATATAAGTGAAAGAGAAAAAATTACAAGTGCACAGTCGTCTATGCATATATGCTGTATGTATGTCTGATGGGGGTTATTTATTGATTTGGAAAATCTTTTGCAATGAAAAGGCGATACCCTACATGTCCCACAAAATCGTCACTGTAACATGTGCACATATTGGCTCCTTCCAGAATGTGCTTAAGTTAAAATTGCTAGCAAAGTCTTAATTTGCATGAATTTTCCCCTGGTTTTGGTCTTGTTTTAGTCTTGGAATTAGCACAGCAATTGAAAATGTAGGAACATTTGATCAGTGTTGCTGTGGAGTTTCATAATTCAATCCTGTCATGTTCCACAGCCTTAGGATACAGAAACTCTTTGGAATCAGCAAGCTCTAAATAGAACAATGCAAATTGTATACAAATCATGATTACTTATGCCAATAAGTATATGATACGTCACACAAAACGTAGTATAATTATACATTATATTGAAAGTTCATTCAATAATGAATGCGATTGAAAGAAAAAAATGTGTCTCTCCTCTATGAATCAAGTTTCTACACAGCTGCCGAGTAGTAGCAGCTTAATATTTCAGCACTGAATTTATTCAGTGTTACCCTCTTACATACATTTGTTACTTCCTAGTTTCCTTTAAAGCCTGTTTGGATAGGAAAGTATTTTTTTGTTCACTCCTGATCACAAAATATGTTGGCAGCCTCCTGACTTTACCAGAGTTGTTAGTCATCTCCGCTGACATTCTGCTTTCCGAAAGCACTGAAGTAATTGGCACTTACTACAAGAAGTAAATATGGAATTCCTAAAACTAACTAAATTACCATCACGGGGCTGAATAAAAAACACTATCAATAAATATTCCTTTAGGTTCCCAAACGTCTATACTATGCAGCTATGTCCAACATGGCAGTGTTTTTTGAGGGGATCAGGGAGAGGCAGAGTAAAAACTGGACTGATTTTTCCCTCTAAATGTCAGGTATGGAAGACAAAGAGGATGAGGGAGGAAAAAATAGAACAGGAACCATTGAATGGATTGTTTTCACTTAGAAGTGGGAGGAAATTAAAGCTACCTGAAAACCACAAACACCACTTGCCTTCGTGGATGTGTTCCTACATTTCCTGACCTGCGTTACTTTCTCTTCATCCACAAGTCCCATCTTTTCAATCAGAACATCACAAGCCCAAGTCTAGTACTCAATTGTGTTTTTTTTTTGTTTTTTTTTTTTTTTGTGACGGAGTCTTGCTCTGTCGCCCAGGCTGGAGTGCAGTGGCCGGATCTCAGCTCACTGCAAGCTCCGCCTCCCGGGTTTACGCCATTCTCCTGCCTCAGCCTCCCGAGTAGCTGGGACTACAGGCGCCCGCCACCTCGCCCGGCTAGTTTTTTTTGTATTTTTTAGTAGAGACGGGGTTTCACCGTGTTAGCCAGGATGGTCTCGATCTCCTGACCTCGTGATCCGCCCGTCTCGGCCTCCCAAAGTGCTGGGATTACAGGCTTGAGCCACCGCGCCCGGGAATCATTAAGTGAAATTCTGAGGGTAACATGGCAGAGATATTTTGTTTCAGTTCAACTGAATAAGCGTTTATTGACCACCCACTATGTGTTTCATTAACGATGCTCAGCCCTGGGGGGAAGTTATAAAGTGAGTGTAGCAAGGTGTGTACCTGCAACTAACAGTCACACAATGTGAGAAACTCTCCGTTTGCAAAGTGCTGTGAAAGCACAAAGTAGTGCTTCATCCTGCTAAAAGCTTTCAGGAAGTGGAGATATCCAAACATTCATAATTGTAAATATAAATAAATATTTGGACACATTAAAGTACTAAGATTACAACTGGTTATTTACTATAGACTGTTTATTTTCTGAAAAGCGGGTGCTTCCATCAAAATTATGTAAAGACCTCTGAGAATTACTTACAAAAAGTTTGCTATAATGTCATCGATACAATCAATCATGTTTCAACATTTATTATTTATAGAAGACAATAAGAATACAATCACAAAGTGCTTCGATAGATACTGTTAGCTTTAGATAACTTAGGTGAGTTATCTTACTTGGTTGGGTGAAAACCATTACCTTAATTATTCCCTAAACAAATATAACTAACTAAAGCATGCATTAGCATTTCTTGTGTTTCAGCTTATAGACTAGTAATGATGAAGAGCAAGCAGGAATAGGTCCAGTTCTTCAGATAGCTTAAAAATTAGTTCAAGATGAAATAAAAACAATGCCATAGTAGAATTGTATACGATACATGTCCACACTGACAGCACACATTCACATCCCCAAAGAAAAATGTCAGAAAAAGTTATTTTAGTCTTTAATTAAGAAAACAACATTCCACCCTCTCTTTATTAGTTCTCCATTTTATTCCCCAATTCTTCCTTCCTGCCTGTAGAAACTGGAGTGTTCAGGTGGTAAATACTTCAAGACATTTACAAACTGCTCTAGCAACCTAATTGACAGCAGTTAAAAATTTCATTTCTAGAACTCAGTTCTTGGCAAATGGAAAGTATAAAGTGCAGATATGTTCATGCAATCTAGTAGAGTTTTAAAAAATGAATCTGAAATTATTATTATCTTCTCATGTAGGGAAAAGTAATTAAACAAACCTGATGTGTGTTTAATGAAAATTAAATAAAACTGAGGTACCTGATGTAATTATTTAAAGCTCTTCAAGTTTAATTATTATGTTAATCAGTTCTTTTGCCCAGATAAATTTGTCTTTTCTTTTTTAATTATTAGGAGTAAAAATGGTTTAAAGAAGAGGAAACTGACAAAGTAAGTTTTTCTTACTATGTCATTTAAAAGGATGTTTGTTATAGTAATCTTAATGTTCCAATTAAAGATTGTTTGTCTTCAAATAGAAGAGATGCTTAAGAAAGAGGCAAATGCATATTATGATAGCTAAGCACAGTAATGTATTCATCGTTTATGCCTGAGTGGCAGTGGCCACTAGAAAAGTGTATCACAGAAATCACATCAGAAATAAGGACAATGTTTATCATTTCAAATCTGAGAGAGTGGATCGTTAGTAATTTTTAAAGTCTTAGAGGAGGAAATATGGTATTCTAAATACAGTATATGAAAACCTAATATTTAACTACATCAAAGAGTTTCAAAAATCCTTTTAGTATTTTGAAATTCTGTGTTTATTGCAGGAAAAGGCTTTTACTCTATTTGATATTATAATAAATACTTTGATAATGCTGTCTCAAGAAACCTGTATAATAAATAGAAAAGATAATTAACCTAGCCTGTGGTTTTCCTTATCTATTAAACCATTAAATCAGAAGGATTACGATTGTGGTGAGTGAAAATTAACCCCCAATTGATTTCAAAAGCCTATTAGATTATCACCTCCACGCCTTTTCTTAGTTATATTTCTACCTGTGAAGAGTGGAAGTTTCCTTTACATAGAGTTTGTTCTTGATACCTGCCTAGAAAGAACACTGGTGAATTAGTACAAGAAGGCAATTAGGGGGTCCAGCCAGGTCTGTGGCATCTATGCTTATGGAAAGAAATCATGAGTAATCCATGACATAATCCAAAAGAAAAGTTGATGTAAAAATGTTTCCAGTTAGTCTTGAGTGGCATATAATTTTATGGCATATATGAAAACAGAATAATTTTTTCTAAGTCAATTTCATTTTTTTATTTATTTTTATTTTAAAATTTATTTTATTGTATTTTTTTGAGATGAAGTCTCGCTCTGTCACCCAGGCTGGAGTGCAGTGGCACAATCTTGGCTCACTGCGACCTCCATCTCCCGGGTTCAAGTGATTCTCCTGCCTCAGCCTCCCGAGTAGCTGGTACTACAGGCACATGCCACCATGCCTGGCTAATTTTTGTATTTTCAGTAGAGATGAAATTTCACCATATTGGTCAGGCTGGTCTAGAACTCCTGACCTCATGTGATCCACCCTCCTCAGTCTCCCAAAGTGCTAGGATTACAGGCATGAGTCACCGTGTCCAGTCTCTAAGTCAATTTCAAAGCAGCACACATTCCATTGGCTTATACCAACTGATGTAGGAGAGATAAGACCAGACTGAATAGAGGAGAGGGTACCGTCAACTGGGAGGGATGATTTCACAGAAACAGAAAGACTTGTTACCAAAAACTATTGGTTGGGTTGGCAGGTGAGCTAAAGAGGCGGAGACTAGAGCATTTTGAAGATAGTGTCCTTGGACAAAAAGGAGAGACTATCAAGGCTTGTTCCTCCCAAGACCCAGGCAAAGAAAAGAAGGAGAAGCAAGACCCAGACAAAAGATATGGTAGAGATTAGGAGTGGTAGAACATACCCACACGCAAAAAGAACTCACATCAATTCAGCTTCCGCCTTCCCCTCTCATTTTCCTTTGAGTCCTCTCTCCTTCTCTAGAAGACAGTTCTTGAGAGGCTTTCTTCTCACCTTTTTATTTGCCTTCTCTACCATTTCTCTTTCACTCCAAATGCCCCACCACTACCGTGTCCCCCTGGTTCCCATTTTCTATCTCCACCTGTCTTCATTCCATCCTTCCTTTCCCTCACCACCTCTTTTCTTTTTTCCTCTGTAGGTACTTGTCCTTTTGGTCTTTGCTCCCTTCCAGCTTTCTTTTTCTTCTCCGGGTCATTCTCCTTCTCCCTTATGTCCATTCTTCTGTTTGCTATTCCTTCCTCTCTCTCTCTTTTTCCCTCTGCTTCTTGCTTTTACTTCTTTTAACCCATAAATACTTTGTCTGGTTTGCCTTCAGTGTACATGTGCCCATTTTCCTAGTAACAAGATGAAAGCCAGAGTTGTTAAATCCAACTTTAAGGCCAATACACAGCCCAAAGACACCAGCCAGAGATTTCTGTTCTAAGGGAGTTCATTCCAGGAGAGGAGTCCCAAGTTTAGCCCATTATTTTGGAAGGATAACAAGTTTGAAGTGGGACAAATTTTGAACCAGGACTTACTCTCCCTGGATTCCAGTGAGAATTCTACTGCTTAGTAGACATGCGATGTTGGGCTACTCAGTTAACTCTCTTAGCCGTGGCTCTCTCAGCTGGAGCTTGGAGCTAATGTTGTCTATTCCTACCTCAGGGATGGATTAAGCAAGATAACGCATGTGAATATTTATGAAGTGTAGCATGTTTTATAAATGAGTTATTATTATTACGTAAAAACATTTCAGTTTAAAGTATTCTCTGGAAGATATAATGCCCTCTAAAATTTACTAAAATATTAGCATAAATGAATTCATCAGATTAGCTAATCAACAACTTTAAATGAGCATTATTAAATACTATGTATTTGCTAATTGGACATAAGACCACAGATAGGCCAGGAGCAGTGGCTCATACCTGTAATCCCAGCACTTTGGGAGGCCGAGGCAGGTGGATCACTTGAAGTCAGGAGTTCAAGACCACCCTGGACAACATGGTGAAACCAAATCTCTACTAAAAATACAAAAATTAGCCAGGCGTGGTGGCACCTGCCTGTAGTCCCAGCTACTTGGGAGGTTGAGGCAGGAGAATCGCTTGAACCCAGGAGGCAGAAGTTGCAGTGAGCCTAAATAGTGCCACTACACTCCAGTTTGGGTGACAGAGCGAGACTCTGTCTCAAAACTAAAAAGACCACAGTTAGATGATATAGGCTGAGTAACACGGCACAAGACCAAGGGAAGGGTCAACTATAAGGACCCTGCCAAAGTGGAAAAGCTTGAGTCAGATGACAGAATGTGGCATTCTGCAGAAGCAAAGAGCTACTTTAGAGAGCAAATTGGTTTAGGTAGGCTCTAGAGGAGATAAGCAGCTACAGAAAACTACAGGAGATAAAATTGGATTCTTATTCTAAAAAAAACGAAGTGAGAACTGCTGCTGCAGATGCAGAAACATAAGCTCAGATGTGTTACTTGATTGAATCTAGATATGCAAGCCTCTAAAGATGACACTCCAGTGAGACCCTGGGAGCTTTCTGGACAAAAGTTTCATCCCACTGATCCAGCCTCTGCTTTGGGGAGACTGTAGCTAGCAGCACAATTCCTTATACTTGTAAAGCTGTTGAAACTTACAAAGCTCTTTATATACCGTATGTCAACCTCGTAGCTATAACTACTGTATTTTATGGATGAGAACATTGACTCTGAAAGAGTTAGGTGATTCTCTAGGATAACACAGTCAATAAAGCAAAACCATAATTGAAACAGGTCTTTGGAATCTATTCCTTTGTTATTTTCCATATGCCAGAGTTTTCTAGAGGCAACATATATGGGGGTGTTTATATGAGTATGCGTGTATATAGTACTGTACTGCTAGAGTAAGAGTCAAGTGAAAATCTAGAGATTTCTCCTATCAAGGAAGCTGGATATGTATGCCTTTCTTTTCAATTGCAATATATTAAGGATTGGTAACTTGAATCAAAAAAAAGAAAAAAAAAAAAAGGTGAGTGCTAACCTTAGAGAAGTAAAACTTCTGTTTTCTCCAAGAAAATTAAGAAGTATGATATTAAACAATATATTATACCTATCAGCAAGAATTTTAAAATGTATATATATTTCTTTGTGTTTGGCAAAGCCCGGTTCAACTGGATGACTTTGATGCCTATATTAAGGATATGGCCAAAGACTCTGACTATAAATTTTCTCTTCAGTTTGAGGTGAGTTGGTTAAGGCATTTTCTACCTTCTGTAATGGAAAGGGCCTGGGAATTGTGGGGTTTGTGTTGGGATCAAGTCCCTGCTCACTGGCAGTGCTTGTGATGTGTTTGCATAACAAAAAGGGTGTTGGCCTGGCAGGGGGGGGGTGGGGGGGGCGGGGGGTGCTGATCTGCGGGTTCAGAGCAAGGGCTGTCAATCCTTGCTTACTGGGCAAGGCCTCAGGTGGCACAAATGAGGGGAAGAAGAGAATAGGTGCAGGTACTAAGGTGGCAAACATAGGTATAGTAGAAGTCATCATTGAAAACCAGGGAAATCGAGAGTACAAGAAGAAAAATGCAAGCTGAGGCATGAAGCCTGAGGTAGAATTTCCCTTTCAGGGGATTTATAGAGTTTCTCATGCTTCTTAGGCCACAGTAGGGGCGGATCGTGGATAAAACTGACCCCCTTTGTGTCCTGGGCATATAACATCCTGGAGTGGGGCCTTTCAAACTGTAGGACTCCTGGCATTCTACTTAATAATTTTTGTGCAGTTTTATTTTCTTTCCTCGGATAAATTGGGAAGATAAATTTACACATGATTTGTGTTAAGAAAAAGATTGCCAACATCTCTTTTTTTTCTGAAGGACACATATTTCTTTGGATCTAAAACCATGTGTCAAAAGAGATGGAAGTGAGTCTAAGATCTCAGCAGTGTGGGGGAAGATAATTAGTTCTCACTTTTTCTTTCCACAAATTTTATAGCTCATAACAGTCTAAATGGCCTCCCATCCTTCAGCTTTCTATAGCATGGCTTGAGTGTTCAGTGATTCAGGGAAAAGGGGAAGATAAAGTGATTTTTCTAAATTCTGCAGTTTTTTTGTTTTTTTTTATAAAGCCTTTTAAGTGCTCTTTTCTACTAAGGTAGCTGCTTTTTCTTCATTTTTTAAAATCATTTCTCCTTTCCACTTATCAGTCAAGGACAGCTGTAGTCTGCAAAAAGCATCAGTGGTCCTGGTGTGGAGACACTAATGGTGAATTTGAGGATGAGAAGAATCTTATACATTACCAAATACAAAGACCCCTAACTACCACCTGTGTCCTGAAAAATTCTACACAGAGCCTGCTCACTTATCCATTGCACGCAGGTGCATAGGAAATTATAGATGCTACACCAAATGCTATACTCAAAGACATTCAATTTGAATTGGAAATGAATGAGGAGGATGGCATTTCAGAAAGTATATCAAGGAAAGGAGGAATTTTTTTCTAAGCAAACATGAGGCAAACCTGAGAAAATAAATAGCTAGATGATTCTGACAATGGTGATAGAAATCATGGTGTAGCTACACTTTTAACCTTATTAAAGTCACATTTTCTTAATTCCTGCATGCCTTTGGTGGCACAGCTAGGATCATTACCTCCGCTGGCAACTCACAGTTTATGTCTTGAAACCCAAGTGTAACTATCACTGTTTCTGAATTGTATGATTATAAAAAATTCAACAAGTCATTTTCCAGTAAACATATTCTTTTAGTTGTGAGTGACAAAAACATAGCACAAACTAGTTTAGACTAAAGGAAAGGGGGTTTATTCAAAGGATACTAAGGTATCTCACACAATCAAAGAAAGGGTTGAGTAGTTAAACCACAGGGAGGGAAGCAGCACAGTTTCAGGAATGACTGGAGCCAGGGACTAGAGCCCTGCAGAGGCCCCTCTATTTCTCTCTCTGCCTTGGTTTCACTTTGTTTCACTGAACACCGAGCTCTTTTTCTTTTTCTTTTTCTTTTTCTTTTTTTTTTTTTGAGACGGAGTCTCGCTCTGTCGCCCAGGCTGGAGTGCAGTGGCACGATCTCGGCTCACTGCAAGCTCCGCCTCCTCGGTTCAAGCAGTTCTCCTGCCTCAGCCTCCCGAGTAGCTGGGACTACAGGTCCCCGCTACCATGTCTGGCTAACTTTTGAATTTTTAGTAGAGACAGGGTTTCACCATATTGGCCAGGCTGGTATCGAACTCCTTACTTTGTGATCTAGCTGCCTCGGCCTCCCAAAGTGCTGGGATTACAGCCGTCAGCCACGATGCCCAGCCCAACCTCTTTTTCACAATGAAAAGCAGCCAACAACAACCTTTGAGCACCACAGCCTTTTGTTTCCATGGTTTCCAAAGGGAACTATTGTCTCTCTTGTTTGTAGTTTGAAAATTAACAGGGGAGGATTTTGATGGATAAGCCTGTGTCATGGTGCCCATTCAAACCAATCACAGCCAGAGACGGCAGATGCACAGAATCTCTAACTAGAACCATGTGGTCAAGTAGCAAAACCTAAGAAGGGCATTATCTCCCAATAAACAGAGGGTATTGGGAGAACCAGGCAATAAGTGATGAGCATGCTGTCTTTAGATATCACAAAACTGTGAAAAGCAGAATTATAAATTGTATGTGCTAAATGTTCAATTTATAATATGCAGAGGGCTTCTATACATTCAATGGATAAATGAATACATTTAGCCTGACTTCATAGGATTTATAAGGGAGTCAGGAATGTGCTAAACTAGGAATCTAAAAACCTGAATCCTCACTACAGTGTGGCTACTAATTATTAACATTTTAAAAAACATGTTTTTTTCTTAACCAATTGATACATAACGAATTGGGGGGAATGATGTATTACCTACAGATTTTTTATGTAGTGAACATGCTCATGTATAAGTTTCAATTTATCCAACTACTTTGTTGGAGTAATTCCTATGGATTGAAACTGCCCAGGCAAAGTATATGCAAAATCTGCATTTTGAGTAAATTTCCCATAAGTAGAGTGAGCTTTCCCAGTGTTTGCGTGTTACCCACTTCCTAAAACTATACAAACAGTAGATATCCACATTTGTAATCATTGATAATGTAATATTACAAAGAAATTACTTTTCCATCTGTTAACGGTAAGCTACATCATCTTCATATAGCACTATTATTCATTTGTGTTACTTCATTTTCCTCTGTTTCTTTTATTTTCATGTACCTTATAATCTTCATCATTTTGTTACTGATTTCTAATAGCTGATTTATGATTCAAGAGGTTAACATTTTGTCGAGCACTGCAAATGAAATACCATTTTTTTCTCATTTTTTTATATTGGGGTTTTATTTGGAGTTTGTACAGAAGCCGTGTGTTGAAAAATAATCATGTTCTGCTTTTTTAAAGTACATTTTCTCATCACCTTAGTTTCTTTATGTATAAAATGGGTGAGTTGAACTAGATCAATGGTTCCCAACTGGACAAGGACCAGTCAGCCCCCAGAGGAAATCTGAAAATGTGTGGGAGTGTTTTTGGTTGTTATGATAGCTTAGGAGGAGGATGCTAACAGTATTTTATGGAAGAGGGACAGGGCGTTAAATGTTCTTCAATGAGTGGGGCAGTCTTGCACAATGGAGAACTGTCCTAGACCAAATGTGTTTGAGAAATATGGGTTAAATATGGGATGAGGCTACAACCAAGCTTTATAACCCATGTGTATTAGTCAGGGTTCTCCAGAGAAACCAATGGGATGTTTATATAGAATGAATATGATTTATATAGAGAGAGATCTATTTTAAGGTATTGGCTTATGAGGTTATGGAGGCTGGCAAGTCTGAAACCTGAATGGCAGGCTGGCAGGCTGGAGACCCAAGGAAAAGTTGAGGTTGCAGTTTTGAGTCGGAGGGCAATGGGGAGGCAGAATTCCTCCCTCCTTGTGGGACCCATCTGTTCTCTTGAGGCCTTCAACTGACTGGATGAGGCCCAGCCACATTATGTAGCATAATCAGCCTTCCTCCAACTCTACTTATATAAATGTTAATCACATATGAGAAAAACACCTTCACAGCAGCAGACTGGTGTTTGGCCAAGCAACTGGACACTATAGCCTGGCCAAGTTGACATATAAAATTAACCATTACACCATGATTTGAAGGTCTTTAATACTGTTATTTATTATGATGCTCTCTTCATACATTTCTATTCTTAGGACATTATTGGTCATATATGTTATTAATTGGGTGGTAAGTCCTGACATTGTTTACATGTTCTGGTGGGAAAATACAACTTACTCTCTAGAGCTCTGTTTTAAGTCACAGGCTTAGACTGTATGTTTGGGACTAACATTTGCTCAAGCAGTGGCCCACTGGTCCAATTTACTTCCTTCTTCATTTGACAGACTTCAGGTATTACCAGTCCTCAGTCCCATTCTGCCCCCTACATCCTCAGTGTCAGGGTTTCCTCGCTGATTTTCATAGAAGTATTGTGCTCCCATGCCTGATTTCAGGGTGTATGCTGGACCTTTCACATGGCAGCCCTCAAATTTTTTTGAAATATATTGATAGCTAATTGAGGCTTAAGGAAAAAAATGCTCCTAGCTCTAATGAGAATTCAAGAGGGTATGAGATGACCGAATCACCTTGGTCTAGATAATTCCAGCAGCTGAACTTTTACTTGTTCTGTTTATATTAATGCCTAGTATTTGTATTCATTTTTATGCTGACATTGAAATATCACATTTGCATTGAGAAATTACATCATTTATAAGCATTTTGCAAATTGAAACCAATGTCTGGATTTACATATACTACCAATACAGCTGTAAGTCATACATGAAGCTATATGAGTTACTAATTTGTGTTTACTGAATATATTTCTTCTTTCCTCTGAATCTGATTTTAAATCTGCTAGAAAGATTGATTATCCTTCTGATAAAAATATACACCTTTCCTTTAAAAGTCTTGGGACCCAGGGATTAAAACAGGTTCCTCATTTTTTATGTTTCACATGGGAAAGATTTTGAAGAACCAGACTTTATAACCGAAATGTGAGAGTCCAGAAGACATATCACATATTGCTCATTCTGCTATTAATGTCTGTACTTAGTGTTTGATCAGGATACTAGTAAAGGCCCTCACCATCTCTGTTCAGACATGTGGCTGCAAAGATAAAAAAAAAAAACAAATAAACAAACAGGAAAACCAGCTACAGAACTGGCCGTGCAGTTCACAAGAGGTGACCTTTGATTTCTGGTAGTAGAATTTACTTGCTATACATGGAACTTCTTCTGTCAACACCACTGGCACATTGTTTCTCTTCACTTTTTCCATGCCTACAGACAAGTAATCTAGTAGTCTAGTTCATCTGGCTCTGATGTCCAACCTATCCCGAAGCAAACACCAAAAGCAAACTGACACTGTTACAAACCCTAAGACCAGAATACAGATTGTGCTGTCCTCAGAAGATGATGTTGCAGGTTATGGGCTGAATATTTGTGACCCCCCAAAATTCCTATGTTTAATCCCTAACCCCCAAAGTGATGGTATTTGGAGATGGAGCCCTTGCTAAGTAATTAGGATGAGATGAGCTCATGAGGGTGAGGACTTCATGGTGGGATTGTTGCAGGACTTTTCCTTAGTTCAGCTAAAGATGAGGTCCTTGTCCATCCCACAGCCATGAAAATTTAGGTCACAGGCTGTTTGGAGGGTGAGTAAAACAGGGTTTTATTGGGTGAAAAGGAAGAAAAGGGAGAAACAGGGACTCTCACTAGGCTGGAGTCCCTGCTAGAGCACTTCCCACCGGCAGCTTGAATCTCAGGTTCCACACAGGAAGAGGAGAGACTAGGCTCCTTCCCCACTGCAAACATGGTGAACTTCCCGAGGCTTTACCTCTGTCAGCAGGCTAGTTGGAGTTTCTCCAAGGACCCCCTCCTACCTGACTGTCTCAGGATTAGCCAAGACAAGATGCATAAGAATGAAATCTACCTTGTTGGCATCTTGATCTTGGACTTTGCAACCTCCAGAACTGTGAGACATAAATCTCTACTGTTTAAACCACCACTCTCTAGTGTTTTGTTATGGCAGCCCAAGTCAACTAATATAATATATATGCTTGTGCTTTGCTTTCCAAGACCCGTATGCTTCAAACACAGCCAACAAAATGTAGCCTGCTATTGGGTTTGGGTGACCATATTAGTTCCTATGGCTGCCATAACAAATTACCACAGTTGTGGTAGTTTAAAACAGCAGAAATTTATTCTCACAATTGCAGAGCCAGAATTCCAAAATCAAAGTGTCAGCGGGCCATACTCCCCTTAAGGCTCTAGGGAAGAATTTTTCTTTGCCTCTTTCAGCTTCCGTTGGCCACAGTGACTCCTTGGCTTGCATCTGCATAACTCTGATCTGTCTCCATCTTTACATTCCTTTTCCTCTACTCCAGGATGATCTCATCTTATGTTCTTTAACTTAATTACAACTGCAAAGACACTTTCTCCAAATGAGATCACATTCACAGGTTCTAGGGGTTAGGACATAGATGTATCTTATTGGGGATCACCAATCAACCCACTACAGATGACTGTATAGTCTAGAAAAAAAGGGTGATAAATTATATTTAGAAACAAAACTGACAAAAGAAAATTCAAAAATGATTTATGTGGGTTTCAGGTTTATCACTCCATACTTTGTCTTCATAAAGATTTAAGCCAATGGAATTTCCATATGGTTGGAAAGAAAATAACTTCAAAGCTGCTGAACTGGAAACTTAATATTTTATTTTCCACTTAGTGACAGGCTAAATTACAAAGGCTGCTAAGCATATTGTGTTTACATGCAGTTCCCACTTTGCTGCAATTCAACTTTGGCAACTTCCACTTACAGTGTTCAGCCAATTAAACCTCTCTTATCAACTTAGAGTATTTACAGCAGGAAAGCAACACACAATTAAAGTTCTATCAGTTTAATCAGTTTCCACATGTGCTCAAACACTCAGCCTCAATCTGGTTCCACAATTCCTTTTGTATCTGAGGCCTTTTCCTGTGGCTTACCAGTCTGTCCCCAAAGCAAGGAAACTGGGGGAAGAGTTATTGGTCTGCTGGCATAAATGGCAAAGGAGGAAGAAATTGTGGAGCCAGGCAAAGCAAAACAAAGAATCATCACAAGAGTATTTCACAATGATTATCAATAGTGCTGTATTAGTATTTGTTGAGTTAAATTATTCCATTTGATAGTCACTATAAAAAAGGAAGGTATGGAGAAATTACTAGCCTTATCTTACAGGTAATTGAACTGATGTTAAAAAAAAGAAAGTTAACTACCCTTCCACGAACATATAGTTTATTAAGTGGCACATCAAAATATGTGAGATATTTTGAAAAAATATCTATGCAGGCATTTTCTAAAGGAGGTAGATTTCTAAAATAATTTAAGCAATTTAAATAAGCTTATAACCACCAAAAGGAACTAACCTAAACATTACACTGATTTAGTTGAAATTTACTAAAAATAAGTTGTTTCTTACAAGAAAAATATAGTCAACCTTTGAATACCCTTTAAAATGGAATGCTCCATTATAAAGTAACAATGGCAAGCATCTACCTAAATATATTTGGCAAGTAAGTGCTTGAGATGGAAGAAAACCAATTTTGTGAGTTGAAAATCAAATGTAACATAGTTTGTATGTAAGACTAACATCAACTTAGTTATATTGTCATCTTGAAAAGCCGAAAGTGATGAGAAATCAAAGGAAGAGAGAAATCTGGGCAAATTTTTTTGGTTCATCCATGTTGGCTACAGTCAGGCAACCCAATGCCATTAAGCACAAGGTAATTTGCCACCATGGATCTTCTATTTAAAAGCATCAGAAGACCCAATAACTTGATTAATAAAGCATGTGCTTTGCAAAGAACACTTGAATAAAGACACAAAGGGCATGAAAGAGATATCCCTATTCAATACTAGAACATGGTCCAGTGTCTCCAATTCTCTTCAACAGTGTTAAAAGATGCTCCAAAATTCTTCTCCCAGGAAAGTATTCCTCCAACTTTGATTCCTTGAAGTAATAATTGGGAGGAATTATGAAGAGTAAAACTTGGGCTCAATATTAACCTTCTATAAATGTAAATAAAATTTCTAACAAGTGATTTCTGCCTCACTTAATAGTCTTAGAGAAAGATGCACACTACGTGGGTAATCCTGCTTATACACAGTTATGTACACTGTTTACTAATATTCCTCTAAAATTTGTATAGGAATATAACTAGATCCACTGCATTGGCTGTGCATTGTACAACTCCAGTGGACACCATTCACATAGACCACAATGTGAATGATGCCTCCAGGAAATACAGATGGCCTGACCACAATCCCCTTGTTTCCTATAAGATACACGGCATAGCAACTTAGAAATCCCCCTTACCCCATAATATACCATTTTTGAAGTGTGACGGTTATTTATATAAAAATTTCCTATCAGTGCACCTTCTGAAATGAGGTTTATAAGAGTACCAATATACGGAGGCAGACATTTGAATGTTCTTATTCTCACTAAAGGATTTTACCCAGCAACTACAGATCCATCTTTATGTTTGAGGTTTCATCACCAGATATTCAGATATTTATTACCAGATATTTAGTGCTTGTTAATCCTATACTTTTTTTTTTTTTTTTTTTTTGAGGCGGAGTCTTGCTCTGTCGCCCAGGCTGGAGTGCAGTGGCACTATCTCGGCTCACTGCAAGCTCCGCCTCCTGGGTTCACGCCATTCTCCTGCCTCAGCCTCCCGAGTAGCTGGGACTACAGGCGCCTGCCACCACGCCCGGCTAATTTTTTTTGTATTTTTAGTAGAGATGGGGTTTCACCGTGTTAGCCAGGATGGTCTCGATCTCCTGACCTCGTGATCCACCCATCTCGGCCTCCCAAAGTGCTGGGATTACAGGCTTGAGCCACCGCGCCCGGCCAGTTTTTTTTGTTTTTTTTTTTTTTTTGAGACGGAGTCTCGCTCTGTCGCCCAGGCTGGAGTGCAGTGGCTGGATCCCAGCTCACTGCAAGCTCCGCCTTCCGGGTTTATGCCATTCTCCTGCCTCAGCCTCCTGAGTAGCTGGAACTACAGGCGCCTGCCACCTCACCCGGCTAGTTTTTTGTATTTTTTAGTAGAGACGGGGTTTCACCGTGTTAGCCAGGATGGTCTCGATCTCCTGACCTCGTGATCCACCTGTCTCGGCCTCCCAAAGTGCTGGGATTACAGGCTTGAGCCACCGTGCCCGGCCTAATCCTATACTTTTTAACATGGAGATTGTTCCCTACTCCTTTCTCTAAGTCTCATTGCCTACAAGAAAAAAAAAAAAAGTAGATTCCTTCAGAGAATAGGAAAAGTTTATACAAATTTCATAAATTTAAGTTACCCTATTCCTCCAAAAATCTGAAAAACATTTTTATTTTCAAATTTTTCATACCCTGAGTATTATACATATAGCTCTTACTTCTCCAAATGACCACTAAGTTATCCAAGGTATTTATGTGTTGTATTAGATAGCTATTACCACAGTAATGCTATATGAGAAACAACCTCAAAATCTCTACAATAACATTTACTTTTCTCACTCACGGGTCTGTGGAACAGCTGGGGCAGTTCTGCTTCAGGCTATGGGTCAGAGTCAGGTCTGCCCTCTGTGTCTCCTCATTCTGGGACTAGCAGCTTCCCTGGTCATGTCCTTTTCATGGCAGACATGGCAGGCACCTAAGAGGGCAAACCAAACAAGCAAGTGCATTGAAAGCTCCTGATTGGACTTGATTTCTACCTAAGATCATTGGCCAAAGCAAGTTGACAATAGTGGGGTGGAAGAGTACACTCCGCCTCTAATGGGAGCCACTGCAGTGTCATATACCAAAGGGCTTGTGAGCAATAAACCAGTGTGAACGATAATCCAATTCACACCATGTGTGGAAATCTCAAATCCATTCTCTGTCCTTTACAGGAGTTGAAATTGATTGGACTGGATATCCCACACTTTGCTGCAGATCTTCCACTGAATCGATGTAAAAACCGTTACACAAACATCCTACCATGTAAGATCATCAATTGTGCCAATCCTACTCATGTCTTTTAAGGGTTGAAGGACTGTCATTGCAGATTAATCAATTTCACCAATCTCTGACCACATCCAGCTGTGGTCTGGATCTCAAGGCCACATCTGAGATTGCATTGATCTCACTCCGCTTTGATGTCTTTAGATCTTATCATATGGAGGAAGATTTAATTATTGTGCTTTTAAATGAATTGTATCTGAACAAAAAGACTGACCATTTGACCCTTTAGAGATTAGAAAGCCATAGCCAAATTGGGGACTGGATCATTTGTACTCTCATAAAATATTTTCAGTCAATTCATTGATAATGGAAAGAGGCAAATTGAAAGGCAATGCAATATATTAAAGTTCCTTCTCTAACTTCTGACAAGTTATATAGTTGCTTAGCATTTTGTAATAAAAAGCAACATTCAAGAAAAAAGGTAATATAAAGTAGTTACAAAACAATTAAAATACATTCCAGTTATATTTCACTTTTCTCTCTGCTACACGCTGTGGGAGCTAGGCACGAATGGAAAAGTGAGAAAAGGAAGGCTGAAAACACTCTAGAAAGAGAAGTCTCTTCTTGATATGGTTTCTTGATGAAATTAGATATATTATCATAATAACACTTCACATCTGTCCACAGTTCAGAAATTACTTCTTTCATTTAATGTCCACCTACAAAAGAAACCCATGCATCTTCTCTTCTCTAGGCCTCCTTAAAGTACTGAACTCTCTGGACATCTCTAGGTGAAATGCAAACTGTGTGCTTAGGCTACATACTATAGCTGTCCAATCAGTCTCACAGATATTTTAGTTCCTGAAATACTCTGCACAACCCCTAAACAATCCTGGAAACAATTCTTTCAAGGACAGGAGGGCTGGTAGTAAAAAAAAAAAAAAATAGCGGTTGGAAGATAGTCACTTATTTATTTAAACAACAAACTAAAGTTGAAGAATGGCTAAAATATCAGGCTAAATATTATTATCTACCTACTCTGTCACTGACTGATTAACGTAATATTGGATAGAGAGGGTCAAAATAATTTTTCCTTCCATCCTGAATTTTAATATTTTTTTCTCCTTATTCTCTATAGATGACTTCAGCCGTGTGAGATTAGTCTCCATGAACGAAGAGGAAGGTGCAGACTACATCAATGCCAACTATATTCCTGTAAGTAGAAAAAAAAATCAGGCACCCTAGTGCTAACCCAGCCAGAGAAAGACTAGCAGGGCCATACGGATGTGTCAAACAGTTCAAAAGAGAACCATTCCCAACCCAGCAACTGAATTCTAAAAAGTTTGCATTACCACATTTCATAATAAAGAATACAAAAAAAAGTCCATAGACTAGTAATGTTTCTATTTCTTTATAAAGGACCAATGAAAGGGAAAGTAGAAAGGCTAAAGATCACCTATCTTGTGTTTAAATTTGTTTCAGCAACCAAATTCAAAGGGTTCCACGCTAACACCTGCACTTTTAAAATATAAAGATCGTTATTATTGTCATAAAAAGGTGTGGATGTGATTTTTGCAGCCTTCTGGAGAACAATGCTTACAATCACACAGACTAATTACGGTCAGTTATCTGATAGCCTCTTTGATTAAAAAAGGAGAAAACGTTACATAGGTGTGTGATCCTTTGCCAATTTTATCACCAGTAAATTTTCAGTTTTTTTCCCATAGGCGTTGAGCAGCATTTGGTGTTGACAGTGGCTGGTTAGGTGACAATTTTGTCACTTATCTTTCAGGGATACAACTCGCCCCAGGAGTATATTGCCACCCAGGGACCACTGCCTGAAACCAGAAATGACTTCTGGAAGATGGTCCTGCAACAGAAGTCTCAGATTATTGTCATGCTCACTCAGTGTAATGAGAAAAGGAGGGTACGTACTTACTGAAGCAGTTCCCACTTAGCAGCAAAACCTGCCCCAGCGTCTGCCACTGATGAAATGCTTGCTGTTTTCAAAGTCAAATAAAACATAGAGACAAAGCGCTAAATTTAAAACATTGTATTCGGGAAGCAAGAATTACGATTTGGGGGCAAACACACAGACCTGGTGGTCTTTGCAATGTTCAAAGGAAAAAAGAGAAGGTTGGAAGTCTTCTAAAAAGGAGAAATACTGCATATTGTTTTGCAGGAAAGTTCATTAGCACTAGTAAAGTTTCGGGGAGCTGGCAAGCTCAGATTGGTGAATGGATGGTGGTGGGTAAAACTAGTCTCAGAGTCGCAGCAGGTTGTTTCAGTTGCTATTAGATAACACTGGTTTTAAGTTACTAACGGCAGTTTCGGCAATCAGGGTTTACAGAGAATTATATTCGTGGAACAATGTTACGCGTTTTGAGTGCTTTTTTTTTTTTTTTTTTTTTTTTTTTGAGACGGAGCCTCTCTCTGTCGCGCAGGCTGGAATGCAGTGGCGCGATCTCAGCTCACTGCAACCTCTGCCTCCCGGGTTCAAGCGATTCTCCTGCCTCAGCCTCCCAAGTAGCTGGGGTGTTCTGAGTGCTTTATCCCCTGACCCCTCAACTCTGTTTCAGTTAGGTATGATAAGAATGACCCAAGTCATGTGATAAGAATTCACACTATGTAGCAAAAACGATTGTATTTGCTTTATGTTTCATCTTCACCACGGTCCTATCTAATTCGTCACAGGCAAATACCTTTGTTTTCCCTAAGTGAGCACAGGCTTAATTGCTTTCCTAGCCTGTTTGTTTTAAACAATTGTTTTGTCCTCGCTCCAGGTGAAATGTGACCATTACTGGCCATTCACGGAAGAACCTATAGCCTACGGAGACATCACTGTGGAGATGATTTCAGAGGAAGAGCAGGACGACTGGGCCTGTAGACACTTCCGGATCAACTATGTAAGTCACCAAGCAGAGAGCAGGTGCTGTCCCTGTGCTGCCACCTACCCCACCACCGCTGGGCAAGTGCTGGGAGACCACCCCAGTGACTTCGAGCTTTGCAATGCTGCATCCTTCAAGAGGAAAAATCCACTTTCAGTGTCATTGTTCCCCATTTCATCAGTGATGGTAGGGATGATATGGTTGGTCTGGAGAGGCTGAGAAGATGCAGTAAAAAGTCTGCACTAGTTCATCTCAAATTAGTTCAGGATCATAGAAGACACTGTTAATCATTGCTTATCAGGCATCATTGAGGACAGAAGTGTTCTCATTACTTATATTAATCATATATGAGTATAATTAGGGTCCATAAGGCACACTTACATTTTAAATTAAATAATTAAACCATGAGTTAGTAGTTTGGGTTTTGTTTGTTTGTTTTTTCTCATTTTGTTCTGGTTTGGTTTTCATTGTTTGGAAGGTACTTCTAGGTCTTATTAATCATAATTCCCTATCGCTCTTGAAGGGCTATTGATTTCTGATTGATAACACACCCCCAAAAAAAAAAATGTCCGTTTTTCTCACAAGGCCTGCCACCTTTCTGCTGACAAGTCTCTGAGCAAACGCTGAATATTTCTGTGACAGACTTAGGCGCTAACATCCATCGAAGTCATGCCATTGACCTCAGCCTATAGAATGTAGAGTTTTTACTATTAATAGTCCTCTCCACTTGAACATGCTCTCTATGAAGGCAAAATTGAATAGGAAAGTTCTCACTGAGATGTTCTTCCCTGCTTAGAAACAATCCTTTCTAATAGTTAAGGAACTAGCAAATTGTAGCCTGTGGAACAAATTTACCCACTGCCTGTTGGATAAAGCCCATGAGCTAAGAATGGTTTTTACATTTTTTTTAATGGTTAGCACGGTGGTTCATGCCTGTAATCCCAGCACTTTGAGAGGCTGAGGCGAGCAGGTCACTTGAGCACAGGATTCCAAGATCGCCTAAGCAACACAGGGAGACCTCATCTGACTAAAAATACAAAAATTAGCTGGCGTAGTGGTACACACCTGTAGTCCCAGCTACTCAAGAGTCTGAGGTGGGAGAATTGCTTGAGCTCAGTGGGGGGAGGTTGCAGTGAGCCAAGATTGTGCCACTACACTTCAGCCTGGGCAACAAGAGCAAGACTCTGTCTATACACACACATACACACACACACAAATCAACAAAAAAATATATTTTGTATGAAATACTATATGTAAATTATGTGAAATTTAGATTTCAATGTCCATATATAACATTTTATTAGAACACAGCCTGCATTGTTTACGAATTGTCTGTACTGCTTCTGTGCTACATCAAGCTTGAGTAATTGCAACCGAAACTATATGATCTGCAAAAACTAAAACATTTACTAACTGTCCCTTTGCGGAAAATGTTTGCTGACCCTTAAAATAGGCAATGGAAACAAAGATTGCCCATATCAATACAACGTAAGAACTTGATACTGCCTACTTATTGATATGTACAAGAGATAAATCACTTCTTAATCATTGTTAACTGGCAGTTAACAATGTCTCTTATGACCAGGAGAATTGAGGCAAATTCCTGTATAACTCTAACAGACTGTGTTTTGTGTTGTGTCAGTCGTTTGAAATTCACATTGCTTCCTTGTTAAGCACGTTTTTACTCAAATGCAGCGTTTCAGCTTAAGTGTCACCTCCTTTGTGGAGTCTTCTCTGGGCTCGGACACTATTAGCCCTTTCCTCCACTGGGGCAGAGTCTCAAGTAAGCTGCTTTATCGCAGCACACTATAGATAGTTACAATTCTCGCTTTTTGTGTCTGCCTCGCCAGTATACTGTGAGTTTCAGAAGCAAGTGCTATATCCCTGTGGAATGAATAAATCAGTGAATGAAGGAGTTATTTCAAAAATAATAAGGCACTTGTAAAGCATCAATAGACTTTCCATCAGAGAAAATATTTGTCAATCCGAATGCCATTTGAACTGTTTTTTGTTCTTAGCTATTTCAATTGAAAAGCCAGTGCAAACTGATAACCAAATACAGTACGAATCTGTCCCTAGGTTTGCACATAGGAGAAAAAATTTCAGGGCACAAAATAGGGTCTGTTCCACTGCCTAGTCTGTTGACAAAGAAGAGTCACATAGATTATTGCATGGTCAGTACTATGCTTCTTGTCCTTGGTCTTAAATGATGACCTGTCTTTCAATGACAATCATGTGAAGGACTTGAAAAATAGGAATAAAACATTTAACAGCAGGGTTTGCTTGTAAGGAATTTACTTGTTACAAGCATCTGGTACCAGAGTGCCCCCTTTTGGCCATAAGCATGATGAATCTAAATGCTAAGCTCCTACAGTGAAGGCTAAGTTGCCCAAAGAACATTGTGCTGTGCTAATTAATATATTTTTCAATTTGTTTCATTTTTTTGTTTATACTCTTCTTTATCCATTCCATTTTGATATGTGGAAATTTTCCAATTACAAAAAGATAAAATTACATAAATAAGGAACTCAAGGTAAGAGAAATTTAGGAATAGCTAAGTAAGATAAAACCAGAAGAGTTTTCTCCTTTAACAAGAAAGGAGAAAAATGACCATAACACACAACTTGTCACTTCCTACTACTTGGAACTTGGCACGAACTGAGTGAGAGCTGGAGACTAAAGATCATGAAAAACATGTTTGTTGCCAGGGACTTTGTGCCTTGCTATTCAGGTTGCTATTCAGGCTGACCCCAGTTCCAGGACCCCTGCCTTGTAGCTGCAGAGAAACTAACTACAATTTAATGATTTCCTGATTTTAAATGATTTTAAATTATCTTGCACTTTTTTTTTTTTTTTTTTTTTTTTTTTGAGACAGAGTCTCACTCTGTCGCCTGGGCTGGCGTGCAGTGGTATGATCTTGGCTCACTGCAAGCTCCGCCTCCCAGGTTCACGCCATTCTCCTGCCTCAGCCTCCCGAGTAGCTGGGACTGCAGGCGCCCACCACCATGCCAGTTAATTTTTTTGTATTTTTAGTAGAGATGGGGTTTTACTGTGTTAGCCAGGATGGTCTCAATCTCCTGACCTTGTGATCTGCCCACCTCGGCCTCCCAAAGTGCTGGGATTACAGGCGTAAGCCACCGCACCCAGCCCACCTTGCACTTTTTAACTGAATACATTTTCACCTCAACCGTGCTGGAATATATATATTGGCTACAATGTACATGTGTTATACAAATTATGATCAGCATTTGAACAGGGCAAGCATTTTCCTGAACTTCCCTGGCAACCAAAGTTATCTGGTGACTGAGTATTCTTAAATCCTCATGACGTTGCATAAGTAAATTATTCTGCACAATTCATTATGCCCAAGATAGTTTCTCAACATACTTCCTGAAGAGAGCAGTGAGGGTAGCCAGTGTCTTTGTAGACTTCACGTTCTGTGTATCTAAGCCAAAATTCTTGAACATAGTAGGGGAGGCGCTGCACGCTACTGGGGATATATTAGGTGCCAAGGGTACAATGGGTGTGGGGGAGGTAATAACTTATGCATATTTAAATAAATCTTACATGCTTACTTACACATTTTATTTTTGAATTGTCTTTATACATTTATTTTCTGCTTAAGACCACTGACTCGTTGGAATTCATTTCTCTTTTAATACCTGAACTTAAACCTTAGTTCAAAACTGACAGTGAGGTCAAGCTTCCCTCCTTTGCAGTTAGGATATAGTATTCCATCCTCTGAGTGAATTCTAGGCTCTTCACAAGTTTGAGGAATGAGGGATGAATCAGACCTTCATGAAGCCTGGGTTTGGGATATTTCTGACAGTTGATAAGTGAAGAATATATCACTCTTACAAATTAGTTGGAACTAAAAAGAATTGATCTGGAAAGATCCACCTTCTAGTTAATATGTACTCAGTTCAGAGGGAACAACAATATATTTGATGTATGGGTTAATAGGAATAGGATACATATACAAGTTATACTCACTTACTAGGGATTCCCAGAACCAACCATACAATTGCATGGAGCTGGATGACAGTGAGTGATAGTAATGAGGTACTAGTAAATAACAATATCACAAACATGATTACACTTAATCCACACAACAACTCTTGTTATAAGTATCATTAGGCCACTTTTAGATATGAGAAAACTGAAGCTCAGTGAGTTGGTACCTCTACTATCAAAGCCCAAGATAAGGATTCTCATATACGTGATTTTGTGAAAGTGCATTCTTGGGGAAAGCCCATAAGGGAGCAAGGGAAGCAGATTGATAGAGAAGAAGCCCTACAGAGAATTCAGCTGAAGTCTCACCTGTGCTGGATCCCACAAACAATGCTGGGGCATGAACAGCACCATGGTATTGTCTCACTCTGAAAGAGGCTGGATTTTTGTACCCCACAATTAGTCAGGCATTAGCTCTGGGCTGCCCTCAGAAGGAGAACGCAACCTCTTAGGCATTTTCCGTCGAAGCCCCTCTGTGCAGTGGAAGGCAACTATCAAGAGATGGGTACTGCTGTGCTGTTCGCAACAACTGGGAAAAGTGTGCCTCAGGCTGGCAAAGGTATCTAAAGGGCACCAACAGCACTTTCTACAGTGTTTAATTCATTAGCCAAAGCTGATGCAGCTTCTAAATGACAGAGTCAGGATGCAAACCCTAATCTGCTTAAGCTTTTGTCCTTAATTACACAGGTACAGATTAGCCTACTTATCCTACTATTTGAAGCTTTATATAATTAGCGTGTTTTTTTTTTTCATTACCTATTTTATGCCAGATATGGTGCTCAAAACTAGAAAGGATGGAAAGTGTATTGACCAGGTGTGGAACATGGCTCGACCTTTTTGCGTGATTAACCTGTGATCGCTAGTGGAGTCCTGGGTCATCCTAACAGTGAACTGAAAAATTAATGCTTGTTTTTGGCTTTTTTTCTCTACAGGCTGACGAGATGCAGGATGTGATGCATTTTAACTACACGGCATGGCCTGATCATGGTGTGCCCACAGCAAATGCTGCAGAGAGTATCCTGCAGTTTGTACACATGGTCCGACAGCAAGCTACCAAGAGCAAAGGTCCCATGATTATACACTGCAGGTAACCTCATCAACTGCATAGTCTATTAAATATTAGGAGTTGATTCTGTAAGGGGAATAGCTCACCATTCCATAAGCCCTTATCAGATTTAGTTGAAAATTAAATGAATTCTGATTTTTTAAACTATGATTAATTGATGTCTTACTATATACAATATTTATTATGGCTTTCTTGTATCTATACCCTATAAGATAGATGTTATTATTCCCATTTTTAAATGGAAAAAAAAATAGAGAAGGGTAGAGATGTTAAGGGATTCACACAAGTTCATACAACCAGAACATGGAGGAGTTAGTATTCAAATCCAGGCATGCCAATCTGCAAAGATCATGCCCTTAATATGTGATATTATCCTGCCCCATCAAGGATTCTGAGTAGTTACAACATGGACAAATACAAGGTGAAATTATAGAAAGCTGATCACAGCTCGACATTATATAAATAGACATAAAAACTAGAAAAAGAAAAGAAAAAATGAAGATATTCAGCTTATGAAGATAAACATATTTGCTATAGTTCCTCTTCACCATTGTCTCTTAAATTTTCAGACAGTAGAATGAAAAAGGATATAGGATGTAAAAAAATCAGGGTCCACACTAATTCCCAACAGGAACAGTTATCATTAAACTTAATTCGTTCTTCCTACTATACGAACAGAGCTCCATCAAAAATCTATCTCTGTGATACAATACTGCTGTAAAATCCTTATGCAACCTCAAAAGAATAGGGGACATAAACATGCTCCAATGGCATGTGACAGGTGGCAGTGGGATGAAGATGTGAAGGGAAGCATTGGCAGCCATGCCAACCTAAGCAAAGCAAATAAATCTACAATCCCAGACCTACTGCCTTGGCCCTTGTGAATTAGAATGGCTAGAATGAAGATGTATGTGTGTGCATTCATGTGTGTGTGTGTGGAGTGTGCGTCTCCCTGGAAAGGAAAATGCTTCATAAGCTACTAAGTTTCTGTTTAGGGCAGATATCGTTGCTGTCAATCCACTGTAGGCATTCACAGGTTAAAGGATGTGCTTTAGCAGATAAGATTATCTGTTCTCAAAATGGTTTTTTTCAAGAGCAGAAAATGAAGCTGTTCAACTCTGGGGTCAAACTCAGGGATTCCTTTCATGGAAGATAGTAAGTGCAGTTCTGGATATGACTTTACAGGCACTTACTCAGTGGCAGATCATTTTATCTGAGAAATCCTGGGAGGGAAGAGTTGTCTAGTAGAAAAAGCAACCTTAAACTCAAGGTTTATAGAGTGGGATTTTTCTAGCAAACTCCATATAATTGGCTTGAACTTTCTCTTTTCCCATCATTTCACAGGAATTCAAAGCTTAGAGCCATTTGGCTCTTTGCTGAGGATTGGAGGGAAAAAAGGGCTGACTTCAACACATAGAACTAGGGACTGTGAAGGGCAGTTGGCCGGCACATGTCCGTCCACTTCCACCTGTGCCCTGAGCACTGGGATTGGGGGACTGGCTGAGACTGGGTCCACATTTTTCATGTGATTCTAAGGTAACTATTTCAAAGGTCCCTGTGAGATGGAAGCAGACTCAGGACCCACTAAAAGGGCAGGCGTGCTGTAAGACAGGTGTGGGGTGGTGAACTGAACTTAGGGTTGAAGATACACAAATCTCTGTGGTCCCAGAGCTAGAGTTAGAGTATGGACATCTCAACTGGACTTTTGAGCTGGTCTGAGGGCTTAACTCTGATGGTGTTCAAAAGACAGGGTATTGTTTATGTGTATCAGCTCTCCGAATGCAGAAATCAGCTCCCGGGAGTACTCAACGTGGAATCCCTACTTTTCTCCAGAAGCAGAGACCCCGAAAAAGGGTGTGGCCAATGCAGTGCAAATCTCTCTCAGGAAAGTAGCCATGATAGTCAGAAATGTGACATCAGAAGGAACACCAACCACAACTGCATACTTAAAAATCAGTTAAGTGGAAAATATTGTCAGGAGCTTAAACTTCTTTTTTCCACAAGGGTACTATTTGTAGTTTTTTAGAAATCATCAATTTTATTTCAACAGTAAAGTAGCACCATCTGGGCCGGCCGCGGTGGCTCACATCTCTAATTCCAGCACTTTGGGAGGCCACGGTGGGAGGATCACCTGAGGTCAGGAGTTCGAGACCAGCCTGGCTAACATGGCAAAACTCCATCTCTACTAAAAATGCAAAACTTAGCCAGGCATGGTGGCGCATGCCTGTATTCCTAGCTACTCGGGAGGCTGAGGCAGGAGAATCACTTGAACCCAAGAGGCGGAGGTTGCAGTGAGCCGAGATCACGCCATTGCCCTCCAGCCTGGGCAACAGAGCAAGATTCCATCTCAAAAAAGAAAAAAGAGAAAAAAAAGAAGGACCATCTGAATAATGTGCCATCGGAACATTCTTTTGCAGTGCTGGAGTGGGACGGACGGGAACATTCATTGCCCTGGACAGGCTCTTGCAGCATATTCGGGATCATGAGTTTGTCGACATCTTAGGGCTGGTGTCAGAAATGAGGTCATACCGGATGTCTATGGTACAGACAGAGGTAGGAACATAATCTAAATGTATTTTTAAAATTTCCCTGGACAGAAAAACTTACCATTATTCAATGGTATGCTTGAAAACAATTCTCTCAAATTTCTTTGTATCTGTCTTTCCCATTTTCTTATTGTATATGTTCAAACCGCTTTGAGGCATAAAAGAAATAGACACTAGCCTCCAGAAAACCATTTGGTGTATAGTGATTACACTTTTATTGGCATCATAATTCAGAGTGCATGGGTAGATTCCTAAGAGTAAAACCTCTTTGTACAGACTCAGAGTCAATTGCAGATAACAGCCATCCTGGGTAAATGCCACCAAATAGAAACTGTAGAACTGGTGCAATTTGATTTATATTTGAAATGTTGGATTTGATTCAATACATTTGTCATTAGTTTATCCTCCATGTGACTCTATCCCAAATTCACTTTTCATGATGATTAGAAGTTGGATTTGAGCTTTCTGTCCCTTTTATGATTTTAAAGATTCCCAGTCCCCAACCTACCAGCATTGCCAGTTCCTTTCATCTCAGTGATGAAGATTTGTTATTTTAACAACATGGAAGCATCCCCTGAAATATCCAACAGTGTTATGTGCTCCGTCTTCCTCCTCTTCTCCCAAGTCCTCCCTCGCTGAAAGCCTGAGGATGCACTTAGTCTGAGGTGGCAACCCAAGGCAACGCTGGCAGACAGCACCGCCTGTCTCAGAGCAGCCGTGGGTGTGTACCTCTGTGGGCGGAAAAACCCAAGTACAATAGCTTCTTCATAAGCCTCATCACCCAGCCATACTCGCGACTTCTTAGCCTCAGTCTTACAACAATCCTTTTTCTCAAAGAGTGTGTGTGGGTGGAACACTTGGGTAGAACACAACCTGACCTGACCTGTATCAGGATATTTTAAAAATGCTTTGATCTTCCTCATGCTTTTCCTACCCAGCACCACTAGATGTCAGCATCACTTCAAAAGCCCAGAGTAATGGCGGCCGTCTCCGCTCTGTTTCTGCTTTCCCACTGCCTTTGCTTTTCTTTCCTCCTACCTCCCCGGTCTTAGCTCACCAACTTTTCGCAAGCCTGTTTCAGTGTGTCCATTTCTGAGCTACAGCAGGGTCATACCACTTGGGAAAGAGTTAGCCTCGTTAATATTCAGACCTCTCATTGATAATTAGGAAGCAAGTACAATTGGTTTCCTGACTTTCTTGGTTTCAGTCATGCTGCCTGGTAATTTAGTGTGGTGGGGACATCAACATCACTTTTTAATCATAAGTTTAAAATGTCTGGTTTCCCAGAGGAGTCCACTATCTGTTGAGTAAACAGTGCTTTATTAATCACTCCATGTTTTTAGCTTTTAATTCCATAAATTTGCACCCTGATATGTGATTAAAACTCCACCTTATGTATACGAATCTCCAAGCTTCAAAGAGCCACACCTTATTTTAAGTATTTTGTATTTGATGAATTGTCTTCCCAATTTACTTAATTCATACCTTTTAAAATTTAATAGATTTTGGGGCCGGGCACGGTGGCTCACCCCTGTAATCCCAACGCTACAGGGAGGCCGAGGAGGGTGGATCACCCAAGGTCAGGAGTTCGAGACCAGCCTGGCCAACATGGTGAAACCCTGTCTCTACTAAAACTATAAAAAAATTAGCCGGGCGCCTGTAATCCCAGCTACTCGGGAGGCTGAGGCAGGAGAATTGCTTGAACACAGGAGACAGAGGTTGCAGTGAGCTAATACGGTGCCACTGCACTCCAGCCTGGGAGACAGAGCGAGACTCCATCTCAAAAAACAAACAAACAAACAAAAAAACTGCATAGATTTTTAATTATGGCCTGTTTGCTTTTTACTTTTCCCAACTACAGATTCTTAGATCTCTTTCACATGACAGATCCTCCGTCCCATTTTCAGGGCCATTATCTCTCTTTGGGTGGTAATTAAGCAGCCACCATGTCACTTCCCACAAAGCCAAGAAAACGTTTTCTTTTCTTCCTAAATGTTTTACCCTAAATTTTGGTTGTTTCATTTGTTTATGGCAGCATTTTAGGTTGATATCTCCACGGACACAGCCTTTTTAAAGTACAGTATCCCCATCCTGGCCAACATAGTGAAACCTGTCTCTACTAAAAATACAAAAATTAGCCGGGCATGGTGGCACCCGCCTGTAGTCCCAGCTACTCGGGAAGCTGAGGCAGGAGAATCGCTTGAACCCAGGAGGCAGAGCTTGCAGTGAGCCGAGATCACACCACTGCACTCCAGTCTGGTGACAGAGTGAGACTCTGTCTCAAAAAAAAAAAAACAAAAAATAAATAATTAAAATTAATTATTAAATAATTAAATAAAAAATAAAGTACAGTGTCCCTTCCCTGAACTCTCGTGGGGAGTTCAAAGTCAGCAAAGGGGGCAGAGGTCCCCTGGGTTGCTTACTTTTTCCAACTTTTCTTGCTTGACCCTTGATTCCCTCAGGACCTCGTGGTGGATGCTTTCCAGTTCCAGTTATTTATCTGTGTCTGTTTTTTTTCTTTCTTTTAACTTATGTCTAGAACATCTTGTTCATTTACTTTTATTTTTTCCCTGTTCCTCTGCTCACCATGGTTCATCCTGTATTTTGAATACAGATTGATCTGCCTAAGATTCTCCTTTAGCCCATTCACATTCAAATTCTGCTGCCAGGTCACAAAAGTTAACAAGGAAAGAACAAAGTAAAAAAAGCTTATTCTTTTCACATGTATCCTCCTAGAGTACTCCTTTGACACTAATAATTTTGAAGAGAATGAAATGATTCTCCAGTTGAGCTTTGTTTATATGTGTATAATCAACCCACGTAGACCATATTTCCTCCCATCACTGGCATCTAATTTTCCAGCCTTCTCTACATTGCCTTGATTCCACCACTCTACCTCACCCAAAAAATTGCAGAAGCAGCTCATAGGATGAGCCATATCTCCAGGTGCATATATCAGGGTCATTGCAACATGCTGCCTGGACTGCACTGTGACCTGCCCTCTTTCTCTTCCTCACCTGACCAGACACACTCCATGGGCTTCTTCACACAAATAGAGGCGTATTTAGAAAGAATGCCAGACCCTGGGGGGAGGCCCGAGTCTCCACTTTACTGCTGCACAAGTCGTGTCACCTCTCAAGGCTCCCATTTCTCTTCTGTAAAACACGAATGATAGCTTTCACTCATTTTTGTAAAGTAGACATGATGGGAAACAATATAACCTAGATAAGTGCTTTGAAACTGTGAAGTGTCACTTATGAATGATGTTCTCCTCTCTTCTATTTTTACCAAATATTTTGTTTGGTTTTCCTCTAATACCCTTCCTGGAGGTCAGCTGGGGCTTTGCTTTGAGCAGCCTCTCCTCCTGGTCTGCAGTTTGGATTTCTCAGGGACTTTCAAGGACAAGTCTCTCCAAGTCTTTATTTACTTTCCTTGTGGTCTTTTTGTTTGGTTGTTTTTTGTTTTGATACAAAATGTAGCCACTAAGTAGATGCAGATTGAAAGTCCAGGCAATCTCTGGTCTTATCTATTCCCTGTGTTGACATAACACCAGAAACAATGGATTAGGTGTCCATGTGTGATGACCACAAGTGGTAGCTCAGCCACCGATACCATCACCACAAAAGGGAATACGTTTTCTCCAAACCGTGTTGAAAAACACAGGTTATCAACCCAGGGATGTTTGAAATATTAATTTTATTTTTTGTATGAAGTTGTTACACAGGAGGCTTCTTAAAATCCTATGGATATCTTGACTGGGTCTTATTTAAATGTTATTTCTAGTGGTATTACTTATAGAGAAACTCTGGGAAACAAAGAAAAAGGAGGAACACTATGAAATTACCCTTCCTTCTTGGCAGAAAGAAAATTTTGGTGATTTTATCTTGGCTTTCATTCAAGTATAACTTTTATATGATTGTGCTCATATTATATGTATATATGTATATGTATGTGTATATATGTATTACTTTACATTCTATTTACATTCTAGTTTCTCATTTAGGATTTTACTATGTAGCCTGTATAGTAACAAAAATTACCTAAAACTCTATAAATCTCATTTTAAGGACAGACTAATGTTTCATTATAGACACACTATTGCATACTTAAACCAATCTCCTTTTTATAGAACATTAAATTGGATTATTTCCCACTTTTTACTATTATCTGTGTCCACACCATTATTAGCACTTTATTAATTCTGCCTCCACAAATAATAGGTAAAACGGACTGCCTCAACAAACTTGTCATCATTAAATATTATTCTTTTCCTTTTACCTTTGTCCACTACATACATAGAAAATAATGATTTCAATTTACTTTTTATTACTTGACTATTTTTGGCATATTTAAATATTTCCTCGGTTTACTTCAAAAATCATTTAATAAGCACAAGCTAAGTGCTAGGCATTAGGAATAAAAATACATAGTTTCTAAATTCCAGGGAATATTTGGCCTAGTGGCTGATGTCCTTTACTTATTTGTCTATTTGTATGTTACTGATTTAGATGACTTTATCACAAAAATTAAGGTATCAATATTCTGTCATAATTCTAGAAAATATTTTTCTCTCCCAGTTTCTGGTTTACCCTATGTTTTATTCTTTTTAACTTTTTAAAATATACAGTAGATTGAGATTTTTATTTGTAATTTATTCTACTGCTCTTAATTTTAAAAATTCCTTTCCTAAAGTAATCAGAAATTAACCAATATTTTCCCCTATATTTTTAATGACAATTTATTAAATTACCTGGAATTTACTTTGTTGTATGATAAGGGGATATCCTTTTTTTTTTTTTTCAAAATAGCCCCGTAATTTGATTGAATATTCATGTCCTTTAACATTAATAATGATCTAATGTACAGCATGGTGAACATAGTTCATAATACCATATTGTTTACTTGAAATTTGCTAGGAAAGTAGATCTTAAGTGTTCTCACCACACACGTGCACACACACACACAAATATATATACACATATATATACACACACACACATATAAACACATATATATAATCTGGGGTGATGAATGTGTTAACTAGCTTGATTGTGGTAATCATTTCATAATATATATGTATATCAAATCATCACATTGTACACCTTAAATATATACAATTTTTATTATACTGCAATAAAGTTAGGGGAAAAAATTCCACTTTTTTAAAAAAAACCATGATGTTCTAAGCTCTATTATTAATCAGAATACTTTTACAGTTGATTCTCTTGGATTTTTTAGTTACAAAACTGTATCTCTGTAAATAATGAAAATGGTTTCCTTTAACACCAGATCTTGATCATTAAAACTGTCATAGTATAAAATATTATGTCTTTGCACATATCTGCTCTGAAACCTGTTTTTGTCTTTTGTTCCAGGAGCAGTACATTTTTATCCATCAGTGTGTGCAACTGATGTGGATGAAGAAGAAGCAGCAGTTCTGCATCAGTGATGTCATATACGAGAATGTCAGCAAGTCCTAGTTCAGAATCCGGAGCAGTAAGTGGAGAAGAGCTCACCACAAGTGCTCGGTCTTAGAACTATTAGAGGGGGACGTGATGGATGGGACAAAAGACAGCAGTAGCCATTTGTATTGACTCTGACTTCACATGAGTATTGCTTCCCAGCTCCTGGCCACACATGGGTGGTCACAGGGAGAAACAAGTACTGTAGCAGATCTCTGAGTTTCAATGCGGCTTGGTTGGTGTTAGCAATAAACAGGAGTTTCTGCACCTCATGATGACTTCACCTCCATTCCCTCTACTCAGAACCCTAAATTATTCTGTTACTGGATCTGTGACTGTAATGTCAGGATACTACCATCCAAATCTATCTAAATATCTTGTGCAAATATTTTATTGATTACAAGGGCTGTATAAGGGGTTACCAAAAAGACATGAGCTGGATTGGACACTCCTAAAACCAAAAACAGCAGTGACAATAGAGTCTCAGGATAGCAGAGTCTGAAAATGCCTTGATCTCTCCTATTATGTGAGCCCTTACTTGAGCTTCGTGAAGGCACTTGTAACATGTTCGATGCCTTGTACTCCAATTTTGACTAGGAGATCAGATTTTGGAGGTGTAAGTAATCTTGGCTGAGGTAACAGTAATCTGCCCATTTAGTTCAGTAAACAGGCTGTAGAGTGTCTGACTATACTGGGGGCAGAGGAGCCAATGACAGGGTAGGGAGAGGACAGTGGTGCATGATGGGAGAATCATGAAAGTCTGGGAAGCATATGGACCAGTGGGCAGCAGGATAGGATTAGTGCTGCACCTGTACATCCATCAAGAGAGACAGAACACACAATGGAACAGGAAGGATAAAACATAAAGAAAGAGAGAAACAAATTTGCTGGGAGAGGGAAAGACATTCAGACCCACAGAAAGGTGGCAGCACACAGAGAAAGATACACAGATCAACCCACATCTGCATGGGTTGTGAGACTGAGCATAGTGAGAGCAGTGGTGGAGCAGGAGAAGGTTGCCGTGACACGAGGCTGCTTACTGTCTTTCTCTGTCTCATTCACAGGAGAGGACATGATGTGCACCCATCCTCCCTTGCTTCCAGATTGTTTTAGGGGGCCTGATAGTCATTATTCTAAAAAGAGGCCCTGCTTTGTAATATGTGGCCAAGGAGATAATTTATCTCACAGAAGCACCGGGAAGACTTAGCCTTAAAGAGCCTACAGTGTCTTTTTGGACTCTTTCACTTCGGAACATTTAATAATGGACCAAATTCAATAGAACACCAAGAAGGTCAAGATGCTCTCCAAAGGGCAGGAAGTACAGCACTTCCGAAGAGTTTCGTTGGCCCTTTGCTGGTTGGGCTGAGTTTTTTATTTTTAAGTGTTTGTTTTTAAGTGCAATAGTTTTTGTATGTGTGTGATTCTTATCAGAAAGTTGAATTGTTTTCTGCCTACACCATTCATCAGCCCCATTACCCAGGAAGGAACAGGCATTGTTAGCATCAGATTATACCTCATTATTCAAAGGAGGCATGGCCACACAAGAAGAAATGGTCATTCTGCTTCAAGGACATTGAGCCAGCACTATCTGTACTCCAACATTACTGGATCTGGAATGGGGAGGTTGGACATGGAAGAAAGGGGTTCTACCCACAGATCAACTGTGTAATCTTTTCCTATTCCAAATATGAAAAGCTATAATTCAACTTCAAAGTAGAGTAGAAAAAAACTTGTCTTAACTGTTCTAGTTCTTGATGGTTTTCTTCCTTATTAACAGTTGGTGTTTCTTCCTTGGCCCTTTTGGACTAATGTTACTGTCCAGGTTCTTTCTCGAGAAACCACATCTGGTTCAGAAGAGTGTCAAGTCGGACTCTAAACTCCGTTGCTGTCTGAGCAATCTTGGTGCCTAGACTTTGCATTCCTTGTTCTGTTGACCTGCATACATGTGAGAGCTATTTCTTTAAGAACTATATAGGCTGTGAAAATGCACTTTCTTTCCCCCAAAGAGCTGGGAATTTATGAAGTTATGGCAATGAACTGCAGCATGCTGGGACAATTATTTGACTCCATTTTTTTTGGTAATATTGTCAAATGTCTCTGTGGATTCTGACAGAGATTTCTCTTTTTTGTTGTTCTTTTGGTTGTCAGTTTCATTTTAACGAGTGTAACTAGTAACATTTTATTCTTTGGATTTTGTATAATTACAGTACATGATTGTGTATTGTGACATGAATGCTGTCAAAATGACATTGATGGCATTGTGAAACCTGTTACTTTGTGTCACTTCCTGATAAATAAGAGGTGATGACATGGATATACAACAGAAAACACTTTGAGTTGAAAGTAAACACAAACTGGCTGCTTCCCCGTGGCCACTGTGGCTGTTGTGAGCCTCCATGTGTGTGCTTCCAGAAGGCTCTGCTCCTCTTCATGCACCTGACACTGCCCCTTCCCCTGGCTTCCCTCCATCCCTGATCATCTTCATGAAGCCACAGATAGAAGATCAGCTTAATATTTTATCAGTGACCTCAGTGATGGTGAAGGATGCCAGATGAACAGCTCTGCACCCCACCGTCTCTCGTCACTGAGAAGGCTTGGCCATGGCAGACCTTGGCAGAGTTTCTTGCAAGATCTGGCCAGTGAGTCTCAGTTTCACCTTGCAGGGTGAATGGCAGAGGATGCCCATACCCTGCAGGTTAACAGCTTGGGCTCCTCAGGGATTGTCAGTTCCTACTCACCTTCCTGCTCCCACCTCCTCCTCTTCTTCTCACCCCCCACTCCTTTATTTCCCTTTTTGGACATTTTAATAACATATCGCACCACTCTCAGGAACAAACATGGTTAATGAAAGGTGGCAAAGGGATGTGTGACATTCTTAGATTTTCACACATGGACAGTCAGGAGTGAAATGTGCAACCTTGGAAGAGCTGATACAATGTATGGTAAGCTGAAATACATTTCCAACACTGCAGCTCAGAGCGTACAGAAGTCTTGCAGCCTGGAACATTGCTTCCTATGAAACAAAGCACTTCATAAATATTTTATGTTTTTCTTGAGCACCCCGTCAAGGTAGGGATCGAATAGTGCCCAATCAATTTTCCCAAAAGGAAAGAGGAAGTATCCAGTTTAGACTGAAGGCTCATAGTCAAAACTACAGGAAGGTCACACTGTTCACTGGACCACTGTTGCTCCTCACTTTGTAGAGCTTATGATGGAAAAGGCATCAGTCTATCAAAATGCTTGATTAATCCCGATACTGACTTTGGAATTATCTCTCCTGGGTCTCAGTTAATAAACTGAAGAATGACCTAATCATAGCTCCATATCTAGAAACAGGTATAAGAAGTATCGGATATGATAATTGACCCAAAGGTGCTTTGTGTCGTCTTCTGTCGTGTATGTTCCATAAAGCTACTCTAACCAGCTCTGTTTCCACACTAGGACCCAACTTTAAGCATTCAGGAGGGAGAGTTCCAGAGCCTCTGCATTATTTATTAGGGTTTTTAAAATTCATTTGAGTAGTGCTTTGTTCCAAAAGAACACAGGGCTGTCAGCGCATGCGTTCATAATAGCCTGTATGGCACACAAAAAGATCTAAAAACTTGAGCATTACAAAAGATTTCGCTTTGAGTGCTATTTTTTCTTTTTGAGACAGAGTCTCTCTCTGTTGCCCAGGCTGGGGTGTAATGGCACAATGGCGTGATCTTGGCTCACTGCAGCCTCCACCTCCCGGGTTCAAGTGATTCTTCTGCCTCAGCCTCCTGAGTAGCTGAGATTACAGGTGTGCACCACAACGCCCAGCTAATTTTTTGTATTTTTAGTAGAAACGGGGTTTCACCATGTTGGCCCGGCTGGTCTCAAACTCCTGACCTCAGATGACCCACCCACCTCGGCCTCCCAAAGTGCTGGAATTACAGGTCTGAGCCACCATGCCAGGCCTTGAGTGCTATTGAGATCAAATTCCTTGACTGCAAAAGATAATTTATGAAGTTAATTGAGAAACTACCATTAGGATCTAATTAATAAATGTAATAGTTGACACCATGATATCCATTACTTCATATGATGATTTTATCTAACTTGAAAAGAGGGATGGATGACAGCATTTTTTGGAAAAGCATTTTAATTCAGGGTCTACAATTTCCCACTGTAAAGACAACGTTGTCTCCAAAATGTAAAATTAGAAAAGTTACTACTTTTTTTTTTAATGTCAGATTTTATAATGTCTCTCCTTTCCTAAAAACTGTTCCTACTCCCAAAAAGGTGACACAGCTCTCAAAGGAGGCTGTGGTGTCAACAGACAAAGCAGATCAGGGGCTTTGGATTTGAATTTTTTGCAGGCCACTTGATAGCTGCTTGCTAGAGTATTGGCTCTTAGCCAAGGAGTTAAAGTTACTGAGTCCAATCTCTATGAGCCAAAATTCTCCCTGCTTTCTAGCAAGGAGTCCTTCCTTTACACCTCAGGAAATGTCTGATGTAATGTGCTTCAAATAGCTGGCTTGCTTCCTAGCTCACAGATCTCTAGTCTGATACTTGGCACAGGGATGAAGTCCAAGAGCCATGCCCATCATTGAATATAACATTCACTTTGGCCAAAGGGGTTGTAAAGCAACAAAATATAACCTGCAAAACCTGCAAACTTCCGCCCCTGATTTTCCATAGCCTCATTTGGAACCATTTGAAGGAAGTTTCCGCTGTGACATCTCTGACCCCTGGCCTTCCAGAAGAGTAAGATTTTTGCTTTTAGTTTTATCTGGTGATTATCCCAAGGCCTTTTCCTGGTGGGTCACTGGATTAGAGATGGAGTATAAAGTTTAGCTCTGGGAGTTGCATTAGAGGAGGAACATGAACAGACTGAAGGCTGTCCAGATATGGTCACCAGACCCACCGGGAATGTGGGAAAATAACAGGTTATGTTAACAAAACCTAGGAAAACGGGGCTATTAAATCTGGAGTAAAGGAAGTCATTTATTGAATCATTCAGTCAACAAATGTGTGTTTATCTAATCATATTGGAGGAATCAATCCATCCATCCATCCATCTAAGATTTCTTGACCACTTGCAATATGCTAGGCCCTGTGGTAAGCAAAAATATGATGGCTTTTAAAAATAGGGTATCTAATCAGTTTTAATACTGTTGTTGGAAGGTTCAAGAAAGGCTTAGTCAAGTCTTTTTCAACATTTTTACTTGTATCTTCCACAACTTCGTCAATATATCTTCCGTACATACCCACCAGCCATCATATTTAATGATGTTAAATATTTTCCCCGATGGCTTATCTAACAGAAACAACAAATATTCATTGTTTTTGTTACTCATAAGCCACTAGAAACCCTGACATGATCGCTTTTGCTTGATAAGAATCATCAGACTAGTCCTGCCCTCCTACTCATAACAAGACTCTCCTCAACCATATTCCTGGTGGATGGCTAAGTCTTTTCTACTGAACACTTTCAGAGGAAGGAATCGCTCCTAAGGGAACAAAGCATTTTTTTCTTTTGTTTACACATCCAAGGACCTTACTGACATTAAGAATGTATGAGTCTGTGCCCCCCATGGGCATGGGCTTGAAGCCCAAATCTACTTCCCCATCTTGGAGGAAAAAAAAAAAAAAAACCGGTTCTGCGACTGCTTTGAATACCGGACTGGCTTCTCACTTGGCAGCAAAGGAGACAGCACTTATATCTGACTCATGGAGCAATGGGAGTTTCTTTCTAATGTGTTAATCCCTTTATGTTCCTATCCTCAACTTCAAAACATCATTAGGAGGTGAGAATACTCATTTACCAGGTGACGAAGTTGAGAGACATTAAGGTGAAGAGGCAGTGTAGTTAAATTACAACTACAGGGTTAGAAAGTGGCAGAAGCAGGATTCCAAGCCAGCTCTGCCCACCCCTAAACCTTTTCCCTCACGACTTCATGCTGTTTCTCGTTCCTACTTGGCATGGGGAAAGTGCAGTAGGACGGAATTAATAGCTTCATCTCCAGGTAATGTGTTTAATACAGAGGGGAGGCATTCAAGTTGAGAAATGGTAAATCCCTAATCTTCTAAGAAAATCATTGATTTATTGAACCTTTCATGCCAGGCACCGTAGAAGGGGGTATGGCTATGAAGATGGATGCAACGAGATTCTTGCTTCTAGTTTACATTCTAGTAGGGGAAATCAGAAGTAAAAATAAGGGCAACAAAGTGTAACAGACACCATGATAGAAACAAAAAGCATCCGATGTAGGTCCAAGGGAAAGACAGGTGATTTTTTTTTTCTGGAAGGGTCAGGAAACACTATACTACTATATTAAAGGACTAATAACTATAGGGTCACATTAAGCAATGCTAAAAAGGAACACTCATTGCTCACTCAGCAAACATGAAGCACCCATGTGCATCAGTCACTGGGACCCATATGGATGACCAGTCCTCCCACCCTGCCTTCTAAACCTGTGCCCATATGGGTGACCACTCCTCCTACCCTGCCTTCTGAACCTGTTCTTCTTGGCACCTTCCAAAGGGACCATTTCTCTTAAGACATCCACGAATAGCTCCAGCTCATGTATCACTCATCAGAATCCACTGGATTTACTCTTACTGCAAACCTAACAGAGTATATCAGGACTACTTTTCAAGACCCTTTGCAGAGTTCTGGCGAATGGAAGGTGTGCTTCCTGGGCCTCTGGACCATGAAAATTACCCAGGAGTGGCCGGGCGCAGTGGTTCACGTCTGTAATCCCAGCACTTTGGGAGGCCAAGATGGGCAGATCACAAAGTCAGGAGATGGAGACCATCCTAGCTAACACAGTGAAACCCCATCTCTACTAAAAATACAAAAAAAAATTAGCCAGGTGTGGTGGCAGGCACCTGTAGTCCCAGCTACTTGGGAGGCTGAGGCAGGAGAATGGCATGAACCTGGGAGGCAGAGCTTGCAGTGAGACAAGATTGCACCACCGCACTCCAACCTGGGCGACAGAAAAAAAAAAAAAGCAAAACAACAAAGAAAGAAAGAAAAGAAAATTATGCAGGAGCAACCTTCCATTCCACCCTCCCCCACCCACGTCTTTCTCCTCTCTCTCTCTCTCTCTCTCTCTCTCTTTCTCTTTCGGGGTGTGTGTGTATATGTCTCTTTCTCTCTTTCCCTCCCCTCTACCGCAACACAGATGGCAGTGCCACAGGTAGGAGGACCCTGGGTCCCTGAATCACCACTTGGGAAAGGCATATCTGGCAGCATTGGCCCATTATGTGATCAAGAAATAGATTTCTATTGCGTTGTCACTGAGGCTCGGTGATTGTCAGTTACAGCAATCAACCTGCCCTTAACTCATATGGCAGCACAAGGATAACCTTTACAATGACGTTCCATCTAAGTTACAACAGGAAGTTTTCAGAGCAATGGTGTGCGACTGCCCAGTAAAATTCCCAGAAGACAGTTAAAGATGAAGCAGTTCAGAGCAAAGTAAACCCACAACGCCAAACAAGGGTTCAGGAAAGGCCACAGAGCAATAATGGTTCCTTTAATAAATAAAATTTTTAATGGAAATATATGAATTCTTCTTGATAAGTTGTTTTCCTCCAAGTTAGATCTCTCCTGATCTTTTGGTTGTCATTGCTTTTCACACCCCATCATAAGACCATGACTCAGGACACCCACTAGAATTTCTTACCCTTACACTAGGCCACTGCCTCTGAATCAGACTCCTGGATTCCTATTAACAATATACCCCAGAGTGGTTTCACATCAACAAAAGCTCACACATACAGGAGCCCATGAGGCTTAGCATGTGGAGCGATGCTGGGCAACCCAGTCCTTTGCTTTTTGTGTGTGTCCTGGTGCGTTCCAGGGCCATGGTCACAGTTCAAAGCCAGCTGACACAAAGTATTTTTGTTCAGTTCTAAGAACACCAAAGGGCAGTTTAAACTAGAAAAAGTTAACTGTAATCACTAAATCCTTTATAAATATAAAACAGGATGGTCTTAGAAAGGTTCCTTCATGTCCAAAACCAAATTAGATCATATTGTCCCTTAACCAATGAACTTGGGAAGCAGCACAGGATAGGGTCCAGCAGGGCAGCAGAGCAGAGGGCTTAGAATAAGGGACTGTGGATGAAGAGAGGCTTGAGCTAAGTTTCTGCTCCTGACTACATATAACTCAGTCGTCTAATCTATGAAATGACATTGCGATGGTAGCTTTCACATAGGGAGTCTTAGTCAGGGCTGTTGTAACAAAGCACCATAAACTAGGTGACTTAAGCATTTATTACAGTTCTGGAAGCAGTAAGTCCAAGATCAAGATGCCAGCATGGTGGGTCCTGGTGACAGCCCTCTTCTGAGTAGCAGACAGCTGCCTTCTTGTTGTATGCTCACATGGCAGACACAAGGCAAGAGAGCTCTCTGGGGTCCCTTTTATCAGAGCACAGATCCCATTCATGAAGCTTTCACCTTCATGATATAATTACTTCCCAAAGGCCCCACCTTCTAATATCATTACATTAGGGGTTAGGATTTCAACGTACGAATTTTGGGGGGACAAATTCAGTCCATCGCATAGGGCATCAGAAGATAACGTGTGTAAGGATCTGAAAACAATACCAGGAATAGTTTAGTACATTACTTGCCACCTTCTTGCAAGTCAGTCTCCCGCAGTCTCTAAGGGCCATCCTGATAGTCTTCAACAGACTTGGTAAGAGCATCTGAAGCTGGTGTCTGGCCTAGGCCAACTGGGTTTTTCCAGGGTGATACCTGAACCCCCTCCCCTGGCACCTACCCTCACAGTCACAGACCTTGGAGTATAAAAGAGGAATATAAAAGAGGTAAAATGTGGATGACCTTGTGTCATAGGCGTGTGATGCAAAAGCAGAAGCTAGTTTTCCAGATAAGAGTCCTGATTTCCCAGGCCTGACTTTCCAATTCTCTACCAGCAAATGTATCACCAATGTGTGTGTTTTATGTCCAGTGCATGTAATCTATGCTAGCGGGTTTCCCAGAAAAGCAATGTCAGCACCTAATTTACATTCCATGAAGATGTCTGCAGCTGTACAGATAATCTGCACAAATCCCTTGCACTAAAACTATGTCTAGAAAGCTGACTAATTCTAAGACAAGACAGTCAATGTGTACAAACCTTAATATGTACGTACACCTGGGTCAGGTTAAGAAGAGATGCTTGGAGTGAACAGACACCGCTTGTGAACACCACTCACTCCCTCTGTGAACTGGTTTCCTTGTTTGTTAATGGCAATAATAAGAGTCTCCTCCACAGGCTTGTGCTGAGGATTAAATGTAAAGCCCTTGGCATGGTGCCTGGTGGTCTGGGGGTGCACAGTGGCATAATTGAGAAAGTATAGTCTGTAGAGGCACAGAACTCTGTGCTCTGATGCTCACTAGCAGTGTGGCCTTGAGAAGTCACCTACTATTTCTCAGCCTAAGTGTCCCCACAATAAACAAGTAATATCTACATTTTGGAGTTGTGGTAAAACTTACAACTGGTTGTGTAAAGCACTGGCCAAAAGCCTGGGAGAGTCAGCATAGCATAAATGCAGTATGATTCTTCAGATTTCCAAATCTCTCCCTCTCTCAGTGCATTTAGGTCACCAAACCCACCTACTCCTTTCGGTACCAAGACATCTACAGCATGAGTGTGCCCCTTTGATTCCTCAGTCCCACATAGGCGCCCTTATCATGAGCACGCCCGCCCACAAGGTCAGCTCCCAGAGCAGCGGTAACAACCCAACCTGTTAAGTGCTGCCACACTTGGAGTCAGCAGCTCCCGTAAGAGGCAGAGGTTTGGCCGGGCGCCGTGGCCCATGCCTGTAATCCCAGCACTTTGGGATGCCAAGGCCGGCAGATTACTTGAGGTCAGGAGTTCAACCCCAGACTAGCCTGGCCAATATGGTGAAACCCCCTCTCTACTAAAAATATATGTTTAAAAAAATTAGCTGGGCGTGGTGGCCCGCGCCTGCAGTCCCAACTACTCGGGAGGCTGAGGCAGGAGAATTGTTTGAACCCAGGAGGCAGAGGTTACAGTGAGCTGAGATCACGCCACTGCACTCCAGTCTGGGCGGCAGAGCAAAACTCCGTATCGAAAAAAAAAAAAAAAGAGGCAGAGGTTTTGTCTGCACGTACATGTCACATATTGGGGTGGAAAACTCAGTTGGAAAAATACTAAAAGAATTTGGAAGCATCCAGGCAATTTCAGATATCGGTTTTAATTTGCATTCTGTAAATCCACTGCACTGTCACCAAGGTATAATGTCACAACAGTCATTTTCTCATTTTTTTTTTCCATTTGCTGCAATGCAAATGAAACAAATTACCCAAACTTTCAAATTCCATCCTATAATAAGATTGGTTTTGGAGATGAGGCAATAAACTAACTTCCCTGTGCTGTTTTCCTAATAAAAAATGCGCCCTTACTTATATACTGCAAGATACTAGGTTGCCACAGGCTATTAACACCCATGACCTGCTTACCTTGCGAAGAGCTGTATTTTGTCTGTGTGTATGAGACAGAGTCTCGCTCTGTCGCCCAGGCTGGAGTTCAGTGGTGCGATCTCCCGAGAGCTGTATTTTGTGAGCTAGAAACAGTTCATGGCACCTGTCTTAGCCTCTTTTAACCTGTGTTCCAATAGCTCTGCTGTTTTGGTGCCTTCACTAGTGAAAGACCAATCCTTTTCCCATATGCCTCCTAAGAGCTGGAGAGGACACTGTCATTGTGCTTACCGGATAAACCACACCACAGATTAACTTGAAGCAAATGTGTATGTACTCCTAGTTTGGGCCTGGCTATTACGGGCAGGGTTGAGACTAAGATTCACTAATTTTTGCCCTGATTTATTGATATTTTAATGTAACGTCTACACCAAAGCATAAATGTGGACCTATGAGAGAATGTCCAAAGGTAATTTTTCTATCTAAACAAAATAGTGCTTTGAGGAGGTGGTCAGTCATCTGAAATTCCCCATAGATACAAATGACCTTTGCAACTGACAATTACATCTCCTGGTTCAACTGCTGCCTGGAACAATCAGTGTCCAGTGTCTGCCTTCATGTGCACCTGCAAGGGCCTTCATGGGACCTGGATTTCCAAGGTCCAGAGATTTCCAAATAAAGCTCCAGGCTCCTCTCTGCAGCTTCAGTGCCGATTTTACCTGTGTTATATAGAGGCATACTATATACAATTTCTTTTTTTAAAAAAAGTGCTTTTTCTGCTTAAATTTTTGTATACACTGACCTATATAATACATGAGAGAATAAAAGGTTTGCATGGTACATGGAAGTCCAAGAAATTGAGTCAAAATTTAGTTGCCCGCTTTGTAATCTTTTACAAGCTACTTAACTAATCTGAGTTTCAATTTCTTCTCTTATAAAGTGGGATATATGTGAAAGTGCTCAGCACACATGAATTCAGTTCCTGTTTCCCTTTCCTTAGAATAGACGGGAGAGCAGAAGGCCTTGGCATACGATACCAGTTCAGAGTAAGAAACAATGAAACAGGACAGACTCTGAAAGATCTAGAGATTTCAATTTCTCCCCAGTTTGTGTGCGTGTGTGTGTGTGCGTGTGTGCGTGTGTGTGCGTGTGTGCACGCGTGTGTGTGTTCATGCATGTGTGCTTTATTCCATTTTTCCATGGGCTGAAAGGGCCTTCATTTCATTTTTGGAGTAAACAGGAATGATTGAACATGGGGAAATTATATTCTATTCCATATGCAGGGCTTTCCCACCCAAGGCAGCCCAGAAATGGAGCAGGAATTGGGCCAACTGCCTGGGACTACAGTCAGGAAGGAAAGAGCTGTGAGAGCTGCCTGGACCAGGACCATCTGGGCCCCGCAGCAGTCCTGGCTCATCGCCCACCTCCTTCCAGCACCAAGCTCAAGGTGATGTGCCCAAAGCTCTTTCGAAGGCATTTCAACTGTTAAGACAACCCAGTTCATACAGAAATCCATGTTCGGGACCTTAGTTCTCTCGGAACGTGTAATAGCCACCCCCTCCTCCAATTCAGCTTCACGTTTAATTGTGTAGTTCTTAGTAATTCTGTCTTATCAGAATTATACTAACTTTTCATTTTTTAACCTTTCTTTCACAAATGTGACGAGATAAATCTGAACATTTGGGTATTAGAAGCTATTTCTTCTGCTAAGCGTGCCCCCCACTCAAAACAAAAACAACAAAAACAAAAAACAACTGAGCATTTCCCGAAAAACTGCTCTCAGAACACTGGCTTCTTTCTCTGTCCTCAACTGAGGATAGAAAGGAACAAAGAGACAAGCAAAGGGGCTGTGAGATGATGTGGGAGCAGGTCTTTAAAATGTAGGAGAAAAGACGGGATTGGGGAACCAAGATGATGGAGAGAGGATGGGTGGGGAAAAAGAAACATGTCATACAAACTGAAATTCCTGTATAGAACCCAGAACTGCTGAGAATGCAACCTTTCTCTGGAGGTCACTTGCGGCCACCATGGCTTTATAAGTATTTTATGCTTTATTTTAGTTTTTTTAATAACTATGCAAGAGAAAGCTGGTATTATAGAATGACAACATGCTTACCTTTCCCAATCTGTTCCTAAGGGCCCTTTGTCAAACCCTATGAACATCTTTCATACTAGTTACCAAGTTAAGGTCATGCCCTTTGGGAAAAACTAAGTGTCACAGCACAAAATTACAGTCTCTGGGAAGTCAGCGCTGCTAGTTGTAGGATGTAATTTTGTCCTAAGAAATCAGTAAAACTAGATTCAGGGATAAATAAGGCAAAGTGCAATGGTTCTTTAGATTGTCTATTCCTTGATGGCAGAGACCCTGTCCAGGTTTCTCCTTGAATATCCAATTCTAAAAGTAAACACGTGCTAAATGTTTATTGAATGAACATTGTCTCCTACTTAGAAACAACCAGTCTTCATATAAACTCCTTTATGGACTGTCTACAATTTTCTAATGTTGTTCCACCTTCCTTATGCAAGCATTGAGAAGAAAGTGAGGAGACTCAGACCTGGTGAGATCTCCACCCAACCCCTAGTGCAACCTCTGTAAAGTTAATTTTAGGAAACAAGTGAATCCCATATTTCCTATACATTTTCTTAGAGAAAAGTGTGAAAAGAAGAGTTTTAAGTGATTAGAAGAACTCCCACATTAGCTTCCCATGACCCAGTGCCTATTAAGGAGAGGGAAAGAGATAAAATCTGTTGGGCCCCTTTGATAAGCAGTACAAGATTGTCATATCTGGGATAAGGAAAACTTGCCAGCTCTCCACCGGGGGACAGTTCTGCAACCTCAGAGCAGCATGCTAAAATTCAAGCAGAGCAAGATAGTCCCACTGAACTGAAGAGGCAAAGACCAGAATTCAGTTCACCTGAAGTGCCTGAAATTTCTCAGAAGTGGCACAAGGGTGTAGGGATTTGTGCAGAGTGGCCACAGAAAGCTGTAAGTGAATCTACCTCCCATCCTTAGCATAGGCAACATCACCCAAGGCCTACCAGTGACTGCTACAAGGCTGAGAGTGGACTAGAGCTACCAGGGTAGTTGTGCAAGGGGCATTAGCCGTCCAGCTCAGCAAAAGTGAGATTTGTTTGGCACCTTTTAACAACCTGGGGTGTAAATTCAGCTAAGATTAAAAATATCCTGGGCATTCATCCAAAATGCAAAAAGGACCTTAAAACTAAGGAGCCTAGAGTAAAAACTGGTCTTCTCAGGTACAAACAAAGCCTAGAACTATGCCCTGACAAGATTTGCAAAGGAGAGTTTTTAGATCAAGTCCCACTAAGTTAGAGGCTCTTGCAAAAAACATTTTGCTTCCCATAATTCATTCTAACAAAGCATAAAACCAAGCCTATACAATTCTAAAGTGATCAGCTGCTATTGAACTCCCTGCTAGAACAAAAACAAACATTCCTCAAGGAAAGATAACATAGTCTAGGATATCTGAAACATACCATCTGCAATGTCAAATATATAGTAAAAACTTAGGACGCACACAAAGAAACAGGACAATAGGACCAATGTTAGCGGGGAAAGCAATGAACAGAAAGTGAGCATGAGAAGGCTCAAATGTTAAACTCAGCAGATGAAGATTGTGAAATAGCCTTTGTGCATTATGGAAATAAAAGTGTGTTCAAATAATTAAGGGAAAATATATTATTTTATGAGTAAACAAATAGTCTTGGCAGAGAAATGGAAGTTATATAAACCAACTAAATGTAAATTCTAGAACTTACACAATTGAAATGAAAAATTTTCTTGATTGGCTCAATAGAAAAGAGAAGATCACAGATTTTAAAAAAAGAGCTGGTGAATCTGAATATTGAGAGAAATTTTAGTATCTAAATAATAGGGAACATATGTATTTTAAAAATTAACAGAGATTCAGGGATCTTGGGGAATGATATAAAATGGCCTAATATATATGTATATAATGGGAAGCTTAGGAGAGAAAAAAAGAGGAGAAAAAATATCAGAGGAATATGCCTTCTAATGATGAGAAAGCATTGATTCATACATCCAGAAACTCATTGAATCCTGAATAGGCAAACTACCAAGAAAACCACATCAGCTTGATAATCAAGCTGTTGAAAATGAAAGATACCAAAAAGAACCTTGGAAAAAGCCACAGGGAAAAGCACGAATGATGGCTGTCATGTCGTCAGGAACAATGAAACCCCAAAATCAATGAAATGACATTTTTAAAGTGCGAGAGTTAAAAATGGTAACCTAGAATTTTATATTTGTATACAGTGAAAATATGCTTTAATAAGCAAGGTGAAACTGCTCCCAGTTTTGGCCAAGGTGAAGTCAGAGGGACTAGATTTACCCTCCAGTCTGAAACAATTGAAGAAAACAAAATACATGAAAGGGTAGCTTTCAAGATATTGAACACTAGACGATGAATGCCAGTGATTACAGAAAGATTAAAAATGCATGAGGAAATCCTACAATTGTTCCAGCTTTCTGCCTAAAGATTGTTTCTGGCTGGGTGCAGTGGCTCACGCCTAAAATCTTAACACTTTGGGAGGTCAAGGCAGGAGGATCACTTGAAGCCAGGTTTAAAGGCTAGTGAGACCCTGACTCTGAAAAAAAAAACACACACACACACACAAAACAAAAAGATTGTTTCCAAGCTATAGTGCAGGGAGCCCATGAGGACTCCAGATCCCTTGAGTTGGGAAGACAAAGTTGATAGTGTGAGAAGGACAAGGGAACTAAAGTTCACAGGACAGAGTGGCAGAGAGGAGAGAACTATCCAAAGAGAGAGCTCCAAAGATCTTCACAGGGTCCTCATAGATTCTTCAAGTTAGTATTGATAAGGGCATATATAGGAGAAAACTGCCCAAGACTGAGAAAAGAACCACCTGAAAGGATTAGAAGGAACAATTTCCAGAGCCTGACACAGGACCAGAAATAGTTCTCATTCCCACCAGACAAAATGAAAAACATTATAATTCACGGAACAATACGTGGAATATTCAGAAGGGATTTGACTTAATGGTGGGATAAAATTAGCCCTTGTATAAATACTGCTTTGGTTTAACCTAACAAAGCTTAAAAGCCAGATCAGAAAGGATCAAACTATTTCCAAGTAACTTAATAGTATCCCAAAACAAATCTCAATAATAGTTTATAAAGATAAAAAGTGTGCAACATATGATAAAATTCCCAATGTCTGACATCAAATTAAAAATTATATGTCATACAGAGAAATGAGACCTATAGTGAAGGCAACAAAATCAATTAAAATCAAGCTAGAAGCTACAAAGATGATAGAATAAACAAGGATATTAGGAGATATTTTTTTTTCAATTTTTCTATTATGGTAAAATACACACAGAATTCACCATCTTTAACATGTTTACATGTATGATTCAGTGGTATTAAATACATTCATAATGTTATGCAGTCATATCATTGCTGTTCATCTCCAAAACACTTTTCATCTTGTTAAATGGAAACTCGATACCCGTTAAACAGTAACTGTGGATATTAGTCCCTTAACAGATATACAACTTGGAAGCATTTTCTCCCAATATGTTGGCTGCCATTTTTGCTCTGCTGATAGTGTGTTTTCATGCACAACTAAAAAAAAATTAATGAACTCCTATTTTCTATTTTTTCCTTATATTTTCTCTGTTTTTGGTGTAATATCCAAGAAACAATTGCCAAATTCAATGTTGCAAACTCTTGCCCTATGTTTTCTTCTAAGAGTTTCATAGTTTTAGGTCTTACATTTAGGTCACGGATCCATTCAAGTTAAATTTTGTTAGGTAAGGCCCCGACTTCATTCTTCTGTATGTGAATACCTAGTATTTCCAGCACTGTTTGTTGAAAAGACTGTTTTCTCCCCCATTGACTGGTCTTGGTACCCCTGTGAAAACTCATTTGACTATAGAGGCAAGGGTTTATTTCTGGACTCTATTCTATTTCATTGGTCTATATGTCTTTTTTTTTTTTCAAGTTTTATTTTAGATTTGGGGGTGCATGTGCAGATTTGTTACAAAGGTATATCACGTTGATGTTGAGGTTTGGGGTGTGAACACACCCATCACCCAGATAGTACCCCATTGGTAGCAAAGTACCCCATAAGTAGCTTTTTCACCCTTGCCTCGACCTCTCTCCCTCCCTGTTTTTGGAGTCCCCAGTGTCTACTGTTCCCATCTTTATGTCCATGAGTACCCAGTGTTTAGCTCCAACTTATGACTGAGAACATGTAATATTTGTTTTTCCATGTCTGCATTAATTCACTTAGGATAATGGCCTCCAGTGCCATCATGTTGCTGCAAAGAACATGATTTCATTCTTTTTATGGCTGCGTAGTATTCCACGGTGTACATTTTCCACATTTTCCTTATACAATCTATTGTTAATGGGCACTGAAGTTAATTCCATGTCTTTGCTATAGTGAATAGTGCTACTATGAATATGCAAGTGTATGTCTTTTTGGTAAAATGATTTGTTTTCCGCTCTTATTGCCCAAGCTGGAGTGCAATGGCGTGGTCTCAGCTCACCACAACCTCCGCCTCCTGGGTTCAAGTGATTCTCAGCCTCCCGAGTAGCTGGGATTACAGGCATGCGCCGCCACGCCCAGCTAACTTTGTATTTTTAGTAGAGATGGGGTTTCTCCATGTTGGTCAGGCTGAACTCGAACGCCCAGCCTCAGGTGATCTGCCCACCTCCGCCTCCCAAAGTCCTCGGATTACAGGCGTGAGCCACTGCGCCTGGCCAATTTGTTTTCTTTTGGATATATACCCAGTAATGGAATTGCTAGGTCAAATGACAGTTCTGTTTTAGGTTCTTTGAGAAATCTGCGAACTGCTTTCCACAGTGGCTGAACTAATTTACATTCCCATCAGTGATGTGTATGTGTTCCCTTTTCTCTATAGCTTCACCATCTGTTTTTTGAGTTTTTAGTAATAGCCATTCTGACTGTGAGATGGTCTCTCATTGTTATTTTGATCTGCATTCCTCTGATCATTAGTGATGATGAGCATTTTTTCATATGCTTGCAGGCTGCTTACACATCTTCTTTCCAGAAGTGTCTGTTCATGCTCTTTGCCTACTTTTTTTTTTTTTTTTCCTGAGATGGAGTTTTGCTCTTGTTGCCCAGGCTGGAGTGCAATGGCATGATCTCGGCTCAGTGCAACCTCCACTTCCCGGGTTCAAGAGATTCTCCTGCCTCATCCTCCTGAGTAGCTGGGATTATAGGCATGCATCACTATGCCTGGCTAATTTTGTAATTTTAGTAGAGACAGGGTTTAATCATGTTGGTCATGCTAGTCTTGAACTCCTGACCTCAGGTGATCCACCCGCCTCAGTCTCCCAAAGTGCTGGGATTACAGGCATGAGCCACAATACCTGGCCCTTTGCCTACTTTTGAAAGTGCTTATTTGTTTTTCGCTTGTTGATTTGCTTAAGTTCCTTATAAATTCTGGATATTAGACCTTTGTTGGATGCATAGTTTGCAAATATTTTCCCTCATTCTGTAGGTTGTCTGTCTACTCTGTTGATAGTTTCGTTTGCTGTGTAGAAGCTCTTTAGTTTAATTAGGTCCTACTTGTCCATTTTGTTGTTGTTGTTGTAATAGCAATAAATTCTTTGCCAAGACCAATGTCAAGAGGGTATTTCCTAGGTTTTCTAGGATTTTTATAGCTTGAGGCTTTACCTTTAAGTCTTTAATCCATCTTGAGTTAATTTTTGTGTGTGGTAATAGGTAGGGGTCTAGTTTCATTCTTCTGGATATGGCTAGCCAGTCATCCCAGCACCATTTATTGAATAGGGAGTCCTTTTCCCCCTGTTTATTTTTGAAAACTTTGTCAAAGATAAGATAATTGTAGGTAGGCAACTTTATTTCTGGGTTCTCTATTATTCTTCATTGGTCTATGTGTCTGCTTCTGTACCAGTATCATGCGTTTTTGATTACTGTAGGCTTGAAGTATAGTTTGAAGTTAGATAATATAATCCTTTTTACTTAAGGCTGCTTTTGGTGTTCAGATTTCTTTTTGGTTCCATATGAATTTTAGAGTAGTTTTTTTCTAATTCTGTGAAAAATAACAATGGTAGTTTGATAGGAACAGAATTGACTTTATAGATTGTTTTAGGTAATATGGCCATTTTCACAATATTGATTCTTCCAATCTGTGAGCATGGAATGTTTTCCTATTGTTTGTGTCATCTATGATTTCTTTCACCAATGTTTTGCAGTTCTCCTTGTAGAGATATTTTACCTCCCTGGTTAGCTGAATTTCTAGGTATTTGTATGTGTATGTGGCTCAGCTTGAATGTTATTGGTGTGTAGATATGCTACTGAGTTTTGTACATTAATGTCATATCCTAAAACTTTACTGAAGCCTTTCAGTTTTAGGAGGACTTAGGCAAAGTCGTTAGGGTTTTTCTTATGGATAGAACCATATCAAGAGTGAAGAGAGATAGATTGACTTTTTTTTTTTCTATTTGGATTCATTTTATTTCTTTCTCTTGCCTGATTGCTCTGCCAAGGACTTCCAGTACTATGTTGAACAGGAGTGGAGAAACTGGGTATCCTTGTCTTGTTCGAATTCTCAGGGGGAATGCTTTCAGTTTTTGCTGGCTTAGTATGATGTCAACTATGGGTTTGACATAGATGGTTTTTATTATTTTGAGGTATATTCCATCGATGCCTGGTTTGTTGAAGGTTTTTTAATCATGAAGAGATGTTAGAATTTATCAAAATCATTTTCCACGCCTGTTGAGATGATCACATAGTCTTTGTTTTTAATTCTGTCTATGTGGTGAATCCCATTTATTGATTTGCATATGTACATTGAGCCAACCTTGCATCCTAAGAATAAGGCCTCCTTGATTGTGATAAATTAACTTTCTCATATGCTGATGGATTCAATTTGCTAGAATTTTGTTAAGGATTTTTTGAATCTATATTTGTAGGGAATATTGGCCTTTAGTCTTCATATTTAATTGAGCCTTTGCCAGATTTTGGCATCAGGATGATGCTGGCTTCATAGAATGAATTAGGGAGGAGTCACTCCTCCTTAATTTTTTGGAATAGTTTCAGTAGGATTCATACCAGCCCATTTGTATGCCTGGCAAAATTCGGCTATGAATTCCTCTGGTCCAGGGCTTTTTTTGGTTGGTAGATTTTTTATTACTGATTCAATTTTGGAACTCATGACTGGTGTGCTGAGGTTTTCGATTTCTTCCTGATGCAATCTTGAGAGGTTGTGTGTTTCCTGGAATTTACCCATTTCTTCTAGATTTTCTTTTCTTTTTTTTTTTTTTTTTTTGAGATGGAGTCTCCCTCTGTCGCCCAGGCTGGAGTGCAGTGGCCGGATCTCAGCTCACTGCAAGCTCCGCCTCCCGGGTTTACGCCATTCTCCTGCCTCAGCCTGCCGAGTAGCTGGGACTACAGGCGCCCGCCACCTCGCCCGGCTAGTTTTTTGTATTTTTTAGTAGAGACAGGGTTTCACGGTGTTCGCCAGGATGGTCTCGATCTCCTGACCTCGTGATCCGCCCGTCTCGGTCTCCCAAAGTGCTGGGATTACAGGCTTGAGCCACCGCGCCCGGCCTCTTCTAGATTTTCTAGTTTGTGTGTGTAGAATTTTTCCTAATAGTCTCTGAGGATTTTTTGTATCTCTGTGGGATTGATTGTAATGTCACCTTTGTCATTTCTGATCGTGCTTATTTGGATCTTCGGTTTTCTTTGTTAATCTAGCTAGTGGTCTATCAATCTTATTTATCTTTTCAAAAAACCAACTTTCAGTTTCATTGATCCTTTGTACTGATTTTTGAGTCTCAATTTGATTTAGTTCTGCTTGGACTTTACTTCTTTTTTTTGCTTGCTTTATTTTGTTCATATGTTTCTAGTTCCTTTAGATGTGGTGTTATATCATTAATTTGAGAACTTTCTAACTTTTTGAGATAGGTGTTTGGCACTATAAACTTTCATGGTAATAACACTGCTTTTGCTACCTCCCAGAAATTTTGGTGTTTTCTCTGTTTTTATTTATTTCAATTTTTTTTTTAAATTTCTGGATTAACTTTGTTGTGTATCCAAAAGTAATTCAGGAGTTAGTTATATAATTTCCATGTAATTGTAAGGTTTTGAGAGATTTTGGTATTGATTTCTATTTTTATTCCACTGCAGTCCAAGAGTATGGTTGGTATGATTTTAACATTTTTAAAATTTATTGAGATTTGCTTTATGGCTGAGCAAGTGATCAGTCTTAGAGTATATTCCATGTGCTGATGAGAAGAATGTATACTCTGTGTTAACGGGTACAGTGTTCTGTAGATGACTATCAGGTCTAATCGATCAAGTGTTGAATTTAAGTTGGAATTTCTTTGTTACTTTTCTGCCTTGATGGTCTGTCTAATGCTGTCAGTGGGGTGTTGAAGTCTCCTACTATTATTGTGTGGCTATCTATATCTTCTCATACATTTAAATGTACCTGTTTCTGAGCTGGGTTCTCCAATGTTGGGTGTGTATATATTTAGAATAATTAAGTCTTATTGAATGAACACTTTATTATTATGTAATGACTTTCTTTGTCCTGTTTAACTATTGCTTGCTTAATGTCTGCTTTATCTGATATAGGAATAGCAACTTCTGCTCCTTCTGAAGAAGTCTATTGAAAACAGAAGACAGTTGGGTTTTTGTTTTTCTTTAATTCAACTTGCCAGGCTGTGCCTTTTATGCAGGGCATTTAGACCATTTACATTCAAGTTTAATATTTGTAGGTGAGAGTTTGACCCTGTCATGTTATTAGCTGGTTACTTTGTAGTCTCTATTGTGTAGTTGCTTTATAATACCTGTGAGCTATGTGCTTAGTGTGTTTTTGTGGTAGCAGATATTGCTCTTTCATTTCCATGTTAAGAACTCCCCAGGCCTAAAGGATATCTTATAAGACTGTTCTAGGGATAATAAATTCCCTTAGCATTTACTTGTCTGGGAAAGATTTTATTTCTGCTTTGCTTATGAAGCTTAGTTTTGGTGGGATATGAAATTCTTGGTTGGAATTTCTTTTCTTATTTTTATTTTTTTGCGGAGTTTCGCTCTTGTTGCCCAGGCTGGAGTGCAGTGGTGCAATCTTGGCTCACTGCAACCTCCACCTCCCGGGTTCAAGCGATTCTTCTGCTTCAGCCTCCTGAGTAGCTGGATTACAGGCGCCTGCCACTACGCCTGGCTAATTTTTTTGTATTTTTAGTAGAGGTAAGGTTTCTCCATGTTGGTCAGGCTGGTCTCGAACTCCCGACCTCAGGTGATCTGCCTGCCTCAGCCTCCCAAAGTGCTGGGATTACAGGCATGGGCCACCACGCCCAGTGGAATTTCTTTCCTTCAAGGATCCTGAAAATAGGCCTCCAATCTCTCCTGGCTTGGATTATGCTGAGAAGTCTCCTGTTAACCTGATGGAGTTTCCTTTATGAGTGATTTGACCCTTTTCTCTAACAGCTTTTAAGATTTTTTTCTTTCATGTTGACCTTGGAAAGTCTGATGACTAAGTGTCTTGGAGACAGTTGTCTTGTTTAGTATCTAGCAGGTGTTCTCCAAATTTCTTGAATTTGTATATCAACTTCTCTAGCATGATTGGGGAAATTTTCATGGACCATATCCTCAAATATATTTTCCAAGGTGCTTATTCTTTATTCCTTCTCTCTCAGGAATGTCAATGAGTCATAGTGTGGGGGTCTGTCCCGCAGACCCTGACCCAATGACAGATGAATGAAGTACCCTGACACACAGATATTCTGCTTTGCCAGTTTGACTGAGTGTCCGGGTCACTTAGTCGCAGCCGTGGCCCTGACCAGCCAGTGAGACTTGCATTTATTCAGGAAAGATTAATTGACAAAGGCTTGAGTCAACACCACTAGAGGGTAATTGACATTGTGGACTTCCTGAGTAGAAAGCAATTAAGCACCTGTGGTAGATCAAAGACTAGTCTTAGGACATGAGTAAACAAGCTAGTTAGGTAAACTCCCCACATTCCTTTGTTTCTACTCTAATTTATTTAACTAAGGGGACAAAGCTGCCTTCAGCCAAGTTTATTACTGAAGCTTATGCAAACCCCCCAGGCCCTCCAAGAAGGTTTGCATCTTATAATTTTCCGTGCCATCCTGACCGAACCCCTATATCATAGATTTGGTTTCTTTATATTTCATGGAGGTTTTGTTCATTTTTATTTTTTTAAGTTTATTTTTAAAAATTTATTTATTTATTTATTTTTGAAATAGGTTCTTTCTCTGTAGCCCAGGCTGATGTGCAGTGGCACAATCATGGCTCACTGCATCCTTGACCTCCCTGGTTCAAGCTACCTTCCTGTCTCAGCCTCCTGAGTAGCTGGGATTACAAGCATGTGCTACCATACATGGCTAATTTTATTTATTCATTTTTTTAAATTTTTGGTAGAGATGGAGTTTCACCATGTTAGCCAGGCTGGTCTCTAACTCATGGACTCAAGTGATCTACCTGCCTCAGCTTCCCAAAGCACTAAGATTACAAGTGTGAGCCACCACATCCAGTCTGTTCACTTTTTAAAATTCTTTTTTCTTAATTTTATCTGACTGGGTTTATTTGAAGGACTAGTCTTCAAGCTCTGAAATTCTTTCTCAGCTTTGTTCAGTCTGTTGTTAAAGCTTCCAACTGTATTTTGAAATTACTGTAGTGAAGCTTTCAACTCCAGTTCAGCTTTGTTCTTTCTTTAAATGGTCATCTTTTAACTCTTGGATCGTTTTATTGGCTTCCTTGGATAGGGTATCAACTTTCTCTTGAATCTCATTGAATTTCCTTGCCATCTAAATTTTGAATTCTGTCTTCCTTTTTAGATATTTCAATCTGATTAGAATCCATTGCTGGGGAGATACTGTCATCCTTTGGAGCTATGGAAACACTCTGACTTTTTGAATTGTTGGGTTTCCTGTACTGTTTCATTCTCATCTGAGAGGTCTGGTGTTTCTTTATCTTATACTGTCATCCTTTGGAGCTATGGAAACACTCTGACTTTTTGAATTGCTGGGTTTCCTGTACTGTTTCATTCTCATCTGAGAGGTCTGGTGTTTCTTTATCTTTTTGAAGTTGCTGTCATTTGGTTGAGGCTTTTTTTGTTTTTATATTCTTTTTTCTCTTGAGGGTTTGATGGTGGTGTATGCTGTGTGTATAGTTGATTGGTTTTGTTTCTAGGTGCTTTCAGAGGACCAAGGCTCTATACTGGTTCTTCAGCTGTGGCTAGTTTTCTTCATTGGAAATTGAAGGAATTTTTGCTTGATGGTGTAATTCACACTCCAATCCAGTAATATGGTGCTTAAGAGTAAAGGCTGGCAGATATGTACTTACTCAACTGTGTGCCTCTTGTATTTCTTCAGTGTGTTCACAGAAGAGCTCTGGAGAGGAGGAGATGCAGGCGTGAGCAATAATTCCCTCACTAAGTCTGTTCCTGGGCCTTGGGGGAGGCCCTTTCAATCACTGGCTCTATGCCTGCATCTCCTTAGCCCCAAGAGGCTCCCTGGTTGGCTGCAGCCTCCCCTCCTGATACGGTTTAGCTCTGTGTCCCCACCCAAATCTTGTCTAGAATTGTAATCCCCATAATCCCTACATGTCAAGGGAGGGATCTGGTGGGAGGTGATTGAATCATGGGGGCAGTTTCCCCCATGAGGTTCTCATGATAATGAGTTCTTCCGAGATTTGATAGTTTATAAGTGGCAGTTTCCTCTGCTTTCTTCTCTCTTCTGCCACTTTGTGAAAAAGGTGCTTAGGTCACCAGGAGACCCATAGCTTCCCAGGAACCCACTGGACCTCTCAGCTTGGCAGAGTTAGAGTGGGCTCTGGGGTATATCTGCAAGTGCTCTGGTGATGCGTGGGTCAAGGGCAGATCTCTGGGCAGGGCAGTTGTGCTGTGGGTGTGCAGCTTTTATGGTACCCGAGGCTCAGGGTAGCTGAGCTCAGCAGATAGCTGTGGGGTCTGCCCAGCTCACACCCTCCCAGTTGGCTCTCCCTCTGGCATCTGTCCCAAGAGCAGGCCCAGCCAGCTAGTTTTGTTCCAAGCCTTCTGTGCCCAGATCACTGAGCTGTTCAAGTGTTCCAGGCCACAGGGCTCCCTCAGGCAGAATTTGCATCTGGCCAATGGGCTACACTTTTCCAAGACCAGTCTTGTGGAGGAAGGGGCACCTAGCTTCGCACCCGCACCAGTACACAAACTCTCACATCATTCTTCTCAGTGTTCTGGAAGTGGAAGCTCTTCCCCTGCTTGAGTTCAGACCACACATCTAAGCATAATATCCCTTGACAGTGTGCTCAGATTCTGGGGAGTTCGGATCAGGTCCCTACCTTTGTTCCCCTCTGGCCCCTCGGGGTCAAGCAGCGGCTGTGTTTGAGGGTCTGAACTGCTCCCAGGCCACTGGCAAAACACTCAGGTGGGGCAGTAGTATATGTCTATTTGCAAGTACCACACTATTTTTATTACTGTGGCTTTGTGGTAAGTTTTGAAATCATGAAGTGTGAGTCCTCCAGCTTTTTTCTTCTTTTTCAGAATTTCTTTTGGGGGCAGGGAGCTATTTACAGTCCCTTGAGATTTCACATGAATGTTAGGATAGGTTTCTCTATTTCGACAAAAAACAAAACAAATCCAAAAACAACTCACATCATTGGGATTTTCAGAGAGATTGTCAATCTAAATCTGTAGACTGGCTCAGATATTATTGATATCTTAACAGTATTAAGTCTTCCAATCCGTGAATATGGGATTTTGTTCCATTTATTTGTGCCCTCTTTAATTTCTCTCAGAAATGTTTCATAGTTTTCACTGAACAAATTTCACACTGCCTTGTATAATTCTTAAGGATTTTATTTTTGTTTTATGCTACTATAAATAAAAGTTTTTAAATTTATTTTTTAGCTTTTGTGTATATTTTAAGCTATTTTCCTTGTGACTAGCATGAGAATTACATTTAACATCTTGAAGTTATAACATGCTTACCAGCTTAACTTCGACAAACTCTGTTCCTTTAACAGCTATGTCCCCATCTGCTTCAGTTTTTGGTGTCACAAAATTACATTTTTATACATTGTGGATCCAGAAACATAAACTAATAAATCTTTTAATGAAAATGTGAAGTTCCACTAGGTTTGACAATAATTGTTTTTAAAATGTATTAGCCTCTCAATCATATGGAAAACAAGAAGTGGAATTACATGCCAATGTTACGATACTAGTTTTTATAATTGCCCATGTATTTACCGTCACTGAGATCCAGATTTTGTCTATGTTTGTCAACAGTAACTACAAGTTACTGTTTGGTATGCTTTCATTTCAAACTTCAGGACTCCCTTTAGCATTTCCTGCGGGGGAGGTCTATTGGTAAAAAATTCCCTCAGCTTTTGTTTATTTTGGAATGTCATAATTTCTCCTTCATTCTTGAAGGACAAGTTTTGCCAAATGTAGGATTCTTGGTTTAAAGTTTTGGGGTTTTTTTCCCCCATTAAGCATTTGAAATGTATTAATCCATTGCCTTCTAGTTTTTAAAGTTTCTGATGAGAAATCTGCTGATAATCTTATCAGGGATTCCTGGTAGGTGATGACTCATTTCCCTCTCGCTGCTTTTAAGATTCTGTTTTTGGTTTTGGACACTTTGGTTATACTGAATCTCAGTGGTGTCTCTTTGAGTTCATAGTTCATCTTATTTGGAGTTCATTAAGTTTCTAGAATGCTTATATTCAGATACTTCATCAAATTTGAGATGTTTGTGGCCATTGTTTCTTCTAATATTTTCTCCACTCTTCCTTTCTCCATTCTTCCTCTTGAGCTCCCGCAGTGCATATGTTGGTTGACTTAATGGTGTTTCACAGGTTGGTTCTGTTCACTTTTTCTTCCATTTTTTTTTCTTCTTGATCCTCATACTTGATCATTTACATTGTCCTATCTTCAATTTCACCGATTCTTTCCTCTGCCTGCTCAAATATGTCTTTGTATTTCTAGAGTAAATTTTTCATCTTATTGTACTTTTAGACTTCAGGATTCTATTTCTTTTTATGTTATCTATTGTAATTTCCACTTCGTCCATACATAGTTTTCTTGACTTCCTCCATGTCTTCCCTTAGTTCTTCGGTACATTTAAGGCAGCTTCTTTAGTCTTTATCTAGTCGATCTGCCATCATATCTTTTTCAGGGATCATTTCTGTTGGTTTTTCTCCTTTGAATGGGCTCTACTTTCAGTTTCTTTGTATGCCTTGTGATTTTTTTGTTGTTGAAAACCAGACGTTTGCATCTACGAATGTGGTAACTCGAGGTATCAGTCTCCTCCTTAAGACCCTGTTAGATGCCTCCTTTCCCCCAGTTTGCTGTTTTCTGCTATTGTTTTTTTGTTTTTTGAATTGTTGTAGGCTATCTCTGTGTTGAATATCAACATGAGGTGTAAAGTTAAGGTCTTCCTGAACCTGTGCCTTCTCCTAGGCTTGCACAATGACTTTCTTTCTTTTGTTTTTTTTTTTTTTTTGAGACGGAGTCTCGCTCTGTTGCCCAGGCTGGAGTGCAGTGGCGCGATCTCGGCTCACTGCAAGCTCCGCCTCCCGGGTTCACGCCATTCTCCTGCCTAAGCCTCCCGAGTAGCTGGGACTACAGGCGCCCACCACCTCGCCCGGCTAGTTTTTCGTATTTTTTAGTAGAGACAGGGTTTCACTGTGTTAGCCAGGATGGTCTCGATCTCCTGACCTCGTGATCCGCCCATCTCGGCCTCCCAAAGTGCTGGGATTACAGGCTTGAGCCACCACGCCCAGCCTGCACAATGACTTTCTAATTTCCCCCTTATATATGGTTGCTTTAGAATGTAGTAGTTTTCAATGTCTGGCTCCCAAAAGGAGACAAAAAATGAAGAAAAAGAAAAAATGGTGTCAGCCTTCAAAGTCTCTAAAAGTCACCTTCAGCCTGTGGGAAGGGGTTGACCATAATGTGTGGAGGAAACAACAACAATGGTCTCTGCCTCTTTGCACCTCTATGATCAGAGAACAGATCCCCTGTGTTGGGGGGACAGGCCGGTTTTGCCCACCTCGGCTCCCACAAGCTGTGTGCAGGCTCTTTCTGGAACGTGCGCATCTGATGCCACAGGGCGTGGGAGTGGGGAATGGGTAGCTACTACTGGGCTAACAGCAAAATTGTTATTATTGATTTTTGTTATTTACCAAAATTAACTGCAAATTACCAACCAAGGTTTTCCCTGAAAGTTGCAAGCCATCAATGGATTCCAGAGTTTCAAAAGAGTTACATCAAATAGATTCTGCCAGTGTAATTACTGTCTAGGTGGGTAGACAGATTTCTGGTACTTCTTACTCTGCCATCTTCACAGAATCCTCTTTTAAAACTGATATTCTAACTGTATTCCATATAACTGGCAAAGCTGAAAAATACTGAGTGAGCAAAGCAGAGATATAGAAGATATTTTAAGAAAACAAAACACTCAAGTCAGACTTTATGAAACTATAATGTCTGAGCTGAAAATATAATGGAAGCAATTAAAAGCAGATTAGAAGAATAAAAGGTTAGTGAACTTGAAGACAGCAATAGGAACTACCCAAATAAAACAGGAGAAACAAAAACTTGGTAAAAAATTAACAGAGCCTCAACGATCTTGGAAAAACTTCAAATGGCCTAATACACATAAAATTGGAATCTCCCAAAAAGAGAAGGTAGGAGGGACAGAAAAATCATTAAAGCAATAATGGCTAAAAGTTTTACAAATTTAATAAAAGCTATAATTCCACAGTCCAAGAAGCTCAACATGAAGAACTAGAAACAAGAAAACTACACAAAGGCACACAAAAACCAATTGGCTGTAAGCCAGTAAAACAGATCTTTACTCTGGCACCACCAGTTGAGACCAGTAGTAGCAGGTTATTCTGCTTTACAGTTTTTACCCTAACATTTTTGGGATCAACATCACTGCACTCTCTCAGAGGTGCCAGCATCAAATGGCCAGAATCTCCTCCTCAGAGGTCTCTGTCCCAGCTCTACAGGGGGCTTTCCTCTGTGCTACTGAGGCACCAGGACCAACACCAGACCGTGCCTCCTTTTCATGGATCCCAGTCCAAGCTTTCTAAGACTCTCCTTCCAATCTTCTAAATGCTGATAAACGTAATCCCTTCCCTTTGCTCTGTAGCCCTAGGGGTGGGAGCTGCTTCCTATTCTAGCCACCTCTGTGATGTCTTAGTGTTCTCTTTTCGCCTGTTTAACCGTTTCTTTACATTAAGTACTCAATATTAAGTACTACTTAAATAACAGAGAAAGATGATTGCATCTTGTTAGGTAAAATCATAAGCTTTTTCTATTTTTAAAATTTTTTAATCAATTTTTTTAGAGATAGGATCTCATTCCATCACCCAGGCTGACATGCAGTGGTGCAATCATGGCTCACTATAGCCTTGAACTCCTGGCTCAAGCGACACTTTCACCTTGGACTCTGAAGTAACAGGGACTACAGGTGAATGCCACCACACCTGGATACATTTTTTTTTTGTAGCGATGAGGTGTCACTTTGTTGGCCAGGCTGATCTTGAACTCCTGGCCTCAAGCAATTCTCCCATCTTGGCCTCCCAAAGTACTGGGATTATAGGCATGAGCCACTGCTCCTGGCCCACATTTTAAAAATTATTGTTGTATGAAATTTCAGATACGTACAGAAGAGCAAGTGTAGAGGCTAAGTACTAGAGATTGGAATGGGTTATGAGTTATTCTCTCAGCTTCAAATCCATCTCTTTATTCTTATCTTTGAGATTTGGGGCTTTGCCAGGTGCATGCTCAATAGACTGTGCCCAAAGCATGTGCTATAGTGAGATAGACGGCTAGAGAGGGAACAAGGGCCTTCTCCCTCCTGTTTTACTTCCTGTTGCTACCAACATCACCCCAGTAGTGGTTCTTCACTCAATAAGTAGCAAATGATTCCCAGAGCAGTAGTTGGCTCAATTTACCAGTTTTCTTTTCCTCATGCTCCCAGAGGCATCCTCATCGTGCCCTCTTAGAGATTCAAGCACCAGCTACCTGCCATGCTCTTCTCCAAAGTCTAGGTCTCAGAGCCATGGATTTTCTAAACTGTTTTTCAATTCCTGAAACCTTTCCTAAATACCTGAGGCAAAAGCACTGATTAGGTTGTGTTCCCCTGTTAGACTTGTGGGGTCTTTCCTCAAATCTTCAGATAGCAGTGACCAAACCCCTCAGGTGTCTGGATCCAAATTCTGTAGTGCTGCTCTCTCAAGATTCTAAATTCCAGGAACCTCTTCTCTTTGTTCCCACACCCTTAGCTGACGTGACTGCTTTCTGCAATTACTACCTCTGTGATACATTCCTTTGGCATCTTATAGCATAAAGATGTAAATTACACCAATTCTTTTCATATGCTATTTTACACACAGGTTATTTTAACTTTTGAATCTTATTTTCTTTCATCTTATCCCTTTCAATAAAGGCTAAACTATACATATGTATCAGTCCTTCTGAAATGTAAAAGATCTAAACTAATTTGCCTTTATCATGCTCATGTTTGTTCCACTTTATCCAAGGGGCAGTGTTATAGAGAGAACAAGAGATATAGGATGAGAAACTCCCACATCCTTCAGGATCTGGGTAAAGTTAGCTTCTAGGAAGCTAAATCTCCTCATCTGTAATAACTCATATAGAGCTGTTGTAAATATCCAGGAAAGCATTTATGTGGAAGCATTTAGCAATCATAAGTGCAGTGTAAATTAGTTCCATTACCATTACCAAATATGACTAGATGGTAGAAGGAAAAGATAATGAAATGAGAGGCGAAAAGAAGAAAAATAACCGAAAAAAGTATTGTAGAGCTTCTCTACCCACTCAGAAATAGAATAATACATACTTTTTAAAAAATGTAGCTCTCCACTTTTTCCCATTACACTCAACTCGAATCCTCAGCCCATATAGCACAGATCCTGTTTGCCAAGGAGACAGAAGCCAGTTATTAACAGACAGCAAATACTGTTTATTGCAGACTTTCCAGCTGACTCATGTGAAAAAGGCACTATGAAAATTAATGAATCTAGATAATTTCTCTAAATGATTTATGTTAAAATATACAACATTCTTACATAACATCTGTTTTATATATGTGAAATAATATAACATTTAATGACAAAAATTGTGTTTCCAAAAATAACATTTGCTGAAGGTTAGGTATCTTTCTTTTCTCTATGTGGACTCTTTCACAGGATTAAAATATGTGTAAATTAAGTGCTTCTTAATACCAGAAAGACTTGACACAGATAAACACATAAAATGGCCCCATTTCCTTTTAACTACTTATATCAACATTCAGAACTGAGGCTTTTATTAAGCAAAATACTGTAATGCACACCAATGCAGACTACTTCCTTTGCTAGACTTTGAGCAGACATGACCTCTTTCCCATTTGTGCTTTCTCATATGTAAGAACACAGTATACATAATAAGCAGAATATAAACTAAATCAAAATACAAGCTACACAAGGAACTGCAATTGACAGAGCCATGACAAACTGTCTTGAGAATGCTCCATAGATTGATATTTGCATGTCCAAGGTATGGCTGTACTTTACAGTTCATTCAAATGTTTTAATTGTTTTAAACTGTTGGCATTAAGAACTTTAAATAAATCTAAATATTCTTCCGTTGATTATGTCAGAGAAGAGACCTAAGTAAGCAGAGGCTAGCCTACAGTGAGCTACGCCCTGAATGACAGACACCATATTCACAGGCACAATCGAAATTGCTTAGATTTTGAATCATGGACGATATTGTTGCTTTGTTGCAGTGAAGAACTCCACCACCATCAGAACAATTGCTGCTTATACCCCGGGATGGGGACCGAATAATTAATCTAATAAAGGAGACTTCACCTTGGTAAAGTGAGAAAAATATTTTCCAAGGTCAAAAAATTCAGTTTAATTTTTTTCAGTTTTAATAAAAATAATGCGCCTAGAAGCAAATCCTGTGCTCACTCAGGTTTGCATGGGTCTTTTATGGCGATAAATTACACCCAGAAAAATGAATCTGACATTCCCTTCAAGGCTTCTTAAAACAAAGCATGTTGGAATAATGCCAAAAACAATGGAGTTTAAAAACAAACAAACAAATTAGTGACTGCTTCCTTCATCAAAAGATTCCACTCCTGAATCACTAGCAGCAGCACTGATTTTTTCCTGTCGTCTTCTCATAATTTCTTGTAACTCAGAGCTGCCACTGCTATCCTGAAAGATAAATAGTTCAGACAAGATGGTTACTGAATCGTGCAGGCTGCAGGTCATATCATGAAATGGCTCAGAACAAAAGTCTACTGTGGTTTTCTTCGAGTATCTCTTTAGGAAAGCTAACGGCTCCCCTTTTTAAGTGAAGCTTCTGCACTTCACTCATATATCACATTAATAATTTTTCATTTTGTAAAGTCCGTTAAGGCAATTCACCCACCAGGCCTTTCATTAGAAATGAATGATAATCAATCATGTATGTGTAGTACTCTAGGTTTGCTGAGAGAAAAAAGAGGATATGTGTACAATAAGCATAATAACACGGTAAATTATCAAAGAACTCTTTTGGGGTCAAACAAGATACTGATCTGCCTTTAGAAGATTTTAACTCAGGCCAGAGTGGGCTCGGAATTCACCCAGTTTCCCCTCCATATAGTTCTGATCCTCCGATCATGCTGGCTTTCCTTTCCCATCAACTGAAGTCTCTGGCAACACAGGCGAATAATCTAAAAGATTAACTAGATCCAAGGAAAGGGTGAGGTGGTAGAAGGTGGCTGAGGAACATAAAGAACCTCAGGTGGTCAGCCTCTGCCTCAGTTCCCATCCAGAGAATAGGAAGAGAACAAGAAGCAAGAGGCTATCCTGAAGTGGGTGGTGACAGCAAATGACAATAATGATAGGCAGGTGTGGGATGAAGGAATTCAGAAATTTTAGGAATATGAAATTTTCTAACATGCCTTGAAGAAGTAATTACACACTCTCAACAAAATTAAATATAGTGGTAAAATTGCTTGAGAAAAATATATAATCCTTAATAACATTCAACATATGGAAAGCAATCAAACCTTAATATGGAGCCTTCAAGATCAATGTTGTAGGGAAAACCTCCGAGGGAAATATAATTTCTCTGGATTCAGAATGGCTACGGGGTGATATGCATGAAGTGATTTTACCCTGAATTATTTAACTGTTGAATTTATAGAATATACCTGTTAGAGATGATCATGGATCAATTTCATGCCAAAGCCTACATTCTTTCATTTGAGTCCAAGTATAATTTTCATGAAACTATTAAGAACTGTGAGATGTAACAGTTGGAAACTACTACCCGTACACAGCACATTTTAAGTCTAAAATAGGATATTGGCAGCTTAGTATAAACCAATATAGAAAACGTGGACTCTCCTGCTTTCATACAGACCATTGTGACTAAATAATTTTCAGGGCTCTCTATTTTCAGTGATCTCTACCTAATGTATCTTTCCCGATTATTGAGATGTATTACTAGATCTAACACACACAGCCAGGGTTTCATAATCTTATAACCTATACACTATTAGAATCTCAAAAAATATATATTAAGACTAGGTGAGTGTTCTGGCTTCTTAAGGTTCTTACTCACTCAGAAGCTAATTTCCACTGTTATGTCAAAATTAAATTTCCTATAGAAGTAGAGAATACATATAAAATGAGAACATTATGCTTTCTGTTAAGTGTCCAAAAGTATGTGCTCAAGCTTCACGTCATATGAGCATTTACAACAAATTAACCTTCCGGAAAATGTCATTGATGATCTCAGTGACAAATTTACAAAAGCAGAGTTAAATTTAATTCAGCTCTGCTAAGAAAGGGAAATTGGCCAATATGGACATAAACAGTTGTTCCCAGAGCTTTCAATTTGCAGAAAAACACCACCTTAGGTTGACAAGTCATACCTCTAATGCAGCTTTTTGTACAGTGATTTGGCTATAGACTCTCGCCCCTTCAGGGCAGACTGTCCTCAGTTCATCCTTATTGAGAGAGAAAAGTTGTGCACCATTTAATACTCCAAGACTATTGACAGTCCTGAAAGAAAGAAAAGAAAAAGAAACTGAGCATTAAAAATATTGCCTGCAAACAAAGGAGAAAAGTATCTGCTCCTGCCAGTAACTTCTCTTTTCTAAGCGTTCCATACCCTGGAACCCTTATTAAATGCCACCACGGTCTTTATAGTCAGGGCAATGACAAGCTTCTTTCATGATGATGACCGCGAGGCTATACAGATTATTAATTACTACAAAGTATCAAAAAGGAGCCAATTGGGTTTAGGGTCATTGTTTAATACCAATTCCTTGGGATTTAGTGTTTCATAGAAGGAATAGATAACTTTCTAGTAACCTGGCAATTGACCAACCATTGTACCTCATTTTTCAATCATGCTGGGTAGGTGAGTTTATAATATGTCAAGGTTCCTTGAATATGTATTATTCTAATAGTTCAATGTGCCAAATACATGTGAAATGTTTATAGACTTTTAGATAGGTAAATAGAACCTTTACTATGGGTTTATTAAAGGAAAAGTTCTATTAAGATTATAATTGATGCTAGGTAACACTGTCTATTTTTTATTTGCCAGAGACACTATAACCTGCAGCAGGAGGAAAACTTATGCTGTATGTCCTATGTGGTCTAGGAAGTTCTGCTAAGACCATGGTCCTACCTAGGTTACATCAGAGAAATCTGATGGAGAAAAGAAGCTACTGGGCCTGAAAGCTGCCGACAGTTTGCTTAAAGAACTAATAATGAACAGATACTACCAACTCAAGAATGGGGTGGCATCAAATGATAATTATATGCTTATTTTAGTTCTTTCTCAGCTACGAACAGCTATAGTGATTTCTTGAGTATGGCACAAAGTATGCAGTCTGTGCCCTTATGTCTTTTAAGAGTTATCTGTGACATCTAAGTAAGCAAATTGAAAACAATGCATGTTGTACACACAGAATTGCAAGGTATTCAGAGAGAGACTTACACAGGGTTGAATCCCTTTGACTGTAACCACGTCTTCACATCCTCTGGTGTGGAGTCGTAAGTGATATTGATAAGTGGCACGTTCTGCCGGGGCACATGGAATTTCTTCTGAGCAGCACTGCGACCAATGGTCAGTCTGTGGATGAGTTCATCCTGCACTTCCTCCATCTGAGATTTCCTTCCTAGACACCAACAGGGAGTAGGTTCTTTTTGAAAATCCCTAATATTACATCACCCTCTCTAGAAGCCAATCTCTATAATCCTTTGACCCCAGGCAGACCTACAATCTAGTGTTTCTACCATCTTTCCTCACTTTTATGCTCGCCTGGTATAAATTCCATGATCAATTATTAAAATAACTCCCTGGCTCTTCTCTAGTCACTTCATTGTACTCCTTTGGCAAAACCCCAATCCTGGTTAAATCTAACTTTCTGCGTATTCTGTGCCTGCACCTGCACAGCTGAATATAACACAACAATGCTGAATGATCTCATGTTAAATTCATGATTATGAACCTTAACTTGGTGTTAATGCTTCCTGATAATCATACTACATTTCTTTAGACTGGTGGCTCTCAACTGGGGACAATTTTGGCCCCAGAGGACATTTGGGAATATCTGGAGACACTTTTGGTTGTCACAATTGAGGGAGAAAAAGGGGAAAGGCTGCTGCTGTCACGCAGTGGGTAGAAGCCTGGGATGCACAAAACATTCTATAATGTCAGCCTCTCCTACAGCAGAGAATAACCCAGCCTCAAAGGCCAAGAGGGCCCAGCCTGAGAAATCCTGTCTAAGGTCATGTAACTGCCCACTGTCTTAGACAAGTATTGAATATATTCTACTTTCTCTCTACAAACCTCTAACCCTATTCCCCAATCCTCACCTTGAGCTGATGATCTCATTTCCTAATTTATGAACAAAAGAGTTAGAAGAAAACCTCTGTAAGTTCCCCTACCAGCACTTTCCCCATATGTTCTGCCTGCCTTCCTATTATGTTATATAGGAGCTGTCTCCCTGCTTCCAAAGCTAACCCTCCATGTATGCACTAGGCCAAAGCTAACCCTCCATGTATGCACTAGGCCTCAAGTTCTCTGCCTATTCAAATAGTCATTCCTCCCTTATTTATCCTGTTATTAATTTTCCTTCTTCACTGAATCAGTTCATCAGCCTGCAAACATGCTATTATTTTATGATTTCTGTTACCTTTAAACAAGCCCTTTTTACCATGTCCTTTCCCAGCTACTGGCCATTTTTCTGCTCCTTTTACAGCAAAAGTCCATGAAAAGTTGCCTGTACTAGTGGACTCCAATTCCCATTCTCCTCATTTTCTCTTAATGTCATCAAAATTCAATTTTGCTTTTCCCCCCGTCTCTCTACTACACTTTGCTAAACTGCAGCCAATTCTTTCCCAGCTACTATCTCATTTAACCTATCAGCACACATTTGAAGCAGGAGATTCCTCCTTGAAACATTTTCTTCCTGTGGCCTTCAGGATACTACAGTCTCCTCATTTTCCTCCCACGTCTCTGGATTCCCCTTCTCCGGATCCTCTTCTGAATATTCTTCTCTCTCCAACTAAGTAATATTAAGGTGCTCTAGGGGACAATCCTGAGACTCATCTCTGCCGGCACTACCTCCATCAGTGACCACTGCGCTTAGGTCCACGGCCATTTAAAAGATGATGGTTACCAAATTATTTTTCCAGTCCTCTTACTCGGAACTTAGGTCCATATATGTTGTCCACTTGATATACTCATTTGGATATCTGCTAAATAGCTCAAATGCATGTCAATATAGCATGCCCAAACCGGAATTCCTGATCTTCTTCCTGAAGCTTGCTTTTATCAACTCTTAGACTTGCTTTTTAGACTTCTCAACTCACTTAATGACAATTCTATCTTTCCAGTTCTGGCAAAATACCACGGAGCTGCACTTGATTCTCTGTCCTATGCTATATCCAATTCATTAGCAGATCCTGTTAGTCCGACCTCACAATGTATCCCAAATCCAATGATTTCACTGTATTCTTTCTGTTGCCAGCTTGGTCTGAGTCACCAGCCTGTTAACAGATCTCTCTGTTTCCACTCCCTACCACCCTACCCCTTTCTCTTCATTCTCTTCTCAATATAACAACTAAGTGATTCTTTTAAAATGTAAGTCAGGCCAGGTGGCTCACGCCTGTAATCCAAGCACTTTGGGAGGCTGAGGCAGGTGGATCACAAGGTCAAGAAATCGAGACCATCCTGGCCAACATGGTGAAACCCCGTCCTACTAAAAATACAAAAATTAGCTGGGCATGCTGGCACGTGCCTGTAGCCCCAGCTACTTGGGAGGCTGAGGCAGGAGAATCGCTTGAACCCGGGAGGCAGAGGTTGCAGTGAGCCAAGATCGTGCCACTGTAGTCCAGCCTGGCAAGAGAGCAAGACTCCATCTCAAAAAAGAAAAAAAATGTAAGATGTTGCAGCTCCTCTGCTCAAAACATTCCCAAGTGATCCTAATTACTCCCAGTAAAAGGCCCTACAAGACCTCCACCTCTCTAAAGCCACTCCACAAGTCTTCTGGAGCCCTTCACTCTTGCTCCCAATGGCTCCCTTGGGGCTCTTCAAATTTAAAGGCCATTCCAGCCTCCTCTGCCTGGAATGCTTCCCCCCGCATCTCCACATGGCTTACTCCTCCCCACCTTTATATTTCCCCCGATGTATATAAAATTGCAACCCCTCCCCCAAAGCACTCTCTATCCACATAGTTTTATTAGTCTCCAAACCACTTACCACTTTCTTCATAGTTTTGTCTATCAACTTAATTGTTTTTTTTTTTTTTGAAATGGAGTCTTGCTCTGTCGCCAGGCTGGAAAGCAGTGGTGCGATCTTGGCTCACTGCAACCTCCACCTCCTGGGTTCAAGCGATTCTCCTGCCTCAGCCTCCTGAGTAGCCGGGACTACAGGTGTGTACCACCATGCCCACGCCCAGCTAATTTTTGTATTTTTAGTAGAGATGGGGTTTCATCCTTTTGGCCAGGATGGTCTCAATCTGCTGACCTCGTGATCCGCCCACCTCAGTCTCCCAAAGTGCTGGGACTACAGGCATGAGTCACCACGCCCGGCCAACTTAATCGTTTTTTAAACTACCTCCTTTCATTAAAATATAAGCCTGAGGAGAAAAAGGACGCTTCCCTTTTTTTGTTTGCATCTATATCCTAACACCTGGAACGGTGCTTTAATTCAATAACTACTTGTTGACTAAATTAATGAATAAGGCATTCCGCTGACTTTTTCACTGAGACTTTGAGAATCATCATGTACAAACCCCTTAAATAACCAGCTAAGAAAATGAAGGCCAAAAACAGAGAAATGATCCGTCAAAGTCACATTTCAATTAGTAGAATAATTTAGCTAGAATTGGATCATCTGACTTTCAGCACAGGGCTGTTTTATAGCCAAAGTCATTAAAATCACCTTTGATGAACTTCGCTAGCTACTCCTTTTTCCTAGTCATTTGTGCTAATGGAAAAGATGTGTGTGTATATGAACATACTGTCATGACAAAAATAGGAAAGACATAAAAGTACGGGAAGGGGAATAACGTGTCTGTGTATTTAAAAATATGTGTGTATCTATACATAGGTACGTTACCTTGTTTGTTTTCACTTTCAAGAAATAAGAACAATCTAAGTTGGCAAGTGACAATAACCTCGTCACTCATGGACCTTTTTGTGACCAATGTTCTAGATTTTTCCCCCAGGGGAAAGGGTTTTAGAAAGTGTTTGGTGCCCCTGGGAAATAAGGGAAAGTGTGAATAGTGTTATTTCAGTCTAATTTTTTTAATGCCTCAAGTAGCTAGGAAATCTTTTGAAGGAGAAGTCAAAAAAGGGGAAAAGGGGAGGGAGGGAGGAGTAGGGGGTGCGAGAGAGACTGAGAGAGAATACTATTGATTGTTACATTTAAGTATACATTACATGCATTTCATTAGTTACCTTTTAAAAAATCACTACATCAAACTGTCAAACAGCGTATGAGTGCATCTCAAAGGGAAAAAAAATAAAATGTATCACCACATTAAAAGATTTGGTTTCTTATCTGCTGACTTTGCCAGTATATTGATCATCACCAGTCTGCAGCGTAGTTTTCTTCCAGGAAGCACAAAAAACCCTCCGCCTAACATGTTCCTGGGCTTTTGGTTTCCATTTCCAATGTTCTAACACACAACAAACCAGAATCACTTTACACCTTTCTAAAATAACACTCTGATTACAAAAGATTAAACTCAAATAAAAGGACTAGCATTTCAAAGGAAATGGGAGAAATACAAAGCAACGAAAGTGTTGGTATCTTAAAAGGGATAAAAGGAGAACCTTTTGGGATCCGGCGATAAAACAGTCTGAATAGCTTCTATGACACAAGGCTTCGCAGCTATTTTGAATGGGCAACACACAGACTCCCACAAAAGGGCTTCTCTCTTGCCACTTGCTACGCTGTAAAAATAGGCATGTTGGCTTCTTCCCCCTGTTCATACCTGCTACTTGATAGATTTCTATGAGTATTTACTTCCCAGTTCCTTCCATTTTATTTTTACCAGATGTTTAGGCAGTAAGCAGGGAATGTGGGTAGCATGAGTAGGCATATTTTGAAAGAAATCTGGCTATCAATAAACACACACTGAAATATGTGTACTGTCTGGTTCTAAAAGAACATTAAGCCCCAACATTCATTCAGAAAACAACTGTTCTGCAATCAAGTTATCAAGAAATATTTGTTCTATAAAGAGAAATATATTTATTTAATGCCAAACTGTATTTCTGAGATATTTTAAAAAGGAACTTACATAAGTTGCAAATATATTGTAAGATTTTTATTATTCTAAGGAAACAAGTATGTGTGTTAATTTGGGGAGAGATGTTTATATTTTATACACCAATGCCACCCTTTTACTTATGAAAAACAGACTTGAAAATGATGAGTCACAATTATCAGGAGAGTTCTCTATCTTTAAAAGTATGCAAACTATGCCTCTTTCCCACTAGGTTATTCTTGGTTTCTCAGAGTGAACAAAGAACAGACTGTCCTAACCCACACACTGCTCCAAATGGGGACTGGACGCCGATGAACTCTGATCCCAGCTAGGCCTGGAGAAAGAGTCCCACCGTGTCAAAGATGACTATGCTGACGTCTCAACGGAGGGAAATGCTATAAACTTGTGGGAAGAATAAAGAAGGGAACAGTTATTTCTGACAGGAAGTTTTCTCCTTAGGGAACTCAATAAAAATATTTATAGAAATTTCTCATCTTAAAACTATGTCTTTAGTGTCTTTGAAAAAGAAAGCTCTTTTTAAAAACTCCACGTAATTTCAAAAACTTAGTAGCATATTCTATTTTATTATGATTATACACACTCACACACACAGTTGTTTTTGCCGTACAGAAAGAGCTAATCACTTTCCAAAACTTCATTTTTCCTTTAGTTTTCTGGTAAGATAGATATGACAGTCATTTAAATTGGACATACCGTGGGAGAAAAATTAATGAGTAAAAGTAGGCTTATGCTTATTGCATTTAACCAGAATTTTTAGAATTGTTAAACAGTAATAGTTTTAGTGTCTTTTTTATTTTTTGATTTATCAAGAATGTCCACAACTGAACAGATGTGGCAATGACTTACTGAGGTGAGAAAAACAAGAGGATGAAAATGGGAGTGAAAGATTCAGTAATTTAGTTTTCAACATAAATAGAAAGCATCCAATCTCAGCTATAAAGTTAATAGTTCCATACTGTTATCTGGATGCCAGAGATGAGTTTTAATATGATGACTAATTTGGGAATCATTCTTTTCCCAATGATATAAACAGTACTGAAAGAAATGGAAATAGAATGAACTATAGTAAAAAAGTATGTTTATGTGGAAAATGAAGGCAGAACCCTAAGAGAGGCCCACATTGAGGGAAAAATAGATATCCCTCTCTCTCTCTCTCTCTCTCTCTCTCTCTCTCTGTCTCTCTCTCTCTCTCACACACACACACTTTATATACTTTTGTCATATTGAGGAAATATGAAATATCTTCATAGCTCTGGTTTTCCAAGAGTTTTTACATATCATGTATAGATAAAGCAAAGTAATTTTATAATATGTTTAAAACACCAAATTTGGAGATTAAATTGACATGCCATATACTACAAGGTTAAACAAAATTTATGTTAAAATTACCTTCAGTTTTCAAAATATCTACACCGCTATTGACTAACAATACAAATAAGGATAATCCAAAGTTGGTCATAGTGTCTTTTTAGTTTATTTAAATATGGTTTTCATAGAAACCATTTATATGAAACATCAAATTTAAATTTATGAAAATATGGCACTGAAGCGTAAGTCACATGAAATTTGAATTTGGAGGGTAAATCTGAGACTACTATTGGCCGGTGATTATATTAACATAGTGTGATTGTGCAGCTACTGTGAATAGCAAGAGGAAGAGAAGTAGGAGGGTTATGATGATGATGACGACGACGACAGCATAGTGACTGCGTATTTTGTATCATACAGTGTCAGAATCAGTCAGGGGTTTTCAACCTCAGCACCATTGACATTTTCGGCCAGATAACTCCGTTTGTTGGGGGCTGTCCAGTGCATTGTAAGTTGTTGCTAAGTGTCCCTGGTCTCTACCCATTAGACATCAGTAGCATCCCCCCAGTTTTGACAACTAAAAATGTCTTCAGGCAGTATCAAATGTCCTCAGAAGGATGGAGAAGAGGACAAAATCGCTCCTGGCTGAGAAGCACTGAATTAGATGCTTTCTATGCATTATCTCATTAAATCCTCACGCTTATCCTATGAAGCAGATACTATTATTTTTCTCCACTTCTCAGATATTGAAGTGCTGAGAGGATAATTAAACCACTGACGGTCAGGCAGCTGGCAAGTGCTGTTTCACTATACAAATTCCAGGATGTCTGGCTCCAGAGTCTGCATTCAACCATCATGATAGATTGGAAAAGGAGTAGAAAGGCATGCATTAGAGAGCGGAGAGAATACTTCCTGTTTCTCAGAACCACATAGATGATGAGAAACCAGGTGAAAATCTTTGCAATCTATTAAGTACCATGCAAGTATAAAGGACTATTATTTATATTTAATACAAGTAGAATCAACAGTAAACAATATTTTACTTAGTAGTGCTTTTAATTTGCAGAAGACATTTTTTGCCTCCCTGGGAAACTTACGGTCCACCGGAAGTTGTTTGTGTCTCTGGCTGTCTCGCATGATATTGACACCACTGTCACTGGAGCTGCTGTTTTGACGCGTTACATTTGCTGGGACCTTTGACACAGGAACAGGTGCTGGAGTGGAAGGGGGAAGGGGGACAGGAACAGGAGCTGGTGTTGGAGGAGGTGATGGAGCAGGGGGAGTATCAGCTGCTCTTGGGCCATACTCCATCCTTTGTTTCTATAAAAAGGCAAATAATTAACTTAAAATTTAAAAAATATAAACCTAGGCTAGGAAAACAAATTATACTTCGATAGGACATTGTTGGCTATTTTTAAACTTACTTGCAAACCCATTACAAATTTATGTGTAATCCTATATGGTATAATGACCATTAAAAATCATATTTTAAACATTCTACATAATTTGTTCAAAGTCAAAATGTCAGTTAAGGAGTCACAAGGCTACGTCAATAGCAAATAGTAGTATCATAATAATAAATGTCAAGAAAACTGAATTTGGGCTTGGAATCACACAAGACCAGGGGAGGTAGAAAGATTTATAATTATTTTTAAATTTATGCTAATAATAATTTGCAATTGCACTGGAAGTATAAATGTCAATAGCATAAAGCATCACTTACTCATTTTAAATGTATACTATATTCGAAGATTTTAAATTCTGTTTCCAATAAATAATTTTAAAATATTGGTATTATTTTGTGCAAGGCATAACTTTTTCTGCCAGCATCTTAATGCTAATTTATTAAAATTAGAAATTTCCCTCGTTAAAATGGAAATGTCGTGAGGTGGATGGTTGTGAGGGTAATGGTATGGTTTTTAAATGTTTATGATTGCAACTCACAAATGAATACTAGAAAGGGACCTGTGGCCATTTGTATTAAAAAAGGTAGGTGTGACAAAATGCTTTTTAATAATTTTAAAAACATAATTGTTAGGCATACCTATAAAACAGCATTTGTGAATATTCCTTATTAAAACACACACAATAGTTAACACTTTAAATCCAAATAAAATAATTTTAATAGGTAACGCATTGTGAGAGGCTCCAAATTCTCAAAAGGCACATTTTCTTTTTAGAATCAAAGATACAGGGCAATTATTTGTAATTAAGGCAAAGTTTAGATACTGCACTGGCACAATTTTAATTATTCTAATTTAGGATTAGTATATTAGATGCAAAAAGACCTTTTGGTAATCTGGTCCTTTGATTAGAACAGTATTTAGTTTTAAATTCTAAAATGGCCCAAATATCAGGTAATATTGATTTTAAGAGAGTCCTCCCAATTTCCACAGAGATCAAAAACAAAAATACACACCACACACAGAGACACATCACTTTTTCATTAAACTATTACTCAAAACAACACATCAACCTTCATCAGTCACTTTCATGGCAAATGACTAACGCCTGTGGAAACCGGTGTGGGAAGGAGCCCTCATTCTTTTCAGCTCTTTGTTTCAAAGCTGCTACTCACCGACCAGTGGGATGGGGTCAAGGAAGTGGGAAGTGTATTATGAAAGGATGGAAGTATATCTGAAAGGAATGTTTATAATGCTGGTAGATGCTGAGGGAAGAAGGAGGGTAAGGAGGAGAGAGGCAGGACAGGAGGGAAGGAGGAAGTAGAGGGTAAGATTCTCAGAGTGAAAGAAGGGAGTTAGGTGGGACGGAAACTGAGTTTCTAATCCCCTTAGCATTCAAGGCTTAGAAATATTTCTAATGTATTCAATACTGTATTAAAATGAAAGAATGAATTGTTATTATTATTCCCCACAAAACAATCTTCCTATATTTGGGCCAATAAAATACTTAAAGCAGTCAAAATACAGCAAACATCACCAGAATGTAATACTTAGCACACACAAAAGTCATCTGATTAATGTATACGCAATGTTCCCTTGACAAGAATGTCCTCTGCACATAATTTCATGAAGGGCTAATGAATTCTCACATTAGTGTTTCAAAAGCATTATAGTTTCAATTATTGTTTTTAAAGCCTAAACAAACAAAAATGCCATGAGCCCGCTTTCCATGACACGATTCATAATTTTTGCTTTTGCTAGTCATCACATACTACTGTGAGAAAGTGAATAAACTGTGTTACTCTCACAGTCAAGCCTGAAAACAAACTCACCAAATGTTCTGTGCCTTATTTCATTCATGCCATTGTTACATAATGCAACTTTATCAGTATGACCTAACAAAATAATAGGTTTAAAATACATATTTGATTAAAGAAAACCCATATGAAAATATATGCCATAAATTATATTTACTTGCATATTTTCCTCTTTACTTAGTCCTCTCCTCCTGCCCCATGTTTTCAACCTCTGACATGAAAAGGGGGGAAGTACCTTCCTTGAATCGTGACAACCGGTTCTGAATGGCAACCAAGACAGCTCTTCCAAGGAAACTGTCTGAAATTCTTCATGTGGAAGAAAAAGAATCAGCACTGACTCCTAACGTCACTTTTCTGTGTCCCTCCCTAGCTTCTCTACTCCTCTTTACCTACCACCCAACTACTGCTCTTCCTTTCCTTATGTTTGTCTCTTGGCTATTTTTTGTTGAAGCTACAGAATTAATGATTCCAATGTATCTCAGTTTACGGAATGTCTTGGAGAACAGAAGTGCACTCTGAACATTTTTCTCCTGAACCAAAGGTACTGAAGCTCCAAATTCAAAAAAGAAATTCTGATCAACTGTTCTTGGTTTGCCTGAGACTTTCCCAGTAGTTAACACTGAAAGTACCACATCTTCACAAACTCCTCAGACTCCCCAACTAGGAACTGGGAGGGTTCGTCAGCCTGGTGTGGACCTACTTTTGCACCCAACTGTCACTTTCTTACTCTTGCCTGTGATATCCCACAAATACAAAGTTCTGTTAGAAGTAAAATGCATCTTTTTGTCTCTCTCTGAAAGAAGGCAGAATTAATAGACCCCATAGGAAATTTACTTTCCTATTGATAATTAAGTTGGAATGAGTCACTTTTCTTTAGCAACTTCAGCTGAGTAGAAATTCTAAAGAATTAAGGAATGCTATTGAGAGATAAGGTCCTGATTCATACAAGATGCTGCTTCAGAGGGGAAATTATGCAAGTAAGCTCAACAAAGCCATTAAAATTGAACTGTTCTTAAATATTTAACCTACTCTAAATTACACATTTTTCCTCTAAATTTGATTTCTTTGGAACTCTGCAGTGAAAACTAAGCACAGCTGGAACATTTGGAGGGTGTTAAGTCCAGAGACTGAATCCAAAAAATTATATTAAAAAGAAGTGCCATGAGGGAACGAATGTGGGTTACCTCTGACAGCTCGCCAAGTAATTGCTATTAGGAAAATGGAGCAAATCACATCAAATGAGAAAATTAATACAGGAAATGGAATTAAAATAATATCAATTATAATTCACATCAAATATCAGAAAGAGTAAATTAGTCTGACAGTAAAATTACATGCCCACAATCAACCAGTGAAGGAGCCTGTAAATCTATAATTAATTCCCATCACTATCTAGCCATGGAAAACTAACCATATAGATTCTACTACAGTAGAAACAGTGTAAAGTACTTCAATAGTAACTATTTGTATGCTTAAATAAAATACTAAGATATAGGTTTATTTTATTCCTATTGCTCATAAAGAATACAAGGAGAACGCATTAAATGTAAGAGTAATTCTTGTTTAATTAGCTGATTTTACAAAAGGTAATACTGCAGTGCATTATGGTGTGATTTTAGTGAGCTTTAGTTTCAAACTTTGTGAGCAGCCTGAACAAACATAGAACATTTAATAAAATTATGTACATGTGCATGTCAGACAGTAATTATCAATACTTTATATATGTATAAAAATACATATATATATTTAGAGTGGGTATTATTCAAATTATCATTAAGAAGCCTCTGAGAAAATGTCAATACATGTGGCAGAATAAAAAGTAAACATCTTTGTCTAAAAACCATGCCTATAATTAATGAGCAGAGTCTTCTGAGATTAATTTTTAAGAAACAGTTTTGAAGAACTGAATATTATCAGGAGCTTGGCCTGGCTGGAAGAGTATGAAGCCATCTTTGGTAAAATGGTCACTCTGTCCAGCAGTATCTAAATGTCTGGACTGAGCTTAAAAAACAGAGCACTAATAACATAGGCTGAAATTAGTAGTGTTAGTGGTTTAGTAATCACCTGTAGAAAATATTTCCCCTTTTAATTTAGGGCTATCTAAACATGTATATAATGAATGAGAAGATTTTATACCTAGACTGGATTGTAGAGACCACATAACTGACTCCTTCTATTTCATGACCAAGCGAATTGGAACACAGAAATATAAAATGCTCTCTTTAAGGACTAGAACCCTCATCTACCAATACCTAGATTGGGGCTTTTCTCATGGTATCATATTACAATATCTCTTGCTAGACAATAGAGAATATGGGAAATGTTTTGTTGAATTCACATGACCACAGAGACTGGACATTCGTAATTATTTGAATCTTGGTAGAGTAAGAATACCTATAATAATAATAAATGCATAGATAATAATTAAGAATAAATGAGAGACTTCTTTAGTCAGTCCACTGGATATATAATAAATAACATTAGGGGAGGAGGTGGTTTCTGCTCTTGTCATATAGCTTGCAAATTTAAATGGGCACAAGGGTAATTCTAGTAGATGAGCAGCCACAGGGCTAGAGGTCTGAGAATCAAGTCAAAATAAAGATCAGGAAACTTTATGTGGCAAGTAGCTTCCAGGTGGGGAGAAAGCACCCTGGATGTCCATCTATTGCCCGGCTAAAATACTATAAAGCCTTGGAATGCTGTACAACATTCTTTATCAAAAGACGTCTTTATCAAAAGACGTGTTATCTCTCCATAATCTCTCCTCAGCATTGACTTCCTTTCTCTGTGGTTTATTCAATCCTTTATGTCAGTATCTTTTGTATATTTTTATTATTCTCTCTTTTATGTTTAAAACTTTGCTGAAGCCATGGGGGAAATACATTAGGTGGGAATGGTTGTCTTTACAGAGCTGTTAAAAATCACTTCAAATGTGAGGATATTAAATAGCCTGGACTCTCAGGGACACCAGGTGGCAATTCAACACCTATTCACTGGTGGTGCCTGGTATGAGCATCGCTGTCATCAGAACAGAATCTCTGATAAAAAGTCTGTGAACAATAGGCAAGAGTTGCACTTGTGCCCTTCACCCAGAAACTGCCATTATTTATATCGATTTCTTTGTAGGAAATGTAAGGGCATAAGAATAAGAGTCATGACTGTGTCCATTTTTTAAGTATTTGGTGACTCACAGATGTTGCATGGAAATAGTTTACATCTAATTCCCTTATGTTCCACCACTTACAAAATGTCCTATTCTAAGTAAATCATATAATTTGGGTTATTTTCCTAAATTATAAAATAATGAAAGATACCATGGAATCCAGGGAATGGATACATAAGGCAAAAATCAATTTCCAAGGATTGTGACAGATCAGATCAACTTTTACCACAGTATAATGCAAAGTAAAGCTATTCTGAGAAAATACCACTTCAAACATTAATACAGAGAAAAACTATCAGTTTATACAAAAAGAGATGACAACCTTTTTCTTCTTCTTTTTCTTGTTTTGAGATGGAGTCTTGCTCTGTCGCTAGGCTGGAGTGCAGTGGCACAATCTCGGCTCACTGCAACCTCTGCTTCCTGGGTTCAAGCGATTCTCCTGCCTCAGTCTGCTGAGTAGCTGGGATTACAGGTGTGTGCCATCATGCCTGGGTAATTTTTGTACTTTTGGTAGAGACAGGGTTTTGCCATGTTGGCCAGGCTGTTCTCAAACTCCTGACCTCAAGTGATCTGCCTGCCTCGGCCTCCCAAAGTTTTGGGATTACAGGCGTGAGCCATTGTGCCCACCCGAAATAATCTTTTGTAATCACTATTCTCTAGAACAGCAGAATGCAACATAGCACAGGCTCCGGATCCGGAGCACTGGGGCCCAATCCTGGCTTCATACAGCTGTATAAATCTGGGCAAGTTATGTCTACTACACCTTAGTTTCCCATGAAAAAATGTGCCTCTTTCACAAGGTTGTTTTGGGAATTAAATGAATTTGGATTTGCCAAGTGCTTAAACAATGCCTAGCACAGCGTGAGCACTGGCCACTGGCATATCTTCTCTAGAGTAGAATATCTGTGAATGTTATTCTCTGTGAATGTGAAGCAAACTTAAGTAATGAATCATTGCTTGCCTTTTGGCAGCATGGTGCAGGAATCTAAAATATTTTTGTTAAAAGAAGTTTCTTTATATTTCTTCAAAGTTTTGATATCATTAGATGAGAGAGACAGATGGAAGGGAAAACAAGCGTGTGGGCTGTATCTGAGGAGGAGAGAGAGGGTCACGCTGCTCTTGATACAGCAAGCATGCAGGAAGGAGCAAAGCCTTGGCAGATGACCTGTGGACTCAAGCAGGCTTTCGGGAAGGATCTGCTTGGCGCTAGGCTTTCTATTGTTCTTTTTACCAAGTGTGTGGGATGCTGGTACTCAATACGTATTTGTGGAATGAGTGAATAAAAAGATGAGTAAGACATAAAATTGTAATCCAGTTGAGTTTTATAAGGCTAGGGTATTAGGATCAGTGGAATCTATATAAATATTGTGGTATCTTAATTATCATTCTGAAATAAGTTACAGGATTTTTCCTCAGATATTTTAGATATGGGTATCTGGTGACACTGTTGTAGAGATATAAAAATGACTGGCACATATTTCCAAGGATGTTTTCTTTTCCATTTTACTCTATTCTTTTTTTTTTTTAAAGACTATATGATAAATGTTTTGAGAATAGGAATCCTTTTAGAGTAGGATTTATGCCAGATAGCAGACAGCAAAGCAGACTGTGAAGCTTGCTTATTAAAATTTTGCAAGGTCTTAGTGGTTTTGTTGAGCTCAGCCCAAAATTTTCAGGAGGTGTTAAAAAGCAGATTGTTTTTAATACATTTTAAAAGTAGGGCCCTCAATCTGAATAGCATACGCTTCTGTATATACACAGAAAGCCTCTGTACACATTTCTACATACACCACTACGTTTGTAGTTGCAATCAGAATTTTTAAGAAGAAAGTAGGATAGTGTTGAAAAGTTTAAAACGAAATAGTCAAATAGGCAATCCCTATAAGAACCACAAGTTTCTATTTACATAAAGTAGCAAAACAAACTCCTGAAACTTGTGAACTCTTAAAAAAATGTCTTGGTTGTGCCAAAGTTGACAAAAATAAAAGATGAGGTTCTGTTTAAGAAAGGAGGAATAGGTTTGACATTCTCTGAAAATACTTTCCCTGCCTATGATATATATTAATAGTTTTGGTTCAGTTTTAGACAGAAGCAACCTTTTAAACGGAAAAGTCAACTTATGGCTCAAGCCAAGAATCAGAACTAAAGAAAAAGACAAGACTGAACAGTAAACAGCAAAAGGTAAGAGATATTAAACTCTTTAGGAATCTCAGGTAGGAGAAAATTTCTATTATATAATTTATACCATTGCATGTTTAAGTATTTTATTTTATCAAAGTTTGCTTATTTCCAGCAACCACGCACACAAAAACAAATTTGGATAATTGCTTTCAACACTTAAAATACAAACTTTTGCCTTCTGCTCACATATGGGGATCAGGGATATCCTTTATGAATAGTGCTTCTCAGAGCTTACCATGAACTGCATATTAAAATTAGTTGATACAGCCCAAGGTATGTACTCTACCATTATTTTAAGTATAGGTTTCAAGCATATACTACCTCTATAGGAAAGAAAATGAAGAACTGGTATTCATGAACCAGACAGAAGCCTATATTGTATTAGGTAAACAGATATTAAACTCAGAAAAGTAGGAACTAAGAAAAGAAAAAGGTATAAAAACTAAGAAAATTCACTTCAGAAACCCATGGGAAACGGAGGAGATCATACCTTGAATAACTCAAACTCCTTCTTTGGCATCAACAGCTAATGACAAATGATGAACATAAAATAAGTAATACATAATATATACACACATCAGGCCAGCCAAAACATAACACAGCAAATAATTTCCATTGCCATCACTTTAAGTTACCGAGATAGAGAAACTATACACAAATTCTTTATTTTGAATGTTTGCTTGGTTCATGGATTCTAGTAAGGCCAAGTCCCTCTGGATAAGCACAGGACCAACCCCAGGCGTGAATGTCATGAGGAGCCATAAGTACTGAAATACATTGTCATGGCAGCAGAAGTATGACCACAATTCCAGCTTTGGACAATCTGTATTTTTTTAAGCCTAGATTTGGTATAAAAATTAATGATTTCACTGCACATTCTATGCAGCTTCTACTCAAATTCATGACATTATTATGAGGTCAGATGTGATCTTTTTCTCAAGACTTTGAAAATTAAAAGAATTCTTTCTCGGGGAATGAGAAGCCACCCCAGGTTTATAGGCTGTACCTGAGAGAGTCCATCCATTCTTTGTTTACAGACCTCACTCTAGAGAGCCTGTCACAGGTCTAAAATTCCCATATTTAAAAGCAAGTTAATTCAGATGTTAGGGCGAATGAGCTGACCGGGGTCATTGAAATCCTGAAAATGTGGCATGGGCCCTAAGAATGGACCTTCATAGGCCTTCAATGATCAGGAAGAGAGAATCTGACCTATCTAATCTATATCATAAGTACATTTTAATCTTAAAATCAAGAGAGGAAAAATATTGTAATCCAGCTGAACAAGTACTCATGTACTGGTGTAAGGTGAGATGAGTGCAAGTTCAAGGCTGGTCAGTGGCAGATCATTTAAGAGACTGAAGGCAAGCGCTGAAGATGAACTGCTGGACACCAAGCCATGATCTCAGTGCCATCCTCTATCAAGAGGAAGCCACTAGTGGATAGGAGAGCTGTGGGTAAAAAGACAGAAATACCATTTCTTCAAATGTCAGAAATACTATAGATCGGGGGGAAAAGCTTTCAGAGAATCAGGCACCTACTGCTAAACATTTTGAACAATTTCTAGAAGTAAATCAGAAAACATATGTGTAATTTTTCCTGTGTCTCTCACCATTGCCACTCCCCAACCAATTACTCTAGAAAAAATTATATAACCAACTACATCTCAAAATGATCAATACACAAAGGTGTTTAAATCCTCTTTAAAAGTGATAACTTTGTAAATGTGTACATACTACATTTTACTAAGAAATCATGCTCACCTGTATAGTATGAGTATAAGGTGGATCAGCACGCCCCAATCCAGATTCTGGAGGTCTCACAATATCCAAAATGTTATTTGGCACAAATCCAGAGTCTCCACTTGCATTTCGAACTTTCCACCATTGCTTCCGATCATCAAGTATCTGTCACGTGCAAGAAAATAAAGGTATAATTTCCACATAAAAGCCATTTTATGAAGGAAGTTCCCTAGACTTCAACAAAGAAAATTTTTCTACTTCAGATAATTAACTCAGCATCAACGTAGTGTTGATTGAATGATTCTCAGGAATTACAGTAAGAAGGCATTTATGAGTATACAGTAGATAAGGTATCATTATGGTGAATCTACCCAAGGTCCATTTTACCTCCAAAGAACGGTCTGCATTATTTGAAGTACTTAAGGACTAAAGTACTTAAAGGACTTAAGGACTAAAATGACTTTTGGAAAAACCCATTGTCTCCATTTTGGTGATAGAAAGAAAAAGTATATAAATATTACTTTTTTTCCTTACAAAATTTACTGTGATAATTCACCTTATATATTCAAGAAGATGAACTCTCAATTAGAACCTAACAAAGAGAAGCTGGTGTTGTGGTGGACTATCCCTAACATCATTAGCTCAATGACTGCTGAGTATATCTGTGCAAGGATATAGGATAAAAAAAGAAAATGTCTCTTATTGAACTATTATGTGCATCCACATCTGAACTGATAACTAGCCTTGGCTCCAAAATGAAGAAATATCAGAAGAAAGAGGGCAAGGAAGAGAGCAAAGGAAGTTAAAAAGCCCACTCCCTCCCCTCCCCACAAAAAACAAATAAAGGAGTATTCTAAAGCTATCCCCTTAGAAGGAGTATCTGTACACCTCTTCTAAATAGATGTAGGCATTTCTCAAATACCATGCCTTTAGTAATGTAACACTTTTGAAGGAAGGTTTAGTTATATACCAAAAGAGCGATACAATAAAACTACATTATTAAGAGTATAAAAATGAAAAAATTCTATTACCTCTAAAATATCATCCTTTAGAACTGAGAGCTCACTGTTGTTTCTTGCTACAAAGTCATACTTGGATTTGGCATATTTTTTGGGTTGTGTTTTGAGTGGTTCATAATTTCTATAAAAAGAAAGAAAAAAGAATATTATTCTGCTAGCTCTTCCTAAAGGATAAAAACAGAAAACATTAAGACAAGCCAAATCCTACCAGAAAACTTTCTGAAAAGTTACAGCAGTTTCATTTTATTACATTTTACATTATGACAAATACAAGTTACTTTAAAGTTCTTGCTATTAAAATGAACAAACTATGGCCATGGAAAAAAACAAATAATGCAAAATCACAAGGCTAGGTAGTACTTAGAAAAATCAAGAATCCAAGTCTATAAATTCTTTGTCAACTAAATACATATACTGGATATTTTGTTAATTATCATCTCTACCATAAAAGAACTAGATAAAGACAAATGTTAGTATTTTTCATAAAATTGAAGGAGACTGAAAATAATTTCCACAGTGGTAATTTTAGTTATATGTTGATTTCACTAATTCAGGCAATGTCTGCAATTCAGTAACCAAATATGTAAATTAAAAATTTATAACTAGGCATCAGTTTTTAGAAACACTTTGCACAGTTATCTAAACTGCAAAAAAAGACAGATATGCACTAAGTATGAGACTAGTAACACTTTCAAATAAATAAATAAATAAATAATTTAATTCACTATAAACTTTTAAAAAGTGTATGGGCCCTATTTTTTAAAAATAAAACTTCCTCAAAAAACCAAATACCTCTTCTAATCATTAAATGAGTACTAATAGATTTAACAACTTAACTAAAGATTACTTTTATATGTAACACAATATACTTGATGCATTAAATATTTGTATTTTCTTCATCTTTTTCAATAATAAAATTACTTTAACCCTTTATTAATTTTACTCCCTAGTCTTCTCCTCCATTTACATTCCCACATTTATTTACACATCTCTACAAGGGAAATAGCAGGTAGAGACTAAAGATGTTAGGTCATCCTACCCCTGTCAAGTTGCCATTCTTTTTGCTGTCTACCAAGTTCTCTGGAATGTTGAGTTATACCAGGGCCTGCAGAACAGTTGTAGACATAATGTATCCTTTCATCATAGGTTTTTGTTACCTCTTAGGTAGTAACTCCATTGGAGGAGGAAGATAGGGACAAAGAAAAAAGAAGACCAGTATAGAACATCTTATAGACAAGCATGTATGAACAGCTTATTGGCTATTTTTAGTACATTAAAAAGAAGATTGGTGGAAAAGGTGAAATTATGGTGAAGTAATTATTATATGTTAATAATAATAATAATTTTAAAACTGTGTTCCATAGATTTCCCATCCGTATCCCTACTGGAATAGCTCTGCTTTTATTTACTTTATATATTAACATTTAATCTACTAAGATTTCATTTGGGGGATAAAAGAGATTCAATTACCCCAAACATTAGAAAAACAGTAATCCCAGTGTTTTATCTTCCTCTCTTCCCCTATTTTCCTTTCTCCTATGATCTGCAAAATAATCATTATTAATAACGGAGAGTTAAGGGTCTATAACAAAGTTTTTTTTATCTTGCAGGTCTCAGAAGTGTTTACCTGAAGTGCTTTAGAATTTACAAATCTTTACGGCTCACAGCTTCTTGCCCTCTATAGGTTAAGCATGGATATGACACTGACCATAGTTATCAAACAGATAATCACAATTTGTAATTTTTCAGAGGTACCAAACTTTCTTGGCCAGGCGCAGTGGCTCATGCCCCTAATCCCAGCACTTTGGGAGGCTGAGGAGGGCGGATCACCTGAGGTCAGGAGTTTGAGACCAGCCTGTCCAATATGGTGAAACCCCACCTCTACTAAAAATACAAAATTAGCTGGGCATGGTGGCACATGCCTGTAACCCCAGCTACTGAGGAGGCTGAGGTGGGAGAATCGCTTGAAACCAGTAGGCGGAGGTAGCAGTAGGCCGAGATCGCGCCATTGCACTCCAGCCTGGGCGACAAGAGCAAAACTGTCTCAAAAAAAAAAAAAAAAAGAGGTACCAAAGTTTCTTAAGAGCTATGGAATGTAACAAAATGTATGGGCTCAGTTTCTGATTTGGAATAATAGATATGCCACTTGATAGAGAGCAGACATATAGACAGTAGTAATTTGAGAACTTCTCTAAAATACTAATTGCATCTGATAGCAGTAAGCTATAAAACTCAAAGGTATGGGCTCTTCAACAAATGGTCTACCTGATGGCATAGTAATTTCACAGAACAGTGAATATACTTCATATGACATTGTTAAGCCAAATATGTTCTGAGAAACCCTCTGTACTTCCACACTTGAGTCCTGTGGACAAATCATAACCTAATTTAGTAGGTAGACACATTGAAAACCCAATTTAGGAGTATGCTTCTGTAACAATAGCTGAGTCTCAGCCAATCCCAGCAGCCATACTTCAAGTACTCATAGGCCGCTGACTGTTCAAATTGTGTGCAAATGCCAAACTGTAACCAGTCCAGCTGTTTCTATACCTCACGTCCGTTTTCTGTACGTCACTTTCCTTTTTTTGTCTATACATTTTCTCTGACCAGGAGGCATCCCTGGAGTCTCTCTGAATCTGCTGTGATTATGGGGGCTTCCCAATTCATGAGCCATTTTTCCCCCCTTTGCTCAATTACACTGTTAAATTTAGTTTGTCTGAAGTTTTTCTTCTAACAGTATCTACTGCATTCCTGCTATGTAATAGAGTTTAAGGTCAATAATAATTATTTATAACAACAAATTCCAAACCTCTGTATATTTTATATCAGACCACAATTTTCAGAGAGTTTTTCAAAATGATGACAAATTTTCTTAGCAACATAGAACCTCAATGATTCACGTATTTATCAACTATCCTAGCTCCTATTAAGTCCAGCTGAGGCAGAATTAATAGAACAACTTTAGAACAATTAATAGAACAATTAATAGAATTCATAAGAACAACTGAGATATAAAATCTACCCACCACTCAAGGTATTCAAAAAAATTCTTTCTACGGCGAAATTCTGACCACTCTAGTCTATTATCCCTTCATGGAATTTCCTTCACTATATTTTATTTAAATTTCTATTTATCAAAGGTTACTAAAAGAAACCTTATAAAATTCATGACAGCCTTCTCTGTGGTGAGGAAAAAAAATTGTTAAAAATAAATGTCCCTGACATCACCTATCCCATCCTACATTAAGTTTCATGAGACAAATATTATTGAGAATTTAGGAGTAAGAAAAGCATTTTTTATCCCAATGAACTGATACTCATTCCTTTTCCTAATGTTAGCAAATGATTATGTTTCTCTTTTTGTTCTGACAGCCAGAGAAATCTGAAAGACAAATCTGAAATTCAACAATAGTGTCAACTTTTATACTTCATAAAAATTCTCATCTTCCCTCTTAACTTCTTAATTTTATTTCATTATTTAATTTTCAATAATACTACTACTTTAACTACATATAATTTAAGTGGGCTAACTGAATCTATTTTGGAAGTAGAAGGGGTACAAAGATATAACTAAATCAATAAACCAAAGTTACATTTCCCTGATACTCGATAAAGATCATACAAATCAAGGTAAGCTTTTAAAAGACTCTGTGGTAAGGTGCCCAAAATAAATGGCAGAGTTTATTCCATCAGTAATACTATCCCTTACAGATATGCAGGTGAAGGACAGGGAAGTAGTGACTCTGAAATACTGGATACACTCTCATGCACTTATTCATCCAATCCATCAATCAAATAAATCTACACTTATGGAGTGACCACAGTATGCTAGATGTGGTCTTAAAATGGAACCCGATAAAAGTTTTCTAATGTCAATATGTACTCTACATACGCACTCAAGTGGTTTTCTAGCTACTTAGCTGTGGAAAATCATCCAAATTACTGAAGTGATAAAACTGAAATAAACCTATTAATCTGAAATAATTTCTATAATATTGACATCTAAGACAGAAAGAAAAAAGAAAATATTAAGACGAGTACTTAGTTAAGAAGGATTTCAATGAAATAATGTTCAAGCTTCAAAACCGATTTCCAACTGTATCTACTAAAAATTAATTATATAATTAAAACATTCTCATATGTTGGCATTTAAAATATATATTATTCATTGCTGACTTTTCTTTGTACTCAGTTTAATGTCACTGGTGACCTCAGAGTTATACCTGTGTAATTTCTACAGCAATTACTTAAGCATTACCTGTCACCATCCCTGACGAAGAACAAAAATTTTGAATCCCACTTTCTTCAGATTATATTAAGAAAAGAGTGTACAGAAAAGAAATAAAGGGCATATAACTCTTGTGGTAAGAGAGGCTTTGAAGCAGGAAAGTACTAGGCTGAGTTCTCTATCCCCAGTTCATTGAATGACCCTCCTCCTATTCCCATGTTATCAAGATTGTACCTGCTTTTCTCTTTTCTACATGGCTTGGCTCTATGTAGCTCTCACTTACTAAAAACAAGATTGGAAATTAAAAAAAGAGAACTTATTCCAGTTCCTTTATTTCTTCTCATCCCAATTCTCCATCTCTGCCTATATTAAATTTTTTAAGAGTGAAAATATAGAAGAATAAATGAAGTATAAAACTGGAAAGTCAAGATAAAAAGATGAAATAGCACGAATGACAAATAAGGCATTGACCCTGTTTAAATATTTATACTCAGTTTAAATATATCTATCTAAAGGAAGGCTTATTTGTTTTCATTGGGTGAAGATAAAGATGGAAACTGTTTCCTTTAAAAGCTACAGAGCTGGAAGGATCCTCAGAGACCATCTGGTATAAACTAATGGAGGGTTTCAAGACAATTCTTTCTTCTTAATGTATACAATTTGTCAGAAGTATCTTTTAAAAAATGGAAAGTCATCCAAAGGCATTTGCACTAAACGAGAATTACAGACTGAAGGTCCAGACATCTTTTGTTGATCAAAACTAGTTCTCTAAAGGAACAACTGAAACTTTATCAACTAATTAACAGACAGAAAGTTTAAAGAAGCAGCAGACAATACAGACACTGTCACTTCTGTTAGCATTAGATCAGACAGTTATCCACAGCTCTCAAAAGGGTGCTCCTTAAATGTTACCTATCTATATGGCGGTTAGAAGTTGGCTTAAAAGCAACAGCAGCTTCCCCTTGGTCCAGGTGGGATCCTCTTGCGTAAATGTTGCTACCAAACGCATAGCCATCCGCTGCATGATACTCTGATACACTGGAATGCTGAAAGCCAAAGTGGGGCAGATTAAAGAATCACCAAATACTATTTGAATCAGCACTCAGGTCAGTCAACAAGATCTCTCAACTATATTGTGATAAGTTTTCATTTTCAAGTGCTGGATCATTATGTTAACACATTATGAAATGGGAGTGATACATTTTTGTCAAAGACTTACTTATAATAAGAAAAGTCACTAGTGCAAAGGGTAATCTTGCTCTTTCTGTTCAAGAAACTGTCACCACTCTAGCAAAGTAAATATTGTCACATGAAAATCAACTGAACTCTATGCATTAAAATTATACCGACTTCTCTTTTTTTTTTCAATTTTAAAATGATACACAGAACATTATAGTATTTTCAATTTTTTAAAAAATAGCAGCACTATTATCATCTTTGCTGTTAGGGGAAATACAGAAAGGCACAACTAAATGGATCTTGATAGCCAAGAGTCCAGGATAAGAGCATGCTGGAGTCATTTCTTTTTTGCAGTTATGATAATTCAGACAGGAAACTACTGGGAGCGACCAAGAGTGACAGTTCAGATTCACAGGTCCCACTGAGGACCACAGTTTTAAAGCTATAGACCAGCAATCCCCAACCTTTTTGGTAGCAGGACTGGTTTCACGGAAGGCAATTTTTCCATGGACCCCAGGGCCGGAGATGACGGGGATGGTTTTGGGATAAAACTGTTCCTCCTCAGATCATCAGGCATTAGATTTTCATAAGTGTGTAACCCAGATCCCTTGTATGTGCAGTACACAAGAGGGTTCTTGCTCCTAATGGAATCTAAAGGCGCAGCTCATCTTACAGGAGGTGGAGCTCAGGCGGTAATGCTCACAGGCCTGACGCTCACCTCCTGCAGTGAGGCCCAGTTTCTAACAGGCCATGCACCAGTACTGGTCCACGACCCAGGGACTGGCGACCCCTGCTACAGAGAATACATGCTCAGACTGGGAGAAAACAAACAAAAACTCCTCAAAGCCTTTACATTGTTTCTTTATATGAAAATGAGGTCTGGAAGAAGCATGATAGACACTGAAGCACTGGAATTCCTTGGCTATTTTCATTATGGATTTTGTGTATTTGTTTATGGATTCATTGGGGCAAAATAGTTGAAACTGGGAAAGTTTCAGAAAAGTCTTGAACATATGGTTACCACAGTTAATTCTAATGGCAAAGTAAGCAGGAGGAAGGCTGAGTTTATCCATGGACAGGGCAGGTGACGTTTATATATACAAAATCAGGATACCGTGCTTAATATAAATACAAATAAACAAGTTTCAGCCATTTAAATTTAAAAAATCTGAGCTTAATTCAGTTTATCATTTCCCTGGGAAAGAGTAGAGGCACTACATTAGATTAGGTAATCTTTAATTAAAGGCTGTTCTAAAGAGGGGAGTGCTCTGTTAGAAGCACCCACACCTTTTGCCCAGCTCTGAACATAACAGTGAAGTCAGCAGTATGAAATCACTGGGTCCTGAGAGTGACTGGGAATAGTGAAAGGGAGAAGAGAAATGATGACAAATGACTAACTGTGATGACTACCAAAGCTTGCTTAGGGTTCAGAGGAAGTAAAGAAGCTGAGTACTGCCACCCATATTTGTCACTGTATGTCACCTATGTCTTTCAATCCTAAACAAAAATCATAAGATCCTGAATTACCCAAGTCTTGTTGTAAATGCATTTATTATAGTAGCAATAAAGTATAATAAAATCTCTCTTCTAGGGATGATTACACTTTTATGCATTTTAAGTCACCATTACTCGGCCTCTTTTCCAACAAAATTTCAAGGCATAAAATTCCCTGGAACTGCTGGCATGTGTTTTTCATTTTTTAAAACCTCTGAATAACTACTTCAGCCATAAAATGAAATATAGTTTATAACAGGAAAATGATAACTCATTACAAGTAAGGATTCTCAATAATTCCTCTTTTAAAATTACTTATTCAGGGAAAGTAGACAAACTTATATCCTGGGAGCCCATTACTCTCTTCTTAAATACACAAATTGAGAACAAAATCACAAAAGTGAATTTCTGAGGCATACATTATAAAGTGAGTATATTTTCTTACTTAAGATATGAAGGCTATAAGCTGGAAATTTTTAGGATGTAAAAACAGTCAGCTGTAACTATAGCAACAGCAAGTGTATCATAATTTCATGTTTGATTATATTTCCTTTCCTCTAGAAAAACTGCCCTTTAAATGGAAAGAAAGTTCACAGTGATGAGGCCTGAACTCTGAAATACAGGCAGGGATATACACTTGCCAACCAAGCAGTGAGGTCATCTTAACTATTCATTTAGAGGGAAGGACAGGCATGGAATCCACCTCTTCCCTTATAATACAGCCAGAGGAAAAAAACAATTACATTAGAAAAAAATAATTTCAAAGTAATATGTTGCTTTATTTTTAAAGTTTCAGGAATTAAACCAAACTTCTATAATACTATTGTTATTGTCCAAATAATAGTCCACAAAGGGAACATTTTTAAAAATTTAATTTAGATAAACATTTCGCCTTAAAAGTAGTTACAGGATATAACACACCATGGTTTGACAATTCATTCCTTCATACCACATTTGCCACATTATAAATACCTATGATGGCCTGAGAAAATTAATCTAATGAATTAATGAAAATAATAGGACTTTGGGAAGATCTCGTCATCATTTACAGTTTCTTCTTCAAACTAGATCTCATTCACCTAATTCTTCAGGTTCTGCCCATCCTATTTGTGTTTGGTCCAGCTTTAATCAATGTTCAATGTTCTTTTCCAACAAGAAGAGTCACAGAAACATCATTTGAAGGGAATGTGACAAGACAGCATACTCAATTTCATTCTCTCAACTTGATTCCCAAATAGGTTATACTCTAAAGATGACTAAATACTTAAAAGACAAAATGAATGTTAAGATCTCCTCAAGGTGTATAGTTTTATAAATGATCATTTGAACCTAAGCACTAGAGTGCAGAAGAACTTTGGTCCTCTAGCAAGGGTGATAGGACTCCAGAGGTTTAGAACTAGGCAAAAGGGAAGAAAGAAAACAAACAAAAGACAAGAGAGGCAAAGCAACGTGAAGAGAAGAAGAAGAAAATAATTAGAGGCATTCAGGAAACAGCTGATTGGGACAGGTTAGAGGATCTAGGTTCAGGGAACTGTCTAGAGGGCCTGATAAGGGGAGAGGAAAACAGAAAGAAATAAGCCAAAGGGCAGTAGTGCAATTCCCTGACAAGGAGAGAAAGTCATCCTAAAAAAGCTTACTTAGGATCGCCAGAGCCAGGAGAACAGTGGCAACAAGGGGAGGGGGAGGGTTGACAGGCTATAGGAGAGCAATTTGGGTTGGGGTTGGGCTTCACAGAGGAACAGAGCAACTGTCACAAAAAATGACAGAGGCAAGAGAGAGAGGTAATTCAGGAGAGGGTAACATTCAGACTTTGATTCTAGAACAATTTTCAGATCAATAAAATGAGAACTTGCAATCAGAATTATAAGAGAATACAGAGATAATTACACTGTCTACAAAGGGTAATGTTAAAAAAAAAACTTTACCTCGGTGGATAATCTTTTTATTTCCTGTTTGCGCTGATGTTCTGCTACATTTGCCACAGATTCTGCCAGTTGATAAAGATCTTGTTCCATTGTTGCTCCCATGAAGTTCAGCATTGGGGGCTCCCAGCCATTGCGGAACCGTGGAACATATGGTGGAATAAACTGTTCTTTTGGCCACTCTGCTCTATAGGAGGGAATGAAGGCGTATAAACAATAAAACCTAGGAATGTATCCATATTCACAGTTCTCTTCGGTAAGGCTAGACATACACATGCACACACACATAAACAACAAAAACAGCACATAGACCTAATCTGTCTTCCATCTACCCAAAAAGAAAAAGCAAACATGTTTATGCCAGTATTTCACACCAATAAAATGAAAGAAAGATTGAAATCTGTTGCATGATATGTTTTCACAACATTGCCCCAATTCTCTGTTAAACTCAAGTTTTTAACATGGGTATGGGTTTTTAAAAATTTGTGTAAGAAGGGAGAGTGGAGCTAGGAGTATGATAAGTATTTAGAGAACAAACTTCTCTAACATTTAAAGTAGTTTCAGATTCCCAACTTTCCCTTCACTCCCCTGCCATCATTACTGAAACCTCCTGGTATTAAACGTATCTTTCAAAAGAGAAACAGCCCAGCAAGTTCTTAAGGTTTATGATTTTTAAATTTATGAAGTCCCCTAAAATGAAACAGATGGCCAGCTTTATAAATTAAATGTATCAGCTCTGTTTTAATCAGTAAAGTCAGCTAATCTGTAATCACAATCATATCAGTTCATCATTTAATGACACTGAGTGAAACTTATTTCTATAAGATCCTAATCACTCATGAACCACAAAAATAACTAGGACAAAAATGAGGGCTTCATTTTTGCTAGAATATGTTGCTTTATCTTTCATATTTAATTCTTCATGTTATATTTCTACTATGATGAAATCAGCCATCTTATTCAGATTGTTATAGATTTTCATGGTTCTTTTTATCTTTATGAGTTTTTAAATCAGTCAGTACATTCATTTCCGAAGACTCTTAACAATCAGGATCTAAAATGACCCTTTCTTCATGTTAACAGCTAACAATATAGTTCGTTTTGATGTAGTTTTTTGAATGTTAATTTTCTTATTTTAAGATAGAACCCTAAACAAATAAATTAAGGAGCCTGAGCTATATTTGTAATGTGAGGCCTGATCAATTTAATAAGCTTCATGAAATTAAAGGATGCCACCTAAGCTTATCATAAAATCATAACCTATATAAATCTAATAGATTTAAGTGATCTATTTACAATGGAATATTATTCAGCCATAAAAACGAAAGAAATCCTGTCATTTGCAGCAACATGGATGGAACTGGAGGTCATTCCGTTAAGTGAAATAAGCTCACTCATATGCAGAACCTAAAAAAAAGTGGATTTCATGAAGGTAGAGAGTAGACTGGTGGTTACTAGTGGCTAACAGGGATGGGGCAGGGTTTCAGGGAGATGAAAAGCAGTTGATTAATGGATACAAACGTACATTGAATAGAAGAACTAAGACCCAGTGTTAGATAGATCAGTAGGGTGACTATAGTTAGCACTAACCTATTGTACATTTCAAAATAGCTAAAGAGAAAAATTCAAATGTTCCCAGCATAAATATTTAAGATATTTAAGGTGATGGATATCCTAATTACCCTGATTTCATCTTTATACATTATAGGAATGTATCAAAATACCATATGTACCCTGAAAATATGTACAACTATTAATAATGTATCAATTAAAAATTACAAAAATAAAAAGATTTAACCAGTTTTATACAGTATAAGAACAGTATTATACGGCATACACTGTACTATACTAATATATAAATAGTATAAATAAATGTAAATATTTTCAATTTAAAAGCAACAACTGCAATGCTTTCAAAGAATTCTCTGCTTAACTATATTCCAACACAAGCAACTGTCGGAGTCCAAAAAATAAGTGGAAAAGTTTGTATATGTTTCAATAGGAGAAAAATGGAGAAAAAACATTATGAATTGGCCCATGACTCTTAGGCTAGCCCATTCAAAAACATTAGGAAGACAAAAGTCTAAGTGGCCATGCTAAGTGATTTGTTCTAAGTGGTGAAATAAATAAAAAGATTTAGATAAATGAGCAAAGCAAAAATTATTTATTTACAATCATGAAATTAGAAATATTTTCTTACCTTGCCTTGCTCAGCAAGCATTAGTACTACAATTGTTAATAATCTGTCTTCCATAATCACTTTATTGACAAATGCACAATTCTTAAAATTACCCACTCTTCCTTTTCAGTTCCATTGTGACTCTCTAGTCCTGAGGAATACTGATTTATAAGGAGCCTCTACTAAAACATTAGCATCTCAAAAGGCCTCTGCCTCCAGTTACTTCTGTCCTTGTCCTTGCTAGCCTCAACTACCAGACTGACCTTTCTAAAACACAGACGTCATTATGTCACACCTCTATTCACGAAGTTATTGGTTCTCCACAGCCTACAGAACCATGCTCCAACTCTTTAGCATGGCACTGAAAGCCTGCATAATCCAGCCCTCAACTCTATATGCTCATTTTAATACCCTCCTCCTCCTGCCCTTCCACAATCATCTGCTACCTGAAGTCCATATTCTAGAGAAACACATCTTCATCCTCTCTTCTCTTGACTACCTCATGCTTTCACTTCTGCTTCTCTCTCTACCTGGACAGGCCCCTGCCCTGCTATGGAATTGTGGAAATCCTGCTCATCCTGCTAAAAGGCAGTTTAGCAAACCAATGATGAATACTGACTCCAGAGCTACATGGCATGAGTTCACATCCCTGCTCTGTCACTTACAAGTTGTGTGATCTCGGGCAAATTACTTATCCTTCCTGGGCCTTACTTTCCTCATCTGCAAAATAGGGATAAAAAGAGTAGTTATGTAAAGTGCATGGACTAGCAAGCACTGTGCGTGCGCGCGCGCGTGTGTGAACTCTATGTGTACCTGTCAATTTTAAATGCCAGCTCTTCTTTGAAAGCTAACTACCCTCCTGTCTAAATCCTCTTCCTGATTGCTCCCCCTTCCTTGCCAACCAACAGCATTTTGTTTATGACTCACTCCTAAGGTATATCATGCCTTATATTACATACACTTCTATCTCTTCCACTAGATTTGTAGCTTTTAAGGGTTTAGGCTTTTTCATCCTATGACACTTAGCCCCCGTATGTACAAGGTTAAATAAATGTCTCATTAGATCCATGTAATAAACAAAGAACGGTACTTAAGGCATTATAGGTGGCAAATGCTAAACTCATATATGCTTACCTGGCTTTCATCCAAGTTCCTCCCAAAGATATCCACAGCTGCCGTTCATCACTATTGACAGTATAATTTAAGAAATCAATTGTGTCCTTAGTCAATAGGGGACTAAGTACTGAACTGGCTAGTTCAGGACCTCCTGTTGCCTGCACCACCTAAAACAATAAACCATTTTTAGCAAGAAGATGACTATTATTTGTGTATTTTCAAAATGTGTTGACGAAATGGCAGACATGCCAAAATAAGCACTATTTTTTAATAGTCATATTAAATTTTGATGCTGTGCAACACGCTACTGAATGAAAAACAGCTTGTGAAATCAACTTGCCCAGTCCAGCAGTGCTTTAAAATCTAAAATGAAAGTTAACAATTTAACAACTTTCACAGCATCTGCCTATGGGCTGCATATGACTATAGTTTCTCTGGAAGATACTAAAGGCTATGCAGAGAACTCTAGATCAGGTGATTTTACTATCCCTGTTTTGTTGTTGTTGTTTTAAATATGTGTTTCTCTACTGGCAAATCTGTTATGCTAAACTTGAAAAATACAGTTCCCGAGATGAATACTATCAAGAGAAACAATACTATCAAGAGTTAACAGTCTATGGCTGTGCCTATACAGACACATAAAAAATAAAAGGATCCAGGGAGGAAGGCGAAACAGGAATGAGAACTGGTACTCTGAATCTATGGTACTTTTCTCCAGAATTATTTTTGGAAAATTTCCCTGATTTAATATGGATAATTTAATGACAGCAGAAACAAACAAACAGGTGCAATTCTCTGATAAGCAAAATGAGGATAAGTAGATGTCCAAAAACGGCTCTAAATTTACTTCTTACGAGCTATTTTCTGGCTTAGAAAAATGGTAGTTATCTCCTAGAGCAGAAACCAGAGTCCCTTTATAAAATCTTCCCTTCTCAGAGACGTGGCACAAGAAAAAAAGGAGATTTTTTGAATGGCTCCAACCATCCAGGTGTTCTCAGCATGCTATGCTGTTCTAGGCCTCTGTGTATTTGCACATGCTGTTCCCAGTTCCCCAGAAGGCCCTTCCCCATTATTCAGAACTCTACTCAGGTCCCAAGTCTTGGGAAAGCCTGTGTTAACCCCACAGTGTAACTCTGATGTACCACTCCCCACCCTGCATCCTCTAAACAATTTAGGCGTATTAGTAACACATTATACTATTACACTGTAATTTATGCATATGAGTAACACACTACACTGTTACACTGTAATTTATGCATATTAGTAACACATTACACTATTACACTCTAATTTATGGCTTTTCAGTTTCCCCTCCTTGAGGAGTTGGACTAAGACTTATCTGACTTTCAATTGCAGATGATACAGTGGTACTGGAATGAATGAAAAAAGATGGCAGATAAAGGAGGAAAGCTAACCCTTATTTGAGAACAAAACCTACCCTGCCTACCTAGCATAGTAATTTTTAACTTCCAACCTTGAACACATTTCCAATAAATATGTAGCAGTAAGAGGGAAAAGTAAAACTAAAGAAAACGAGTAGACAAATATAAAAATCTCTGATTTGACAAAGAGGAAATAAAATGAAAGAAACTGTAAATGAAAATTTAAGAGCCATGGTTCCCTCTTAAGAACGTGCACAGGCACATGTGCTGTGGCTATGCTTGTGTGTATGTGTTCATGCTGAGGGAAGAGGAGAGCAACTTGCACGTGTAAAGCCACTACATCATGCCTGGCCAGTAGCAGGCCCTGAACAGATGTTCCTCTCCATCTCCCTTGTCCAAGTAAAATTTCTGGGGCCCTGTAGGGAGAACATTAAATGGACCAGCAAAATATTATGATTGTAGGGACCATTAATAAGGAGTAATTTTTGAGAAAAGCAGAGATACTAAACATTGGCAAGCAAACCAATGTTTTCAGGTACATAACCTGATCACAAAGACCAACTTGTATATGTCAGGGAAACCAGTCTTGTTATGTGATAGCTGTACTCTGTGTAATGACTAGATATCTACATATGATCTCTGAAAGTGTGTGAAATAAATAAGAAGAGGCAGCAGAAACTGCTTTATAAATAATACTTCCAAATACTCAAACTAAGATAGCATCAAAAATGTTAAAAAATAAGGAATACAAATTTTGTTAAGGAGCTAGTATCAGTTTCTTTGAATATGTATCCCCTTGGTCTCCGTCTAATTTTTTAAAAGCAATTATATAGCAAGAATTATTCAGAAATAATTAGGCAAGTAGAAATCTGATGCTCCATATATAGCAACAACATATGGAAGCATTCACAAATTATTGATGTACTCTTGGACTTTCATCTTCTAATGCCTTATTGCTTAGCTTCTGACATTCATGTTGATAATGTTACTTACTTTCCTATGTTTGTAAAGCAATACTCATTTCATATTCTACTTCAGGTCTTGTCTACTTATCTCTGGGGAAAGAAGGATGAGAGTTATCCTCCCTTACTGCCTCTTGTCAATCTTACTTGCTGGTTCTTCCCATTCTCCTAACATCAAATGCCCAGGGCTCAACCAGTCCTTGGCCTGATTTCTCCACTGAACTCCAAATTCATATACTCAACTATCAATTCAAATTTCCCCATCTGGATGCAACTCAATTTTGATATGTCTAAAACTGAATTCTTCACCAACCTCCAAAAACCTGCTCTACCCAGTCTTCCCCATCTTGGTTAATCATCACTCCATCCTGTCAGTCTTAGGCCAAAAAGCTAGAAATGATCCTTGGCTCTTGCACAGTATATCCAATCTAGCAGCAAATTTATAACCAGATCAGACTTCTCACCACCTTCAACGATACTATGTCCAAGCACCATAATCTCCCATCTGGATTATTTTAGTAATGACCCTAGCTTCTTCTTCCCCAAAATTTCTAAACATTATAGCCAGGGCAATCCTTTTCTGCTGAAAACTCAATTGTCAAAGGTCTCCCAATTCCTGATAAAGACAAACAAGATGTATCTTCCTGTTACCCCGCTGATATCATCTCTTTCTAGTCTTTTCTTCCCTCATTCCGTTGAAGTCACAGTATCTACGTATTCCAAGAACATCCTTTGCATGTTACCACCTCAGAACATTTACACATTAACTATTCTCTGTCTGGAATTCTCTTCTTTCAGGGATCCACATGATCCATTCTTTACTTCCTTTACTCCAATGACATCTTCTCATTAAGGCTTCCTTTAACCAACCCTACTCAAAAAGTGCAACACTCCGTTTCCCACACACATACACACATGCGTGCATCTCCCTGGAGAACTCCCAGTTCTCCTTCGCTCCTCTATTTTTCTGCATAGCATGTGATTTTTAGACTACTGTATTACTCAGACATTTATTTAGGTTATTGGTTACCTCTGTATGCTACAATATAAGTTCTAACAGTGTAAGAATTTTTGTCTGTTTTGTTCCTGATGAGTTACTTTAAAGCCAAGCACAGAGGAGGCTCTCAATTTGTATTTGTAGAATAAGTACATAAATGAATAAACAAGTCAGAGACAGTTCAGGAGATGAAGGAACACCTCAATAAAAAGAACATGGGTCTCTGAATGACTTCATGGAGCAAACCATCCATGAAGAACTAGACTTCTCATGATTATTTTGTGAGAATGAGAAAAACATCTACATTATTCAAGGCACTGTATATTATATACTAGTATACATTGAAACACTGATATACAATAAATCTTTATTTATTTTCATATCCCTAGCACTGTCAGAGACACCAGCTTCCTCAACTATAAAATAAGGTGCTTAAACTAGATGATTTATAAGGTTCTTTTAAATTCTCAAATTTTACATTCTTGATGTTTACACAAATGGCAAAGAAATAGTACCCACACAAGGTAATGAAGAAAAGTAGTTTAGATAATCCAGAAAGACACTTGGGGTTAAAAAATATACTAAGAATGATTCTTTCTTAAACTAATAAAATCTCACCATATTTAATGGAGTAAACAAAAAGTGAACCAAATCTGCAGCACTAGGATTCTGAATATGAGACTTCAGTTTGGCCTGCAACATGAAGAAAACAGAAAATAGATTACCATCAAGCAAAGTCAGACACTCAGAAAGGTCCAACATAGACTCAGAGGGGGCGGTCTTTCCCACCAGTTTCATTTTAAATATATTCTTTAGCATGGATAGAGTGAGAATAGAAGTCCTTGTTTTTCAATCAAGTCTCATAGATATATATGTTTTAAAATTTGCTGTTTTAATTGAAGGCAAATCAAAACATACATACCCCCAAAAATCTATAAAAACAATTTTATTTCTTAATTTAATCAGAAACATCCTGACTAGACTTTCATCTTTTTCATTTATTTCTTCTAATTCTATATACATAAATTTCACTTACCAGAAGGTTAAATCCATGTTTAAACTTTTGGAAACAGTCAAGAAATTCATCAGGAGGTGGAGGTTTTGCCCGCAGCGTTAAAACACCCTCTAATGAAATAAGCAAGAGGAGGAGATCAGAGCAAAATCCAAGAAAACTTATTAAATGGAAAAACAAAAACCACATTTATGTCTGTAAAATTTGAGGATCTCATCAGACATGCTACCTAGCTACTGGGCTACATCTCATAGTCTGACTGTAAGAAACTGAGAAGATACAAAGTTCAAAATGGATTGCTCTGTCTTTAGGCACTACAAATTACTCATTTAATTCCATAAACATACATTGTAGTCTTTCTCTATGGCAGGCATTGTGCTTATCATTGTGAAGGGTATAAAAGTGAGTAAGTGACAAGCCCTGCCTTAAAAGCTAATAATATACATGAATCAGATAAATAACAAGACAAGTACCAATCGTTATGAGAAGAGACTTACCTGGTTGGGAGATAAGGAAATGGATACTTAAAAGGTATTAGACGGAGAAAGTAGCCTCTAAGATGGGATTTGAAAAAGTTTGGTCCAGGGCGATGTGGTGGGAAAAACATCATGGTTGTATAAAAACAGCATAAGCAAAAACAAGGAAAGGGGGAACTGCATGTATATGAAACCACAAACAAAAGCAGAGAAACTTGAGAATGGAAGGGTAGATCAAGGTTAGATTGTGGATAACCTTGATTTCCAGGGTGAACAGCTGTACTTAAATCAATAGAACATGGAACTAGCGTGTTTTACAGCAGAAGCATGAAGTGGCTGAACACTTTTGAAGACTGTTCTCACAGCATGAAAAAGTAGAGGCTTAAAACTGCTTAGAAAGCAGGGTAAAAAAAAATGATAGTAGCTTGAACTGGATATGAAAATTAAAAGGGAAATAACTGGATACAGGAGATGTTGAGAAAATAAAATTGATGTTGGCTACAAGCTAGAGAATGAAATCATAGAAGAATCTGTGGTTTTCAATCTGGGTGATCAAGAGGATAGTACATCTTCCACAGAGAATTTCAAAAATAATCAGTGGTTTATGATACCAGGAAGCAATAGTACTTAATTTCAGAACATGTGGAGAGGAGGCACATTCATGTATTCACATGTAGAAGATAAAGCCAAAGGTGATATGCTTATCATATAAATATGTGGTAGAGAAAGATTTGGAAATTATCTGTAATGTAAGGGATATTTATTTACTATTTTATGTCTTTCCATCTCTACCATTATGTCAGCGGAAGTATAAACATTGCTTCCATAAGTTTAATTTTATATAGCTGAGGCCATTTTAAATAGCTGAACTGCAGCATACTTCAAAATTGTCTATATGTGACTTCATACGTGACCTGAATGTACTGTTTAAAGTTTTGTGATAAAAAATTCAAATCCATTGAAACTTTTAAATATTTTAATAAGTCAACCCTTTTATTTAACAAATAATATGGTTCTAGTTTATAATAGAATAAATTCAAATATAAGAAGAATAGGGCTATGTCTTTCTTTAACAGACACTTAATTTTACAATAACTAATCAAAACTACAGACAGATGATCACTGCCTGAATCTCAGAGTCTCTGAGATTTAGGTAAAACATTCCAGGATCTTTCTTCACTATATAGCTGACATAACCAAAATGGACTCTTCCTGAGTTCATCTTACTCTTTGCCTAAATCTCAGGTGCTACCCTAAAACTAGAAGAAGAACCCTAGTCTACAATCAATGAAGTTTTGCTAAGCAGTTCATGAGGGTCAAAACTCTGCCTAGTACCAGAGTTCTTTTTTTTTTTTTGACACAGAGTTTCGCTCTTGTTGCCCAGACTGGAGTGCAATGGCGCCACCTCGACTCACTGCAACCTCCGCCAGGTTCAAGCGATTCTCCTGTCTCAGCCTTCCGAGTAGCTGTGATCAGAGGCACATGCCACCATGCCCAGCTAATTTTTGTATTTTTAGTAGAGATGGGGTTTCATCACATTGGACAGGCTGGTCTCAAACTCCTGACCTCAGGTGATCTGCCCACCTTAGCCTCCCAAAGTGCTGAATTTACAGGGGTGAGCCACTCCAGCCAGTACTGGAGTTCTAACCAGTCATAAGAAGATTAAGAAAATCCAACTTACCTCCTGGTCCTTTCTTTTTACCTTTCTTATTTTTCTTCCTTTTAGAAAGTTCAGAAAATGCTTCTGCTGCTTTTTGGAGTTTCGTGATAAAAAATTCAATGTCATCCAAAATGTGGTTTAAGATTTGCTGAAATTAGAAATTATAGAATAAAATATAAAACAAAACGTTTACCTTAGCTGTACACTGTTAAATAATAGAAAGGTTTTTTTAGAAAAAGTAGCAGCCCACATGCCAGTTTCAAGTTTATTACTAATTACAAGAATCAAACTAAACATACCTGTAGCCAACATCTGACATTGACATTTTTCTTTAGCTTACTTTTGCTCTATTTTCAATGTCATCAAGGAAGCATTCACAGTAACTATTCAGATTATTATTTTCAATTGCTCTAATTTTCCCAGTGTTCTCCCACACAGTTAGGAGGAAAATTCGAAACTGCGTTTTGTTAGAAGAGCACTGACATTTTTGCTTTACTGATAAATGTTCCAATAAAGCACTGACAATATTATTTCATGGAATTAAAGGTACATAGATTGTTGTGATAACCTAAAAGCTAGTCTATGATACTAAGCATTAATAAGAATTTCTACGTGACAAAATAGAATTAATAATGCACCATGCTGTCAGAGATCACTGGAATGAATTTGATTATCTTACGTACTATAGTCTTAGTTGCCTTTCTCCAGTATGTGTGAAACTTGACATTCTTCTAATTTAAGACTATAAATTGGGGTTAAATAAACTTTTCAGTATAACACGTAATAGTGCGATATAAAAATTGAATTTCAAATTTCAAATTCCTTTCAGTATTTGTTTCTCAATAAGCTAGTAACATGCATATAGTATAAAAAGTAACCACATTAACAGCATATTCTATATCTCATTTATAGAATGAGAATGCTATAATAAAGCATTTACAGCATTCTCATTCTGTAAATCACTAGAAAGAAATGAAAACAAATGTAGCATTATCTTTTACAAAAGCATTATGATTTACAAATCTATCCTTTAAAAATGCCACTTAACTTTTTTATTTATTCTAAAATACATTGTTAATAAATGCCAAGAAGACATATTAAAAAGATATTTCAATTATGAATTACAAACTATAATAAAATAAAAACTGCACCATTCCTGACAGCTAATAATTCAGCCTAAGTTCCAATGTAAACTAGTTAATATGCTGATTCTTCAATCATAGCCCAAGTCTACTAACTAAATACTGGCATAAAGGCAAAAAATGGTTAATGAAAAAACTAATTCAAAGGGCATAACCATCACTGGAAACAGAAAACATAGTTTCCATAAAACATCTTTATTTAAATCAGCTTCATTTTCTTATGAAGTTTTTATTTCCTCTTAAGAAAAAAAAAGCCAATGATCTAAAGGTGACTCCTGTACTTACCACATCTCTGTCAATGCGGGCTGCCATCATCTCAGGCGTTTCTTCCTGCTCATGATACTGCCTTGGTTTCTCAACTATAGAAAGGAGAATCATGTCTTTCAACCTTTTACTCACACAATACCAATATAGGCAATTAAAACATAAAAATTAGTTTAAAAGGAGGACCATTCGCAAAAGGGAACACCTCCACTGGATACATAAGTCAAAACTGTGCTCATCAGCCATGAAACGTATCCTTGTCAACACTAACAGGAGCAGCTGGGCAGAGCTTACGTATTGGTCCTCTCACCTTTATGATGTTTATTTAACTTGTAATATCCCTTCTATTCTCTCTCTTCCCTGAGTCAGCTACCTGTAGAACCAACCTTAACTTAGCACCGTTTAATTCCTACACAAGCCAGAAATATAAACCAGCAGTTAAGCTTTTACTTCTCAAAAGCTGGTCAACTAAGTTCTAATGCAACAGAGCTATAATTTTTATACATTCCAATACTGTGACTACAATAAAGCTTTGGGAGTTCTGACAGCAGAGTGTTTCTTAATATTTAAGTGTAATTAAGCTTAAAACCCACAATATTGGGCTCATTAATCTGAAGCTACAAGCTTTAAAAGCAGACAGAAATTTTCACATTAAAAAATAAATGTCCATTTAAGATACTAAGGTTGCTCAGTTGGCTAGAGCATGATGTTACTCATGAAGTTATTATCATGAACTCCTTCCTGGTATGAGTCAGTTAATACTATCTCTAAATACAGAGAGTTGTTAACAGATATTTCATGGAAGAATAAATTTTAAAATATATGGATGGAACAACAGAAGTGTAACACCACAAATGGAAGTACAACTCACGATACATCATCATGACTCATGATGCTCAATACAGAGAACTGCAAAAAAATATTGGAAACTTTGTATTGCTATTCTTCCTTTGCACTAACTTTACCTATAACTGGAACACTTGCCACCAAAAAAAAAAAAAAAAAAAAGAAAGAAAGAAGAAATCACCATGTCTTATGAAACTTAATTAGCGGCTGTTAACTACTTTAAGATAATTAAAATTTCTATCTATGAAATCTTGCCAGTTAGCTACTATTTTACACATAGTTAGCTGCTACCTTGGCTGTAGTGGACTACCACAGAAAGCACTAAGTTGAGGTTGAAATAGCTATTAGGAACTCTACAGAGGTCCCCAAAAAATATCATTTGGAGGGCACAGTGATGGGGAGATATGGTATTTCTTGGGCTCTGTCAGGTCTGAGACACAACTAGGAACCCTAGTGCCACTGGCGCTATTCCACAGAGATCACCTTTGGAAGTCAGGGGTAGATATACCTCAGGGATTCAAAGGAGAAGCAGTTCAGCCTGAGTCAGCCAGAGCCTTCAGAGGAACCAGAAAGATACTCCTCTTGAGGGGCTTTCCAACTAAAAACTGGACTGGATCCAGGCCAAACCTGAATAATAAGTCTTCTGTTTAGTCTAGTGGTAAATCAGAAGTTCTGAAAGCCTTATCTCACTTAGTTTAAACAGATGACATTGCAGAAAATATTTCAGATAAAATTGAATGAAAGCTCAGAAACCCCTAGGGATAAATTCTCTCTTTGTTATAAATTATATTAGGTTCGGCAGGGCACAGTGGCACACGCCTGTAATTCCAGCACTTTTGGAGGCTAAGGCGGGAGGATCATGAGGTCAGGAGATCAAGACAATCTTGGCTAACACGGTGAAACCCTGTCTCTACTAAAAATACAAAAATTAGCCAGGTATGGTGGCATGTGCCTGTAATCCCAGCTACTTAGGAGGCTGAGGCAGGAGAATCGCTTGAACCCAGGAGGCAGAGGTTGCAGTGAGCTGAGATCACACCACTGCACTCCAGCCTGGGTGACAGAGCGAGACTCCATCTCAAAAAAAAAAAAAAAAAAAATATATATATATATATATGTGGTTCAACATATATATACGGTTCAACATACATAATAGTATACATAATATATATGTCACATATATATGTATTATATACATTATAATTATAATACATATAATATACATTATATGAGATGTGTTATATATACATTATATTATATGTAAGGTTCAACATATATTTTTACAGGTTTGTTCAGAACGTCTGTAAGCTTGTCTTATCCTTCCTCTACTTTAGACCCTCTTCATCAAAACAGTAACAACAAAAACACCATAAGTACACAAAAAGTATAGAATACAATAAGTTACTGTATTTTAAACATTTTAAATACAAAGCAGATCAATACAAATTTACGTAATTTATGAAAACGTAAACATAAAATTAAACTACATAGCTCTATTAATTTTTTTTAAATGAATGCATCAAAGAGCTCTTTTTTTCATATATTCAGTAGCTCGGCTTACATTTAAACCTTTGAAAAAACCTTTAAGAATACAAGAAACCTAAACAAAACAGAAAACAATTCAGAAAGAAAATGAACTCAATTTGGCAAAATGAGAACCACAAATTATGCTTACTATTCTGTAGTCAGTACTATCATAAACATTATTTACTTTCAGATTCACAGCAACCCATGAATTATTATCCGCATTTTAGAGATAAGGCTGAAGTACAGAGAGGTAACTTCCCAAGACCACACAGGTAGACAGATCAGGTCTTACTTCAGAGCCCAACTTTTACCCTGCACATCCAAAGAAGAGTCCGAGGTGCCTCATTTTTGGAAATGAGTTATATCGTTTAACTATAGTGCCAGATACCCTGTGTGAATAATACTTTACTGGTTAAAGAATAAGAAAGCTGGCCGGGCGTGGTGGCTCACACCTGTAATCCCAGCACTTTGGGAGGCCGAGGCGGGCGTATCACGAGGTCAGGAGATCGAGACCATCCTGGCTAACACGGTGAAACCCTGTCTCTACTAAAAATACAAAAAATTAGCCAGCCGTGGTGGCGGGCGCCTGTAGTCCCAGCTACTTGGGAGGCTGAGGCAGGAGTATAACATAAACCCAGGAGGCGAAGCTTGCAGTGAGCCAAGATCAGGCCACTCTAGCCTGGGAGACAGGGAGACTCTCTCAAAAAAAAAAAAAAAAAAAAAAAAAAAAGAATTAGAAAGTTAAGAAGTCCCACTGGAGTAGAGGCAAAAGAATGAGGCTCTAGCGTTCATCAGATTCGAGCCTGCTGAATCACAATTTATTCGTCCTTAAAATGAAGAGACTAGACCAAACACATTTTAAGGAATTTTTGTTATAAACATTTCAGATTCTAGTAAAATATTCTAACATATAAAAAGTAACACTAAAAACACAGGTGAAACACAATGAGAGCTCAGTTATTATTGATGAAGCAGCAGATAGCAGCTCTCATTTTTCCACAGCAGACTTACAGAACTGTTGTTATCTGTCTGAATGCTCAGACCCCTACACCATATTTCCATTCAAACATTTAGCTACAGGATCTAGCAATATAAATCATCCAAAATTACACACTAAGAAAAGATAGCCCACCAAAATGTCAGGTGACTTTTAGCACTAGAAGGCTATCCACTGAGTTGCTTTGGTTGTTTAGTAATATAATGATGTCCTAACTTGTCTATTTTAATGAATATATTACTAATAAGACAGATACACATTAAATTAAAAAAATGACTTTATAGCAACATAAGCTAAAACAGGGAGGTTTTTTTTAAGCAAGTAGGAAATTATAATTCAGTGTTTTTAGGAAGTTGTTTGGCAATATGTGTCAAGAGTTTTTTAAAGGTTAATATTCTTGGCCCATAATTTCACTTCTAGAAATCTATCCTATAGAAATAACCAGAGATATGATCAAAGATTTATAAACGAAGATATCCATCATTATTGATAAAAAATAAACTATGAAATAATATTTCAAAATTGAGAATGGTTGAAAATGATACAATAATATAAACAATTATATGTTCATCAAAAATCAACTTTTAAAAATGTTATATGGCAAAATATGCATCATATAATTCTAAAAATCAGTATTCAAAACTGCATATACAACATGAACTTTATTGTTTAAGAAATAAGAAAAGACTAGAAAGTAAAATCAACTTGTCAACAGGATGATGAAAATTACAGATGAATTTATTTCCCTAGGTATACAGTTCCAAGTTTTATACATGCCAAATTTTTCAAATTTTACATAATGATTATTTGTAAAATAAAAATATATAAGGTTATATTTTTTAAAAAAACAGTAACGCTAAGTTCTGTGTTATAATTGTTTTTAAACAGAATGCCAAGGTGAAATGATGCCACGCTCATAGGGCCCGCTTGACAAGTTCAGTCGTATGATGGATACCTTTTACCCTTCTCCACTGCCAGCAGCCAACCACTGTCCTGACAACCTTTCCATCAATATGACAAACTTGTCCACAAAGGGACTGTAGTTAAATAATGAAAACTGGAAATAATTTTAAGTGCAGTCTTTAAAAAAAACCTGTACATATTTTGTTGCCATCTTTTTAACTGTCAATCAAGTGAAACTTCCTCTCTTAGCATTAAAAAAAAAAAAAGACTCTAACCCTAACACCGTATTTATTAAATGGTGGGTCTAAACTCTTACAGATAATAATCCTAACAAAATTCAAGGCTTAACTTTCTTTCACCTAAGATTTGATTTTTTTTTTTTTTTTGAAATGGAGTTTTGTTCTTGTTGTCCAGGCTGGAGTGAAATGGCGTGATCTCAGTTCACTGCAACCTCTGCCTCCCAGGTTCAAGCGATTCTCCTGTCTCAGCCATCCCAGTAGCTGGGGTTACAGGTGCATGCCACCACGCTCACCTAATTTTTGTAGTTTTAGTACAGACAGGGTTTCATCATATGGGTCAGGCTGGTCTCGAACTCCTGGCCTCAGGTGATCCGCCCGCCTCAGCCTCCCAAAGTGCCAGGATTACAGGGATGAGACACTGTGCCCAGCTAGATTTGATTTTTTTAAAAGTAACCTCAAGCTTCAGTTCTAAAATCACCATCAGAATTTGAAAGCAAGACCTATGCCCCAACCCAAAGTAAGTGTTCAATAAGTATTAATTCTAGGAAGACTCACAGTCCCCTTGGTCGGCTGCCCACGCAGACCAGGCTGCCACTCGACTTCTAACATCCACCTGGGTGACAGTCCCAGGGGGTGCAGGGGCAGGAGCTCTGGGTGGAGGCGGTATACCAGGGTCTGCATTGGAAATCATCCTAAAAAGATGAAAACAAATAGAATTTTTACCATCTCTATTTCTATAACATATCAATTAACTCAACTTGTGGTACTAGTTATTAAAATTCAGAAACAACTATGTCAACGGGCAATAAGGATTTCCTAAGCATTCCATATTATGCATATTTATGAATGCATATGAAATAAAAAAAATTAATAGCTGAAAACTAGGTTGATTTTCTTTCTGAGTCTCATGTGATTTGGAAGGGCCATGGAACAATTACAATCCTACTGTCTAGCTTGTATTTCCCTAGGATACTTTCTCTTCAAATGCCATTCATCTTTCATGACTCTGTGACTTCCAATCCAAGTGAAGCCATATCAGAGAAAGACCAAAAATATGGAGAGCAAAGGAGCAAACGCACTGACAAACTTGGGAGAACAAATGTGTTGAGACTACAGGTTATGATCTATACAATATAACAATATACTTCCACGGAAAATAATTCTTCTAACTCTTTGGGGGGAAAAGGCCTTAGAAACAAATCAATTCCACCCCTTGATTTCTTTTAATGTTTTTACCTCAGGGCATCAGGCCGCCTCTTCTGTTTCCCTCCTTTACTGTCACTGATTGCACTTTCAATATCTTCACTAATTAGGTTTGCCTGCAAGGAGATACAAGTTACCTGTAAGTTGATAGATTCTTCTGAGTCTTGATATGTAGTTTAAAACAGGAAAAGGGATTGTTCCTTGTTTGAACCAGTAAGTATCTTGATGTAAAAAGTCTTTTTATAAAAATGTTGCGAAACATGACTCTTGTGGTTTTTATAATGGTGAACTATATAATTATAAGATTTTTAAAACTGAAGAAATGTTTAAAGATTATCTTAAAGTGAAACTATCCTTGAATAAAGGCAATGAAGAAGGCAAAGAAAGGATATGCATATGCTAAAAATGAAACTGAGTAAAAATCTCTAATTGGGAAGAAATGAAGGGGTTAGAAATTCCCACACATAGAACAGAGTTCCTTCCCTTTCTCATCCTCAAGATCCACTGGATACCTATTAACCCAACAAAACAAATCTTTGGGTTTAAGGTAAATCCACTACACCCACGAGATAAACTCCAACACTAGATTGTACCCCTTTGGGTAACCACATTATTTTGTCACTTCAGGTAAAAGCTAACTTTCTACAAACAATTAACTTTTCCAATACTTTTCCAATAAGAACATTCAGTTAGATATTTCTTGGGGATCAATGTGAGATTCACAGATAAGAAGTTTTTGTTTGGTTGCAAAGTTTGTTTAGAGCCAGTCATTATCACTCTATATTAGAATGTTGATGAGATGCACCATCTATGTTTGTGCCTCCTTGTTCTACGTAATGTCTTCTCAAATATGTACGTTGTATTTCTTTTACAGTAAGCATCGATAATCATAAAATTTTGGAAATGATGGGATATTTAAAAGAGCATCTCATCGGTTCCTTCTAATTAATAAAACTGAGGAGTACTTGTATGAAAGGGCCTGGCCAAGGTCACATTGCTCGTTAAATGAGAGTGCCAATGCATCCCAGTCCAGTGTGACTTCCTAAGAGCATTAAGTTTCAATAAGACATTACAAACATCCTGCCAAAGTCTTTCTGTTACATAGGATACTAAAACTGAAGATGAAAAGACAGTTAATTAAAAATAATTATTTTTTTTTTTTAAAAACCCCAAACAAAAACTGAAGATGCCTAAGAATCGTCAACTTCTTATACTGGGGCTATTATATTTCTAAGAAAAATGTTGCTGCAAAGGTGGGCAGGAGCATTGCATGAAGTCCTATAATAAAGAAACTTTAAAAATCAAAAACAATATTGCACAATGAGCCATATAAAAGAAACTGCATTTTTCATTGCCTTTATATTTTTAACCACCCAAGGGAAAAAGGTCTCATATGCAGAGTATGAAACCAGTGAGTAAATGCATATAGTGCTTGGTGGTATGTGAGCTTTTGGTGTTAGGATAGAACTATATTCAGTAAATACATTTTGAATCCATTATCATTACCATTCCATATCAAATAAAGCAAACTCTTTGTTCCCAAACTTAAAATCCAGAAACTTTACACTATGGTGTAGTAACTTTTAGCTCCCAGGGGGCTTTTTAGAGCACAGATACAAACATCAAATCTGAAATGTTTTTTAACTTAGGCCTCTGGTTTATAAAATGTTTGAATTAAATTTCACTATATTTTTAAAGCAAAATGTTCCCTTTAATATTTATTGAATACATCTAACCTTACAAAAACTATAATATACTATGACTTTCAAAAGGCACTATACAAAAATCTGATGAATATCACTTACACAAATTACCTAAATGCCAGTTCTTTTAGAAGAAGGTTTTTAGAAAGTCATCTATGATGTAAATTGAAATTAGAAGAAAATTATAAAATATAGTTTACAGTCAATTTTACTTTATCTATCATCTTTATATGTCAAAAAATACAGAAAAGATCAAGTGACTGTGCTAATCTCCTAAAAGTTCTTTATAAAATAAAATTACATGGATATTTTATAATATATCATCAAAATGTTAAATCACTGCTTTAGCAAAGTACCAATTAATACAAAATGATTTCTCTTTTAAAGAAAACAACTCAGGAAATAAACACATTCAAGGTTGAAGATAACTTCTAAGGTCCAATAAAGCATCACAAATTATAATCATTTGAAATTACACTGTACTTTGAAATAGAAACTTTCAGGACACATCCTGTTATTACTGGCTCATCTATTTTCACATATCATTTGGGAATTACAAATCCTGAGCAATGATTCGAGTCACATAATTAAATGGTGAACTTTAAATCAATATCGTGGGAAATGTCTAAGTATTTCACTGCAGTAATCCATGCTATGTCATTAGTGCAGAATAAATTAGAATTACATGATTATTTACTGTCCACAAAGCATGATTTCTGAACAGTCAATTTTTAATTATAAGTTTAAGGCATTTGATGCGAATTTAATATATTATCTATCCTTTAAAAAAAAGCAAAACAAAAACAGAATGCTTCTTATTTTTAAGAGACACAATCTCACTCTGTTGCCCAGGCTGGAGTACAGAGGGGCGATTATAGCTCACTGTAGTCTTCAACTCCTGGCTCAACAGATTTTCCTCCTTCAGCCACCTGAGTAGCTGAGACTACAAGTATATACAATCATACCTGGCTAATTTTTTAAACCTTTTCAGTAAAGACTGGGTCTTGCCATGTTGTCCAGGCTGGGCTTGAACTCCTGGCCTCAAGCCATCTTACAGCCTCAGCCTCCCAAGGCACTGGGATTACAAGTGTGAGCTACTCTGCCTGCCCCTGATTTTGTTAACATCACCCTAATTTCTTTATTTACTTGCCATGGAAATCCTAAGGAAGATACTAAAGTATTTGTTTTCCTTACAAGATTCTCAGAAACTAAAAATCTAGTACCTAATATGAGATATATTATCAAAATAGGTAATTCAAAAGCTGCCAGAACGTCTGCTTTAAAGAGGAAACAAAAATTTCACCATTCTCCTACCTTAACCTCATCACACTGGAAAAGATGAAGATCTGGCTTGTTCTGGGTTGGCTCTTTGCACACCAGGGCAAGCACTGAATCATAGCTGCATGAATGCATCACAGCTTGGCAGTGCTGGATTGTGTTTAAAGGAAAATTCTCCAGTTCATTCTATAAATAAAGTAAACATTTTATTTTGTCAAACTTCCACCCATTTTCAAACGATCTGAAATGACTGTAAACATTATTTGTGGCATTTTCTTGAATATAAAATAGTATAAATTTTACACACTTGCCTTTGATTCTAAATCAATCAGGCTCACAGCTCTGTCATCCACTTGAAGAATCATATCTTGAGTCCACACTTTGCCCTTGGCATCAAGCAGTTTCAACTTCCTTATTCCATCATCAACAGTGATCATAGCATCTTTCCGATCCAGGATAAATGTAGTCAAGTGCTTACGATTGGCAAAAAGGAAAAAGATTTATAACAGATACAAATACATACAACTTCCTACATTTCCAATACATTTTCCAAAAGAAAATCAAATTAACCTGAGGTCAGCTAGCAGAGAACGACAAACATAAAGTGCTCTTGAAACTTCATGACTATTTTAACAAGAGAATAAAGCCAAGCAGGGTTTTTTGGGTTTTTTTGAATAGAAGAAATGGTGTTTTGACTCATAAGATACCTAAATCTGTTTCATACTGAGCCATGTTGAACTACATAAACATGATATTAAAACAACTTCTTAACAGCTTAAATAATATTCTCTTTAAGTATACTTTTCCCGATTTTATACTCTATTACGGTTATTTAAATGCTGAATCTAGCAGCATTTAAACAGCAGGCTATCTGTATGGGAGCTTTAAAACTATGGACACTGATAGTAGGAACAGCACAATTCTGGTGTACAGGAGCTGTCAAACTATTCAATCCACTAAAACCACTTACTGAAACAAAACTGTTTAAATTTGATTAAGCATGCTTGAGATAGGTAGAAAACTGGGAAAGAGCAATTTAAAATTACTTCTCTGCTTAAATATTTTCTATTATAAGCAGAGGTCATCCAGATAAATTCCAACCAAGAGCAAATATCTTAAAAGAGAGCCAAAACTTAAAAAGAACCCTTATTTAACTAGAACTAGTAATAACTTTAGTTAAACTAGAAACTAAACTGCTCACTGAAACTGTCAAAGGCTTAATTTCAAGAAGATTCTACAATACAAAGTAGAAGCCATTATCCTTTTTTAAATGAAATAAGACTGGCAATGATAAATGAGTAGTAGTTATGATTTTAAATCATTCTTTATGAAAATAGACCACAGACTAACAAGATACTTTACATGTAACACCTGTTTTAAAAAACCTAAACAAAAAGGTCAGTGCAACTTAAAATACATCATAAGAATGAAATAAAACTGAATTCTGATTTAACTTCCAACGTTTATGTTCCTCAAGTGTCACTCTAAATACTAGTAAATGCCAAAGCATCTTACTTCAACACGGTATTGAGATATATCTGACACACTGCTGACACTGTCCCGTGCATAATTCTTCCTTTGTTCTGAAAGAGAAATTGAAAAAGCCATGATTTGTTGCCTAATAGGCTAAAGTTCATATATTGGTATCACGTGGCTATCTCTAAAACTAGTCTATCTCACGTATAAATACAGTAGCTGACAAGTTGCCATTGTGTGGTGTATCCGAAAACACTCAATATTCGCAGTAAATCTAAAAACCATAAGAACGTCCAAATAATAGGCAAGAACAATTTGATCCACTATATGTTTTTAGAATTCCAAAGGTTAACAAGATTATAAATATTATAAGAAAAAAAGTTATTTCCTCTAAAGGTTTTTTTAATCAGTCAGGGACCTACTGTTTTGACAAATCAATTACAACTGGCTTATAAATTTCATCTGTTACTGCACTGATATCAAAATATAATTGCAAATATTGTCATAGATACTGTATTATATGAGTTAGACTACATTATTAAAATAATAGACACTACAAGGAACAACTCCTTTTGCAGTATCCAAACTGGGATAGTGTTAGAGGAGATTTAAAACATGATTCAATCACATGGCTTGCCATTAAATATTAACAGTTTTCACACATCTACAGAACGCACAAATGTGATACTTAGAATCATAAATATAAGCTGATAGGAAAAATGAGAAAGTCAGATAGAAAGTTATTGCACCAAACTACTTAAAAAGCAAAAAGAAACCTTTAATTTTCTTTTCTGAAATGCTGCAAAACCAAAAAATAACATTAAAATATAAGATGTATGTTGGCAATATTTGGCATTTGTTACTGTCTTTTTAAAATTTGTATTATTTTTTAAAATATGGAACACTTCATGAATTTGCACGCCATCCCTGCACAGAGGCCACGCTAATCTCTGTATCATTCCAATTTGAGTATATGTGCTGCCAAAGTGAGCACTATTTGTTGCTTTCTAATCAAGCAACTTGCTTATTTGTAAATTCAGAGTTGCCCTGTTTCTTCTAAACAGAATGCTATGATGAAAAATAACTTTGAGAGGGAACTGTCAGATTTGTTCTTCCAGCTTCAGCTGTGTCACTAAGTAGGAAACTAAATTTGGGCAAGACACTTAATACCCTGGGCCTCAGCACCCTTACTGTAAAATAAAAGGGTTAAACAAGGTCAAACCTAAAGGCCTTTAAGGATTTAACATTCTGACATATAGATATGCCTTAGCTTCCTCAACAACCTGTGTTCTTTGTAAATGTAAACCTATTTATTTTAGTTAATATAGTTATTCTATAACAGATAAGTTGTTTGGAAAGTTCTGCTGAACATAAAAGCTGAGCAAGTACAAAAATATAAAGTGCATAATGTACATATGCAGACTCAGAACGTTAACACAGAATTTTAAGAAAACTTAATAAATTTTCGTTTTACAACACATATGAAAGTAACTTTTCATTTATATTTACTTGTACAATTCAGATTAAAATCTTCATATCTTTGTATCAATATTACTCTGATACTCCAATACATTCCATTTTTGCTTTTGCAGCATTAAAATTACTTAATAAAAACAGAAGCACTACAAAATTCACTCTCTGCTACCTTTCTTTTTTTGTTTGGATGATGACCTGAGGAAGTATGATCCATCTGGTCCTACCAAAACAATGGCATCAAAATGAAAGATCTGGTTTCACCTAAAATTTTCTCTCCCAATATAACAAAACATAAACCTTCACTTACATGACTGTATTCTATATATTTTTAAAAAGTGAATGACCATGATTTTTCTGATTAGCTGTTGCGGATTAATCAGTGTGAGATATTAACACATGGATAATTGTCCTTGCGACAGCTGTTACGACTCTTGTAATACAATATATAATTCAGGAATATATTTCACAAAACCACATCTAGAAACAATCACTATGTCAGAGTCACTGGTTCACCATATTCTAACACAACTGTCCATGACAGATTCAGAGCAGGAGCATTCTGCTTGCTTTAATCTGACCTTAGGACAGTAAAAGAAATGGCAGTGGTTGCCGTGACACCCAGTCATGATATGGCAACTCCTGGATGTTCAAATGCTTGTCTTTTGGATAATTTACTGGCAAATACAACAGCTGAAGATCTGAAACACTGTGTTTCTATTCAGATATTCTCATTATGAAGTATTAAGAATTTATCCCTGACCTCCCGATATCCTAACATATAGTTTCCCAATCCCACAGAAACATAATTTACAGAAATGAAAAGAAAAACTATCTGATAGCATTTTTAAACAGTGTGACATTAACTGATCACTCTGATTGCCTAGAAGATATGATGTCATTTCTAATATTCCAAATTAAGAACCCACTTCAGGAATTCCAAAGCTGCTTTCTCTCCTATGTTGTACACTAAATAAGTTGTATAAGAAACTACCTTTTAAAGATCCTAAAAATGCATAAATGCCATAAAATGGAGTTATAAATAAATTAGTAGTTCCAGTGATTTTTAAGTCAATCCATAAATAAAGGTTAATATTAACATTTTAATAGGCAATTTTGAAAGACATTTCCTAAAAGGCAATTATAATACATTTCTTTTTTATGAGAATCATATATATTCACAAGAACTGCTATAAATAGTAATTAGGCTCCTAAGCTAGAAATCTCACCAAAGCCTTAAAACAGTATAAAAAGCCTAACCAAAATCTCTCGACACTACTCAAGATGAATCCTCTAATGAAATTCATCACTGTTGCTAACAGTGGTTCTCATCCTTGGCTGCATGTTAGAATGAACTTGATAAAACAGTGTGCAACTCATCTACTATATACTCTCTCTTTAAGCAGAACATTTTCCTTTCCAAATTAAGAATGTAAATATGGTCAAATAGTATATTAAATAATAAATACATGAATACATGAATAAATATGGCAGTAGGGTTTTAGCTTTCTAGTAGTACAAGCTGCTCAACTCCCAACATAAGACTAAGTCTATTTCCCCTCCTATTCTGGCCCCTGCCTCTCTTTCTGTCTCAGAATCAATTAGATGTAGGATGAAACTTACTTGCCTATAGAACCACTGGTTGTGTTTTACTATTTTGCCTATTAGCTTTTATGTTATGGTCCAGAATGTACAACTCCAAACAGACAGAATTACATGAATTCAGTAACCAGTGATGAAAAATCTTTACATACAATTTTATTATACACTATTGCAAAAACTGATATTCAACTCCCAGATCAGAAATACTAACTTTAGGTTTCATTTAATTTGTTAATTAGTTGAACTACAAGTATAAAGAGCATCCAGGTCTTGGTATTTATACTTAATTCCCCTTTACCTGCATTGCTGTTTACGCATAATATAACATTTGAAACGGCTAATATTCAGAGATACTGCTAATATTTAGAATTTTTGTTCTCTTTCTCTGAAAACGAAAATGTTCCTTAGAGAGTAAGGATTTGGCCACTAACAAGAAAAAAGTAACATAAAAGCAGCTGCTGAGTACTCCTCTCTCTAAATAAAACAATGGGCTGGAACTCATATTACTTTATACTTATGAAAACTTTCAACCACAGTAAAGGAGAATTCCTTTCCCAGTATCTTAGTGTCTAAGTATATTTATTCCGTAGAGGAGAGGTGCTTAATGGGAATCAGTGATGAGCACTGAATGATAATTACAAGCTCTCAATATCAGGCAACTACAGTCACAGTTTGACAAACGTGTATCTGAACCAAGATACCATTATGAAAAATAAACAAAATCATTTCTTTAAAACTACATTATTTAAGAAGTAATTTTATTGGCCTGTTCAACAAATTATTAAAATGGCGTATTCCATGAGGTAAAAAAGGAGTTTTAAAATTTTCAGCTAAGTTGGGAAAACTGCCAAACTGTCTTTTTGAGTCAATTGCTCTGCCACATTCTATCAAGCTGAATTTTTGACTCAAACATTTAGCTCAATTTCCTGATACTATTTAATGAATTAGAAGCCATTTACATCTTAAGAATTTCAAAAAAAATTTTTTTGTTCTGTAAAAAAAAAAAAAAAAAAAAGATTTCAATGTTTTCTCTAAGTAAAATACATACCGTAAAAAATAAGGACGGGCAAAAGAGAAACAGATTTTCACTCTTAAGTGCTACTTGAATGTGTAAGAAGTTGCTTGGGCTTTAATTATAACAATTAAACAGAGAGACTAGCTCCAAACCAAGATTAGGAGATAGACACACGAAGAGAAAGAAAGCTAGGTATGAAAAGGACAACATATAGAATGGATATGTGTTAAGAAACATTCAGGAACACTGCTACAAGAGAGTTGAATCAAGCACTGTGTAGAACTAAAGTTTATAGTAAACCCAATTATACAGAAATTCACCATGCAGTTTATAGGTTACTTATACTCAATTCTTACCAACACCTCCTTGCAAAGAAAAAAACAAAGATGGAAAAACACAAATATATTTTCCTACGTTAACATCACAAAGCAGTTTAAACTTAAGGTTAAAATAAGACTTAAGGCCAGGCGTTGTGGCTCACACCTGTAATCCCAGTACTTGGGAGGCCTAGGTAGGCAGATCACTTGAGGTCAGGAGTTCAAGACCAGCCTGGCCAACATGGCGAAAGGCTATCTCTACTAAAAATACCAAATTAGCCAGGTGTGGTGGCACATGCCTATAATTTCAGCTACTCAGGAGGCTGAGTCAGGAGAATTACTTGAACTAGGATGTGGAGATTGCAGTCAGCTGAAATTGTGCCACAGCACTCCAGCCTGGGTGACAGAGCGAGACCCTACCTCAAAAAATAAAAATAAAAATAAAATGAGACTTAAAAGAGTACCTTTCTATCATACTAACCCAATATTATTTGTCCTCCCAATAATAAAATCTCAAAGTTAACTGTAGGTGTTGGTAATGACAACAAAATATCGCTAATTGGTAATTCAATGAAATGAGTTTTCTAGAGATAAAATGACTTTAAGCAGTTAGTAATTCATGAAATGATCACATTCCAAATTAAGCAATATCTAATTTAAAGAGAAGTTACCATTCTAGAAAGTCCAGCTATTTAGAACATAGCATAATACCCACACTTAAATAAATGAAGTCCTCTGAGTGTTTGCCAGAGATGTCAGCATGTCTATACACTAACTAGTGGAAAAGACTCTCTCAGCTGGGCACGGTGGCTCACGCCTATAATCCCAGCACTTTGGGAGACGGAGGCAGGCGGATCACGATGTCAGAAGATCGAGACCATCCTGGCTAACATGGTGAAATCCAGTCTCTACTAAAAATACAAAAAAATTAGCCAGGCATGGTGGAGGGCGCCTGTAGTCCCAGCTACTCAGGAGGCTGAGGCAGGAGAATGGCGTGAACCCAGAAAGCGGAGATTGCAGTGAGCCGAGATCGCGTCACTGCACTCCAGCCTGGGCGACAGAGCAAGGCTCCGTCTCAAAAAAAAAAAAAAAAAAAAGACTCTCAAGTCCCCACTTAGAACCTATTTACTAAGAATATTTTTTATGTAGTTTCCCAGCCCATAGATATCAGAAGCCACGCTAGAAGCTCACATGTTATAACAACATGGAAAAGGGACAGGCTTGAGACCCAGTCACATGGAAAAAGTAACCCTAAATATTCAAAAGGGAGATGAATCTGAATGATTTGGTGTAAAGGTAAGGAATGCAGCCCCCGAGTTTCACAGTGCATAAGCTGATGTGCACACACATGATCCTTTGTCACCAAGAAGATCATGTACCAGGAAGATCTGGCACCAACCGCCGCCAGACCCAAGGGAAGGGAGTATTTAATATACTTTACAGGTATTTCCCTTAAGAACAATTTTAAATTTTAGTGCTTAAAGGCTTTGACAGACAGCCTAGCTGGAAAAAATTATAAAATTTCCAGTATTCTGATAACAGTAGCTAAATAAAATGTTACTGTTATGAGATAACTGCAGGAGACAGAAATTAACGTTTATCTTCCTAAGGAAGTGTTACGGTGTCAGGGACGATAATGATGCAGAGTCTTTCATATGCTGGCTCAAAAATTTCTTGTATGATAATTTAAAAATGCCAAAATCGAGTTATTAAAATTGCCACATATTTTCACTATTTTCCTTGAATAAATTAATATGTCCTCAAATAAGCAAATTTATTGTCATATACAAGCATAGTTCACAATACATTTATACCACTTATAAAAAATATTTCTAGAACATTATAGGGAGTGAATATGGAATATAAGTTTTAAAATATATAATGAAAGTCACCTCTTGATTCTGTCAAAATATCACTATAATGAATTGTCTAACATTTGGAGGTAATATCAAAATATTAAATTTGAGAATCTTGATGAATCTGAGGACCCAGAACAGAAAGTGACTCTCCAGTACCACTCCCCACTTCCATGATGGCGTCATTACTTCTGTTGTCTCATATAAACTTACCACAGAGTTATTATCGTTTTTATTTTATACATGAGGAAACTGGGGTCAATCATTTGTGCAAAACAGCAGCCATTTGGTAGCAGTACCATGATTCAGATTCTCTGGCCTCCAAAACCCCTGCTGCCTTTCTGAGCACATTCAGTGGAAGCAATCCGGGTGGCCCATTATGGTGTCAGACCTGAAAAGTGTTCTCATGAAAAACTCTACATGAAACTTCAGATAGAGTATCTAGACTGTGGTCAGTGCGTACACAGTGTGAACATTCATGTTCCAGTGCACAAGACAGTATCCTCCTATTACAAAGATGTTCATGAAGGCAAATTAATTCTTGGAAGATGATTTCAACTCATTTAAAATTGTAAAAGGATACATTTTACATAAGATGCATAAATCGTGAGAAAACAAACTATATCACAAATCTCTTTACTAAATTTCAGTTAAGAAGAGACACTGCCAGCACACACTGTTTAAGTTGCAGATGTGGTTTCCTTCCTCTTTGTGTAATACCCACCACTGTCTCTCAACACACCACACAAAACACACAAATAGTGCCTTCCCTCTGAGAGTTCTCAGAAAACGCCTGTGGAATGAATGGACAGATGGATGAATGACAAGGGAGAAATATGTTCATGTTTTGAAGATACATATAATCTCTTCTGGGTGACAAAGGATCATGTGTGTGCACATTAGCTTATGTGCTGTGAAACTCAGGGGCTGCATTCCTCACCTTTACACCAAATCATTCAGATTCACCTCCCTTCTGAATATTTAGGGCTGCCTTTTCCATGTGGCCGGGTCTCAAGCCTGTCTCTTTTTCTTGTTGTTATAATATGTGTACTTATAGCATGTGACAATAGGCACAATACATAAGTTAAAACTATGCAGACTGGGATGCTAAACACTCCCAAAGCTATCTAAAAAAAAACTTAACTAGAATCTGTTTATTGCAAAGCTATATTCAAAACATGAACATATTTCTCCCTTGTCATTCATCCATCTGTCCATTCATTCCACAGGCTTTTTCTGAGAACTCTCAGAGGGAAGGTGCTGTGTGTATGTCTTTGTGCGGTGTGTTGAGAGACAGTGGTGGGTATTAGAAACAAAGAGGAAAGAAACCACATTTGCAACTTAAAGCCATCTTACTTCTAAGCCCAATCCATTGCTAAGACTTATTTCCTCCCTATAAATGCTTCTTGGATTTGCCCCTTTCTATCCATTTCTTTCTATCTTGTTTTACGTATATACTGTTCATTTTCATTATAGTCTACAAAATTGTTACATTGTAATCAAGTTCTAAGTTATGTGACTTTGATAATCATCTAACTTGAAAAGGAGGCCTCACTTTGCTTTATATGTAAAAGGAGGGAAATAAAATTTACTGCTTAAAAGCTAATGATTTTCCAGGCTGGTCTCGAACTCCTGACCTCAGGTAATCCACCCACCCTGGCCTCCCAAAGTGCTGGGATCACAGGCGTGAGCAACCCCGTCTCTACTAGAAATCCAAAAATTAGCCAGATGTGGTGGCACGGGCCTATAGTCCCTGCTACTCTGGATGCTGAGGCAAGAGAATTGCTTGAACCCAAGAGGCAGAGGTTGCAGTGAGCCGAGATCATGCCAATGCACTCCAGCTTGGGCAACAAAGCGAGACTTTGTCTCCAAAAAAAAATAAAATAAAATAAAAGTAAGAGTTTTCAATCCTTGGATCTAAGATTTTGTATAGTTGCTTCTAACACAATATAAACATTAAAATTTACAGGTGAGTTCTATATTCTATTCTTATTTCTTTCTTAGCTCTCTGAAATTAGATTTTAGATCTGTGGTATTTGTGAGAGGATTAATACTCTTTCTCCTTATTAAAAGTCTTTAGGCTTTTATTAGGTGTCTAATTTGCCATATTACTTATATCTCTGATTCACTTATTTCCATGCATAGTCATCAAATTCATCCTCAATATTACTACCAGAGTGAGCCAGAGCAACTCTGACCTATTATTATCCTGATTAAAACACATCAAAGGCTGCTCATTCATTGTAAACAATGCCTAAATTCCTTAGTATAATTCTTCCCAATGTGGTCTATGTTCATTTTTTCAATCTTATTTCCCAATGCACCACCATGCACTCTCCAGTTAACACCAAATTGCTTGCATCTCATTGATTCATTGCACTCATTCTGCAAGTATTTCTGAGGATAAATTATATATTAGCCACTACGCCAATAAGCACAGGGAATCCTGAAGTGAACAAGACAAATATGGGCCACCTTCACAGCCTTGACAGTCCCGCTTAAAAGGGTTTCATACTGTCTGTAGCATCCTCTGGCCCCTGAAATGCCGAAGAACACAATATAACTTTCACAGCTGAGCCCAAGGCTCAATTCCCCTATTAAATCCTTTCTGACTAACCCTCACCATTGCACCTCATACACACTACCACCTAAGCACATTTAGCCCTTTATTATAACAATGTGTTTACTAGTCTATTGCACCAAAATGGCACATAGGCAACAGTCATCTCTTAGTCATCTTTGAAACGAATGAAAGCACACAGAAATAAAGACTATGAAGATCATGGCATAACATACTTAATAAATACTGTACTTAATAAATATCTGTCTTCAAATGAAAGGCTGAAAGAATATATTTTATTCTTATCAAAAAAATCTTTTTCCTGTTATCTTCAAGTTATTCTCCAGACTATAAGTCCCTTAAAGTCAGGGGTCATATATTTTTGGTCCTGTTCTGTACACATATTAATGACAAAATACTTATTGAATACATTCTCTAGATCTACAATTCATAGCTATTAGACCATGGTAAGAATGTCATAATACTTAATAAACTGAAACCAACAATAATCAGATTAATAAGGCTATAAAAAGTATAGGCATGTATGGTATTAAATCCATTTTATGAAGGTCTGATTTCAGTGATAATGCCAATTCACTAAAACTATAGGTAGAAAAACAATCACAAAACCTTAGAATTGTTTATTCTTACAACAGCCAAGAAGTTGTAGATCTAGATAATGTAAAAAAGAATTCCACAATTTAGAAAATGCTGTTGGTTCCTATAGTACATAATAACAATAATATCAACAATAATAATAGCAAACACATACAGCGTTTTCTGCTTGCCAAGAACAGTTCTAAGTACTTTGCATGTACTAACTTATTTAACGCTCATTTCAACCCTGTGAGATACCCCCATTACACAGATAAGCAAAATTAGGCACATACAGGTAAATTACTTTGCCCAAGATCATTCAGATAATAAATAACTGAATTTGAACCTAGGAAGTCTGGTTCCAGAGTCTTTGCTATTAACCTGAGTATTATTCTCATTCTTTATTGTTAGTGGCCATCCAGACCCTATACAAATACATGCCATCCTAAACATATGTGGTAAATTTCAGGAGTCCAAGACTTTTTGTTACTTATGACTTCCATTTTATATCTGAAGTGTAAAAACATAGTATGTATATGTGAGACAATCCAGAGAGGGCGCTGAGAGTAAGATCAGGGAAAAAGTGTAATTATTTTGCAGTGCATAAAGAAATTATATAAGAGCTATTAGACATACTGTAATAATACCCCCCAAAATTCAAGAGCCACAAGGAAAAAGTTCTGTCACCTGTCAGCCCACCACCAACTAGATCAGTCACAAGGATCAACAAACATTATTACAAGTAGTAAACGGGAAAAGCCACCTAGGGCATTGGCGCCATGCATAGGACTTCCGAAAGCACTGCAATACATTTCATCTGTAGTTCTAAAATGTATAACAGAAAGCAGAGTTCATAGCTTTGGTAGTTTTTATAAAAACTCTTCTTTAACATAATCCTTATTTAGCTGTCACCACCTCATTCCAAACAATATTAAGTGTGTGGGTTCAAACCATGAGTTTGAAAATGTAATTTGTAAAAAGTGGTTAGAAACAGAATTATACCCCATCAAATAAACCTACCATAAAGCGCCTTCGCACTTGTTTTTGAACCATGTTCTCTGTCCATCTGGGAAAAGGTAGGTGATGATCCGTAGCCACTGTAATAATTTTTAAAAAAAAGGTCATTGTGTTGGGTTAAAGTCCAATATAAGTAATAGAAGCTCAACTAGAAAACAAAAATTCCAATGCACTATAATCACCATGTGTTTAAAAGAACATACTGATGGCCGGGTACGGTGGCTCACGCCTGTAATCCCAGCACTTTGGGAGGCCGAAGCGGGTAGATCACCCGAGGTCAGGAGTTCGTGACCAACCTGACCAACATGGAGAAGCCCGGACTCTACTGAAAATACAAAATTAGCTGGGAGTGGTGGCACATGCCTGTAGTTCCAGCTACTTGGGAGGCTGAAGCAGAAGAATCGCTTGAACCCAGGAGGTGGAAGTTGCAGTGAGCCGAGATGGTGCCACTGCACTCCCGCCTGCGACAGAGCAAGACTCTGTCTCAAAAACAAAAAAAGAAAAAACATCAGGTAGGCATGGTGGCAGGCACCTGCAATCCCAGCTATGCAGGAGGCTACCTAACCTCTTGTTACTAATGTGCTATGTGAAATAAATAGTGCTTTATTTGAATTTTATTCATCTTTTCAGTAAACACTTTTTTAAGACCCCAAACCTAGAAGAATGAGGAGTATGGGAGGGGGAAACAGGGTGCTGTCAATAAAACAAATACATAAAATAATTATAATAGAATGTGATATCTGGGTAAAACTAATAGATATGACATGTAAAATCAAAGAAGGGTTAACTCTTTATCAATATATCTAAGAAAACTTTACTACCGTATTGATACAAGCAGAATCTAAATGAATGGAAAGAAGCTCTATAAACAGGCAGAGAATCAAGTGAGGAAAAAGTATGTGGAACTGACTCAAGAAATAGCACAGTGTCTGTGGAAAGATGCCGTTAATGTAACATTCCCAGAATAGACAAATGACTGGAGAAGCCATGGCAAATTGAGGGCTTTCAGCATCATGATTCAGAATTACATTTTATTATATTCTCTCGAAATAGTAAATATTACCTGTTATGAAAAAATGATGAGTAAAATATGTATCACAATGGCCGATGTCAAACAGTAACATTAATTGTAATATATAAGATTAAGTCAGGGTTATGATTTTAAGTTATACCTGGACCCACTGGAATTATTTTGTTAGTTTGCCTGATCTTTTCTAGTTCTACGCAATGGTAAATAATTTGATTAGTTTATACTAAATGACATTTAACCCTTCTCAAATGCCAATATTTTACAAATAACAATAACAGAATGCACCACAGAAATTCAAAGTTTTGAAATAGATTATATATTCCTCCATGAAAAGCAATAATACATAAAGTACTAGAATGAAACATCTTCCAAGTGTGAGATCAATATCATTATCATGAGGCTATTTGCTTTACCATCTTATTCTGATCAGACATAGTAAACTTTCAATGATAACATGTATTGTAACAAAGATATTACATATTAATAAGGAATGAACTACTGAACTACACAACAAAATAAAAGTAATCTTTTCACTAAAAATATAAAATAATTAAAATCACCAAATCAAATCCCCCCAAAACATATTAAATATAAACCTTTCAACTTACTTCATCTGAGATGGATACATTCCAAAACTACTGGGATGATTAGAAATATGACCATTCATTGTGTCTTTCACTCGTGTGTTCTAAAAAAAGGAAGACACATAGATTAAAGGCAATAAAAAGGTCAAGATATCTCAGTTTCAAAACTTATTCATTCAACAAATGTGTTGCTGCAGGAATTATAGTAGAAATACAAAGATAAAGAGCTCAGGCCCCAGAGGTATAGATGAACATTTAAACAAAGATCCAACTGGCATTTAAAATTAATATGTTAAAATTGTAAGCAAATTTAGGTGAACAAAAGAAAAATCTAAAATATAGTTCTGAGTCCTCAAAGCATACAGACATAATTCTACATTCTGCCCAAACTCATAATCAACTATCACTTTTATGAGATGTTATTTTGTTTACTGTTCCATTATAAAAGTAATAGAAACTCATTTAATTTTAAAAGTTGAGAAATACAGAAAAGTACAAAAGCAAAAAGTATCACCCAGAGTCCCATCATTAACAGACAACCAGGTAACAGTTACCTTGCAGTCTTTTTGCCTACAAGTGGTTTTCTTTCCTCCCTTCCTTCTTTTATTTCTTCTTTCCTTCAAAGCACATTTGACAACATGTGCTTTGTCAAACACACAAATGCACATGGATATATCTTTTCTCAAGAAAGTTTTCATTCACACGCTTCTTTTACTTTTCACAAGAAAATAACTTTAAAAATCAACACCAGATGTTTAACCTCAAAAATCATTTTTAAATCTATTTTACAGATTGAACAAACTTCCTTCAAACAAGACAAATAATGAGTAAAATTTCCTCATTACCAAATGGAATGGCCTTTTCTTTCTTCTAGACAACATTGCTGTACCCAATTTATTTCTATTCACTCCTGGATATTTGGTCCTGTCCGGGTTTTGTGTCACTAAGCTATCCTGGATTCTGTCTTATTTTACTGACTTTTGTCTTTTCAAATATATTATATTACTATGTCCTCTCAATAACTGTGAATTAGGCAGGACACACCCCAGCTTTGTGGGCCAAGGGGGTGAAAGCATGAACAAATACTGATTATGAAGTTTCAGATCCTGCGATGGGTATTAGGACCACCAAAGTGAACCAAACAGACATGGTCCCAACTATAGGCCTACAGTCTAGTGGGGGGAAACAGATAATGAATAAATGTAAAATTTTCAGTTGTACTTATTAATATTATTACAAAGGGAACATTCGTCATAACATGGATGCATATAATAAGGGAACTTAGATTGGAAGAGCATAGAAAGCCTACATAAAGAAATAATATTCAAGATCCGGTCACTTTGAGTTAATTCTTTCTCATTCTTCAGATCTCACTTCAAACACAGTGTCCTCAGGGGAAGATTTTACTGACCTTCCTGAATAGATAAGATCCCACTATCAGACACTCTCCACACTATAAACAATTTTTCGAAGCATTTATCACATTCATAACTTTTCCTTTACTTAAATCAATACCTGACTCTTCACTAAACTCTTAGCCCCCAAAAGGAATGAATTTTTGTTTGATGACTTCTGCTTTTCAAATAAGAAGAAGGGTACCAGGCACAGAATAGGTGTTCATTAAATATTTATTCAAAGAAAGAAAGAAGGAAATCCATGTTCCACTCTTCAAAGAGTTTATTGTGTTCTTAGGGAAACAAAGTTAATTCACGTAAAACAAATAGTAAGGAATTAAGTCCCAACGTCTGTAGCTCTATTTTAAATCTGTTAGAAGTTCGGAGAGGGAAAAGGCTATGAAGACTGTCTTTACTTTCTGGAAGGACTGAGACTTGACCTAGTTCTTTAAAAATGGTAAGAATGGCCCTCAAAACACTGGAATTTAATTCAAGCTTCCCTATCCACTGCTTAAAAGCAAGTTTATAAATTAAGAAGCAAAGAAAGATTGGCTTTTGCCCTGTACATGCACTGTACTTACAAAATTACACGTATGTTACATTGCTGTGCTCCATTTTTGTTGTTTTCCTTCTTCAGTTTATGCTTAGATACCATCAGTGGTGTGCTGGTAAATCAATTCTCAGGGTGAGACAAGGCAGAGGGCCTGATTTGTAGTGCTTATTGATTTCCATGGTATAAATATTCCCACCATGGCCAATTTCAAGCAGTCGGTAGTTTAATAGCAGCTTACGAAATTCCTAAATCCTTCACAATTGGCTCTCAGAAGCCTAAAGGATCCAACTACAGCACATCATTGCTACGTTCTATAATTTGGACCAGAACAGAGGCCTGGAATAACATTATGGAACTAGAGATAGTCTGGAATTTTAACACTATTCCTGGCACTAATTGGGCTAGGAAAGTCAATTAAGCCTCTGTCTCAATGTTCTCGTGAGTAAAACAGAGATAATTCTTCGTCTTCTGAGCTCCCAGTGCTAGTGTAAAGATGAAAGGAGACAGATGTGCAAGTTCCTTCCAAAACTGAAAAAAAGGAAGTGTTCTTTCAAAGCGAGCTGCTTCATTCAGTATATAAATTAAACCCCCAGGGTTTGTGCTGATTTTGATCTGGTTTGCATTTTAAAACCACAGCAGCTGGTTTTAATGAAAAGTGATAGCCACAGCATCTCATCTTTTCATGTTTAATTGTTCAAGACAATCAAATAAATGCATGGTCTCTGTTTTGTTTCAAAATAGTGATCTGTTAGAATAAGAGAACATTAGAAAAGGGGATAGAAAATGTCAATTTCCTAAATTGAATTTTAAATATAGAAACTTTTTGTCATTTGGCAATCACAGGTTCACTTATCACGGTGGCTTATGCGGTAAATATGGAGGCTTTCAAATGCCCAATGTGAGCAATTGCAGTGTATACCATGCAAAAGAAACAATTACAAATGTTTGTCTTTTTTTCCATTAGGCTTTTAAGACATACCCAGTTTATACCCGTATACACCACATACACAATTAAAAATAATGATCAACTCTAACTGAAAAATTAAGTGGTCTTTATTTTTATACACTGTTAAAGCAACCTAAAAACTAAGGAGATAAAGGATTATTTTTTATCACTTTTAAGTTTAAAGATTCACAAATGCAGTTAATCACACTAACTACATAATTCTACTGAAAGTATACACTAATGCCATCATCATAGCTACCATCTACAATTGGCTCTTGAACACCAGAAGGTGGGACTGCAGAGTCCACTTATAAGCAAATTTTCCTCCACTTCTGCCATCCTGAGACAGCAAAATCGACCCCTCCACTTTCTCTCCCTCAGCCTACTCAACATGAAGACAACAAGGATGAAGACCTTCATGATGATCTGCTTCTATCTCATGAATAGTGAACATATTTTCTCTTCCTTAAGATTTTATTTTCTCCAGCTTACTTTATTTTAGAATACTTAATACATATACAAAATATGTTAATCACTGTTTACATTATCTTAGGTAGACATTAGGCTATTAGTATATGTTTTAGAGGAGTCGAAGTTATACACAGATTTTCGACTGAGTGGGGGTCAGCACCCCTAATCCCTGTGTTTGCTCAAGGGTCAGCTATATTTGATTTTAAGTAACAGCATCAATTTCCTTATGAAAACACTTTTAGTAAGTCGTAGTTACTATGATTTTATCTTTATTTTCTACAGAAAATAAAATTCTTTGGCAATTAGAAGGATACAAATGATACATTTAAGATCTAAGTTAAGTGCATCAAAAATGTAACACACTATAATTTTCAAAAAGAAAGGAAGTGGAATGTATAAAAAATGACTTTAAGAAGAAATAAGGCTATAAGGCTAACTCAGCAAATTAAATTTGTATTAGAAAGTTTTAAGATTCTCAAATATAAGTTTTAGATTCCTTTTCTTTACTCTTGCTTGCATCTAGTATCAATTTTCAAATTGGCAGATGAGTATATAGTCATGACTCAATGTTAAAACTACCTACCCCATCTTGCTGTCATATAATTAGTAACTCTCTGCATATTTAACTGTCCTTCAAATGACTTGTGTTCTCAGAAAATATCACAGATGTTTTCTATCTACAGAAGTGTTTGGATATGACATTGAAACATTTATGTCTAGGTTTCAATTTAATTTAATTGATGTCTCCCAGTCTAAGTTACAAGCAAGTGGGAGCGGGTATTATCATTACTCAGGATTTTAACTAAAAGATCAGTGAAACTTAATTTCTACCAATACTATGTGACACTGTCTACCAATGATTTTGCTTAAAACATTTTTTTTTTAAATCTTCTTTAAACCTCTTAAATCATCACACATTCTGTCTCCTGTAGTGTCTTCTAGAGCAATCACGTTTTAATATCTCTTACCAGTACCATTGGTAAAGATGGCACCATGTATTTTTCTACGTTATTTGTTCAAACATTAAGTAACAAAGAATTTTTATGTGTGAATAAACTCAAATAACTAATAAAGATATTAAGCTCTTGTAAAAATAATGTGGTTAATGCCTGTGAAGGTATCACAATAATTTCTAGGCCATACAGAAGAATAGTATTTTCTCAAGACCAGTATCAGTGTAAATGGAATAGTTTCATGCCTTTAAATCAACACAATAAAGTCACTTAAAACAGTTAACGTAGTTCCTCTTTCTTTATGACAAAATTCTTAAGTTTATAAATTAGAACATAATTTTGGGAAAAGTCTATGATCACATCAGAATGTTGTTTGCTTAACAAGTGGCTGAAGAAAACTACTTATAACAAAATGTAATATGCAACTTTAGAAAGAACTACTTTAGCACTAATTATGTTTGCTATTGTGATGGATTTCATAGGAAGGCCTAACACAGAAAAGAGTCACAGACATATCCTAATACTACTATTGTATTTCCCTCCAATTCTTGTCTATTCCCTGAGTTGCTATGATGACATCATCAGCACACGTGTACTATTGGATGCTATACTATACATGGAAATTACTAATATCTCAGTTCAAAATATTGTTGATATTTTACCGACTTGGGAAACTATGCTCATTTTAAAAAGAATCACTTCTATTTATTGAGTTTTAACCCTGCATCAGGTATCATGCTAAATGCATTCTATTGTCTTATTTAATCTTCACATTAGTTTTTGAAGGAAGTACTATTCTTCATTCTCATTTTATAGATGAAGAAATTGAAACAAAGAGACTGCCATTTGCGTGGTATTTTGAAACTTAAAATCATATAGTGCCATGAATGACTGAAAATAATGTCTTATTTGCATCTAAGGTAAAATCCTAGGCAGAAGAGAACGCAAAGGAGAAACCGAAGGAAAACATTTAATGAGCCCCCACTTCATATGACATTTTGCAAATATTACCTCACTTTATCCTTAAAACATTATCGGCTAGTTATTGGCTCTATTTGTGGGTGAGATGACAGCCTCAAGGCGGTTAAGTCATTTGCCTAAGTGGTAATGATACGGAAGGGAAGGGAGTGGTCCCTTTAAATAATACAGAAGTGGAGAAGGGAAGTGCTGGGTAGAGGAAGGCGTGGTCACTGGTTAGGGCTCCACCCCCATGGACCTAGATGAGGACAGGTATTTTTGTTTTCCTGCCCAAATGTTGCATTTCCCAAGACCACCCTGGCCTGCCATGCCCCCATCCTGTGCCTATAAAAACCCTGAGAACCTAGCAGGCAGACCCATAAGCAGCTGGACATTGAGAGGGACACATCGGCAGAGGAACACACCAACAGGCACCAGCATGCTGCAGGCCACTGACCAGCAGAATGACCCGCAGCTTGGATTTTGGCTGGGGCAGTCCGAGGAGATCCCAGGCTACTGAGCAGCCGGACTCCAGGGGAAAACCATCTCCCTTCTGGCTTCCCTCATCTGCTGAGAGCTACTTCCACTCAATAAAACCCTGCACTCATTCTCCAAGCCCACATGTGAATCGATTCTTCTGGTACACCAAGGCAATAACTCCAGGATACAGAAAGACCCCTGTCCTTGCAATAAGGTAGAGGGTCTAATTGAGCTGGTTAACACAAGCCGTCTATAGACAGCAAAACTAAAAGAGCACCCTGTAACACACGCCCACTGGGGCTTCATCTGTAAACATTCACCCTGAGACACTACTGTGGGGTTGGAACCTCACAGCCTGCCCGTCTGCATGCTCCCCTAGAGGTCTGAGCAGCAGGCACTGAAGCAACAAGCCACACCCGCATTGCATGCCCTGCGAGGGGGACAAAGGAACTTTTCTTGTTTCAGTAACACAAGAAGCTAAAATTAGAAGCAGAACTCAAACTCTGATCTGACTGACTTATATTCCTTTTTTTTTTTTTCCAATAAGTTACACCATTGTGTGATAGTTTGACCATTGTGTGCCTGCCAAAAGTTATCAGTTTTATTCACTCTATGTGCAATTATATTCTTTATTCTAATCAACATTTCTTAAAATAAGGTATTAAAAATGCTAGTTTTTGGAAAGGAAGAGTATTTACTGAGAAAACTAGGATTAAATATATTTTTAATGCTAAATATCCTTTTTCCATAATAGCACCACATGCTAAATTAGTACAGTTCAACATACTTTACAAAAGCAAACAGATAAAGACTTACCAGGGCCTGACATAAACCAGCTGGGTGGGTAGATGGAAAAACATACTCTAAAAACATCTTTTAAAAAAGTTTTGTTTGGTTTTTAATTGACAAATAAACAATAGTATATATTTACAGCGTACAATGTGGTGTTTTGATACATGTATAACTATGAAATGATTAAATCAGGTTAATTCGCATATCCAACACCTCAAATATTTATCATTTCTTTGTGGTAAGAACATTTAAAACCCTCTCTGTTAGCTATTTTGAAATATACAAAACATTAGTATTAACTACAGTCACTGTGCTGTGCAATTGGTCACCAGAATTTATTCCTCCTAACTGAAACTGTGTACCCGTTGTTAAGTGAATTAAGCCAGGCACAGAGATTTCACTTATACGCAGAATGTAAAAAAGTTGTATTCACGGAAATAGAAAGTAGGATGGTAACTGGCAGGGGCTGGGGGTGGGGGAAGGAGGTGGACCAGGAGAGGAGAAATGTTGGTCATATCGTCTTTAATGAGACCGAAACGCCTGAATTCAAATTCCATTCTGGCGTATTAAATGGCCTCTAAAAATAGTAAATCGTAAAACATTACAGGTACAGCGAGAAGAGCTATAACCCACAGATGAGATATAATATTTTAATATTTAACCACCCTGTCACCACATGATTACCTTCCTCTGCATCACCTAGAGCAAAGGACATTAAGCAGCAAACAAAATACTGCAGGTGACTCACTGCATTTCCGTACAGCTCCTTAAGAGGATCAATCTTTTCTAAAATGTACAATATATCTTTATAAATGCTTACAGCCTACAAAGTGGAAAATGGTACCTTTAGGCAACTGCTGTACTGAATTCATCCCACTTTTCTAGATCATAAATACATCTCCCGGATAGTACTACAAGTAAAAACTTAATTGTTAAACCACACAGGACTTTTCTAAAAAGCCTACGAATTCTATTTTTGTCAAGGTTAAATAACTCTTTCTAGTGTATTATAATGTACATACTTACACTACCCCCAAAGTACTTCTCATATATTTTACTGACAGTCACTATTTCTTATCTCAACTTCCTCTCCTCCTGTCTGCCATAATATTCTAACATTGATTGTTTTGATAAGAGAACACAGAGGTATTATATCTTATCAAGGATTATCCATTGTTTCAATTTGTCTGTTCTATTTTAGCAATACATGGTTTTACAGATCCAATGGCCAGCAGAATGATTATATGGGGGAAGGTAATTGCTTTCTAACAGAATACTTTGTTTACTTTTCTAGGTATCAGACTGTATCAAGAGCAACATGTATAACTTAAGTCTATGAAAAGTTCATGACTAAGCAGGTAAGGTAAAACCCTCAATTCTTAACTGTTCCTTCTTATTATTATCCTATGCCTCTTAACATTTTGTCCACAAAGATAAAAATGTACTCTTTTCAAAATACTAGTTTTCATTTATCTTCAAGAATAGAGGAAGTCCTAATAGGCTGCTAGAAAGTGATGCAACAAAGAAGAGTCAAGACCAAACAAAAAAGTCAGTTCCACTAACTGTCTATACTTGGCTGAATAAAAAAATAAATAAATAAACAGGCCAGATTGTCAGTAGGTAATCCTACTAAGAAAACAAATCTCTAGCACCTCATCCAACTCACAGAAAACCTAGGACAAACTTTCCTTGAAGCTTTCCTGCTTATAAAGAAATTTTAGGGGGGAAAAAAAGCATCTTTAAGAAAAGACCACATTATAGGCAATAGAAGACAGCAAAGTATGAAGTTCAAGGGCAACTAGATTAGGGGTGGATCTAGAGGATAAAATCTCCCTCAAAGAATGACTAGACCAAAAAAGGCAAGAGAGGCCGGGCACAGTGGTTTACTATGCCTGTAATCCCAACACTTCGGGAAGTCAGGGTGGGGGTATTGCTTGAGGCCAGGAATTCGAGACCAGCCTGGTCAACATAGTAAGGTCCCAGTTCTACCAATAATAAAAAAAAATTAACAAAAAAGAAAGAAAGATAATGACTTTTAGAAATGTATAGTATAATGGGGCAGAGAGACATCCAAAAGATCATTTATAGTACAGTGTGGCAGGCAGAAGGTCAGTATGCAAGGCCTGCGCCTAGGGCTGGAAGCAGGAGATATTCAGTTCATAACTGCCTTCCTTCACAGGCTGTGATGCAGGAGCTAAGCCAGAAGGCAAAAGAGAAGAGCAAAGGCAGGAGATGGCTTTGGACACTTAGGAAACTGTCAGCAGTTTGGTAGGAAGTTATGAGGGATGAGGTTGGAGATGAAGTGAGAATCATCACAGAGGATGAATTACAGATACATCACATTTTTGTGAGACTAAAGTTCAGTGTTTATTTATTGTATCTATGTAAATGCTATTCACAGTACACTAAGAATACCCTTCCATTTTTATACATTTGTCTTCTATTTGTTAATAATTATCCCCCGCCCAACTCTTAGTGTTCCTATGTCCCCCTCGTTAATTTTATTACTTTACACCACCAGAAGTGGAGCCCTCCTTTCAATACACTGAAGCACTACCCATTCTATCATTACTCTAACATTTCTGTCTTTCTGCAGGCTTCTTTCCCAGATATATGACTGCTCCACTCGAACTGATTACTCTCTAAGGTCCGAACAGCTTTCATCATGAGATCCACATTCCTCACCGCCCTGTGTATCCCCTTCATCTTCCTCCTGTCTTGGAGCCTTGCTTCCTGGATCCTGGACCTCCCTCTTTCCATGCTTTTTCTTTTATATTTTGGTAGGGCACATACTTCAGGGAACTTCCTGAGAAAGAGTATTAGAAAAGTACATTTTTCAAACTTTATATGACAAAAAATGTGTTTATTCTACCTTTACACGTGATGGACTGTTTGTCTTGGTTTCAAATTGTAGATTTTAAGAGGTTTTTTGTTTTGTTTTTGTTTTTGTTTTGCCACAGAATTTTGAAGCCATTGTTGTTCTGTCTTCAATGGCCCCTGCTGAATGTTAGGGGCCACTCTGACTCCCGATTTTTTGTATAGAGCCTGTCTGTTTTCTTCTGTCTGGAGTCTAGGATCTTCATTTTTACCCCTGATGCTCTGAAATGTTATGGTGCTATACATTGGTATGGGTGTTTCTTGAAAAATTCAGCATATTGGAAACACAATAGGCCTTTTCAAACTTGAACATCATTTTCCTAAAGTCCAGGAAATTTTCTTTTGCTATTTCTTTCATAGTTTCCTTACTATATATAGCTCTCCTTTTTCTAAAAAATTCAATTGCTCAGAGTAGGACCTCCTGGTCTAAGTCTCTACTTTTGTATTTTCTCTTTTGTTTTTCATTTTGTAATTTTTTTTCTACTTTCTGGGTAGCTTCCCCTTTTTATCTTCAAAAAACATTTTGAGTTTCTTATTTCTTCTATCAGTTCCATTTTCCAGGAGTACATAAGAAAAAGAAAGCTTCCCTTTCTTATAGTGTCTATGCTTATTTTGTAATTACAGTATATTCTCTGATCTTTCTGAGTACATTCATGATAATGTTTTTAAGTTTTCTTCTCCCTTCACTGTCTCTTTATGACAATTTCCTTGTTTTCTCTAGGTTTGTTTTGGCTCCTGAATTGCTTTAAATATCAGGTGATTACTGGTTATTACTCATATTGAAGATGAAGCCCTAAAAAGCTGGCAAGAAAGTCAGTGTATATGGGTGGGACTTGTGAACAAGTGGGCTTCCCTGCACAGCACTCCTGTTTGTAGACCCCAACCATCAGTGTCTACAGGTCTTTTGCATAGATCAATCAGGTTCTCCAAGGAAGTATCTTCCAGTTCCATGTTTAGAGAATGTAAAGCTGACTGCCAAAACTTCGGCAGTAAGTGGAAGAAGTCAGTCAGGGTGTCTTGCTGTTTAGTAAGCATTTCATTTCATCTTTCACCCTCTCTCTGTGCCTTGGTATCCCCAACCGAGTCCTCTAGTTCACATTCTCCACAGAATAAACTACTGGTTTTACTGGAGTGTGAGGAGGCAGCTGGGATCCAAGTTCACTTTAAACAGATGACTAATACATCCTACTATTCTCAGCCTCACGCTCGCTGTCGAGGCAGTTGGAGGTTCTGAAGTGAAAATAAGGTTGTTTCTCAATGTCTCTCAATAGTAGCTTAGGTTTCAGCATCTGAGGACTTCTAGGTTAATCACAATTATCCACAGGCTTTACAGAGTCCCTTTGTCTCACTGGCTTTCTGCATTTTAAAAATCCCTTTACTGTTATTTTATTTGGAGGAAGTGAAATAAATGCATATACTACCATGGAATACTATGCAGCCATAAAAACGAATGAGATCATATTCTTTGCAGAGACATGGATGAAGCTGGAAGCCATTATCCTCAGCAAACTAACACAGTAACAGAAAACCAAATACTGCATATTCTCACTCATAACTGAAAACTGAACAATGAGAACACATGGACACAGGGAGGCCAAAAATACACACCAAGGCCTATCAGATAGAGATGGGGCAAGAGGAGGGAGAGCATCAGGACAAATAGTTAATGCATGCTGGGCCTGATACCTAAGTGACGGGTTGATGGGGCAGCAAACCACAATGGCACATGTATACCTATGTAACAAACCTGCATGTTGAGCACATGTATTCCAGAACTTAAAGTAAATTTTTTCAAAAAATGAAACAAATGTATATGCTTAGTCTGCCGTTTTTCTGTAGCATATTTTCATTGTCTAAACATTAAGAAATATTTGTCAATGAAAAACCCAGATGAAAAATTCAAGTCACCTCTAATATGAACTTGAGAGGTTCAGGTGGACTATGAAATATGAGTACAAGTTTATACTGAAAATAAAGGTACCATAACAACCAGAGTGAAAGTAACACACACACAAAATTTACATTTGACAAAGTCAGCTGGTATTTTGGTAGTATATGTTTAACTACTTATTGTTATTATAACAACAAACTCTGCTTTCAAATCCCAGAGAAAAAGCAATACTCTAAAGCATGGACGTGAGGCAATATCCCCAGTTAAATCAGACATTACTGTTCATGAAAAGCTCTTGCTTTAATTGCTTTTCTAGAAATTATTTAGGTGCCTAAATAAAACATGGAATTCATCCTTAGGTAAATAACCACTACTTTATCCATTTTTATTAATGTTTTTCCCAAAGAGAAGCCCATTTAAATTGATAAGCTGGGAACAAATTATTTGTGAACTACTCCAAAACAAAAGCAGAGATATCTGTGCATTAGTTTTAAAATTCAAGTTGCCTATAATAGTAATATGAAATTCTCTTCTCTCTTCTTGAGAGTTTACCTACTTACATAGTCATAAAATATAAAGGAAAAACAAAAAGTTAGTTCCAATGTGAAAAAATAATTAAGCCTATTATATTTCATATTTAAAAGTCAGTAAATATAAGCTTTGCTATGAATAGCACTACCTTTGAAAAATGTGTGATTATAATAGAAGTTCCCAAAACCAGCAGTAAAGTTCTTCATAACCATGAAATCATCCATGAATGAGGTAAATTTAGACATATCTCACTATTTCATTATTGTAAAAATAATGCTTATTTATTAAGTATTTTAATGTGTCAGCCACTGTGCAAGCACTTTACATGCATTATCTTACTTCTTATTAAGAGGTAATAAGAACTTCTTATTCCTACTTTAATGAGAATCTGAGACTTATTAGAGTTATAAGTAAAGGTAATTTGGCCATGACATCAGCAACAAGTTGTACTTTTAACCACTATTATATACTTTCCTTTTACTTATGATAAATCCAGTATTTTGAAGTTGGCTGGGGAAATGACAACATGGATTAATTAAAAACTAAAAGAACTTTTATACATGATTATTCAAACAAGATTCATTCAACATTAATTGGCACCTGCCAATCTTCATTCATTCACTCATTCATTTAACAAATATTTACTACGTAACCAGAATGTGCCCATCCGTGCTCTCGCACAGTTCAATACAACTTCTTAGAATAATAGAAATGCATTGTATTAGCACTGCTCAATACAGTAGCTGAGCACAAGTATTGAGCACTTGAAATATGGCTAGTGCCACTAAGAAACTGAAGTTTTACTACATATAAATTAGTTTAAATTTAAATGTTAATAACCACATACAGATTAACAGCTACCACACTAGACAGGGTAGCTCTATATATTGAGTGCACAGTTAGCAAAACAGAGAGGGCTCCTACCTTCATGGAGCTTACAATCTAGTGAGAGGAGAGCACGAAATAAGAAAATGAGGTAGGGCATGGTGGCTCACACCTGTAATCCCAGCACTTTGGGAGGCCAAGGTGGGTGGCTCACCTGAGGTCAGGAGTTTGAGACCAGCCTGGCCAACATGGCGAAACCCCGTCTCTACCAAAAATATAAAAATCAGTCAGACATGGTGGCAGGCACCTGTAATCCCAGCTACTCGGGAGGCTGAGACAGGAGAATCACTTGAGCCCAGGAGGTGGAGGTTGCAAAAAGAACAAATATGACAACTTCTGTTAATTTATTAAAAAGTAAAAACAAAACAGACAGCATTTATAAGATACAAACACAGATTGCGTCAAACCTAGCTATGAACTTCTCAAAAGTACGGAAGTGAGAGATTCATTCTGAAAATGTTATCTCAGGATTTCTCTATTTAAAATCCAGGATAATTAGTCTACCTTTAAAACAAAGAATTTATGCATTTATCGAAGGTGTTTTTAATGTTTCAAGACAGGTGAAACAATATTCTGTTGACAAAAAAATATGTGAAAATAATTCTGAATGAGAATGCTATTATTTACTATATTTCAGGTAGCAGTTTGAACATAAGCAAAACTAAAAGACAGTAGGGATGAAGAAACACAAAAATAAAACAGTAAAATCTATAAAACACTAACTTTAGAGACTTTCCATGTTTAAGAACATGGACTTGACTGGGCGCAGTGGCTCACGCCTGTAATTCCAGCACTTTGGGAGGCCAAGGCGGGCAGATCACGAGGTTAGGAGTTCGTGACCAGACTGGCCAGCATCGTGAAATCCTGTCTCTACTAAAAATACAAAAAATTAGCTGGGTGTGGTGACACATACCTGTAATCCCAGTTAATAGGGAGGCTGAGGCAGAAGAATTGCTTGAACCCAGGAGGCGGAGGTTGCAGTAGAACATGGACTTGATGAATCGGAAGGTCAGAGAAAAACACCTGAACTGCTATTCCTCTTGGGAAGAAATGGGGCTTTTTTACACGTCCACTTTTAGGCCAGTGTCAATTTATAAACCCCCAGAAATATTTGCCAGGAATTACATTCCTAAACTTGGGCATCTAGAATTAAAACCAAGCAGAAACACACCACTTTATAGTGAATTAGTAAGTGAAAAACGGTGTTTGGATTAGCAGGCAAGGGAGAATGACCAAAGAACCTTCATGTTCTTGGATCACATTATGTAGATTTTTGTCTGGGAATTTCAGATAGATTTGTTTGCGTAAGCAGGCTATTTTAGGTCAGAAAGAAGAGATTTGAAGAGGGAATTATCCTAAGGCCAGCATTTGCATTTCTTTCTTTCTATTCCCACAGTTCCCATCTCTAAGCAACTGGGAAAATGGCCTGTAGACTGAAGAAGGGAAAACTTGAGGGAGAAGCACAAACTGATTAAAATGCGTTGCTTATAGGAAGAAAAAGTTTAACTTTTCTAAATAATCCCCCAAATTAATTCCAGCTCTTGATTAAATAAATGGGATATCACTTACATGGCATAACTGCTGTCCCCCATTCTAAGCCAAATGGTGGTACAAAATCAGGGCACAAAGGAAAACTAAACTATTACTAACTGCTGAGAGCAGTGACAGCAGAAAGAGGAAGAGGCAGAGCAGCAGCAGCAGTGGCAATGGCTTACATCTAGAAAACACGGCGTGACAGGCACAGTTCTAACTGCTTTCCATGTGTCATCTTCTTTTAATTGTCACAACTGCCTCATGAAGTAGGAACAATTATCATTCCCACTTTACAGATGAGCAAGCTAGGTACAGAGTTTAATAACACGTTCACTGTCAAAGAGGTAATTAATAGTAGATGTGGGATAAAATTCAACCACTTTGCCACATAGAGGAAAATAATAGCTAGAGTTTTTTACCCAAAAATCACATGGCCACATGACCTCTAAAAAGAACTACAAGGATTCTTTTCTTCATTTGCCAAAAATTACAGATGATAGTACTACATCTGTATAAAAAAGAACTGATAATCTAGCTTTACTGATAAGTAAGAAGAAAAGGGAACTGGATTCTGAAAGTTTAGGAAGTCCAAGCGGTAGATGATCAGGATTATTAGAAATAGTATCAATATGAAGGCCAAGGTAGTACCAAAATAAAGACAATGCACACTAGAATGACAAAAGAATCACCAAATTCCAAAGGAGCATGGCATCACCTTGACTTTGTTCCATTAAGTTCATGCCTATTACAGAAACTTCTCTATGGGAACATATTTCCAGTTGTATAAAAGCTATCAATAAAACTAGAATTGACACTTTTATATCCAACTTTGAGGCAACATATGTTTTACAAAAGCATGGGGACATGTGAATGATTAGGAAAGAAATACGTATTTTAAAAGACTTTCTGAAACTGTTTAATAAAGGTAAAATGGAAAAACTCTAGAATCTCCTAAAATCTTTTATAAAAAATTATGCCTGTGAATCTTTTATTACTTGGCCAAATGGAGATGTTTATCTCAAATCTTCTTATAAGAAAAGACGGAATAAAACAATGTTCTAAAAGTATTTTTTAAATCTTACTAGAAAATCTTTTAACCAAGTAAGTTAAAACAGAAAATATTCAGCAGCTCTAGCTTCTAACAAGAAGTACTCAAGGCAAAGAACAAGCAGTGTCAACTAGACTCCCCAACCCCCTCTTTAACTTAACCTCATCCGCACAGTAAACAGACATCTCTCTCCTCCAGCCCCTCCATGTCGATCTCTCTTATTGCCAGCCAACTTCCTTATTTTCCTCAAATGGAGTGGAAAAATAAATCTTCATCCTTTTAAAAAAAAACAATTTAGCTGCTAAGAAGCCCTGGGAATAGCACGTACCAGCACATAGCAGCACATTCAAACTAGTTAGCTGGGGAAAACATGACTTTCCCTGCTCTCCTAAGAACTGAGCTGTTCAATTCCAGATCGTAACAAAGAAATTTTTCCAGGATACCAGTTTGTCATTTAGGAGATAGGAGATTCAGTGTTTACAAGAATGGTGTTTAATCTCAACTGCCTCTGTTGAAACCTCAGGGAAGGTCCGTTTTGCCAAGAGCCACATGACTGCTTCCCCATTATGAAGGAAATAGGATAAAACAACGTAGCATATTCTTGTAAATGTTGTATATGTCAAGAATGAAAATCAAAGACTCCAACTAATCAAGGCCCAGATGCTTCCGATTTGAAAAAATGAAAATGACCATCAATCTACTAATATAAATGGGCAAAGGACAGATGATCCACAGCATGGCTCACCACAACCTACAAATGATCCCTCCACCAATTTGACTGCCCCTGCAAACCTTACAGAAAGCTGCTCCCCAAGAGGAGGAGAGTAAGCTTACCCACAAGGCAGTTTCCTAGAGTCCAAAGACCTATCCCTAAAAGAAAGTAATACTTCTGTTGAGAAGAAAAATGCCTTTGAGTTGCTTTTTCATAGCTATTGGAAATAATAAAAACTTACTGAGTATGTCCCCGTGCTTTTATTGTGGTATTTTGCCATAGTGAAAAGAAAACAGTAAGAAGATGAGCAGCCCTGAGTGTAAATCCTGACTAACATCTCTCTGTGACCTTAGACAAGTCATTATCCTATCTCAGCCTCGGTTTACTCATCTGTAAAGTGAGAATGATTGTTGTGAAGATTATATGCAAAAACACACATAGATCATTTGACATCTATATCTATCAGTTCCTTTATTTTCCTGCAGAATTATATATTTAAGAGAAATCGAGAAGCTTTCTTTAAATATTAGTTATAAAATGAAATTCACTAAAAACCAGTTGCATTTAACCAATTACAACTCAAGAGAAACATATGACAATTAAACAGTGTTACCAACTACATACTCACGCATATAATTTTTCAGTGTACAATTCAAGGTTCACCACGATTTTGGCTTACATAATTTTTCTAATAATCCATATTCTCTCAAATACTCCTACATATAAACCTTCATTCCCACCACTCTATCCTGAGCATATCTTGACTGACTTATCTTTAAGTGTCTGTTCTTATCCTAAATGCCCTTTCCACTACTTTATACCTCCCATTTAGCAGTTTCTCAATTCCTCAATTCCCACCCCTTTTTAAAAGTCTTCCCTTAGGCCAGGCGCGGTGACTCACGCCTGTAATCCCAGCATTTTGGCAGGCTGAAGTGGGCAGATCACAAGGTCAGGAGTTCAAGACCAGCCTGGCCAACATGGTGAAACCCCACCTCTACTAAAAACACAAACATTAGCCGGACATGGTGGTGCACAACGTGTAGTCCCAGCTACTCTGGAGGCTGAGGCACAAGAATCGCTTGAACACAGGAGGCATTTTGGCAAATGAAGAAAAAAATCCTTGTAGTTCTTTTTAGAGGTCATGTGACCATGTGATTTTTGGGTAAAAAACTCAACATTAACAATATCTAGTCAATTGGCAATTATTTATCATGTTTAATGTTTTTTAATGTGGTTATGAAGAACCACTCTAATGTATTATTTTCTATCTTCTAAACAACTCTGAGTTGTGGCAAACTAGTACAGTCTTTTGCAAAATAATCCCTGAACTGAAATTGTGCTATAAAGAGTTATATGAGTGTGCTAAAAGAGAAGTCACAGAATTCTAACGACTAAAGTGTATATTATCACCAATATAAATTCCTCTAAAATTTACGCAACTGGTCACCTGACTCCACTCCTTTCTGAAGCAAAACTGATGTGAAAACAGAAACTAATTTAGAAGTACAGAATTAAATTGAAAATTTAAAGAGAAATTTATTCCACAGAATTTCTATAGTCCCAATTAGATAAAGAGCCTCAATGCCAACTGAGTAGAAAAACCAATGAAGGCACTGCTGTTAGTGTAGCCGTGTATCAATGATGATTTTAACATCTGAAAAGCAGAACTTTTGGTAAAAGTATGTCTATTTATATCAAGGAGGTTCAAAACTGACTCAGAGGAAAAAGTACTATGCTCTGACTCACCAAGACCACTTCCTGAAACACCCAATGTTTTTCTTGGAAGGAAGTCCATACAAGTGCCATTTCTTTTAAACACTGATTAGACAAAATTGAAGTCTATCACAAAATAGACAAAGGACATGTATTTTCTAAATCCAGCCAGGTTTCAAAGTAAACATATGGTCAGGAGAAAGAAGACTTCAAAAATAGTCAAAAATTGGTAATATAAGGTATATTGTAAAGAATAAACTACTACCTACCTGTGTCCATCGTTATACCATAGTCTCTTAATGATAAACAACCTTATGACTTCAATCTGCTAAATTAACTAATATCTTTGGCTTCAAAACAGTCACTTTTTAAAAAGGTAATTCTTTTCTCTCTCCAAATCAACTGTGTCACCAATATTTTATAACAATTTACAAAAACAATAACACTAAGTCCATATATGTGTCAAACATTGTTATGAGTTCTTTGCACGCATTAATTCAATTGATAATCACAACTCTAAAAGGCAGGTACTACTTTCATCTCCAGTTTACAGATGAGGAAACAGGGGCACAGAACAATGAAGTGCCTTGCCCAGTATCACATAGTTAGTACATGGTAAAGCCTTAAACACAGGCAGACCAACACAAGAGCCCAAACTCAGATTCTATGCTATGTCTGTATGTGTGACCCATCCCCCTTTAGAATGCTTGATAGTAACTTAAACACACTTAAGCACACACACACACACAATTACACATATACAGATATGTATTAACATTTCACATCTACATAATCCATGCCTAGATTCAGGTATGTCCTTTTCATCCATTAGTTTAAAATTTTTAATGAAACTAATTATATCAATAGGACTTTAGTACAAATAACACCAAGTCTTCAATCTGAAAGAACAACTACTTGGATAAGCTTTGAAACATTACACTGTCCAGATACATTTATGTCAATCTCACTTGTTTTTTAGTTTCAAAACATTGGAAATCTCTCACAGATCTATAAAAACACCAAAACGATACTGCCCTGGATACAGCCCTTAGGGGAAGAAAAATAACATAACATTTCCTTCTTCAAAATAACAAGCAATTAAATGGGATCTTGCTGTTTGTTTCCTCTTGAGTAATCTAGACTAAAAAGAGTTCAAACATCTGACTCTTAGAATATTTTGCTTTCAGTAGAAAGACCATCCTTTCAGATGTCAAGTCAGCTAATAAGTATTCACTCATATTTATAACTGGTTCATGGAAACTAGTTTAAACATCAAATGACTACACATGTGAAAAAGAAATTCTTAAGTAGTTTGTGAGTCGGGCTAAGCACCATGAAATAAACCACATTTCTCTGCCGTGCAGATTATTAGGAGGCAGTATAAGAAGAACAAATTTATTCCAAAAGGGTGAAGCCCTTACAGCAGTAGCCTAAGGAAACAGAATATATTCCCACTGCTAACACCACTCTGGAGATGCTAAAGATTCCGAGGCGCTCTTGGAAGCCTGACTGTCCAGTGTGAGACAGTATCATCTTGGGAGAGTATCATCCTATTTCCTTAAAATCTATCATTTTACACAGGCAACAAGGTGAATAAAATTCTACCACTGGAAAGTAATTCATTCTTTTGAATTGAGCATTTTCATCCATAGGAAGCACTTTTAAACTACAAACACTTCTGGGAGTAATAATGTATTATGTCATTAACATTTAAGTGTGGATTATGAGATACTTTCTCCTAGGATAAGAGGACTCTAGGGTAATGTATGAATGCCTATGAGATCAGTGTCTGGAAATCTTCATAGATCAGCAGCAAGCTACTGAAGAAAAAAAAAATGCATGCTTAATACTTTTACCTATCTCTAAAACACATATCCAGTATATTAAATATGAAGAAAAAAATTTCATGCTTAATACTTTTACTTATATCCAAAACATATATCTAATACAATACATAAATATGAAGAAAAAAATTGCATGCTTAATATTTTACCTATATCCAATATATATATATCCAGTATATTAATTAATTATGAAATTATGAAAGGAATTCTAGCTTATGCATGCAATAGTTATTAAAGGTAAACATTCTATAGAGTGAGAAAAACCACACGAGAAGTTCATTCAGGTCCAGGTGCGGTGGCTCACGCCTTGAATCTAAGCACTTTGGGAAGCCAAGGTGGGCGGATCACAAGGTCAGGAGATCGAGACCATCCTGGCCAACATGTCAGAACCCCATCTCTACTAAAAATACAAAAATTAATTGGGTGCAGTGGCATGTACCTGTAATCCCAGCTACTTGGGAGGCTGAGCCACGAGAATTGCTTGAACCCAAGAGGCAGAGGTTGCAGTGAGCCGAGATTGCGTCACTGCACTCCAGCCTGGTGACAGAGTGAGACTCTGTCTCAAAAAATAAATAAATAAAAATAAAAATAAATACAAAAAAGAAGTTCATTCGGTATTTTTTGGACATTTATGCCTATAAGGTATTGTGCTTTGCATGATGACATACAATAAACATACTTTCTCTCCTATGGGAACATTCAGTTTAGCAAGATGGATAGATATACAAACAGATAATTACAATGCATTTTAGTAAATGTTATTATGGTACGAACAATGTACTAGGAAAGTGTCTACCTATAGAAGCTGCTGGTAGATTTCATATAGGAACAGACAGTAAAATCAGGTCTTGAAAGACAGTGAGGAGTGCACCAGTTGGTACATGTATAGGTAGTTAGAGAACATTCCAGACATATACAAACGATATGGAAGGACATGAATTTCAGGAAATAGTGAGATATTCAGTGTGGCTGCAATATAGAATATATAAAAAGAAGATGTGAGGAAGAAAAGCTTGATGCCAGATTGTGAGGGGCCTTGTAGAGCATATAAAGGAGTTTGGACTTAATCTTTTAGGAGATAGTAAGGAGTAACAATCATATTACTAATGTTCAAGAAAATAACTATGCAGGCATTCTGGAAGGCAGACTAGATCAGGGAATGAAGTTGACACTTTCAGGAAGCAAAGTTGATTATTTGAGATAATTATATCTGTTTCTTTCATTTCTATGGGAATCTTCCCACCTGTATTCTGCTCTATGTTTTTTTTTTTTTTTTTTTTTGGAAAACTTAGACTCACCTTTGTTATTCCCCTAATGTCTCCAAATTCCATTATTCTCCAAAGAGAAACCAATATACTAATTTTAAATGTGCCCACCACTTACCTCTAAGGACACAGACCATACTTCCTAGAATTATTAGTTACAAAAGAAATCCAGTGAAGCTATTTTCATCCTATTTTAGAAAAGTTCACTTTAAAATTCAAAAGACTATAAGAATAGAGGGTTTTGCTGTTGGGTTTTTTTGTTCGTTCATTTAAAATATCCCTTTAATGGTGTAGTGATTGTGGAAAACAGTATGGCAGCTCCTCAAAAAAAATCAAGCATAGAATTACTATATGATCCAGCAGTTCTTCTTCTGGGTATATACCCAAAAGAACTGAAAGTAGAGACTAGATATTTGTACACCCATGTTCATATCAACATTATTCACAAGAGCCAAAAGGTAGATGCAACCCAAGTGATGTCCATTCACAGATGAATAAGTAAAATATGGTATATCTACATAAGGGAATGATTTATCCTTTAAAAGGAAATAGACATCTCTCATACATACTACAACATGGATGAACCCTGCAGCCATTACACTAAGTAAAATAAGCCAGTCATAAAGGGATGAATACTCTATGATTCTGCTTAAATGAAGAACTTGGAATAGTCAAATTCAAAGACACAGAAAGTAGAATGGTGGCTGTCAGGGACTGAGGAGGGTAGAGAGTGGGCAGTTATTGTTTGGGGGAACAGAGATTCCATTCAGGAAGATAAAAAACTCCTAGAGATGGATGGTCATGATGACTGCACAACAATGTGAATACACTTAATGACAATATACTATACATTGAAAGACGGTTAAGTTGGTAAATTTAATATCAACTTTATCACGATAATTAAAGAAATCTGAGGAACAAATGAACTACTGAATGTCTGTGAGCCTATCAGGTAGAGCTACCTGGTCTGTAAGGCAAAGGCTAGATCCTATTGTAGCTGCTTCTGTTATGGGGATGTACTAGAAGATTAACAATGTCCTTTGTGTGCGTGCACGCGCACACACATACACACAGCTAGAACTGTCCTTAAAATCCTGTGTGTATATACACAGACATATATACATATACATGTGTGTACATTTTTTTAAATTTGAACTAAACTAGGTTAACATCCTATTCTACTTTAATGAAGATCAAGAAACACAATCTCTAATTTACAAAAGCAATAAACTGAACTGCATTTTGATGAAAAAAAAAAAAGCTCGCTGGTCTAGTTTTATACCAACTCCTATTTTCTGGTCCAGTTCTAACATTATCTGGCAGGGACTTTTGCAAATTCCATTTCTCACTGATTCTTAATTTTTACACTAGTCAAACAGAGTAGGACTCCTTGCTTCACCCTACACACCGATCTCACAGTGTACTGAGAAGGTAAAATAAGAAAATGAATACATGACATTACTTTTGAAATATTCAATGATTTGGAATAGATATGTTGTTTTATGAACACATGTGAAATCACTCAAAAAATTTTCAGTGTCTATTTTTCACTTTTTAATTGAGCTTTTAAACAATCTAATATGCATGTAAGTTTGGGTAAAACATTCATTCAACAAAATAAAACCCACTAGTACTCCAAGGGGTTTAAAAAAATCTGTTCAATAAGGTGATTTCAACACATGTTTACGGCAATTGGAGAAGAAAACATCTAGATCTTGTTTTCATAATTAACTAATCCATTATTAAATCCCATACAAAATATCAATAATTATAAAATGATGTTAATTAAAGTACTCAACACTCATTTAAAAAGCAAAATAAACACATGAATGTAACTTCCTTTTAAAAAGTTATTGACATTTTACGGCAAATCAGTTGTTGACTGCAGTAGTTAGAATACCCTCTTGGAAATGAGCCCAGGGACATTGTTGATATCTTAGTAAATTTTAATACTTAGAAATAACCTGTTTTAAATCAATAAGAGTTCTCACTCTGCCAGTACCGTTAATCCCCCTCCCAACACACCTTGTGCAAGCCTCTATTTTTCATAAGGAGGGATGTCTTTTTCCTCACTGTTCAAGACTTCCAACTCTTAGCAAACACTAACCTCAAGTGCTAGCCAATATTACCCTTTTCGTAAGGAAAAACAGACTTACGATATCCAGTAGGAAGACATTAAAACCCCCAATGTTTGATATCATTAACTAAAGTTCACTAAAGTTTAAGCTTATGTAAAACATCCGCAAGTATCATTATGAAATTCTTGTACAATCAGAGGCACATGTGTTGTTGTTACCACCTATTGCTATTTTTTTTTTAATTCAAAGAAGACTAGCATTCAAGAATGACCCTGAATCTGTTTTCTTTCCTTCTGTCTCCAAATCCCAGTCTTCTCCTCACCTAAGGTTACTCTCTCTTTCTTTAATTCTGCAAACCAGTATGGTAAACATCTTGTAAAATGGTCCCTCCTATTGAGACAGCTAAGTGGGAGGGGGTCCCTGGCAAAACTCCTGCCTGTTTGCGCACTGGGGTGGAGCCTGAGGAAGTTTGCACCTTTGCAAAGGGGAGGAGCCTGGCCTTTCCTTTTCCTATGTGGAACCTGGGATTCAAAAGGCAAGGCAGGAAGCACCATAGCATCGACTTCGGCCTTGTGGAGAGTCCCTGTTTACCCTTTTTTTCCTTTTCACCCAATAAAACCCTGCTTTACTCACCCTTCAAACTGTCTGCGAGCCTAAACTTTCATGGCCATGGGAAAAGGACCCCATATTTAACTGAACTAAGGAAAAGTCCTGCAACACTGTGGTTACTATAGTCTTAATTCACGTGGGAAACGTGCAACCCTCTCCCCCTTCTCTTTCTATTTATAAATTCCTTAATGCACCCAAACCTATAAATGAAATTATCTGAATTTGGAAGTTCGAATTTGATTTTGAAGAAATAAGCTCCTCTAATAGAAAGTATTTGAGTATTTAACTTCTTTATTAAATCTCTAAGCCTGATTATCATGTGTTATTTAGTCACCAGTGATCACCCAGAGAACCCAAGATCATGTGTTCTAGCACAGAACACCCTCCCTCAGCAGGTTATTTTTTAAAAAGTGGCTGTGTTCATATTTTTTACAAAGTGGCTGTATTCATTCTATCTCAGGTTTACTGCTGACACTGTAATAATGCAGATTTACTTTTCCTTCTCAGGAGCAGATCCAGTTGTAGTATCCTACATCCATTTTTCCTCCATTTTCTGTTCAGACCATCTCCAGATCAAGCTCCATCCAGACATTGAGACAGCAGTTAAGAAGGGTTGGGAAAGTGGCCTAGGGTAATCTCCTGGGGTTACCAGCAATCTGAAGAACTTAAGGTTGGCTTCAGAAAAGAGAAAAGTAGCTTACATCCAGGGAATCCCTGTACTCACAATCATACCAGGTATCTCCTACGAAAATGTCCATTCCTTCTTATCCGCTCAATAAATCTTGCTGAGGGCTTACTATATAGCAGCAAGTACCGTACTTACAAAGTTGGATATAAATGATGAACAAAACAGATACAATTTCTGTCCTCAAATGTGTTGGAAGATACAATGCTATTTCCTTGAATATGCCAAGTTCTTCCTTCCTTGAGGCCTATCACACTTGTCTAGAATAATTAACTTTTATATCTTCACCTATCTAAATCTTGTATCTCAGCTTAAATGGCCCCTTCTTGGGAAACCATTCCCTGACTCACCAATGCATCCTAGATTCCTATATTACATGATTTCACAGCACTCTGAAATTCTCTTCATAAATCTTTACTGTTAGACATTTGGGCCAACATTTGCTTAATATCTGCATTTCAAAAATAAAGTACTAGCTGGTATACTTTCTATTGAAGCAAAACATACTTTTTGTATTTTGCATTTTCTTTCCAAAACATCTTGAATCTCATCTTTCTTTTAGGTGAATATTACATTTTTAATATGAAACTAGAATTTTATGTTCTTTATATTTTATTTATAAGTTTTTTTTTTACAACTTATCCAAAGATATTCTTCCTTGTGCAAATTTTGTAATAAAATGACACAATTCTCCAACCTACTGTATTGTCTATGTGTACTATTTTTTTTTCTGTTTTAGATACTAACTAAATTTACATAAATGCCCATATTTGATATCTAGTTAGCAAACCAGGCAAGCTTATATTTCAATCCTTATTAAATATAAAACTTTAGGCTTACTTAGTCTCTACAAGCCTAGTTTCCTCATTTGTAAACTGGTTACAGTATCTCTCAAGGGTAAGAACAATCAAAGTATGCAAGGCCCCTAGCAAAAGAGCAGGCTAAATAAATGACAATTCTTTCCTCCAGGTGGGAAAAAGGCACATATTTGAGAATGTAGCCCCTATGAAATATTACACTTTACAGTAACTAATCTAATTTCCTAAAAGGGAACAAGTCTAACTTTTTTCTTCATGCGATATATTTCAGGTCAGGGGTTGACAAACTGTCGGTAAAGGGCCAGGTTATAAATACTTTAGGCTTTGTGGGCCACATACAGTCTCTGTCAATATTCTTCATTTTTGTTCTTAATAACCTACTAAAAATGTAAAAAGCATTCTCAGCTTGTAGAAAGAAAACAGCCCAATGGCTAGCGTTTGCTGACCCTCTGCTTTGAGTTCATCATTACTCATCAATTCCACCTTTACTTTTCCTACTACTTCATCTTAATACCCAACTGAACAACCACTCTCCTTACTATTTATTAAGCTTTCAGTATAACAAACACTAATTAAGTACTTGCTCATGTGTAAGGGCCTGTGAGGTAACTCACTACCTTAAAAAAAAAAAAAAAAAAACAACAAAAACAACAACACACACACACACACACACGCTACAAAACAAGTACAAATAAAGCCTTCCCAAGACTTCCTCTAGTGTCACCTTGTTCTTCCCTCTCATTTCTGAGTGTATTACTAGTAATGATTTATGCTCATGACCAGATTTCTCTTACCACAATCTTGTAATTAAGTTGGTGGTTTTAATTCCTTTGTGAGAATTTGATTAGGCTTTTTGTACCACAGAGTTATAAGTCCCCTAGTGTTCATTTTTCATTAGACTCTCTCCTTACAATTCTGAAGTAACTCACCTTCTTTTGTTCCCCGACTTCCAACACAATCTTTTCATCCTCTTTTTGTAGTTCAGTTCACCTCCCTATCCCTAATTCTCTAACTGTTTTCTTCCCCTTTTATGTATAAGCCCCAGGAAAAAAATTCTGATTTAGGTATGAGAACGAGTTTCTGTTATTGCTCTGCCTATGATGATCTGTGCATTCTTACCCTGAGCAGTGTTGTTTCCTCATCTACCATAGGGATCGAAACAGCCTATGATGCCAATCAGAGACAGTTATTAAATGCAGATGAAATAACACATGTGAAAGCTACTTATCTGTAATCTACAAAGTAAGAGAACACTAAGATCTAAATCAGACTCGATTCAAGAATTGGCTCTGCCATTTATGAGTTATTGACCATGGCCAAGTTAATTACCCCTCTAAGCCTCACTTTCCTCATCTGTAAAGACAGTAATAATACCTACTGTATCAGGTTTTGTGAGAATTCCTTAACATAATCCATGTCAAGCACTTATCATAGTGCTTAGCACATAGTTAAGGCTCAAAAATGTTAACATAATTGTTATCTGAGGGAAAGATATATTCCTATTCCAGGCAGCCACAGGCCTTGTATGTAAATTATTGGGCAGTGGTGCAAGATGGGTTATCTGAAATTGGAGGGGAAGTTATAATAGAAAATATGAATGAATGTGGCTCATAACATGCGGTAAAGTGAGAGAGCCAGAAAATGTCTGAGGTGTGTGCATGTATACTTTGTGTGTCCTAGGCAGCTCATTTTAGTTGAGTGAAATTTTCTGTGCATGCCTACTATTTCTCAGGTGAAATCACGCATAAGCAAAAGTGAAATTTGCATTATGCTCAAAGTGTTCCCTAATATCAGTCATGTAGGAACAAAAACTCCCAGTTTTCAAAACAATCATTACAGCAGAATTGACTATTTATTCTCACACTATGAACTCACGAAAAATGTTATCTGAGGTAGAACTGTAGTCACTATCTACAAAGCCTGTGTTACTCTTCAATTTCCTATCAGTCCAAAGTCTTTCCCTGGTAAGAGCTGTCCTTTACCTGTCAGTATTGAGCCACTATGCAACATGATTTAAAGCATTTCTCAGCTGTAGCCTTGATCGTTTCGTCAGCTTTCCCTGCTGGGGACAACTTGATTCAAAGAGCCATGCTACCCTTGTTTAGACTGCCAGCTGATCCCCTGTCCCCAAATGTCCATTCAAGGAAGGAATAAAATGTCTTGTAATCAGTAACACTGTCATATCATTCCATTTTTCTCAGTAACCAAATATTTATAATAAGCATGTAGTGAATGCAAGGCAACCTAGGAGAAACAAGCCAAAACCACCTCTAACCCATCATAGCAAGAGACAGTAATTCAATCAGTTAAACTCAGTCATTAGAAAGGGAGTAAAATATAACACATGTAAACATAAATATAACAGAAGATGGAACACAAAACACCCTAAGAAAATGCAGAAAGAAGAAGGGGAGACCAGGAAAAATTTAATGGCAGTCATCAGTAAACCTTAAGGATGAGGTAGATTTTGAATATGAGGGAGAGACTTTCTAATTACACCATGTGTCAAGAAAAAGAGGCAGGAGTGGAAACTGTAAAAGAAGCAGCTTAGGCCATATATTAAGATATATGACTCAAAAGATAAGTTACACACTAGACATTAAATTTCTTATAATGGGAAGCGGGAAATCTACTGACAATTTTTAGCTAGAAGAATGTAGCATGAATTACGAATGGGCAAAGGGAGCCCAGTTGGCTTTTAGAATCCAGGCTTTGAATAAGTTCAGAGAATTGAGTCTTTGGAATGCTAGGCCAGAGCAGCAGAAGGGCTTTCCCCACCCACAATCCCAGGCTTTGTGTCCAAGATTGATATTCACGGCTCTGCTTAATGCAGTGGTCCCCAACCTTTTCGGCACCAGGGACTGGTTTCATGGAAGACAATTTTTCCAAGGCAGGAGTAGGGGGGTTGGGGGATGGATCAGAATGAAACTGTTCCCCTTCAGGTCATCAGGCATTAGTTAGATTGTCAAAAGGAACACACAACCTAGATCCCTCACATGTGCAGTTCACAATGGGGTTCGACTCCTGTGAGAATCTAATGACGTTGCTGATCTGACAGTAGGTAGAGCTCAGGCAGTGATGCTTGCTGGCCTACTGCTCACCTCCTGCTGTGCAGCCTAGTTCCTAAAAGGCTGCCAACCGGTACTGAAACACGGCCCAGGGGTTGGGGGACCCCTGGCTTAAGGGATACTAACTATGTCATTTGGTCTGGCCAATTGTATAAACGGTGAAATAAAGAAAAATTACTTGCATAATGAGGAAAAGTATTTTTTAGAAACAAGGAAGACAAAGAATCAAATGGAATCTAATACTACAGTAATAATGAGATGTCAGAGAATTGTTACCAGAGCATCAAATCTAGTGATTAGAGTAACATAATTGGCAAAGTTAAATAATATTGCTCTAAATTACAACTAAATATCTGACACAAAGAATTTTTAATAATCAAGAAAATCCACACAAATGTTCCTAAAACCAAGCTCTTGAACAAATGTTGATACAAAATCTAAGACAAGCTTAAGAAACAAGAAACTCACATTTCATTCAGCTCAGATCTTACATTATCAAGTACAGAGAGACAATATTTCACAAACTGCTTTTGCATTTTAGAAAAGATATTGAGCATTAAAACTACCACAAGTTTCTTCTAACCAAATTAACAAACCTAGTTAATATACTTTGTACACACCATCCTGTATCAAAATGCCACAAATTTAACTGAAGTATAATTTCTTCATGTAGCTGGAAAGTCAATTTTTAAGTGCTTACATGTCAAATTAAACAAGTGAAAATACATACACAAACTTAAACTCTAAAAAACAAGAAATTTTAAAATACTGAACTGCTTACATTAGAAATATCCTATATGTTAAATGATCAAAAGACCATATGATAACCTACCTCATTATATTCTCTTCACAAAATATTTATACAATTCAACTAAGCTGTTATTTTAAAAGGCTAGAATTTTTTTTTAAGCAGTCTCGCTCTGTCGCCCTGGCTGGAGTGTAATGGCACAATCACAGCTCACTGCAGTCTCAGTCACCTAGGATCAAGCCATCCTTCTTGCCTTAGTCTCTTGAGTAGCTGGGACTATAGGCATGCACCACCATGCCAAGCTAATTTGTTTTTTGTTTTTTGGGGTTTTTTTGGTAGAGACAAGGTCTCACTGTGATGCCCAGGCTGGCCTTGAACTCCTGGGTTCAAGTAATCCTCCCACCTCAGCCTCCCAAAGTGCTGGGATTACAGGCATAAGTAACAGAACCTGGCCAAAAGTCTAAAGTGTAATGAGTTCGTTTTTGTCACCTTAAAACACCAAGGTTCACGCTTACCTTGATGATTCAATGAGAAATGACATCACTGAAAAGTAAACTAAAAAGGAGACTTCTCTATACAATTTCTGTCAGAACTATTTACATAGAAATGAGACTAAGCAGCATTATCTCTTCCATAGTCATTTCCTCTTATATACAATTTGTTTAAGTTAAATTGAAAAAAAAATTGTTTCCAAGTCTAGTTGCTGAAAAACGGAAACCTCTTTTATAACTCAAGGTACGGCAGACACAAGGGTATCTTACTAAAGGTGTGGACAGGTGGATCAGGGAACAAAATATTTCACATACCATTCCAAGAACATATATGGAGATTTATACTCCACATTAATACTGCCATTTGCCTTAGAGTTTGGCCCCTAAAACTGACCAAAGCTTTATAGCAAGGGTAAGAATACACCAGGCCATAAGCATCTTGAGGAACCTCACCTATTTATGCTACAAAAAAAGCTGTATACAATATTTCTGTGGGTAGTTAAAATTTGTGTAAATTGATAATACTCTTTACAGCATAGAAGGGTCTTAAGAAATAATAGAGACATTAAAAGAAAATCAACACATCCAAGAATGTATTTCAAAAAAGGATCAAAACAGCCATAACCATGGCACCTAAACTCAAGAACCTACTACATTTCCCAAGACCAAAACAGTGACTTAACCAGTTATTTACTTTTGCTTTCTCTCTAGTCTGTGGTACAATGTTATTAGCTCTTATTTGTTTTTAAATAGCCCTGCACTTAATTACTAGTAACAGAATAACAAAAAAGTTCCTTCTGAGTAAGATTAAATGTAACAAATCAATAAGAACTGCTTACAGATCTTTATATATCATACATTATATGTTTGTCACTAACTCAAGTTTGATATTTAAAACATCATAATTACAAAATTGAATATTTTGAAAGAGCTGTTTCTTAAAAGCTTCCATTAATTGACTATTTAAACATTTACAAGTTCCATTAATACACATGGGCTTTAAAAAAAAAACTTTAAATACACATATTCAACTGCATTTTAGGTCCCAAGCAAAATGTTTACACAGAAATTTGGCAGTGTTAAATCTGTGGACTCAAAGCCAATAACAACCTAAGAAGTCTAAACCCGGTTAATAAGCAAATTTTCATAGTACAACTAACATTGTATAAACAATCCAAAACAGTTAATATTTAAAAGATAATCAATGTTTTGCATATAAGGTTAAGTTCAAAGTAATTTTTTTAAACATTTGATATATTATGCCCATGGATTCCCAGTTTGTAATACTCAACAGACCTCTTCTTAGCTATAATACGAGGGGAAAAATTATTCTCTTAAACACCATGACCTAAAGGAAAGAAATCCTTTGAATCTCCACCTCTGTAAGCCAGAAGACAGGAAGCAAGACCCTGTGGAGACTGGGTTACCACTAATTTCACCAAGTTCAGAATCCACTTGGAATACCAAATGGGAAGTTAAAAAGCAATCAAAAGGCTTACGTGGACTAAAAGTTATTGCTACATGTTTCAAGGTCTACAAATACCCTTTATAATAATGATGCCTTTGAGAGCCCTCCTTAGCAAAGAAAATATTAACAAACTCAAACTCACCTACCCACACAGTCCAGGAAATACTCCTCTAAGCAATCGTCCAGGCAATACTGAGAGGCCATTCCGCTCAGTTTACTTATGTGCCAAGTGACCTTTGGCACAGCACCAGAAAGGGTGGGACTCTAAGCGTCAGTTTCGGCATTGTACTGTACAGAACACAATTTCTGATTTGGTTTCTCTAGGGCGTTAACTAAGATTTCCTCCTCTTGTTAAGTAAGTAAACGTAGCTACTACTACACTTCCAACTCTTGCCTAAGATGATTTTTTTTTTTAAGTTTTAAGTGGTGCAAATAATACTGGCTAGCATTGACTGAAAGCTTACTGTGTGGTCTAAATTAACGCTATATAGATAGACACCATTACTACTCCCATTTTAGAGAGGTTAATAAGTAACTTACAGGAATTCCAGATACATAAATACAGTCAACTGAGCTCATGAAGACTTCCCACTATAGACACTAAGAAAAGAAGAAAATAAGTGTAACAAAATTAAATACATAGCTTTACTTGCAATAAAGATAATTCCCTGATGCCAAACCAAAGCCAGAACCGATGGCCCAAATGGTAAGCACAAAAGCATACACTGTCAGCTGTGGCCAACACTGGAGCTATAGGGATAATCACTGGAGTCTCTTTAGCACTTAAGTGTAGATTGAAATTGGTAACAAGATGCCCCTTGAAGGAGAAAGAACGGAAGAAAGTGCTCCCTCAAGAGAGAAAGAGCACTCTGCTGGATTTCCAGCCCCATTAAACCTTTACAACTCTAAAGCAGTCCTGATACTTATGCAGGGACAGAAGGGGAGGCCCTGGGCACACATGAGGTATAATATTGGTACTGAGATTCTTCCAGAAAACCAGGGCTGTCTTCAAAGGTCTAGCCTCATAGTTAAAAAGTGGTGGTGGGGTCAGAGGAGGAGAAATTCACTCATAGTCATATTAAGACTTCAAGGGAGCTTGTCTCTGAGAATCTGGGTGAAGAGGACAGGGGAAATGCTATAAATGCTGTAAGAAAATAAAATCCTAAACCTATGGCACAACAGTTTTGAAATTTGAATCTTATTTGTATGAGAATCTCCTTGGTAAAAAAATTAAGAATCTCCAATCTAAGGAATTAGGTCCTGGGCCAGTGAAATCTCTAAAGTATCTAGAAGAAACAAACACAAAACTATTTTAAAGTGATGATAGATAAACAAGGCCCCATGGGATTTCTTTAGGTAGAAAAACCAAACCAAACCAAAACCAAACAAAAAACAATCCCCACTGAAGATGAGCTTATAAATTTAGAGATTATAAAATATGTGAGAAAATGATTTACTGTGATTATTAACAAATATGCCAAACAGAAAATTGAGTGCTCAACTAATTTTTAACATGAAGACACCAAAAAAGTATATTTAAATTATTAAAGAAATGGAGAAAGAAAACAGAGCCTATAAAGGACATAAAACTAAAAAATCTGTATGTTTTATAAAACCAAATTATATTTGCATAAAGATATGGCACAGGCTGAGTACGGTGGCTCACACCTGTAATCTCGGCTCTTTAAGAGGCCAAGGTGGGAGGATCCCTTAAGTCCAGGAAGTCAAGAGCAGCCTGGGCAACATACCAAGATCCCATCTCCACAAAAAATTCAGCAATCAGCCAAGCGTGGTGGTGCACACCAGCAGCCCTAGCTGCTCACGAGGCTGAGGCAGGAGGACTGCTTGAGCCCAGGAGTGAGCTATGATCACGCTACTGTATTCCAGCCTGTGTGACTGAGCAGGACCCATCTCTTGAACCCATTTCTTATTTGGAATAAAAAAGTGCTGCTTGTTGCCAGTGCAGTATTCTTGGGGCAAACGGGAAATGGGTTAAAAAAAAAAAAAGAAGTAGTACATTCTCCGTATACTGCACTGAGTTGTCATCAGGTTTCTATAACTTTAAAAGGGAAAAGCATCACTATAAATAGAATTTTAAAAATGTATTTAGAAAACCAATAGTCAATGTCAGAAGTCAATTGTCTGGCAGAACCTATTCTACATCCACTTTTGTTCTCTACCATCTCTCAAGCTCCTGACCACTGTATGTTGCAACTCCTTATTCCTGAAAATTCTGACCCATTCCCTGGGCCATTCCTTCCCATCTCTAGCATCTCTGCAAAAAAAGATTGAATGGAAACGGTGACATGCCACCCACATCTCCTTTCAGGACTGAAGGACTGATTCCCCAACTGCTGCGGTGCTGCCTGCAGACAACCTTCAACTGTCAGCTCTTTCAGGATGGCCTCACCTCACCCAGTATCACACTCCCTTCCCAGGGAAGCCCACAACCAAAGATTGGTTGACATGTGGAAGACAAAGCCTTAGTCCTCTTTCTCCAACTGGGGACAACGGTGAGGAGACATCTCACTGTACCCAGCCTGTGCCATTAGAGCACCCCACACAGGGTCAGATCTTATTTGAGACTACACGGCAGCCCAACATCCCCCTTGGCCCAACAGTGTTTCCTTCCTTCCCTTCATCCACAGTGGCTGACCCAAGAGCACTTTCTTTTTTTTCTTTTCTTTTTTTTTTGTGGGGGATGGAGTTTCACTCTGCTGCCCAGGCTGGAGCGCAGTGGCACAATCTTGGTTCACTGCAGCCTCCGCCTCCTGGGTTCAAGTGATTCTCCTGCCTCAGCCTCTCGAATAGCTGGGACTACAGGTGTGCGCCACTATGCCTGGTTACTTTTTTGTGTTTTTAATAGAGATGGGGTTTCACCATGTTGACCAGGCTGGTCTCGAAATGCTGACCTCAGGTGATCTGCTGGTCTCAGCCTCTCAAAGTGCTGTGATTACAGGCATGAGCCACCACGCCTGGCCCCCAACGCTTCCTAATAAACTTTCCGGAACACTAATTTCCATCTCATAATCTGCTTTCTGGGGAACCCAAACTGCAACAGAAGGACATTAGGGAAACCAACCAACCAACAAACAAACAAACATGGCAGGACACTGAAACTGAAGGGTGTAAGAAGAGGATAATAATATTAAGTCTTAAAACCAATGGAGAGAACAGCAGAAAGTACTAATATAATTTCTGTGGTGAGAAAATCAGTATTAAAAGTAGCAGGAAGAAAACCCTCCAAAATGAAGAATGTAATCAAAATAAACACTATAATCATAAAATTCCAACCCAACATTTCAAGGTATCACTAAACTTGAGACCTGAAAGAAATCTGAGAGTGTCAATTCCAATCCCTGTCATTTTTAAGATACTGTCTCTTAAAAATGGTCCATAGGTCTGCCAAATGTCAAAAAATGTTGCTGCTTGGAAACAGACAGTTTCCTAATAATAAGTTAACAGGTACAGTTAATACCCTGCTGTTAAACAAAATTCTGATATACCTTTGGCTCCTGAATTATCTATCAGTAAAGATGTTAATGAAGTCTTACAAAAGGCTAATCCGGCACAGGCTGATATATGGCAAATCATTGTCCAAATATTAATTTTAAAAATGGCATGGACTGTAAACCATCCATAGTCATTCATATACATACACAGGATATCAATGATGTGGGGCAATTCTAAGCAAAGCTTATGAAGTATTTGCTGATTCCTTCAGTTTTCTACTATAGGGCAGTTTACCAGAAATAGTCACATGAAATATTATATATTTGGAATGTGACAGATTTGGTTACTGTACTTTTTCCCAAAGCTCTTGAAGGAAGCTGGAAATTGCACACACACACACGTCTTTACTGGTAACCTTGCCCTATATTCCCATACTTTGTAACTACAAATATAGAGGCAGACAAAATAGGCTGTAACATAATCTGTCAGCTAAGATCATCAGATCCAAAATGATGTGAGGTCACTTACATAATACATTAGGACAACCAAGCAGAATCGATCAACAATGTCACAATCCATTCATCTTGGAAGTATCAGCAAAATTTCACTTTCAGTTCCTGTATTGTTCAACCCCAATTCCTCATCGGTCCTTCATTCCTTCTTCTCATAAGATCCACTTTCTGCTTTGTCTTCTCTAAACCAATCCTTCTTCTCCTAACTTTAATACCTTTTTCAGTGGGGGTAAGAAACCCAAAAGAAGTTTCTAAAGAAACACTCTAAACTACATATTGTCAAATTTCAATTACATACATGCTAAGCTAGTTCAATTCATATGGATAGAATGACTAACCAAATGCTTTAACAACTTACCTGGAGAGGGACAGTAGATATAATATGACTCATCTTTGGGAGAATCATATCTAACTACAATTATAGTCATGCAAAAGGACAAACGTGCATGGCATGTAAATGACAGGAATTTGTTAAAATATTCAATGAGTCAGTATGGGTTGAAGCTATTGTTTGGCTATAGAGCTAGGATTAAAGGTAGAAAAAACGAAAAAAGGGGGCCAGGCACAGTGGCTCACGCCTGTAATCATGGCACTTTGGGAGGCCGAGGCGAGTGGATCACCTGAGGTCAGGAGTTCAAGGGGCAACATGGTGAAACCCCGTCTCTACTAAAAATACAAAAATCAGCTGGGCGCGGTGGCACGTGCCTGTAATCCCAGCTACTTGGGAGGTGGAGGCAGCAGAATCGCTTAAGCCCGGGAGGCAGAAGTTGCAGTGAGCAGAGATCGCACCATTGTACTTCAGCCTGGGTGACAGCACGAGACTCCGTCTCAAAAAAAAGAAAAAACAAAGAAAAAAACAAAAATGAAATGGACACTTCTTGGCGTGAATAAATATAAATAGCAGGACCAATAGTATACATTCTTTCCATAAGTTATTTAGAAGAGTGAGACCATAAATTAAGTGTACAGATGGCATTAGTAGTCTAAGTTAGGAAAATATTGATTTGAGAAAGATGAACTGCAAAATTATGTAACAGGGAATATAAATGAACAAAATGGTAGTTTTGCCTTAAATTGGCAATGTTTAGGAATGCATTAAGGGAAACACCACACACATTAATTTGATTATGGATTTTAAACATCATTTTCAACCTAGAAATCACTGTATAGCTCCAATAAGACACGATCTTATTTGGCAATTTCAGTTAAAAAGCCAGCAAGACACAAAACAATTGGGGGAAAAAGTGATTTCTCATTTCCATTCATGTCCTATAACTAAAGATTAGTTGTAAAGTGTCAAGACCTCAGTACAAGGAAACCAAAAGCTTGTGTTTGTGCACCAAGTCTGCCACTTAATAGCTCTATAACCTTTGGTGAGTAACTTAACCTCTCTCAGCCTCCACTTCCTCACCTGTAAAATGAGACCAGTGAGACCAATTTGTACAGTCTCATTCAGATCCAATACCCTGGAATATTTTCCTAACTCAAATTTAAAAGGAGAAAACCTATTTAATTAGATTTTGGCTAGAAGACAGTAACTAGCAGTTTTACACTTTTCAACATAAAATTTCTGAAAAAAGAAATAACCAAATAGTCACAAAACCTAATGACGAATCAGGAAAAATTATGAATCACTATGAGGACATCTGCAAATTCACCTTACAAATTGTGAAGTAACAATATTTACAGAGCCTCCCATTTCTGTTGACACTTTCCCATTTAAATACAGAATTCTGCTAAAACACAATAGGTACAAAGAATTAAAGCAGGGAAAATGAAAGCTTTTGGCATGTAGTATCAATATTTCCCATAATTATTAAGATTTTACTTAGACTTTCCTCATTTCACCTGGCTCAAATGGAACTCCCATCCTCTGTAATTAGCTTGCTGAGTGCATATCAAGAGTCTCATATTCTACCAAATGAGCTAGCTGGACATGTTGGTGAATGCATATCAAAAGAATTGTCTAGAAGGTCCTTGTAAAACAGCATTTTTAAACTTACAATGTTGTCCTCAAAGCCTGTCCTTTCCACAAAAAGTTAAACTCTGAAAAACAAAATGACAGGACTACTTCAGCTTATTCAAAACATGAGCGCTTCTGGGTTCTTAAGTGCCATTTAGAAAGGAAAAAAAAAAAAAAGGCATTTCTTATACAAGTATCAATCCTTTCCGGAGTATTTTACCTTAACTCTGAAATACTGTCGGGAAATTATCACATTAGCTAGGTAGCGAGACTTAACCTCTCCTACCTGTAATCATGTGCTATATAGCAATGGGAAGGAAGCGAGGAAGGAAGGAAGAGAAAGAGGCAAATCAGTAAATACAAAGAAGGAACTGTGAATGCTGACAAGGTGTCCTCTTATCAAAAAATCCAGGGAAATGCCCAAGTTTAATTCCAAACGATGTACCTATTGAAACACTGCAAAACATCATCATATATATGTACATATACACAGATATAAACATACATATATATACATACATACATACTTACATATAAGTTAATTACTGAGTAAGCAGCCTTGACAAGTCAGGAAGCTTTACAATACACAGAATAAAAATGCCTGTTTTCTGAGTAGCAGTTTAGAAAAAGCTGTGCAAATGGTTGTTAAAATGATATAGCGTATGTCATCCTTCCTTTAAAAGTAAAACCTGCAATTAAATTTGCACATCAAATGATCCTTGAAGCTTGTATGTTACCAGTAAATAGGAGTGACAGAAGCGGCTTGAAAGCAGACAAGCCGTGTCAGTGACACATAACAGAAATGCAGTCATATAAAGAGACGATATTACAGCAACACATGATCTGAAGCTGAATGCCACCAAGATACACCTATATTACATTGCTAGAGGATATATCAGTTTTTAAAATGGTTTAATTTCTTTGAATATCACTGGACTAGAGTAGGCCCAGGTGGCAGAATTTAGTTAGGGCCTTCGACTGAAAATTGTTAATGCAGTCAAGGTTTACCCTGGCTGAGCAAAATATGAAGGATCCCTTTCAAGTTTATTTTCAACTGATAAAATGCTTATTCTCCTAACCCGTTCTTAACCTTTATTTAGATTATAGTTTAAGACCTCTTAATTACAATTCTAAAAATGGTATCTAATCCCCTTCTATTTTTGACATGGGGCTATGAAAAACAGATTAAACCAACTATGTCAAGAGGTGGCATGTTATGGCCAAAAAGCCATGGATTTGAAATCTAAACCTTAATTATTTTCCTGGCTATACAATTTAGTGTTATGTGACAAACAAATCATCAGTATTGGCAGTAGAACACAGTTGTAAAGAATTCAGGTTCATGTACAAAACAGGCTCATATCCCAACTTCAAACTTTAAGGCTATACAACTTTGACCACATTACTAAATCTGTTTGCTTACCTATAAAATGAAAATAAGAGTATCTTCTTCACATATTATTTTCAAATAATATACGAAAAGATCATAGCATAGTACCTGATTAACTATAAGTAATAGATGGTAGATTTAAAAAAATCACATCTGAGTTTTCTCTTCTAAATAATTCAAATATTTCCCCCTTGCTAGATAACACTTGGGATCAGATGAGGTAAGATAAATTGTAACTTCTTTTTTTAAGAGATAAAGTCTTCCTATGTTGCCTAGGCTAGACTTGAACCCCTGGGCTAAAGCAATCCTTCTGCCTCAGCCTCCTGAGTAGCTGGGATTACAGACGTGCCATTATGCCCAACTAGAACTCTTCTTTACTCCAGGGTGACTAAGAACATAATGGTCACACTACTGATATAACCAAAGCATACTGCAAAAGAGGTTCATTGACAGTCACATTCTGCTAAGTGTTACAAATAATCACACACTTAGTGCTCATAAAATTGGGTGTTCCTTAAATCTGGTCATGTTATTTACTTAGAATGCTTCAGTGTTGTCTGAATGCCGTTATAGCAAAATCAAAACCTCTTACTGTCACCTAAAAGCCCTTTTAGCATCTGTCCCCTGCCTCACTTTTCAGCTTTGTCTCTTTCCATTGCCTCCTTACTCACTTTGGCCCAGCCCTGGACTCCCTGGGCATGTTGCTCCCTCTGCCTGAAACTCAAGTTTTCCATTCCTTAGCAATTCTCATCCTTTAAGCCTGTTTATCTACCTACCACTTGCTCAGAGAAGCACACCCAGATATTTAAAGTGCTGTATGAGATTATCTATCCCCAGACCTAACCCACCCTCTTGCATTAATCTCTGTGTGAGGACATTTTTTATTTTCTCCTGACCACTTACTACAGTAGGTGATGTTGCATGTCATTTATTTTTGCCCTATCTGTCCCATTAGAATATATACTTTTTGAGGGCAAGGGCCAGCCTTTGTTTACCACTGTATCCCCAGCACTTAGTACAATAGTTCGCACATAATAGGTAAAGGCAATCAAAAATATGTCCACATATACTCAAAGTGAAAAGAAAGCAAGAAAATACTATAACACAAATACCACAACAGAGTGACTCAAACTTTTCCCATTCACAATCTGTAGGAAACCACCCCACCCATGTCTGTAATACACAGTCATATGCCATTCCCCACTCACAAAAATAAACCTAGCACATACCAAATAGTTTTTTAATTGACAAATAAAACCAAATAGATTTTTTTAACTCCAGTAGCTTATCTCCAAACTGTTTTCCTAGATGTAATGAGGGAAAGAAAGCAATGCTGGAAAAACTACATTATACTCAACTAAAAGAACGAGGTTCGTGGAGTTCAACAAAAAAAAGTAACCGTCTGGAAGCAGCCAGTTCTGTGAACCAATAGACAGAAAATTTCATCTCCAAACCCTCAAGCAGCTCTCCAGTTAGAAGGCACACTGCTCTACATCTCAGCCCATCAGTTTTCCTCCTTTGGAATAGTACATTTTATCCTCCATTTCTTGTGAAAGACAACAATCTTGTTTGCCTTTGTCTTGTGCATCAGGTTAAAAGGATTTTCCTGAAAACTTAAAAGTAATAAAAGCACACTTTACTACAACAAATAGAAAGAAGTGCCTGCAGGATTTCTAGTGTTTCATCCAGCACCAAATATCAGACTTTTTTATTTTTTATTATATTTTACAAATATTATTTCTGATCATAAAAGTAAACCCATGGCAGAAAGTTAAAACATTCAAAAATATTTTAAGAACAAAAATCATGAGTCATCCTACTAGCCAGAGATAAATGCTTTCACATTTTATATATTTTTCTAGTGTTTTTTTTTTAATGCATACATACTTTTTTTTCCAAAGGGGGCTACTGTCTGTATGGTTTTATAACCTTTTAACTCAAAGTATCCTGAGAAGTCACAACAAAAAGACCATCGCACTATGATTTCTCATTGAAGACTTCTACATCAGGGGTGTCCAATCTTTTGGATTCCTTGGGCTACAATAGAAGAAGAATTGTCTTGAGCCACACAGAAAATACACTAACGATAGCTGATGAGCTACCAAAAAAAAAAAAAAAAGCAAGAAAAAATCATAACATTTTAAGAAAGTTTATAAATTTGTGTTGGGCCGTGCTCAAAGCTGTCCTGGGCCTCGGGTTGGACAAGCTTGTTCTACAGCCTATTTAAAACAGTTACCCCCCACCAAAAAAAAATTATGTAACTAATCTTTCCTTGAGCAGTTACATTGCTAATATTTATCATAAAAATCTGCAACTAAAAAATAAAAGACAATCTAAAACTGCCATCCTTGAACATAAATCTTTATGCCTATTCCAGCATGTTGTCTTAATATAAAATTCTAAAGAAGATGCTATGTAAAAGGATACGCCCATCTCTACATTATTAATACACTGTCCAAATTTCCCTCCAGTGATGTTACGCCAACTTAGTGCATTCAGACTGCTATAGCAAAAATGCCCTATGCTGGGTAATTTGTTTAAAAAACCCAGAAATTTATTTCTCATAGCAACAAAGGCTGAAAAGTGCAAAATCAAAGCGCCAGCAGATTCAGTGTCTGGTGAGGACTTGCTCTCTGCTTCAAAGATGGCACCTTTGTGTCTTCACATGGCAGAAGGGGCAAACAGTTCCTTCTCATCTCTTTTACAAAGGCACAAATCTCATTCATGAGGGCTCTCTATGACTTAATCACCTTCCAAAAGGCCCCATCTCTTAATACTATCACATTGAAGATTAGGTTTCAAATATGAATTATGGAGCGATACATTCAGACCATAGCACCCAGCCACCAGTAGAATTTTTTTTCTGTTCTCTTACACTCTCACCAAAACACTGGATATCACTTGTTTTAAAAAACAAAACAAACAAAAAAAAAACCAAAAAAACATTTTTCAAGGCTGGCACAGTGGCTCATGTCTATAATCCCAGAATTTTGGGAGGCTGCAGGGGATGCATCGCTTGAACCCAGGAGTTCGAGACCAGCCTGGTCAACATGGTGAAATCCCATCTCTACAAAAAATACAAAAACTTAGCTGAGCATGGTGACACACACCTGTAGCTTCAGCTACCTGGAAGGCTGCTGTGGGAGAATCACTTGAGCCTGGGAGGTAAAAGTTGCAGTGAGTCGTGATTGTGCCACTGCACTCCAGCCTGAGCAACTGAGTGAGACCTTGTCTCAAAAAAAAAAAAAAACAAAACAAAACAAAAAAAAAACTTTTTCAATCTGATAGAGGAAAAAATTACTATTTCTTTGCTTAGTAATGATGTTACCCTTTCTTTAAAACCATTTCTCTTAAAGTTTTCGATGTTTTCTTGCTGATTTTTCATCTTTTTCCTTTTAGATCAATAGGAATCATTTGTTAGTCATCAGTGTGGGTTTTTCATTGTATATGTATAAGGTATAAATATGCATAATATTTTTCCTCAAGACCAAAATATACACACATCTTGGATTTATGTTTTCAGTGTCAAGTTCTAAGTTAAAAAATTAATGTAGACCTATTCTATATCTACACTTCAAAAAAGGTTATAGATTATGTCTTTCTGTATTATCGATAACATCCTTAAGTTAAAAACCACATCTGTTTATCTTTTTATAAATCTCATGAAGTGGTAATCCTTTCTGTATACCTCCATAGATTATTCTAATTATACTTAATCCAAAACCAAAAGTTTTTGATCAACTTTCAAGTAAAGTCATTTTACACTTTACTTGAAAGTACAAGAAGATGAAATTTACCCATTAACCTCATGCTACCTCTCAAATCCCAGAAGATCACCTTAATTTTTACTGCAAATACAGAATTAAGTTTGAAGATAACCAACAGGTTAACTATACTTGTACAAAAGCACCATTACATCATTTATATAGAGACATCTGTCATTATTCTTTATCTTTTATTGACTTTGAATATGCTAGTATTCATTGACTTAACAGAAAAATTCTGTGGCTTCTTAATATGAAATCAAAACATCACCTTTGGGTCAGTGAATCCTAAGATTTATGAACTTTCAGAATTTTCATCTCAGGCCCCCAGGATAAACTGTGTACTTTATGCATAACGTATGTGTCAAATGTCACCAAAAAGTCTGCTTTCAAAGACTTCAACATTAGGTAAACATGAGACTTAGATCCAGAAAGAAGAAGTAGCTTTTCTGAATATGAATAAAGTTTATCAAAGTTTTCTGTGTTGTCAAATCATAGAAATTAATTCAAATCAGCTCTAATTGTATTTCAAATTTTGGCTATTATGGTATAATAAGTACATATTAAATAGTCACTTTGTGTGAGTCTTATGTATTGATAGTTTAGAAAGACATATGATATACATAAGTATATCTCCCACAAAAATTATCTTGGCATTGCTCTATTTCGTAAGGGAGACTGTTTACAGACATCTCAATATCTGCAAGTATGGATATCACTTTACTTTTAAAATTTTTCAATCTCTGATATGGTTTGGCTATGTCCCTACCCAAATCTCATCTTGAACTGTAGCTCCCATAATTCCCACGTGTCATGGGAGGAACTTGGTGGGAAATAACTGAATCATGGGATAGTTTCCTCCATACTGTTTTCATGGTAGTGAATAAATCTCAAGAGATCTGAAAGTTTTATAAGGGGTTTTCCCTTTCACTTGGCTCTCATTCTCTCTTGCCTGTCACCATGTAAGACATGCCTTTTACCCTCTGCCATGATTGTGAGGCCTCCCCAGCCGCATGGAACTATGAGTCCATTTAACCTCTTTTTCTTTATAAATTACCCAGTCTTAGGTATGTCTTTATCAGCAGTGTGAAAACAGACTAATACAATCTCCAAACTTCTTTTCTCCTAAAACTTAAAATAGCATACAATGAATGAAAATAATGAGTCTTTAGTTCACTTTGTCATTTTGAATTATTTCACAATGAAAAGAATTCAACATCCACAAATCACTCACTCCTAGGTATCTTGTTAAGAAAAAAAAAAAAAATGGACTTTCTTATTCAAGGTAAATGTCATTCTGCATTCCAGTAGGATACCACAAGTCCACAGGTCTGTGTCAATAAACCAGAATAAGCCAGCAAATCTGACACTTACCTGCTAGATAACTGAAGCAATTTCTACTCGTTTATGGGGACTGCCAAGAATTTTAGCAGCAACGTGCTTTATCTCATACCACTAACTGTGTATCACCTGAAATCACTCTCAGAGATCTCAGGAAAAGCCAGGTAGCTGATGCAGTGGCTCACACCTGTAATCCCAGCTACTTGGGAGGCTGAGGCAGGAGGATCACTTGAGCAGGAGGACTGAACAGGAATTCAAATCCAGCCTGGGCAATAAGTGATATCCTGTCTCAAAAAAAAAGAAAGAAAAAAAACCAAGAAAAATCTGTGCGGGTGTGCACACACATTTTGCAGTTTACACAGCACTTCATTTATACTATCCTGCCTAATTCTCAAACCTTTGTTACCTTATGAAAAATTCTAAAATAGGGTAACACAATGGGTCTTCATTATATGGTGATTCACTCACCACCACAGTATCAACTTTGAACATCAGACCTGCAAAGATCTCATTATTTCATTAAAAGAATCCTGATTCGGCCGGGCGTGGTGGCTCACGCCTGTAATCCCAGCACTTTGGGAGGCCGAGACGGGCGGATCACAAGGTCAGGAGATCGAGACCATCTGGCTAACACGGTGAAACCCCGTCTCTACTAAAAAATACGAAAAATTAGCCGGGCGCAGTGGCGGGCGCCTGTAGTCCCAGCTACTCGGGAGGCTGAGGCAGGAGAATGGCGTCAACCCGGGAGGCGGAGCTTGCAGTGAGCCAAGATCGCGCCACTGCACTCCAGCCTGGGCGACAGAGCGAGACTCCGTCTCAAAAAAAAAAAAAAAAAAAAAAAAAAAAGAATCCTGATTCATCATCATCAAATAACAGAAATGAAAAAAAAGATGGAAAAATATGAATTTTAAAAATTTACAAGCTCTGTCAACATACAAGTTTTATTTTATATTTATCAGATGTGTCTTAATATTTGTTGAAATTTGTCTCACATCAGTAGGCTGATTGATTGGTTCAAAAACGAGATGCCGAATTTGGCCTTTAGGTTTATCTGTATTACATACAAAAGTATAGATACACATATTAAAAGCATACACATACCACATGCATACACTGAACAGCATAAACACTGAACAAAACATAAATCTAATTAAAAAATCATACTTAAATATAAGATCAGAAGACTTTAATATGATGGCTAGTTATTAGTCACTCATGAAAACTGAATAGACAGAAAAATTTAAGGAAGCAAATTGCCACTTCTCCTCCAGTAAGGCTTTGTGGGGAGCTGATATCTGAAGATTATTTCACAAGAGAAATTAAAGAGCTGACAAAGGAAGAAGGATTGGGTGCCTTTTTTTCAGATGAAGGACATGTTGAGGAACAAAGATTACAAGCAGGAAAGCAGCAAGAAACAAGAGGGATAATTACACTGTCAAGAGTGACAGAGTGATGGGATTTACCGAGGGGGCTGGAAATCTCAGACTCATCTGTGGGATATAAAATTTAGTCTCTGTGGTTGGCAAGGAAGAAAATCTTAAAAACAAATCCCTGAAGAGGATAGCACTGGCTCAGCAGAGTTCAAATATCTGCCAAAGTCCAGGTAGAAGGACTAGAACAAAAGCTCTGTAGTGATACATGCCAGGTAGTTATAAAAAACGGTCAAGAGAGGGGGTCAGATTTTGTGAAAAAGCCTGATGTCTGTGTGGCGACAGCAAAAAATGAAGATACACACTTATATACATACACATGGAATGCTTTCTTGCCAGAGATATTAGTCATAGAGCGGGCATTACTTAAAATAGTGAGATGGCAAAAAGGCAAATTTTGAAGTGATAATCTGTAGCTTTATTATTCTTAACTTGGTCTGAGCTGGTAATTAGCTAATCTGTTCCTGCTTTGCCTCCTGAAAGAATGAATAAAGATTTCCTGAGTGTCTAGTATGGAGTGTGTACTATATTAGGGATAAATGAAATCATACAGTCATCCTAGAAGCAGAAATGATTACTCCAGTTTCATTAGTGATGTAGAAGGGAAAGAGAGGAAAATCTAATTCAGGCTAATTATATAGAAAAGCTATTTTCATTACTGAAAGTTATGAGTTAGAAAAGACACAGCATAACCAGAACTGTACTAATTTAAACCTTGTTGCATATGACAACTTAGATTTAAATTGTTAAACAGTTAAGAATGACTACGATTCAGTGAGCGGTATTTTTTCAGGGTCTGAAATTCACTAGCTCTCTGAAACCATCATTCCACTCAGGAAATTTTATGAATTTGTTTAGTTAAATCTAAGTTAAGTACAAGTAACTATGGTTTTACTGTTTAAATTTTTTACAAAGCCTGGGTACCTGGGGTTCTGATTATTTCCCTGGTGGATTTAATATCTACCTTTATATGTAGGACTTTACACAACTGGGTTTGCTTTAGAAGCAATGATCCCAAGTAGATTAACTCTCACTATATCCCCAAGTAGATTGACCATTTGGCATATAGTATATATCTCTAAATCAACAACTCATTTTATTACCCCAAACTGTTTTACTTGTGTCCATCACTCCTCATTCTTGTGTTTTATTTTAAACATAATTGAAACACTTTAATATTTCCTTTAATGTTGGAAGATACTAATAAATTTAACTTAAGACAACTGACCCACTGCTACAACTTTTGTAAATACAGTAAAGCAAAGTATTTAAAATTCTAACTCATTAAAATAAAGAATAAGACTGGGCGCAGTGGCTCACGCCTGTAATCTCAGCACTTTGGGAGACAGAGGTGGGCGGATCACGAGGTCAGGAGTTTGAGACCAGCCTGACCAACATGGTGAAACCCCATCTCTACTAAAAATACAAAAATTAGCCGGGCATGGTGGTGCATGCCTGTAATCCCAGCTACTCTGGAGGCCGAGGCAGGAGAATCTCTTGAACCCGGGAAGCAGAGGTTGTAGTGAGCCAAGATCATACCACTGCACTCCAGCCTGGGTGACAGAGCGAGACTCCATCCTCCCCCCAAAAAGGAATAAATAGGTCTAGTTTCCAAGACGCTTTTATCAAGATGGTTATCCCATAATGCTTTAATAAATGATGAAAAACTTGTAACTGCAGCACAGAATAATTCCCTACCAGGTCTGATTGCAATGGAAAGATTTAAAGCTCTGTGAAATGAGTAAGCCCCTGCTACTTAGCACTGAAAGGGAATAATCAACAGATTAAAAGCATTGATGTAGCTAATTCTACTAAATCATTAGTTTTGCATTCTCCCTACTAGCTTTTTAGTGATGGAACTTTAACTCTTACCGAAAGTGTAGTCAACTGGTATTACAGAAAGAAAACACAAGTGACCTAATCCAGAAGAATCTTGCCAACCATAAAACTCAGCAGACTATTCATCACCATGGCAATAACTCTCAAAGCAGACACGGAAGCCAATTCATAGATTCCATTTTCAAACCAGGGGGTTTCTTGGGGGTGTATGTGTGTGTATATAATCTATCCAGTGTCCTGTGCCAAGCTAATGACAATCCAAGATGAAGTTTAAAGAAACTATAGCAGTGGCCCTTTTAATAAGACTGGGTCCTGACTCATGGAAAGGTAATCTGTTCCTCACTACAAAGAACCTTAGAGAATGTTACACAAACACAGCAACAATAATCAGGAATGCTCTCCTGGGTGCTGAGTCATTAATTTAATTTGAAGAGTCAGGCATTGCTCCTAATACCACCATATTTATGTGAGGATAGCATGTATCTTTTACATGAAAATACAAGTCCTGAAATAATAGATTTTACTATTTACATTTCAGTGAAATATTTATGCTTTGTGATTTACTTGAACACAAAATAACACTCCATTCCTGAGACTTTCAATAAGTTTAAACTGAAAATGTTGGTTGCAGAGATGCTATTTCTAGAAATATTTAAAGCACGATATATGTTAATATCAAACTTTGGTAGCAAAATATTCAAGCCAATAAAAATGGGCTAAAGGACACTATGAAAACGAAAAGACAAGCCACAGACTAGCAGAAAATATCTGTAAATCCATCTTTCTTAAAAACATTTCTTGTAAGGCTGTGTTGACTGTGCTGACAGCAAATTCCCAGTTCTTTTGTCTGAGAAAGTCTTCACTCCTCCTTCACTTTTGAAGGATGATTTTACTGGATACTGAATTCTAAGTGATTTTTGTTTCTGTTTTCCAATAGTTTAAATATTTCATTCTACTCTTTTTCTTGCTTACATGGTTTTTGAAGAGATGTCCGGTGTAATTCTTACCCTTAATCCCCTAAAGGTAAGGTGAAGTTACCCCTCAACCTTTCAAAAAATCTTCCCTTTGTTTTTGAATTTCTACAATTTAAGTAAGACATGACTGTCTGTAGATTTTTTGGTGTTTATCCTGAGCTTGGTGTCTGTCACTAATTTTGAGCTTCCAAGATTTGTGGTTTGATGTCTATCATTAATTTTGGAAAATTCTCAGTCATTATTATTTCAAATATTTCTTTTGATCCTTTCTCTCTTTCTTCTCCTCATGGTATTCCCATTCTGCATACGTTACACCTTTTGTAATTGTCTCATAGTTCTTAAATATTCTGTTTCAGTTTTTTCATTTTTCTTATGCCTTCGGTTAGGAAAGTTTCTATTGCCCTACCTCCAAGCTCACCGATTCTTTCATTAGTCCTCTCCAATCTACTGATGGCATCAAAGGACTCAAAGGCATTCTGCATTTCTGTTAGTTTTGAATTTCTTTAGTTGTGTCCCACAAATTTTGATATATTCTGTTTTCATTTTCATTTAGTCAATGTATTTTTTATCTCCCTTGAAACTTCCTCTTTATCCTATGGATTATTTAGAAGCGTGTTGCATATCTTCTCAGTGTTGGAGATTTACTCATCTTTCTGTTATTGATTGCAAGTTTGACTCCACTGTGTTCACAGAATGCATGTATGATTTCAATCTGTCTAAATATGTTGAGGTACTTTTCATAAGCAGGAATATGGTTTATTTTGATATGTACAGTGCCTTCATTAATGTTTACATAGGTATGATTAACTCTCAAGGTCTGTACCTCCCCACAACCTCTTGAATAGTATTTCCAGATTAATCCTGTTTAAATACATTTTGATTTAACTATTGACAATACACTTCTAGGGATCAAGAACCTAAAATGGGTCCATACTGGCTATCACAACACTGTAAATTCACCTGTGTAGCTTCTGAAGTCCATCATCACCTGGAACCCTCTCCATTATATCAACTCCCATCTCTATGACTTTGGGGGCATCTCAACTTTTCCTTAGTTTTGATAACCATATTGATAATTACAGTTATTTGATAAACACTTTTGTAGTACACACACACACACACACACACACACAGAGTCATTTACCCATTCAGCTAACTTATGAAATAGGTATGATAATTATGATTTTACAACAGAGGAAATAAAAGCTCAGAGCTTGGTACTTGCCCAAGACCACCTAAGTGGCACGGCCGGGTTTTAAATTCAGATCTTGATTACTCTAAAACTTCTGCTGTCCATCACTGGAAGAAGAATAAAAGCATGACTTTTCCTTTAGCACTTGATTCCATCCAGTTTAATTTAACCAATATTTGGGAGTATAAACTGTAAGCACGGCGCTAGGTACTTGAAGACAATCTGAAAAATAAAGATTCCACAAGATACGCTAGAACTAGACTGTAATTGTCTGCAGGCAGCTTAAAAACTATGGGACTTTAAGATAGATAATTCTAGTTTGTGTACAATTATAAACTCTTTGAGGGCAGGGGCCTTTTCTTTACCCTGGCATACGACTATTCAATCTTCTCTATGTTTGCTTCCTGTTTTCCTTTTAAGAGAATTACGAACCTATTAGGATCACTATACATTGTTATCAGTATTGACTAGTTTCTGACCGCTGCTCATCAATACTTCCTTTCTTTTTGGTTCCTTAAGAGAGTCTCCCATAATAACTATGTCCTCAAATTATAACATACCCCTTCTTTTCCTTCACTCCCCTCAGAAAATAACTGCATCTCCCACACAACTAAAAAAAGAGATACAAATAGAATGCCCTCCTTTACATATAAATAAGAACATCTACAATAGCACACAAGGTCTATTAGATGTTAAATATTGCTTTAAAAATAGATTCACAAATGACATTTAAAATATTCCATTTACTTATTTCAGAAATGCATCTTGTGCAGAAAGTTCAGTCAAAAATATATATCATAGTACCTTAAATGCATGTCTTTATGTGACATAGAAATTCATCTTTTTTAGATAGAATAATTAAAATGTCGTGGGCACTGCTATCCAGGTTTTTAGCTAGCTTAACCAAATCCTCTAAACAGAATTCCTGTAGCCTTCGAAATGTTTATTCTTTTTTCAAAGTATTTTGAAGACAAATTCGGAATATAAAACTTTAATAAGACTTCCACCATTAAAAATGTTTAATTGACTTTTTTTTTTTTTTTTTTTTTTTTTTTTTTTGAGACAGAGTCTCACTCTGTTGCCCAGGCTGAAGTGCAATGGCATGATCTCGGCTCACTGCAACCTCAGCTTCCCAGGTTCAAGCTACTCTCCTGCCTCAGCTTCCCAAGTAGCTGGGATTACAGGCGCCTGCCACCATGCCCAGCTAAATTTTGTACTTTCAGTAGAGACAGGGTTTCACCATGTCGGCCAGGCTGGTCTCAAAATCCCAACCTCACCCACCTCGGCCTCCCAAAGTGCTAGAAATGCAGGCATGAGCCACCGCGCCTGGCCTTAATTGACTTTTAATTGGCTTTTTTACATCATGTGACTGACTTCATGTTAAAGATTCTAAGAGGTAAAGTATTTTCTGAATAGAGAAGATTTTTTTCTAGTATTCTTGCATAAACAGATTTCATTTCGTCTTCATGTAAGGGTCAATAATTTCAATCATCCCCCAAACTGGCAGCAAGAAGCTATTCAATGTGCTGCTAGCTAACTCCTACAGCTTGTGCAGTCATATTCTGAATGAAAAACAGAAGATAAAGTGTGTGTGTGCATGTGTGTGTGTGTAGGCAAAAGAAAGCTGGAGGGTTAATCACGATATGTATCTCTTCCTTAAAATATGATTTCAGGATGGAATTTTTTCATTTTATCCATAAAAAGGAAACAAACTGAAAAGGTAGATTTTTTTTCTTTCAAATTGGCTACTACTTAAATAACTGTCTACTCCTGAAAGTAGATAAGTCTAAAGTTAAATTATGCATTTCATAAAACTCTAGCCCTATTCCCAGTAACGCAGCTCATTAGTGACCAATTAACCCATTTTCATAAGCCTATAGTAATCTCAGCCAGAAATGTTGGCACATCTCTAGGGCTGGCTGTATAGTCTCATCTTAACGAAGATGAATGGTGTATCAAAGAAACGATGACAACACAATTTGTCAAGGTGATCTACTGTATCGAGACCTTCATCAACAACGCATTCCATTTTGAGCCCCTTAGTACAAAACTCCCTTTAGGTTTTCCCACATAATCATGGTGATAATGACAACAACAATGAGGAGAAGATACCCGTAATAAGAATAATTACATTATTCTGTGAACTTCTTTGTGCTCCACAATGTACTAGGCATTTTATGTATACTATCTCATTTAAGCCTGACAATCCCAACACTACACCCTCTTTACAACTATAAAATTTAAGGCTCAGAGAGCATGCATGCCCAAAACTAAACAGTGAAGACTATGAAACCCGGTCTTTTTGCTACATCCTATCTACATAAAAAGCACTCACTATCTACATAAAAAAGCAACTGGTAAATGTTCCTTAAAACTATTTTTCTTTAAATAGTCAATTATTTTTTGGAGAAGTCAAATAAATGACTTACTACTTACTAAGAAACATTTCTTAAAGATAAAAAAGAATATGATTTGCAATAAAGAGAACACAAAAGTACTTGCCAGATTACTCATAGTTTGGAGGTTACAGTGGCCACAGGAGAATGAAACTCTTGGGCTAGCTCTGAAGATTAAGGGACATGTTGTTAATCATTGTTAAGGCCTTGAATACAGTCACCTCAATCATTATGCAAGGAACAGAATAAGTAAGCTATGAGAGGAAAATATAACATTTTCTTCTAGACGAAAACACAAAAATAGCAGCTGCAACATTAGACAAAAATGACCACCGAGGTAGTCACAACCACCACACTAGAATCGAAGAATACCTAAATAATGGAGTACATGGAGATGATTTTACTAGCAGCTGACCAGCATTCCTCTCCCAAAACAGATACTGGAAAGAAACGTACTATATTCGTCCATTTTCACACTGTTACAAAGATACTACACAAGATTGGGTAATTTATAAAGGAAAGAGGTTTAAGTGACTCACAGTTCCACAGGCTTAACAGGAAGCATGGCTAGGAGGCCTCAGGAAACTTAGAATCACGGTGGAAGGTGAAGGGAAAGCAAGCCCGTCCAACAGGCGAGAAGGGAGAGTGTGTGAAGGAGGAACTGTTCAACACAATAAAACCATTCCCATGATCCAATCACCTCCCACTAGGTCCCTCCCTCAACACAGAGGGATTCTGGGGATTACAATTTGAGATGAGATTTGGGTGGGGACACAAAGCCAAACCATTATCCTATAGTAATTACATTCATTCAATAGTATCCTGGCACCTTTAAAAAACCTAGGTATATCTTTTGTGAGATGAAGAAAGAATAAAAGGACATACGAAAAAACCTCATCCCAGAGATAAGAGGACCCCATGTTCTTGGTGGATGGAAGAGTAACAACAACAGAAATAAAGACAGGTAAAAAGAAAACCAAACAAATGGAAAAACTCATGGAGATAGAAGAAATATCCATTCCATTTTACTAAGCATCATACCACATATATCAAGGCATCCAGATGAATGATTAAAATTCTAGAGAAGGGACTAGGGTTTTCTCCACAGCAAGAAATGTAAAAACATTGAAAATAACATAAGCTGGTTTTTAATGGAAAATTCATTTTTATTTTTATTTTATTGAAAAGGGGTCTCACTCTGTCGCCCAGGCTGGAGTACAGTGATGCAATCTCAGCTCACTGCAGCCTTGACCTCCTGGACTCAAGTGATCCTCCCACCTCAGCCTCCCGAGTAGGTGAGACCCACAGCTAACTTTTGTATTTTTTGTAGAGACAGGGTTTCTCCATGTTGCCCAGGCTGGTCTCAAACTCCTGAGCTCAAGTAATCCTCCCACCTCAGCCTCCCAAAGTGCGGGGATTACAAGAGTAAGTCACCACGCCTGGCCAGAAAATTCATTTTTAATTACCTATAGATTAATAATTCCTTCAAAAATTTCCAAGTGATGTGTAATTCTAAAAATGCCAATGCTTTCAAGACTATATAATCAGTTTAGTTTTCTTTTCTTTCCTCCTCAGCTGCTTCCTCCTCTTCCTTTTCTTCTATTTGTTTGCCAGTTTATTCAGAAACAACATATAAGATGGCCCTGTCTTACTACTGTTCCAGGGGCACTAGGCTACAATAACATTCAAAAGTTTCATGCTTAAAAGATTCTCTGCATGTAACTGTTAATTCCCATTTAACTCACTGTGACAATTCACAATATTATTACTTTTACCTTACATTTTTCATAACAAAATACTTTCATATCCATGATCTCAATTGATTCTTATAACATGTAAGCTGGAAGGTAAGCAGGGCCAACTGCCACACCATTCCCATTTTAAAAATAAGCAAACTGACACAAAGACATCAAGGAACTAGGGTCACAACACTGAAGGGCATCTGCAGCACAGCCCAGGTGTTGACAGGGAGCTCCAAACACCTAGCCTGGGACCCTCATCACGACTTCACACTAACAGCATTTCATGGATAATTGCAGTATTTCTGAGTACATGCAAATGACAAAGTTTCCAAAGAAACAGAAGACTGATTCAAATATACTAATTTTTCTACAAATGAACTCACCTCAGAAATGAAAATAAGCTCCAATTCTTACATTTCTACTTAAGTCCAATGAAGGCTAAATTAAAGGGGTTCTGCATGTAACAAAATGATAAAAGTAAAATATTCATTTTGAAGTACAATATGTAACCCATAGTTGCTTTTGCTTAATAAATATATTTCATTCCTTCCTATACTTTTTTGTTCCCTCTTTTTTATCAAGATTCAAAATTATATAGATGGAAACAATGAAGAGGAAAGATATCATGAAGGATCAAATATTGTCAAATGGTGCATCCCATGTTAATGCCACTTGACTTAATCCTTACAGTAACCTTGGGAAGTACTGAAAAAGCTAACATTCTAAGATTAAAACTATGATTTGAATCCATGTCTAATCCCAAATGCCTCAAAGCTACTTTATTTTGCATCTTTTTAATATTTTTCTAGCATTTTATACACTGTAAGTAAAATAGGCACATTTAAGTATTTCTTCTATGTAGTTGGGCACGTGTATTGAGCTCAAAGCCTATAAATAAACATAGTAATCAGATTATTTAAATTGTAGACCTTTTAAAAGTACATGTTATTAAATGTAATCTATATCTGTGTAACTTACTATTGTAAAATATATGTTGAATATGTATCCATCAATTAAATATTTAAATAATCCATAATTGGGGATATTTTTAAAAACTCAAATAGGAAAAAATGCCAATAATAGGACAAAGACAAAGAATTTGTGGTTTTTTGTGTTTTGTGACAGGGTCTTGCTGTGTTGCCCAGGCTGAAGTACAGTGTCACTATCATAGCTCCCTATAGCCTTAACCTCCTGGGCTCAAGCAATCCTTCCACCTTGGCCTCCCAAGTAGCTAGGACCATAGGTGTGTACCACCACATCCCGCTACTTTTTACATTTTTTTGTAGAGATAAGGTCTCACTATGTTGCCCAGGCTAGTCTCAAACTCCTAAGCTCAAGCAATCCTCCTGCCTCAGCCTGCCAAAGTGCTGGGATTATAATCATGAGCCACTGTGCCCGGCCGAGTTTGTGTTTTAAACCAAAAACTACCCTAGTTACCATGGCACTTTAACGAACTATAATAATTAACAATATTAACTTTTTTATAACATGAGTCTAGCAGCAAGGAAAATGGACTTTGGAGTAAGGGAAATCTGCATTTGAATTCCCACGCCATAAGTTAACACTATGGAAATACTGAAGATGAGAATTCCATTCTTCTGTACAGACGTTAATATAATAAAAAAATCACTTGCCTGCAGGCCACACATATTTGACAACCTGAGCAATGTCATAAAGAAAGTGTAAAACCTATATGGCTAGCTAAATAGATGTCACACCCTCTATGTGCTGAACTTCTGCATTTTACTCACAGAAGACGCCCTCAAGCTTGGTTAAGATCTTACTAATAAATCTTTCTTTTTCTTTAGGTTCTAATGTTTCTACTCTTTTATATAAACTTTATACAAACATTTTTTATACAAACTTTAAAATTAGCAAATCAATCCGCAGCAGGTTAGAAGCATTCAATTTGAATTTAGGAAGTTAGGGTTGCTAGATGTGGCAGAAAGAAAGAATATAAGAAAGAAATAGATATATTATAATAATAAGAGAAAAATAATACACAAGATGCAAAGAAAAAATGCATAAGGCATCCTGAGAGTATGTGATATAGAACCATACAACCAAGCACATATCAATACCCTCCATGGAGACACTATATTACAGCCCAAATAAACAGTATGCATAATGATGAATTTACATTATGCTTATGAAGGATGGGATGTGCTTAATGCTTATAAGAAAAATTATCCTAAATCGTTAAAAAAATAAAATCTTCATATTTAAAGTAACGCACTTTAATTCATGTAGCTAGACAGCTAGGAAACTCACTTGTTTTTGAATTTGAAAAGCATACTATTAGGTAAACCTGATAAATGAGATATTAGAATAGTTAATAGAACAACTATTAGGGGCTCAGGCCTCATACCTAGTACCAGACAGTGTACCAAACACAACAGTGTAGGTTTTTTCTTTCAAAAAGCTCACAGCTCAATAGAAAATACCACCACAAATATCAGTAAATTGTAATACTATTTGGTACTGTAACAGAGGTTAAACAAAAGACATACAATGTTTAGTTTTCTCCTTTTATGACATTATCAGCTACTGAATTTCAAAGCCTGGACGCTTTAGTTCAGAAAGGGTTGCGAAGCATGACTTTAAGAAGGCTGAAACAAACAAAATAGTTTAGAAAAAATATACCAAAGGCAAGACTCTGTAACATAGATTAAAAATAAGCATCAGAAGTTCCATCCCTCCTCCTCTCTACAAAGAAAAACAATGACAATAACAACAACCAACATTTACTGAGAGCTTACTGTGTTCCAGGCTCTGCTCTAAGTGCCCAATGTATATGAACTCATTTAATCCTCACAATGACCTTATGAGGGAAGTTCTATTATTATCCTAAATTAATAGATGATAAAATTGAGGCATGAAGACATTAAATTATTTGCCCAAAGTGACACTGGTAAGTGAAGAACTAAAATTGTAGACAGAAAGTCTGGCTTCAGAGCCCATGATGCTAACTATTACGTACCCAAATATTAAAAACTTAATGATGCCATTGTGTTGTAGAAGGTATAGTTCTCAAAGCACATCCTAGTGACTCTTTTTTAAGAGCTATTAGTAAAACTGTTTCAACAGTCCTTCGACACAAATTATTTTCCATTTTTGCTCATTTACCAATATATGTTTATGATTTGGATCTATTTGCTCTATATTCCTCAGGTGCTTTTTGTAAGTACATCAAAAATTTCCCTATGACTCCTGCCATTAAAAACTCAGAGACTAAGAAAGCAGCATTTTTCCATTTTTTATACAAACTTTAAAATTAGCTAAACAAATAGTAAATGAGGGGAATTCGCTCTTCATAGAAATATTATTTTAATCTTATATATAAACTACCAAAATACATATATTTCCTACTGTTATTTCTGGTAGATAGTGTTGAATACATAGTAGCTAATATTTTAATCATGAATATCCAACTATTATTCTAATTAATATCACTTTTATTCTAATATTAGAGTCATTTCTCAAATGCCAGCAATATTTCCCATAGGTGTAAATGATCATTTAGAAACACACCCACTCTGAGTGACTAAGAAACCCTTCTGTACATTGCAGCTATTAGTAGACTTCACATAATTAACAAGATTTTGCCTGTAACTCCTATTCACCTAAGTTGTGAAGATTAAGGATAAATAATATTGTTAGGAAAATTTAAAGATGGGCTTCTGTCACTTAAATACCCAAAGTTAACTTACATTTTCAATATGTTTGGTGTTTCAAGGATTAATCTGTACTAAAAATATCAAAATAATTCATTGAACTTACTGAAGGTCCTTCTATATATAATAAGGACATTCTTAGCCCTGAAGATAAAATATTAACAAAGAACAACTTCCCTCTAACTCACTTTATCCCCTGGGCCATGCTGCATTTACCTTAAAGCACTTATGTTGTATTTAATATCAGTCATTTGTTTGCATATTTGTCTCATAGTTGGAATATAAACTACAAAAGGACACAGGCCAACTTGCTTTTTTTTGTAATACCAGCACCCACAAAGTCCTGGCAGTAGCAGGTGCTTAATAAATGTTTGTTGAATCCACATACAAGCATACACCTTCACTCCAAGGACTTCAGATTAAATCATTAAGCATGCCACAGTTAAACGGTCCATGGTGGAGCTAAATCTACCAACCCTGAGACTTGACTCTCAAGAGACTTTCATTTGGTCTTATTCTGACCCCTTAGCCCACAGAGGCATGTCTATGCAGATTGCTCTAACATAGCACAGACTACATCCCTGGATCACTCTTCGAAGCCTAGATCCTTTAATCTATAATAATAGCTACTACTCACTGATAGCACTCTATGTGCCAGGTACAACACCAAACACATCATATGCCTTAGTTCATGTGATCTTTACAATAACCTGAGAGTAGTAAGTATTACTCCCATTTTACAGGTAAAGATGCTGAGGCCTTAAAGAGGTTATGAAAAGTGTTGAAAGTCCCAAGGTCATGGGGCAGAGGCCAGATTTGAGCCACATTTGTCAGACAGTACAGTCCACATTCTTGACCACTGACATTCCTAAACAGAAGGTATGATGATTACTTTTGGGTGCCAACTTCATTAAATTAAGGAATACCTAGATAGCTGGTAAAACATTACTCCTGTGTGTATCTGTGATGGTGTTTCTGGAAGAGATTAGTGTGTGAGTTGGTGGACTGGTGGGAAGGATCTGCTGCCCTGAATGTGGATGGGCACCCATCCAATCGACTGGGGGACCAGATGGAACAAAAAGGTGGAGGAAGGGTGAATTTCTTCCCACTCTTCCATAGTCAGGACACCCTTCTTCTCCTGACCTTGGATGTTAGAACTTGAGGGTCTCTGGCTTTTGGCCCCTGAGACTCACACCTGTAACTCCTTGGGGTCTTAGGTCCTCAGCTTCCCTGGCTCACAATCGACTAACCTGGTTCTCCAGCTTGCAGATGGCCTATCGTGGGACTTATCGGCCTCCACAATTGTGTTAGTCAATTCCCCTAATAAACCCCTTATAATCCATCCATCCATCCATCCATCCATCCATCCATCGATACATATCCTATTGTTTCTGTCTCTGGAGAACTCTGACTAGTACAGAAGGCTACTAGTAAACAAAGCTTTTCAAAGAAGCCTCTAAAGGTCCCTTGAGAGTCACTTTAGATAGTTTTTAATGAGCTTTTAAAAAGCAATGTTTGTTGCCTTGTGGTAGTCTACTATTTTCAACTCTTACATTCTCTGACACACAGGGACTCAGGAATACAGAGAATACTAACCAAAAGAAGTTACTCCGAGGTGACAGCAAAGTTAAGGATAAAAATCATGCTCAAAGGAAAAATCTGAGCAGTCTAGAAAACTTGTGAGCAAAACACTAGAAAAAAAATCAAACTCCTAGATGCACAATCTTATTGCATAACGGACCAAATCCCTATTAATAACTAAAATCCTTATAGGGCTTAAAAACTCTAGAGCACTTACAAGTATACACACTAAGTTCACTAAATAGGAAATTCCTAGGCTGGGAGCAGGGGCTCACACCTGGAATCCCAGCACTTTGGGAGGCCAAGGTGGGCAGATCACGAGGTCAGGAGTTGGAGACCAGCCTGGCCAACATGGTGAAACCCCATCTCTACTAAAAACATAAAAATTAGCCAGGTGTGGTGGTGCATGCCTGTAATCCCAGCAACTCGGGAGGCCAAGGGAGGAGAATTGCTCGAACCCAGAAGGTGGAGGTTGCAGTGAACTGAGATCATACCACTGCACTCCAGCCTGGGCGACAGAGCAAGACTCCATCTAGAAAAAATTTTAAAAATAAAAATAAATAAATGGGAAGTTCCTGAGGCAAAAAAACTGCCGCCAGAACATATGTGTCATATAGATTTAATGCTAAAACTTTCATGAGAGGCAGTGGAAACAGGAAAAAGGCTAAGGAATAAGACAGTCTCTCCCAAGCTTAAACTTCAGCTCTGCCAATTAATACATGACTTCAGGAAAGGCACTTATCAACTACTCTGAGCCTCAGTTTTCAGTGTGTAAAACGGAAACAATAATACCTCCCTGTAGTGAAATTAAGAGAAACATGGCTAATGCATCATGTCCACAACCATTAAGTTGAGTACATCTATGTGGATTGGTAATGATAGAAAAAAGGTACATTTCTTTTTTAAAAAATGGTGCTTTTAGTGACCTGTATGTTCCAAAGCAGCTGCAGCCAAGAAACTGACCAATAATGGAGACTTGTCCTAAAATCCAAGTTCCCAGGCAGAACTGGACTGCCCACAAGGGAGACCCTACCCAGAGAGGTATATCTAAAAACCTGCTCTTCACCAACGTGGGCTTCATGGGCAGGCAGCTGCATACAGTCGTGGGCTCAAAAGGTCCAGGACCTTGTTCTGTGATAATAATCTTTAAATTCTTAATAATTGTATCTTTGAATTTGTGTTTTGTACATAAAGCCCAAAGGGATAATAGAGCTTGGCTTAGCACTGTGGCTCATGTGCAGTCCTGCCTCCGGCCAGCCCCCTCCACTAGGGACAGAAACTGGGTTGCAGAGAGGAAATGGCCATTCCCCTCCTGAGCCAGCGGTGAGGAGGGCAACTCAGTGGGGTCCTCTTGCCCACCCCCAATTCAGGTACCAAGCGAATCCTGGCAGGATCGTTTGTAGGTTGACCATCTGTGGTTTGGGGTAGAAGGGGAAAGTGACTTTCCTAGCTGGAACCCCCACATTTCATTTTGCTCTTGGCCCTGCAATTTATCTAGCCTGCCCTGTCCCTGACTTTGTGATGGCAACAAAAACACTACCAAGAGGAGAGAGGTAATTGGTTAGCAAATATCATCTTCTAAAGTGTAAAGTCCACTGGGAAACTATTAGCTACTCCAGCTTAGATTAATCAAACGGTTGCCTTTGCAACATGGCATTGAGACCAGCAACACTAAGTCTTAATGATTAAGGAAAAAGAAACTTTCTTCTAGAGTGGAGCTCAACAACCATGGAAATAGCACTTTGTTAAAAGAGCTGGCCTCTTCCTTCCTCTTTCACCCTATGAGATACCACGTGATAGCGTCTTCCTCTGCCCCTTCCTTATTTAATTGGTCCTTCAAAGAAATTTATTTAAATGCAGACACTGCTCTAGATCCAAGTATACATGGATGAACTATAGTGACTGAAACTGACCAGTAAGAATAACAAAAGCTAATATTTGAGCACTTGCCAGCTAATATTTGCTGCCTAAAGCACCATTGAGAAGGATTCTCATGACTCTTTCAAGGTTCCAGGCTCTTTTTTAAGTGCTTTACATATTTAACAATTTAATTCTTGTAACAAGTCCATGAAGGTAAGTTGTAGTACTGTCCTATTTCAAGAGACAAGAAAATTGAAACATGTAGAATTTGAGTAACTTGCAAATTCATACAGGTACTAAGTGGTAAAGGCTGGTTTCAAACTTAAACAATTACAACACAGTATGATAAATGCTGAAACACAGATTATGGGAATAGTACAAACAAGAATTTAAGTAAACCAAGTAGTTACGGATAACGTTAACAAATACTTTTAAAAGTCTTTTGTGAACTAGCCTAAAAACTTAACTGTCTATGATGATGACAATTATTATTATTAATTTTTGAGATGGAGTCTCGCTGTGTCGCCAGGCTAGAGTGCAGTGGCGTGATCTCGGCTCACTACAACCTCCACCTCCCAGGTTCAAGTGATTCTCCTGCCTCAGCCTCCCGAGTAGCTGGGATTACTGGCACGCACCGCCACGTCCAGCTAATTTTTGTATTTTTAGTAGAGATGGGGTTTCACCGTGTTGGACAGGATGGTCTCGATCTCCTGACCTCATGATCTGCCCAACTCGGCCTCCCAAAGTGCTGGGATTACAGGTGTGAGCCACCATGCCTGGCCAATTGTCCATTATTTTTAAAAGTATTTGTAAAGAAAAACTCCGTTTCAAAGAAATTAGTATAAAAGAACACTTTACAACCTAACTGATTATTACAGACTAAGTTCAGTAGATTTTAGTTTCCTTACCTGAGAAACAAAAGAACTAGACTAGATCAGGATAGCAAGTACGTGACGTTTGTGTGGGCACTCCCCATTCCCATAAAAGACATCAATAATTTATCATTACACTCTTTAATGCTGAGCTGAACCCAAAAATGTGGGAATTCTCAACCTTGCTCTAAACAGCCACTACTACATTCTAAAGTCAGCATGGAAATGGAAACCAGGTATTATCCCTGAATTAGACAATCTCCACAGTCCCTATCTGACTCCAAAAATCTATGACTATGTATCAAAAAAAAAAAATTCTTTAAACCACAGAAAAAGAAATCACTTTTATTTTGTCAGGTGAGTGTACCAATCATTGCTGGCAAAATACAGACCTCTCATTATTTACTTTCAAATCCTTGAAAATACACAAAGAGGAATTAAACAAAGGCACTGCCCCATCTTTAAAATTTTCATAGACTATCTAGATAATAGCTCAAGTTCTCCGCCTTTGAGTAGAAACATCAAGAGCTATGAGCTATTATATGTGGTTTCCCAGTACATGTAAGTTTAAAACAACAAAGGATGAATGACTAGGGCAAATATGTGGTCCAAATGAAACTAGTTAACATTATTAAACTGAATTACTATCATGACAATAAATGCAATCATGCCATAAAATGTCACAATGATGTTGAAGGGTTACATCATTTTCTTTAACACACAGCTTTTACATGGGATTGCATTCTATGAACACCTTTATAGGAGAAAAAGAAGCATCATACAATTATATAATCAGGCCAGTATTGGTATTTTTGAGGTGAGTTTGCCTACACCAGTGTATTAAACAAATGTTTCAGTCAGTGATGCATCTAATATATAACTAATCTTTCCTTGAAGCAGGAGTCAGGGGGAGACTTCCTAGAACTAAACTGCCCTCAGTAGTACTGTGTGAAAGGATTATATTGCATGCTAACCAGCCAGTCAATCCTCCTTAGCTGCTAAATATAATGTAACAGCTAGAATATCAGTCCCATATTATTATCTGCCTAATCAAACACTTCTCCTTGATTTCTAATTTGTTCAAAATAGAACAAATTTTCTTTCCCACCATAAGCTTTCCCACCATAAGCTTACTCTTCAAATGTTCTCACTTATTTTAATGGCACTTCCTTTCTCCTCACCACTCTAGCCACTGGTGACTCCATCATCGCATGTCTGGATTATCAAAATGAGCTTAACTGGTCTTCCAATTTTAAATAACTTCCCCCTTCTAAGCAACATTCTTTTTCTAAGACTGTAAGAATTCATTCAAAAAGCACTGCTGTCCTCTCTCTCAGAACCAACAATGGCAACACATGAGATCGTACAACAGAAGAAACATTATTAGCTTATTAACCAAGAAGCTTGGGTGCTAGCCCCAATTCTTCCTCTCAGTAATTTGAGCCACTCAGTTTGGTTTCCTTACCTGGAAAGCAAATCCTGGATTAGAAGAGCTCTGGAATCCCTTCCATTGGACAACAACAAATCTCTTATCCTGGAAATCATGGTTCACCATAATTTAGCTAATCAAACTCACCTGCGATCATCCCCTAAGCATATTCTCCTACTGTCCGCTATGGTTTGCATGCTCCTGAATTATGTCAGTTACCATAGCGCCCTACTAATTAGTTCTTCTTAGAAAATGAACTCACCTTCCTTTCTTACCAAAACTGCTCTCAAACAGAAGGGTTAACAAGGGACTCCTTTCTTTGTCTTTTTCTGATATTTTTAAATTCTCTACAGTCAATACATATTTTGTATGCAGGAAGTGTTCAGAGAAAATAAACTTTTCAAACCAGAACTACAAAGTAAAATTATCTCCATACATGAAGCCTAACCTAGTAACCCTCAATAATATATCCTATTTTTCTTCCTAGAGATTTTATTTGCTGTGCACATTTGGAATATTAACTTTAAAACAACCTATATAAACTGTGGTTCTAATGTAAAGACTCAACAGTTAATAAACTGATTTTATTTTGGTTCTTTTAAGTGCATGGTCTAATTTATCAATGGTAAGCTGAAGTGGATATCATACATAGCTAATATGGTTATGAGAAAGTGCTTAATCTTAGTACATTAACAAACTTACTCCATTTCCTAGAAACCCAATCTGTTTTTCAAACCAAAATGCACTATTTTAGGAGCAACTGGTTAGTTCCAGTACTACCAATGCAGTAATTTTATAAGTTAAATTATTTTTGTGAACCCATCGGAGAACCCCCAGTTACCATCTATAACACTGCATTAGTAAGAAAGTGGCAAATGATCAAAAAAGTAACTAGTGGGGACCCCAAAACATATTTTCCTTTCCCTCAGCCATCATTCAGCTTACAGAAAGAAGAAATGAATGATCCAGAGATATGATCCTATTCTCCAGAATCTTCAGTGACTTGATTTCAATATAAAACAGCATAAATACTCCAATTTAAGAAAAAGTAGCCAGGCGCAGTGGCTCATGCCCATAATCCCAGCACTTTGGGAGGCTGAGGTGGGCAGATCACAAGGTCTGGAGATCGAGACCATCCTGGCTAACATGGTGAAACCCCATCTCTACCAAAAATACAAAAAATTAGCTGGGCATGGTGGAGGTGCCCATTGTCCCAGCTACTTAGGAGGCTGAGGCAGGAGAATCGCTTGAACCAGGGAGGCGGAGACAGCAGTGAGCCGAGATCGCACCACTGCACTCCAGCCTTGGCAACAGAGCAAGACTCCATCTCAAAAACCAAAACCAAACCAAACCAAACCAAACAAAACAAAAGTAATGCCTCATGCATGCAAAAAGGGCAGAGAATTTGCTATCAAAAGGTCTGTGCCAAGCCCCACAACTTAATAACTCATAGTGAAGTCTCAGAGCCTCTTATCCTCAGATTCCTTAACAGCAAAATGGGAGAAAATCATAATACCAGTCGTGTCTACTGCATAAGATCACTGAGAAGCAAATGATATAATAATGTAAAATGTTTTGAAAACTTCAAAATTCTTCACAAATATCAATTAAAATATTACGAAGCAATATTCTTGTCAAATGCTCACCAATTTTAAGTATTCAACTATTACCAAATAAATCCACCAAGTAGGAAAACTAAAGTGATGAGGATTAGAAAGTAAAGAATTATCCTTAATAATATCAATTTTTTAAGTCTGGATTTTTACACATCTTGTTTTTTTTGTTTTTTTGTTTTTTTGTTTTTTTAAGTAGGACACACAAAACTCTACAGAAACAATTTCAGTCAATTAAGTGTCTGAACACCTACACCTTTTCTTAAAGATCTCCAGGGAGAGAAATTCCACAGTTGCCTTTGTATTTTTCACTCTGGATCTGAACAACTCAGATAAAGTATAAACACGTAGCTTTCATTCCTTTCATCTGATATAAAGAAAAGAAAATATGCCCAGTTGGTTTAAAATGGAATAACTCTAGGGATAAAATTATATTCTGCAACAAGTTTTATGTCAGGTAAAGACAAAATATCCAATGTATAACAGACCTAAGCTTTTTCTCTTTTATTCACATATACTCCTTAAAGGGCGAAAACATCCATTGCCTAGCCCGTCTTCTCATCAAAAAAAGCCTATCTGGTTTCCTAAATTTCATAATGGAATGCTAACTTTGACACTTGCTAATCCAGAATATAAAACGTATAGTCTCTTTCCTCCACACCATAGAACATCAGCACTTTATGTACTTGTCAAATGCTAATGTTAAGCTCCAGCAAAGGCAAATACTGAGACAACTGATGCCAGAGGAAACTTAAGGCACTTTTAACTATTTTTGTCAAGATCCACCCTAGTTTTCTTTTGGAAGAGCTAAATGTTGAACTATATTACCTTCATTAGTCATAAAATGTATTGATTACCTATTTAAGGTTATGCCTTAGGCTCTCACTAAGGACCAATATAAGAAATAATTAAAATTTTTATTCTGGTGTCCAACACTGTCCAATAGGCTTTTCAATATATCTTTTAATATAATATTCTTTATAGCACTCACTGTCTGTGGCATTTCATTGACAATTCATGCATTATAATTTATTGAAATTCTTATTTGCTTGTCTATCACTTACCCTGGACAGTATCCTCAAGGGCAGGAATGTCTTATTCAACATTATTTCTCAAACGCTGAGCAAAGGGCCTGCACATAATAGAGCTCAATAATCATTTGCCTAATGAATAAATCATTTATTATAATTTGTTTCCAAGATATATGTTCAGTCCAAAATAGAAAATAATCTCCTTACAAGAAACCACATTTTCCACATTTTCCTTTTATTTTTCTTCTTCACTCTTGCTGCGACTATGCGTCACTCAAGCAGGGACTCAATAAATACTTGATGATGACAATAACAATTATGATAGTGGTAGTGGTAGGAAGAAAAATTAACCTAATCAAAATAACATATATCATATTGTTCATAATATCTTTGTATTACATTGTTCATTATTCATTAAAATCAAATATAAAATTAAGCGATTATAGTTGAGATTACAGATATTTTCTTTATTTCCTGTTTTCTAACATTAGTTAGGGAATATTAGTTGTGCTTCCACACACCAGTAAGCCCAAAATAAATCAGTTCCTCATGTAAACAAAATCTAGTAGACTATAGTAATTCATCTAAGAAAAACGAATCTCCTTCCGTAGAATAGTTACACTTCAGAAACCTAAAAGCCCACTGCCTTTTGTTCCTTTTGTCTAAGATTTCAGATAACTTTCCTGTTTCTTCCTGCTGAGGACAACTGCCTCCAGAATTGGACTCTATCTTTCTAAACTGCCGGGTGCTTGGATGAAGATAAGAAGAAAATGGGGAGCCAAGAGTGACAATGATCTCCCACCCTGTAGAGGACACACCTGCCACTCCAGTGCTGAGTGAGAGTTTGCCATGGCCCTGCCCTAATTCCAACTCCAGTTTTAGTTCATGGCTGGCAAAGCAGTTGTCCCTGACAAGCAAGCTTGGCTTCATACTCCATCCTATGGCAGACATACATGCACACGCACACACAAAAAATGCTCCTATTTATATATGAAACAATGTTTATTACAATCCAAGGTGCTTTGATCCCATAAGCAGTCCAATAACTCAATGAAGATAAAAACCTAAAAAAGAAATTCCTGGACATGTGTCTATCAAGATAAACTCCCCCCCACTCAATCTGAGCATTTGCGTTGTACTCTACATAGGTTTTCATTTTCCCAGAATCATAGTGTTTGAAAAGTGTACATCTTTATGGTCTAATATGGACAATGCTAGACTCTAGAAGTACAGGCTGATGAAGAGATGAATCTGACACCTGGAAATATTCACTCTGGTTCCCAGATTCAAGAAGCCTCAAGCAGTGAATAATTGCTCAACACCAACCACAGGATGGCAAAGTAAGCCAGCGAGAATGAAAACAGTGGATGCTTTTCATCGCTTTGTTGAGTACTTGAAACCATAGTTATTATTCATATGATACTGAATAGAAACATACTTCCAGCATTGCTGTGTGTAAACATGTTGACTATCCATATAAGCAATGTTTAAAAACCATGTTTTAGAAACATATCTACCAATTAAGATTCTGGATTTATATTAACTCAAAAAGAAGCATCTTATGTAAAAATACCCCTTCTTTTTTTAGTATCAAAAGGATTTTCTTTCTGAACCCTTCAGCTCAAGCTACAGTATACTGCAAGAACAAAACTCTTAGCACATTAGCCAGTAAAAGTAAATGTTAAGATACAGAAGGACACTGTTTCTCTCCTTGTCACAATAAGGACCAAATCTTTAGTTCAGTATTCGATAATCCACATTATCGCTGGGCGTGGTGGCACATGCCTGTAAATCCCAGCATTTTGGGAGGCCGTGGCGGGTGGATCACTTGAGGTCACGAGTTCGAGACCAGCCAGACCAACATAGTGAAACCCTGTCTCTACTAAAAATATAATAATTAGCCAGGCATAGTGGTGTGTGCGTGTAATCCCAGCTACTAGCAAGGCTGAGGCAGGAGAATCGCCTGAACCTAAGAGATGAAGGCTGCCGTGAGCTGAGATCACGCCACTGTATTTCAGCCTGGATGACAAAGTGAGACTCCATCTCAAGAAAAAAAAGAATCCACATTATCAATTTCTGCCTTCTAGCCTGAACTCCACTGATCCCAACATTTATTCATTCATTTTGGCAAAACATATGGCACTAAAGCAACAAACAAGGCTTCAATGATCCCAGTCCTAAAAAGCTCACATTCAAGTGTCCTCCAGGCAAACCAGTCAATTAGTGTGCCCCTGCAAACACTTATTCAACAAATATTTAATGGATAGATTAAATACTGGGCAGTTTCAGAAACTAGGGACATAGCAGTAAAAAAAGGGGCAACATTTTTTGCCTTTACAAAGGTCACAACCCTAGTGAAAGAAAGAATATACCTATCCCTTGTACTTTTATGCTATATTCATGCCATTTCGCTCTCTCCTCCCTCCCTCCTCTATACTCTCCCTCCTCCTTAGCATCCTTCTTACCATATTCTACTTATACCATAGCTCAGATAACATGTTAGACGTTAACTAGACTTCTGATGAAGACACTGAGACTCAAGCAGGAGTTAAATCTGGCATGCGTGTAGGCATGGGTGTGGGGGAGGTGGAGAGCCAGCAAAGTGTAGAAAATCAAGGAGGATTAAGAGATTCTGGGCAGGTTTCTAAGGCCAAGGCAAAATGCCAATACAGGAAATCAGTGACTGGATTTAAGGTATAGTTGAGAATTTCATCATACAAGCAAGACAGAAGGCCAGTTATCAGACTGGGACACAAAGTTGACACAGAATCAGTAGCAATGGTGCTTGATATCAAGCAAGCAGCTCCGAATTAGAACTATTAAAATTCCCCTAAACAGCTGGCCCCTCTAGCCTAGGTTGAGCCCTTTAGCAGGAGTCAAATATTCCCAGCAATAGAATTAAAAGAAATTCAGGGGCCCAGAGTCAGAAACATTATTATATTGAACCCCCAGATTATCTGAGGGGAAAAAAAAAGTCTTTATAATTGTAATAACCAATGGGTATGATTTCCCTTCTCTTTCCTGCTCAGGAGGCAGAGGAGATGGACCTGAGAAATTATACCCTGACAGTGAAGATGTTAATAATGGTGATGTTGATCATGATAAAAATAGTAGGAAAATTAATTGTAATAACAGTAATAATTGTAATGCCTCTTTATCAATCACATAACACCTTAAAAATACCTTTGAATCCACTATCTTATTGCATTATCATAAAATCCTATGAGAAAGGCAAGGCAAGAACCATTACTTTCCTAATAACATCAACAATATTAGTTGCATCATTTCAGTTACATGATGGTAAAAGGGGCAATTGTGGGATAACCATCATTTATTTATAGCTCTGTGGCTTAAAGAAATGTGACTCAGGCAGCAACTAGATCCTTCAGAAATTAGGGTATCTCTTTGAGCTGCAAATCCAGTGCTGAACAAGAGACCCTGGATAGGGCCACAGCAGGGAGAAATGCACCATCCCTACCACCTCTGCCCAAGGCAACACGCCAAAGTAATTTTGCTTTGTTTAGAAACATTTTTGTGTGTCCGAAACATTATCAAGAACATTCCTAGACATTTCTTGTTACTTTTTAAAAGATTTTTTAATGAAGTAAAAATTAAGTAAAATTGTAAAAATGCTACTAGTAATGCATCATAATCATAGAAATCAAAGCTGGTATGAAAATGGAAGATCTTTAAAAATGAAGCTCTGTAGAATGACAAGGTCTTTGTTTCTTTTTCAGAATTCCTTCTTGATAGCTTCAAATAGCTCCTACTACATTTGAGACTGGACAGATGGTAAGACCTGTAAATGCTATTGCTGTTACCATTATTCGGATAAGGCATAACTAATATTATAGTACAATCCAGGTACAAAAGCATAAGTCGCATCAGATTCAGCGGATGTATTTCCATTTGAGGGAGACCTTGGATGCTCATTTCCATCTTATGGATGCTACAAAGTGGCCAAAAGATAACACGTACTAAAACTCTAATGCAAGCACATCTCAAAAGTACTTCTAGCGATCAAAATAATGATATATAATACATGAACTATACCAGTTCAATCTCATTCAAATCTGCCCACTTCCTCTCTCATGCTCACTCCAGAAGCTCTGTTTAAACTCAAGTATGGTGTTAAATAAATTCCACTCCTGAATTTCATTGAGTAATTTGATGCTTTCATACTACCAATAAACCATATTTTTTAAAAATAAAATTTAAACAAAATCAGTAAACATTAAGTAACAATGAGAGCAATTACTGTTTCCACAGGGTCACTCATGCAAGGAAAGGGACAGCTGGGCATTTCATCCTATACCTGAGGAGGTGAAAGAAAGGCCAGAGCCAATGGTTCACCCGCCAGGCCGCCATCTGGCTTGGGACCAAACAGAACAACAGAGCCTGGCAAAAGAGTCACTGTGTTGTGCCTCCAACTGGACATCAGCTTTATCCCAATGGACGCTCTTTGGGTTCACAGTTTCACACCATTCTCCTTGGCATGAATTCTCTCTATGCCAGGGAAGGTGAGGACAAGATTCTGTCACCCTAAGTGTTGGCCTGACCTCAATTAAGACACTTGTTCCATTTGGAAAAAACAAAAAGAGTTTAAATGACTCTTGTTCTATAAACTCCAAGAATCCAGAACTCAAACCAAAACTGTAAGCAGAGGAAGGAAAAGATGGAGCTGGCAGGGGTCATGAGCTTGGCGGGAAAGGGAAAAGCAGGAATGGAAATCCTGAATCTCTTCCCACAACACCATTTTAAATTTGAAATACAGGGGGAAAAACAAGAAGGATGAGTCACATAATAACATATTCCTGTTTTATTTAGTAGCTGATCTGAGGATTTAGTAGTTGGCATGGCTTGAAGGCAAGTGAGGAATAAGTGAATAGGTATTCATCCTTAGACCCTATCCAAACAGAGCAACAGTCATATATGCCACCAGAGATAAAGAGATCCAGAGAACTCTCAAACCATTTTTCCATAACTAGAAATTATTTTTCCTTTCTTTGAACACCCAACTTCATGTGTTCCAAGTAAATAGTCTACAAGATTTCACTAAAAATGTGAATGAAATTTGCAAAAGAAACCAACAAAAAAGTCTCTACCATATTAGCTTACAAAATTAGAACGACAATATTAGCTCTCTTTTTCCCCCAAGTGTTAGAGACAGGAATGTGGACTGGCTGAGTAATGTGTTGTCATGTGACAAGGCCAGTGCAATTATTAAGCTCCCTGGGTATTTCTGCCACCCGGTTACTGTCTACTCCACCTCTCCAAGGTAGAAAGGGAAGCAGTGCTGCTTCCCCTCTGAAGCCTAAACCTTGCGACTGCAAATCAAAATACCATCTTGGCCTGATGTGCGCATACCCAGAATGCTGTCCAGTGGTCAGGTCAGCTTGATCCTCGTGGTCAGAGATGTTAGGAGAGAAGCTGAATACAGATTACATCTATCAAAGGTGTGTATAGATGACATCACTCATCTAGAGGTACACTTTCAGAGCCTCTGCAAAGTCTATCATCCAATTCCTTCTGTTTTCAAGCTGTTGGAAGTTCTCCTTGACACTTGAAAGTATTCATCTTGAGATTACAGATATGAGTTGCTGCATCCAGCCTTTGCTTTTTTCTTGACATGAAATCTTACATGCAAAACCTATATATTCAACAGATTAAAATTGAGATACTCTTGTGGGAGGAGAGAAGGGGCAAGGTAAGCTGAACTCCTGAAACTCCGTCTTTCCTCCTCTCCCACCAAGATGGGCTTCCGACATCTCAGAAGGACCACTGATTTTTGAGAGCAATCTCTCTGAGCCTGTTTCTTTCATATTTAAAATAAAGACGTTGTCACTGGGTCGTTGCAGGTATTGCATGAAATGATAAACTTAGTAAAGGATTTAGCACAAAAAGCAAATGTAAAGCACTAAATATATCCAAACAAAAGGAAGGAAGGAAGGAAGGAAGGAAGGAAGGAAGGAAGGAAGGAAGGAAGGAAGGAAGGAAGGAAGGAAGGAAGGAAGGAAGGAAGGAATGAATCATCTTGGAACCACCTGAAGCAGTGGTCTCTTTCTATGGGTTCCCTCCTGGGCAAATCCTTAAACTGGTCACTCTATCCTAAGTACCCAAACCCACACCTCCACTCCAAAATTCAGCTTTCTCTCCACCCTCCTCCCTTCCTGTCTGCCACTGTTCAAAAGTCTTCCCCCAATGATTCCTTCCTGCCCCTACATTAACTCTTTACCATGTAGTTTTGCTCCATTTCTTAAATAATTCTATATTCTTTCACCTTTATCTCACCCTCCCAGAGTTAAACATACAGAGCTTCCTATCACCACATGCCTCTCAGAACTGTACACTTTCCAGAACTGATTTGTATTTTGATTGCTCCTTCCCCAGCTAGATAGGATTACTCTTATATCTTCCTACAATTCTGAAGCAGCGCTAATCACATCTTCCCTCCGTATAAAGATATAACACCATTTTACTTGGCAACAGTTATAGTCTGACTTAATTTACTAAACTGTTGATTGATTTTTCCAATCATTTATGAAGTTTTTCCTGTAGCCAGTTACTTAGGAAAAAATGTTGCTAGATATTCAGTCTGGGAGCAAGTAACAGGTGAAACTGTAGAGCCTACAAAATTAAATATCTTGAGTTTGACCCCATTAGCAAAGTAGTCTAGCCAACAGGGTTTTACCAGAAAGAGAACAATGAAATAAATGGAAATATTTCTTCTTTCTCTTAAATTATATGTTCTATCAAGAAATTCAAATATAATTTGGGACAGAAAAATATAAGTAAATGTACCACTATCAAACAAAAAACAAATGAAAAATGTATTTCTTTATTCTTATATACCAGAACCGAATAAACAAACACAATAAGAAAACTATGGTTTCCTATTGGTGGAAAAACTTTAAAGGCTCCATATAGTTACCTTTGATCCACTTTTTTTCATAAGCATGCAACCGGTATTAAAAAGCATGGTTCATCTATATAGAATTAACCCGATCAACAACTATTCAGGACACTATGTTAGAAACTAGCATAGTTCCTTAATACATTGTACCTCATATTTTTTCAAAAATCATACAACAGTATCCTGACAGCCTTCACTTCATAGACATTCATTTAGCTCACTATTTCTTATTTACGTAGGAATAAATTTGGAACATGACAGATCTATATTTTAAAATACATACACTTCTATCTTCAGAAAAAGATACATTCAAACCCCTAAACTACAGGACTAATAGAACTTGTAACATAAGAGTACACTTAAAATGTGTTTTCTTTTAATTCTGTAAAAAAATAATTCAGAAACAGCATTGACCAGCCTTGGGAGACTAGAGTCTACAGTCATCATAATAACATCATTTTAGTCTTTTGGAAAATAAAAACCTTTTAATTGAATCATCTTGAAATACAAATTAAGTATTACTCAATCTACCCCTTTTGAATGCCATTCATGTTAGTTTTCATCCATAAGCTCCAAGTGGAGAATGATCATATTTCATACATTTTATGTCCCTAGTAACTGTAATAGAAACCTAATAATATTTATTAAATCAGGCTACAAAATGAAGACACTGAATAAAATGATTTCTAAAATTGTTTCCATTTTAAATACCCTCAAAACAATGGTGTAGAGTGAAATGCTCTTGACAAGAAACTTGCTGGAAGTTGATTCTACCCAAAATTAAACTTTCCTTCAGATTGCATATTAATAACAAAGAGGTAAGGTATTCACTTAAGATGAAGGGATGGGCTGGGCACAGTGGCTCACACCCGGAATCCCAGCACTTTGGGACAGATCACGAGGTCAGGAGATTGAGACCATCCTGGCCAACATGGTGAAACCTCATCTCTACGAAAAAAGACAAAAATTAGCTGGGCATGGTGGCACGTGCCTGTAATCCCAGTTGCTCAGGAGGCTGAGGCAGGAGAATCGCTTGAACCCAGGAGCCAGAGGTTGCAGTGAGTCGAGATCGTTCCACCGCACTCCAGCCTGGCAACAGAGCGAGACTCCGCCTGAAAAAAGAAAAAGAAAAAGAAGAAAGATGAAGTGGCCACCACTTAAGTGATCAAGCGTCATCAGTAACAAGTCACACTGACATTACATGTCCCCTACTGTGATGCAATAGGAAATGCAGACCATCATTCATGTAGTACTCTTGTCATACTGTTTAACCTGTGCATTAGTTATTTACTGCTCTGTAATAAATTCCTCAAAACTTAGCAGCTTGGAAGAACAATAGTGTAAGGTACTAGCTCTCACAGTTTCTTTGCATCAAGAATTCTGACAGACTTCAGCTGAACAGCTGCCTGCTTCTCATGCCTACTCAACTAGAAGACTCAAAAGCCAGGAGATGGAATCATCTGAAGGCCCATTCACTGTCAGCTTGAGACCTTAGCTGGAGTTGTGTAACATCTTCACACTGCCAAGGCTTCCTCACAGTGTGATGACTAAGTTCCCAGTGTCAGCACACCAGGAAAGAGTAAGCCAGTCTTAAGTCACAGTATGACTTCTACCTTACTTCATTGGTCACCTGTCAGTCACACGCCCTTGCCCACATCCAAGGAGAGCAAAAACCACCTCTCAGCTGCAGGAATGTCAGCCACATTTTTAAAAAAGGATGTGAGACAGGCCAAGTATCTTAGTGCAGCTAGTTTTGCAAGATACAATCTGCCACAACCCAAATCTAATCATGAAGAAACAAGACAAATCTATAATGTAGAACATTCAATAAGACAACTGGCCTGAACTCTTCAAAAAATCAATTTCACAAAGACAAAAAGAGGTGGGGTACGTTCCAGATCTGTCCAACAGAACTTTCTTTGATGATGGAAATAGTCCATGTTCGTGCTGTTCAATAGAGTATCCATTAGCCAGATAGGACCAGTGAGCACTTGAAATGTTGCTAGTATGTAAGGAACCGAATTAAAGTTTCATCAGTTTCAATTTTACATGTGGCTAGTGGCTACCATACTGTACAGCACTGGTACAGATTAAAGAAGCCCTGTCAGAGACAAGATAACTAAACGCAACACATTGGCCTTGATTAGATCCTAGGTCAAACAAACAAAAGAGCTATGAAGGCAATTTTCATATGATTGCAGAAATGTGAAAATAGACTGTATAGCTGATGATAATATTCAATGAGTGCTAAATTTTTTGAATATGAAAGTGATATAGTGGTTATGTAGGAGAATGTCCTCATTCTTAGGAGATGTATAATCAGTGATGAAGTGCCTTAATGTCTGCAGTCTACTAACAAATGGTTGGAGGCAGGGAAATATACATACATGTATACATGGGGGCAGAGAAGAACAAATTCAAATACTGTAAAATGCTAATAATCAGTGAATGGGGAGGAAGCATATATGTTCACTGTACTATTCAATGCTTCTACAGATTTTTTTAAATTTTTTAATTAAAAGATGCAGGGGAATTAAACTCTCTCTCTTCTCCAATTCTTCTTATATAAACCATATGATCAAAATTAGCTTATGTGTTAATATTTCATAATACGATATTGTTATATCCTATATCCCCTACATTTTCTTTTGGATTTCATAATTGCCAACAGAGTGCTATAATACACTAAAAATGCCTCAAAAAACATGTTTTGATTAACTGATTAATTTTAAAAGGAACATCTATTAATTCAATTGGGAAGCTGAATAGTTTCTTGCCAAATAAATGTACATTATGCTTTGAAGGTAACAATTAGCTATACTTCCATAATTTTGATCTGAATCAACACACAACTAATTTTATGCAATAAAAAAATTATAATGACCATCTACTGTATTTAATATTTATCCATTAAGAAAGATACTAGCATTGACAAATTAAACCTTTATATACTAAAAAGTCTTCAGTCTCTTAAACTTCAGTAGGGAAAACAGAATTCCAATTGTGTTTTCATTATAAAATTATGGTTACACATAGACCATATGTTAGGTCACAAAACAAGTCTCTAAACATTCAGAAAATGTGAAATAATATCAAGCATCTTCCCTGACCACAAAGGAATAAAACTAAAAATCAATAACAAAAGAAATTTTGGAAAATATACTAATACAAGGAAGTTAAACAATATGCTCATGAATGACCACTGGGTCAATGAAGAAATTAAGAAGGAAATTGAAGAATTTCTTGAAACAAATGATAATGGAAACATAATGTACCAAAACCTATGTGAAACAGCAAACACAGTACTAACAGGAAAGTTTACAGCTATAAGTGCCTACATCAAAAAAGAAGAAAAACTTCAAATAAACAACACACTAATGCCTCTTAAAGAACTAGAAAAGCAAGAGCAAACCAAACCCAAAATTCGTAGAAAAAAGGAAATGATAAAGATCAGAGCAGAAATAAGAGAAATTAAGAAGAAGAAAATACCAAAAAAAATCAATGAAACTAAAAGTTGGTTTTCTGAATAGTTAAACAAAGTTGATGAACTTTTAGCCACACTAAGAAAGAAAGAGAGAAGATCTAAGTAAATAAAATCAGAGATGAAAAAGTAGACATTACAGCTGATACCACAGAAATTCAAAGCATCATTAGTAGCTACTAGGAGCAACTATATGACAATAAACTGGAAAATCTAGAAGAAATGGACAAATTCCTAGACATATACAACCTAACAAGATTGAACTATGAAGAAATCCAAACGTGAACAGACCAAAAATAAGTAATAAAATTGAAGATGTAATAAAAAGTCTCCCAGTAAAAAAAAAAAAAGCCCAAGACCCAATGGCTTCACTGCTGAATTCTACAAACATTTAAAGAAGAGTTAATATGAATCCTACTCAAACTATTCTGAAAACATAGAGGAGAGGGGAGTGCTTCCAAACTCATTCCATAAGCTCAGTATTACCCTGATAACAGAACCAGACAAAGACATACCAAAAAGGGAAACTATGAGCCAATATCTCCACTAAATATTGATGTACAAATCCTCAAAAAAATACCAGCAAACCAAATTCAACAACACCTTTAAAAAATCATTCATCATAACCAGGTGGGATAAATCCCACCAATAGAGGAATGGTTCAACATAAACAAATCCATCAACGTGATATATCCTGTCAACAGAATGAAGGACAGAAACCATATAATCATATCAACTGATGCCAAAAATGCATTTGATTAAATTTAATATCTCTTCATGATAAAAACCCTCAAAAAGTTGGGAACAGAAAGAACATACCTCAACGTAATAAAAGCCATATATGACAGTCCCACAACTAGTATCATATTGAATGGGGAAAACCCGAAAGCCTTTCCTCTAAGATCTGGCAGACAAGAAGTATGCTCACTTTCACCACTATTATTCAACATAGTACTCCTAGCTAGGGCAATCAGACAAGAGAAAGAAAGAAAGGGCATCCACATTGGAAGAGAAAAACCAAAATTATCCTTGTTTGCAGATGATATGATCTTATATTTGGAAAAACCTAAAGACACCACATCAAAAACTATTAAAACTGATAAATTCAGTAAAGTTGCAGGATATATAATCAAATTATAAAAATCAGTAGTATTTCTATATGCTAACAGAAAACAATCTGAAAAAGAAAAAAAAAGTAATCTCATTTACAACAGCCACAAATAAAATTAAATTCTTAGGAATTAACCAAAGAAGTGAAGATCTCGATCATGAAAACTACAAAACACTGATGAAAGAAATTGAAGAGGACACCAAAAAATGGAAAATATTCTATGTTCATGGAGTGAAATAATCAATATTGTTAAAATTTCCATACTTCCCAAATCAATCTACAGATTCAATGAAATCCCTGTCAAAATATCCATGACATTCTTCACGGAAATAGAAAAACCAATCCTAAAATTTATATGGAACCACAAAAGACCCAGTATAGCCAAAGCTATCCTAATCAAAAAGAACAAAACTGGAAGAATCACATTACCTGATTTCAAATTTTACTATAGAGCTATAGTAACCAAAATGGCATGGAACTGGAATAAAAACAGACACATAGACTAATAGAACAGAATAGAGAACCCAGAACAAATCCACACATCTACAGTCGACTCATTTTCAACAAAGGTGCCAAGAACACATGCTGGGGAAAAGACAGACTCTTCAATAAATGGTGCTAGGAAAAGTGGATATCCATATCCAGAAGAAGGAAACTAGACCCCTACCTCTCACCGCAAATAAAAATCAAAGCTAAATAGATTAAAGACTTCAATCTAAGACCTCAAACTATGAAACTACTACAAGAAAACACTGGAGAAACTCTCCAGGACATTGATCTAGGTGAAAATTTTTGTTGCCACAAGAACAGGCAACCAAAGCAAAAAGGGACAAATGGGATCACATCAAGTTAAAAACCTTCTGAATAGCAAATGAAACAACAAAGTGAAGAGACAACCCATAGAATCAGAGACAATATTTGCAAACTATCCATCTGACAAGGGATGAATAATCAGAATATATACAGAGCTCAAACAACTCTATAGGAAAACATCTAATAATCCAATCAAAAATGGACAAAAGATTTGAATAGACATTTCTCAAAGGAAGCCATACAAATGGCAAACAGGCATATGAAAAGGTGCTCAACATCACTGATCATCAGAGAAATGCAAATTAAAACTACAATAAGATATCATCTCATGCCAGTTAACATGGCTTTTATCCAAAAGACAGACAATAACAAATGCTGACAAGGATGTAGAGAAAAGGGAACCCTCATACACTGTTGATGGTGATGCAAATTACTGCAATCACTATGCAGAACAGTTTGGCAGTGCCTCAAAAAGCTAAAAGGAAAGCTACATTATCATCCAGCAATCCCACTGTGAGGTATAGACCCAAAAGAAAGGAAATCAGTATATCAAAGGGATATCTGCACTCCCATATTTGTGGCAGCACTGTTCACAATCACCAAGATGTGGAAGCAACCTAAGTGTCCATCAACAGATGAATGGATAAGGTAAACGTGGTACTAACACACAACGGAGTACTATTCATAAAATGAATCCTGTCATTTGCAATAACAAAGGTGGAACTGGAAGTCATTATGTTAAGTGTAATAAGCTAGGCACAGAAAAACATCATATGTTCTCATTTATTTGTAAGACCTAGAAATCAAAACAATTGAACACATGGAGAGAGTATAGAAGGATGTTTACCAGAGGCTGGGAAGGTGGAGTGGGGTATGGTTAATGAGTATAAAAAAATAGTTAAAAGGAATAAGACCTAGTATTTGATAGCACAATAGGGTGACTATAGTCAATAATAATTTAATTGTACATTTTAAATAGCTAAAATAACATAATTAGATTGTCTGTAACACACATGGTAAATGCTTGAGGGATAGATAGCCCTTTTTCCATGATGTGATTATTACACGTTGCATGCCTGTATCAAAACAGCTCATGTACTCCCATAAATATACATACCTTTTATATACCCACAAAAAGCAAAAATACATAATTTAAAAAGAAAACATTAAATAAAAAATTACAGTTAGTATTACTCATATAGGCTGATATTTTAAAATAGATAGGAGTTGCTTGATTTTTTTTTTTTTTCTAAGACAGACTATAATCACACCTGGATAGGACGGAAAATGAATGTGTATGCTAATGCTTAATAGTGATATCTGACTGGGTCCAAACACTAAACTTTCCAAGTTGGTAAAAAATAAATAAAAATGTAAAGCAAGGCAATGAAATAAGGAATACAATATTCAACAACCCTAAAGGATGGCACATGTGGGTCAATTCCAAAATAAATGGAGAAAGTACACTAATCAGGGAATGCAGAAAGAGCCTGACCATTGCCTTAGTCTTCCGACAATGTATGTTTGAGGCAACAGAATAAGAAGCAGAGGAGAGTTGACAGCAAGGCAATTTACCATCCTGCACCAGTGACTGTGCCAGCTTCATAACAAGGGGCCTCTGTTCCTTAATGGAAAAGACTCAGGGATTCTCAACTTTAAATAGTATTTATAAAGAGAAGTATGCTACTCTCATCTAGATGATAAAATTAGAAAAAAATTAAACTCCCAAGGCTATATATGCACACGCTTCATGGCACTCTCCTTTCTCCATCCTGTTTCAGCCTGGTATGAAATTTTTATGTAGCCCTCCCATACCATAGCCAGTGTTCTACTCTAGACATCAAACTCACAAATTCCAGAATCATTTCACACACAGAACATACCTACCCAATGCCTCTACCCCTATTTATGGCCCCATAATTTTTTACAAAAGTATACAAAAATTAATTATCTCTCAAGTAGATTTCTTGCTATTATGAAAACTATGACTTGTTTTTCATTCACAACAATGCTCGGCATGGTATTGATACAAAGTTGGAATTTGAAAGATATTATATCAGTTTATTAGTATATTCTCACACTGCTAATAGACATACCTGAGACTAATTTATAAAGGAAAGGAGGTTTAATGGACTCACAGTTCCACATGGCTAGGGAGGCCTCATAATCATGTCCGAAGGCAAAGGAGGAGCAAAGTAACATCCTACATGGTAACAGGCAAGAGAGCATATGCAGGGGAACTCCCCTTTATAAAACCATCAGATCTAGTGAGACTTACTCACTGTCACAAGAACAGCACCATGGGAAAGATCCACCCCCATGATTCAATTACCTCCCACTGGGTCCCTCTCATAACACATGGGAATTATGGGAGCTACAATTCAAGATGAGCTTTGGGTGGGGACACAGTGAAACCATATCAAACAGTCAAGTTAGAAGGAGCTGAATGAGCAGTCAAGAGACAATCTGTTCAAGTCAACGAGGTTCCAGGCAAATTAAGAAATATTCCAGGATCAGCAGGAGAGAGGCAAAATATCAGACAAAAGTTACCAGAACCAAGGACTGATTTTACATAAACTGTAAAACCAACAGGCCTTTGGAGAACTTTTCTCTCTCTAAATCTATGACTATACAGCCTAAAGATTTTATTTTCAGGACTTGATGAAACTTCAGCTAGATAATGTAATATCTGAACCTCTGAAGCCAGAAATTATACTTTACCAATTTAACTCTTTTCAGTCAATAACTATGTCTGACGTCAGCAATTCTGAGGTGTTAGATCTTAGGGAAAGGGAAAGGTTCAGCTAAGACAATTTAAGTAAAACCTTGACCTCTTCTTCCTTTAAGCTCTCATCTTGAGGTAAGAACATCCGGTCTCATACTTTCTGGGGAATGAAGATCTAATACAAGTAATTCAATAAAAAACAAGTAGTACCTACAACCATTATAACTAAACATTATCAATGTCAAGTACAATATCACTCTCCAAAAACAGAAGCCATTAATCATTTTCCATTGAATTATTTTATATTGAAAGTCAGAACTTTTCTATAAACTGAGATTAATTCTTGTTTAATAATATCTATCAGGTTATAATTGACCTTAGAAGCCCTTTAGGTTATGAGGTCATAGCCAACTTAGAATTCCCAGAGAAATCCAAAGAAAAAGGAACAGAGCCAATTTTTAGCATTTTAAAGCTTTTTCAGTTTGCAAATCAAAACTCATGTCAGGCAGACTTTAACAAAAGAACCTGAAAAAAGTACCTAAATGAAACAAAATAAGCCTTTATCCCAAAAAGTAATGCCTAGTAACGGTTCCTTCACTGTATAAGTCATTTGAATAGAATAAACTGTAGACTACAAGTAAAAGTCTCATGTATAAATACCACCAAGGGGCATGGGTGCACAATTCCATACTTGTACTCTACCCATGTCAACTGGTGACTTTCACATGCTACTCCAACAGATCTTACAGCAATCAGATGTTAAAGAGTTTGAAAAATAGTCCCTTGCTGAGGGCAAAAATAAATAAATAAATAAATAAAGGAAAAAACAACAACAGAGGCACCCAAAAAGAGAGAAGGATCAAGAAGCTGTACCCTTCAGTAGCTTTCAGTAAGACAAAAAATTTTTTTAATTATTAAAACAAAATAATGACATACTGAAATTATTGGGGGTACAGAAGAACTAAATAAAAAATGCCAAGAGAAACTAGAAAAAGAGATTTCTTCAGAAAAGTAAGCTGTCGTAAATTAGTGTTACAAAGAAGTGATTTTCGAAATATCTACAGGGAGTTAAAGGAATTACAAAAGTCTTGTAAAAGGCAATAGTATTTTGGTTTTTGATACATATCCACATTTGGAGAAAAGTTTTTTGTTTTGTTTTGGTGGTTTTTTGTTTTTGTTTTTGTTTTTTTGGTTTTTTGGTTTTTTTTTTTTTTGAGACGGAGTCTCGCTCTGTCGCCCAGGCTGGAGTGCAGTGGCACAATCTTGGCTCACTGCAACCTCTGCCTCCCGGGTTCAAGCGATTCTCCTGCCTCAGCCTCCTGAGTAGTTGGGATTACAGGGATGCGCCACCACACCCAGCTAATTTTTTTGTATTTTTAGTAGAGACGGGGTTTCACCATGTTGGTCAGGCTGGTCTCAAACTCCTGACCTGATGATCTGCCTGCCTCAGCCTCCCAAAGTGCAGGGATTATAGGCGTGAGCCACCGTGTCCAGCCGAAAAGTTTTAACAGAGAAAAAAAATACTCTTCAGTAATTTGTTTCGAAAGAAGGGAGGGAAGGAGGAAGGAAGGAAGGAAGGAAGGAAGGAAGGAAGGAAGGAAGGAAGGAAGGAAGGAAGGAAGGAAGGAAGTTAGTTAGTTCTGGCCTGGCGCAGTAGCTCACGCCTGTAATCCCGGCACTGTGGGAGGTTGAGGTGGGTGGATCACCTGAGGTCAGGAGTTTCAGACCATCCTGGCCAACATGGTGAAACCCCATCTCTACTAAAAGATACAAAAAATTAAAATAAAAAATAAATAGCTGGGCATAGTGGTGGGCACCTGTAGTCCCAGCTACTTGGGAGGCTGAGGCAGGAGAATCGCTTGAACCCGGGAGGCAGAGCTTGCAGTGAGCCAAGATCACGCCACTGCACTGCAGCCTGGTGACAGAGCAAGACTCCATCTCAAAAAAAAAAAAACTATATCTATATATATCTATATCTATATCTATATATATCTATATCTATATATATATATGCAGAAAAATATTTCTGCATAAAATTGTACACAGAACAAAACCGTTAAATGACACAGTGGCATAAAATGAAACCCTCCTCTAGGAACACCCTACTGAATGGAACACAGGAAGCTGACAATATCAAGTCAGTCTTAGGCCATAAAGAAGTACTTTATTACCCACACTGTTACTCTATTTTCCATAACAGTGAACTAAATGCCTTATTTTTCCAATAAATTAAAAAAGGTTTATATTCACCCACCTCTATCAACACTAAATACTTGTTTCAAACTGAGATATGTCTTCTTCTTTGTTAAACATGGTTGTTAAAATAAGGAAATTGAAATGGTTGGTGGCGAAAGCTCTCCTTCCAGAAATACCTGTCAAAATATTCATTTGTCAGTTTTAAGCTATCTGGAAATCTGTTTTCCCAACAGGATTTTGCAAAGCAAAACATTTCAAGTGGAAAAATATATTACAGAATTGTCTTTCCCCAGAGAATAAAATGGGTATTTTTTGTTGTTATTTTACAAATAAAGTTTTCCATTCAATTTAGAATAATGTAAAGAAATGCTAACTATTACCTTAGAAACTGGAAACATGCTTTTCTTCCATTGCAGTTAAGAATTCACCTAAGTAAAAACCTATAGAATATTAGAGTTGGAAGAAATCTTGGAGATATCCAATTTTTTAAAAAAACTGTTCTGGCTTATATAGTTAACTACTGAATAATAATAATAATAACATTATTATTATTATATAATAATAAAGGGAGGAAAATGACATTTAAGAATTTTAAGACTGGGCACGGTGGCTCATGTCTGTAATCCCAGCACTTTGGGAGGCCAAGGGGGGTGGATCACAAGGTCAGGAGTTCAAGACCAGACTGGACAATATGGTGAAACCCTGTCTCTATTAAAAATACAAAATTTAGCCGGGCGTGGTGGCAAGCATCTGTAATCCCAGCTACTTGAGAGGCAGAGGCAGGAGAATTGCTTGAACCCAGGCTTGGGTTCAACCCAAGGCTTGAACCTCCTGGGCTTGAACCCAGGAGGCGGAGGTTGCAGTGAGCTGAGATCACACCACTGAACTCTAGCCTAGGCGACAGAGCAAGACTCCATCTCAAAAAAAAAGAATTTTAAGAGCAGAGGTAGCAAGATAAGTTTCCCAACAAATTACCCTGAGTTGGGTGTGTAGTATTTCCTAAATATTAATTAATGAGAACGTCACTTTAGGAGTTGGGTTCTTGATACGTTAAGTCACAGAATTTTCAGAAGCCAGTTTTTTTGAAGGGAGAAAACAGGAGCTTTTTCAATATTACTCTCAAGCAAAATAATCTCCCTCTATTATAGTAGTGATCTGGCAGTCCACACACATCTACACAGGGAAAAACTTTTTTTTCCTAGCCCAAATAGGTGGATGGCTAACATTAAACGATATTGATATATATGAAGTCATCTTAAGGTTAATATCAGGGAAAACATGATACAATACTAAGACAAAAGCAGAGGTCTGGCACTCTGCAGATTCTCCAGGTTTACACACCTTTTGATTCAAAAAGAACCAAAACCATTTCTTATATATTATTTTAATCAGACTGTACTTTCAACATTTTACAGATGAAGTTATAATCACCTGAGCTTTTAAAAAATAAAAATTAGGCACAAATACACTTATTCATAATTGCACTGGCAAACAGTTCTTAGATATTTAAATCTTTGTGAAGAGACAGCCCCCTTCTTTTCCCATATGCCCCCAAGTCAAACCTAATCTCTTTCCCTGTCACCCATAAAATCTCACTTTATATTCCACTAACCAGGATCGCATGAACTAACCTGAAAGAAAAAAACAAGAGTTCTCTACTTATAGAATAATGTTGGTAAAATAAATCGACATATGCTTAACAAAAAGCACACCAAATAAGAGATACAATCAGGCAAATATGATATGTCATTCTTCCATTATTAACATAAAATTGTAATTCTACTTTTGCCAATTTTATCAACAGACTCTCAAAATGAATGCCACACTTGATATATATGTACAACACAAATAAGAAAAAATAAATGAAAAATGCATTTTCAAGGACATATTAAAGAAAATCACTCAGAGTTTTATGAAAAATAAGCAAACTAGCATTACAGTTATTACTCAACTTTGGAAAAGTTACACAAACATAAGATGTTCTTGTTGGCAAATATTAGGATAAAACATTTTCATAGAAATATCTTAAGTATATCTGGAAAGCAAAACATTTAAGATGTTAAGATATAAGATGTATTTATAACTTAAAATAATCTCTACATAATTATTCTGCACATCACGAGAATATTCAAGACTCTCTTGAATTTCTCCCCAAACAATGAACATCTCTATATAGTAACTCTATTTTCAGTCTTTTGTCTAACATTAGCATTCACGAGAATCTGATCACAGAGCAAAATAAATTGGACACAGTACAAAATTTTCCTGAACTTTCTGACCAAAGTCATGTTTTATTATTTCTCAGATGTATTCTGCAGTTACGCTGATTTTATTCTTAGCAGTTGATTAATACCCAAAATAGTTCCAGTGTCATAATTATTTGTAATTTTCATGGGTTTTTTTTTGTTTTTGTTTTTGTTTTCTCTTTTTTGAGACTAGGGTCTCGCTCTGTCACCCAGGCTGGAGTGCAGTGGCATGATCTTGGCTCACTGCAGCCTCAAACTCCCAGGCTCAAGTAATCCTCCCACGTCAGCCTCCCGAGTAGCTGGGACTACAGGCACAGACCACCATGGCTAATTTCTGTATTTTTTTGTAAAGATAGGGTTTCGTCATGTTGCCCACGTTGGTCTCAAACTCCTGGACTCAAGTGATCCACCCACCCAGTGACTTAAGGATCACTTGAGCCCAGGAGCTCAAGGCTGCAGTGAGCTATGATCACAGCACTGCATTCCTGTCTGCGTGACAGAGAAAGACCCTGTCAAAAAAAAAAAAAAAAAAAAAAAAAAAAAGAAGAAGAAAGGAAAGGGAAAAAGAAAGGAAGGGAAAAAATAACATTATTCATACTATTAGAAATATTTGTAATTCCAGTAGGATTCAGGAAAAAACAATGTGCTAAAGCATGGTTTTGTAGGCCCTTTTGGGTTTAGTTAATGAAATATCAAAAAGATCTCACTGTCTTACTCATAATACAAAAATCTTGAAAATTGTGCTCTAATGAGGGGAAAGGATAGAAAAGAGTGAGACTGAAAAAATATCATCTTTGTTGGCTTTTTATTCCAAGAGCTCAGTTTCTTTGTGGAAAAGGTTATAATACTTTAAAACAATGGTTTACTTATTAAATCTGTGAGATGTTAAAGAGCATAATCATAGCCCACATTTAAAAGAATGGGAACTTGAAAAATGGGCATGTTTGCCAGAAGGGTTTATCCTAAATAACAGAGTACATTCTGATTGTCACCATGATTAAGCGTTTTCAGAGTATTTCAATTTAGGCTCAGTAAAAACTGTGGTCAGTATTTTTTTCTTTTTCATATTGAGAGTTGGGGTGTTACTGGCACAAATCTCATGATGAAAGATGCAAGACAAAAATTCATTTATTTCATCATTTAACCAATACACACTGAGCTTCTATCACACAAAAGCACCACACCAGGCTTTGAGGCCTGTCCAAAAATAAAAATCAGATATGGAGCCTACCTTAGAGAAGCTTGATACCTGGTATCAGGTAAGACACATATATATAAATTACAGTTCACGAAAGAGAATAAGTGCCTAAGCGATCCGGAGAAAAAACAAAATTAAGTGGGGGAGGTACCAAAGAAGGCAGATTATTCTACAACAGCAGATAAACTAGAGCTTAACTGATAGATTCGATTTGTATACAGAGATAAATTAAAAAGTTATTCCAAGTACAGACAAGAGGGACACTGAAGCAGAGACTGGGAAAACTGAAGTATACAGATGAAAGTGTAGAGTACCTCACTTTGGCTAATGAGTAATTTATAGGAAAGGGAGTAGTGAGGCTAAAATTAAAGAAAGTCACCAGGTTGTGAAGAGCCTGAAAAGGAAACCTTTGTTAGCAGTTTTTAAAGCAATGGACTGACATCATCTGAACTCAGCTTTAGCAAGACTGATCTGAAATTAGTAATTAACATGAATCGAAGTAGGGACAGTAGGACAGAGGCAGATACAGAGACATTCAGGAGGGAGTAGTGTAAGAAAATGGTCATATAGCCTTAAAACAGTGAAAAACTGAACAGAAGGGGCAAAGGCGAGGGTTAACTTTAATGTGAAAGCAGTAGAATTTGGCAATCAGTTGGATATGGCAGGTGAAGGAGAAGGGATCATGGATGTGTTCTTCTAATGGGCTAGAAATTCTCCTTAGGATTGCACGGCACTCCAGCCTGGGTGACAGAGCAAGACTGTCTCTTAAAAACAAACAAACAAACAAACAAACAAAAGAAATTCTCCCTAGAACTGAACTATTTTTGTGGCTATTATATATTATAACTATTCATAAAGAATTCTTTGTGGTAGTTTCAATACAAAAGAAAGAGGAAAAACTATTTTGCGTGATGATTAAATTACACAATGAACTCAAACGAGATTATCATAAAGAAGTTGTCCCGTATTTCATTCATTCTTTCTTCCTCTTTTTTTTTAAGCTGTTTCTTTTTAAGTTTTAGAAATGAATTAGAGAAAACATGGCTGGAAGTCACCCAAGTGACAAAGAAAACAGAACTCAAGTGTCATCTGATCATAACTTTCCTTTTGAACTCCAGGCATTAAGCCACTGAATATAAGAGTAAGCTTTACCTAAACACAAAGTGCAAACTATAAGAGATGGAAAAACTGAATGGTATTATAGACAAACTGCATCTGTCTCACAATTTTACCTTCAGATGTACTAGGAAAGAAAGCAGGTTAAATGGTCAAATAGTGAATGAATGAATTCTGCTCCGTTTTTCTATCATAGTTTATTTATATGTAGATCAGGAACTAGAATCTCACTAGCACCAAACATCACTTTAACCATTCATTCATTGAAAAATGCTAAAACAAAAACTGAGTACATACTGTGCACCCATCATTGTGCTAAGGGACAAGAGACAAAAGATTATTCAGACACATTCCTTACTTCCAAGTGCTCACAGACTGGTTAGAAAGAAACACAAGTAAAATAACTCATAAGCGACATAGTAACTACTTTAAAGTAAGTATGAGATTCTACAACTTGGGCAAAAAGAAGCAATGACAAGGGTTTTTCTAGGAAAGTGATCTTTAGATTGAATCTAAAATAATGAGTAGTTTGCCATATGATGGGGTTGACAAAGAGGAAACTCCAGGCAGAGGGAACAGTATATGCAAATGTATGAAAGAGTGAAGGTATGTGTGTCCGGGGAATTGCAATTATTACGGCATGTGTGGAATAGAAGAGCAAAAAAACTGTGGCTGGCAAGGAAAGAAGGGACTCCTTCACAGAGAGCCTTCATTTGTACCACCCTAATGAGCATATGGGGAACCACTGAGGAATTTTAAGCAAGGTAGTAACATGATTAGCAGTGAGAGACGGAAGAGGACAGTGCTCTGTCAGCCATTTGCAAGTAAGAATCAAAAAGATTTGATGACTGGTCACATAAGGGTGGGACAGAAAGGTGGGTAAGAAAAAGAGTCCAGAAAAAATTCAGATTTCTAAGGTTGTCATTAGGATAAAAGTCACTCCAAGTAGAGAGACAGAAAGAGATGAGGGGGCCAGAGTAAAAGCAACAAATTTATTTTGGAAAATGTGAAGTCTAAGGGGCCTGTGTGATATTCAGGTTCAGTCATAGAGTTAGAGCTCCCAAGAGAGGCATCAGCTGAAGAACTGAGAGTAATTGTTCTAAACGAAACATTGAGGTCACCTAGAAAGAGAATGAAACTTAGAATGTAACATGAAATAAGATGAGGGCTGAGAAAATAATTCGAGAAAATCCAGAAACTTTTCAACTTGTGAATGTTCTGAGAATATACAAAACCATGAACTGAGGCACACACCAAAAAAAAAAAAGCATTGGCTCTCACTGCTGCCAACAGATGGTGCTAGAACTTACTTGAGAGTTGCACTTAGGAAGAATTTGGGATACCTATTCCATCCCAAGTAGCAGAGCTTCTGAATTAACATCTAAGTGTAGATGGGTAACAAAGCAGAGGTAGATGTTAATCAGGAAAGAACAGCACCACCACAGAAGCCAAAGGAAGAGAATATTCTTTTTATTTAAAAGAAGGCAAAAATCATTACAAACATACATTCAGGCAGCAAATAGGTCTACAAAGCACCAGAAACCCTAAATGGTAAAAATTCATAGGGAATGAAACTCAGTTTACGTCCTCAAAGAGTTTACAGGTAAATGCTACAGCAAAATCAAGTAAAAACTGAACATTTTCCTTCCAGTTTAGCTTTTAGAAGATGGCAGGTGACCTACAGACATAAGCTCAGCATCAAACCACAGTGGGCTGGCTAACGTAGGAGAAGTGAAGAGGAAACCATAGACATTAAGCTTCTCTTCAAGAATCTTACGTGGAAACAAGACAGGAATAAGGCAATAGCAAAAGGGTGTTAAGAGACTATGTTCCATATATGCAGAATACCTCACCAGGACACATCTGAACTCCAAGAGCTTACTATATAAACACTTGGACATAGGTACATATAAGAGAGAGAAGAATCACATTTTAAACTGACTCCATAATACATTTTGCAATAGAGGCCTGAATTATTAAAATTACATTCTAATGTTATTAATTGTGATTATTAATGGTTCTCTTACTATACTCTGGTTTAAGTCAAGTTGAAAATTAGAAGGCAATCATGAAGCAACAAAATTTCAATCATCCTCAGAAGAAGGAAATGAATAGGGATATCCTGGTAATAAATATATGCGTGGGACCAAATTATGTGTTAAAGGGAGATAGATACATGAAATATTTTAGAACTGGGTTTACCAGCCCCTTCAAGAGATGAAAGAGAGAGATTAAAAAGAAATAAAAATATAAATATAAAAAGCTTTGGGGATAGGAAGAGAGACATGATGCACTAGAAGCAAGTAAGTATTCTAAGTACAAGTACTTATTAGAAAGAATAACGTGATATTAACAAGTCTAGCTGACATAGTCTGCATCAGTTTTATCATTCCAGCAAATAATCTCAGGACAACATTATTTTGACAGCATATGACGTGAATCAAACGCGTATCATAGGAAGAAAAAAGAAGCTCCTATCTGTGTCTAGTAAACAGAGTGACAAGGTGGCAATCAAGGGAAGTCAATGTCTGACCAAACAAAAGTAATTCACATTGGTAACTATAATTCTCTCTCATTTGTGCAGTAGCAATTTATAAAATTTATAATAAAGGCTAGAAATTTTTTGTGACTTTAATAAACATAATCAATTTCATGCATTCATAAATATTTGTTAAAAATGTTTTAAGAGGTTCATCTTCTTTGGATAGTTGAGCAACTGTCACCAGAAGTGTACAAACTAATTTACTGCAGAAAAGCAGGAAAATGATTCCACTATCTTTTACCAATATATTCAAATACTACCTTTGAAAACAATCTTCAAAAATAACTAAATTTTAGTGTATCATCAATTTAAAAAAAAAAAAAAAAGATTCTCTGGTAATGGTTTGCTTGAGCCACAAATAAGAAGGAATAACCAAAATGAGGAACTAATGAATGTTTTCTTTTGGAAAAGAAGTGCCCGTATGCTACCGATTTGGTAAAACTGCAGAGATGAATTTATATACCTAAATGCCTCCTTCACCCCACCCCCCTCCAACTTGCATACAGGCCTAGTGTTATTTAAGCAAACAGCAAACAGCTATTACTCTTCAGTTAGGTAGACAGAACTTGGAAAATTATTAGATCACAAGATTGCCACAGGGATGCCAACCATCTGTCTAGTAAGTATGGATGACTTCCTCCTCCCTGTGATCCTGTATTCTACAATGCTCAATAGGCAAGGTAAGGGAAAGGTTACAGGTTTGTTTGTATATACACATATAAAATCGTGACCAAAATATGTGGTCCAAGTTACCAAGAAGGTGGGAAAACTCAGGGACTTTATTCTTCCACAGCCAACAAACTAATCAATGATTTGACAAATATTTATCTAAAGCCTTCTTTGTGCACAGAAATCTTTTTTTCAGTTCAGTGTATAATGGCCCAATCCATGCATGCTGACTTAGTATTTAAAAGCAATTCTTGACCCTGCTATCAAACAATTAAGCTCCCTGCAGTGCAAATAAAGAAGTTTTTTGAAACAGATAGTTATGAATCTTTCATTCATAGTAGCTAACTAGAAACACATGAGCCAAACCCATTGTGAGTATCATTTCAGTGGTGTGTAATTTGAGAGGTGTGTTAGAATGCACTTGGCTCCACTAAAGAAGGGGGAGTCCACATTTTCCTTGCTTGTAAGTGAAATGCAAAAACAATTTTGCAACTTGGCAATTCATATGGCAGTCTTAAAGTTAACCACATTCAAAATTCAAGACAACAGAATTTTCCCCATCTCTAAGGTTTAACACTTTACAATCAGCCTAAGGTGTTAAATATGAATTCATTTTATGAATAATGGCTTCTTCACTCCCAAAAGTTTCCAGGAAAAAATACTGAATACTGTATATAAAAATGACATAAACCACACTTGTCTGGTCTGATCTTAAGTTGAACTTAATAGTTTAAATACTCTTTCAAACAGAGTACTGGTATACTGTAATTTTCCCCAAAGCTCATAAATAGCCAATGTTCCTTTGTGGAATCATTGTAAAATACACATAAATTGGAAATAGACTTATTTTATAAATCTACAGTACCAGTATATGTAGAAAAACAATACAAAATGTTAATATATTTACATTTGAATAGGAAAAAACGTGAATCTCTATTAAGGAAAGAGGGGGAGAGAAGCCAAAAAGATTATCCTTTATTTTCCAGATTTTTGAGCCCTTACCTAGAACCTGATGCTTCTGTTAAGTTTTTATGCTTCTTTTCATTTAGGCATCTAACATCACACAGTCCACAAAGATAAGAATGTTGTCTATCTTGTCAATTAGAGTATTCTCATTATTTAGTACTAGCACTTAATAGGCACTTAATTTCTTTATTGACAGATACATTTCATTAACTGAAACAAAATTATTTTCTATTAGATAAAGTTGTATATGTCCAGGACTGTTAGATCAAGAAACTAGATTGGGTTACATTAAGCCGATGGGCCTGCTAATGATTTAGCAAAATTCCTGTCTCATATATGTGTATCACAAGAAAGAACACTGGAAAAAGCTGAAATGAATCAAACAAGATCTAACACCACTACAACAAACAAACTCACTGTCACATACAAAGGACAGTTTCATATGTATTTTATTATATATTCCATAAGCATTTGTGTGCATATTTCTCTCCAACAATTTTTCTTTTAAAAGAAATTTTTGCCCAGGTATTTTCCTTTCCAGTGACTGGTATGGTTGGCATCAGTAACAGAAATGGCAAGAATAATTAGAAGGGGAGAAAGGAGCAGCTGAAATGATCACAGCTAGAAGCTTTTAAATGTAATTTTGGGGGGAAATAATACACTTCTGGCTGAACTCGTTTCTCTAGCCTTAAGAGTTAAGCCATATTCTCAAGTCATCCCCTGCAAAGGAGCAATCCGGTACTCTTCTGGAAGAGAGAAAAAACCAGCTGACTTAGGTGAATGACCTACTCTAAAAACCATCCCCTCAAGTTCACATGCACTCTCTCAGGAACTAACACAGACCTAGATTAGCCTCTACGCATCAGCAAGCATTTGTTACGCCTAATACCCAAAACCCAACTGATGTCCGCATTAGCCCAATAATGTCAATGTTAGCTAGAAATGTATGGCTCAATCTTGCAAGAATAGGAATTTCCACATTCAGAACTCAGTCTTTTATTTTGCAGCTAGTTATTGAACACTTACTTAATATACACTTAAATCAAATAATATATTGTTCCTTACAGCATATAATCAAAGTTCCCTAGATGTAGCTCATGAAGAGCACGGTGCTGGTAAAAATGGCTTATGGGTTCTTGAGAAACGTAGTGTTTCCCCTTTTGCTACTGCCAAACTATTTCTATATCAGATTCTACCACCGCTTGTTTTTCCAATCATTTTACCACTCTATCTATTAGTTTGGAATCTTATGGAAAATGTCATATTTCCCAATAACAATAGTTTGATTATATCAATGCCTTTGAAAACCGTATACATAACACAAAATGTAATTGGTAGCCATTGGATTAAATTATCCCATATTTTTAGGTCTTTTATCCTGTAGTCCAATGAGAGCTGACAAAATCATTCTTCAACAATTCCATTAACTGCCTGGCAGAGAGAAAAGATGAAAATAGCTATAGATAACAGATATAGATGGAGGAAGGACATTGGAGGTAAGATGAAGTGACTTTTATATCCATTTTAAGATTCTTTACAATACCATGGAGGAGCCTATGTGAATTGTTTTTTACATTATATAACTCAAGATATATTTTAATTCAAATTCTAAAATTCCCTAAAGTGAGAAGGGGTACCTACAAAGCAAAATGAAACACACACACACACACACACACACACACACACAACAAACAAAACAAAAAACCAGCAGCATATGTCCTAATATATGAACAAAGCCACAGTGGACCTTTCTAATCAGTATAAAAACTGAATGGTGTTAAGATGCATTCCAATTAAAGTTAAGCACTGTTAACACATGTATTCTGGACTAGATTTCACTCTCTTCATAATGAGATTTTACTATTTCCAAAATCACTTACTTAGTACCCAAATAAGGTAAAGGCGATGAAGGCTTCAATCCCTCCTTTGTTTCAAACTCCCTAGCAGCCTAAACTTAACCTTCACTGTCACAACCACTATGAATGTCTCTTTTATTCAGACTTCTCTCTCCATGACTGAGATCTCACCAGGCAATAAGAAAGAGTTAGAATAGTAATTGGAAAACTATCAAAGTTATGAAAAATATACTTTTCTATTAAAGCCATCTGAGGATTTAAAAAGGGTGTCAGAAACGAGCTAAAGGAGGGGGTACAGCTGGGAGGAGGAGAAGAGTTGGGGAAGGCGGTGATGAAGGAAAGCCCACATGGTTATTTATCTGCTTCAAGAGTTGTAAAAGACTATTTTCTTGACGAGACCATGGAAAGTAGCAAGTCTTCAGATAAAGCTGAAAATGTGAAATGTGGACCAAGTTTATGGATGTTGTACTAACTGGGGCTGAAACTGTTTGTTTCAACAGTTTGGAAAAGAAATGTAAAAAAATTAAAATAACATAAAAAGAAATATGCTTTAAACCATTTATTCTGTAATTCTGCAAACATACAAACACACACACAAAATAGACTTTATTCCTGAATTTAAATGAAGCTATAATTTTTCCAATTTTCCTTACACATTATTGTTCAGGCTAGGCCATCATGGATTATTCATTTTAAAATAGAAGTGATAATACTTTAAGCAAATCTGAGAATTAACGCACACAAAAATCTTTAGAGGGTAATTTTCAACAATGATTAAAAACACTCCAACACGCACTCTTCAGGCATACGCGTTAATCCCACACCTTTGCATGCATGAGTATCATGTGAATAATGCTGCAAGTACTGGACCAATGACCAGATTTTTATCACAGAAAGGATTCCATTGCTATTAAATTATTCAGAATCTAACAAGGACCCACAAAGGAGCTAAATAAAAGAACTACTGACAAAATTAATGTTCTGTCAACTAAAAGGATCTTGATGTGTAAAAAACAAAACAAAACAAACAAACAAAAAAACACACTGTACTTTTTTGAAAACAGACCACACAATAGAGGTTCTGAGAATATAGATAAACACTAAAACAATAAAGACAACTCAGTCTGAAGATAGGGTTTCAAAAATCAACATTCCTGGACTAAAGAATAATATTTTTAAACTCCCAAATACATATAGTTTGTCATAAAACAGTTCAAGTTTTGAAAACCCACTGCAAAGGGAAACTGGAGATTACATACACATGCATATAAACATGAACAAGCTGTTCATGCCTTTATGGGGGGAATAAAGATAGTAAATCTACTTAGAGGTAGTGTTTTCATTTCTTCCATATATGAAAGAAACTATCAAATGCAGAGTTTGCATGCCCAGGCAGAAAATGAGTCATTAATTCACCAAGTTACTCACAAAATGAATTTCAAGAAATCCAAGCCCCCCAAAAAGAAGGCAAAGCAAGATTTTAAAATGTAACAGACTTTTTTTTTTTTTTTTTTTTTTTGAGACAGAGTTTTGCTCTTGTTGCCCAGGCTGGAGTGCAATGGCGCAATCTTGGCTCACTACAACCTCCTGCCTCCCGGGGTTCAAGCAATTCTCCTGCCTCAGCCTCCCGAGTAGCTGGGATTACAGGTATGCGCCACCAAGCCCTGCTAATTTTGTATTTTTAGTAGAGACAGGGTTTCTCCATGTTTGTCAGGCTGGTCTCGAACTCCCAAACTCAGGTGATTCACTAGCCTTGGCTTCCCAAAATGCTGGGATTACAGGCGTGAGCCACCATGCCTAGAAAAATAAAACAGACTTTTCACTAGCGAAACAGTTAAGTGTATCTTCTATTTCTATCATCAAAAGTATATCTTTCTTTAAATGCTAAAAGAGTACTTAAAATCATCTTATTATACATTCAGGTCTAAAATAACCATCAACTTTAAATGTCAAAATTATTGTAGAAAATTAGATAAATTGTAATCAATGTCTTTTCAAAAGAAAGAGATTTCACATATTTTTATTTGCAGCTTTGTTTTTCCACTTCAGATACTGGAAACATTCTATTGTTGCATTAAACCAACAAATATCTCAATAATATATAAGTATTTTTATAATAAGGAACAACAGTAATATTCTAATGGTGTTAACAAAAGATAATTCAACAGCTCTCAATAAGGGACTTGAAAAATGTTTTTCCCTCATTTAAGTACAAACTTCCTTCTATCAATCTTTTTTTCTATTTTTTTTTCTCTTTTTCTTCTCCCCTTATATTAAAAACACAATTTTTCAATTATAGAACTCTGATCTCTTATCAAGCACATAATTCATTTAACAAGTTATTTTTTAGTACATTCCTAAATAGTATGTTTCAGGTTCTGTTCAGAAACTGTTTATGGCTTAGAATTTCAGGTAGGCTTAAACAGGACTAGATCTGGTTTCATAGATTATTACATTCTTTTGTTGCTATGCTACTAAATGTAAGAATGGTTTGAAACAGGACCTCCAGTTTCACCCAAAAACATGCAAGTTCTCTTTCTTAAATTCCATATAATCACTTGAGTATCACAGGACTGAAAAAGCACACATGAATTTCTTTGCTACATAAAGAGCTACATTTAGAAGGCCATGTGACTAGAAGATTCATGGAATTCTTAAACAGGTTTAGTATCTTTATTCTCTTCTGCTGCAATGTAATGAATACTCTGTTGTATTGTTACTTACAAAAATGAAAAATAACTGCTCATTCAGTTCTAATACTCCTGTAAACTCTGAATGTGGGAATGTGCAGAACTTCCCACCACTCCCATCATGCCAACCTATTCCACAAATGTCAGACATGCTCATCTTTCCACTGGAGAGAGAGGAGTGTCTCGCTTTGCCTCAAAAATTCATTCTATGAGACTCAAACATCACCTTCCCCAGTAAAGACTTTTCTGACTCCCTCGGCCACAGTGAGGCTCTCCTTTCTGCTATGTGCTGGGATTGGGAATACACACACACACACACACACACACACACACACACACAAGCACACACTTTTCATTTAACATCCCCCACGGATAATAGTACCTACTTGACATTTCCACCTCTTAGATAAGAAAACCAAGGCAGATAAGGTCTGATTCCAAAGTCCATTGTTTGTTTGCTTTTTAATATATACTTCCTTCAGCTCCACACTGTACTAAAACGGGTGTCTGGCTACCTCCATTCTCTGAGCCTCCTGACAACAAAAGGCAGAGATCCTATCTTACTCATCTTTGTATTCCTGGTGTCTGGCACAGAACAGATACTCAACAAACACTCAATAGAAAATGAATGAATAAACAAATAAAATGTAGTAATGTTCAACTTCCTATGTGAGGAAAACTCATCCCCTTTTAAGAACTTATGTAAAAGTATGATAGTAAGTGCTAACTTCATTCAGCAAGCCTTTTGTGAGTGTGTCATATACAGTGTGTTGGGCTTAAATACCTTGGGGAACTTAACTGACTCAGTTCCCTGTCCTTGAGAAGCTTTAAATCAAATGAGGGAAAGAAATAACCAACTAGCTAATGCTACCATTACTTGTTTTATTTTGTCTAATTCCCCACAAACTTTTCTCTTTAAAAGAATCTCATTCTTTACAACCATGTTCCATCACCACATACCTCTGGTCAGTAGGATATAGATAAGTCAACAGAAAACAAGGCTAGAAGAATCTTTGTGGAGCTTAAATACACATTTTTTTAGCTATTGTTGTTTAGCACAGTAGTCATTTGAGCAAGTATATAGCACAGTATTAAAGAAAAGAATATAATTAAGGACACCCTGATACCATCCTTGCCCTTTTTCTTTTATAAGTGCAGCACGACCAAGTGGAAAGGGCATGGATTTTGGAGTCAGGTCAGGGTTCTCATCCCAATTCTGTCCCTTTCTCCCCATGTGTGACACAAGTCACTTTATCTTTCTGGGCCTATTCCTTTATCTGTAATTCAGAGATAAAGAAGCATGCCTTAAAGGGCTCTTGTAACAGTAAAGGAGATAATGTATGTAACACATGCCACACAAAAGGTACTATTATTATGTGAGCTGCTCCACCTGCTTCTTGAAGAATACTGGTTTTAACTTTAGTGCAACAATATAAATATTTCTAATCCTGTCTTACTCTGTTTTCCGCTGCTTATAACAGAATACCTGAAATGGGTAATTCTAAAGAAAAGGAATTTATGTCTTACAGTTATGGAGGTTAAGAAGTCCACGGTCAAGGCGCTACATCTGCTGAGAGCCTTCTTGCTGGTGGGGACTCTCTAAGAGTTCCAGGACAATAGAGAACATCACAGGGCAAGAGGGCTGAGTGTGCTCATGCGCTCACTCAGTCTCTCTTCCTTTTCTTACAAAGCCACCAGTCCCACTCCCATGATAACTCCTTAATCCATTAATTCATGAATGTATCAATCACTTCTTAAAGGCCTCACCTCTCAAAACTGCCACATTGAGGATGAAATTTCAACACAAGTTTTGGAGGGGACAAATATGCAAACTATAGTACACCACAATATCAACGACACAAAATGTATACCAAAAGAGAGGTACATTTGACTTTTGAAAAGACAGGTTTGAACTAACATGGGTCCACTTATACCCAGATTTTTTTCAGTAAATATATTTGGAAAAATTTTTGGAGATTTGTGACAATTTAAAAACACTTGGGCTGGGTGTGGTGGCTCATGCCTATAATACCAGCACTTTGGGAGGCCAACTTGGAAGGATTGCTTGTGCCTAGGAGTTCAAAACCATCCTGGACAACACAGAGAGATCCTGTCTCTGCAAAAAAATAAAAATAAAAATAAATTAGCCAGGCTTGGTGATACATGCCTATAGTCCCAGCTATTCAGAAGGCTGAGTGGGGAGGATCACCTGGGCCTGGGACGTTGAGGCTGCAGTGAGCCTAAGATTGTGCCACTGCACTCCAGCCTGGGTGACAGTGAGACTCTGTCTCAAAAAATTTTTTTAAATAAATAAACACAATAAAAACACAGACAAACCATGTAGCCGGGATAACAAAAAAATTAAGAAAAAGGTATGTCATGAATGCATTATATATATATAAATACTAGTCTACTTTATCATTTTATGGCAGTAGCCATAAAATTTATTAGAAAAAATTAAAATTTATCAAAACTTACACACACACACGATACACAGTATCATTCACAGTCAAGAGAAATGTAAACAAATGTAAAGATGCATTATTAAGTTCTAACAGCATACAATTAACTGTAGTATATACTGTACTACTGTAATAATTTCATAGCCACCTCCTGTTGTTGCTGCAGTGAGTTCAAGTGTTGTGAGTATCCGCTTAATCCACCGTGTGATGTTAATCATCTCCGCGTGAGCGGTTCATCTCTCCGGTAAATTGTGTATCACAGTAAAAAATGATTTCTCACTGTTCTCTTGTATTTTTCATCCTGTTTAGTGCAATACCACAAACCTTGAATGAAAACATGCCACTAGAGATGCCGGAAATGCTCCCCAGAAGCAGAGAAAAGTCATGACATTACGAGATAAAGTTGAATTGCTTGGTATGTAGCATAGATTGAGGTCTGCAGCTGCAGTTCCCAGCCCTGCCTCTCCATTCCCCGCCTTTTCAGACATAGGAGTCATCTTGTAAGCAGACAAAAACTTATAATATCAATAAGTACAGTACACTACTGTATTTTCTCTCCCTTATGGTTTGACTAACAAAATTTTCTTTTCTCTAGTTTATTGTAAGAATACAGTGTAATATACATATAACACAAAACGTGGGTTAATAGACTGTGTTATCAGTAAGGCTTCCAGTCAACAGAAGGGTTACTAGTTAAGTTTTTGGGAAGTCAAAAATTATACACAAATTTCCGGCTGTGCAGGGATCAGCGCGTCTAACCCCTGCATTATTGAAGGGTCAACTGTACTTGAAAAAAGTCACTTGTAGCAGGAAGAATAGCATGGGAAAAGATTCAAGACCATATAGTTAAGTCTCAGATTTCTAGCTGGTGCATACATCAACTGCCTCTTCTCAACATACACCCTGCAAATCCTTTATTCCAGATGCTTTTTGCGAAAAATCAAACTATTATTTCCTATGATAAGATCTAAAAGAACTGACAGATGTTACTCTATACTAACAATTCCATTTTCACAAAGAAGAATCTCTTAGTTACAAAAAAAAAAGAGGAAAATGAATTATGTACAATGTCTAGAAATAAATCTTGGCACACAGTACACACTGTATTATATATTAGTTTCTAAGTCATTTCTCAACTGTTTAGGTAAGTAATTTTGCAGAACATGTAATAAAAAATTTAATAAAAACATTTTCCTTTCAATTCCAAACCTAATTTATAATTTAAAAATCACATTTACTTGTGCTGGTACAACTAGGAACCCATAAGCAAAAAAATTAAGCTAGACATAGACCTTACACCTTTCATAAAAATTAACCCTAAATGGATTACATGCCTAAATGTAAAATGCAAAACTATAAAACTTCTAGGAAAAACACAGGATAAAATCTATGCAGCCTTGGCAATGAGTTTTCAAATATAACACCAAAGCCTATCCATGAAATTCGTAAGTTGGCCTTATTAAAATTAAAGACATCTGTTCTGACAAAGACACTGTTAGGAAAATAAAAAGACAAACCAAACTGGGAGAACATTTTTGCAAAACACATATCTGATAAAGTGCCTGTATATAAAATGTATAAAGAACTCTTAAAACTCAACAATAAGAAAACAACCCCATTAAAAAGCGGGCAAATGATCTGAACAGACATCACACCACAGAAGATGTACAGACGAAAAGGAGCATGTGAAAAGATGTTACCATCATATGTCATTAGGAAATGGTAAATTAAAGTAACAATGACATATTACTACACACCTATTAGAATGGATAAAATCAAAAAAAACTGACAAAATCAAATGCTAGCAAAGATGTGGGGCAATAAGAACTCACATTCATTGCTGGTGAAAATGTAATAGTACAGCCACTTTGGAAAACAGTTTGGCAATTTCTTAAAAGCTAACCATAATCTTACCACAGGATCCAGTAATCATACTCCTAAATATTTATCCAATGGATATAAGAACTTATGTCTACCCAAAAACCTGCACGTGAATATTCATAGCAGCTTCATTCATAGTTGCCAAAAACTGGAAGCAACCAAAATATCCTTCAATGGGTGAATAAACAAACCATGATATATCTGATAATGATAGAAAGAAATGAGCTATTAAACCTCAAGAAGACATGGATGAACCTTAAATGTGTATTGCTAAATGAAAGAAGCCAGTCTGGCTGTGTGATTCCAATTATACAACATCTGGAAAGGGCAAAAGAAAAGAGACAGTAAAAAGATTCGTGGTTTTCTGGGAGAGGGGCTCACAGAGGTTACGAGTGAAGCCCAGGGGATTTGTAATGTGTTGAAATTATTCGGTATGACACTATGATCCTTTAAGGATAGCTACATCAAATTAAGCATTTGTCAAAACCCAAAGAACTTCACAGGACAAAGAGTAAACTTTAATGTATGCAAATGTAAGCAAATCATTTAGAAGGTCAAGGAATCCCAAGGTGGAATGCAGATTGTAACAAAAAAATCTAACTGTATTATAAATGTGTGCTACAATCTCACTGAAAAGGATGGGAGGAAAGGTGCTTAGCTGACTAACTCTAGAAATAAGTACAGGCTGTGAGACTAAAAGCAAAAGGAATAGTACATAAACAGTGTACTCTTGATGCTAAAGTTGTTTCCCATAGGAACACAGGTTAACAATTTGAATGCTGCTATACATCTATGAAAGAAATGAATGAATAAGCAAATGCATGGCAGATGGTGCAAGCCAGGTTTCTTCTCACTGTTGGAGTAAGTTTCCATATAAACAAGGGGAGAAGGCTAGAATGATACCTGTGGTAATGAATTAGCATTACAGATAAAATGTAAATTCACAGTTAAACATGGATACAAACTGTTACATAAAAATATGTATAGATATGTTCATATACACACATGTATTTCCTGCTTTGTCACATGAGAGAACCTAGAAGCAATGACACCGCAGAAGCAACAAGCACACCTAGCACTCAGATCTTGGTTTCTAACACCATTCCCCAACAAAATGATCCAGATTCCCTGGAGAAATGACTGATTCTAGGATCGTGGCAAGATGTATACAGATGAACCTAGAGCATCTCATAGTACCAGAAAGCAAGGAAATGCTTCCAAAAAAACAAAATTCACATTGATGGTAGTATGTCAAAGAGGCACTGGAGCCCAGCTGTAACAAAATAAAGTAGCATTAGATTATAACCCAAAATATTTAGATAGATAGATTTTATATTTATATAATATATATACCCATGAGTCCAGAACAAAATAAATATGATTGAGTAAATAAACGCATGGGGGAGAAGAGACAAATCTCCCATGGAGAAAAAAATCTAAGTAATTTATATAGATATTCTGCCTTCAAAGGGGGAAACATAACTTTCTACTCCTTAAGTATAGGCCATACACAGTCCTTCCAAGAGTACAGCATGAAAAAGGCAGAGAAAAGTGGAAAAACCTGATAAATACTACCTCAGCCAGGTGATAAAGATGACTATCACAGTGACAAATCATGTTGATAGTATATACCCTTGATATGAGATGAAAATGGCGTGTTACTTCTGTGATCTTTCTACCAAAAACCTATAATCACAGTCTAATCATGAGAAAAAACATTAGATCAATTCCAACGAAAATGCATTCTACAAAATAACCGACCAGTACTCCTCAAACATCACCAAAAACAAGGAAGTCTAACAAACTTTCACAGCCACGAGGAGCCTAGGGAGACATTACAAGGAAATACATTTAGTGGTGTTCCGGATGGTAGGGTCCTGGAACACAAAAAGGACATTAAAAACTAAGGAAATCTAAATAAAGTATAAACTTTGTTAATACTAATGTACCGATACTGGTTCATTAATAGTAACAAATACTAATATAAGATGTTAATAAGTGGGGAAGCTTATTAACTTGGTATGGGGGTATATTGACACTGTGTTTGTAGCTTTCCTGTAAATCCAAAACTTCTGAGAAATAAGGTCTATTTTTTTAAATCCCATTTAGGAATGCATCTAGAAAATACAGAAAAGGTTGTAGTGAAGCACTGAAGACCCTTACACTTTCTTGCATATATTCAACTTAAAATGTTTGCAACTATACCAATACAGAATTTTTCTTACAAAAATATTTTCAATCGCTAACAGCTGCAAACAATTTCATGTATTATTAGTAATTCCCAGGAGGGATTTACTATAGCCAGAGTACTTTAATTAAAATTTCACTTTTTCCCCCTGACATACCTCTACAGATGTCCAAAAGTTTGTACCCTATCATTAACTTATGTTGTTTTGTGATGACCCATGTAACTACCAAGTATGTTTCATACAACTCGGGAAAGCTGAGTTGTATATAAATATTACATAAATCAGTGCTTAAATATTCATCCAATAGAATTTCAAGTATCTAAAGAGGCAACTTTTAAAAAGCTATCATTTCCTATTCTGGATACTATGTTTTCTTATACAAACCGTGGTTCAAGTGACCTGCTACAGAATTAAAAGAGGTATGTAAAAGAAGGGAGTACAGAGAAGAATAAAAAGCAGTAGGGGAAAGGGTGTGAAATAGAGTGTAACAAAACAACTAGGATTTGGAATGTAATAAACACAAAGTAGATAGTAGCAAGCCAATGCCATAGCATAGAAAAGAACTGGTATCTGAAAAGAATCAGTATTGATAAAACCTTGAAAGCAGGAAAAAGCTAGAAATAAAAACAAAATGAATCTTTATGTTTGATCACAAACAAGCAAAATATTCAAAATTAGACATTAGGTTCCTGACAGGAAACAAAAGAAACATCACCCTATTAAGAGTGGGGCTACTAATAGTGTCGGTTAAATTACACTTGCTAGAAATTACTATATATAATATTCAATGACATTGGGAAGTGAAAAAAATTACAAAGAGAATGCACCAAGTCTTGTAAACAGCAGTTATCTCAGAATAGTAGAATTAAAAGCAAATTATATTTTCCTTCTTTTTTCCTGCTATAAAGTGAATGACTTGCGGTGCAATCTTACAAAGTCTCAATCTGTGTATTCTGCACTAAACGCATTCTATTAACACTATTGTATTTGTGATACATTCTACCTTACCCTTTATGTGACAATTCTATACTGTTTTAACTTTCAAATTGTAAGTAAAAGTGTGAATTCGTGACCAAAAATTTTCCACACCAGTAACTTAAGAACTACAGCAATATGTTTAGAAAACTGCGATCCCAAACAAAAAATTCTATACTAGGTGAGACAGGATGACATTGACTTTAATTCCAATAGACTCACTAGCACATGATGTCCATTACTATTGCTCACTTTCCAGAACCCAAAGAGCTGTGGAAGAATAGAGTCCTTTCAATGAAAATAAACTAGAGGCAATACGCAATACAGTTACTTTGAGGGCTTTTTTATTATTATCATTATTTTCAATATAAAGAAGCCTGCCCGGAATCCTAACTCTCCTATTTCTCAAAAACGACAAAGCCAAAAAATCACACTCTTCACATACACATCTGAAACCAAGTTTTACCTGAACTCATCCTAACATATTAGCTCTTTTACCAATTCCTCTTTACTATCTAAGGCAAGAAACCTTGAAAAGAGAAGCAGTAACACTTTTCACTGAAACGTATTTTGTAAAGGAGGGTTCTAAATCCTAATGCTTCACCGCTCTAGATGTCTACGGATTTCAAATCCTAATACCACGGCGTCCTGCCCCCCGCGAGATTCCAACAGTACTACGGGTCCTATGGGAGGAAGAGGATTTAAGAAACACCGCAGGAGAACGATCGGTGCAAAGATTTTGCAAACAGGTAGTCCTAGGAAAGAAAGTAAGAGTGAGAACATCGGAGAGAGCAGGGGGTACATGGGTGGGGAAACCCATTTCAAATGCATGAACTGACCACAACCGGAGAAAAGCCGTTTGTCTTCCCAAAAGTAAAATGGTGAGTAAAGTGGAGTAAGCTAAGAAAGTCAACAGCAATTAGGCATTGACAACGATTCCGAAACAATGAGCTATCTTAATTTGAGGGGGTGAACGGGGGTGGGACCCTGTCCTAAAGGGTCATTTTGAAAAGAACCCCTCCCCATTTGAGGCGGGTGGGGAGAGCAGCTCAACAAATCCCAAGTCTAACATAATAAGCCGAGATCGGGATACTCGGTCTGCAGTCGCCCCACGGACCAGATGAGCGCAGGTGTATCTGCGGAAGCTCAGGTTACCATGAATATCACTGAGCCACGGCGAACCTTCCCTGCCCAGCCTCCCGGAGCCCTGGGCGCGGGTCTGCACCGGCCCCGCGGCTTGCCCGGACCCGGCGAGCGAACGTCTCCGGCCGCAGCGCCCTCGCGCACCTGGCTGCCAACACCAGTTGAAAGCAAAGTGAAGGGAGGCGGACGCGGCTCCTGGCACCGCTCCGATCCAGCACACAAAGGCGGATTTTTAAAATCGAGAGAGTCAAAGCCGCCGGACCCCCGGACCGGCGCCTTTCGCCAAGGGGCTCTTACCTCGGATCCGCCCTCGGGGCCACGGCTTTCCCCGGAGACGCCGCGAGCCCAGACGAGGTGGGAGGGGACCGGGAGAAAGCCCCCCAATCTGATTCGCGCCCAGCCAGTCGTCCGCGAGCCGCGGAGCCGCCTTCTGCGCCCAGCTGAAGAGCAGCGATCTCCAAGGCGAGCACAGCGCCGGCCTCGCGCCGGGCGAGACCGCCTCGCTAGCTGCTGCCAGTGAAGTCTGGAGCCGCCCGCCCGCTCGAGGCCAGTGCCAACCGCGCGCCGCGCATGCCCAGTGCCCGCGCGAGGAACAGGGGAGCGGGCGGGCAGGCGAGTGCGCGCCGCGCAGCCAGGAGCGGGATCCGCTCTCCGGGTCTTGCTGGCAGCCGAGCCGCGGAGTTCTGGTCGACTCCAGCGCTGGAGGCGAAGCGGCCGGTGAGGCCGGGTGGGCGGGAGAGGGACCGGAGGAAAGGAGACGGGGCGCTGCGCCAAGTTATCAAGGCCGCGATCAAAGTCGGACCAAGGCAGCGAGCCGACAGCGGGTTTTCCAGAAGTGCCCTAGCAGGACCGACTAGCAGGCAGGAGGCGCGGGAAGGAGCAAAGAGCGTGTGGAGAGCTTCGCCCCCGGCAAGGATGGACGCCCCGGGCGGAGAAAGCGCTCGGGTTGCAACACCCGGGGTCTGGCTGCAGCTCGTAACCTCTGCCCTATGGCGGCAAACAAGCCGCCCCTAATGACCAGCCAGCCTTCGTCTTCCTCCTCTGGCCCCTCGGACCTAGTTTCCCCCTTTTGTCGCTTTCCTCTTTTTTTGTTGTCTCTCCAACCCATGCGGTAAAACTGGTGGTGCCCAAGGCCCTCCATCGGGTCCCTGGGACTCTCCCAACTGCCGGTCCTTAGCGCCAGCCTGCAAGCCCAGACCCGCCTCGCCCGGCTGCCTGGGAGTCTATTTTTCTTGTAGCTCTTGCCAAAAGCCCTGATGTGGTTTGAAGTAGTGGAGGCTTCTTTCACTTTGTGCCTCTTGTGCCTTAACCAACCCTCGTAACCTCCTCTCTGAGTAGCTCATGGAGCCTCTAAAAGAGAAGTCCATCTTCTCATAGACATTGTGTTTTCTCACTCTTAAAACTCCTCATTGTCATAGCTACTCCCCCAATCCCCCCATGCTGTCCTAATTTCGAAGTCAGTTGACTTCCAGAAGTCAACGAAAGCCTATAAATTAAACTTGGTTAAAAGAGATTGGACCTGCTTGCTTTGTGAAGCAAATAAAAGCACAGTCAGGGAGAAACGAGATAACATGCCAAAGTGGACATTAAAACCATTCTAAAAGTTGGAATCGATCTAACGGCTAAATCCAGTCCCCTATTTTAAGTGAGAATCCTCTCTCCAATATTTCCACCAGACCACTATCCACTTGAACATTTCCAATGTTGTAAATTTCTATTTTTTATCATTACATATAACCACGATTATTTGTTGAATATTTACCTATGCCAGGAACTGAGCAATTTACACACATTATTCCTAGTCCTTAAAATGAGATAGGCCTTATTATACCTATTAAACACATTAGGAAAATGAAACCCAGAAGTTTCCTTCTTTTGGCCAAAGCCAATGCTGACTGACGCCAGAATTAACAACTAGGTCTGCTTAACACCATAGCCTGTATCATTATGAACATCAAATCAACTTCTCTTATACTACTCGTCTTGGTTCTGCCCCTAGGAACCACACAATATGAATCTCATTCTTTATAGACACTGCAAGCCTTGAAATAGTAGAAGCAACTATTAAGTAACCAACAGATCTAATACATTTCTTCAAAAATTGTCTTTTAAGTGTTTTTCAAATAGCAGTGAGCTGCCATAATCACACTACTCACCTTGCTTTTCATGTGTTTTGTTTTTTCATTCTCCTCTCTAAATTGTGCATTCAGAATACAACATTCAAATACAGTGGGCCAAGAACTGAGTTCCAGTTCTCCAGCTGCTGATCAGCCACCCCTTTGATCCAGGCACACACTACCTAGATTCAAATAGAACACCCAAGTCTATTTCACATGAACTAAATTAAACCATATCTTCCACCTTACGTAGTCTATACTTCCACGTATTTAAATCTTCATTTTTGTTTTATTCTTATTAACTTTTATCTTGTTTGTTTTAGGACATAATTTCAGATAAATACTAGTGATCACTTTTAACATTTGTAAATTTAATAAATATACCTTATTTGGCTCCATTTATGTCTAGTAAGAAACAGTAACACAGAACAGGCTTTAAAAAGAGCCTGTGATATTATAAAATATATATTTGGTCTTCATCCCATTTTCAGACATATAGCTCCTAAAATCCTTGAAATCTCCAAAGTGATGAATATCTTTTTGTATTTTAATGAACTGGCTGATGACTGGGGGCTCCTGGATAGCTTCAGGATGGGGACTGGTCATAGGAGGACAAAGGCATGATTAGTGTGTTGGGACTTTCAGCCCCACCCTCTAACTTCCGGAGTTGGTTAAGATGAAGCTGATCACCAGTGGCCCATGACTTGATCGATCATGCCTATGCAATAAAGCCTCCACAATAAAATAAAATAAAATAAAAATAAAAATCATGGGTTACATGCACTTCCAGAGAGGGGAACATGAAAAACAAAACACTTGGAGATTCCGGGATAGCAGTGCTCCCAGAGAGGGCATAAATCACCCTATGCATTCCTTCAACTGTATCCTCTGTAATATCCTTTATAAGAAAATGGTCAGCACGTTTCCCTGAGTTCTGTGAGCAGGTCTAGCAAAATAACCAAACCCAAGGGGGGAGTCATGGGAACCCTAATTTCTAGTTGTTTAGTCAGAAGCACAAGTAAAGCCACCTGGGGCTTTTTTGATTGGCATCAAAGTCGGTGTAGTCTTGCAGGACTGAGCCCTCAACCTGTAGGATCTGACATTATCTCCAGGTAGATAGTATCAGAATTGAATTGAAGACACCCAGCTTCTGTCCGCTGCAGGATTGATTGGTTGATTGCTGGTGGGGGAAATTCTAACACACTGTTTGGTAACCAGAGCTTATAGAAGTCTTCTGTGTTGATTGCTGAATAAGAAAATAGAAAAGAACACTTAGGTTTGGGGTTTCTTTTCCCCTATATTTTCAGACAGTCCACCGCCAAAATAGATCTCCAAGATAACAGTCATTTATGAACCAATACTTTTCAAGCACTTTAGTTCATGCAACCATACCATAAGCAACATGCAGTTCATGAAGGTTTTCTAGATGCTTTGCTGAAATAAACATTTACTGTTTCTGGCATCTCAAATCTACTGGTCCAAGAAACTCTTTCAAAAAAAAAAAGAAACTAGTTAAATAAGATCTGTTTTCAGATTAACCCATTCTGGTATTAGTGATCCCCACTAAAACCATTGTTAATAATCTGGTTTATGCTTTTGTTAAGAATCTATGTCAAACTTACCTATTTGGAGTATCACTATGCACAAGTTTTTCCTTTTTGAAAATCTCATTGGTTCAGGTTGGCATTTGGGATGAAAATGATGTAGGAATGATGTAGAATGGAGATAGATACCTGGAGTGAATGGGGCATTCAATATGGAGCAGGCCAGGCGCATTGGCTCACATCTGTAATCCCAGCACTTTAGGAGGCCGAGGCCAACTGATCACCAGAGGACAGGAGTTCCAGATTAGCCTGGTCAACATGGCGAAACCCCATCTCTACTAAAAATACAAATGTTAGCCAGGCGTCCCAGCTACTTGGAAGGCTGAGGCATGAGAATCACTTGAACCCAGGAGGCAGAGGTTGCAGTGAGCCAAGATCATGTGACTGCACTCTAGCCTGGGCGACAGAGCAATACTCTGTCACAGAATATAGGAGCAGAGTCTACAGCTGGGTGTAAATGGTACATACAGAAAATGTGGAGCAATTATAATGACCGAATTTTATCTGGGGAGTAAGAGCTATCGCCACATTACCCAAGAGTCAGAAGAATTCTTCAAACATCCCTGTTCACTCCCACTCCCCAATCTGATGTATGAGTATAATTTAGGGACTGCTGTGTATACCTCTGTAGACTCACAGCCTTAAAGCCATATAACGTAAAACATATCCATGAGTAAATCTAGAAAAGGTACACTGTAGCTTAGAATATTATTATTATTATTATTATCATCATCTAAATCTTCTAAGTATAACTTGGTAGACAAGTAATTTCAGGTTGGCTACCACCATTGTTATTATTTCACATTGTTGAAAGAACAAACCAAATTGTTTGGATTATTATATTTGTTCTCACTTTAGGAGGTGCTTGGGCTTGCTTCTTACTTTGTAACTGATATTTATATTTCTTGTTAGTTATGGTTCTTTACACCCATGTGAGTTAACAAACTCAATTTGCTTTAGCCTTCAAATGTCAAAATGCCCTAATTTCTTTTGTAATATGTACCTAGAAATGTATAGAAATTTTGAAGCATGATAGGAAGTATTCTTAACAAGGAATTTTTTTCCAAATATAACCTCTATTTTCACCAAAAAGAAACTACATTAGTTAAAAATAAATAAATGCATATACAACATTGCTTACCCATGGATGATATCTTTTGCTTTTCCATCTTTATAATAATCAAGAATTAGTTTTCCACAAAGGGAAGAAAATCCAACCAGTGTTACTTGAGTAAAAAGCACTGAAGTTCTGAAAAGAACTTGAATCTTTTGAAGAATTTAATGAGTGTGAAATGGTCATTCATTCAACAAATGCTTTTGGACTCAACTAATAATTATAATTTGAAATAATAATTTAGTTCAATCCAGTAGTGTAGCTGAGGTAGGAGGGTAAATCAAGAGAGAACTTTGAAAGAAGGAAAAAGGGGAAAGAAACCAAATGAAACACATGGAAAAGGTAATGAAAATCTAAGAAAAAAGAGGAAACAAAATAAAATATAGAGGACATTGGGAGCTCCTTCAGGCAAAAAACTCCCCATCTTATATACTGTACTTAAATGTGTGTAGAGAGTTGGCATGTATTTTTTAAGCTTCACACAGAAAGGTAAATTAGATAATTTGAAAAGTTCTCCAGCTACACATCACCTGGATCCTGCATAAAATATACTTTGATATGCATCGTAGGACTCTGAAATAGTAAAGGGAATCTCTCAGGGTCCAAAATGAAAACAAAACCAAACAAAATTGCTGAAGCAGGTGGGGTGGGCAGTAATCTTTTAAATAAGACTTAAACTGGCTACACGGTGAAGAAGCTAATCTTTTAAATCCCATATTAGCTGACTCTGCTGGAAGGAAGTCAGTATGGTTTCAGGTCCTTGGGTCCACAAGTTCCCAAGAGAGATAGACAGAAATCCTCTTTGAAGAAAAATAAGCTCAAGTTAGTGTCCCAGAATTTCCCACAAATAAACATCAACCAAATAGGAATTCATAATCAAAGATCTCAAGCCATATAAGAAAATTCTGCTGACATGAGCATTAGCAGAATAAATAAACATAATTCAATTTATGAGGCAAAAAAACTAGCTATGATCTGGCTGTATAAAGAAATGAAAAATTAAAATCATAAATAGAAACCTAAGATGACTAGGCATACATGAAAAAGAACCCATTAGAACTTTTGGAAAGGAAAAATATAACTGCTAAAATATAAAACCCCATAAATGAGTTAAAGAGTGGATTAAACATAGTTGAAAAGAATAATGTAAGCTACATATGAAGAATTATGCAGAATGCATCACAGAAGGTGAAAAAAGAGAGAAAATAATAAACATTAAGAGATATGGAATATAGATAATGTTAAGAGATTACTCACCTCTAATTAGAATCCCAGAATGAGAGAGCTGGATCCTGCATAAAATATACTTTGATATGCACTGGAGTAAAGGCAAGAGCTAACAATGCTCCAAAATTAATATAGAATATGAATCTACAAAAAGAGGAAGTCCTGGCTATGTACATGTATCAAGTAGGATACCTGAAAAGAAAGTGAAATAGAGGCAGTACATATACATGTATCACGTAAGATACATGAAAAAAAGTAAACCAATATAAACTACAGTGACATTTCAAAACACCAAGGGAAAAGGCAAACTTAAAATCATTGAGGGGGGTAATATTACCTACAAAAGAAAAACAAGTAGATTGAATAATTTTCAGCAGCAACATGGCAGCCAGAAGACAGTGGAATATCTTCAAAATGTTGAATGAAAATAACCGTCGACCTATAATTTAGTGTCCAGAAAAACTATATTTTCAAAACAAAAATGGAATTAAGACATTTTTAGATTAAAAACTATTCTTTTTACCACCTTCACTAGATGAACTTCTGCAGTACACTTGCAGATGAAGGAGAGTGACCCAGTAGGAAATACTGGAATACAAGAAAAAATGGTGAAGAAATAAGCTGATAAACATCTGGGTTAATATAAAGAGGCCTGGTCTGTACAAGATAATATTAATAAATAATATGAAATTTGTGAAGCTTAAAAGACACAATTTAAATGCTGGAGAATAACTTACAAGTCAGAAGGAGGATAATTAGAGTTAAGTCATTCTAAGGTTCTTGTATTGTTTTGAGGAGGTTAATATATTAATTTTAAGTGTCCTTAAGAAAAATATTCACAATAATATTTTAAGAGAAATGATCCATATGGTACTTCACAACCTCCATTTTACAGGTAAACACACACACACGCACAAAGCTCATAAATCGTAGAGTTAGTATGTGATGAAGTTGGGATTTGAATTTAAGCAGAGAACATGGTTTTGACCATTACGCTCCACAATATTTTAAAGACTCTAAAAGAACGGAAATGTGATGTAGAAATTCCAAACCAGTAGAGGAAGGGAAAAAGAATAAGAAGTAAACAAATATTAACAACCAGTCTTCCTCTGTAGGCCATTAAAAAGCAAGAAAAAAAAATGTAGAAGAAAAGGAGACATAGAAAGAGCAAAGGTAAAGACTGACGAGAAAAACATTCAAACATGTAAATAATCACAATATAAATGGGCTAAACTCTCTAGTTAAAAGACAGAGTCAAAGCAGTTTTTAAAGATATAGCTATATGTTTTTACAAACATAAGAACATGGAAAGCTTAAGATATATCAATTATGTAATAATTAAAACTAGTATAGCTATGTTGACATCACACGCAATGAACTTCAAGATAAAAAAACATTATTGTGGCTAGGAAAGGTCATCACATAATGATAAAATCTACAAGAGGAAATTGAAAAACCTATTATCATTGTGTAGCTATTTCAACACCCATTCAACCACTGTTATTTATATATCTCTATATCTATCTCTATCTCTCTCGATATATATGTAGATTACTTACATAGAGACCTATATCAATATATATATATCATACGTGTAATACATATGTGGCGTATAGCAATTAGAGAATACACATACTCAACAAACCCATAAGAAATATTTGTAAAAATTAACCAGAATACCTTAACACATTTCTGAGAATTTGCATCATCTAGAAAAGGGTTTAAAAATCTTTTTGTGTGAAGGACCTGATAACAAAAGCTAAGGTTTTGGAGGTCAGTGGTCTCTCTTGCAACTACACAACTCTACCACTGTGTAGCTCAATAGCAGCCATAGACGACACATAAGCAAATGACCTTAACTATGTTCCAATTAATGTAAGACACATTAAATTTGAATTTTATGTAATTTTTACACACCTCAAAATATTATCCTTCTTTTGTGTTGTTTGACCATTTAAAATATACCAACCATTCTTAGTTTGCCAGCTGTAGAAAAACAGGTGACAGGCCAAGTGTGGCCTATAGGGCGGTGATTCACTGACCTCTGATCTTGACTCATCTGTTTGTAAGGCAGGAGAGTTAGAAATCAATAGCAGACTAATTTTTTAAACTTTTAAGTTTAAAATGAAATTTTAATTAATTGTACATTTTAATTTCTAAAGATTAATTTAAATGGGATTTAAAAACAGACTCCCTGCCGGGCATGCTGGCTCATGCCTGTAATCCAAGAACTTTGGGAGGCCAAGGCGGGCAGATCACAAGGTCAGGAGTTCAAGACCAGCCTGACCGATATGGTGAAACCCTGTCTCTACTAAAACTACAAAAAAATTAGCCAGGTATGGTGGCACATGCCTGCAATCCCAGCTACTCGGGGGCCGAGGCAGGAGAATCTGCCTCTTGAACCCAGGAGGAGAAGGTTGCAATGAGCTGAGATCCCACCACTACATTCCAGCCTGGGTGACAAAGTGAGACTCCATCTCAAAAAAAAAAAAGAAAAAAAAAAAGACTCCCCAATAATGTATGACTAGAATAAGAAATCATAATAATAAAATTTATAAATATGTAAAACTGCAAGAAAGAGAAATAAATTCTAGTATATTCTGTTAACAAAATACACTATAGCAATGAACATGCGGAAGCAACCACTATGTTCTGCAGTACAGATTACTCTTCGAAATTTAGAGTTGAGTGAAAAAAGTCATAGAAGATTATGCACAATAAGATACCCTTTTAAGAGATCTCAGAAAAGCATCACTAAATATTTATTATTTAGGAGTAACATATGTTTGACAAAAACTAGTTTGTAAACAAAGGAATGTTTATCACAAAATTCAGGATAGTAGTTAGCTCTGAAAGGCAGGAAAGGAATGAAATAAGGAAGCTAACATAGGTAAGTTGCAATAGTATTGTAAGGTGGGTCATGGGTGCTCATCTTAATTACTATTCTTGTTCCTCCTGGGAGATAAATCGTAGAATTACATACAGTAGGGAGGACCTTAATGCAGGGAGACAACAATGGCTAGGGAAAGGCTAAAAGAGATGAGACAGAATGACAGAAGAAGGACAATGGAATTGTTGCTCTAATTTGTGGTGAAAGTGCTCCAGTCATATTCTCTTATTTACCTGGACTCAGGTCATTCCCTATTATCTCTGACCTTTGAATGACTGATAAGCTCTGTCAATTAAAAAAATAATAATAATAAATAAATAAATAAATAAATAACTCCCTTCTGAAGAAGAGCACAGATATTCTCTTTCCAATTTTAAATGTGAAACTTTGTTTTTATGAAAAGGTTGATTTCCACCAGAAATTTTAATGTTCTGTATAACTGAGGGAAATTTAATTTTTGAATTTGAGAGTTATTGATCCAATTACTAGTAACAGCTGAATGCTCTTTAAAATGCAAAAAAGACATTTGTTTTATCATTTTGAGAGAATGGTGCTGTTTGTTCTGCAGAACTGGAAATTTGCCATTTACAAACAGCACTTATCTCACTATTTACAGCTTTTTCTAATCAGATCTAGGCTTTTTATTTTCCTACTTGTGCCTAAGGGAAAAAAAAAAAAAAAACAGATGACAATGAAAAGGGAAGAAAGTAAAATAACCATGGGGGGAAAAACCTTCAAAAAACTATTTAAAAATTATAGTAGAGCTTTAAAATGTAATTCTACTATACAATTGAAAATGAGGTGGTGACATTAACTGCTAGCTAGGATAGACAGCAAGATATATATTCATTAAGGTAGGGGGAGACAGCATGTTGCAATACATTATGTAGTATGAATTAACTTATGTAAAAAAGAATAACAAATAAATATAAGCCAACATTCTACCAGTATTTTTATGGAAGAGAGGTGACAGTGTAATAGGAGTCACTTTCACTATTTCAGTTAATTTATTTCTATAATTGAATTTTAAGCCATGGACCTGTATTATTTTGTAGCAGAGAAAATTTAACTTCGTAATATTTTATTATTCAGTGTGGATTTTTCATGTTTCTCAATTCTTTACTCCTGCTAGAACTCGGGCAGATTTTTAAAACTCCCATCCCTAATGTCCAAAGTTGCATTTTTGTATCTTTAGGATTGCTGAGCTAGAATAATCCTGAGGCTATTTAACAATTCCCCCTGGGTAAGCTCATTGGCATTGCAAACACAGACACTGTTTCCTTTAGTTGGCACCCAAACTTTCTTCTTCCCTAACGGCAGAATCCTCAGCAGGGAAAATAAAACAAAAGAAAACGCCTATTATGAATTTGTAAAGTTTTAAAATGCAAATTCACATTTATCAATAGCTATCTCACTGAGATCACTTGTACTCAAGGTAACTCCAATAACCTTAAAGATCATGTTCCTGATCACAGCACAGAAATCCCAGTTTCGTTTTTGCTTTGGTTTTTTTAATCAAAAATTCATTGGTTGCTAATCCCAATTTGGGCAAGGCAAGAGCAAATATATCCCACAGATTTTAAATGTAACTTCATCTTAAAGGACTCAGAAACACATACACAACCCCCAACACACACACAGAGAAAGAAGGAGAGAATCTCTAAAGTGTACTATAAACACTTGTTGGCTTTCCAAAAACACTAAGTTTCGTATCACTTTAATGAACACTTTGTAAATGCAAAGCTTTCAAAGAATTTTCTTCACTTTATCGTATGAAGGATGCAATTCTTTCTTTCCTCCCTTCCTCCCTTCCTTCTTCCTTTTCTTTCCCCTTTCCCCTTTCCCCTTTCCCCTTTCCCCTTCCCTTCCCTTTCCTTCCCTCCTGACAGAGTCTCACACTGCCATCCAGGCTGGAGTGCAGTGGCACAGTCTTGGCTCACTGCAACCTCCACCTCCTGGGCTCAAGCGATTTTCCTGCCTCAGCCTCCCAAGTAACTGAGATTACAAGCATGTGCCACCATGCATGACTGATTTTTGTATTTTTAGCAGAGATGGGGTCTTGCCATACTGGCCAGGCTGGTCTCAAACTCCTGACCTCAAGAGACCTGCCCGCCTCGGCCTCCCAAAGTGCTGGGATTACAGGCATGAGTCACTGCACCTGGCCAAAGGATGCATTTCTGATCTTATTAACCACCCTCATCATTCTGGACATTCATGACTGTACTACAGAGGTAACACAACCTTTAACCAAAACCCTTGCAACCAGATGTTTTTAATTTTGTAAAGGGAACATGGTGCTTATACCATATATTCATCCCACCCCAAATAAGTCTGTAATTAACACTTTATTTCTGCAGCAAAACATATTCCCACAAATTAGAATGAACTTCCTAAGTTGCCTCACATCAGTTCAGATAAGATTTGCTGCCAAACAAGTACAAGTTAGGCTTTGCTACCAAATGGAATTTGAAAACAAACAACCCAAACAAACAAACTTAAAAGAAAAAAAATGAGTCTTTTGATTTGGCATTGCAGATAAGTCACTGCACACTTATATAGCAGTGACTGAAAGGGTGCCTGAGTTGTTTTGTCTTGGGTGTAGAGGTCATGGCTACCATTTTGAGGACTCGAGGTCTGTTTCTCTAAGTCTTCCTGCCTCTAAGCAATCTGGCATCCTTCCATCTGTTTTGTTGCTATGATTTCCTCTACCACCTTTCCTGTCCTGTTAATTTATTACTATTAATCTGCTGTGACTTAATGAAATAGATAGCAACATTATAATTATGTATGAAATTAGAGTAAGTAGGTTTTACATAAGAAGCCCAAAATTGTTTTGTAATAAGATATATAAACTTTGCTCATATTCAAGATAAAACCTATTTCAACAATTTAGAGGCTTTTTTGTTTGCTAGTGATTCGCACCTGTATTTACAATTTTTGAGATACTTATCTTTAAAAACAACCCGCCACTCCCTGCTCTAAGAAAAAAAGAGAGAGAAAAAAGAGAGAGATACGTTGTCTCATTTTATAGATGTTATCTATTTTCAGGATCTCACATCTTAAAAAACCATATTATTATAATATATGCATATATGACATTTTGGTCATCGAAAAATAAGCTCAAGTTTAAAACGTATTCACTCTAGCACAAAAAAAGGCTATGACAATAAATAGTGAAGTATTTGTAAAATATTAAAAATAGAATCTCAGCATGACTTTTGTAAATAATAACAGTCAATTGCCAACATTTTTATTATCGCTCGACTTGCAAGTCCTTCCATATTCTGCCCCTGCCTTCTGCATTTATCCTCCTTTATTACTACTGTCAGTATGAACCTTTCCACAGCTCCAACATGTGGAGCCCTTAGTGGCAATGCCCACACAGGCCATACTTACCACTGCAACACATAAGAAATCTAAGGAGGAGGCCGGGCACGGAGGCTCACGCCTGTAATCCCAGCACTTTGGGGGGCCGAGGCAGGCGGATCACGAGGTCAGGAGATTGAGACCATCCTGGCTAACACGGGGAAACCCCGTCTCTACTAAAAAAAATACAGAAAATTAACTGGGCGTGGTGGCGGGCGCCTGTAGTCCTGGCTACTCGAGAGGCTGAGGCAGGAGAAAGGCGTGAACCCGGGAGGCAGAGCTTGCAGTGAGCCGAGATCGCACCACTGCACTCCAGCCTGGGCAACAGCGCGAGACTCCGTCTCAAAAACAGCTTTCTTTCTTTCTTTTTTTTTTTCTTTTTTTGAGGAGGAGTAGAGGGTCACAAATGGAAATCAACACAGGAATGTCCAAGACTCAAGGTTCCCAGAGGGAAGTAGCCAATGCTGGTCAAACATCAATACCAAGTGTTAAGAGAAAAAGGTAATGAAAGCCCTAACTCCAGAAGAGTACCGGGAGAAGTAAGAACAAAGAAACCCAATCAGGTGACTCAAGCATAAGAAAGCATCTTGAGGGCCTCTGACTCACCCATTTTGCAAAGGTCCAAGTACCTGACAAGCACAGGGATGGGCCCTGGGGATACAAAAAAAAAAAGTACAAAATGGTCCCCACCCTTCAGGGCATGCAGTGTTATTAGCAATTAGACAGACATAAACAAATAACGACAACCATATACCATGTCATAACAGTACAATTTAATACCAGGCGCTACCTGAGCACAGGGAAATGAGTGCCTGATGCTGCTGTGCAAAACCAGGGGTGACATCACAGAGACTTGCTGTGCTTCCTTTCACTGAATGGCTTCCTACTTCCATGCTCCTCCTCCAGCGCTCTGACATGCATCCGCCACAGCGCCTTAGCACTTGCTCCGCCCTTGCCCTAGAGCGCTCTTCTTCCAGATTGCTACATGGCTCACTCACTTCATTCAGTTCTCAGCTCAAGTGCTACCTCATCAGAAAAGATTTCAATGACCAACCACCCTATTTAAACTATACTCCTACCCTGCCTAAACCCACACACACACACACACACACGCTCACTCTCTCTCTCCCTATTGCATTACATTACTTTTTTATCACAGCACCTATTACAATCTGAAGAACTCGTTGAATTATTTATTGTCTGTTTCCCTCATGTAAATTCTGTGAGAGCAGGGATATCTGTCAGTTTTGTTTATTGCTATATGTCCCCAGTGCTGGGCAGAGTTTAATGAATGAATAAGGAGAAATTTGAGCTGGGTTATGAAGAACATGTAGCAGTTTATCAAGGGAATGGGCAGGAGGTGGAGGCAGGAACACAGAACGTACATAGGCACAAATGACAAGGAGTCAAGGCACCGTTAAAGGAACTTAAAGAGGGAAATAAAATAATCAATTCCTGGCACACAGTGTGTTTATATTACATGCTATTAAACAAATGAGTGAATGAGTGAATACATGGTTGAATTAATAAACAGCGTTGTGCTTTAGAAAGTGTGTAAGGGGGCCAGGCATGGTGGTGTACGCCTGTAATCCCAGCACTTTGGGAGGCTGAGTGGGGAGGATCATGAAGTCAAGAGATTGAGATCATCCTGGCTAACACGGTGAAACCCTGTCTCTGCTAAAAGTACAAGAAATTAGCCAGGCGTGGTGGCAGGTGCCTGTAGTCCCAGCTACTCGGGAGGCTGAGGCAGAAGAATGGCAGGAATCCGGGAAGTGGAGCTTGCAGTGAACCAAGATCGCATCACTGCATTCCAGCTTGGGTGACAGATTAAGCCTCGGTCTCAAAAAAAGAAAAAGTGTGTAAGGGGGCAGGCCTGGAGCTGGGTGTGCCGTGGACTGTCTTGCAGCTTCCAGGGCTAACTCAGGTGAGGTGGAGTTGCTAGGGTCCTGAATTTAGAGATCCCTTGATTGACAAGGAACATTATGGCAAGCCAGTGGCTGAAGTAACTGAGGAGGAGAAGAATGATCAGGAACTCAAGGAGACTCAGCTCATAAAAGCTGCTCCAACAATGTTAACAAGCTCTGTGTTTGAAGACCCCATAATCAGTAAATTAACCAGTATGATGACAAAGGGAGAAAACAAAGTACTAGCCAGATCCTGCATGACTCATGTTCTAGAAGCTATGAGAGGTACCATGATGCTTCTGCAGAGGAACAGCCAACTATTGAACGCAACCCCTACACCAGTGGTCCCCAACCGTTTTGGCACCAGAAACTGGTTTCCACAGACAGGGGAGAGGGGGTTGATGGGAGAGGGGTGGAAGGGATTGATGATTTCATCAGGGATTATCATAAGGAGTGTGCAACCTAGATTCCTGCATGTGCAGTTCACAATAGGGTTCGTGCTCCTATGAGAATCTAATGCTGCTGCTGATCTGACAGGAGGCAGAGCTCAGATGGTATTGCTGGCTTTTTCACCTTGCTTGCTCGCCACTCACCTCCTGCTGTGTGGCCTGGTTTCTAACAGGCCATGAACCTTACCACGGGTCGGTGGCCTGTGGGTTGGGAACTCCTGCCCTACTCCGTCTTCCACTAAGCAGTGAAAAACTATGAGCCTGTGATTGGACTGGTACCCACCTTCAAGGGAGGCCATTTCTCCTGGATCCCTGGATCCTTACCCTACCAATGTCACCACTTCCTGGCCATAAAGTGGATGATCACTAAGTGGCACCAGGGGATGCTGATGCCACCCAGAGAAGCTGGAGGCTTTTTGCAACCAGGGCCCTGTGATCAAGAGGAAACATGACATGCACAAGATGGCCAAGGCCAACCATGCCCTGACCCACTACTGCTGGTGGTAGAGGTTCCAGAAGGAGTCCAGGGCCCTCCACTGCAAGAAATACTGTGAGCCACTGCCACTTCAAAAAATAGCTGTGGGTTAAGGATGTAGTTCCTTTTTAAGGGCCGGCAGGCCTCATGAGAAAGATGGAGCAGTATATTTATTGCCTGGTAATCTTTCTTTCTTTGAGGCTAAAATTTGCTCTCTCCCTGTCCCCCTCTCCTTATAAAGGGAGAGCACATTGTCTTGGAAACGTCGTCCAAGAAACTTAGGACCCGGGCTTCTCTTCCCTCAGCTTGGGATGGACCTTTGGATGATATAAAAGGAAGCAGTCTTAGGTATCAGTTAGAAAAGATTTATTAGAAAATTCTCACACTGAACTGGTATACCATGTGGTACGGTACTACCGTTCACTAAAACTGTTTGGAGGGGGAAAAAAGAAAATGTGTTAGATTGGATAGATTGATGGAATGGAAGATAGGAAGTAGAGAAACCTCAAAGGCTAGTCTTCTATAAAGAGAAAAATAGGGCTCCAAAATGGCTGTAGCCCCTTCCCCGCCCCAACCCCACAGAGAACCAAAAACAAATATATAGTGCTGAGATTATCACTAGCAATATATAGAACTCAAATATGAGGAGGAGATAGTTCCTGAGACCACAGAAAAGTGAAACAACTTTGAGCAGAGAGTAAGAAAATCAGACTTCCATATCCAGCACATGCTTCCTCCTTCCTGGCATCAAAAGTGTGGAAAACCTCCCTTACTCATGGTTTCTACACTGAAAAAGTGAGATAAAGGTGGGCAACAAGCTTCTCCACCATCCTGGGTTCCCTAGCAGGAAACCTGTCCCTGCCTCAAACCACAGGAAGCATACCAGGTGCTGTAGGTAGAAATATCCCTGAAGGCTACCAGACACAAGGAAAGGAAGAGGAACTACCATCCCCAGCCCTGGAAACTCTGCTCTGTAACTTGGCCAAAGAAAATGCCAAGGCTGAGTGCGGTGGTTCATGCCTATAATCCCAGCACTTTGGGAGGCCAAGGCAGGTGGCTCATGAGGTCAGGAGATAGAGACCATCCTGGCTAACATGGTGAAACCGTGTCTCTACTAAAAATACAAAAAAAAAATTAGCCAGGTGTGGTGACACGTGCCCATAGTCCCAGCTACTTTGGAGGCTGAGGCAGGAGAATGGTGTGAACCCGGGTGGCGGAGCTTGCAGTGAGCCAAGATTGCGTCACCGCACTCCAGCCTGGGCAACAGAATGAGACTGGAAGGAAGGAAGGAAGGAAGGAAGGGAGGGAGGAAGGAAGGAAGGAAGGAAGGAAGGAAGGAAGGAAGGAAGGAAGGAAGGAAGGGAGGGAGGGAAGGAAATGCTAAATCAGAGTGTCCAATCAGCAGCACCATGCAGCAGGAGATACATTCCACAGGTTGGTTCCCCTAGGCACAAACCCCTAACCATCCTTTCCATATTAATGGGATATCCTCTTTCAGACCACCCTCATTAAAGACAGGCTATGTGAAAGTACACAGTCAAAGAATTAAGAAGAAAAAAAGAGTGAAAAAGAATAAAGGTCACCCACAAGATATAGAAAATTACCTCGACAGACCAAATCCAGGAATTATTGGTGTTCCAGGAACAAAAAACAAATACCACATGCTTGCACCTATAAGTGAGAGCTAAATGATGAGAACACATGGACACATAGAGGGGAACAACACATGCTGGAGCCTATCAGAGGGTGGAGGGTGGAAGGAGGGAGAGGATCAGGAAAAATAACAATGGGTCCTAGGCTTAATACCTGGGTGATGAAATAACAATAACATTAAATGTAAATGGACTCAATTCTCCAATCAAAAGGCATAGAGTGACTGAGTGGAAAAAGAAACAAGACCCAACTATATGCTGCCTTCAAGAAACCCACTTCACCTATATGGACACATATGGACTAAAAGTGAAGGAATGGAAAAATCATTTCATGCAACTGGAAACAACAACAACAAAAAAGCAGCAGTAGCTATAATTAGATAAAATAGACTAGAAATCAAAGACTTTAAAAACAGGCAAAGGTTATTATAATGATAAAAGGGTCATTTCAGCAACAGGATATAACAATTTTATAATATTTATATATTTGTATATCTGTGCACCCAATGCCAGAGCTCCCAACTGTATAAAGCAAACATTAATAGATGAAAAAGGAGATATAGACTGCAATACAATAAAAGTAGGGGATTTTACTCTCTATTCTCAGTAATGGACAGATTATTCACACAGAAAATCAACAGAGTTAAACTACACACAAGACCAAATAGGCCTAACTGATATTTACAGAGCATTTCATCCAACTGCTGCAGAATACACATATTTTTCATCAGCACATGGAACATTCTCCAGAATAGACCATATCTCATGCCAGAAAACAAGTTTCAACTAATTCAAACAAGTAGAAATCATATCAAGTATCTTTTCTGACCACAATGAAATAAAACTAGAAATCAATAAAAAGAGAAACCTCAGAGAACACACAGACACATGAAAATCAAACAGCGTTCTGAATGACCGGTGGGTCAGTGAAGAAATTAAGGGGGAAATTCAAAAATTTCTTGAAACAAATGAAAATGGAAATACAACATACCAAAATCTATGGAATACAGCAAAAGCAGTAGAAAAAGGGAAATTTATTGCAATAAATACCTATATCAAAAATGTGGAAAGACTTCAAATAAACAACCTAAATATACACCTCAAGGAACTACAAAAGCAAGAACAAACCAAACCAAAATTAGTAGAAGGAAAGAAATATAAAGGTCAGAGCAGAAATAAATGAAATTGAGACAAAAAATACAGAAAATCAATGAAACAGAAAGATGGTGTTTTGAAAAGTTAAAAAAAAATCAACAAACTTTTGGCTAGACTAAGAAAAAAGGGTCAGGCACAGTAGCTCACACCTGTAATCCCAGCACTTTGGGAGGCCGAGGCGGGCAGATCACAAGGTCAGGAGATTGAGACCATCCTGGTCAACATGGTGAAATCCCATCTCTACTAAAAATATAAAAAATTAGCCGGGAGTGATGGAGCACAACTGTAGTCCCAGTTATTCAGGAGGCTGAGGCAGGGGAATTGCTCAAACCCAGGAGGCAGAGGTTGCAGGGAGCCAAGATCGTGCCACTGCACTCCAGCCTGGCAACAGAGCAAGACTCAGTCTCAAAAAAAAAAAAAAAAAAAAAAAAAAAAAAAAGAGAGAGAAGACCCAAAGAAATAAAATCAGAAATAAACAAGGCAACATAACAACTAAGACCACAGAAATGGAAAGAATTAGAGACAATTATGAGCAACTATCTGCCAACAAGTTGTAAAACCTAAAAGAAATGAATAAATTCCTGGACTCATAAAACCTACCAAGATTGAACCATGAAGAAATAGAAAAATAATGAAGGCCTGAACTAAAACCATGAGAGTAGAGAAGAGACATCACATTTGAGAAGCAAGCCAAATTGTCATATGATTGATGTGGAGGAGTCAAAGGGGAAAGAGGATTCTGATATGGGTGTCCAGATGGGTGGTAGTGCCATTGGCTACAGGGTAAAACCAGGCAAGGGGACTGCAGTGGGGAGAGAATCCATTCTGTGTTGGAGATCTTGGGATTGAAGTGCCTTTTTAACAGGTGAAGACAACTAAGATGTAGTGTAAAGTGTAGGCCTAGGAGAACAGTCAAGACAGAAGACAGATTTGGTATAGCATGGATGTCTTCATCTTCAGAGTGTTCTATTAGAACAAGAAGACAAAATGTAAGGACTATTTAAGAAATCAAGAGGCAGAAAGAAGAAAAGGAACCTCCACAGAAAACTGAGAAGCAGCAGCTACTAGGGTGATTAGATGAAAACTATGGGTTCAAGTCCCCATGAAAGCATGCAGTGTGCTGTCTAGCTCACTAGTCCTGGCCCATAGGAAAGACTCAAATACATAGGAAAACTGAACCAAGTAAAGCAGGAAAGAGGGAGGAATGGAAAGGACCTTGGAAGGAGTGAACTGGTTAATAGTAAAACTACCAATGTAGCAGGAAAGATTGTGATATCTAAGTACTCAAAATATTTTTTATTTCATTTTATTTATTTATTTTTGTTTGTTTTGTTGTTTGTTGTTTGTTTGTTTGTTTGAGACAGAGTTTCGCTTTTGTTGCCCAGGCTGGGGTACGATGACACGATCTCAGCTCACCACAACTTCCACCTTCTGGGTTCAAGCGATTCTCCTGCCTCAGCCTCCCGAGCAGCCGGAATTGCAGGCGTGCGCCACCATGCCTGCCTAATATTTTGTATAAACAGAGACAGGGTTTCTCCATGTTGGCCAGGCTGGTCTCGAACTCCTGACCTCAGGTGATCTGCCTGCCTCAGCCTCCCAAAGTGCTGGGATTATAGGCATAAGCCACCATGCCCAGCCTTTTTTATTTATTTTTTGAGACAGGCTCTTCCTCTGTCACCCAGGCTGGAGTGCAGTGGCAGAATGACAGTTCACTGCACCCTCAAACTCTTGGGCTCAAGAGATCCTCTTGCCTCAGCCTCTCAAAGTGCTGGGATTATAGGTGTCAGCCACCACAGCCAGTCCGAAATATACATTGTTAACATGCCAGACACTGTTTTGACCAGGTTACATAGTTTAATTTAGTCAATTCTTATGACAACCCTGTAAAGTAAGGATTATTATTATCCCCACTTTACAGATGAGAAAATGAGGCACAGAGAGATGAAGTTGCCTAAGGTGACACAGGAAATCAATGAGAGAGGCAAGATTGAAACCCAACTGTCCTGCTTCAAAGACAACATTTATTTGCACAGATGAAAGAGTGTGCTTTGTGAGGGAATTTAAGTGTGGGCAATTTCAATGGAGTGGCAGCTTTGTGGCCTGGGAAGGTGAAAGGAAGGTGAGGAAGTGGAGAGAGCAAAGGTAAACTGCTGTTGCAAGGAGCTTAGCTAGGAAGAGAGGATAGACTAGTAGCTGGAAGGGAACACAGGAGTGACAGAAGCTGTTTTGTGTTTTTAATGAGCAAGTCTGGAGCATGTGGGCTCGATAGATTCTGTTTATATTACACTGTAGAATTTGCTCAAGGAAAACGAGGGGGTTGGATAAAAAGACAGATTCCTTCCAGCTCTGAGTCTACTATTCCACAACTTTGAAATTCTTTCTCAGTGAAGCCAGATGGAAGATTTTACTTGATAAAATTGGTTGGAAAAAATCATTTACTACACTTTTAAAGAGGTATTTAAATAGAAACCCAAAGACCTATTTAGTCTAATATCCTTTTAATTCATGAGCTTTTAATGTTTTCCCAAGGTGATCTGTCACATTTCTTGGCCTAAAGAGAAATCTAAAGTTTTTATTGTCTTTAGATTTGGCCTAATGACATGTTTCTGCTTTCCTGTCTAAGGTTAGGAAAGAAAGAGTCAAGGTCATCTTGGGTTCATATTCTTTTTCTCCATTGCCTTTTCCTTTCTGTCCTCTGCCCCTCTTTCCACACGAAGAAAAAATAGTTAAGTGCAGGCAGTTATAAAAAAGCCATGTTCCTCTCACAATACATCTTAAACTAATGTAATCACTCGCGTAGGTGTTTTCTGCAATTTTCTGTTACTAAACATCCTTTGAAACACCTCAGCTTTCTCCTAACCTGGTATCTTTCACTTATGTTAAACTTTTTCTTTTCTTCTTCTCTTCCTATGAGCAAAAGAGAAGGACAGACTAGTAACTAGATAGACTAATAGCAGTGGATGCATGTCAATCCCAGAAATTACCCCAGAGCCTCATTTTATCTCTACATCACTGCACAAAGCCCTTTCTCAGCACACCTGCTTCAATTATACGTATTCCTATTTTTTTCATACTTTTTGCACTTTTCCATCTCCAGTTGCTCCTTTTCCTACCCATACGTCAGTTTTCAATTATCCCCTAGTAGGGCTATTAGAAGGGGAGAGATGACTGCAAAAAATATAGAACTCATTTTTTTCCAGCTTTCAGATGTGTTTTGGCACCTACCAAAACTGGTATATACCCAGTTTTGGAAATTCACTATACTTCAAACAAAGTAACATTACACTTAGAAGACATGTCTCAAAAGGAATTAGAGAGCTATTCACTTAGCAAATCTTTGCTCCTTGCTCATTTCTATTCTGGGCACTCCTCCATACAATGGATGAATAGCATTATCTCTCAGACAAATGCAAATAATTTTCATAGAAAGATCTTTGTATTTTTCTCTAAAGTATGGTATCTTTCTAGCTCACAATTCCCTAGAGCCAGGTGATAATTAAAGTGTTTCAGGTTCAAAGGCGTTCTCTCTGAAATTCCTGATGAGCTAGCTTCAGACAAGAATAAGGGTAAACAGAAATGGTGATGATATCATAAGAGGATCAGGTTATAATGTTAATAAGTTGGAAATGAGATGTGCCTAGTATCAATAATTGACTTAATTCACATTTTCCCTGACACATGTAAATCCAAATCCTAGCATTCATAATAGTAGTTACCGTATTTTGGCAGGCATATGTACCAAGCTGCGATGAACAGAGCACAAATAGTCTCTTGTCGGTACTGCAGCCTATACCACAGTGGCACCTCATTATAAAGAGATCGAAAACATTTTGTGACAGCAGGCAATCCTTCTCTAGAAACAATAGCAGAAATCTCAATATCTCTAACTCGAAATAATGATTTGCACCCTTTATCTTTACAGGATGGGCTTTTGAAACTATAAAATATTTTAGAATACTCAGCATCTGGGACAATCTAAGTACTTCTCTATATAGTTGAGCAACGTTTTCAAATATTGACCACCCTGATGATTCCAAACCATGTAATTAGCTTAATCAAGTATACTTTCCTCCATCTTACTCTTGGTAAAACATATTTTTACATTATTTAATACAATTAAAAAGCCATTCCTTTTTCTATTTCTCCTTATTTTTATTTTTCTTAGTTAATCAAGAATGCTGAAAACCTAATTTTTAAACCAGGAAAATTTTCCATTGGAAAATCTTCAATTTTTAGGCTATAGAACATTTTAGCTTAAAATAATTAATTGGCAAATGACCGATGCAAATGCTTTTTATTAAAAATTTACTTCTATTTTTACAAGGGCTAAAAAAAAAACTGGAATATGTGCTTTATACCATCTAATAGTTAAAATTCTTCTGTATGTGAGAATGTGAAAGTCTTCTGTAAAAGGAAACATTTTCCCTAAATGAGTTTTTGAATGAATTAATTTCCTCTATTCCTGGTCACAACAGTTTTTGAGTTTTTGACAAGTCTTGTCTCCTAGAGTTTCTGATACTGTTTCCAAATGTTTAGTGGGAAGAAGCTTCTCTTTGCTTTTTCTGGTAGAAAAAGCCAGAACTCTCAGGCTGCAGTTCTCTCTCCTGACCTCCTGTCCTTCCTCACTCCTAGCTCCCAGAAGGCCTGCCGAAGGTTACCAATTGGCTTTAATCCAACTCTAACTTTTCACCTGAGACTTTTTAAACTTTTTTCTTTTGTTTCATAAAACACAAGATTAAAAGATTATTATAAAACATTGCCATTCGAACACCTAAATGGCCTTGGCCATGCTTATATTGGCAGAATCCATGAGAGCACTGTGGTCCCAAGGCCCTTTAAGAGGTGGGGTGTTATTTCTGAAATGGATTTGAACCATATGCAATACATATAAGAAAGTTGCATTTTCCCGCCACAGTGGAAAACATCTGTTTTGCTAGTGGATTTGACTCTATTGCCAGAATAACTTTCCAGATGTTTTGAAACTCTAAACAACTGCTTCCTTTCTGATCTGCTCTGGCTCAAAAATTGATTTGCTAAGAAAACACATAGGTCTGTGACATAAATGAAAACAATAATATTTATCTTAACTAATCCATATTACCAAAACATTTTAGACATGGCCTTGGACTAATGGTATAATATAGATTCTTTTTCTTTCTAAAATATGCATACAGACATGTATACATATAGGCTCTTGGAAGGGAATATAGTGCAAACAGGAAAACATTCCCAATCCTCTTAGTGTAAATAACTACTGGTGGTAGACCATTTATGCTCCTGTCATTTTCTCAGCTTTTTCATGGACTTAACTTAAAAGACACCCTGGTAGGATATGAGCATGCCCAGCACATATTTAAACCTCTTCCCTTTCATGACTCCTGTATAGCATGCAAAGTATTTTACATTATCTCACTTTTAGCCTTCTGTACTGTCTACTTTAGCCATTTCTTCCTAGTTAACCTCTAGCTACTGTTTTGTTGTCATTGTTTTTTGTTCATTTAATGTTTACATAATTTAAAAAGATGATTTTTATGTTTTTTATAATCAACTGCCAAACAATACAATATTTCTTTTTTCTGCCTCACTATACCTCATGATTTCACTTTGTGATCTTTATCCTAACCCTGTTTGGATTTAAAACCTCTACATTTTCATTCGATTTATGTTTTTAACTCCTTGACTTTTTCAAATACTCAGCTTTTCCCTTTCATTCTTTACAAAGTCTTCCAGCAGATCATATTCCCATTTCCACTATGATCCAGAAATGCAAATGTTTGAAAGTCAAATTCTAAGTAGAACAGAACAAAACTATTGTGTATTAAAGTTCAATATGTACTTTCCTTTATAAATATTTCTCAACCTTTTGTATGTGTCTTCATTTTACATTATATCTAAGTTTCTAAACACCAAGAATTTGCTTTGAATATTTCTTTGGATTCTAAATTTGGTCAGTCATTTCTAATAAGCACACTTTTTTTTCATTCATACTGTAGAATGCAGCCCACATCTTGTTCACCTTTGTATTACCAGTGCCTAAAGCAGAGAATCTGGCAGACACTCATTTACCATTTATTAAATAACTCGAACACTTGCTTGGCAGGGATTTGATGTCCCAGGCACTGTGCTAAGCATAGATTGTATGCTATGTGATGTGATCTCAAGAATTCTGTGCAGTAGACATTATTATTCCCATTTTACTCTTAAGGAAATAGAAACTCTGGGAAAGAGAGAAATAATTAATACAAATTTACATGGGTAGAAAGTTACAAATTATTTAGTTTCAAAGACAGGCTCTTGGAATAACATGAAAAACAAACATAAATCATACAAACACTTTTCTTTCCCGTATTCCTCTATCATGGCTGGTACCAGGAAAACTTTAAAATAGAGCAGATTTTCAGTACATCTTCCCTTTCCCCTTACTACCTAACTTTTAGTGCCCAAACCCTTTGACTTATCCTTCCAACCAACCTCAGAAGCTTCTACAATGGACACTCCCTCCAGCATCCAGTGCCTACCAGCCATGGTCTGTATCCCCACCTATCTTCAGCCATACTAAATTCTGGTTTTTCCTTCATCAAATCTTGGGTCTTATTGCTTCATAATACTTAAGCTTCAGAGATTGAAAAGTTGCTTATTAGGCAATCTTTCTTCCCCAACATTGAAAAGCTAGAAGAGTCTGTAAGAATTATCTGGTCATAATTTTAAGGGCAAAAAAGGTCATTGAAATGACTGTAATCAAAAGGAATGAACTTACATTAGGCTGAACAGAAGCTAAGGACAGCACCTTGGCAGGATCCTCATTGTCCACCTCCAATCAGACTTCACTGTACTAGGCTGACCTCTATTTCCTAAGAAGAATCCTAGCTGAAATATACAATGACTTCAGATTTTCTTATGTAACTTCCATGTTGAAGCCAGTATCAGAATTAAATTCACTGGTAGGGTCTAAAAGTGAAAAGACCTGCTTTGTAAATAAAACTACAATAAAAAATCACAGAGTTTAAAAAGTTTATTTATTTTTATATCACAGTAAAAATATGGCAGAGTTTTATTGTGGTTTACTTAACCACAATAAAAATATAGCAGAGTTATAAGGTCCAAAGTTATACTTGAATCAGGATTACTCAAACTTGAGTCAGGATTCAAGTTTCATGTATAACTAATGCTTTTCTCCTCAGAAAACTGGTCAGAACAAATGTGTCACCAGGATACAATATTGGTGTTGTATTTATTGTAGTGATAAAAACAAAGTAAGAAATGTTCCTTGCTATATTTTTAAATTTTGATTAAATATTTTTTATTGGGTAGACCATTTTTTATTTTAAAAGGCAGTATTTTAATTCTCTTTCTGTTGAATATTCTTAAATTGCATTTTGATAATGTAGTAAAAAGTAAACAAGAATAGAAAAATGTTCTGTGTAGTGTTAAATGGAACACAGCAGATCACTTCTGATGATAAATGAAAAATTTTATTATGTAGTGAGAGAATAGTACTAACTCAATATAAGGCATAGTGAGGTCGTTTTCAATTAATTTTTTGTTTTTATGAGGATGATGTTCTTAGATTTAATAGAAATTGAAAGAGTTCATGACACAGTAAATGACAAATCTTATGGCATTTTCTTCTATTTGTTGAAGAGGGGAATTCCATTTTATTTCTTTGATTTGTGAGAAAACTCTATGTTCTCTAGTTTCACAAACATCATTAATATTGTTTGTCAGTTATTGTCCAACAACAATGTGCAAGATTAGGCTTGAACAGTCAAAACAATAAAATGAAAGAATAAGAAAAAAAATGAGTAGGGATTGGTAGTGTCTTTCCTTCCAAGGATAAGTTATTCAGAGTTGCTGGTGCTATTAGGAGACTACTTCCTCATTGAATGTTTTGATGGTGCTATGCCTCTGGGGTTTTTCACCTGAGCTTTATTTTGTCTATTCAATGGCTTCACAGTCTCTGATGGTCTCGTCCTCCTTCTCCCTGGAGAGTGTTGGTGTTCTGCAGAGTGTTCTTCCTGGTCTTCTATTATAATTCTACATTTCCTGATCATAGTTCTCAAGACTTTTTTCTCTAATCCAAACTTCTTTACTGAGTTCCACAATATAAGCCACATTACTGTCTGTATATCCTACAGGAATCTCCAACTCATCAGCCCCAGATTAAAATCATCATCCTTCTTCCAAAATCATTAATTAAGAGTTGCTACTCTTCATCCATATTTACTAGGTCACTAAGTCCTATCAATTCCTTCTCAAAATATGTTCATGCTTGCCCCATCCTTTTTATCCTCACGACCACTAACATATTTCAGGCTTTGCATTTATTCCCTAGGTTGTTACAAAGGTCTCCTTACAGGTCAAACCACATCTAGTTTCACTCTAAGCCATCTCTCAAACTGCTTTCAGACTGACTGTCCCCAAAATACAAATAAGATAATGTGACAACCACATGTAAAACATCATCCTTCATTGTTTACAGAGCAGGGTCCAATCTCTGTCATCAGATAGAATAAACTCTTCATGATATGTCTTCCTCTCTATTATCATCTCCCTCCAATTTCCTTAAACATCCATCATATTGTTTCCTGCTCCTATACCTTCATGCATGCATACACACATAAACACATATCACATATATACATACAATGTATACATATAAAAGTGCACGCACATCACATACATACATACATGTAATATGTATGTATATATACATAAATGCACGCACATTCTTTCTAAATGGAATGACTTCCCTCTCTTTATTGGTATACAGAGTGTCTCTGCCAAGATCTAATGTAAACATGACCTTCTCTTTGAAGCTTTCTGTTACCCTTCTACCTCTGCTGCCAGCTACACAATTACCACTCCCTACACTGTGCTGCTAAGTGTGCCTAAATCAAACATGACTTTTATTATTGCACTGACAAGATTGTATTTCTATTATCTTTTGCATGTCTGTCTTCTGTAGAAAATTACAATTCTTTTTTTTTTTGAAACAGGGTTGCACTCTGTCACCTAGGCTGGAGTGCAGTGGCATGATCTCGGCTCACTGCAACCTCCGCCTCCCGGGTTCAAGTGATTCTCCTGCCTCAGCTTCCCGAGTAGCTGGGACTACAGGTGCACACCACCACACCCAGCTAATTTTTGTATTTTTAGTAGAGACAGGGTTTCACCATGTTGACCAGGCTGGTCTCGAACTTCTGACCTCAAAGTGATCGAACCCCCTCGGCCTCCAAAAGTGCTGGGATTACAGACATAAGCCACCCCACCTGGCTGAAAATTACAATTCTTTAAAGATAGGAAACATGACTTACTTACTAGCAGCATCTAGTGGCATTACCCTCTACAAAACCTATAAATTAAGCTGTGTAGAATGAATGAAAGAAAAATATGAAGATAAACTACATTAATTATAAAATCCTTATTAATTTCTGAAATTACGTTGCAAGAGTAAGAACCACATTATACTCTGACAGAGTAAAGGCTTCAAGTTCAAACATCCAGAAGTAATATTTGAAATCCAGTCACAATTTGAAAAAACAGTCTATCAGGTTTTAATACTTAATATCAGATGCTTTCCTAGGTAACAATTAAAGCCAGAAATTTTCAGAAAACATGCATTAGAGAAAAAGTAAAATAATTGGTATCAGAATAATTGTAGAGGCAGAAAAGACTAAAAATCATTTGTTATGATATGAAAGCTTTGATATTAGTAAAATAATAATGCAGAACAATGTGAAACACATAAAATAACCCAGAAAAGGAAGAATCAAAATTATACATAATAATAGTAATAATAATCACTACTATTTATTGCTTATGACATGACAGACACTGTGTTGCAGCTCTACAATCTTATCTTTCTATCCTCACAGTAATGTTGAATGTAGATATTATTATTATTTATCTCATTTTGTAGATGATGAACCTGTGTCTAAGAAGGGTTGATCAACTTAATTTACGAAGGTCACATAGTCTAGTAAGTGACAGAATCACATCTTAAATTCTGACTTGGGAGCCCAGGCTCTTATCTATTACATACAAAGAGACAATTTCTTACCCATGTTTGACCATGTTTCTCCAGTCTCTTACGAGGAGAAATTAGGAATCATATCAGAACCAAACTTTTTAGTAATTTTGGTAGTTGGATGAGATGAAATTTTGTGATCTTGCTCTTGGGATCATAAGAGCAACAGGTGGGAATGGACTTTTCCCTGAAGGGAACATGCTTCCCCTGTCGGTCACCTATCCACTAAATAAATCTCAGGCTCACAATGAGGATTGGACAGCCGACACTAGATGGACATAGGAGGGAAGAGATGCTTCCTTTCTCTTAGGCTAGAAAGTGGTTGATTTTTGTCTCCCAGTAAAGGACACACCTGAATGGCTTTGTGGGAATTCAGGAGCTGCCCCTGACACATAGATCTAGTCAAGGTGTCTGCCTGATCAGAAATGGGGGACAAGAACAGGGATTGGTGTGAAAGTTGTAGTTAATTCTCAGGGTTGTATCCCCTCTCCATAGTTACCCACATAGTCTGATCTCACCTCTTCTATGACGAGTTAAAAAAAAAAAAATGAGAACAAGCCTGCGGCCTTGCTTTCAACAAAGCAAAAGAGTACAGAGCAGTACAGCTTTTCCTGGACCAGTGTGGAGGTAACAAAAGCAGTGAACAAGGGCAGGTAACTGTGCCCAGCAAGGCTGATGTTTCATGAGGGTCAGAGGCAACAGAGCAGCCCAACAGATATAAAGTACAGAAGGATGGATTCAACAGATTAATAAATGGCTCAACATACATTGATCATTGAAAGTAAATGTGATCTTATTTTTGGTTGCAGACTGTTGAGGCTTAGACCTCTGAATCACATTCATCGTACTGACGCCCTGCTTTAAGATCTTCTGTGCCTCCCTACTGTCTTCAAAAGGAAGTTCAAGATCTTGATCATCCCACAGACAAGGCAATTCATGAACAGCCCATTGCTAATGTCCTCTCTCACCAGCCTTCTGACCCCACACAGAGGCCCTCAAATTCAAATGTACTAAATTATGAGCGTTTCTCCAAATGTGGGCTTTTGTCCTCTTTTGCCTCTGAACACACGATGCTTTCTCTGTATCTAATTCTTTTCCCTAAACTGGTTCTGCCCCTAAAACTCATTCTTTGCAGCTCAACTCAAAAGTTCCTTTTTAAAAGAGCCTTTGTGACTAGAATGCAACTTATGTGACCTCTTCAATTTTAATTTTAATTTCTTAAAATCCTAAGAAAACATATACTTTATTTATTTATTTATTTATTTATTTATTTATTTATTTATTGAGATGGAGTTTTGCTCTTCCTGCCCAAGTCAGAGTGCAATGGCGTGATATTGGCTCACTGCAACCTCTGCCTCCCAGGTTCAAGCAATTCCCCTGTCTCAGCCTCCCTGGTAGCTGGGATTACAGGTGCTTGCCACTATGCCCAGCTAACTTTTTGTATTTTTAGTAGAGACAGGGTTTCACTATGTTGGCCAGGCTGGTCTCGAACTCCTGACCTCAGGTGATCCACCCACCTCAGCCTCCCAAAGTGCTGGGATTACAGGCGTAAGCCACCGCACCTGGCTAGAAAATGTATACTTTAGAATTGATCACTCCATATTGTTATGCTATGTTTACATATCTGCTTCCTTTTTGCATAATGTGCTCCTAGCGTGCCTGGCCCATGGTAGGATGCAATAATATTTGCTGAGTGAATGAATGACTGGTAATTCTCTTGATCATGCATAGTAGCTGCTGTAGTCCTCAGAGATTTGCATGTGCTGTTTCTTTTGTGAGAAGTCATGTATCCTGGAGGCTGATTCTTCCTTTAATTTGCAAATTAACTTAACCAAAATTGAAATTAGTGAGGAGGGCATAAAGGACTTAAACATTCTGACAATATTTTATCTTCCTTCTTTAGCTGCAGTCATTGACGTTATTACTGATTCTTTCATGTATTATATTAACTAAATTGATCATTCTTACAGCATGTTCAAATGTTTAAAATATAGATATCTTGCTTGTGGCTCCCTAGATGGCTGCTAGAGGAGGTGGATCTTTCTTTTCACTTGCTCACTGATTTTCTCACAATGGACACTTTCCTAATGCCCCTTTATCAAACATGCACACAAAAAGGTACACACAAAACGATCCCCTTAAACAAGGTACAGTATTTGAAATAAATGAGAGTATTTTAGGAAACAAAGGTTGGATTAATTCTCCCCGTTCATACCAACTGTGACTTCAACATAGCTCTTTGTAAATAAGTCTTTCACAATCATGTGATTTCCTGGCACGGTCATCCTATTCATGGAGTAAAAGAATGTATTGATCTGATTCTTGACCTAATAATCAAATTTCATCAAACTTTTATACAAATTTGATTTATAGCAGTCTAGAATAGAGATTCGTGCTTGCTTTTTAAACAATATGTTTTTACAGAACAGACTGTTTTCACTAGAAGTTCTGTTTCAGATTTTATGATCTCTCTCTCTATATGCGTATTTTTTGAGACAGGATCTCCCTCTGTCACCCAGGCTGGAGTGCAGTGGCACAGTCACTGCTCACTGCAGCCTCAACCTCCCAGGCTCAAGTGATCCTCCTGCCTCAGGCTTCTGGGTAGCTGGGACCAGAGGCATATGCCATCATCTCCAGCTAATTTTTTTATTTTGTAGAGCTAGAGTCTCCCTATGTTGCCCAGGCTGACTCAAACTTCCGGACTCAAGCAATCCTCCCCCTCGGCCTCCCAAAGTAATGAGATTCAAGGCATGAACCACCACAACTGACTTGATCTTTCTATTTTTAATTATTGGGGGAGAGCACCCACTAGCCTCTTTGTCTCACTGTGTTCCAATTCTACTATTCTGCTAGTATTTCATTGCATAAAAAAGGTTATGAATAATGACTCATTAATGAGGTTGACAACCTTACACACTCCTTCCTCACAATTGTGGAATGGAAGCTTTGTGTTTTTGTGTAGTTACATTAACAATCTACTAACTACTTTACCACTGATTTTGTATTCTTCTCACTTCATGGTCTGTGCAATTTTCACCAAATATGTGTCCAAAAATGTATTAAAAATATTATTCTTTTCTCAGCACTCACCCAAGTCAATGTTAACAGGCTCTACATGCTATTAGCCTCCATACCAAGATTTCATTTGCAACAGTTGTTTATATTGTTTTTTGATTATAAAGTATTTCATACATTTAAAAAGGGATGGAGACAATTAGCACAGGGAATGCTCGACACCGTTAGTCATCAGAGAAAAGCAAATCAAAACCACAATGAGGTACCATTTCACGCTCAATAGGATGGCTGTAATTAGAAAAGACGGAAAATAACAAGTGTTGGTCAGGCTGTGAAGAAATTAGACCCCTCACACATTGCTCGTGAGACTGTAAAACAATGCATCTGCTTTGGAAAACAGTTTGGCAGGTCCTCTAGGTTGCACATAGAATTACCATATGACCTACCTTGCATTCCTAAGTAATATAAACATATGTTCACATAATAACTTGCATACAAATGCTCATAGCAGCATTATTCCTAACAGTCAAAAGTAGAACAATCCAAATGTTCATCAACTGATGAATGGATAAACAAAATGTAATATACCCCAAAATGGAATATTATTTTGCCATAAAAAGGAAGGAAGTGCTGATACATGCCACAACAGAAATGAAACACTGAAAACATCATGCTAAGTGAACAAAAGCCAATCACAAAAGACTACATGTGTATGATTCCATTTATTTGAAGTGTCCAGAATAGGTCAATCTATAGTGATCAAAAGTAGATTGCTGGTTTTCTAGGGTTGTGAACGGTTGGGAGAAACTGGGAAGTGAATGCTGGTGGATACATGATTTCTTTTTGAGATGATGAAAATGTTGTAAGATTGATCATAGTGATAGTTGCACAACTCTGTGAGTATCCTGAAAACCTTTGAATTTTACAATACAAATTGTATTGAATTTTACAATACAATTTTACAATACAAATTTTACAATACAAATATAACTGAAATATGTTATATTTCAGTAGAACTGTTAGGAAATAAATAAAATGAATAATTTTTAAAACCCTAAATAATTACATAGGCAATATGTAGTAGACACTCATTAAAATATCTCCAACATTTAAAACTATGTTTGCCAGGCCGGGCACAGTGGCTCATGCCTGTAATCCCAACACTTTGGGAGGCCAAGGTAGGAGGATCTCTTGAAGTCAGGAGTTTGAGACCAGCCTGGCCAACATGGCGAAACCCCATCTGTACTAAAGATACAAAAATCAGTCAAGTGTGTTGGCACGTGCCTGTAGTCCCAGCTATTTGGGAGCCTGAGGCAGGAGAATAACTTGAACCCCAGAGGCGGAGGTTACAGTGAGCTGAGATCATACCACTTCACTCCAGCCTGCAGGACAGAGTGAGACTCTGTCTAAAAATATATATTTATATAATATATATACTTTAATATATATGTTTGCCAATTTTGCACCAGATTTTTTTAAGAAACAAAAAGTTACAAAATAAGTTGAAATCCCCATCTTCACTTTGCCCATTTTGCCTAGAAAGAGCAACTATCATAAAGTTGGTGCACATCATTTCCATCTATATTTTTGTCCTTTTCATGTGTGTTATTATTTTTCAGATGGAGTCTTGCTGTATAAACCAGGCTGGTCTTGAACTCCTGGACTCCAGGAATCCTCCCACTTCAGCCTCCTGAGTAGCTAAGACTACAGGCATGCATCACTGCACCCAGTCTATATTTTTGTCCTTTTACTACTTATATGTATGTCTATAAATAAAACATGAGTCTATTTGGAATGTTTTTTACATTTTACATAAATGGCCTAATGAAAAAATAGACTTCACAGCTTGCTTTTTACACATTGTGTGGTGTTTTAAAAGTTTAAATCTGTCCACATAAACATATGTAGATCTAGTTTATGTACTTAAATTCTGTATAGTATTCCATTGTGCTAAAATAACACAATTAATATCTATTGTTCTAGTGGTGAAAATATAAGTTGTTTCCAAATTTTCATCACTACAAAAAATACTGGGAAAAAAACATTTCTTGAATATGTTTCTGTGGGCATGTCTACATATATTTATCTAGGGGTATATACCTGAAGTTGGAAGTTTCTAGGTTATAGGTTATGATCAGTTTAAATAAAGTACAGTATAAGCTTATTTTCAAATCTTATACCAAATTGCATCCTTGCTGGCAGTGGTTGAAATACTATTACCTCCAACCCCTGATCATCATTTAAAATTATCATTTCAAATTTTTTGTCAATTTGATGGTAATGAAATAATATCTCATTGCATTTTAATTTTATTTTCTTGAATTATGGTGAGATCAAACTTTTTTTTCATGTGTTTGTTGCTATTTAGGTGTTGCTTCTGTGAATGTTTTTCTTTTCCTTTGCAAGGACTGTTTATATAGTCTGGATAATAATCCTCTGTTAGTTATACATATTTCAAAAATCTTTCCCAATTTTGGCTTGTATTTAAAAATTTTAAATAGCATTGTTGTCAGATGCAAATTTTAAATTTTTGTATCATTAAATTTAACCATTTATGTCCTAATGGCCAGGAATTTTAGTGATATGAACATATTCTGCTATATTTTTTCTAAACATTGTAAGGTTTTGGTTGTCATATATGGATGTTAATCCACTTGAAATTTATTTTTTGTATTGTATAAAATAGATAAATACTTTTACCCTTTTCCTCAAATGGCTACTTGTCCCACAGCCCTTGCCCTACTGATTTATAAGTGTTGTATATCAAGTTTCCTGTATAGATTTTTGTGTTTCTGAATTATTTATTCTTTCCCCTTAGTCTATTTGTCTTGCCTTATGTTAATAAAGTGCTGTTTTAATTGCTATACCATATAAGTCTTGCTATCTTGTTTTTTCTTGTACCCTATCAGCATTGACCAATCACAGAATCAGAATAAACTTTAGAAGCAGTATACTTAGGGAAATAAATTTCTCAAAATGATAGAAAGTTGGCACTGGCTCTGGAATGCTATTTGGAATAATTTGCAGTGGTACCTGTTAGTGATATGTGCAACTATCTGAAAATGTTTTTAATCACAGCCAACTGCTATTATTTTAGTTTATAAAGATAACTGTCTTTCAACTTTGAATACTGCATCTATTAAATAGAAGAGTTTTCATCTGAAGTTGTATAGAATACCATTAAAACACTGGCACTATAAGAAACACATAGAACCTTTTTAAAGCTTCTTATACATAATATAACACTATGTGTCCATGAGAAAATCATTTTAAAGGCAAGATAACTAAATTCTGGAATAGTAAGGCATGTTAATCATAATATGAAATCTGTCATGCATAGCAGACATTTATATATATTCTGTCTTTAAGTTTTACTGCCAAAAAGTGTTGAATATAAGGAAACATACTGATAGAAAAAAATAAGAACATGAAAAAGGTCTTACTACAGTAGGAGTTAGCACTAACTAGCAACATTTCTAACCCTCAGCTTTCATAATGCCTGTTGGGATATTTCATCTGAATAGAACACCACAAATTAAAGCACGACATTTCTCAGATGATTTGCCCCCCTATCAGTTTCCCCTCTTCAGCTTCTTTATTTCTGTCATGTGTACCCTTGTCTTTACAGTTTCTCAATTATAAAAGCTTGGTGTTATCTTTTATTTATTTTACCTCCGTATACTCTGTCTATGGTAAGCAGAATAATGGCTTCCTCCCTTTCCCCCAAAGATGTCCATGTCCTAATTTCTGAAACCTATGAATATGCTACATTATATCCAAGGGGGTATTATGGTTGCTAATAAACTGACCTTAAGGTTAAAAATGTATCCTAGATTGTACGGGAGGGCCCAATGTAATCACCAGCATCCTTTAAGTATGAAGATGGAGATGGAAGAGTCAGGGTCAGAGTGATGCAGCCTCAGAAAGACTCAACAGGAAATTTCTGGCTTTGAAGATGACAGAGATTCAGGAGCCAAGGAATGCAGGCAACCTCCAGAACCTGGAAAAGGCAAGAAAATAGATCTCCTACATTACCCGGCAGGAAGGCAGCCCTATTGAAATCTTGAATTTTAGCCCAGTGGAACCAATTTCAGGCCTCTGACCTTTCAGGATGGTAAGATAATAAACTTGTGCTGCTCTAACCCATCTAGTCTGTGGTCATTTGGTAGAGCAGCAATAGGAAACGAATACACAATTCAATCACCAATCAGATCTTCGTTGATTCTTTTTTTTTTTTTTTTTTTGAGACAGGGTCTTGCTCTGTCACCCAGGCTGGAACTATCTTGGCTCACTGCAGCCTTGACCTCCTGGATTCAAGCAATCTTCCCACCTCAGCCTCCCAAGTAGCTGGGACTACAGGCACAGGCCACCACACCTGGCTAAATTTTTTGGATTTTTTGTAGAGACAGGGTTTCTCCATATTGCCCAGGCTGGTCTTGAACTCCTGAGCTCAAGCCACCTACACACTTCAGCCTCCCAAAGTGCTGGGATCACAGGCATGAGCCAACATGCCTGGCTGATTGATTCTTATGTTCTACTTCCTCTCAAATGGCTTTCTAATTGGGATAAAATGGCAGGCCCCACTTCTGGCCTTCCTTTGTTAGCTTCTGGATGTTGCCATAGATTCTTTTTTTTTTTTTTTTTTGAGACGGAGTCTCGCTCTGCCGCCCAGGCTGGAGTGCAGTGGCCGGATCTCAGCTCACTGCAAGCTCTGCCTCCCGGGTTTACGCCATTCTCCTGCCTCAGCCTCCTGAGTAGCTGGGACTACAGGCACCCGCCACGTCGCCCGGCTAGTTTTTTGTATTTTTTAGTAGAGACGGGGTTTCACCATGTTAGCCAGGATGGTCTTGATCTCCCGACCTCGTGGTCCGCCCGTCTCGGCCTCCCAAAGTGCTGGGACTACAGGCTTGAGCCACCGCGCCCGGCCATGCCATAGATTCTTAACAATGATGTAGGGCAGTGGTTTCCAACCTTTTGGCACCAGGGATGGGTGTCATTGAAGACAATTTTTTTACAGACCCAGGGGGTGGGGGATAGTTTAGAATGATTTAAGTGCATTACATTTATTGTGTGCTTTATTTATATTATTATCACATTGTAATATATAATGACATAATTATACAACTCACCATAAGGCACAATCAGTTGGAGTCCTGGACTTGTTTTCCTGCAACTAGACAGTCCTATATGGGGGTGATGGGAGACAGTGACAGATCATCAGGCATTTGATTCTCATAAGGAGTGTGGAATCTAGATCCTAGACCCCTCCTGTGTAGAATTCACAATGGAATTTGCACTCCTATGGGAATCTAATGCTAGGGCTGATCTGACAGGAGGCGGAGCTCAGGTGGTAATGGGAGGTATGGGGAGCAGCTGTAAAAACAAATGAAGCTTCACTCACTCACTCACTGCTCACCTCCTGCTGTGTGGCCCAGTTCCTACCAGACCACAGACCGGTACCAATCTGTGGCCCGGGGGTTGGGGACTCCTGATATAGGGGATCTAGTCCTAAACTGTGAGTCAGGTCTAGCCTATTTCTGCTGTTAATTAGCTTGTGACCTTAGGCAATCTCTCTGCTAAATTTCCTTGCTCTCTACCCCTAATACACACACACACGCACACACACACACACACACCAGACACCAGAAATTGAGGGAATTGACTAAGATGATTATTACATTTCTTTCTAGTTTTGGTTAGTATCATTTTGTAGTCTGTCTCTTGCTTCCTCGCATCTTCTATACATCAATCCAGAATTCTTCTTAAAACCTGTTTGGTATAAATTAAATTCTTATGTAGAAGCATGCATTGACTTTTCACTGCTTAGAGATTAAATAAGTCCCTATTAGAGACCTCTAACCACCTTCCCACTCCCCATCTCTCTGCAACAGTTTTTCTTTTCCAGGGTTCACTACTCACTGCAGCAAAACAGGTCTCATTCATCCCTGAGACATGATCTGTTCAGGTTCTTCCTCCTTCCTGAAATACCCATCACGTCTATATCTAGTTATCAGAGTCCTGCTCTTTCTGTAAAAGACCCAGCAACTACCACTCCCCTGGGACTGTTCCTCCCCCACAATTGCTGCCTACACTGTGTTTCTCAAACCAAATTATCATGAGAACTTACAAATGATCTAAGTTTTCCAACTCAACACTGAAGATTGAGGATGGTAGAGAGATGATAGAAGAGGGATAAAAGAAAAGAGAAACTAGTTCAAAAGAGTAAGGCTTTGCCTTTCAAGTCTCCGGAAGGAGTGGGGGAACAAATGTGTTTGGAACTGATCTAATATGACTTACATTATTATTTCTTTATCAGTATGTCTTATCTCCCAAGGTATAAGCCCTTAATGATGGAGTCATTTCTAATATTTTTTTTCCTTGTCATTTTAAAAAAAAGATGTCTTACCAACAAAAACTACTTACTTGTTGGCTCAGTGTTGTAATACATAAATGACAATGACATTTTTAGTCCAGTTTTAGTTTCCACAATTCATGAGGATACAAAATGCTTAATGAGCTCATCAGCCAAGTATTTGTTAAATTCCTGCTTGTGTATAGTACATGTTAGCAAAATAATCCCCAGCACTGGACGGTGTGGACTCTCAAACCCCCTCATTCCTTGGCCTCCGAATCCCACGTTTTCAGCAGCACTTTTTGGTAGGTGCCAAATGTAACTCATAGTTATCTAACCCCTCTTGAATGTCTCTGGTTTCTGGGAGGCAGTTCCTCCTACCAGTGGTCCAAAGCCTACTTCATTCCAAGCTGTGTAGTCACAGTCATATTGCCAGGGCAGTCAGCTTCATCCAGTGGAGCAACACAGAGGCCTCGAATGAATCCAAGATGTGGCTCACTGTCCAAAAGCAAGGGTAATTTCTTAAGAAACTGGGCATCTATGAAAGGTAGCATAAAAATTAATTCCATTCTGAAAATTTATGAGAAATTTTTAGATTTCCTCAATTTAGTTAACTCATAATAGTACTTAGTCAGATTCTTTGCTTGAAACTTTCTGTCCAAACCATCTATTCAGCCAATATTTGCAGGCCTGACTAGAGCATTATCTTCAGGGGAGCTCTCTCCAACTTTGCCATTTTATTCTAAAACCAGAAGGACTTCTGTATGATCCATTTACACTGCAGTACTCCAAGATGCTAATAGCTGAGTGGTCATGATGAAAGTGAGCTCTTGGCTCAAGTCTGGGGTAATAAGTTTAATCCAAAGTGAACCTGAGGACTTGGTCTGAAATCCCAGACACTGTGTCAGCACATATCCATCCTTGAGAATCTAACAGAGTACTATTTTAAAATTGTTTCATATAGCTAAGTACTTCACTTTTTCCTATTTGTTCTCTTCCTAGTCAGCTCTCTTCCAGGTTTTTCTTTTTTCTTTTTTTTGTTTCCCACACTTAAGTTCATTTCTACACACATATTGTACCAACTGTCAGTAGCATACAAATGCCTCCTTCTTTGGCTTGTCAGTGACATAAATTTTCTCTAATATAACCTGACAAGGGCATTGTATTAGAAATGTCATTTATTTCTCTCGTTTAGTCATAGATTTTAAGTCTCTTTCAAAGACTGTATCTTTCTCATAGAAATTCCTTTGCCTACACAATATTTTTGTTTCCCACACAGAACATATATTTATATGTGACATAATGAAGCTGGCAAGGAAATGACTCTTTCAGCTTTTTAAAACCACACTAGTAGCTTGGAGCTAATATACAATGGGCTAGTTATTTCTATCATACATACATACAGATACATGTATTACACTACCGTCTTTAAAGCATGTATCATGTACATTCTCATTCACATACACAGCCATGCATATAAATTAACTGTTGCTACACAGCCACAATCTCTCACATTTCCATATTCTTCCAGTCTTTCTCCCTCTCTTCTACTTCTTAACTATGTTCATCATAACCAGGATTATAACATACTGGGTAAACTGGCTATCATGCCCAATATATCTGGAAAAACATTTAGATACACTGCTTTATAGAATGAACACAGCTGGAATCCAGAGAACAGTGCAAATTTTTAAAAAAATTTTATATTATACCATCTTACTTGAGGCTATAGAATAAACCTTACATGGTTACCTTCAAGTCTTCTCTTTTCTGTGAATCCTCAATTCTTTTCTTTTCTATCTTTCAGCAGTTGGTGCTAAAAATGGTGGGTTGCCACCACCACATAATGTGCTAGCTCTCTCTTGGGAGAGCACAGGTGAATTGAGGGCTCTTTACAATCCTTCATGGACATAGGCTGGGACAGCTCAGAATCTTCAGAGTCAAGCAACTGTAAGACAAACAAATATTTTTCTTTCTAATATTGGTCACCACTCATGGCAAAATTTCATTGCACGATCATGCTTTAAAGAACTAGACCTGATGATAGAAAGAAATTATTTTCCCTTACCCCTTAGCTATTGCATTCACCCTCCTTTCCACCCACCGACCCACCCTCCTGGGACTATTGACTGGTGTAATAATCCCAGAAGATTGTCTCTCTCACAGAATGACTAAAGCATCCTTACCTTCATAGAATGACAAGTAAAGTGATGTCCTTGGAATTTCTGCTTGAATTTGGTGCCCTGGGCCCTCTTATTGAGAGATCAGATTCCAGGGTGAGAGTAACAGGCCAACTAGCCAAGAAAGAAAGCTATTTGTTTTTCTTTCGAACTATGAAAAGACCCTGCTTGTGAGTATATTTTAGAAAGAAGAAAGGAAGGATAAAAAAAAAAGAAAGCAAGGATATCTCTGGAACTTTGTCCTGTTTTCTGCAACAAAATGTGAATGAATAGTTCAAAGAGTGAAAACTTTTAGTGATGGCTGATGTCTCTCAGGGATAAGCTGGATCCCCAATGTTTTGAAGACGCTTTGAGTCCAAAAATTGATAATCAGAAAAGTACTTTTTATTTGCTTAATGTATCCCTGTTCTGATTTCAATTAAACTCCAAATTTTGTTTTAAAACCATAGATGAAGAAGACAGACAGTCCTCTTCTGCCACACACACGTAACATCTAGCTGTACATAGCAGACACAGATGCCCAGAGAGTCTTGATGTCTAGCTCAGGGTGACCCAGGTTATATCACGGCCTGGGCAAAATTGTGACTTGCCTGAGTCTTCAGGTCTACGTGGGGCAGTTGCTTTATGCAATTGCTTTGGGTAAGAGTAACTGATTATCCAGAATGGATGGTCAGGATTTAAGGAAATTGCCTGGGAATGTCTTGAGAAAGTCAGTCCAGCCTTTGGGACAGCAATATAGCTCCTGGGAGTAGGCAAAATCTGACCAATGCATGAGCCTTAATAAGGAAGATGTACATAACAATGGAAGATGGAGAAACAGTGAGTATAAAACTAAAATTGGGGAAGAGGCCAATGCAAGCTTCAAGGTCATGTTGATGTAGTTGAGGAGGAGTAAAACATCCCAGGATGAAATCCCTTAATCAGCAAGAATCCTTCTAATTTCAAAATGTAAGCTCTTTAAGGGCAAGAACCTATGACTTTTGTTGGGAAAGGCAACCTGCTAACAGGCCCTAAGAGTCCCTGTCCAGTCTTGCTGGATATACCAAGAATGCAAGGCTCTCACTGGTCTTCACTCGGGCCTTTCTTCAGGATTATGTTTGTAGCAAGTGACAACCTTGGAGGGATAAGGTAGTATCTTCTCCTAGACAGAGAATGGACTTGTTACCCTGCACTCTGAAAGTTCTCTAAGCACAGTGTTCCCCTCTCTAATGAATGTGGAGGCATCTGTACAGGCCCCCCTGTGTCATCCCCATGCAATTTGGGGGTTGTGGAAAATTGATAGAAGAAAATGTGAAGATCAGGCTGCCTGTTGCATCATAAGTAATAGAGTCCTTTACCTCCGATTCAAGAGTCTCGTAACTTTTCCCAGGTCCATGATAGAGTAACAGGCTAGCCTATTAGCTTGAAAGTAGAGTAAAATCCCAGACTGTCTATAGTTCCTAACAGCTATATCCCCAGCACCTAGAAAAGTAAAATCACGTGGCATCCTATTTATTAGTGGTTAAAAGTTCATGCTAGGTGTTCACTGCTCAAATTTTATTAAATCAAATTAATGGGATTTCCATTAAGACATGTTTCTAATAATTTCTGAACATTTGCCAAATCATATATTAAACAGTTACCAAAAAAAGTTTGGGAAAGAGCATCAGCATTTTAATTGCATTACATATAATGTTTTTAATTCATTTGTTTAATCCTAAAGATAGCCATTTTAGGAAGATAATAAGTACCAATAATAAGGACATTTAAAAAATCTTTCATTATTAATTTTTCGGTGTACTCAGACCAGAATCCACATTGAGAAGCCTTGGAAAAATAAGTAACTCAATTTCCCCCTCTGGTCTAACTAGAAGACATTGATTCAAGTTCCTCTGAGTTCCATTAAGATTTCAGAGGTAATCCTCTCCCTTGTGTCTACAATTGATTTATTAATAAAATGACCTCTGATTAGTTATACCTTTCAACAGAATGTTTTTCCACTTACACAATAAAGAATTAAACAGTTTAGACTTGAACTAACATTTGCAGGACACGTGTTGTGTACCCATCTGTATGCGATGCACTTTCACATAAACAGTGATACAAAATCTTTTGGCAACACATAGCCAGTGGTAAGTCCCTGTAACTGGCTCATTGTATTTTTTTTTCAGTATGTTGTAATCCTTTTTATATGTGGGTTCCACACCTTTCTAAATACTTAGTAATTTAAAGGAAAGGCAACCTTTTACTTCCTGGTGAGAGGTTATGGAATTTGTTTTAACGGAAATGGAGAACTTCCTTTTCATTTCAAGTAATGTGACACTGTAAGCTGCTAGCATGGCCACAAGTAACACTGAAACAAAACTTCAGGCCAAACGGATCAGCAGTGTTTAATTCAAATCTTTAAGAATGGCAACTGCCTTGAAAGGATCTTCCTGAATAATCTCTTCTAGATGTCTAAAACTACGTTGTAGATGAAAAGTAGTTTTTTGTTTGTTTGTTTGTTTGTTTGTTTTTGAGATGGAATCTCGCTCTGTTGCCAGACTGGAGTGCAGTGGTGCGATCTTGGCTCACTACAGTCTCTGTCTCCCGGGTTCAAGTGATTCTCCTGCCTCAGCCTCCCGAGTAGCTGGGATTACAGGCACACGCCACCACACCCAGCTAATTTTTGTATTTTTAGTAGAGATGGGTTTTCGCCATGTTGGTCAGGATGATCTCAATCTCCTGACCTGGTGATCCGCCCACCTTGGCCTCCCAAAGTGCTGGGATTATAGGCATGAGCCACCACTCCCAGCCCGAAAAGTACTTTTTGACAAAGAGAGAATAAAATAAGACCCTGTAGATAACCTCCTCACACTGTTTTACCACCACTTTCTCAAAACCATTTATTCACAGAGAATTCTGGAGTTTTGGGATTTGGACATATTGCAGGGTTTCCCAAACCCCAGGCCGCGGACCACTAGCTGTTGGTAGTCTGTTAGTAACTGGGCCACACAGCAGGAGGTGAGCAGCAGGTGAAAGGGCATTACCATCTGAGCTCTGCCTCCTGTCAGATCAGCAACGGCATTAGATACTCAGAGGGGTGCCAGCTCTATTGTGAACTGCGAGGGACCTAGGTTGTGCACTCCTTATGGGAATCTAACTAATGCTTGATGATCTGAAGTGGAACAGTTTCATCCCAAAACCATCCCCCCAACCCCATCCATGGAAAAACTGTCTTCCATGAATCCCGTATCTGGTGCCAAAAAGGTTAAGGATCACTGCTTTACTGGCCATTAAAATCTCATCTTTATAAATGAATGTCAAAGAAACCATTAACGTTATTCAGATCATTACAATGGGCTAAAAATATAGTTCCCCTGGAAGAAAAAGAAACATAGAGTTGTAAGTTTTCCTAGTAGGTGTTTCATCTAATAACAACGCAAGACTTCCTAAAATGTACATATATTTCCTATGTCATCACATACCCAGGATGACAAACATTATGCAGATTTGCCTCACTGAAGCTCTGAAACAGAATGTTTAAAGACGAACAGTGACCTTATGACAGGCAAATAAGGTTGTCTTTCTTTCGTCTTCATTTTTTTAAGTATTGTATATCATTGCTAGTCACACCAACTTTCTTGAATATTCTTTTTTTCTCTTTTTTTTTTTTTTTTTGAGACAGAGTCTCACTCTGTTGCCCAGGCTGGAGTGCAGTGGTGTGATTTCGGCTCACTGCAACCTCCACCTCCAGTGTTCAAGCGATTTGCCTGCCTCAGTCTCCAGAGTAGCTGTGACTACAGGTGTCTGCCACCACGTCCAGCTAATTTTTATTTTTTTATTTTTTAGTAGAAACGGGGTTTCACCATATTGGCCAGGCTGGTCTCAAACTCCTGACCTTGTGATCCGCCTGCCTCGTTCTTCCAAAGTGCTGGGATTACAGCCATGAGCCACTGTGCCTGGTCTTCAGTATTCTTTCTATACTGTCACCACAATTGGAAGACTGAAGATCCTTAATGGTACGAGCTATTGCTTACTCTTCAAGTATATTTGTATAATTGTGCCTAGCTCAGTGCTTGGAACATTGTAATTATTAATAAATGTTGGTTGAACAAATAAATTTATATACCCCTATATTCAACCCTCAACTTATTACCTTTTTATCTCTACAGACACTTTTTTGGATTCCTCCTATATGTGAATTTCATCCAAATATATATGTCATCCTTCTACTCCCTCTCCTTCTTGGGCTTTTCAACTCCAACTGATTGCTGGATATTTCTCTCTGGATGCTCTGTGTATTAAATCTGTTCTCACATTGCTATAAAGAAATAACTGAGACTGGGTAATTTATAAAGAAAATAGGTTTAATTGGCTCATGGTTGTGCAGAATGTGTAGGAAGCATGATGCTGGCATCTGCTCAGCTTCTGGGGAGACCTCAGGAAACTTACAATCATGACAGAAGAGGGAGCAGGCACATCACATGGCCAGGGCAGGAGCCGGGTTAAGGGAGGTGCCACACACTTTTAAATGATCAGATCTTGCAAGAACTCTCTCACTATTGAGAGGAAAGTAGCAAGGGGATGGTACTAAATCATACATGAAAATTCCATCCACATGATCCAATCATCTCCCACCAGGCCCCACTTCTGTAAGATCTGGGGGGGAAACATATCCAAACTTTATCACTGTGCAAGTCCATAATTTCAAAGTGTAAATGCACTGCACTAGGCAATGCAGGTGATGTGAACAAGGGTGAATCACAGTCTTTGCCCTCCAGAAGTTTACAGACTAGTAAGAGAAATTAGTGCTTTCAAAGCCCAACATAAGTATTATGAGAGAAGTACAAACTGAGGACTACAAAGTCTAGGACTCTCTCACAGGCACTAACTCCTTTAGCAGGAAAGTTTCATCTAGAGCTAGATGTGAACGTCAACATTCCAAATTCTCCAGCATGCTTTGCTCCATGTTTATGCCCAGATCATCCTTGGGTTCTTCCTGACTGGCCTCAATGCCCTAATTATATCCAAAATTGTGATCACAATTCTTGGATCCTGACCTGCTTTCCCACTTGCTCCACAGTGGTGGCTTTCACATACTGGAAGAGGTCCATGAATCTTTCCAAGTTCTTAGACTCCTCCTCACTGCTTGGAGACTTTGGCATCCTGGTTGTCTTTTATGCTCCCATCCTGCCTCAAGTCGCTTCTAAGTCTGTGCATGTTAAAAGGAAATAAAAAATCTTATTTCAGGAAGTACTTTAAGAAACAGTTAGCATTTGATTTAAATATGCTGCCAGCAGTCATGCAAGTAACATTGGAAGAAAACAAAATTAAAGCAGAGGAACTAATATGAGCAAAGACACAGAGAAAACCTCAGGGCATATGCCCCTAAAGGTGGATAGAATAATTTGGTGGGCTTGGGCTTTTTTGGCTCCAGTAAGTTTTGCCCACATCATCCTCACATTCAAGGACTAAACCTGTTATTAGGGAAAAGGAATAATATTGTGCCAGAAAAAGGAATGGAAATGGGAGAAGAAAATAAACGCACAGTAAAATAAAGCAGGAAAGAGCTTGAGGGGGTAAGAGGACTGCACAAAGGCAATATGGGCATGTTGGTGATGATCTATACCATGACTCCTCGTTCATCAGCCTGAGGCTAGGGGTTATGAGAAACAGAGCAGCAGGACTGTAGATGCTCCACAGAGTTTCCCAATGAGTACCCACCAGATGAAAGCTATCCTCCTAGCCACCTTGAGTTATTTTCTCCTACCAGGCATATCACAGGGATTTAGGAACTCCCCATGTTTGTTCATGGACACTGCAGCAGTCTCTGCTGCGAACCTATGGACTGAAGCAATGCTGTTCCTTATGACAATTGCCTCATCTCCTCATTGCCATGGCATTGCCCTGAAGCTGCTGCTACTGCCAGCTTTGCCTCTTCTCCCAATCTCTCTTCCTACTGAGGCTGCTGCTGCTACCCCTACATACACGATGTTGTGCTCTGAGATGTATGATGTATGGTCTTTTGCTACAGCTTGGGTGTGTGTTATGGAGATGAGCAGAGAGGGCGAAGGAACATTATAGAATTGAAGAAGCAAAAATGAAATGGTTCTTGGATGAGGTAGAATTTGCCCTGAGCTTTGAAAAATGGTGGTGGTCGGAGTAGGCAGATTTTGAAACATAGAGAAAGTAAATGAGAATTTCCTGAGACCGAATAAAACTGTCAACTATGGAGTTAACAAAGTGTGTCTGGGGAGTCAGTAGAACCATTTAGCAGGTGATGAGAATTCACGTAAGGGACTAATGACATCATCTTTTGTCTTGGAGCTAAACTTACTTTTAGTTTTATGAGAGAAAGAGAGAATTAACATAAACAATAGCCTTTTTATGAAGTTGGGATGCTTTCTCTTTTCTTCCCTGTTAAAGGAAGTTGAGAATTGCCTTCAACATGAATTGAGAAATTTCTTCTTCACACAGAGAAAGAGAGTTTTAGCTAGAGTATCATAGTGAAGACATGTATCACAGTTGTTCAAGATCCTCCAGGCAGAGCTAATGCATTTGCTTTGGGAGCCAGCAGGGTGTTCTTTAGTAGGGACAGAACCAATCCATATACAGCCTTTATGTGAATGAGAAAAAAAGATACTCCTTTATTCAAACAGATACAGGTCCAAGCAGGCATAGAGATTGGCAAGACAAGTGTGAGCTGAATTTAAACCTACCTGCCACTACTAATGTGCCCTTGAGTAAGGTACAACCTTCACAAAAAAAATCAGGAAGACCTCAGGTTTAAGACATCTAGCCATATTTAAAGTGAATATGAGAGCTGACATGAGAATAGATAGAGGTTTCAAAGGACAATTGGGCTATTTTTCTGGTGCAATGAGATATAAGCCTAGATTTCCTATCCCTGTGCCTATTTTTCCTCTGTTACTTTGAGATTACATTGCTTGTAGCCTTGAGTGTTTAAAAGAGAAGATCAAACCCATTTATTTAATGTCACAATCAATATTGATCCCAGGGTATCTACAGAATAGATTCTCTGTAGGCAGTGTTCACTATGGCTTTGAGGAGTTCAGGGAGAATTTATGAGCACAATTCTTTTTTCAGTTAGAAAGAAAGCATATTCAAGATGTACTAAAATAGCTTAATAGAACAGTAGTGCCTTACTGTATGCACATACGATGAGCTTGTATTTACTAGCCAAAGAATTTATAGCTGAGAGAAGTAGATTTCAGCTTATGAGAATCTCTGTCTTTCAATTCAGTCCAATAGTTCATTGTAGAAAATTGGTTCGTAAGAGAGTCTGAGAAATGATAAGGTCATAAATGATTGAATTATGACATTCAATTACTACCATTCTCAACTGATAATATTGCCTTATATGATGTAATGCAATTTGTAAATAGCCAGTTAAGATACATTGTCCCATTACATATAGTGAAATATAATTTTGCCGATATGTTATTACAATAGAACGTAGCTATGTAGAAACCATGCTTTCTACTTGTAGACTTACTGTGGGATTCAAAAGAAAGTGTAGACCAAAAAGTACTTTTTCAGCATACATAATTGTAAGATAAGATGAAGCATTTTATACCTTTTGATATCTGGTAATTAGATGGGAAATTAATATCCTCTTTTGTTGTCTCTAATACTCATTCGCAATTACATATAAGGCTAGCTGCAATTTTTTAAGATAAAATCATTTTTAAAATTCTTGGTAGGATTTATTTTTTGTTTAAAACAAACAAACTAGAAAACTGGATCCTATGTTAACACCTTGCACTATGACTTTGATCATACTTCAGATGTTGGAATTTTGTTTTCCTTGTTTCACGTGGATATTTTAATCTCCATTATCCTAAAATCTACTGGACAAAATGAGAGCAGTGGTAACCTCATAATGATTAAGTCAAGTAAATGCCTTACAACTCTCTCCCTAACACAAATCATTAATTTACCCTCCTCACTGTCTTGTGAAAGGCTGGGATAGTCCTAAAAGCAAATATGTGTTAAAAATATTTCCCATCTTTGAATGTTTCTTTCTCCTCTCTCTTTTCCTTTTTTTTTTTTTTTTTTTTTTTTTTTTTAGACAGTCTGTCACCCACGTTGGAGTGCGGTTGTGTGATCTTGGCTCACTGAAACCTCCGCCTCCTGGGCTCAAGTGATCCTCCCACCTCAGCCTGCCCAGTAGCTGGGACTACAGGTGTGCACTATCATGCCTGGTTAATTTTTGTATTTTTTGTAAAGACAGAGTTTTGCCATGTTTCCCAGGCTGGTCTTAAACTCCTGGACTCAAGCTATCCTCCTGCCTCAAACTCCCAAAGTGCTGGGATTATAGGCATGAGCACAACACCAAGCCTCTTTCATTATTTCCTACATCTCTGAATCCTACCTAATCCAAACTTATCTGAAGGCTCTCTAGCAAGTTTTCCCCAGCCTGTCCTCCCTCCTTGGAGTTCCCATGTCACTTATATACTTATAGTCATTTAACTAATTTTGATGTAATTCTATGCCATCTTAGATTATGTCTGTTAATATGTATGAGCCTTGTTTCCCTAGCAACACTGTGAGCCTCAGCATAGGAAATGAAGCTTATCTCCTTTTTGTTTCTGTATAAAGCTTGGTATAGAACTGAGCACAAAATTGGCGCTACTCAATTCAGTAAATTTAAGTCAGCTTCCTTCCAACCTACAGGTTGTGTAAGTTCCCAAGATGTTGCTCTTCTCTCACCACTACAAACTATATATAAATATCCATACACACACGTACATATATACATCTATGTATGTATTCATTACATTAATATAATATATACACATAATATGTACACATATATATAATGTGTATATATGTATAATGTAATATATGCACATACATGTACATACATATATGTATATATTATATTAATATTACATAACATATAATCATATATATTATACAATATTATATAGAATACATAGTAACCAATATTCACAAGATTTCATTACCCCTTAACTCTGCTTTGGTTAAAGAATAAGATACATATAATTAAAATACATTAAAGGAAATTTATATTAAATTACACTTCCTTCAGGAGACTTATTGATAGTCTGGAATTTAAAAATGTTTGAGAAAGTACAATCAATATCATAACATGTGAACATGGAATAAATACTGACTACCTCACCAAATCCATGAAAAGAAGTAAGGAAGAGCTCCTAAAGTTGAAGAGGTTGGAGAAGATTACACTAAAATCCTCACATCAAGAAAGACACAACATGGATGAGCCCAGAGGACACTGTGCTGGGTGAAATAAGCCAGTCACAGAAGGCCAAATACTGCATGATTCCACTTAGATGAGGTGTCTAAAATAATCAAACTCATAGCAGCAGAAAATAGAATGGTGGCTGCCAGGGACTGTGGGGAGATGGAAATGGAGAGTTGTTGCTCAGTGGGTATGAAGTTTCAGCTTTGGAAGATGAATACGTTCTAGAGATCTTCTGTACGACAAAGTGCCTGATGTTAATGACATGGTGATGTGCACTTAAAAATTTGTTAAGCGGGTCGATCCTATGTTAAATGTTTTACCACACACACACACACAGATGCAAAGAAACTTTTGGAGGTCATTGGTATGTTTTCTTTTTACTTTTATTGTGGTGATGGTATCAAGAGTATATGCATATGTCCAAACTCATCAAACAGAGTACATTAATCATGTGCAAGATTTTTAACATATCAATTATTTCTTAATAAAACTGCTATATATAAAAAAGAAAAATACATAAATACACAAGTTTAAGAATAGACTTAGAGGCCGAGCGCGGTGGCTCACGCCTGTAATCCCAGCACTTTGGGAGGCTGAGGCGGGCGGATCACGAGGTCAGGAGATCGAGACCATCCTGGCGAACACGGTGAAACCCCGTCTCTACTAAAAATACAAAAAATTAGCCGGGCATGGTGGTGGGCGCCTGTAGCCCCAGCTGCTTGGGAGGCTGAGGCAGGAGAATGGCGTGAGCCCGGGAGGCGGAGGTTGCACTGAGCCGAGATCGCGCCACTGCACTCCAGCCTGGGACAGAGCGAGACTCCATCTCAAAAAATATATATATATATATAGAGAGAGAGAGAGAGAGAGAGACTTAGATAAATTCACGAATGACAGATGCAATGCAGATCATCAACAGGGAAATAAGAAATGATAAAAATAACGTCTAATGCTTTGTGAGAGCTTACTGTATATCAGGTTCCATTTTAAATGATGTCTCCTTAATCCTCATGTTGACCCTTCAGTGGGGTACTATTATCTTCATTTTACAGAAGAGGAAACTGAGGCACAGAGAAGTAATGCTGCATTGTCAATAATCCATAACAGAGTTGGAATTCAACCTCAAGCAGTATGATATCAGATCTGGCATTTGAAGACGGGATACCCTTTCAACCATTTGGGTTGACATCTTGGTGGCAGCTATTGCACACTCAGTATACCTAACACTGCCTCCCAGGCAAATGTCCTCTTCACTGAACTCTAAAAAAAAAAAAAAGCTCCTGAAAATCACTTTTATATAAACTTCTTCCCCAGTTGTTCTAAGCACAGACTTTTTGTAGCAGACACATCAGAAGTTGACCCTTGGTGAGTCACACTCTGGTATGATATCTGTCCCTTGAATTTGGAATATTATAATTTGCTCCAAGCCAACAGAGTACCACAAAAGTGAGAGGATGCCACTGTTGTGATCAGGTTACATCATGTAAGATCCAGTCTTAGTAGACTGGAGAAAGAGGCTTTCTTGCTGGCCTTCAAGAAGCAAACAACTAACCAGGCACAGTAGCATGTGCCTATAGTCCCATAATCCCAGTTACTCAGGAGGCCAAGGCAAGGGAATCGCCTGAGCCCAAAAGTTGGAAACCAGCTTAGAAAATCTATTGAGATGCCATCTCTTAAAAAAAATGGAGCAAACAACTATGTTGTGAACTGTCTATGGAGTGTGTTACATGGGAGAGAGTGAGCAGCAGGCAACCTGTAGGACTGGAAAGTGGCTTCTAGCCAACAGCCAAGAGAAAGCCAAGGTCCTCAGTCACATGACACAAGAAAATTACCTGAATGAGCTTGGAAGCAGATTCTCCCCCAGTGAAGTCTCCATTTGAGAACACAGCCTCACCAACACTTTGATTGCAGACTTGTGGACTGTGATAGGCAAAATTCTAAGATAGTTCCCAAGATTCCCCACCCCAGCATACACACTTCTTCTCCCAGTTATTCCATCAAACACTAATTTAGGTGCTACCATGAAGGAACTTCGTAGATGCAATTAAATTATCAAATGAGTTGACCTTAAGATAGAGAGACTATCCTATGCTGGCCTAACCTAATGAGCTGAGCCTTTGAAAGGGACTGGGACCTTGCTGGAGAGATTTCCTGAAGAGATTTGATGTGTGAGGAGTATTCAATACATAGGAGATTCTCCATTGCTGGCTTTAAGATGGAGGGGGTCTTGTGGCAAAGAATGCAGAAAGCCTTTGTGAGCTGAGAACTGCCCCTTGCTAACAGCCAGTAAAGAAACTCAGGCCTCATCTCTATAACCATAGGAAGTAGATTTTGCTTGGAAAAGGACTCTGAGGTCCATGAGATACCTTGATTTTAGCTATGTGAGACCCTGAACAGAGAATCTGGTCACACTGTGCCCAGACTTTTGACCTATAGAACAGTGCACTAATAAGTGGGTGGTGTTCTCTAAGTTGCTGAATTCATAGTAGTTTGCTTAATTTGTTACACAGCAATAGAAAACATATATACTTCTCATTTGTGATATAAGTTGAGTTCATTTCAATTACATCATGAAAATATTCAGTACAATGCCTGGAATATAGAAGATACTAAGTATTTGCAGGACTTTTTTCCTGCAGGACTTCTGAAATACAAAATTTCTTCTTCCATCATTGTCAAAGTGATCCGATAACATTTGCAAGAAAAAGTGTGCACCATCCAGAACAAGTTAAACAAAAAATACTATGCAGTAATCTATTGAAATACAGCACTGTCAAACCATCCCTTGAACATCTGTGAAAATCCAGGGATCAAAACAAAGAAAATAAGTCACTAAACTTTATCTACATGTCTTAGAATTGGAATAAAAAGAGTTCAAGTTTTTATTCTGGTTCTTAAAAGGCAGAAATGTAATATTTAATCTTTTAAATTAGTTGACAATATTGCTATTTCTCCAACTTCCCAGTCTTTTACTCACTAAAGGCCAAGGATACTGAGATCATGGGAAAGGGTTCAACAAATTGTCTCATGACTGACTCATAGACTTGGCAGCTGTAAACCTGTTTGTCATGTATAGGAGATGATCTCTGTGTTGAGAATTCAAATGTTTAAATTCTGGCCTATGTATCATAGATAATTTGAGCATTGGTTGCAAGGTTTTGGGATACATTCCAATGTAAGCATGTGTTGTCTGAAATTTAGAAATTCTCCTGTAGCTTAAAGCTTCTCACTTTCTGCTTTAAGAGAAGGTTTGAGCTGGGCACAGTGGCCTACAACTGTAATCCCAGCACTTTGGGAGGCCAAGGTGGGAGGACGTCTTGAGGTCAGGAGTTCAAGACTAGCCTGGGCAACACAGCAAGACTCTACATCTACCAAAAAAAAAAAAAAAATTTTGTTTAATTAGGTAAAGGTGGTGGTTCGGGCCAGTAGGCCCAGCTACTCAGGAGACTGAGGTAGGAGGATTGCTTGAACCCAGGAATTTGAGGTTAGAGTGAGCTAAGAAGGTACCACTGCATTCCTGCCTGGGTGACAAAGTAAGACCCTGTCTATTAAAAAACAAAACAAAAAACAAAGTTAGGCATCAAACTGCTACTAGTTGAGACCTGTTTGTATGATGCCAGAGATGGTTTTATATCATTTGTAAAAATAAATAGTCCCACTCACAGAGACCATTTTAGTTCCTTGGCTATTAAAATTTATAAGTGATCTTGACAATTTCAAGATCCCAAGTATTATGAATGAAACAGATGCATATAAACTTACTCTTTGATAGTGAAGAAAGATTCAGTGTACTACAGGCTGATTTCAGCAGGGTTATGACTGACTTTTGGGCATTACAGAAAGGTGCCTTGTAAAGGAAATGTTTCTTTTTCATTAGGAACACATTTGAATAATGAAAAAAGGTACTTTTTCAAGTTTGTGATTGTAAGAGGCAAGGTAGGATAGGATGTCTCAGAATTTTTACTCATGAAAAAACTTTACTTATGGCCCCATGGAGATAAATGTATTCTTTATGAGATAAATTTTTTAAGACAGTGAGCTGTTTCATGTTGGTTGTGAGCTTATCATAACTGATATTTAAATTTTTCAGCAAGTATGTTTGCTTTTGAATGGAGGAACAATTCAATATTCAGTCAAGCAAGAATGTGTTATACTTAAAAAAGAAAAAAAAAAAAAACTTTTAGGCCTGGCACAGTGGCTCACTCCTGTAATCCCAGCACTTTGGAAGCCAGGCGGGTGGATCACCTGAGGTTAGGAGTTTGAGACCAGCCTGGCCAACATGGTGAAACTCCATCTCTACTAAAAACACAAAAAGTTAGCCAGGTGCGGTGTGAGTACCTGTAGTCCCAGCTACTCAGGAGGCTGAGGTAGGAGAATCGCTCGAACCTGGGAGCCAGAGGTTGCAGTGAGCCGAGATCGTGCCACTGCACTCCAGCCTGGGCCACAGAGCGAGACTCCATCTCAAAAAATAAACAAACAAACAAAAAACCCTACAGACCACAAAGCTGATGCAATGTGGTGTTGAAGTTATTCCTCAAACATTCCATATTTAAATTTATGACTGATAAACATAGCTAAATGCAACAAAGGCATTATTGTAACGTCATATACAAGCTAATGTATTTATTTACACCTTTATGGTTTTGTGCCAGGTACTAATATTCAACAAATACTTGCTTCATGCATAAATATGATATTAAAATTTGTTTGCCTTTGCTTTATACTTCTGGTTCTTAATGAAATATTTTTTTCTGTATGTACTTTGGCTATCTGTACAATAATTCAGCCACATTTATTTCATATTGTGCTTGGCATTTAAACTACTCAAGGAAATACTGTAGTGGCATTTGCTTCACTGTATTATATGATCTCCAATTACTGGTGAATTTGCTGGTTAGCTTGCTGCTACGTATCAGTGTTCAGTGACAACAAAACATTTCTTTTGAAATTTGTAATTTCCATTTTTCAGGGTTAAAGGTTAAAAGTTTTGCATATTCAGAACATATGCTTTCCTGCTACATTGCAGTATTCAGTATTTACATGAGCCAAATACTACATTTTCCCTCACAATACCAATTTCAATACATGTTTGATAAGGTGCACTCTTCCCCACTCCCATACACAAATTTCATTATAAACAGGAGGTATAACTTATATACCAGCAAATGTCAGCTAATAGGGTATTTCTGGTTAGGGGATTTGGTGAAAGATCTCAAAGTAACGTTTGAGCTGGACTGTGGTTGATGGTCTGGAAGTAACAGAGATAGAACTGACTGAGAAAATAAAAGCAGGTCTCTGAGGAAATGTCTCAAAGGTAGGAAAGTTCAGAGCATAACTGTGTTCCTGCTGTAACTCAGAAGACTAAAATCAGTGTGTGTAAAAGGAATTTTAGGAGGTAAAATTAAAAAGCTCGACTGGAGCCAGGTTGTGGTGGCCCTTGAATGACAAGGTATGGATACAGAAGTGTATTTTGTAAGAAATTGGGAGCCTTCAAAGGTTTCTTTGATTTTTTGTAGAACACAAATAATATAATCACACTGCCCTTCAAAAAGGATTAATCTGGCAACAGTACTTTAAGTGAATTAGAGAGGAGAGAGCTGGCAGCTGGGGACACCTGTACAGAGGCTAATAGTGCAGATAATGTGCCGTAAAGGTAGTGAGAGTCTAAACTAGAGCAGGTGCATTGAAAACCCATAGAAGGGGCAGAAGGAAAAGATGGGGTAGAGATTGAATCAAAAGAATTTACTAGTTATTTGGATCTGGGGGAAAAAATGGAGAGAAGAGGTAAAAATTTCCCTTGGTATTTGAGATAACAGTGGTATGAGTTAGGACTGAACTACTATGCTTATTTTGGAATGCACAGAATTACTGAATTTGAGGGGTCAAAAGATCATCCAGATTGAGTTCTGCAGTAGGTGGTTGAACCAGCTTAGAAGCAGAAATCAGAAGGGAGGCCAAGTTTGGAGATACTGACTTGGTGGCTGTGGAAGTCATAAGACTATGCCCAACACATCTGTATCACTGGGAAAGTACGTTAACTGAGGGCCCAGGGACTGAACTTCAAACCCACCTTACCATTTGACCTGAGAATGTGCACCCCACAGGCAGTTTCTTGCTGATGACTAGTTTTTGTGGAAATAGTAAGGCAGATCAGTTCCTAAGAAGACAATGAATTCCTTTGTTAGCCAATGTTAGCTCCAGAACTCAACAATGGCTTTGCTGAACCTCCTGTTGACTGTGCTGCAGTGTAGGCAGCTGCCACTCAGTCTTCCTCTATCCAATCTTTTCTTCTCTCCTTCGCCTGGGGTCAGACTTGCATCCTGCTCTAATCTGTCTCCCAGCCTTTTCTAGCTCCCTCCCTGGTTTTTATTAACACAGCCATTTCACTTCACACCAGCATTAAAATACTTGACTGCTTAATGCTATCTTGACATCTGCTTCTGAGAGCACCTGGATTAACATTAGTTATCTGAAGAGAAGTGATCTATATTCCATATGCCATTTTGTGCAATTAGAATTAATGTTCAATGTAAAGTTTAAATCATTAAAGCAATTTTAAATTATTAAATTTAATCATAAAGTATAAAATTATGTTACATAGGTTATACCTTTAAGTGAGGATGTTCTGCACTTATTTTATTATTATTATTTTTTTGAGATGCAGTCTCGCTCTGTTGCCCAGGCTGGAGTGCAGTGGCACAGTCTCGGCTCATGTAACCTCTGCCTCCCAGATTCAAGTGATTCTCTTGCCTTAGCCTCCAGAGTAGCTGGGACTACAGGCCCACACCACCATGCCTGGCTAATTTTTGTATTTTTAGTACAGATGGGGTTTCACTATGTTGGCCAGGCTGGTCTCAAACTCCTGACCTCGTGATCTGCCCACCCGGGCCTCCCAAAGTGCTGGGATTACAGGCGTGAGCCACCGTGCCTAGCCTGTACTTATATTTTAGAAGATTATTTTAGATGGAAAAGGTAAAGATAACTATAAGAAATTCTAGTGGGTGGTTATATTTAACCTCCAGTAAATATCCCAGAGTTATGAAACATAGGGTTGGAGTCACAGATAAGAGTGACCTTTGAGGCAATGGAAAACCCTCGGTAACAAAATATGGCTTTCATTTTCACCTACTCAGAAAGATGTGGTCCCATTTATGTTGTTCTTCAGCACCCTTCAGCTAGTTCTTAAAACCTTTGTGCCACATAATTGCTTTTAATACCAAAAATATATTCTGATAATATACGTATTTCATAAATAAGATAAATATGTGAAACAACCACGAAACCTACAATTCAGCTGACCACCCACTGTAGCATAGTACAGTAAGTTTTGCAAACACTGAAGGGTTTTTGTTAGTAGGCAGCAAATAATCTAAGGTTTCTCTTACAACCTTGTTTCAAAAGAAAATTTATGCTCTCTTAAAAATGTATGACTTCAAATCAATCAAAACAAAATGGCTTAATCAATACAATAATTAGGCTATCATCTGAATCATTCAAGCAATTATGGCTTTCAGGTGTACTGATGTGAGTATTCTAAAAGCCAATGTCAGATGAGAATTGACACTTTGGTTGCTGGAGCTATGATAGGGTACCTCAGATGTTAGAACTTAACTTGAAGGAAAATATTGTATGGATAAACCTTTACTCTAACAACTTTTGTTTCTTCACATTCTTAGGAGTTGTTTATTTTCTCTTTGGCACCAGGCTTTGGTTTAGAAATCTAGTATGTTGTTAATTCTGCCTCCATTGGATGCCTTTTGACTCAGGAGACTAACAAACTATGTTAGCAGTAACATCTGTTGATCTTTTGAAAGTTAGCCAATGATTTGGAGTTTCTTTGGCCAGAGAAGTCATGGGATCAGAGCCCATTTCTGAGCTAAACTTAAGGACAATAAGATTAGTTCTGACATCTAGAAAAAAGAATTGAACACATGGGAAAATTTAAGACTTAGAAAAATTAATATTCTCTGATTTTTTTCACAGTAAAAGTGAATGGAAAAATAGGAGTAAGGCTAGATAGAAAGGTTGTAAAACTTATATACACACAATTAAAATAAAGGGTTGAATTATTATGTGGAAAGTTTGGATCATATAAAGCTATGCTATAAAAAAATGAACAACTCTTTGGTCTGGTACTACTCAAACTTGATGGTTCACTAGCTATAGAATTACAAAATTCTAGTAATATCAAATAAACATATTTGATATTGAAATGCTAAAATTAACTATTTCTAGAAAAATGCATTTCTTACTAACTCAGACTACTTTTGGATATCATGGATGATCTCTTTGTAATATTTCAGGTTTCAATTCTTTCAAGGTTTTCCTTACTCTTTTAGCTACTCGAACAGAAATCTACCATGTCTTCAAAGATCTTTCATTAGGTAATCTTCCACAGGCTTTTCAATTCCCTGCAAATCTTTATCCTTTGTGCTACTATATTGATCCTTGGTGATAACTATAGCACCTATGGCTTCATTGCTATCTATCTACATGGATTTCTTGCATACATCCATCCTTCTGTTCCTATCCTGTTCTCTGCCATGCTGACTCCTACATCTTGAGCCCCACCTGCAACCGTCTTACTTAGATAGTTCTTAATTGTCTTTGAACTATAATATATTCCTATGTCTACTTATATTCTCTTCCGTATCACTGCTGTGCCATGATGCATAAAATATATTTCTCAACTATACGTGTAGACTTTAAAATGGCAGGTATTTATGCTACTTTTTAAAATATCCCTCACACATAAAATCAATTTGATTTTACCTTCATTCTACTAACATACAGTATTATCTATACAACATCCCAATTTTCAATTATCACTTCTTATAAAAATAAAATATGCTCAGCTCTGACACATGCCTCATCCTTAAAATACTCTCTTCCTCATACCAAGAATCTCCAAGGGGGAAAAAAAAGAAAAAAGAAATACTCTATTCCCTTGGATTCTTAGGTGCCACAGACTCTGCTCATTCTGCTTACTTCACAGTTTCTTTTATACCAACTTTGTTGACTTCATCTTCTCTATACAACCCTCGAAAACCAGGGTTCCTGGGGAGCTTTTTCTCCGGGTCTTTTCTCCATATATTTCTTTTACTTTAGGTGATTTCTATTCTCCTGTAGCTGTCAGGAGTGGTTTCAGGTGAAAGTTTTAGAATATAGCTAAAAATTATTTTTAACACTTTAACATTGTCAAAATATTGGGATTGCAATAATATTACCTGCATAGGAAATACTTAATTTCTTGATATTCCCTGGTTGCCACATTCAGGGATTTAAAGGAAAGTTATTTTCCAAAGTCATGCTCTGATGTAACTATCAGGTCACTGTATTAGTTATCTATTGCCTTGTAACAAACTATGCCATAACACAGGGACTTGAAACAACAACAGTCATTTACTTTACTCAAAATTCTGCAATCTGGGCTAAGCTGGGTAGCTCATCTTCATGTGGCCTCAACTGGGTTGGCTTGACTGGAAGCTGGAAGGTCCATTTTCAATATGGCTCATTCATGTCCCTGGCAAATTGGTGCTGGCTGTCAGCTGTCAGCTCCACTGTGAGAGTAATGAGGAGACTCAGTTCCTCTTCACATGGGTCTTTCTATGGACTTCTTGGGCTACTTCACATCATAGTCACTGTTTCCATAGTGAATGCCCCATGAAAACAAATGGATACACATGCCAGTTTTATGAACTTATCTAAAGCTGTCACAACGGCTTGCCCAGGAAGGGGACACAGACTTCACCTCTTGGGTAGTGGCAAGGTTATAGAGGAACATATAGACAGGAGATACCACTGCAATTGCCTTTTTAAAAAAAACTCAAAGTCTGCTACAGTGACTAAAGATCAAGTCACTATCTGTAGGTGGATCAGCCACATAATTCAAGTAATCTGTATGTCTCTCCAATTCTTTTCTTTTCTTTTCTTTTCTTTTTTTTTTGAGATGGAGTCTCACTCTGTCGCCTATGCTGGAGTGCAGTGGCGTGATCTCAGCTCACTGCAACCTCCGTCTCCTGGGTTCAAGCGATTCTCCTGACTCAGCCTCCCAAGTAGCTGGGACTACAGGCACGTGCCACCACACCCGGCTAAATTTTTTGTATTTTTTTAGTAGAGACAGCGATTCACTATGTTAGCCAGGGTGGTCTCGATCTCCTGACCTCACAATCCACCCAGTTCGGCCTCCCAAAGTGCTGGGATAACAAGCGTGAGCCACCATGCCAGGCCTTGTCTCTGCAGTTCTAATCAGTGCAACTTTTTGCCTATATCTGCTCAGATGTTTAAGGATAGTAGGAAATTTCTTTAATTTCCTATACCATAATATCAAATCTAATGTATGTATGTACATACATGTATATATGTATGGTATGTATATGTGTGGGGGAGTGTATATATATATTCCCAAAACAGTATCTAGGTTAACTGCCAAATGAGAGTCAAATCTATACCCCTGTTTGTCAGTCAGCATATCATCTTTCCTCCCCACCCCAGGTTTTGAAGAAGGAAGTAAGTAAAGAAAACAAACAAAAACTTCCCAACATAGCTTCAAAGAATAAATCTTACATAAGTGAGGTAGTCAAATAGATAATCTATTCAGTTTATGTTCTTTCTGCTGAGATGACCAATTTTTAGAAGTGGTCACCAATTTCCAAGAATGCAAGTTGTGTTCCTCAGTTTATTTCTGTGAAAATGTAAATTCTAAAAGATTCGAAAGAATTACAGTCAGCACCTAAGGAAATTTAAACCAGTGACCATCAAAATTAACACCTAATGTCTCACTTTTAAGATTTGATATTGTTTTAACTTTAACTCAGCCTCCCTGCCTAAAATAGCAAAATGTAACTTTTAAGATCATCTGTCATCTACCACAGATAGAAAATAACAAATCAACATGTCAACGTTCTTATATTTCCAGGGTCATAAAAGTATTGCTGTTTCATAAAAGATAAAAGAAAGCAAAGGGAATGTTATTTATTTCCAAATACAAATTATACAAACTATACTATTGTTTTCCCAAAAAAGCATTTTCCTGAGTCCAAAACTCTCTCATTAGCTTTCCAGGAAGAGCCCCAATTCTACCCAGTAGCACCCTGCCCAGGCTATGGATCCTTTGTGGATTCTATGGATATACGGACTTGCTGCAACTTACTTAGCCTGATGGTCTACAGAAAGAATTTTAAAAGTGAATCACTTTCCCTTTTTGTCTAAACATATGCATTTACTTTATGATATCAATTTTAGATTAAATAAATAAAATACAATTCTCTTAAACAGTAAACCAAGTAATATACTTTATTCTAAAAACTTGTCGGGCGCAGTGGCTCACACCTATAATCCTAGCACTTTAGGAGGCTGAGGCGGGCAGATCATCTGAGGTCAGAAGTTTGAGACCAGCCTGGCCAAAATGGGGAAAACCCCTCTCTACTAAAATTACAAAAATTAGCCAGGCATGGTAGTGCATGCCTGTAATCCCAGCTATCGGGGAGGCTGAGGCAGGAGAATCGCTGGAACCCAGGAGGTGGAGGCTGCAGTCAGCCGAGATTGTGCCACTGCACTCCAGCCTGGACGACAGATTGAGACTCCATCTTGAAAACAAACAAACAAACAAAAAAACAAAACAAAACAAACAAAAAAACTTATGCATTCTCAAGTTTGGTGCACTATAAGATTTCCCTCATAGTTATAAATGTTTTTGTTATGTGCACATATTTTGGGAATGATGCTATAAATAAGACTAAACAGGCTGGGCACGGTGACTCACACCTGTAATCCTAGCAATTTGTGAGGCCAAGGCAGGAGGATTACTTGAGGTCAGGAGGTTGAGACCAGCCTGGCCAACATGGTGAAACCCCTCTCTACTAAAAATACAAAACTTAGCCAGGCTTGGTGGCCGGTCCCTGTAATCCCAGCTACTCAGGAGCTGAGGCATGAGAATCGCTTGAACTTAGGAGGAGGAGGTTGCAGTGAGCTGAGATCATGCCACTGCACTCCAGCCTGGGTGACAGAGCTAGACTCTGTCTCCAAAAAAAAAAAAAAAAAAAGAGTAAACAGTGATGAGAGCTGTCTAGTTGATATACAACACAAAAAGAATGAGTTGAAAAGAGAAAAACACAGCTAATAAGCAGATTATCTTAAGGTCTGCAGTATCTCTGTAAGAAGGAATCCCATACTTAGATGAACTGGGCTCAAATCCCAGGTCATCTATGTGCCTTTTAGGGTTGGCCAAATTAAGTGAGAGAATTCCTTTAAATCCCATTAGCACAGTAGCTGACGATAGACAGGGTTCAATAGTCATTACTCTTATTGCCAAACCCCTCTCCCAAATCTCTTCACATACTTTAAAGAGAACTATCTTTCTCTTTCCGTCCTACTTCAATACTTTGTTTATACCTCTCCTATAGCACTTCTGTGAATTTTGGTTACTAATACATATGTGTGTCTTCCTCACTGGAGATTGTTTTCAGAAGGCAAGGACCATATCTTCTTCACCTTGTATTTTTCTCACAGTACTCTCTTCCCAATACTTAACACCAAGTTGACACACACTAGACTTTAAATAAATGCTTATTAAGTTAAAATGACGGATTCCTTCTCATCTTTCAAGGCTCATGTCAAATGTCACCTCTCCGCTAATTCAGTCTAAAGAAGCCTCTCCACTCTACCCTCTCCCCTCCCACAAAAGGAACTCTATCACATCATCTTGTTTTATGTTTTTCCACAGTCCTTATCGCTTTTGGAAATTATCAGATTAACATATGTACTTGTTTATTGTTTGTTCCTCTGACAGACTGTGAGTGTCATGTTGGATGAGCCATTGCTCACCACGGAATCTTTAGCCTTGGGATAGTATCAATTTAAATACCCAGGCAGTATTTCTTAAATGAATCCTACCTCCTAGGACCCAGGTATGACAATGGCAGTAGAAGAGATGTGTTCCAGGACCCTTTGTTTAAAGAACTCATAAAGTTGGTCATGACTTTTGAAGCTTTAGAAGGTGATTGATATTCAGGAACAACTGTGAATGAGGTGTTAGTCCTGCCTCCCTTCCTTTACCTTTGCTGTCCCCAGCTACCTATGCCCACAGAGAGCACGGTCTGCCAACTTAAACCCAAGTGAATTTCCAAACCAATCATGGCATGATTACAAGTGGCTCACGCCTGTAATCCCAGTACTTTGGGAGGCTGAGGAGGGAGGATCGCTTCAGTTCAGGAGTTCAAGACCAGCCTGGGAAACATGGTGAAACCCTGTCTCTACAAAAGTACAAAAATTAGCTGGGCCTGGTGGTGCACGCCTTAAGCAGCTGCTGGAGCTGTGACTGAAACCGAGTTAGTAAGGCTTCAGTCATATCTGGATGGTTAGACAAGGTTTGCCTACAAGGAGGGTCTGTCAAATCATATTCCCTATGCAACAGTCCTCTCTTACTCTACATAGTGAAAGACTGACTCACTAGAAGACGGCAAGGACATTGCACCATTTGAATGATGCAAACAAACATTTGAATTACATTTATGTAATGTAATACGTGGGGATGGTCTTTTACTTGCCTCATTCTCAAATATGTCTCAGGGTCTGGGGAACAACCAGGTGCCTTGAACACATCCAAAATATATGATAGGAGTGGGGCGCAGTGGCTCACGCCTGTAATCCTAGCACTTTGGGAGGCTGAGGAGGGAGGATCACTTCAGTCCAGGAGTTCAAGACCAGCCTGTGCAACATGGTGAAACCCTGTCTGTACAAAACTACAAAAATTAGCTGGGCCTGGTGGTGCACGCCTAGAATCCCAGCTATTCAGGAGGCTGAGATGGGAGGATCACTTGAGCCCAGGATGGGTAGGCTGCAGGGAACCGAGCTCATGCCAGTGCACTCCAGCCTGGGCAACAGAGTCAGATCCTATCTCAAAAAAAGAAAAAATAATAATCTGGTGGAGCCCTTGGTAGAGATAGTATTGAAGTCTGATAATCATTACAGAACAAGGGTTTCTTGTTCTTCGTCTGATTGACAATTACGGCAGTCCCAACCAGTGACATGGAGTGTGGCATGTATGAGGCTTTACACAGGAAATAAATCCTTTTTGGCAGAAATCTTTGACTTCAGTGTCAAAGCAATTACATAGGCTATGTCATAGTGTAAAAGTATCAACTCAGTTTTTCATTAAAACTAATGTTCCTTGGACCAAAAATCTTGACTCTCTTTCAGCCGACATCAAACCCATCAGCATCTTTTGTCAGCTTTTCTCTCAAAACATATCTAGAATCTGACCACCTCTCAACACCTCTACTGCTACCATTCTCGTCCGGATTTCCATCCTGTCTCCTCAGGAATATTAATATCCTCCTAATTTGGGTTCCTATGTTAAAGTCAGATCACTTCACTCTTTTGTTCAAAACTCTCTAGTTGGCTTCTCATGTTGTTACTAGAAAGGGGTCCCAATCCAGACCTGCAGAGAGAATTCTTGGATCTCTAGCAAAAAAGAATTCAGGGGAGTCCATAAAGTGAAAGCAAATTTAGTAAGAAAGTAAGGGAATAAAGAATGGCTATTCAATAGGCAGAGCAGCCCTGAGGGCTGCTGGTTGCCCGTTTTTATGGTCATTTCTTCATTATATGCTAAACAAGGGTTGGATTATTCATGAGTTTTCTGCGAAAGGGGAGGGCAATTCCCAGATCCCAGAACTGAGGGTTCCTCCCCTTTTTAGACCATATACGGTAACTTCCTGCTGTTGCCATGGCATTTGTAAACTGTCATGGTGCCGGTAGGAGTGGCTTTTAGTATGCTAATGCATTATAATTAGTGTATAATGAGCAATGATGGGGACTAGAGGTCATTTTGTCACCATCTTGATTTTGGTGGGTTTTAGCTGGCTTCTTTTATGCAAACTGTTTTTATCAGCAAGGTCCTTATGACCTGTATCTTGTGCTGACCTCTTACTGCATCCTCTCACTAAGAATGCATTAACCTCCTGGGAATGCAGCCCAGTAAGTCTCAGCCCTATTTTACCTAGCCCCTATTTAAGATGGAGTAGCTCTGGTGAGAATGCCTCTGACAATCTCACTTTAAGTAAAAGCCAAAGTCCTTATAACACCCATGAAGACCTATATGATCCAGTCCCTTTTTGCCTCTCTCATTTCGTCTCCTACCAGTCTCCAGGTCGATTATGGCACTCAAACCTTGGTGGACTCTTTCCTCTTATCTTCCCCTGAAATGTACTTCATGCAAATATCCACATGGCTTCCTCCTTTATTTCCTTCAGGACTTTGCTAAAATGTGACATTATCAATAGTACTTCCTATAGCCTGTTATTTTTCTCTGCAGCTTTCATCACCATGTGCCACACCATATATATTATTTGATTATTTATTTACTGTCTGTCTGCCTTCTCTAAAATGTAAGCTCCATGGAAGTGGAAATTTTTGTGTATATTTTGTTCACTGCTGTATCTGCAGTCTCTAAAACATTACCTGAATACAGTAGCACTCAATAAATAATTTTTCAGTACAGTATAATTGCATATTTCTCTGATTCGTTCACTAGACAGACTCCAAGCAAACACTGCGTCTTATTCCTCTATGTCAGTACTCCACAAATGTTCTTTTAATGAATTAATATAAAATGTTCTGAAAAGAAATCTGTAGTTTCATTTGTTACTTTGAAATTCATGTTATTCTCACACCAAGTAGCAATTAATGGCAGAGATGGTATTATTCTGAAGTTTGTTAGTTTGCTTGAATAGATGAGGAAAATAATTAAAAAGAAAACCATTTGAATATTGACTTCCAAACTTATTTTCAAATTAAAATTGTGCTCTAAAACCTACAAAAAGACTGAAGCAGACATTGACTTCTCCAGATAGTGAACCCATGTTTCTTAGCTTGATGCAAACACTTAGGCTTCTTGTTCTTGTATTTAATTATATTTTTTCCATTTCTATATACAGAGGATAAAGAGAAACATTCATCCTCATAGAATGGCATAGCACACAGAAGTGATGAGGGCTGTGCTCTAAGAGGATTAAGCACACAAAGAAGATAATTAACTTGCTGAGGTCCCACAGAAATGTGTGGAATAGCAAGAATAGCATTCAGAGTTTCTGTTATCTTAAGGAAGATCGATCAGTCAAATAGCTGCATGTTCATGATACAGAGTTTATTTGTAGCCCTAGATGTTAACATACGTTAAGAAAAATGTTTATCCCTAAACAAACACACACAAAAAAAATGTGAATAAAATTGGTTTCTTTTAAAATACAGGTTGACATCTAGTTTAAAGACCAAACCACAGTGTATTTTCCGTTACTATCTTTAAAATTACTCACAATTGCAATAGAACTCCAAATCTTAAAGTTTCACTATGGAAAATGATGGGTATGCAGAGGTACTGATGTTTTTAGATACAAATCCTTATAATCGATTTTATAGCCACTTAACAGACATTTTTGCTGCGTTGGGAAATTACGAATGATTTCAACTTTTCTTCCTTGAGCTTTTAGAGTACTGCAAAAAATTTTAAAGAGTATGTATTTTGTAATCAGAAAAAAATTATGAAAAATTACTACATGCTTATATAATCTTCTCTAATGTGTAGTAATCACCCTTGAATGTAATGTTCAGCCCTGAAATTTAGACGTTAGCAATGCACCTCACGTGTTCAAAAGCAAAAGACTTGACTGATCAAGCAGCAAAACAGCTCCGAGTGTGCCAAATGTACCAGTTCCCTGAGTACTGTTTATTATAAATTGGAAATGTAATGCCAGGCAGATGTGTCATCATCCAACAAAAGTGAAACTTAAAGAAGAATCATTTTTGACAAGCAATCAGACTTTGGAAAGAAAGGAATAAAGAAAAAGAAAACAACTTTGGAGAGAATTTGAGATTTCTTTGATGCCTCTAATAACCTAAATAAAAACAGTGGTGGAAAATGGCCACTTAAGGAAAATATCGCTGGAGGAGCCATTATCCTCTAAACTCTTAGGAATATTCATTAATATTCCTGAATACATTATTGCAGGCAAGATTTTAGAATCGTGTAGAATATGTGCCACCAGGACATTCCCCACAGGAATATCCCTCTCCTACCAGGCTCTAAGCTTGGAAAGCTTGGTTCAGTTTGACTCCCTTCCCCCACTATGAATGCCAATTCTTAGGTCTCTGCCGATGTGGAGTTAGTTGGCATACATGGAAGGAGGATGGCAGTCTGCTTATCCTTCAACAACACCAGTTACACTGAATGCTTCCTGTGGGATAGAATTGCTTGAGATGATACCAATAAACAGGAGGTGTTTATAAGAAAATTGATTTAAATTTTAAATAATTAAAACTCATAATTTTCTTAGTGTGTATTAAAATATGTTCTAAATATAAATAATGTATTATAATTTTGTTAGTTGAAAATTGAAAATGTTTATGTAAATTACGCACAATGCCTGAAAAGGTGCTTCAGCAAATTGTAAATGGAACAACAATACATGGGAAGAGATTGCCATCTGGTGGCTGAAGGAAAAGTGCATTTTTGTGTAGGACAGGTGTTAAAAACTTGTTTAAGCAAATAAATGTTAGTATTCCCCACTATCCTTTTTTTTGTTTGTTTGCTTGTTTGTGTTTTTGGGTCTTTTTTTGTTTTTGTTTTTGTTTTTGTATTTTAGAAGCAGGATCTCGTTCTGTTGCCCATGCTGGAAAGCAGTGGAGTGAGCACATCTCACTGCAGCCTCGACTTTCCAAGCCAAGCTCTTTCTTTTCACCTTAGCTTTCCATCTCAGCCTCCCAAGTAGCTGGGACTACAGGTGAGTGCCACACCCAGCTATTCTTTGTTAAATTTCTATAGAGACTGAATCTCACTGTTGCCTGGGCTGATATCGAACTGGCCTGAGGCCATCCTCCTGCCTAAGTCTACTATCCTATTTTATTAACCAAATACTTCTATCTTAATTCAAGAATCAAATAAGATATAGAAGTATATGCGGTGGTTTTCTAAATATGTAAATAATTTTTCTCAATGTTACATATTCTTTCTGTTTAGAAAGGCAATATATATCATTGTGGAAAATATACATTTTTATATATCATGTATTTCTAAACTACAGAAAAGTATAGAGAAGGAAACAAAATCCATAACTCCACTACCTAGAGACAATCACAGTGAACCTTTTTTTTTTTTTTTTTGAGACGGAGTCTCGCTCTGTCGCCCAAGCTGGAGTGCAGTGGCACGATCTTGGCTCACTGCAACCTCCACCTCCCGGGTTCAAACGATTCTCTAGCTTCAGCCCTCCAAGTAGCTTGGACTACAGGTGTGTACCACCATGCCCAGTTAATTTTTGTATTTTTAGTAGAGACAGAGTTTCACCATGGTAGCCAATTAGTCAGTCTCTTGACCTTGGCCTCCCAAAGTGCTGGGATTACAGGCATCAGTCACTGCACCGGGCCCCACAATGAACATTTTAATAAATTTCCGGCAACTTTTTTTTCTATGCATTCACATTCTTTTCATATGATTGATCATATGAAAGTATTTAGTTTTGTTTTTTTTTTTTTTGTTTTTTTTTTTTTTTGTTTTTTTTTTTTTTTTTTTTTGAGACGGAGTCTCGCTCTGTCCCCCAGGCTGGAGTGCAGTGGCGCAATCTCGGCTCACTGCAAGCTCCGCCTTCCGGGTTCACGCCATTCTCCTGCCTCAGCCTTCCGAGTAGCTGGGACTACAGGCGCCCGCCACTGCGCCCGGCTAATTTTTTTTCTATTTTTTAGTAGAGACGGGGTTTCACCATGGTCTCGATCTCCTGACCTTGTGATCCGCCCGCCTCGGCCTCCCAAAGTGCTGGGATTACAGGCGTGAGCCACCGCGCCCGGCCGAAAGTATTTAGTTTTGAATAGTGCTTTAAAAACATTCACAGCACTTGTTTTTTTAAAAACTATGTTTCAAGTTTGCTGTCATTTGAGAGAGGTTCTTTTCCTGGGAGAGAATAAAATATGCATATGTATGAATAGGTGACAGTATCCTTTGTTCAGGAAATTGCAAGTAGCTCAATGCTGTTGGAAAATGAAGTTAGAAGCTTCCAGTTCAGTGAGAGTGGCTGAGAGGAGAATTAACAGGAGTTGGAGAGGTATGTGGAACGCTGACCAAGAAGAACCATGGACTTATCATTTATCTACATTGTATGTTTATATGGATAATTATTGAGGAATTCTGGGTAATGAACCAAGGTTACTGGATTTGCACACCACAAAAAATAATAATAAAATAATTTGACAGTAATGTGGAGGATAGAGTAAAATAATAGCTGTCAAAGCTGGCTGCACTTAAGAACTACCCAGGGAGCTTTAAAAGTGCTAATCCCTAGACCTCAGTCCAAACTAACTAAATCAGTGTCCTTGGAAATGAGGTAGTTTCAAAAGTTTATCAGATGATACTATTATGCTGCTAGGGTTAAGATTCACTAAAGGGAGATGAAACTAGAGACAAACATCATTTAGAAGAGTGTTGCTTTAGACTACGTGAAAAAAGATGTGTGTTTAAATTGGGTTAGTGGCTGTGAATGTATACAAGTTAAGTGGCAGAACTGACACAAGTTGCTAATTAATTGAACACAAGGTATGAAAAAATAAAAGATTCAAGGATTATTCTCTAATAGTGCCTTGGTAAATGGTGGCGTTGACAGGAAAGACAGCTGATTAGCTAAGTGTTTGGGAGGCAAGGAATGTTTGTTCATTAAGAAGCTACCATTTTCCTTTAGATGCATCACTGATGGCATAAACACTTTTAGACATATTTTCTGTTGTCCTGTTTTAAATTCTTGCGCCAGATATTGTCTCTTGGCTCCACCCTACTCTCTTTGTGATGGTGTGGTGAGAACTCTACCAAACTTCATTTTTGCTTCCCCAGGCTGTTCTGTGGTAGGGGTCTTCCAGCAGAGGGCGCGAGAGGAGGACTGCAACGCTGGAGAGGAAGAAGGTACTGCTTTTCCCGTTTGCTGCTTTATGGCTGCCTGTCTGCTTGTGGTTCTATTAAAAACTATTCCTGCTGCACTTTTTTTTTTCACCTCTCTTTTTTTCTGTAGCACCAGCAGAATCCAGGTTGCACTTTTTCACCACTTGCAGAACCAGCCTCATGACCACCACCAGACACCCCAACCACCTCCACTGACACCAGCATCAACTAGCTGGTGTCTGCTCCTGGGAGGCTGGGGTTTCAGGACCACAGTGCCCTTTTCTATTTCGAGTTTTTCTCCTTGTTCTCTTTGATCCCTCAGGCATGAGCGTGATACTTGCTTCCTGAAGTTGCTTTTTTTCATGATTTGTTAGAGTTCTCTTTTTACCATTTCATAGTTAACACCTTTATAGCTATATAACTATTGTTTATACTAAGCTCTCTCTATTCAAATAACTGGTATATTTTCTGGCTCCTGATTAGACCCTGGAGGGTCACTATGGATAAAACGTGCCCTCTCAGCACTAATTTGGCCTGGCATCCTTTCTAAGGACCACCACTCCATGTTTCCAGACTAAATAAACATTGAACTATAGTGGCAATTTAAGCAGTTGTTTTTATAGAAGAGTTAAATAAGCATTCCCAGTGATTGCAAAATAGAAGAACCTAAGAGTTGTGACGACTTTATCTCATTCTTTCTCTTATACCACACAAAGGAGAGAAGAAGCAAGGAAAGTCCTCGGATTTAGGCCTTCATATGGTTGTCCCTTGTTTCTGAACTCTATCTGTTCAAATCCTGACCTTCCTCCTGCAGACCTGCATGATCCTCCACTACCTAGGGTCCCCACGTATTTTCTTCAGGAAACGCATCTTCTTTCCACATGACAGAAGAACTACATCATCATTATGTGTGATCAAACTACACAGGCTTTGTCTAGGTGGTGATGGGGTTTTCCTTGGTCTGCATATTGCCAGGGTAACACAGGAGTATGGCAAGGGAATACTGTGGGTTCTGGTGTTGTAAATGGGGTAAAGGTGGTGAGGGCTCTGACTCCAGATTGGTCTCTTCATCAGTGAAGGCTGCTGCCATTTTCTACCTGATTTATCTAAGGAAAAGCGCAACTCATCATCATGAGTCTTAATTTTTTTCCCAGGACAACACAGTCTAACATCATATGAGGGGGTTATAATTTTCCTATTAATGTGGCTTTGACCCCATTCCTTAGAAAATAATAATGCTGGAATTCCTGAAAAAGAATCTTCTGGCTTTTTCCTGAACATGTCCATATTACTGGAGCCATCAGTTTAGTTTGAAATTACTCTGTGTGAATCATTTGGGAAAATGTTGCCAGCCTCAAACGGATTCATTCTGATAATGTACTATTTTCTCTCAGAAAAGTGTGGGTGATGGTGGTGGAAGGTGTAGTTAGCCTATCAAACTATCTCTATTTCTATCCACAAAACCATGACAACTGACTTTTGTCTAAAACATTCAGGTAGATGCAATACCTAAAGTATCCATAGTAAGTCTCTGTGTTCTCTTCACTTGGCATGTAACTTGGGATCTCCCAGCCCATATGCTGCTGATTTCACACCAAAATAATAATTTGATATTCATTCTTTCAGTTAAAGTTCTAGAGACATAGCCAAAACAAAGGGCAATAGAAGAGGGAGGAAAATAAGAAGAATACACTTACACTGTTCTTGCACAAATAATAGACTAGCTTAATAGAACTGTCACCATTTAAAGGTAGGCAATAGAAACATAAATGTAAGAGACATAAATAACTACTGAAACAAAACAGTGAAAAGTTTATGCAAAAATTTTCCTACACGTAAAAAAAGGAAGGAGAAATTATAAGGGACAAAAAAATTAAATGTTTTTTAAATTAAATTAAAATTGTAAAAGAAATTATGTGAATACACCTGGAGATGCAATGGTAGCGGACAGGGTTAAGTAGAGAAACCAGAGTTTAAAAAAATTATTAATGATATGTGAAAACTACATTTGAAGCACTGAGAAACAATTGACTCAAAATAGAGTCAACAAAATGGAAAAAGCATATGGAGTGCAGTGGAAAAGATATCTCAAAAAGAGAAAAGCAGGTGAAAATAGGTAACTGTGGTAACTGTGCCTGAGTCTTTCAAACTTATTCTCCTTATCTTCCTGAGCACACAGATGCATAGCTAGACTGTATTTTATAGCCCTTTTTGTGTCTACATGTATGGCCATGTATTTATGTATCTAGAAATTGCTCTGCTGAAATTTTTCTCTTTGTGCATTGTCAACAATGAAAAGTGAGTAGAAGTGAAGTGTGCAAGGTACTTGCCTGGACAAGTCTTGTTCAGATTTGTATTGCAGTACTGGTCTCTACCCAGTCCTCCATCTTTCCTTCTCTCCTCTCACAAGTGTCAGACCAGTATTATGACTTTAAGTTCTCCCTGCTTAATCCTGCCCACCCTTCCTCCTCATCATTCACAGGTCTTTTGCCCATTGTGTCTTTTTCTTGTGTTTCTAATTCCTTCTTGGTGTTTGTTTCTCAGAGGACTCACAGACACATCCAGTGAGTTTTTAATTCAGCTATTGTATTTTTTCAGTTTTATAATTTCCATTTGGTTCCTTTTAATAATTTCTGTTGCATTGCTGAAGATTTTGCTTTTGTTCATTCATGAGCATATTTTATGTTCATAAGTGGAGTTATAATAGCTATTTTAAGTAGTCTTGTCTGCTAATTCCAGTATCTGGGTTGTCTTTGTATTGATTTTCTCTTCAGGAGTCTTCATATTTTTCAGTTGCTTCGCATGGCTAGTAATTTTGGATTTTATACTGGAACTTGTAAATCATATAGTTAGAGATTCTGGAGTCTCTAAATTCTTTGAAATTCTTTTATTTATTCATTAATATTTTGTTAAAGCAAGAAACTCTCAACTCTGTCATTTCAACAGTGGGCAGCAGCATAAATCTCATCTAAAATTATTTAACCTTGGCTGCGTTGTGTAGTTTGAACAACGCATTTGTAGGTCAGGAGTCACCCACGTGGTGTTGGCTGAGTTTGTACACAGTATTTAGAGTGTTTTGTCTCTGTGAATCTCTGTTCCAAGATGTGTCTCCTCATTTTCTAGTTGCTGTCATTTTTCTGAATGATGACCTCTGGTTCTTTAAGCCGGTAAAATGTAGAATTTCTATCTGAGTTTTTGCCATGCTACCAGGCAATGAGTGTGGCCTGCCCTTAGGCCAGGAGTTATAAAAGTTAGAAAATCGTCCAATGCCCTTTCATTCTTCCAGTGTACATTCTCCTGTACAGTTGGCCTGGTTTTTGTTGTCAGTGCCTTAAAGTACTGATTTTTAAAATTTTGTCCTGCATTTGTAGTTTTTATATGCAAGAGGTTGCTCTTTTACATAAATACATATACATCAAAGACTTAGATGTTTAAAAAACCCACAAAGTTACTTTAAAAAGCATGGATTAATATTTTTATAATGTAAGAGTATGAAACACTTTTCTAAGCGTGACATAAAATCTGGAAGCCTCAAAGAAAAATATTGACAAATTGTACCACATCATATCAAGTAAAATATCTGTATGATTAGAAACATAATAAAGTAAGTCATGGCCGGACGCAGTGGCTCACACCTGTAATCCTGGCACTTTGGAAGGCCGAGGCGGGTGGATCACCTGAGGTGAGGAGTTCGAGATTAGCCTGGCCAACATGGTGAGACCTCGTCTCTACTAAAAATACAAAAATACAAAAATTAGCTGGGTGTGGTGGTGCATGCCTGTAATTCCAGCTAATTGGGAGGCTGAGGCAGGAGAATCGCTTGAACCCAGGAAGTGGCGGCTACAATGAGCCCAGATTGTGCCACTGCACTCTAGCCTGGGCATCACAGCAAGACTCCATTTCAAAATAAAAATTTTTTAAAAAAATGCAAGTCAAAAGAGGAACTGGGACAATACCTGCAGCACACGTGACATTTACCAACGAAAAGACAGTTTCCTGAATGTGCAGACTTCTCTTCCAAGTTTGTGCCTGACATCCAATAGCCTATTCATCATCTGTACATGCATTACACACATCATAAACTCAACATATCCCAAACTGAATGTACAATATTCTTTCCCAAAACTGCTCTTCTTTCAGTGTCCCCTGTTGTTAAATAGCAACACTATTATCAAGTTGTTTAGATAAGAAATCGAGGTATTGGTTGACAAATTCCTTTCCCTTCCTCTCCTAACCTTCATTAATCATGCTATAAATTCTTCCTGCTAACCACATTTAAATAATCCAATGTGACAATCTTCATTGTTGCCTCCATCATCTCTGGCCTCAATTATATAATAAACTTCTAACTGTTGTCCTGGTATCTGCTCCCATTCCCATTCTTTATGCAGCAGCCAAAGTTCTGTTTTAACAAAATAAATCTGATTGTGTCATCTACTGCTTCCAGTTGCACAAAGGGTAAAGTCTAGTATTCTGAACTTGGCCTATGAGGTCCTGGGTAATATTTATCCTTGTCTTCTTTCACTCACCCTTGCTTACCTTTCCCATCTTTCTGTCCCTCAAACTTGTCAGATACCTTCCCAACATATAGCAGTATCTGTCTGGAAAGCTCTTTTTCTTATTCTTCAGCTGGCAGATTATATCTCATCCTTCTTCCTCATTAAATGGCACCCACTACCAGACTAGGTTACATTTTTCTTTAAAAAATGCCTAACGGCAATATTTAAAAAGTTCAAAAGACTGAACGAGAAGGTGTTTCACAAATTGTGGGAGTCCGTCCCGCAGACCCTGACCCAACGACGGATGAGTAACGTCCACTGACAACAGATACTATACTTGTCATTCCGGCTGAGCATCCGGGCCACTCAGACTGCAAGCAGAGTGTTGTAAACAGTAGCAGCCCTGGCCTCGACTCGCTGGCCCTGCCTGCATTTATTCAGCACACATTAAATGACAAAAGTCATGTTAATTACCCGTGCTATAGCTCAAAGAGGATTAGGCTGCCTTCAGCCATAACTCTATTCCGAGGCTTTTGCAAAACCCTTCTGGCCTTCCAAGAAAGTTTGTGTTTATTTTTCAATTTTTCCCACCATCCTGACTGAATCCCTACAACAAATGACAAAATATCAACAGCTATAAACATGAAAATGTTCAACACCATTAATAACTACAAATGCAAATACAAATTGGAATAATGAAATACTTCCCACTGACAGATTGGTAAAGTTTACACACAATATTGGCAAAAGTGTGCATAGACATAAATAAGGATGGCAACTTGACTGTATCTGCTACATTTAACAAAAATATTAAGTGGTCGTTTGCTCTGGGTCAACAATGATAGAGTTTGCAAAGTACTAGGAGTTTGGTGCAGCTCAAAGGAGGAGAAACTGTTGAAAGTGAAAGCGTTAACTACTTGTACCAAAGATTGAAAAGAGGAAAGTGGACCATAAGAGATGGGCAATGTGGTTTTAAAACAGTGAGTTGTGTGCAGAGGGAAGAATAAAAAGGGAAACCACAGCTACTTGGGAGGCTGAGGCAAGAGGATCACTTGAGTCCAGGAGTTTGGGGCCAACATGGGCAACGCAGTGAGACCTCATCTCTAAAAAGGGAAACCAAAGAGGACAGAGTTGTTGATGCTTACTTAATGGCATCTGAATGAGCTGATAAGCAACAGTATGGAAGAAGTAAAGGACTGTTTTATACAATCCTATAGATTCCACATGTATTAAAAAATTTATTTTGCTATAATTTGAAATTATAGGAAAGGTACAAGAGAATAAAGAACATTCATATTCTCATTTTCCAATTTTTAAAATCTTTCACCACATTTGCTTTATTATTTATCACCTATGTTTGTATAGATGTATATATACACATATAAAACACATAATTCATTTGTTCTGAACCATTTTTGGATTAGGCTTCATGCATCATGCTTTTTTATCTTCTTATACTCTGTGTTTTTCTTAAGTACAAAAACATTGTCCTCATGACTATAATTTAGTTATCAAATTCAGGAAACATAATACTAATACAATACTTTAATCTATAATCCATATTCCAATGTTGTCAATGTCCCAATAATGTCCTGTATAGCATTTTTCCCTCCAGTACAGGATCTAGTCTAGGATCATATATTTCATTTAATTGTCATGACTTTGTATTCTGCTTTATTCAGAAACAGTTTTCTAGACTTTAAAAAAATATTTCATGATATTGCCATTTTTGAAGAATACTGGTCAGTTTAGAAAATGTTTTTCAGGCCAGATGCAGTGGCTCATGCCTGTAATCACAGCACTTTGGGAGGCCAAAGTGGACAGATTGCTTGACCCAGGAATTCAAGACCAGCCTGGGCAACATGGTGAAAACCCCTGTCTCTACAAAAAATACAAAAATTAGCTAGGCATGGTGGTGCACATCTGTAGTCCCAGCTACTTGGGAGGCTGAGATGGGAGGATCACTTGAGCCCAGGAGACAGAGGTTGTAGTGAGCTGTGATTGCACCACTGCACTTCAGCCTGGGCAACAAAGCAAGACCTTGTGTCAAAAAAAAAAAAAAAAAAAGAAAGAAAATGTTTTTCAGTTTTGGTTTGCCTGGTGATTCCTAGTAATTAGATTTTAGTTATGCAGCCCTGGTCACACACTCTGTGAGTGATACTGTATCTTTCTCAAAGTATTTGGAGGCATCCAAAGTCTATCCCTCATGGGTGATGTCAGTTTTCATCCTGCTGTCAAGCACTGTGAAAGGTCTGAGATTTTACCCTACTTGCAAACTAACAAACCTAACCTGCCACATTTCACTGATGCTGGTGAAAGATGCTGGTCTGACTTCTTGAGTCAGACACAAAGGATATTATTTTTCATGATGCTGCTGGGAGTATGAGAAACAGCATATTTACATCTATTCTCGATGTCCCCAAGTTCCACAGGGATAATACAAATAGGTTCTGGTGAGTATCTACATATGCAGTGGGTTGCACTACAGGAGAAGGACCTTGAGCTTAGGGAACTCAAATGTTTTATAATGAACAATAAACATTATTTTGTTTTCCTATGGAGGGAGAAGCTGTCTATCTTCTAAAGCTGTTTGTAGTAAAAACATTCTTAAAAAGGGAATCCAGAACAAAATGCATCATGTTTCTGCTCATGAGATTTGCAGAAATAGTGGGGATCCATGGAAAATTTTCTGCCAACACCAGGTCAAGATGTTGCACGTTTTCTCCACTGTATAGTAATTATTTACTCTTATCATACTTACCATCCCTCTAGATTAGGCATCTATTGATGACCTTCGCCCAAAGTCCTTTTTTTTTTTTTTTTTTTGAGGTGGAGTCTCGCTCTGTCGCCCAGGCTGGAGTGCAGTGGCCGGATCTCAGCTCACTGCAAGCTCCGCCTTCCAGGTTTACGCCATTCTCCTGCCTCAGCCTCCCTAGTAGCTGGGACTACAGGCGCCCACCACCTCACCCGGCTAGTTTTTTGTAATTTTTGGTAGAGACGGGGCTTCACCGTGTTAGCCAGGATGGTCTCGATCTCCTGACCTCGTGATCCACCGTCTCGGCCTCCCAAAGTGCTGGGATTACAGGCTTGAGCCACAGTGCCCGGCCCCAAAGTCCTTTTTACAGTGATAGTTGCTATATTGTTTTAGTCTTACTATTGTACTCCGGATGGATTCTGTACTTTTGTTGTAATCATTTGGTGGATGTTATATTCTTTCTTATCTGGGAAGCAGTAACACTGCTTTTGAGGAGAGAAAGTAATATTCCAAAATAAAAAAGTAATGAATTAAGCCATTCCTAAGGGACTGAGAAAATCAAATAATCATGGGGAATAAGACTTGCATATGTCATTTTTAATTATAAAGGTCTTAAACTCAGAATTTAAAAATTGTTCAATAAAATTTTAATTTTTTAATCTTAAACCTGTATTGGTTTCCAATTGGTTTCATTTCTTTTGAAGATGAATGCCTGTAACTAAAACTACCACCCCATTTAGAAAGCAATTATTATTCTTTGTTTTTCTTTCTCTCTTACTTCTTTCTATGCTGAGCTTTTAATAACGTTTAACTTACATGCATTGCTTAAAGAACTCCAGGAACGGGCCTTGAAAAACTAAGCATGAAATCAAGGTTGTGGAATGTTTCACCCCAGGAAGAATGTATTTCATCTGTGTGCAGTTCATCTATATTCTTGTTGCAATCAAGCAGACACTAGCTAGACCACTTGTTGGCCCACTGCTCAAGACAGTCATCAAGACCAGACATACTACCCCCCACGTAGTCAACTCCTGTGCATAGTCCATATCCCTGCTTCCCATAAAAACTCTCGAGCTAGCCTGAGAACTTGAGATGATTTTTGTGACATGAGTCCACCATCTCCTCTGGTTATCAGCTCCTGAATAAATCTGCTTTTCCTCCCACCAACTCTTATCTCTCCAGTTTGGCTTTTGAGCTGTGAGCGGGTAAACCTGAGTTTTGTTACATGCCTATGTTTAATGTTTTAAGTTATTATCAGCAGGGATTATTAATGCTATTACATAGTTTTGCTTAATATATGGAATCCCACAGAATGCACTTAATATGCCAATGAAAAATAAAATGCCAATGGTGTCTTTGTTATCATTGAGAAATTAATCAGGAAAAAATTTGAAAACAGACATAATTGTTATGATCAAGTATTTAAAATGCAACTATATAATATTATTTTATAGCTTAGATAATGAAAGTGATTTGTCCTTCCTCTACTAATAATTTTCAAAATATTTGTTTTGTTTTTATTGCCATTATTATGGAGTTATTTTGAATATGTGAATAATACCTGTTGAGAATACTGATCTACAAAATGTTATAGAAGAATAAAGGGGAGGAGTACACACTACCCAATATTATGACATACTAGAGAGCTACAATAATCAAATCAGTGTGGTATTGTTGGAGAGATAAACACTACTTCAATGGAACCAAACAGAGAGCTCAGTAAAAGACCCACACAAATACGCCCAACTGATATTTTTTTTTATTTTTATTTTTAGATGGAGTCTTGCTTTGTCTCCCAGGCTGGAGTGCAGTGGCACAATCCTGGCTCACTGCAACTTCTGTCTCCCTGGTTCAAGTGATTCTCCTGCCTCAGCCTCCTGAGTAACTGGGACTACAGGTGAGCGCAACTACACCTGGCTAATTTTTTGTATTTTTAGTAGAGATGGGGTTTCACTGTGTTAGCCAGGATGGTCTCGATCTCCTGACCTTGTGATCTGCCTGCCTTAGCCTCCCAAAGTGCTGGGATTACAGGAATGAGCCACCACATCCAGCCTCAATTGATTTTTTTTTTAAAGATACAATAGTAATTTAATGAAAGAAGATTGGTTTTTTCAATAAACGATGCTGCAGCAATTGGACATCCACAGGCAAAAAATGAACATGGAACAAACCTCACACATTATACATATGTTAACTCAAAATGAATCATGGCCTTAGATGTAAAACAAAAAAACCGTAACACTGTTAGGGAAAAAAACATATGATACAGGGTGAGGTAGAGTTCGTAGACCTAACACCAAAAGCACAATTCATAGCAGGGAAAATGGACAAATGGCATTTCACCAAAAAAATGTTTTTTTCTCTGTGAAAGACTGCTAAGAGGAAGAGAAGACAAGCTACAACCTAGGAGAAAATATTTGCAAATCACATATCTGACAAGGGAATTGTATCTAGAATATATGACAAACTCTCAAAATTCAACAGTAGAAAACCAAATAATTAGGAAAACAGCAAAAGATGAACAGATTTCCCTCGAAAGGTTATTCAAATGGCAAATAAGCAAACAAAAATATATTCAATATAAGTAACCATTAGGGAAATTCAATCAAAAACAACAATGAGATATCACTGTATACCAATCAAAATGGCTAAAATAGTGACATCACTAAATGCTGATGAGGATGCAGAGAAAGTAGAGTGGATTGTTTATACATTGCTGGTGGGAATACAAAATGGTGCAACCACTCTGGAAAAAGTTTGGTAGTTTCTTTTTAAAAATAAACATCTGGCTGGGTGTGGTGGCTCAAGCCTGTAATCACAGCACTTTGGGATGGCTTGAGGTCAGGGGTTCAAGACCAGCCTAACCAACATGGTGAAATCCCATCTGTACTAAAAATGCAAAAAATTAGCCAGGCATGGTGGCAGGGGCCTGTAGTCCCAGCTGCTCCAGAGGCTGAGGCACAAGAATCACTGGAATCAAGGAAGCGGAGGTTGCAGTGAGCCGAGATTGGGCCACTGCACTCCAGCCTGGGCAATGGAACAAATAAACAATAAAAAAATTTTAAAAATAAAAAAATCAAAATGAAAAAACATACAAGTAGCACATGACATGGCCATTGCATTCTTGGCATTACTGGGGCAATGAAAATTTACGTTCACACAGAAACCTGTATTTGAATGTTTATAGCTGTTTCATTCATAATAACAACAACAATAACAAAAACTGGAAACAACCCAGATGTCCTTCAATGTATGAATGATTAAACAAACGAATGGGTGAATGGTTAAACATTTTTTGTTTTTTTTGATAGCAGTCATCAAATGGGTATGAGTGGGTATCTCATTGTAATTTGGACTTGATTTGTATTTCCCAAATGATTAGTAATATTGAGCACCTTTCTTTTTTCTTTTCTTTCTTTTTTTTGAGACCGAGTCTTACTCTGTCACCAGGCTGGAGTCCATTGGGATGATCAAAGCTCACTATGGCCTCAAACTCCTGGGCTTAAAAATCTTCATGCCTCAGCCGCCCAAGTAGCTGGGACTACACAATGCCTGGCTAATATTTTTATTTTTTGTTTTTGGAGATGAGTTCTCACTATGTTGCCCAGGCTGGTCTTGAATTCCTGGTCTCAAATGATCCACCTGCCTTGGCCTCCCAAAGTGCTAGGATTATAGGTGTAAGCCACTGCAATCAGCCCTCATTTTCTTGGTCATTTTTATATCTTCTTGGGAGAAACATCCATTCAATACTTTTGCCCATTTTTTTGAATCTGGTTGTTTGGTTTCTTTTGTTGAGTTCTCTATATATTCTTTTAGGAGTTCTCTATGTATTCAGGATAGCAATCTTTTATCACGTAAATAATTTGCAAGTATTTTCTCCTGTTCTGTGGGTTGCCTTTTTACTCCGTTGATAATGTCTTTTCATGCATACATTTCTAAAATTTTCATGAAGTCCAATTTATCTATTTTTTTCTTTTGTTGTCTGTACCTCTGGTGTTAAACCCAGCATGTGGCTATCCAGCTTCCCCAGGTTCATTTGTTGAGGAGCCTGTTCTTTCACCCACTGAATTGTCTTGGCCCCTTTGTCAAAAATCACTGGACTATAGATGCGAGAGTTCGCTTCTGGCTCTGTATTCTATGTTACTGGTCTATATTTTAGTTCAGTATGATGTTTACTATGGGTTTTTCCATATATCGTTTTTATTGCATTGAGATAGTTTCCTTCTATTCTTAGTTTATTGAGTTTTTTTTTTCATCATGAAAGTGTTCTGAGTTTTGTCAAATGCTTTCTGCATCAGTCAAGATAATCATGTGGTAATTTTCCTTTGTTCTATTGATGTAGTGTATTACATTAATCATGTTGTGAATATTGAACCATCCTTATAAGCTGGGAATACATCCCATTTAAAATGGTGCTTAATTCTTTAATATGCTACTGGATTTGTTTTGCTAGTATTTTGTTGAGAAGTTTTTCATCGGTGACCATAAGGAATATTGGTGTATAGTTTTATTTTCTTTTAGTGTCTTTGTCTGACTTTGGTATTAGGATGATTCTGGCCTCATAGAATGAGTTAGGAATTCCTTCTTCTCTGCAATTTTTTTGGAAAACTTTGAGAAGGAATTGGTATTAGTGCTTCGTAAAATGTTTGGTCACCAATGAAGTCACCAAGCCCAGGGCTTTGTTGTTGTTGTTGGAAGATTTTTGATTAATGGTTCAATCTTCTTACTAGTTGTAGGTCTATTCAGATTTCCTATTTCTTCATGGTTTAATCTAGGAAGGTCTTATATTTCTAGGAAAGTGTTCGTTTTATGTAGGTTATTCAATGTATTCGTGTGCAGTTGTTCACAGTATATTCTTATGTTTTATATTTTTATTTTTGTAGAATTAGTAGATCTGTCCACAGTTTATCTTTTTTTTTTTTGAGACGGAGTCTCACTCTGTCACCCAGGCTGGAGTGCAGTGGCACGATCTCGGCTCACTGCAAGCTCCGCCTTCCAGGTTTTTCTCTATTATTTTTGTATTCTTTACTTCATTTATTTCTCCTCTTTATATTATTTCCTCCCTCTGCTAGGTTTAGGTTTGTTCTTTTTTTCTAATTCCTTGAGCTGTAAAAGATAGATTGTTTATTTGAGATCATTCTTCTTTTTAATACAAGAATTTATAGCTATTAATTTTTCCTTTAGCACTGTTTTCACCGTGTCCCATAAGTTTTGGTATGTTCTGTTATTGTTTTCATTTGTCTCTAAGTATTTTCTAATTTCCATTGTTATTTCTTCTTTGATCTATTGGTTATTTAAAAGCGTGTTGTAGCCAGGCACAGTGGCTCATGCCTGTAATCCCAGCACTTTGGGAGGGTGAGTTGGACGGATCATGAGGTCAGGAATTCAGACCAGCCTGGCCAACATAGTGAAACCCTGTCTTTACAAAAAATACAAAAATTAGCTGGGCGTGGTGGCAGGTGCCTGTAATCCCAGCTACTCGGGAGGCTGAGGCAGGAGAATTGCTTAAACCCAGGAGGCGGAAGTTGCAGTGAGCCGAGATCATGCCACTGCACTCCAGCCTGGGCAACAGAGCAAGACTCCATCTTGAAAAAAAAAAAAAAGTATGTTGTTTAATTTCCAGAAATTTGTGATTTTTTTTGTTGTTGTTGTTTTCCTTCTGCCACTGATTTCTAGCTTCATTCTGTTGGTGTCATTCTGTTGGCAGTTTGCTTCTTCATGGCCAACATAAGAATTTCTCTTTTTGGTCAGCTGAAATGGAGTCTTACATGAGGCTCACAAGACTGACTTTCCCAACATCTTCACTAAATAATGTAACCTAATCAAAGCAGCAACTACTGCCCACATCATACACAACCTCGGCCCATACTCAAAGGGAATAGGTTGTACAGGGCAAGTACACCAGAGGGTTGGAATCTTGAGGGCTTTCTTAGAATTCTGCATACAGCAAACATTAAATAAATACCACAAGATATTTATTAAAATGTACATGTAAGATATAATAAAGACATTGTAACAAACACCTGAGTACCCACTATTCACTTTTAGAAAAAAAGTATTATAAAATTTGAAGTTCCATGTACCTATCCCATTTCCTGTCCATCGATCTTCAGTCCTATTCATTAGTATGTGCTTTTCTATAAAGAAAAGCATATTGCCACGTTTGTATCCCTCAACAATATATGGTTTGTTCTGCATAGTTTAACCTTATGGAAATGAAATTATCTGTATGTATTTACAACATATTTCTGAGATTCAACCATGTTGTTCATTTTCACTTCTGTGTAACATTTTGTGGTATAGATATACCATAGTTTATATTCTACTCTATTATGGATGGATATTTCTCTTTTAATTTTTGGCTATTCCAAACAATCCTGGCCATGAACATTCTTTTACATGGATCCGTGTATCATGTGGAAATGTTTCTGTAGGTTATATATGCAGATGTGAAATTGATGTGTTATGGGATATGTACAATTTCAACATCATTAGTATTACCAAATTATTTTCTAAAACAAGCCTGGTAAACATGGCAAAATCTCATCTCTTATAATTTACAGTCTTATCACACCCTTGCTTTACATCTTTGCCAACACCAAGAAATGAATTTCTACCAATGGCCAACATAAAATGGTATTTTATGGGAATTTTAATTTGTATTGTTCTGATTACTGCTGAGTCTGAGCATTTCCCCCTATTTTTCTACTGGGTCGCCTGACTTAATGCTTAGTCAGAGTTCTTTATATACTCTTGTATTAGTGTGTTGTCAACTATATGTGTTGTAAATATTTTTTTCTGCTCTGACATGCTATTTCAACTCTGTGATATTGCAATAGAATTTCTTAACTTTGCTATAGGCATATATCAATTATTTGATGGTTTGCACACTTTGAGCTTTATTATATAAACTGTTTATTTACTTGAAGGTCATAAAGACATTCTCCTTTGTCATCTTCTACATATTTTATACATTTGATTGTCAAATTATGAAATATTTTATATTTTGTCTAATGTGTATGATTGAGATAGGCATCAAATTTCAGTCATTTTCAAATGAATAATATTTTTGTCCAAATTTAATGAAGTTATTTTTTACCCGTTATCACGGTACTGCTTTACCACTAATTGAATTTTTTTTTTTTTTTTGATGGAGTCTCGCTCTGTTGCCCAAGCTGGAGTGCAGTGGCGTGATCTCAGCTCACTGCAACCTCTGCCTCCTGGGTTCAAGTGATTCTCCTGCCTCAGCCTCCTGAGTAGCTGGGATTATAGGCACGAGCCACCACACCCAGCTAATTTTTGTATTTTTAGTAGACACAGGGTTTCACCATGTTGGCCAGGCTGGTCTCAAACTCCTGACCTCAAGTGATCCACCTGCCTTGGCCTCCCAAAGTGCTGGGATTATAAGTGTGAGCAATCACGTGTGGCAAGATTTCTATATACATGGACTACTTATTCTCTACCCTTTTTCTATTTGTTTATCCCTATGCCATTGCCAAAATGTCTATTATAACTTGAAATTATGCTTGATATCTAGTTGGAGAAGTTATTTCCCCTTGTTTTTCTTTTTCTGGAGTGTCTTAGCTATTCTTGGCCTTTTTATTTTCTGTGTAACTATCTATTAACATCAGCATGAAAAGTTTTATGTAAAAACAATTGGAGGATTAAATCCAAAAAGTCGGGAGCGCTTCTGGGATCATGGCAGACGGGAGGTAGGACTAGATTGCAGCTCCAGATACAGCAGCATTTGCAGGCTTGCGTTGTTAATTTTAGCTCCAGATCAATTGCAACAACAAACCAGCAATCCCAAGAGGACCCACAGACCCTCTGAAGGAAGCAGAATGCTCCTGCAGGACCTGGGAGACCCTCAAATACTGTGAGTGCCCGAACTGTGAAAGTAGGAAAGGGAGATCCTCCTCTCCCAAACACATACCCCCACTGGAGAAGCTGAAGTCTGTTTGCCGGAGAAGTTTCTGACTTTACCTGGAGCTGAGTTAAGTTAGAGAGCCGAGTGAAATACAGAGGCAGAGAAAACAGCAGAAAGGCCCTGGGAGCTCACTTGGTCCCCTAGCAGCTCATTCCTGCCTGGCACCACAGGGATCCACTGGAAGAGTGGGCAGAGGAGCAGCGGGTAAAACTCCACAGAGAGAAGGAATTCTCTAGCTGAAACTTTGTAATAATTTGAACAGCACGAGAAGCCTCCTGGCCAGAACTTGGGGGAGGGTGCGAATCTTGCTTGCAGACTTCACAGGTCCAGGAAGAACTAAAGCTCTTTTCTTTTGCAGCTGGGAGGCGGATAGCATCAGCCAAGTTTTCAAGCCTGTCTCACCCTCCACCTGGAAACAGACTTGGGGCTGTTGCGGGGACATGGTGGAAGTGAGACTGCCTTTTGCTTTGCGTGGGAGCTGGGCGAGGCCTGTCACTGCCAGCTTTCCCCCACTTCCCTGACAACCTGCATGACTCGGCAGAGGAAGCTGTAACCCTCCTAGGTACACAACTCCAGTGACCTGGGAATCTCACCCCCATCCTCCACAGCAGACGCAGCAAGGCCCGCCCCCAAGGAGAGTCTGAGCTCAGACACACCTAGCCCCACCCCCACCTGATGGTCCTTCCCTATCCACCCAGGTAGTGGAAGACAAAGGGCATATAACCTTGGGAGTTCTAGGGTCCTGCCCATTGCGGGTCCCTCTCCACACTACTCTAGCTGATGCTTTCGGGAAAGCGCCACCTCCTGACAGGAGGCCAATCAGCACAAAAATAGAGCATAAAACCACCAAAGCTAAGGACCCTCAGGGAGTCCATTGCACCCTCCGCCACCTCCACCAGAACAGGCACTGGTATCCACGGCTGAGAGACCCATAGATGGTTCACATCACAGGACTCTGTGCAGACAACCCCCAGTACCAGCCCAGAGCTGGATAGACTTGCTGGGTAGCTAGACCCAAAAGACAGAAAATAGTCACTGCAGTTGGGGTCACAGAAGCCACATCCATAGGAAAAGGGGGAGAGTACTAAATCAAGGGAATACCCTGTGGGACAACAGAATCTGAACAACAACCTTCAGGCCTAGACCTTCCCTCTGACAGATCCTACCCAAATGAGAAGGAACCAAAAAACCAACCCTGGTAATATGACAAAACAAGGCTCTGCAACACCCCCCAAAAATCACACTAGTTCACTAGCAATGGATCCAAACCAATAAGAAATCCCTGATTTACCTGAAAAAGAATTCACGAGATTAGTTATTAAGCCAATCAGGGAGGGACCACAGAAAGGGGAAGCCCAAGGCAAGGAAATAAAAAAAATAATACAAGAAGTAAAGGGAGAAATATTCAAGGAAATAGCTTAAAGGAAAAAACAAAAAAAAATTTAGGAACTTTGGACACACTTTTAGAAATGCAAAATTCTCTGGAAAGTCTCAGCAATAGAATTGAGTAAGTAGAAAACAGAAATTCAGAGCTTGAAGACAAGGTTTTTTAATTAACCCAATCCAACAAAGACAAAGAAAAAAGAATAAGAAAATACGAACAAAGCCTCTAGGAAGTCTAGGGTTATAGTAAATGAACAAACCTAAGAATAATCGGTGTTCCTAAGGAAGAAGAGAATTCTAAAAGCTTGGAAAACATATGTGAGGGAATAATCAAGGAAATCTTCCCCAGCCTTGCTACAGACCTAGACATTCAAATACAAGAAGCATAAAAAACACCTGGGAAATGCATCACAAAGTAGATCTTTGCCTAGGCACATTGTCATCAGGTTATGCAAAGTTAAAACAAATGAAAGAATTTTAAGAGCTGTGAGACAGAAGCACCAGGCAACCTATAAAGGAAAACCTTTCAAATAAACAGCAGATTTCTCAGCAGAAACCCTGCAAGCTAGAAGGGTGGGGCCCTGTCTTCAGCCTCCTCAAACAAAACAATTATCAGGCAAGAATTTTGTATCCAGCAAAAATAAGCATCATATACGAAGGAAAGATACAGTCATTTTCAGACAAACAAATATGTGATACACCACATAAACAGAATTAAAAACAAAAACCACATGGTCATCTCAATAGATGCAGAAATAGCATTTGACAAAATCCAGTATCCCTTTATGATTAAAATTCTCAGCAATATACCTTAATGTCATAAAAACCATCTATGACAAACCACAGCCAACATAATACTGATTGAGGAAAAGTTGAAAGTATTCCTGTAAGAACTGGAACAAGACAAGGATGCCCACTGTCACCACTCCTCTTCAACATAGTACTGGAAGTCCTAGCCAAAGCAATCAGACAACAGAAAGAAATAAAGGGCATCCAAATCAGTAAAGAGGAAGTCAAACTATCCCTGTTTGCTAATGATATGATCGTTTACCTTGAAAACCCTAAGAACTCCTCCAGAAAGAACCTAGAACTGATCAAAGAATTCAGCAAAGTTTCCAGATACAAGGTTAATGTACACAAGTCAGTAGCTCTTCTATACACCAACAGCGACCAAGTGGAGAATCAAATCAAGAACTCAACCCCTTTGACAATAGCTGTAAAAAATAAATAAATAAATAAAATACTTAGGAATATACCTAACAAAGGAGTCAAAAGACCTCTACAAGGAAAACTACCAAACACTGCTGAAATAAATCATAGGTGACACAAACAAATGGAAACACATCCCATGCTCATGGATGGGTAGAAACAATATTGTAAAAATGACCACACTGCCAAAACCAATCTATAAATTTAACTCAGTCCCCATAAAAATATCACCATCATTTGTCACAGAATTAGAAACAACTCTAAAATTCATAGGGAACCAAAAAAGGGCCTGCATAGCCAAAGCAAGACTAAGTAAAAAGAACAAATCTGGAGGCATCACACTACCTGATTTCAAACTATATTATAAGGTCATAGTCACCCAAAACAGCATGGAACTAGTATAAAAATAGGCACATAGACCAATGGAACAAAATAGAGAACCCAGAAATAAACCCAAATACTTAGAGCCAACTGATCTTCGTCAAAGCAAACAAAAACATAAAGTGGGGAAAGGACACCCTTTTCAACAAATAGTGGTGGGATAATTGGCAAGCTACATGTAAGAGAATGAAACTGGATCCTCATCTCTCACCTCATACAAAAATTAACATAATATGGATTCAGGACTTAAATCTAAGACCTGAAACTATAAAATTCTAGAAGATAACATTGGAAAAACCCTTCTAGATGTTGGCTTACACAAGGATTTCATGACCAAGAACCCAAAAGCAAATGCAATAAAAACAAAGATAAATAGCTGGGACCTAATTACACTAAAGAGCTTTAGCACGGCAAAAGGAACAGTCAGCAGAGTAAACAGACAACACACAGAGTGAGAGAAAATCGTCAAAATCTATATATGTGACAAAGGACTAATATTCAGAGTCTACAACGAACTCAAACAAATCAGTAAGAAAAAAACAATCCCATCAAAAAGCAGACTAATGATATGAATAGACAATTCTCAAAAGAAGATATACAAATGGCCAACAAACACATGAAAAAATGCTCAACACCACTAATGATCAGGGAAATGCAAATCAAAACTACAATTCGATACCACCTTACTCTTGCAAGAATGGCCATAATCAAAATATAAAAAAACAGTAGATGTTGGCATGGATGCAGTCAACAGGAAGTACTTCTACACTGCTGGTGGGAATGTAAACTAGTACAACCACTATGGAAAACAGTGTGGAGATTCCTTAAATAACTAAAAGTAGAACTACCATTGGATCCAGGAGTCCCACTACTAGGTATTTACCCAGAGGAAAAGAAGTCATTATTCAAAAAAGATACTTGCACATGCATGTTTATAGCAGCTCAATTGCAAAATAGTGAAACCAACTGAAATGCACATCAATCAATGAGTGGATAAACTATGAGATATACATATATATATAATGATGGAATACTACACAGCCATAAAAAGAAATATATTAACAGCATTTGCAGTGACCTGGATGAGATCAGAGACTATTATTCTAAGTGAAGTAACTCAGGAATGGAAAACTGTTGGGGGCAAGCCCCCCAAAATCCAGCCATAAACTGGCCCCAAAACTGACCATGAACAAAATTTCTGCAGCACTACAACATGTCCACGAAGGCCCTAAAGTCCAAGCTGGAAGGTTGTGGGTTTATGGGAATGAGGGAAAGGAACACCTGGCGCACCCAGGGTGGAACTGCTTAAAGGCATTCTTAAGCCACAAACAATAGCATGAGCGATTTATGCCTTAAGAGCATGTTCCTACTGCAGTTAACTAGCGCAACCTATTCATTTAATTCGGATCCCTTCGTTTCCCATAAGGGATACTTTTTGTTAATTTAATATCTATAGAAACAATGCTAATGACTGGTTTGCTGTTAATAAATATGCGGGTACATCTCTGTTCAGGGCTCTCAGCTCTGAAGGCTGTGAGACCCGATTCCCCACTTCACACCTCTATATTTCTGTGTGTGTGTCTTTAATTCCTCCAGTGCCACTACGTTAGGGTCTCCCTGACCCAGCTGGTCTCGGCAAGTGGCGTCCATTCACGGGGGCTCGAATCCAGGTTGAAGGGTTGCCGGAGTGACGGTTGGAATGGAAAGCTAGCTGGAGGACACCCGAGTACTCTTAAAGCAATCCCTGTGGTGAGTAAGAAGGGAAGCTCAGAAGCGTCAGGGTAACAATGGGGCAAGTTTGGGGTCTGGTTCGTTCCACCTTGGAACTTTTTCACACTGATGACAAGGAGGAATAAGAGTATAGCGAAGTGACAGAAGAGGTTACAGAACATGTTTATTTGCCAACTAAAGCTAAAGCGGCAAAAGAAGGAGAGGTTCATCCCTACCCTTCTGCACCCCCTCCTTATTATTTTGAAGAAAATGACCCACCAGATCTTTCTTTTCCAGAGGACACTGGGCAAAAAGTAGTTGCCCCAGTGACTGTTCCTGCAATGCCTCAAGCGACGGCTCTTAGTTCTATTCAGGCAGGAATTCAGCATCTAGACGAGAGGGTGATCTAGAGGCTTGGCAGTCCCCTGTTAGAATACACTCCCCAGATCAACAGGGAAATATTACAGCTACATTTGAGCCTTTTCCTTTTAAATTACTCAAAGAATTAAAATAAGCAATAAATCAGTATGGACCAGGTTCTTCTTTTGTAATGGGACTGTTAAAGAATGTTACTGTTTCCAGTTGGATGATTCCTACTGACTGGGATGCTCTTACTGGAGCTTGTCTAACTCCTGCTCAGTTCTTACAATTTAAAACTGGGTGGGCACATGAAGCTTCCATTCAGGCTGCTCACAATGCCCAGGCCCAGCCTCAAATTAATATAACTGCAGACCAACTTTCGGGGGTTGGTGGCTGGGCTGGTTTAGATGCACAACTGGTCATGTAGGATGATGCCATAGAACAGCTTAGAGGAGCGTGCATTAGAGCTTGGGAAAAAATCACTTCTGGTGGAGAACAATGCCCTTCCTTTAGTGCTATTGAAAATAGATTTAGAAACTTAAAAACCTTTAAACTTAGAAGCTTAGAAACTTAGAGACTTAGAAATTTATAGACTTAGAAGCTCAGAGACTTAGAGACTTAGAAACTTAGAAGCTTAGAAAAGCCACACCAGGTGGTTATCTAAAAGCACCCACCCAACGACCAGGTGGCCATCTAAAGCACCCGCCTGATGTCCGTGTGGCTATCTAAAACACCCACCCATATTCCTGGAACTCAAACAGAAGAACAAGTCCGGGAAATACCCCGCGCGGGTTCAAACCAGGTTCAAACCAACCAATTAAAGTAAGACATCTCGCTCAGGCCATAACCTGCTCCAATCATCTTGCGCCTCAAGCTTTGTAAAATTTTGTGGTTTTTTCCTTTATAAACTGTCTGTAACAAGCATTCGGGGTCCTGTGGCCAACTTTGGACATAGGACCCTAGCGCGCTAGCAATAAATCTCTCCGCTGTGACTTCCGTGTCGAGTGGTCTCTCGCGGCGACCCCAGCCCAGGAAGGAATCTGAAAACTGGGTTCCTACACTATAAAACAGGGACCCAGAGAACCATATGTTGATTTTATAGCTCGGTTACAGGAGTCTCTTAAAAAGATGACTGCAGATTTGGCTGCTCAGGATATAGTGTTGCAGTTACTAGCTTTCAACAATGCTAATCCTGATTGCCAGGCTGCTCTGCCACCTATCAGAGGGAAAGCACATTTAGTCGATTATATCAAGGCCTGTGATGGTATCGGAGGTAATCTGCATAAAGCTTCCTTGTTGGCACAGGCAGGACTGCGAGTGGATAAAGGAAATACTCCATTTCCTGGAGCTTGTTTTCACTGTGGGAAGCATGGTCATACTGAAAAAGAATGTAGAAAAAATCAGTGAGTCAGGCCGCCAGATAGGGGAAAAAAGAAAACTGTTGAGCCTGAAATATGTCCAAAATGTAAATAAGGAAAACAATGGGTTAGTCAGTGTTACTCTAAGTTTGATAAAGATGGGAACCCGATTTTGGGAAACGCCATGAAGGGCCCATCCCGGGCCCCGTTCTAAACCAGGGCATTTCCAGCTCAGGCCATTCCCTCACCCCTATACAATGTCTATCCCCTGCCATAGCCGGGAGCGCCACAGTAGATTTATGCTGCACAAAAGCTGTGAGACTTCTGCCTGGGGAACCCCCACAAAAGGTTCCAACAGGAGTCTGTGGACCCTTGCCAGCAGGGACAATAGGATTACTTTTAGGAAAGTCTAGTGTAAGTTTAAAAGGTGCACAAATACATATAGGAGTCATTGATTCAGATTATAATGGGGAAATTCACATTGTTGTATATACTTCTGTTCCCTGGAAAGCAGAGCCAGGAGAGTGCATAGCACAGCTCCTGATTGTGCCGTATGTGGGAATGGGAAAAAGTGAAATTAAACTAACAGGAGGATTTGGAAACACAAATAAACAAGGCAAAGCAGCTTATTGGGTGAATCAAATTTCTGATAAACATCCTACCTGTGAAATAACTATTCAAGGAAAGAAATTTAAAGGTTTGGTAGATACAGGAGCGGACATTTCAATCATTTCTCTACAGCACTGACCATCCACGTGGCCAATTCAACCCGCTCAATTTAACATAGCTGGAGTTGGTAAAGCTGCCGAAGTATATCAAGGTAGTTATATTTTGCATGGTGAGGGGCCCGATGGACAACTTGGGACTATTCAACCAATTATAACTTCTGCACCTATAAATTTATGGGGTAGAGATTAATTACAACAATGGGGAACACAAGTTCTAATTCCACAACAAGTGGAAAAACAAAGTTTCTGCCAAAGATTAGAAAAAATTTTTTGATGGCAGCCATTGTTAAGCCTCCAGAACCTATACCTTTAAAATGGTTAACAGATAAGCCAATTTGGATAGAAGAATGGCCATTAAGACAAACTGGAGGCTTTAGAGACATTAGTTACTGAACAATTAGAAAATGGGCACGTAGCTCCAACATTTTCTCCTTGGAATTCTCCAGTTTTTGTAATTAAGAAAAAATCAGGTAAATGGAGAATGTCAACTGACTTAAGGGTCATCATTTCAGTTATACAACCTATGGGAGCATTACAGCCAGGATTGCCTTCTCCTGCTATAATTCCAAAAAATTGGCCTTTAATAGTCATAGATTTAAAAGACTGTTTCTTTACTACCCCTTTCGCTGAGCAACACTGTGAAAGGTTTGCATTTACAATTCCTGCAGTAAACAACCTGCAGCCTGCTAAACGTTATCATTGGAGTGTTGCCACAGGGCTTGTTAAACAATCCGACTATTTGCCAGATGCATGTGGAGTAAGCAATTGAACCTACTCATAAAAAATTTTCACAGTGTTACATTATTCACTATATGGATGATATACTTTGTGCTGCCCCCACTCGAGAAATATTACTCCAATGTTATGATCACTTGCAAAATTCAATTTCTTGTGCTGCTTTAATTATAGCTCCTGACAAAATTCAGACTACTCCTCCTTACTCCTACTTGGAGACCTTAGTAAATGACACTACCATTGTGCCACAGAAAGTAACCATACATGGGGATAAATTAAGATCATTAAATGATTTTCAAAATTTACTAGGGGATATTAATTGGATACAACCTGCTCTAGGCATTCCTACCTATGCCATGAGTAATCTGTTTTCTATACTTGGAGGAAATCCTAGTCTCACTAGCCCTGAGCAATTAACAAAAGAGGCTGAGGCAGAGTTAAAACTGATTGAAAAGAAGTCCATAAAGTTCTGATAAATAGAATAGATCCAGAGAAGACTCTAGATTTGCTCATTTTTTCAACTCAGCATTCACCTACTGGTGTTATTGTCCAAGAACAGGACTTAGTAGAGTGGCTTTTTCTTCCACATACTAATTCACGGACTCTAACTCCTTATTTAGATCAAATCGCTACTATGATAAGGATTGGGAGAACTCGGATTGTTAAATTACATGGATACCTGGAAAAATTATTGTCCCTCTCATGAAGGCAAAAATACAGCAAGCTTTTATAAATAGTCTTACTTGGCAAACCCATTTAGCTGACTTTGTGGGTATTCTCGATAATCATTTTCTTAAAATGAAGCTGTTTCAGTTTTTGAAATTAACTAATTGGGTTCTCCCTAAAATACCTAAATTTAAAGCAATTGAAGGTGCAGAGAATGTTTTTACAGATGGGTCTAGTAACGGCAAAGCTTCTTATTTTGGCTCAAAAAGTAAAGTTTTCCAGATGTTCTATACTTCAGCTCAAAAGCGGAGCTTGTAGCTGTAATCGAGGTATTGCCTGCTTTTGATATGCCTATTAATGTGATTTCTGCTTCTTCATACGTTGTTCATTCTACACAGTTACTTGAAAATGCTCAGTTACGATTTCATACAGAAGAACAACTGATGACAAAAACAAAAAAGGAGGAGAAATAGGGATTACAGGACAGCCCATACACAAGTGAATCTAGCATCAGTTGGTGAAAAGATCTGATAGCAAAAAGTTGGGAAATAGGTAAAGTAATAATTTGGGATAGAGGTTATGCTTGTATTTCTCCAGGCCAAAATCAACAGCCAATTTTGATACCACCAAGACACCCGAAACCTTACCATGAGACAGAGGCTGACGAGGAGATTCTGGGAGGATGCTGAGGACCCCGCAGCTGCAGCCATGTCGAGGCTGACGCTGAGGAGGGCCCCAACTGTCACGAGCAACACCTGTTGAACACAGCCAACCACCTGGGGACAGATGAAGAAGCTGTCACAGATGGCAGAAGAAAACCTGAGGAAAGCGGGACAACCAGTCACAATGAATAATTTAATGGTAGCTATGATAGCGGTTATCACCACTGCCCTGAGTATTCCTTCGATAAGGGCTTGTAATAATGCCTGGATGCAATCACTCTATGACACAGTTACGCATGCTTTCTGATCTCAGTATTTACCATAATAATCTGCTCCTATAATTGAAACATACCACCCTCAAAAACCTGTTTGTAAACAGGATTGGATCCAGTTAGAAAAAATGAACGTACTTGTTTAGGAAGATTGCACTGCAGAACAGGCAGAGGTGCTGCACAACAATTCCTATGGAATCATTAATGATTAGTCCCCTAAGGGGATGTTTAGCTTGAATTGCACCTCTCAGTCTGCGTGCCACGGCTACACTATGTTCAGATAATCTGAACAAAACAGTCAGATGGTAGAAACGATAAGAAGCATGGCAAAAGTTTCTATTATCTGGAACCATGGCGATATAGTGGCACATCAACCTCAAATGATATGGCCCGCTCTAGGCGCTAAACATAAGGATTTGTAGAAACTACTAAATGCTCTTAAAAAGATCAAAATTTGGGAAATAATAAAAAAGCATCTGGAAGGACACTGTACAAACTAGTCTTTGGATATAGCAAAATTAAAAGAACAAATATTTAAAGCATCCCAGGCACACCTGACCTTAATGCCAGGAACTGGAGTGCTTAAAGGAGCTGCAGACAAATTAGCAGCTAGTAACCCATTTAAATGGATTAAAACACTTGGAAGCTCTGTGATTGCAATGATGATTGTGCTTTAATCTATGTTGTTTGTCTTTGTACAGTCTGCAGATGCAGATCCCGACTCCTACGAGAAGTAGCTCACCGTGACAAAGTTGCCCTTGCTTTTCTCTCTTTGCAAATCAAAGAAGGGAGACATGTTGGGAGCAAGCCCCTCAAAATCTGGCCATAAACTGGCCCCAAAACTGGCCATGAACAAAATCTCTGCAGCACTATCACATGTCCATAATGGCCCTAACGCCCAAGCTGGAAGGTTGTGGGTTTACGGGAATGAGGGCAAGGAACACCTGGCCCACCCAGGGCGGAAAACTGCTTAAAGGCATTCTTAAGACACAAACAATAGCATGAGCGATTTATGCCTAAAGGTGTGTTCCTGCTGCAGTTAACTAGCCTAATCTATTCATTTAATTCCGCCCACCCTTTTGTTTCCTATAAGGGGTACTTTTAGTTAATTTAGTATCTATAGAAAAAATGCTAATGACTGGCTTGCTGTTAATAAATATGTGGGTAAATCTCTATTCAGGGCTCTCAACTCTGAAGACTGTGAGACCCGATTCCCCAGTTCACACCTCTACATTTCTGTGTGTGTGTGTCTTTAATTCCTCTAGCGCCACTGGGTTAGGGTCTCCCTGACCCAGCTGGTCTTAGTAGAAAACAAAACATCGTATGTTCTCACTAATAAGTGGGAGCTAACCTATGAGGATGCAAAGGCATAAGAATGATACAATGGACTTTGGGGACTTGGAGGGAGAAGTGGGAAGGGGGAGAAGGATTAAAAGACTACAAATATGGTGCAGTGTATACTGCTACAGTGATATGTGCACCAAAGTCTCACAAATCTCCACTAAAGAACTTACTCATGTAACCAAATACTACCTGTACCCCACTTATGGAAAAATAAAAATAATAATATTAAAAAGGTCATTGCCCCCCCCTCCAAAAAAAATTGGAACTTCTGTTTGTGATTGAATCTAAATCATTTTGGAGATGTATTTATTTTCTAGGTCTGCCATAACAGATGTTGGTGGCTTAAACAATGGAAATTCATTTTCTCACAGTTCTAGAATCTAGAAGTCCAAGATTAAGGTCTTTAAGTTTCCTTTCTTCTGAGGCCTCTCCCCGTGACTTGCAGATGGCTACCTTCTCACTCTGTCCTCACCTAGTCATTCCTTTGTGTTGTCTGTGTCTCATCTCCTCTTCTCAATAAAGACAACTGTTGCACTGGATTAGGGTCCACCCATATTGCGTCTGGAATTAGTGGGTTCTTGGTCTCGTTGACTCCAAGAACGAAGCCGCAGACCCTCGTGGTGAGTGTTACAGTTCTTAAAGATGGTGTGTCCAGAGTTTATTCCTTCAGATGTTCAGATGTGTCCGCAGTTTCTTCCTTTTGGTGGGTTTGTGGTCTCGCTGACTTCAGGAGTGAAGCCGCAGACCTTTGCAGTGAATGTTACAGTTCTTAAAGGTGGCGCATCTGGAGTTGTTTCTTCTTCCCGGTGGCTTTGTGGTCTTGCTGGCTACAGGAGTGAAGCTGCAGACCTTCGTGATGAGTGTTACAGTTCATAAAGGCAGCTCATAAAGGCAGCGTGGACCCAGAAGAGTGAGGAGCAGCAAGATTTATTGTAAACAGCAAAAGAACAAACCACCCACAATGTGGAAAAAGACAGGAACAGATTGCCACAGCTGGCTCAGGCAGCCTGCTTTTATTCCCTTATCTGATCCCACCCACATGCTGCTTATTGGTCCATTTTCCAGAGAGTTGATTGGTCTATTTTCCAGAGAGCTGATTGGTCCATTTTACAGACAGCTGACTGGTCTGTTTTGACACAGTGCTGATTGGTGTGTTTACAATCCCTGAGCTAGACACAGAGTGCTGATTGGTGTGTTTACAATCCTTTAGCTAGACACAAAGTGCCAGACAGAAAAGTTCTCCAAGTCCCCACTAGATTAGCTAGATACAGGAGTACTGATTGGTGTATTTACAAACCTTGAGCTATACACAGGGTGCTGATGGGGGTGTTTACAATCCCTGAGCTAGACATAGAGTGCTGATTGGAGTGTTCACAATCCTTTAGCAAGACACAGAGTGATAGACAGAAAAGTTCTCCAAACCCTCACTAGATTAGCTAGATACAGAGTACTGATTGGTGTATTTACAAACTTTGAGCTATACACAGGGTGCTGATGTTGGCGTTTACAATCCCTGAGCTAGACATAGAGTGCTGATTGGAGCGTTTACAATCCTTTAGCAAGACACAGAGTGCTAGACAGAAAAGTTCTCTAAGCCCCCACTAGATTAGCTAGATACAGAGTACTGATTGGTGTATTTATAAACCTTGAGCTAGACACAGGGTGCTGACTGGTGTATTTACAATCCCCTAGTTAGACATAAAGGTTCTCCAAGTCCCCACTAGACTCAGGAGCCCAGCTGGCTTCACCTAGTGGATCCTGTACCAGGGCCGCAGGCGGAGTTGCCCGACAGTCCCTGTGCAGTGCGCCTACACTCCTCAGCCCTTGGGCCATGGATGGGACCGGGTGCCATGGAGCAGGGGGGCGGCACCTGGTGAGGCTCAGGCTGTGCGGGAGCCCACCATGGGGGACTCGGGCATGGCGGGCTGCAGGTCCTGAGCCCCACCCTGTGGGGAGGCAGCTGAGCCCCAGTGAGTATGGGAGCATGGCGTAGGCATGCCAGCAGTGCTGGGGGACCCAGTGCACTCTCCACAGCTGCTGGCCTGGATGCTAAGCCCCTCACTGCCCTGGGCCGGGGGCACTGGCCGGCTGCTCGAGTGCGGGCCAGCCAAGACTGCAGCCAAGGGAACTTGTGCTGGCCCATGAACACAGCCTGCAGCCCCGGTTCCCGCCCGGGCCTCTCCCTCCATACCTTCCCACAAGCAGAGGGAGCCGGTTCCAGCCTGGGCCAGCCTAGAGAGGGGCTCCCACAGTGCAGTGGCAGGCTGAAGGGCTCCTCAAGTGCTGCCAGAGTGGACACTGAGGCCGAAGAGGCACCAAGAGTGAGGGCTGCTAGCACGTTATCACCTCTCAATATGACCTAATTTTACCTTCCTTATCCAAATACAGTCACATTCTGAGATAAGAGAGGATTAGGACTTTAACATAGGAATTTGGAGAAGGGGAACCCAATTCAGCCCATAACAGGGGAGCACTGATATTTTCCCAGAATTGAACCTGCCAACCCACGAACACAATATATCCATTTTCCATTTAATATTATTTAATGCCTTTAATAGAGAGTGATACATTTCGCTAAGAGGCATTAAATAATATTGAACATCATGTTGGGTATCCCTTTATTTAATAAGATCCCCTTTTCTCCCTTTCATACTATGTTTTAAGTCCTAGAAGGTTGACATTTATGGACCCCATTAAAGGGCTCTCTTGTCTTCTGGGCTCTGACTGAGTTTGACCAATGGGAAGCATGGGCAGAAGATCTAAAAGTAGATATCCATTTCCCCACTTCTTCCCCATGGCTGGGCTGATGATAATCGGGAGCAGTTGTGTTCCTCTACCGATTATTCCACCTCTTGCCCCGAGCCTTCTGCTGCAGCCGTACCTTTCTCAATGAAATCAGGTTCAGATAACTGCTCCCTTTCAGTTTCTCATTCAGATCTATGGTTAGTGCCCCATTTTCTTCTTGTTGGTTACTTCTGTAACTGATCCCTTCATTACATTGCCCTCAACTTCTACATTTCAGTGTGCCAGTTTTCTTTTGCTGGGGAGTACATTTGTTTATTCCAATGTACTTTATAACTCTTGATGCCATTTAATATGGTATACTTTAAAATTACATTTTCTGTTGTTGCTAACATATAGAAATGTGATGTCTTCATTACACACACACACACACACACACACACACACACACACCCCAAAAAAACCCAGCAATGTAGCCATTGCACTCTAGCCTGGGTAACATAGTGAGACCTTATCTCTTTTAAAAAAAGAAAAAATCAACTCCAGTAACCTTTCTAAATTCTCTCATTAATTCCAATAATTTTTATTAGTTTTTTTTTCTTTTGAGACACGGTCTTACCTCATCGTCCAGGCTGAAGTGCAGCAGCAGAAATAGGGCTTATTGCAGCCACAAACTTCTGTGCTCAAGTGATCCTCCTGCCTCAGTGTCCCGTGTAGCTGGGATCACAGGTGTGTACCACCATGCCAGGCTAATTTTTTAATTTTTTTGTGGAGTCTAGGTCTCATTCTGTTGCCCAGGTGGGTCTTGAATTCCTGGACTGGAGTAATCCTCTCAACTCAGCCTCCCAAAGTACTGGGAACTGGAATTACAGGCATGAGCCACTGCACCTTGCCTCTTTTCTTTATACATAACCTCTAAAACAATTTCTAATCACAGATTTACAACTTTCTTTGGAACATTTATGCATTTTTAAGTTTCCTGAACATCTAGTGCAATGCTGTATAGAAGAGACAGTAGCAATCATCTGTCTTGTACCTAATACAGAATGCTTTCTGTGTTTCACCATTAGGTGTGGGGTTTCAGATTGTCAGGTTAAAAAATTCCCTTCTATTTTTAGTGTCTAAGAGTTCTCGTAAGTGAAAGGATGCTGAATTCTATCAAAAACTTTTTACACATCTTTTGATATGATTTTCTTCTTTAATCTTTTAATATTGTGAATTATATCAGTTACATTAACCTGTCTTCTAATATTAAATTGACCTTGAAGCCTACACAATTAGTCATAATACACAATACTTTCAGAACTCAGAATCCAAACGAGCAGGAATACATTCTTTAGAGCCAAGTAGGTACCATAACTTACCAGTCATATTTTTATCTACACACAATCAGCAACAAATGAACATGTATCAGTATCTGACCAGTTGTGTCGTTTTGACTGGCTCTTTTACTTACCTCCATCAGTAATGCAACAATCTATTTAATCAGTAAACAGTAATGCTGAGCATTCACTAAATGTCATTCACTTTTCTGGCACTAGAGTACAAATGACAAAGCCATAACCATTGCCATTAAGGAGCTCATAAATGTGTGAGTGGTGTGTATGTGTGAGACAAAAGGAAGAGGCTGACACAAAGGAAGAGTCAAACAAAATAAAATGAAAAACGTATATAGTAAGTGCTTTACTGTAAGTGAATGGACGAGAGTACTACGGAAAAAGAATGGAGACATATTTCAAGTTCTCACGTTGTTTGATGCAAATCTTGTAGACGGTGTTTGCTGCAAAAAGATGAAGAAAACATTCACAGACATTTATGTTGATTACATATTTATTGGTATGTGCCAAGACGTTTTGATCTTGGGGATGAAGTAAACACAAAAATCTCTGTTGCATAGGGCTTACATTCTAGCAATAAAGAACTTGCCCAGAGAAAAGGCCTCTCCTGGTTAGTAAACAGTATGAACAATTAACAGCTCTGGTTGTTTCACAGAGCCTGCTGCAGACAATATCACAGTTTGTTTATATTTAAATATTCTTTTAATTTCTCCATGTATGCAATTTGCAAATTATCACTCATATGTATACATATCAAAAGATGTGTAAAAGTTTTTGATAGAATTCAGCATTCATTCGCTTAAAAAATGAGTGCAGGCTCACTTTATTGATGAGAGTATTTAATCAAAAATATTGGGGATCTACAACTCTAGAGTTCTCCAAAGTCCACCAAGGAAAAAGTAATTTGAATTTAATCACATTTAAAACTATATAGTATCCACGCCTAAAACATTAGCAACATAGGAAAACTTACACAGCAGAAGAGATGGCTGGGGAATTTTTTTTGTTTGTTTGTTTGTTTGTTTTAAGACAGCGTCTCGCTCTGTCGTCCAGGCTGGAGTGCAGTGGCGCGACCACCGCTTACTGTGGCCTCGACTTCTCGAGCTCCAGTATCCTCCCACCTCAGCCTTCCAAATAGGTGGGACCACAGGCACCACCACGCCAAACCCGTATATGGTTTTTAAGTAAGACAAATTGCAAAAAAAACGTTACTAGACAGTGTTCGCAGGTTTGGGCCGTCACTGGGAATGGCTCGTGTCCGTCTAGATATTCAGAGGCCGAGCACAGTCCTCAGTAGGGCTGCTCGGCGGGTACACTGCTGCCGCTGGCCCTTGGGCTTACGGGAGTGGGAAGGGCTTTCAACTTGGCCGCGGACCGGGAAGGCGTTCTGACCCGCTAGAGCTTGGGGCGAGGGACCCCATCCCGGTGCCTACAGCGCCTCCTTTAGCCGGCGTGGGCCAGCGTTAGTTACCTCAGGGCACTGAACTGGTGCCTGCGTCTTTCTGCACTTCTCGCTCTTTCTTCAAGTCACTTATGCCCAGCGAGCCCACCCTCCCGCCAGCCAGTCGTCATTTCCGGCGGGTGCCCTGCGTCATTTACGTCGTCACTTCCTGCCGATACCGGTGTGGACGGTGTGAATCGTGGCTGGGCCGGTTCTCTGCTTCTCCCCATCCCCTACTTTCCTCCCTCCCTCCCTTTCCCTCCCTCGTCGACTGTTGCTTGCTGGTAGCAGACTCCCTGACCCCTCCCTCACCCCTTCCTAACCTCGGTGCCACCGGATTGCCCTTCTTTTCCTGTTGCCCAGCCCAGCCCTAGTGTCAGGGCGGGGGCCTGGAGGAGCCCGAGGCGCTGCAGCAGAAGAGAGAAAAGACAACGACGACCCTCAGCTCGCCAGTCCGGTCGCTGGGTTCGCCGCCGCCATGGCAATGAGACAGACGCCGCTCACCTGCTCTGGCCACACGCGTCCCGTGGTTGATTTGGCCTTCAGTGGCATCACGCCTTATGGGTATTTCTTAATCAGCGCTTGCAAAGGTGAGCAAGGCCTCAATCCTGGTCCCCGACGGCTGGGACTGGGCCGAAAGGGATTGGGACCCGCACTCTGCAGTGCTGCGCGGTGGTGTGGTGAGCGGGGAGGGGGCGATATTAACATCTGAGATGAGGGCCAACACTGGTCCGGTGGAGAAAGGAGTGTGTTAGGGAATCCGCAGCTGGAGCCGAGAGGCCTCCGGACGCTTATGTAGAAACTATTACCCCCAACTAAGACCTCTCTCCTTATTTTATTTTTATTGCTGTTTTTGAAGGAGCTGGACAGCACTTGCCTAGACTCTCGGGACAACACTGTAAATAGCTGTCAAGGATTTGGGGAAAGGAGAAATTAGGCCAGGCCGTGCAATACCTTACAAAGATGTTCGCTCTTGTCTCACTGGGTATTCCTTTGTGGTATTAACCTCATTTTTCAAATGGGAAACAGATTTAGGCTACAATGTTTGTCCAAAATAAGACTGAAAATCTAAGTTGTTTCGACGCAGATCAGTATTCCCAGCAAATTACAGATGCTTTTCAGGGAAAATGATCTGTTCAGCTCTTCAGTTAATTATTACTGGACATTCCGTAGTGACTTCAATCGGTGGTGATAGTTAAATAGCTGAAACAATTTTTCCACTTCGTCATTGAACATCATTGTATATTTACATTAATCCGAACTTATAAATTACATGTTTTAAAAAATATTTTCTAGATGGTAAACCTATGCTACGCCAGGGAGATACAGGAGACTGGATTGGAACATTTTTGGGTCATAAAGGTGCTGTTTGGGGTGCAACACTGAATAAGGATGCCACCAAAGCAGCTACAGCAGCTGCAGATTTCACAGCGTAAGTGTAGCCAAGATGGCTAACTTTGGTGTTCTCTGTAGATTGTGTCCTGAAATAATCAAAAACTTCAGTCTCAGATATTCATAAAATTCTGACTCGCTGGCTGCCATATAGAACGCATGATGTTTGATCTCACCAAAATTCCATCCTGGTCCATCGTGGTCCTGTGTGCTGCTTTTGTCTTCAGTGGTTCTCAAAATTTTTAGAGGCCTAAATGACTTACTCCTTATATTTTGATTGAAACTCAGGAATCTGCATTAACAAACGCTCCGGATAATGAATGTTGATCTCCTTTACGAATGCTGCTCTGTGTGTACTCCTTAGTGATAACCTACAGTGATGGCCCTAGGTTTTTATTTCAATCCCAGTTTTTGTTAACTGGCTGTAGGCATCACTAAAACTCATTGTGTCAAAAACAAACAAAAGACAAAACAACAAGAAAGCAAAACCCAACTGCTCTTCATTTCCTAAGTTTTTAAAGGTTGAAATCTAAAGCATTCTTGATTTTCCCTTACATCGAGATTATCATCATCTTTTTTGATTGTGCCAGCAGGATGTCTCCTGAATACAATGTTCCTCCATGTAGTAACTGCCACTGCCTTAGTTGAGGATCATTTTTAACTTTCAGTAGTTTCTTTTCCTCCTATTCATATTTCATGTTGCTGCCAGTTGTCTTCCTAAAAATGTGTTTGATCATGTCACTTCTCTACCTACTGATCTTCCTGTCTTCCCTTTGCCATTTTAGTAGTTCATGACCTTTGATACACATTAGAATATCTGGAGAGCTTTTCAAATATTCAAATGGTATGTGTCCCAGAAATTTGGATTTTTAAAACTTTTTTTTTTTTTTTTACTTTTTTACTCTCTCTCTCTATGCATATATATATTTACACTTTTTACTACATTGAAAAATTTTTAAAATACTTTTTAGTATATAGACAGTATCTGGCTATGTTGCCCAGGCTGTCTTAAACTGTTGGCCTCCATGCGTCAGCCTCTCAAAGAGCTGGGGTTGTGGGGGTGAACTATTGTGCCTGGTACAGAAATTCTGGTTTGATTGGTCTTTGGGGATGGAGTACTGATCATACTGATCATTGGCGTTTTTTTATTTTTCTTTCCTCCTTTTCTTTCCTGATATGCAGTCGTAGAATTGCTGACCTAAAGGACACATTTCAATTGTTGGCCCTTTACAGTTTGCTTCATCCTAGTTCATCAACATCATCCTCTCCCATTGCACACCATAAACCCACAATCTAATTATACTTATCTTATTGTTGTCAGAATATACTTTACCTGTTCTGACTTTTTGCTGTTAATTATGTTATTAAACTGACCTACAGTGGCCCTCGTTGCCTTTTTGGGAAGATATCATGTATTAAAAATCTTGTTCTCTCCAGTTCCTACTTGGTATTTGTAACTTAGGAATTTGACACTTCATTGTTTAAACTGATGAAGACAGTATCAAGAGCTATTGTGCATACACAAATTTATTAGATTTAAGAGGCTAGAGAGTACAAGTGGTGTTGATTTTTTTTTTTTTTTTTAAAGACAGAGTCTTGCTCTGTCGCCCAGGCTGGAGTGCAGTGGCACAATTTTGGCTCACTGCAACCTCCACCTCTGAGGTTCAAGTGATTCTCCCACCTCAGCTTCCTGAGAGGCTGGGACTGCAGGTGCGCGCCACCATGCCCGGCTAATTTTTGTGTTTTTAGTAGAGATGGGGTTTTGCCATGTTGGCCAGGCTGGTCTCGAACTCCTGACCTCAAGTGATCTTGGCCTCCCAAAGTGCTGGGAGCCTCCCACTGTGGCTGGCCTTTGATTTTTTTTTTTTTTTTTTTTTTTTTTTTTTTTTTTTGAGACGGAGTCTTGCTCTGTAGCCCGGACTGGAGTGCAGTGGCCGGATCTCAGCTCACTGCAAGCTCCGCCTCCCGGGTTCCCGCCATTCTCCTGCCTCAGCCTCCCGAGTAGCTGGGACTACAGGCGCCCGCCACCTCGCCCGGCTATTTTTTTTTTTGTATTTTTAGTAGAGACGGAGTTTCACCGTGTTGGCCAGGATGGTCTCGATCTCCTGACCTCGTGATCCGCCCGTCTCGGCCTCCCAAAGTGCTGGGATTACAGGCTTGAGCCACCGCGCCCGGCCTGATTTTTTTTTTTTTAAACAACCTCACACTAAGGAGGAATTGTAAATGTGCTGCCTCCTTCATTTTGAGTAAATTAAACATACCAATTTTAGAATGAAAAAATGAAGGCTGATTGATTGTGGTGGCGGATACATGACTGTATGCTCTTGTTTGTTGAAACAGTGTTGTCTTTATGCTTTCTTAACATTTCAAGTCTCAATGTCTGTGTTTACAACTGGTGTTAAGAGCATGAAGACTGGAGCCAGATGACCTGTATTTGAATTGGTGGCCTCATGCACTTTATTTAACCATTTTTTTTCAGTCCTGGTACCTACTTCATAGGTTGGTTTTGAATATTAAATAAGTTAATATGTTTCAAATACTTAGAATATTGTCTGAAGTCCATTACATCTATGAAAGTGTTACATATGTAAAGTAACGATGATAGCTACCATGTAAACTATTACCACCTGCACTTGATCAAAATCACATATTATTTTGAAACTAATATGGCTAAAGCCTTGAAACCATTTGGCCTCATGTAAGGAAGGTTGAATGAATTTAAATGTCAAGAAGGAAGATTTTTGTGATTTTTTCCCCCCCTCAGTTAAGACTTTAGGTGCTGTGTTAGAGTAGAAAATAGTAACAAGCATTGGCACTAAGTGGGCTTGCATTCATGTGCAAACTATGTTGTGTATTTCCAGTTGGATCATCATAGGATTATTATTATTATTATTTTTTTGAATCAGGGTCTTAGGTGCCTAGGCTAGAGTGCAGTGGTGTGATCATAGCTCACTGCAGCCTCTACCTCCCAGTCCCAAGCAGTTCTCCAACCTCAGCTTCCTGAGTAGTGACCACAGGTGTGTACTACCGTGCTTGGCTAATCTTTGTGTTTTTTGTAGAGACAGGCTTCTCCATGTTGTCCAGGTTGGTCTTGAACTCTTAGGCTCAAGCGATCTGCCCACCATGGCAGGATGTTTCTTAAACGTCAGTTTTCGTGTCTGTAAAATGGGACTAAGACCCATGAGATTATTGGAGGAACAGAGAGCTCTTTCTCTACCATATATCCCTGAAGTCCAGCATGATCTCTGTCACATAGTAGGTGCTCAATAAATGCTACTTGAGATTTATCCCTCATTTCCTCTATGTCTTGTCTATGGGGTGTAGGAGCATATTTTCGTGTGTGTGTGTGTGTGTGTGTGTGTGTGTGTGTGTGTATTCTCTCCAAGAAGTTACTCCCCACAGCCTACCTGATTAGTCATAGTTGGTATAAAGCATTTTTAGAAACATCTTTTTTTCCCTCCATTCTTATGTTTCTTGGAAAACTCATTTCTGGTGTGGTCATGTAAAAGTGGATTTTGGTCCTGTTTCTAGTGGAGAAATTTGGCAGAATAGGTCTGTGGACTAGTGTAGAATGTTATCTTGGAGTAATTTGGGCAGTTGAGTCCAGTGTTGAGTACAGTGTCCCTAAAACACCATCCTCTTTGTATCTGTTTGGGAAGAGTGCCAAAGTAAAGACAATTCTGTGCTGTGCTCCCGAGAGTGCTTAAGTAGATCTGGGATTGGGCCCAGGAATTTATAGGTAATCAAAATGTATCACTCTTTCTTTCTTGTAAAGCCAATAGAAATACCTAATTTTAGTTTTAATAAGGTTCTTGATAAATCAAAAATGGTATTATCTCCTACATGACTTGGTTAACGGTTAGTTCAAGTATTTAGGCACTTTTTAAAAAAATCTTAAACTGGCCTGTTTTTTTGAAGGTTTAAATAAGGAAGTTAAGCAGCTCCTATTATGAGACTTATGGTAAGTTCATTCTGAGGATATGAAAAGTATCAGGCAGCATTATTATTTGCAAGAAAATGGGGTATAAGAGGTATCAGTAGTTGAAGGAGATGACAAGTACTTCGTGGGATGTGAAGAAAATAAATGTTGGAGGGTTAGCTGCTGAAAGGATATGGTTAATAGCGCTTTACTGTCTTGATTTGAGCCCTGTGGCCAACTAATATATGCCAGTTTCTTGCCTGGAGATTGAATAATACCTTAGGAAACATTTAGATTAGATCCATTTTAGGGCTCTTACTGTGAATATTGGAAATCTGCCAGAGTTAGTACATGCCATGTCAGAAAGTGTCATGAGTCTATTTTAGTACTGTTTCTAAATAGGAGGAAAAACTACAGACACATTACCTCTCTGGTTAATATTCCTGCTTTGGTCACTCCAACTCTTTCCTCACCTTTGAATAGACACAGTCTAAGCAGAATCTTAAGATTTTAGAGCTGGCATGTTGGCATTAGCCTGTAGCTACTTAGGAGGCTGAGGTGGAAAATCTTGAGGCCAGGAGTTCAAATATAGCTTGGACTATACACCAAGACCCTGTCTCAAAAAGAAAAAAGAGAGGTTTTAAGTTTATGGGAGATTATTTAATATACCTGAAATTAGCATATCAAAGGACATTGCCCAGATTTCTTTTGAGACTTATGAATAACTAGAATAGGCATTTTAGATACGTTTGTTGTTTTCTTTTTTTTTTTTTTTTTTTTTTTTTTTTTTTTTTTTTTTTTTTTTTTTTTTTTTTTGAGACGGAGTCTGGCTCTGTCACCCAGGCTGGAGTGCAGTGGCCGGATCTCTGCTCACCGCAAGCTCCTCCTCCCGGGTTTACGCCATTCTCCTGCCTCAGCCTCCGGTGTTGTTTTCTTTACTTTTGATGCCTTCTGTCATTCTAATACTTGTGAACTCTTATCACAACCGTGAAATGCATTTCCCTGTGATTAAGGATATATGTAAACAAAAAACAAAGCAAATTTAAGCACAGTAATAAGTATAAGTGGAGTTCTGTAGGAGAACAGAAAGGAATGGTTAATTATTGGAGTCGAAGATAAATAGGTTTAAAGAAAAGATAGCATTTGAAATGAGCCCTTTTCATTTCAAGGGTGAGTAGAACTTTAATAGCTAAGAATGTAAAATACAGACTTAAGAGACTAATATGAACAAGAACATAGGAGCCTGGAAGAAAATACATAAGTTATTTGAGGAATGGTTTATAATCTAATGTGGCTAGATTCAGAGAAACAATACAAAATGGGGTTGGGAAAGTAGACTGGGGCCAGAGAGTTACACTGGAATGAGAGAGAGAGGAGTAGGTTTCCTGGGCAAAGAGAAATGAATACCAGGGAGTTTAGTAGCAAGAGTACTTATAGTTGACATTATTTCTTTCAGAACATATTTATTCAGCCACTCGTATGACCCATATTATTAAATGTTGCAAGCTTTGGTAGTGTATCATAAGCTTTCCTATTAGATGGTCTTTCATATTTATTTATTTATTTATTTATTTATTTATTTATTTATTTGAGACGGAGTCTGGCTCTGTCGCCCAGGCTGGGGTGCAGTGGCCGGATCTCAGCTCACTGCAAGCTCCGCCTCCTGGGTTTATGCCATTCTCCTGCCTCAGCCTCTGGAGTAGCTGGGACTACAGGCGCCCGCCACCTCGCCCGGCTAGTTTTTTGTATTTTTTAGTAGAGACGGGGTTTCACCATGTTAGCCAGGATGGTCTCGATCTCCTGACCTAGTGATCCGCCCGCCTCGGCCTCCCAAAGTGCTGGGATTACAGGCTTGAGCCACCGCGCCCGGCCGGTCTTTCATATTTATTAACCACATTGCAGATGCTATTAATGTTTATCTAGAATAGCCTTCCCTTGTTTTTCCCCTGATATATTTCTCTTTGCTTCTTCCGATGACTAGCTCTGTTACGTAGATTTTCTGGACAATATCTAAGTGCTTTTTTTCTGAGTTTTTATAGCCACATATATGTCTTTTAATTATATTTCTTAAATGTGTAATTTAATGCATGTTTTTCTCCTCAGCTAAAGCTCTACTAGGGCAAGAACCTACTGTGGGGTATTTTTTGTCTTCCATTTGTGCCTTAGCACTAAGTATAGAATGATATATATTTAAAATATTATGTATTTATTGGATAAACAAAAGAAAAGATATATCTCGCTTTTCTCTGATTTTTTTCCCTCTACCATTTTATTGCCCACTGTGTTCCCGAAAATAAGTATCAGTTGCATTAAAATGGAAATCTCTATGGAACATAGCTTCTTCACTCTTAGCAATTCTTTTCCCTGTCTGCAAAGTTTTCTTGTTTATTTTTCACTGACCTGTTCTGATCTAAAATCAACTTTTTTTCCCCCTTCCTTAAGCTTTTTTATTTCGGGGAACACTTTTAATTTTGTATTGTTCAACTATTACCCGCTTGGAATATACACACATATATATGTATGTATACCTACAACCAACTTGTATTTTGGGGTGGGGTAGTACAGAAAAAACAATGTAAAGATTAAAATTCTCAATGTTAGCATTATATAATCAAAGGCTGATAGTTGGGGGAAGTTAACTGTACTAGAGTTTGAAAATTTAAGTCAACTTTGAAGAAGAGATGAAGTGGACATTGTCTCTCCACTATCTTAATTTAAAATTTTATTTAGCCTATATTAAGGCTTTTCATTCCCTGTAAAATTTTTAAGGATTTCTGGTTTTTTTTGTCGTTGTTGTTGTGCATCTGAGTGGAGAATAGAGAAAAAATTGGCATGGTGAAACTAAAAATTGGTTAAAATATATGACAGTCTTGCTAAAGGGATATTGTGGCTATCAACTAAAATAAAAGTAAGTAGGATGGGTTGGTTCATGAATCTTACTTAAATTGTTCATATCTTTTCCACTGTCAAAGAAAATTAGATTGGTTATAAAGTTTTTACAAAGAAATTTCTTTTCCCTTAAGCTTATTTAAATATTTTATCAAATGAAGTCTGTAAGGGATATTAGAGATAAAGGAGATTTATAATATATTTATGTAACATTTCACATATCTAACTTATTTGGTACTCATCAATATTATAATTGTATTTATCCTTTTAATTTACTGGGTAATATTTATCCTACTAATTTTTCCTTTTTTACTTTTAGCAAAGTGTGGGATGCTGTCTCAGGAGATGAATTGATGACCCTGGCTCATAAACACATTGTCAAGACTGTGGATTTCACGCAGGTATCAGAAAATTGAATTTATTTTAGCAAGTTAAGTTGCTATTATATAGTGTGACAATGCTTTTATATTTGATTGGTGTGTATATTTGATTGATATATTTTGTGTGGAATATTTCTTATGTCTTGGTTCATATTTAATTTGATTGTATATTAAGCTCTATGAATTTGTTTCATGGTTAATCCTGTCAAGCTTTTAAGATACCATGGAACAAGTACCAGTCCTTCAACAAGCAAAAAACATCTGAAAAGCTCAAGTAACCTTTCTCACCTACTAATAGAAGTGAGAAGATAAATTTGAGATAATCAGAAAAGGGCCTCTCACAAGGGAGAGGAGTAGGATCAGGAGAGAATGGGAGAGTTCATGTATATGTAGCGTAATGTAAAGCTTTTGAACTGGAAAGCTCACAAGACTTGGTAGTTATGAGAGGGCAGCTATCCCACAGTATCTTCTCAGAAGTAATTGGTTATGTCTTGCATCTCTGTGATGTCTGTGAGCTAGATTTTGATTTTATTTGGTATTGAAGTTTGAAAGAGAAATAACTATTAAAATGGTTAACCTATTCACATTTTGTGTTTTCAGGATAGTAATTATTTGTTAACCGGGGGACAGGATAAACTGTTACGCATATATGACTTGAACAAACCCGAAGCTGGTAAGCATAATTTAAACATCAGCTTGTAGTTTTATTTTATTTTTTTTTAATTTAAATAACTGATTAAATGATTTCATGCTCAGTACTCAAATTTGGAAAATAAAGATAGTCATGACCGGGCACAGTGGCACACACCTGTAATCCCAGCACTTTGGGAGGCTGAGGCAGGTGGATCACTTGAGTTCAGGAGTTTGAGACCAGCCTGGCCAACTTGGCAAAACCCCGTCTCTACTAAAAGTACAAAAATTAGCCAGGTGTGGTGGCGGGCGCTTGTAATCCCAGCTACTCAGGAGGCTAAGGCAGGAGAATTGCTTGAACCCGGGAGGTGGAGGTTGCAATGAGCCGAGATCACGCCACTTTACTCCAGCCTGGGCAACAAGAGTGAAATGCCGTCTCAAAAAAAAAAAAATTAGTCACAAAGAAGAAAATTAAAACATAATTCACCCGTTTTCGGTTTATAAACTTTTGGTCTTTTTTATCCTGCAGTTTTAAAAAAAAAACAGTTTATTTGCCACGTTGCTATTGTATAACCTCCCAAATTGAAAATTTATTATGGCAAAAAATTTTATCATTATATTAAGTGTTAAAACAGTGTAGAACAGTGTTACTATTTTTTGGTAAGAAAGAGTGGTTATTTATAGAAGGTGCTGATGGTGGGAATTCTCAGTTGTGTGCACATATTGCTTAGATTTTTGCACCATGTAAATATATTAGCTATTTGAAAGAATTTAAAAATCTGCAATTACAGTTTTTTCATGTCACTAAATAGTCTGTGAACTCTTTGTAATGACTCTCTGGTTTTCCATCCTGTGGATATATCATAAGTGAATTCACTAGTTTCCTGTTTTGGCCTTAGGCTATGTACAAATTTTAAATGTTAAAAGCAGTATTATGCTAAACATCCTTGTAGTTGCAGATATTTTCACAATGATTTCCTTAAGATAACTAAGCAAAGTAGAATTGGTGGGACAAAGAGAAGTAGAATTGTTGGAAGGTGGCCGGGCGCAGTGGCTCGTGCCTGTAATCCCAGCACGTTGGGAGGCCAAGGTGAGCGGATCACCTGAGGTCAGGAGTTCGATACCAGCCTGGGCAACATGGTGAAACCCCATCTCTACTAAAAGTACAAAAAAATTAGCTGGGCATGGGCATGGTGGTGGGCGCCTGTAATTCCCAGGTACTCAGGAGGGTGAGGTAGGAGAGTCCCTTGAACCTGGGAGGTAGTGGTTGCAGTGAGCCAAGATTGTGCCATTGCATTCCAGCCTGGGGGACAAAAGCGAAACTCTTTCTCAAAAAGAAAAAAAAAAAAAATGAATTGTTGGAAGCCACTGATAGATAGTACCAAAGTGTCTTCCAACAAAGTATAGGTGTATATATGTATCTATACCCAACATGTTCTAGTGAACACTGATAACTAACTTTATCTTTGTCAATTTAAGAAAATAATTCTGTTGTATTAATGTGAAAATTCATGAGATTAAAATGCTGTTGAATACCATTTTAACGTATTTCCTTTTTTATGAAATAATTGCCTGTCTACCCTTTGCCCATTTATCTGTTGTGTTATTCATGTTTTTCTTACTGGTTTTTAAAGGTTCTTTATTGAATTGCAATTTATCATTTGCTTTTAAATTTTGTTAAGGCGGTTTTATGGTGTATACTTTTTTAACATTTTGGTGGTGAAATCCTTTATGCATTCTCTCATTTTACAGAAGTTATAAGTGTCTTCCCCACTCTACATACTTACTTTATTTTATAATATTTTAATCATTGCCCTCACCATATATATATACTTAGCTACCAAAACATGACAAACATAATTTTGTTTTATTGTATGTTTGGTATCTTTCAAATTTTATTATGTGGGCATTTATGTAGTCATAAATCTATAACATTGAAAAGAGTAATAAGAGTCAGAACTGCATTGGAAATTAAGCAGTTGTTCTCTTGAGATACCTTCCATTTCTGAGAGCTTTTAAAAATATTTTACGTTTTAGTGTTAGGGTAGTTTGTTATGAAAACATTTTTAAGGTGAGGAAACAAAGCCCATTTACAGATTTTTTTATTCTCCGTTGCATGTAGGGGTTTTTTTCTGCTTTCTTTTTTGATAAATTTATGCCAAAGCATAGGAAAGGACTCTGACCTCACTTTATCTATCAACTCATTCAGCAAAGCAAGGTAGTTCAGGGATTGGGTCAAAGCAAGGTAGTTCAGGGATTGGGTCACAGCAAGGTAGTTCAGGGATTGGGTGGACATTTTTCATACTCTGCCTTTCCCAAAGCTGTTTTATGAAAGTTGCTCTTTCTCTCACTGTGCTGGCAGCAGAAATGATAGCAACTTACTGAGGTTTTACTGTGTATCAGGTATCTGTTAAGCACTATTCTCATTTGTAACCATTGTTATCTCATTTTACAGATAAGGAAATAAAGTTAAAAACTTAAGTAACATGCCCAAAGGTGAAAATAGTGTTGAATGGCATTGCCTCCAGTGTCTGCTTTTGTCCCTAGAGAAAGCAGTGAGGGTTTTTTGAAGTCCTTTGAAAGGATAATCTCCTACAGATTTAAGCTCCCTTCCTTTTTTTTTTTTTTAATGTTTTCCTCACAGTGTAGAAACATTCTTGGGAATTGCTGTCCCACTTTCTGTTTCCCTCTTTCCTTCTAACTCTTATTTCCTATTAGTTACTATCGATAGCTGCTTGGATGAAGGTCGCAGAGTTAGCCATAGTACTAGAATCAGTTTCAACTATCTTGTTCCTGGGTCCATGTTCTTATTAAATTATGCCACATTAATTATTTTATTTCATGGCGATACAATAATGCTTTTGAATATTATCAGTTGTGCAGAAATTTAGCCTAGAGGGAGTGAGTGGTGCATTCACTCAGCTACATATAGCAAGCATGGTAGTTCCTTGGGTCCCTGTTACGCAGGTAAATTTATGTTCCAGTATAGAAAAACTAACTATATTCTATATAAACATTAGGTTTGAATTGGGCTCGGCTTTGAAAAGTTGCAGTCTAATTTAAAATGTGTGTTTTTTAAAATATATAATTGTTTCAATATTGTTCAGTTAAAAAAATCATGTATTAACAAATGTACTTTTAATTGTTTTATCTCAAGAACCTAAGGAAATTAGTGGTCACACTTCTGGTATAAAAAAAGCTCTATGGTGCAGTGAGGATAAACAGATTCTTTCTGCTGATGACAAAACTGTTCGGTAAGTACTTTTTCTTTAATAATTTACAATTTGAGGCCGGGCATGGTGGCTCACGCCTGTAATCCCAGCACTTTGGGAGGTGAGGTGGATGAATCATTTGAGGTCAGGAGTACTAGACCAGCCTGGCCAACATGGCAAAACACTGTCTCTATGAAAATTACAAAACTTAGCCAGGTGCGCTGGCACACACCTGTAATCCCAGCTACTTGGGAGGCTGAGGCAGGAGAATCACTTGAATCTGGGAGACAGAGGTTGCTGTGAGTCAAAATCGCGCCATTGCACTCTAGCCTGGGTGACAGAGCTAGACTGTCTCAAAAACAAAAAACAAACTTAGAATTTGAAAAATATTTTACCTTAGAGCTTCTATTTTAAATACATTTAATATTATGTGCAAAAAATGTTCTGAACATTAAAATTTAAGTTGCACCCAGGTCACATTTATCTAGAGCTATTTACTATTACAGGTCGAGTATCCCTAACCTGAAAATCTGAAATTTGAAACACTCTGAAATCTGAGACTTTGAGTGCTGACTTGATGCTTAAAGGAAATGCTCATTAGAGCATTTTGAGTTTTCTATTTTCAGGTTAGGGATTCTCAATCGGTAAGTGTCTGATGCAAATATTCCAAAATCCGAAAGAGTTTGAAATCCAACTTCTTTCTGGTCGCAAGTATTTTCGATAAGGGATGCTCACCTTGTATATACAGACAGCAAAATTCAGAAGAAAATTAAATCCTGATATCTTATAAGCAGGTGTTCTTTTTTTTTTTTTTTTTTTTTTTTTTTTTTTTTTTTTTTGAGACGGAGTCTCGCTCTGTCGCCCACGCTGGAGTGCAGTGGCGCAATCTCGGCTCACTGCAAGCTCCGCCTCCCGGGTTCACGCCATTCTCCTGCCTCAGCCTCCCGAGTAGCTGGGACTACAGGCGCCCGCCACTGCGCCCGGCTAATTTTTTCTATTTTTAGTAGAGACGGGGTTTCACCATGGTCTCGATCTCCTGACCTTGTGATCCGCCCGCCTCGGCCTCCCAAAGTGCTGGGATTACAGGCATGAGCCACCGCGCCCGGCCTAAGCAGGTGTTCTTAACCTGGGTCTGTGGGCAGGTTAAAGGGAGGGTCCATGAAGCCTCTGAAATTCTATACAAAAATCTTATGTGCTGATACCTGATGTATATTTCTTTGGAAAGATGTGTAGCTATTGCTAGATTCACAAAAACAGAGTGTAAGAACCACTATTTATAGCAGTGCTGAAATTGACTAGATTAGGACTTGGCTTATGTAGTTTTGCCAAATTGGGAAGTATATGTAGGTATTGAAGTTGATTTTACTTACAAGCTGTTGTCATGCATAATTTGACATTGTATATAGAAACCCAGAATTTCTTTTTATCATCTGTAATGGTGACTTGGAATGAATGTTGTTTTTCTGTAATTGTGATTGTTCTTTCTTTGGCTAATCTGCAGATGTAATTAGAATTTATAAGCTTTTTTCTGACATGAGTAAACATCATCATATTTTTATCTTTATTTTGCAGACTTTGGGATCATGCTACCATGACAGAAGTGAAATCTCTAAATTTTAATATGTCTGTTAGTAGTATGGAATATATTCCTGAGGGAGAGATTTTGGTTATAACTTATGGACGATCTATTGCTTTTCATAGTGCAGTAAGGTATGTCCAAGAAATACTTTCATTTTCTGTTTTAGGTAACAAAAGACAATTTGGCTACTTAAAAATGGAAAGGTATTTACTTTTTTTAAAAGTAAAGAGGCCAGGAAGGGTGGCTTATGCCTATAATCGCAGCACTTTAGGAGGCTGAGGTGGGAGGATGGCTTGAGACCAGCCTGGACAACACAGTGAGACCCCCATCTCTACAAAAAATAAAATTAGCTGGTCGTGGCACATGCCTATAGCCCAGCTGTGGGAGGCTGAGGGGAGAGAGTTGCTGGAGCCAGGGAGGTTGAGGCTGCATTGTGCTGTGATCCTGACACTGCACTCCAGTCTGGATGACAGAGCAAAACATCCTCTGGAAAAAAAAAAGAAAAGCAAAAACTGCTGGATTGGTAATGTAATTTATGTTTTTTTACTATATGAAACCATTGCGGGCTGGGTGTGGTGGCTCACGTCTGTTATCCCAGCACCTTGGGAGGATCACTTGAGGTCAGGGATTCGAGACCAGCCTGGCCAACATGGTGAAACCCCGTCTCTAAAATAAAAATACAAAAAGAAGAAAAATTAGTTTTTCTGTAGTCCCAGCTACTTGGGAGGCTAAGGCAGGAGAATTGCTTAAGCGCAGGAGGTGGAGGTTGTAGTGAGCCAAGGTCGCACCACTGCATTCTAGCCTGGGTAACAGAGCGAGAGTCTGTCTCAAACAAAAAAACAGTATGATCTTTATTCTACTATTTATTTTCACCTTAAAATTTTAGAGAAGGAATAATCTTATTTCTATTCCTATGTGCAGACTTAATGATTTTTTTAAACAGATGTGAATTTTGTGACTTTAAATGTAGTAAATACTCTTGTAGAAAGACTGGAATATATAAGATAATTGAAAAAAAATGTACCCACAGTATTATAACCATAGTTGCAAGAGTGTTAATGGTAGTTATATTTTCTGCTAGTCCGTTTCTCTATGTTACATATGTGGGTGTACAGTATTTTGTGTTTTTTTCTTTAATTATTAGGACCATAATGATATCATTTTGATGTATTTAAAAATATTAGCCATTTGAAAACATTTTTACTTGATACACTATATTGCATTATAGCTTGTACTAAATTATGGGTTAGTTTCCCTATTTTAGCATCATGGTGAAAGATCTGGTACATCACAGTAGATAGGATCCTGTAAGTAGAATTGTCAGTTCAAAGGGTAGAAATGAGTTTAAAATTCTTAGTTATACATGACACTTAATTGATTTCCATAAAGATTATACCACATTACACTTTGATTGATATTTGACCAGTGTCTTAACTTTGTGTCTAAAGGGCTACTTGCAGAGTCAAACTTCCCTAACCTGAGAGAAAGAAAAGGCAGTATAATTGGAGGAGAGCAATTAAGACTGTCAAGGAGTTTATACACATACAGTAAACTGATAATAGTAGAATACTATTTCCTGGAGCTGTCAATTAGTATATTAATGCTCTTCACTCACTCCTGCAGTTAGGCAAATCCCATGTTGGTGGCAGAAATTTTCTGACCCATTGAATGTTCTAGCATTAGAGCTAGCAAGTTGCTATGTAGTGATCTGCATAAGTCATGAGTAACTTTAATTATCATGCTTTAAAGTATATGATGATGGGAAGTATTTAGGAGCTAGGATATATCATGTTTTGTATTGGAGGCCTTTCATGATTTTTAGGGTTAAACTGAAAAAGCTAATGTCCAAACTGTAATTAATTTTCAGATGAAGCTGTTATTATGCATTGATTTTTATTATATAACTACAGCCCCAAATTTTGTTAGTCTTTTACTGCCTTATAGTAATAACTGTTTTTAGCAGTTTATATTTTATGACACTGAAAGTTTATCTTACTGAGGAGCTTAAACCCTCAGCAATTAATAATATATAAATAATCCTTTATATTAATTACCTACTGTGAAAACTTTTTCTATTTACAAAGATAATATGTGCTTGTAGAAAATTGAAACAATATAGGTGAAATTTATTTAAGAGCAAAAATCCCAATGTATTATTCATACTGTTTTAATTAGCAAACACACGCATTTCCGGGAAGACATCCACTGCATAAACTGGGTATCCCTCCATCAAAATGTCTTTGTATTGCTGAGATGAACTCCACTTGGGCATAGTACCCATTTGATTTTTTTTTTTTTTTTTTTTTTTTTTTTTTTTGGCTAACAGAGCTTTTTTACATCAGTGTTTATGTTTGAGTAAATGAGTATTTAATTGTTCCTTGGGTTTCAGAGTTTAAGAACAGTTCAAATGTAACTCGTTATTTATACAATATTCAAGATTTGTAAATACTACTTAAATTTTTTTTCAGTTTGGACCCAATTAAATCCTTTGAAGCTCCTGCAACCATCAATTCTGCATCTCTTCATCCTGAGAAAGAATTTCTTGTTGCAGGTGGTGAAGATTTTAAACTTTATAAGTATGATTATAATAGTGGAGAAGAATTAGGTGAGTTGTCCCCTTACAGTGATGTGGTTACCTTTATCATATGTTAAGTCCCAGTAATTAACACCTCATTTATATAACATGTTGAAAGCAAATTTTTCAGCTAACTTAAGCTTGGTGCTTACAAGTGAAAAAGTAAAGGCGTTTTAACCATTTGGGTTAGATGTTTTTTTTAGATCTGTAAACAAAGTATGCAGAAATTTGACCTTTTAACTGAAGTACATCATTATCCTAATGTATTACCGTATAGTGAGTTTTAGGCTTTATTGGCTGGGAGGAAGGGGGGAATCTTACATCAAAGTCATATGTTAAACAGATGAAAGGAGATCCATTCTTTCTGAAGTATGCTGTGGATGTGTAACCCCATCTACTTGGCCCATCTTCCTTTTTGCCAACTTAGGAATCCCTGAGACTCCATAAAGAACAGTGTGTGGGGGAAAACCAGTATAGTATATTACAGGGACACCTTTAGGAATCTGAATTGGGGAGTTATTTTTATCGACTTTTTATTTATTCTATTTTAGAGTTTGAGTTTTGCTTTCATTTTCATGATAACAGTCCTTAGTAAGGGGAAGGGGAAGGCATGCGGATTAATTTGAAGTTAATGTATATTTATCTGATGGACCAGGTATTTCACATAGGTACATGTGGTTCTCAGTATCTACTTTTAGCCTTCCCAAATAGTTTTTGCTTTTAGTTCAAAAATATATTTAGTTTTTATAAATACATATTTTTATCTATAAGCTGTCTCTTCTTGTTCTTACCTGTTTCTAGCTGCCCTGCTTTACCAATCAAAGAACAAAGCTTGCTAGATTACACCCAAAGAACAAAAGACAATTTTACAGTTTTGTTTCTTGGGGAACATTGATGCGTCTGGGTTGCACAAATGGAACCTTGGTGATGGACCATGCAGAATCTATTTTAATTGCTTGTGGTTCAACTTTTATTACTTGAATACAAGTGACATAAATAAGATACTCTTTTCTGTTACTTTTATTTAGTGCCGGTTTTCAAAGTTTTGGAATGTTTTTGGTTTCATATTTTATTCTTTTTCAAGATGAGAGAACTGAATTATTTGCCTAAGATCTGAAGTCACAGTGAATACCAGACCTGCCCAGCCTTTCTCTTTCCAAAACCGTGTGTTCTGTGTACTCTTACAACTTTTCTATTCTCTGGTTGGACACAGATGGGAGACAGAAAAGGAACATTGGTCGAGTAAAGGACTTTGAGAACTAGTAAGGTGATGAGGCATTAGAAAGTAGATGAGAAAGGTTCATACATAAAGGCACTACTTGAATATAACAATGTGCCTAATCTGTACATTTTCTTGTTAGGTTCCATAGATTAAAATATTTATGGATCATTGTTGATCCTATATCTCAACCTTTCTGTGTGACAGAATAATTAGTGGACTGTAGGAAATTAAGAGGCAAAGTGTGTAAAAGAGCTCCACCTGGTGGCTCTCTGTAGTCATAATAAAAATTGGTTCCCTGAGAAATAGGCAGTGAGGTGTTTGTTTTGTTTTGTTTTGTTTTGTTTCTGAGATGGAGTCTTGTTGTCACCCAGGCTGGAGTGCAGTGGCGCGATCTCGGCTCACTGGAAGCTCCACCTCCCGGGTTCACGCCATTCTCCTGCCTCAGCCTCATGAGTAGCTGGGACTATAGGCGCCACCACCACGGGCCTGGCTAATTTTTTGTATTTTCGGTAGAGATGGGGTTTCACCTTGTTAGCCAGAATGGTCTCGATCTCCTCACCTTGTGATCTGCCCGCCTCGGCCTCCCAAAGTGCTGGGATTACAGGTGTGAGCCACCGCACCCGGCCGCAGTGAGTTTTAAGATGTGGAAATTGGAGGTTGAACTGATAAGACTTTAAATCTACTTTCTATAGAATTAATGGGGTTTTCATTTACCTCTTTTTCTCCATCCTTAATGAAACATGAAGACTCATGTACTTTTTTAGAGGGACAATCAGAAACTAGAATGTGTGCTAGATTTGGAAAGGAGTAATCTTACAGAGAAAGGGTCAATGATATACCACTTTTGTGATGAGAAATTCAGTACAGTTTTTAATGTTTGTCTTAAGAATTTTTCATCTCCCCAGTAACACAGTATTTTTTTTTCAGCATATCAATATTTAACCTAATAGTTAAAATTATCTAATAGCCCTCTTCTTTTTCAGAATCCTACAAGGGACACTTTGGTCCTATTCACTGTGTAAGATTTAGTCCTGATGGAGAACTCTATGCCAGTGGTTCAGAAGATGGAACATTGAGACTATGGCAAACTGTGGTAGGAAAAACATATGGCCTTTGGAAATGTGTGCTTCCTGGTAAGAATTTTTATTCAGAGTAATAAAATTTTTAAAATGCATGATTTTGTGTCATTTTTCATCATTAATTTTATTTCAGGGTTTTTGTCTTCTATAAATTTTAAATTATATATTATGGTTTAAGCAGAGAGAAGCCCAGGATTATAAATTGGCCAGAGAAAGGGTCATGTTCGTTTGTTTAATTTTTTTTTTTTTGTATGGCTGGGTGTGGTGGCTCATGCCTGTAATCCCAGCACTTTTGGAGACTGAGGCAGGCCTATCACGAGGTCAGGAGTTCAAGACCAGCCTGGCCAACATGGTGAAACCCCATCTCTACTAAAAATACAAAAATTAGCTGGGTGTGGTGGCATATGCCTGTAATCCCAGCTACTCAGGAGGCTGAGGCACGAGAATCGCATGAACCCAGGAGGCATGCATTGAGCTGAGATCACGCCACTGCACTCCAGCCTGGGTGACAGAGTGAGACTTGGTCTCAAAAAAAATAAAATAAATTTTATTGTACAATCTAGTCTGTTCCTAAATTTTTATACTAGCACATTTTGTGGCTGGAATATATCTAATTCAAAATTTGCTGGAAGGCAACATGAAGACAAGTAAATGTATCTAATCTCTGAAGAGTATTACTCACTAATCCACACCAATAAAGGTAGACATGTTCTTAATAAAAAATATCTAGTTACTAATCCCTAAGTAGTTGGCGTATGAACCTAAAAGTAATTTCGAAGAAAGACATACTATTTTAGAATCACAAGTATTTAAAAATGAGTTGTTTTTATAATAGTTTGTAGCGATTTCTTGGAATAGTCTTATCTTGCTCTTCCTGCTTTTTGAACACTAGAAATTACTTGTAATAGTGTAATTCATATAATCATCATTGCTTTTCTTTTTACAGAAGAAGATAGTGGTGAGCTGGCAAAGCCAAAGATTGGTTTTCCAGAGACAACAGAAGAGGAGATAGGTAAATGCTAAGGACTTTTGTAAGAGTCCTAGGGGATTTAAAATTGAACTGTAACAGAAGTTTTACTCATTGGCAGAAGAAATTTATTAAATATGAACATATTTAAATAATGGAAACTTTAAATATTTGTGCATGTATATATACATATTTATAAGCTAAATATTTAAATGCCTACTGCATAGTAGTAATAGGTGCAGAAATGTAGTATGGACACGACCGATGTGGTTACTCTTTCAGAGCCTGGAGTCTAACTTAGGAGACATGCCAACACAAACAAATTATTGTAAGGCGGATTCAAAAAAGCTTCCTTGGGAAGTGACATTTAAACTGGGACCTAAGGATGAGCAGAAGTGATTTAGATGAGGTCATGAGAGGGGCTATTGGTAGGGACAGGATGGAAAAGTTCATAGCAGGAAAACTGTGCTAACTAAAAGTTCAGAACCAAAAAGGAGCATAGCATATGAGGAACTAAAAGAACTTCTCCCTGCCTCCAGGTTAAACAGCAAAGGCAGAGTGAAGCTGGAGAAGCTAGATCATTTGAGGGCCTCATTTGCTGTATTAGATGTTGGAGAATTTTATACTAAGAACAATGAGAAACCTTTGAATTTTAAGAAGAGGAATTTAAAAGATTGCCTTGGGAGGTCGAGACCAGCCTGGCCAACATGGTGAAACCCTGTCTTTCCTAAAAATACAAAAACTAGCTGGTCATGGTGGCGGATACCTATAATTCCAGCTATTTAGGAGGCTGAAGCAGGAGACTAGCTTGAACCCAGAAGGTGGAAGTTGCAGCGAGCAGAGATTGCGCCACTGCACTCCATCCTGGGTAACAGAGAGAGACTGTCTCAAAAAAAAAAAAAAAAAAAAGTTGCCTTGGCTGTGGCACGTACAGAGAGAATTGGCCTGGAAACAAGAGTGAACATGGACCAGTTAGGGGGCATTGTAGTCTAGATGCGTGATCCTGTATTTTGTTTTGTTTTGAGTCTCGCTCTGTCACCCAGGCTGGAGTGCAGTGGCACGATCTCAGCTCACTGCAGCCTCCGCCTCTGGTTTCAAGCGATTCTCCTGCTTAAGCCTCCTGAGTAGTTGGAATTACAGGTGCACTACCACGCCTGGCTAATTTTTGTATTTTTAGTGGAGATGGAGTTTCACCATGTTGGTCTTGAACTCCTGACCTCATGATCTGCCCACCTCGGCCTCCCAGAGTGCTGGGATTACAGGCATGAGCCACTGTGCCCAGCCTATCATGTATTTTTTAATAAGGGTATTGCAATGAGAACAGAAAAAGGTAGATGCAGTTGAGAGTCTTTTAGACTTGTTAGAATTGTGAGATTGATGAGTGGGGGTATCATAAGGAAGAATTCAGATTGCTGCCATGAGGAACTGGGTGTGATGATTTTGGGGGAGATTGGGAAGGTGTTTACCCAATTAGAGTTTTCCTTAAATTTTTTATTGTTAAGCACCTTCTTGCTGAAACTTAATGTTGATGGTTAATGTTTTGCTTTAAATAGCACTAAATATTAGGATTTGAATCACTAAAAGAGAGGGCCAGATCCTTCAAAGACATGACTTTAATTCAGGGTTTATTAGATAGTTGGAGTCTGAAAATTTAGGCCAGAAAGGGACCCTTGGAGGTTGAGTTATGGTGTCAGAGAGTCTAGTGGATAAAACACATGAACTCTTTCTTTGCCTTTTCAATGACATGAGTCTAGTTATTAGTGGCATGTGCAGTTCTCTTCTTCCCCTTACCAGAGTATGCTTTACAAACACTTTTTTATGCCTTCATTACACGGAAATGTAGATTTGCTTCTTTCTTTTATTAAGTTGACTAATGTGACTTTTTTTTTTTTTTAAACTTATAGAAGAAATTGCTACAGAGAATTCAGATTGCATCTATCCTTCAGCTCCTGATGTTAAGGCCTGAGCGTCAATCATATGCCACAGTTAGTATACACCTGACTAAAACGAGCAAGCAGAGAAAAGCATCAGCCTTCCAGAGTTACTCTCTGCTTAAGGCAGAAACAGCAGTAAATAATGAGGAAAATGAATTATCTCCAGTGCTGGAACAACTAACTAACTTGGTGTTACCTGTAAGTGAAAACTCAGGAGTGTCAGATAAAGGGAGGTGGAGTTATCCTCTTATAGTACAGTGGCCTGTTATCTTTTTAATGAATATATACAAGCCAACATCCAATTTCTATTATTACAATTAGGGTTCTTGTAGCCGTTTATGTTATTATGGAGAAGAAAAATATATTGGCTTATTTTTCTGATCTTTTTCCTTAAAGCAGAATGCCTTTTTTTTTTTTTTTTTTTTTTTTGCTTCACTTGTAAAGAAGAGGGAATACATGATAAAGTAACTGGTTTGATTTCTCTTTCATTGTACACTGCTTCTGAACATCTAATTGTTTTTGGTTGTCTAAATAAAATGCCTCTAAAACAAAACAATGTTTGGTTTTTTTGGGGAAAAACTACTAATTTGAGTTTTATAAGTGGAAATAGCCAGAAAGTTTTTCTGTATCATAACCATAGCAAAAGATAAGCTGATTAATCTGTAGTAAACATTATTTTATAATATTGAGATTCAGTTACTTGTACTGAATTTTTGAAATTCTTAGTCCTTTACTAGTGTTTCGTTTACCTCCTCTATTCCCAGATTGGATAGAAGTGCTTGACATGCCTTTTTAAATGATTATTTAAATTAAATACATGCTAGTTATAGGAAAAAAAAAACAACTGAAATTTTAGTAGTAAGCTGAAAGATCACTTAAAATCCTACCACTTGTCAAAAACCTATTAAAATTGAATGACCGTTAATACATGTTAGGGCATGTCTGTATGTATATACAGATAGAATGGATTTTATAAAAATGGGATTACTATAGACCTGCAGTGGTTTAAGAAGTATGGAATTTTACCTCATTCTTTAAATTAAATTTGGGTGGCATTCAGAAAGCCCTTTTAAAACCTTCTAATAAATTGGATCAACTGAGTTTAGACTTGTAATTTATTTTTTAAAATACAGAGGGCATATTAAATGAGTAAGGTGGAAATACTTGAGATGAATAAATAACATCTTTGCCAACTTCCTTTTTCTCCTGATCAGTCTTGTGAGTGACCCTTGATAACTTTTCTTTAAAGCAATATGAGTCAACCAAAGAATAAGATTAATTTTTGAGGATTTGTGATAACCAGAAGAAAGCACTGTAGGCTGTGACAGCCTGTGATGGCCAAGAGAAATACAGGGGAGCCAACTGGTGATCCACATAGGCTTTCATAGAGTGGTAGTATTTTTGTGTCAGCTTATTACATGCCTGAACCTCTGGATTGCAGCAGTGTTGTCATTGTACCAGCAGTTGCTCAGACTCTAATCAGAGTCTGATGTACCCTCAATAAAGTTTTGTGTCATCAGATTGGAATCATGAAGTTGCTTGTTATTTATGAACCAAGGGAATTTCTACTTAGGTTTCATAAAAGTCTAATGACCCTGTACAGGTACAGTCCTTTGTGTATTCGTTTCCTGTGCTGCTATAACAAGTGACCACAAATGTGTACCTTAAGACAACACAAATTTATTATCTTACAGTTTGGGAGGTCAGAAGTCCACAATAGGTCTTGCTGGGCTTAAATTAAGGTGTCAGCAGAGCTGCAAGCCTTCCAGAGGCTCTACAGGACAATCTGTTCCCTTGCCTTTTCTAGCTTCTGGAAGTCAGCTGCATTCCCTGGCTCATGGTTCCTTCCTCTTTACGTCCAGCAGTGTCTGTTTTTTAATCTCTTACTCTGAATGTGACTCTGCATCTCCTGCTTCCTCTTCTTTTACTTAGAAGGAGGTTTGTAATTATATCAGGCCCGCCTGAATAATTCAGGATAATCTTCCCAGTTCAAGATCTTCAATTTAATTACGTCTGCAAAGTCCCTTTTGCCATATAGAATGACATATTCACAGGGTCTGGGGATTGGGAAGTGAACATCTTTGTGGGGGCTATTGGTCATTAGTCTGCTTACCACACTTTGTAATGGTAGAATCCTACAGTAGAATTTAACAAAACTTTTAAGTACATGTTTCTAGAGCAGTGGTTACTTTTCTGTTCTCCTCTTTCTAAACCTTCAGAAGCATTCAATAATGATCCACTTGCTTGTTTTTGACTTTTTTTTTTTTAGCTTCTATGAAACCACGCTCCTGGGTCTTTTTTTTTTTTTTTTTTTTTTTTTTTTTTTTTTTTTTTTTGAGATGGAGGCTCGCTCTGTCACCTAGGCCGGAGTGCAATGGTGCAATCTCAGCTTACTGCAACCTCTGCCTCCCAGGTTCAAGCGATTCTCCCACCTCGGCCTCCTGTAGCTGGGACTACAGGCAATGCCACCACGCCTAGCTAATTTTTGTATTTTTAGTAGAGACGGTTTCGCCATGTTGGCCAGGATGATCTTGATCTCCTGACCTGGTGATCCACCCGCCTCAGCCTCCCAAAGTGCTGGGATTATAGCTGTGAGCCACCGCGCCCGACCAGGTCTTTTTATACCTTACTGACTCCTGTATTTGCCAGTTCCTCCTTTTTTTTCTTGACTTCAGATCTGGGCTGTACTTTCTAGCTCTGTTCTCTAAAGAAAAATATCATCCGCCGTTAGGACATTCAGGATCTTCTGATACGTTCTAAATTGTGTATCTGGGCTGCTTCTTTGAGCACCAGAGTTTGACAGCATAGTTGAGTGCTCCATCTTAACCTTTCATGAGACTCTGAGACTTATCTATCGTAAGTCTTGATTTTTTTAATCAAACTTGTTTCTCCCTCAACCTTTCCCCATTCCACTAACTGGTACTAACTTATACTTACTTGTTCAAACTAAAAGACATGGAAATCCTTGACTCTGTTCTCTCTCATCCTCATGTCTATATGCAAGTTCTATGGGCACTTCTGAAGCTGTGCTTTGTCTCCTCTCCATTGTTACCACCTTAGGCAGGCTACCTTTCTCAGTTCCTTCGTAACTGCTCCCTCTTGCCCCTACTCATTCGTCTGGCTCTTGTCCCATCCATACTCCACACAGTAGGAAAGGTAATTGCTTTAGGATTTGAAGAGACTAGGTGATTTCCTTGTTAAGATCTGTAATGGCTTCCCATTATATCGAATTCTTGCAATGAGTTGGCTCTTGAGACTTTTTGTGACTTTTTCATACTTCCCTTGCTTACCCTGCTCTAGCCACAGTGGCCTAATTTCTGTCTCAAGTGTCTTTCACTTGATATTTCTGCTACTTGGTTCACTCTTACCTAATGTTTGCTTGACTGATCCTTTCTTTGCATTCAGTCCTCAGGCCGGTCTGTATTCCATCTCTTGTCACTTCTTACTTAGTCCTATTTTATTCATACTTGTCAACACTATTTGAAATTATGTTGCATGTTTTTCTGCTTCATTGATAGTCTCCCTTTCCCTGGAAAGGTGACTGGTATGTTGTGAGTGCTCAATAGTTGTTGAAACAAGTCCTTCACCAAATCTTTTTAATCTCTCCCAGTAATCCATGTCAGACCAGGAAGACTTTTCCAGTTATCTCATATGCAGCAGGCCATCCTCCACTGAAGAGTGAGACGTGGCAGGAACCTATTCAAAGCTCTTGCCTCTCCAGTGAACCCGTGTACAGCTTCAGCCAGTGTGAGACTCAAGTTACTCAGGAAGAATCCACCTTTCACTTGCCTTCTCATCCCATTCATCCTCTGGAGTCTCCTCTCTAGGTCCTAATTTCCAGTAGGTCATGCTATTCCAAGTTCCCTCCTAATATTAGTAATTTACCTTTTTATGAATCAATTACTTCTCTATTTTAGTGTCATCCAGAGGTTTCTTCTAGGAAACCAGGATTGAGTGTGGTCATTTAATTCTCCAGAATATTTTTCATGTCAGTAAAGTTCAACACATTCTTTTTAATGTCTATAAAATAGCATAGTAAAGATGCACCATAATTTGTAACAAATTACAGATTATATTTTTTAGTAGTTGCTCAAATTCTATGTAAGTATTTAGCTGCCTTTTCTTTGAGACCAATGTTGGGGAAAAATGGATGCAATTTTTCAGAAGGTAGCAACAACAAAATGAGGCATTGAAAAAGCAGACCAATGGAAAATATTTCTCAACTAGCTACCTTGCTTATGCTTTACACGTAGGGGATTAACAACTTAAAAAGTGGTTCCTATTAGGTTACTGTGCATGTCTGTTACACTGGGGGGTTACCCATAAAAACATTGTTAAAGCAAGAACATTCTCAGATAAGAGGGGGCTTAGCTTTTCTTTGGTTATCTATTTAATAGAGAAATGCTTACTTGCAAGTGTGCCATAGTGTTACTTAGATTGAGGTGACTAGATCAGTCGAGTTCTTGGAGACATCTAACAAATTTACCTTTCGAAAAAAGGCCTAAGTATGTATCTAAATGACAGCTAATGAACAATAGTAATACTTTATAGATTGAATCACTTTAATGAGAGAATAGAACATGGTCAAATGGAAGGTAACTGATTTTAGTTTAAGACGAGTATGGAAATGACATAAGTGCCTTATGTTAGGTTTTAATGTTAACGTGTCACTTTCTAATTTCTCCCAGTAATCCAGTGAGATCAGTAATTGTCTCCATTGCATATATGGAAAACCTGAATTTCAGAGAGGTTTAATGCTTTGTCTAAGAAGTTTAGCTTCCAAGAGATAGTAGGGAATAGTAGTGTGTAGTCTAAGGTTATATATTGTTATATGATTATCTGTTGTCAGGTTTTAAGCAATCCTCTAGCACTTACAGGTGAATCTCTCTTAGCCTCAGTTTATCTGTACAGGGAGAAAAGAGTTCTCACACACAGATTTTTTTTCAGGAAAAATCTCATAAATATGAAATACCAAATAAATTCATAGAAAGGGCTTAATTCATATGAAGCACTTAATATTAGTATTATATATTCTATCAGTGATTCCCAAGCTTTAGGATTCTGTGGCCAATAGACTTTAAAACGGGAGAGGAGATGGAATGGTCAGCTTCTAGCCAATTGAGGCTATTATAAAAGAAAAAATCATTATCTATCACCACAATCTTTATAAAATGACATTTTAAAATTCAAATTGGTAGTGAACAACGTAGTCTCAGAATGAAGGAGTGTTCTTTAAATTGAATAAATTTAGCTTCATAAACGACTCAGTGTAATTCTTTTTTTTCTATTTTACTATTAACTAGGAATTGGATGTTCTATTAGTCTCCCTCCAGTTCTAAAATATTTTGACTCTAATATTCACACTTTTTCATAGTCCTCCCTGCTCCTACACTTTTCTCCATCTGACCTAGAAATGCTGGCTGACAGTTTGTAGTCTAGGTGGTTATTTACCTAATGAACTTGTGAATAATTGCTCTTAGAAATCACAGGAGTAGAGACTATATCAAATGAAATTTGATAAAACGATAGGCAGTATAAGAAAAGTAGCAAAGACAGCAATATATACTCATTCATCTAACAAATATTTATAGTCTAATATTTGCCAACTACTATACTAGATCCTACATATGATGAACCAGGCACAAATGATGTATGCCCTTTGGAACTTAAAATTTGTTTTACTCCTATCTCCCAGGACTGGTAGGTTTTTAGAAGCTTCAAGATAAATATTACATATTCCTAGAGCTTTAATTTAATTAGAGGAGGAGTGAGGGTAGGAGGATAATTAGGTAATTTATTTGGCAATTTAAAATTTACATTGAAAAACATCAATGAATAGGAATAGCATGCAAAATTTACATGGCTTAAAAAATACAACATGTAATACTTTAAAAGCAATTTTACTCAGTTTGGGCTATGGCTCCAGATTGACATGCATAGTTTATTTTCCTCTGCTTCTCGTTTGTGGTTCTTTACATTTAGTTTGCATAAACATCGTTTGAAGAAACATTAAAATTGCAGATTCCTGGGTCCTACAGATTCTGATTGAGTAGGGCTGTGAGAAAGCCCAGAACTGCTTTAGAAAAAGCTCTTGGGTGATTCCCATGTAGTGGTCTATAGCTCTTTCTTTGAGGGGACTTGCCTTAGGGATACTTTAGAAGTTTCATAAGGCAATAAATTTAAAAGGAATCTTCACAATGTGAAATGTAGAAACATTTCTCCATGAAAGAAACTCATTTTTTGCATACTATCCCTGCTGTCTCTCCTAATGTTGCCAAATTAACATACTTTTAAACTGCAGAGATTAATATGAGATTAATACATTCAACAGGTCCATTTTAGAAAAAATCCTTGAGAAATTCTTGACTGATATATTGCCAAAACGTTTGCTTTAAGAGGCTGCCCTAATTCTGATTTTTCAACTAAGTTAGGATATCACAACTTAAAAACAAACAAACATTTATGTAATGAATGGTATGGAATCTGGTTTGGAGTTGTGTCTACTTCTAAAAGTAGAATTTCATGTATTGCCTTTGTATCTTCTAGAGATGTGAATGATCTCCAGCCAGAGACCACCAGTAACACACCTACAAGTTGACAAAGTTGGGTTTATTGACTTATTGTAACAAGGGAGAATGCTTGCCATGGGGACCTAATGTGAGGTGTCTCAGTAAGAGGATGTTAGAAACGACATAAGATTTGGGCCTGTCATAGGTGACTTGGGGAAAGTTCAAGGAAGGTGGGACATTGACCTGGACTGGATGATGGTAGGAACTAGTGATAATTCTATAATAGGGCATCTTAATTCTTATCTAAAATGTAGGAATGGAGTGAAGCTAGAACTGATTGGTAAAGAAGTCATAATAGCTAGGATAGGGTCTATTTGAACAATATTCGTGGTTTTCTATTATCAGAAATGATTATGATTATGTTTTTGTTGATTCATTATGGTCACAATGGCCTTGGCTGATGCTGTTCTGTGAAATTGTATATGTTTAACCAGGGAAAACCATGTCCAGTTGTGAGTTTCAGGCCAGCTCCAGGGTCTGCTTTTCTCTTTTTCAAGGTTAATATGAAAAAGAAAAGTGCTATAGTATGTATGAATAGGATCTATTCATATGTATGAATGAATGTTTCATCCGAAACATTCAACAGTGGCTGTGTGTGGACAAGGCTGAAAGCTCAGTGTAGAGGAGTATACAAATATTATCATTCCTATTTAAAACAGCTCAGTAATTACTGTGTGAACTTGACAATAACATTAACAGCTTCCATTTTTTAAGCATCTACTGTATGCCATGTTATGTACTAGGCGCCTTGCATACATTCAACAGCTTTGCAAGGTGAACATATTTTGATCATGTCTACTTTGCCAGGTAAGTAGATAGACTATTATTTCTAGAACCACTAAGTTAACATTTATGAAGTGGAAGAGCTTGTATATTAATGGGTTCAACTCATTTTGAGCCCACTGTTTTTCCACTATACCAGGATGCCTTTCTATTCAGAACTTTGATGTCTAAAGGTATAGCAATGGAGATAAAACACATTATTGGCAGGATTGTTCAGAGACTCAAATGCTATCATACATCTATGTATGATGTATGAAAGCACCTAGCACAATAAGTGGCTCATGGTAGACAAGTCATAACTAACTGTACTCTGTTTTCATAGCAGAGGTGCCTCTAAATGTGAGTCCAGGTAAGTTAACTATATTGAGGTTGTGGAGTGTCTCGACGATTTTAACCTCTCGGTCACAGAGAAGTCAGGCTGAAGCATTTTACCTTTATAGAATCATAGAATTTAAAGAACCAAGAAATTGCTAAGGTCTCCTTTTACAGATGAGACAAATGAAGCTCAGAAAGCAGTTAATTTGCCCAGGGTCACACATTTAATTATTGCCGGAGCTAGGCTAAGAAACCAGGTCTTCTGACTCCTAAGCCCTTGCCTTCTTCAGGTCACATAACTGGTTCTTTTTATGACGTGTAGATTAGAAAAGTCAGCGTGCCCTGGGGCCCTTGCTCCTTGGTTTCCCTAACAGGGATATGGGATCTCTGCTGACATTTCAGATCTGAAATCGCAGAGCTCTGCGCTTGGATCCTCTCTCTTCTTGTTATGTAATCTTACAGTTAAAAGTTTCTAGGAATATTTTTATTACGTGCAGTTGGCAACTTCAGTATTTTAAGAAGGGTGTTGGTAGCATTATTTCCGGGAGCTAGCTAGCGCTCCAGTTCCTTACCTCATGGAGAAGACGGGGGCGGAGAGCAGCGAGATTTCCTCGCGGAGCTATAGGCCTAGGGTCCTGACCTCGTGGCCCGGGCCCGCGACTCCGCCCCGGGAGCAGGCAGGGGCGGGGCGAGCGCTCGAGCGGGCGGGAAGGAGAAAGGGCCGGCCGCCTACCAGCCGGCAGCTCAGGAGCGGCCCGCGCCATGTCCGCGCACAATCGGGGCACCGAACTCGGTAAGGTGCTCGCGGGGCTCCGCATCCCCTCTCCCTCGCGTCCCGCGCCGCCGGGACTAGCGCGGGGCCTGCCGCCGCCCAGTGCCCTGCCGTGCGTCCCCGAGGGGTTTTCGCCGGGGCCGGAAGCTGTGGCGTCGGGTCCGCACCCACCCCAAGTAAAGGCCCAACCCTGCAGGCGTAACTCTTGGACACGTTCGCGCCGCCGGCCGTTGCACCCAAGCTTTACTCTTTTATGCGGGAGTAGGGGAGGATTAGATTATCATCTTCCTATCATTTCATTCACTCTAGCTCGCTGGTTGGAAAACCCAACAACCCAAAAAACAAAACCCAAGACAACCCCCAAGCAGGTAAAACCAGATAAAAACCTACCTTCTCCTGTGTAATTTAATGCATTATTTCCGTAGATAATTTTAACCGTATCCTTGAAGTGGCGGTGCTTGTGGAAAAGTTGTCAGCCTTCTGTGCTCAAAATGTAACACTGCAGATTGCGTGGGATTTTAGAGTTAGAAAGTTTCGTAAAAATATCTGTATTATTTCCCAATTTTCATCTTTTTTTGATATTCAAATATTAGTGGCAAGAAAGCTTTGTTCAGATTTCTTAAAATGTGAAAAATTTATAATTCAAACAGCAAAATCATGATGAAGATAAGGTTTGAGCGTCTCGGTTTAAGTATTATAGCTTGGATATCTGTGTATCCAGGATCTTTAACTTCTTACCTGTGTGACTTCGGACAAATTAATCACTTTGCGCTTGTTTCTTCATTTGTAAAATGGTTATTATACTGGTAGTCACCATATAAGGCCGTTAGGAGATTAAATAGGAGGATACATATTTGGTATATTGTGGGCACCTAGTAAGTCTTCAGTATAGTATTAGTATATCTCCATATAATTATATATTATATATCTCCAGATAGTATTAGTATATGGAGTTATGGTTTAGGGGCTAATTTTGAGAATATTGGCTATAAATTATATGTAACACATACAGGTAGTTCCTTTCCACCCTCCTTAAAAGTTACTTGAACTTAAACAGTCTGCACTTCAAGAGGTGTTGTGGAATTTTTGTCGAAAGGTAAGAGTAAATCTGTCATTTTAAAGACAGTTGATTTCCTGCCCTAGTTGATTTTGTTTTAGTCAATGTCCTCTAGCTGATTATGTTTTAAACTCTAGTCCCAGATTATGTTTTAAACTGTAGTCCCATCTCTGGAACGAGGTCTTTAGTAATAACGGCATATTTCTTAGATTGGAATATCCTTGAAGGTGGTGGATATGGGACGGGTTTGGAGTGGTGTCTTACCTTGGTATTCCCAGGAATGTGACCGTGTGATTATGCATACATCAAGGATGTGCCCTAAGTTTCCCAAAACGTAGACGTTTTAAATTTTTCAAAAAACATAACTGAATCATTTTTAAATTTATTTATTTGCAGTAATTAGAATCAGTCACTTCCATTCATTTGTTGAAAAGTAAAAGTATAGACATAAATAATTACCAAGTGGAATAATAGTAAATGTGATTTTTATGCAGCTATCGAAATGATCATAGCTTTGTTTTTATTATCTTCTTTGTTAAAATCAGTTTTTTTTTTCCTTCACAGGTATTAATCCTTAATCCAAACAGGTTTAAACTGAAATGCTAAAATAAGTTATCTGAATTATGTACTAGGGGAAAAAATCTTTTAGTATTAATTTATGCAGTATATTAATTGATGATTTTTAACATAGTTTTCTAATTGAAAGTCTTTTTAATAAACATTGTAACTAATTTCTAAAATAAATTAACATTTCTGTTCCCTTTTCTTAATACAAAAGGAATTCATGGTTATTGTAAAAATTCTAGAAAATACAGTTAGTACAAAAATATTGTAGAATTATTACTAGTCCAATCACTGTTATTTATGATTTGCTGTATATACTTCTAGTTCATAGACTTAAAAAATATAGAGTTCGTTTGAGACTAAACCTGACCCTCATGATTAAAAAGTCTTTAAGGAAAACATTGGCATTTGGATGTATGAAAGATGTTTTCCAAATAGGGAATGTACTCTGTAGCTTTAATATTAGAGGATGGGGCCCAACATTCTGAGTTTTAACAAGTCCTGTGGGTAATACTGAAGCATACCCAAGTTTGAGAACCATTGGCTTAATGATCTCCAAGGTACTATCAAGTTTTGTACCTAGACTATTATGCCCTATGTAGTCTATTAAAATGTACAGATATTCTTCTATTTTATTAGATGCCACTTAACTATTGCCTAAAATGTAGGTGTCACATGGGTAGTGATCTTTCTTTTGTTCACTGATGTGTTCCAAGTACCTAGAATAGTGTTTGGTACACAGAAGGCCCTCAAAAATGTCTTGAGGCTGGGCCTGGTGGCTCATGCCTATAGTTCTGGCACTTTGGGAGGCCAAGGCAGCCAGATCACTTGAGATCAGATGTTGGAGACCAGCCAGGCCTACATGGCGAAACTCCGTCTCTACTAAAAATACAAAAATTAGCTGGGCGTGGTGGCACATGCCTGTAGTCCCAGCTGCTTGGGAAGCTGAGGTACGAGAATCGCTTGAACCCAGAGAGTGGAGGTTGCAGTGAGCCGGAGTTGTGCCACTGCACTCCATTGGGCAACAGACTGGAGGCAGACTGTGTCTCAAAAAAGAAAAAAAAAAAAAAAATGTCTGTTGAATGAAGGAACAAATTGAGAGCTGCTTCTTACTTGGGGGAACTGGGGAATCTTCCTGGTCCCCGTACATGGGTCTCTGTACGTGGTTGCATGGACAGGTGCTGTGAAGCTGAGCACCTTCTTCCTCTTTGTGAGTATTATTAAGATTCAGTTTTGTTACATCTGTCTTCAAAGATATCTCAAGAAGCCTATAAAGGATGTAGACTGTAACTTCCTTGCAAATGTTATCTTTGGAGGCATCTGGAGAATGGCGTGTTATTCGATGACTTCTAAGGATCTCCCTGCTCTGTCTCTGTGTGTCTGAAAACTCTTCTGTACAAAAAGGAACATTTCAAAGATACCTGAAAAATAACCATGATGGGATTTTTTTTTTTTTTGAGACAGAGTCTCAGTCTGTCGCCCAGGCTGGAGTACAGTGGTGCGATCTTGGCTCACTGCAACGTCTGCCTCCCAGGTTCAAGCGATTCCCCTGCCTCAGCCTCCCAAGTAGCTGAGATTACAGGTGCTAGCCACCACGCCTGGCTAATATTTTTGTATTTTTAGTAGAGACGGGGTTTTGCCATGTTGGCCAGGGTGGTGGGATTTTTTATTTTAAGAAGCACATTTATTTAGGTAGTTATTGAGTACCAATCTGTACTGGGTAGTATTACCCTAGGCTGGCGGTACAAGATAATCAGGGATGGTCACTGCCTTCACAGAGCTATTAATAGGTCTGGTTCAGGAGCTGGACATCAAGCTAGAACTACAATTAAAATGAATGCAAGTGTGATGTGCAATTATTTTTCATTTATTTTTGTCTAAAAGTTAGATGTACCTAGACTGTGCTTTAAATGGGTTGTGAAAACAGAATGTCCTGGTCCTTTTGTATTATAATTTTTAATTTCCTTTTAAAAGAACCTATGAATTAGAGATTTAGGGAGCTCATTTTTGGCATTCCTGCTAAGGTATAACTTGGGTACAGAGTGTTTCTGATTTGGGTGATGATGATTTTCCACTGCAAAGTTAACGTTTACTTTTTGGAATGGATATTTATTTATTTATTTATTGTTTCACTAGAGACCAGGTGTCACTATGTTGACCAGACTAGTCTCCTAGCCTCAAGTGATACTCCAGCCTCTACCTCCCAAAGTGCTAGGATTGTAGGCATGAGCCACCGTGCATGGCCTAGAATGGAATCTTAAACCTCAACAATAGGCAAGGCTATCTGCACAATAATTCTTCACCTTATTTAACACCTACTGTGTGCAGACACTGTGCTTAGGTGCTGGATATAATGATAGTGTTAACATAGAGCTCTAGCTACTTGTAAGGTACTATGCTGAATCCTTGAAATTCTCATTTAGTCCACAATGGCCCTGTGAGGGAGATAGCATGATCCTCATTTACACATGAGCAAACTGAGGTACAGAGAGTTTTAAGTAACTTGCCAAAAACCAGTTAGGTATAGCTAATGTGGCAGAGCCAGAATTCAAGCCCAGGTGACCTGGTGCTAGTAACGCTACATGCTTAAACTAAACCACCACACTGTGTCGATGGGTGCTAACTGGGAGCACTACACCCTCATGTCAGAAAAGTCAAATAGATAACTGGTGAATAATGTTAATGTTACTCTTTTAGGTTTGATTTGTCTGTTTAAAACATAAAAGGTTGCTGTTCTATTTTCATAACCCACATCTTAACCGTTGCAGTTTGTTTCAGAGAAGATGCAGTTTATCCTGAGGGAGAATGGAAAAGTCCAAACTTCGGTAGATGATGAGAGTAGGGTTAGATGTTAGTGAAGTTTTCAGGGATGGCATGTCAAAACCAGACTTCCTCTGGAACTACTTCATGTGGATATGCTGATGAGCCTCAGAACATCATGTGATGGTGACCAGGAAGTGACCTCAGGGTGAACAGAGTGGGGCTTTTCTTTGCGTGTATATTTGTTTTGGTCTCTTGCAGTTTTGTAAAATGTCACCTTTCATACTTCAGTCTTTGGGCTGGCCTCAGCTTCCTAGGTTTAAAAAACAATCCTGTTTCTTTCTTTCTTTCTTTCTTTCTTTTTTTGAGACAGTCTCACTCTGTCACCCAGGCTGGAGTGCAGTGGCGCGATCTCAGCTCACTACAACTTCTGCTTCCCCAGTTCAAGCAATTCTCTAGTCTCAGCCTCCTGACTAGCTGGGATTACAGGCGCCTGCCACTATGCCCGGCTAGGTTTTATATTTTTAGTAGAGACGAGGTTTCGCCATGTTGGCCAGGCTGGTCTTGAACTCTTGACCTCAGGTGATCCACCTGCCTCGGCCTCCCAAAGTACTGGGATTACAGGGGTGAGCCATTGCACCCGGCACAGTCCTGTTTCTTGATGTATTCTTTTTAAACATTTTTAAAATAAGAGATGAGATCTCGCTGTGTTGCCCAGGCTGGTCTTGAACTCCTGGGCTCAAGCAGTTCTCCGCGGCCTCCTAAGTGGCTGGGACTATAGGCTCTAGTCACTGTGCCAGGCTCTTGTTCTTTAGGTTAAAAAAAATTAAGTAGAAATAGTGAAGTATTTGATAATTTTATTAATTTGGAGTGACTTTTTTTGTCCTGGATTTCTACATCTGGAGTTTCTTCTAGTAGTTTCCTGAAAAATAGAACTGGAATCTCTGTAGTTGTAAACAAGATAAACAGTTTAAGGAATCTATGGGTCACAAGTGAGAAGTGACCTAATACACCTTACAAAGTCTCCATATTTCTTTTTATTGATACAGAGGGCTTTAAATCTTGCCTTGTAAGTTATAAAAGTCAATTCCTACTAAAATAAAAAAAAAAAAAACCAACAACAAAACTAAAACATAAGGCAGTGTATTCTTCACTAGGTGGCATATGAAAATTTGGCTCTAGCTCTTAGCTCCGGTGGTAAGAGAATTTAAAAATTTTTAGATTTCTGCAGGGAATTTCCCAACTGGAGTTAACTTGAGGTTTCTTTAAACAATAAAGTTGATTTGTGTAATTTTAAGTTAATGTGGGTTTTATGTCTGAATCTAATTTTTTTCTCTTTAATATTTAATACTTAGCATACATATATTACTTTAGGTTTCATAGAGTACTTTTACTAACATAATCTCTTCTGAATTCTCCCAGGAATCCATTGTGCTAGGCATTATCATTCTCATTTCATGGATGAGAAAACGAAGGCTCAGAAAGCACAAGTAACTTGCTAGTAAGAGTTAGTAAGAATTGAGGTCACGACTCAAATGCAGAACTTCTGATTACAAGTTCTTTACCCTTTGCTTTACACCAGCGGTCCCGAACCTTTTTGGCACCAGGGACTGAACTGGTTTTGTGGAGGACAGTTTTTCCACAGACCGGGGTGGGGGTGAGGGTTTCAACAAGATGTTTCTGGCTTATCTTACAATTTCCCTTTCTCAGCACCAGAGTCAGCCAGCTCTCCAAGGAGCATTTTTTTTTCAGTGAATAACAATACTGAGAAGCCAAGATCTGAGCCTTAGGTATTCTCATTGTGATGGGTGACTGTTCCCAAGGCCCTCAGCTGGCAGAGCTGAAAAATGTACGTACTGTGTACACACACACACTTCTAGATTCATCTGCCTGTCATTTCTCTGTATCTACATAGTGAAAACCGTGAGTTCACACGAATACCTCCAGTTCTGGTCCAACACCACTGGATTTATTCCAGTTTTCTCCCTTTCCATGTTTAAAACACTCCACATGCTTTCCCTGGCCCCAGCAGATGTTCTTCTTACTGTTCTCAAGCTCTGACCCCTGAGCTGGGCCTCCCTCCTGTGAGGCTGCCTACCTCATCCCACTGGTGCTTTGTCCCCCACAGCAGGCTGCTGCCTACACAAATCTCCGTGTTACCTTAGTGTAGGGCTGTGGAGCTCTGTGCCCAGCCGCCTCTCCAGGTGGATACCCTCCTTACCCTGCTTGCACTTCCGCTCCCCATGTCTTGCTCCCACTTTGTGCAGATCCCCTCTTGTTCTGATTGGACTCTGGGCTACCCCATGCTGTTTGGCCCACTCTGGGCCATAGTGGTGCCCCCATTTCAACCTGGCTGAAATGACTACCTTGTTCACCTCTTCAGTGCCCCACTCCAGCGGTTTAGGACAATTGTTTGGGAAGGGGAAGGGGGCCAGAATAATTTGTTTTTTTAATTTTTTAAAATGTAAATATTTAAGAATATTTTTAAAACGTTATGTGGAGTGCCTGCTGTTCCTGGCACTTGCTACTTGCTGCTCATGGTCATGGCAGGGATGCCAAGGTGAGCCTGGCCTGGTCTCTGCTTTCCCAGAGCTCATAGTCAACTAAGGGAGATGTTTATGTAAATCACCACACACAGTATGTTAAAACTGACAACAGGAACGTGGTGGGATTGGAAGGATAAAGACGAATTCACAGAGGGTCTGGGGAGGTGTTTTTGGAGAGGATATTTCTGATGGAGTACTTTCTACAAAGGGACTAGCAAAAGCAGCCCTGGCATGTTTCCTTAACTATAGGAACTCAGTTTTCAGGTATCTAGTGTAATCTTCTTATTACGCTGTAATGGCTAAGAGTAATGTTTTCATGAAGAAAGAAAAAAATCCTTCATAGTCTATGTATGAAATATATACACTGAGTCAATAATTATGTACATTTTAGATTTTAAGTGGGGCATCCTTTTGTGAATGCTAACTACTTTGATTTTACCTTAGAAGTCTTTTACTTTTTGCTTGTAAGCATAAATGATGAGACTGTCTTTTATTATTCTGATACTGTTTGATAAATAGAAAAACTATAAAGTAATAATTTGGGTTTGTTGTATAATTAAATAATTAAAAGTCCTCCGTGGTGCCTGCTAAGTTAAAAAACATTTTTTTTTTTTAAACCATCTAAGCCCGGTGGATTTTAATTATTAGGAAGGAAGAAAAACTTCAAGCACTTATTTAAAATGGGATGCCTCAGCCAGGAAAGAAAGACTAGTAAATGAGACAGCCGACAGAGCCCTTGAGGATGCGATTTAAACATGTCACCAGAAATTGTTTAAGTGGAGAGCTCTGGCCCTTTTAAAACACTGTCTGTCACTTGAGGATTGGGTCACCTTGAAATGTGTTCATCTTTTGAGTTAAAGGCATAAAAAGGCACTTTGAAATTTTTCAGTTAACTTTGGTGTGTGTTGTGTGTGTGTCTACGAATGTACTTCTCCTCAGCCTTCCTCAGCCGTAACAGTGAGTTCCCTGGAAACCAAAGTGGTTGCACGGGAAGGATAAATGTTTAATCTTGGCTCCAGCAAACTATACAGATTTTTAAAATGTTGAGACACTCTGGCTGCAACTTCTGGCTCTCTTTGTATAATCAGGCCTTCCTCCCCCAAAGCAAAGTCTAAGATAAGAGTAGCTGCTGGTAGTTATTTCCTAAAAAGGTACCACTTAACTGGTGTCTTTGTTCTTTTGGAAGGTGGTTAATGATGCTAAAGTCTTTAAAGACTGGAAAAATATCCAAATTAACTTCTCTCATAATCCAGATTCAGATAAAGTTTTCAACTGTCCACCTAATGGACTACCCCACAACCTCAGAAAGAAGTGTGTGTGTGTGTGTGTGTGTGTGTGTGTGTGTGTGTGTGAGAGAGAGAGAGAGAGAGAAAGAGGGAAGGAGGGAGGGAGAGAGAGAGAAAAGAGATTTCATTCAAATGTCTAAAATTTGACACTAAACTAGGTATCCAGCCTGCTGAAGGTATAATTAGAGACTCCTTATCTGTGATGTAGAGATTGTTGAATAAACATTACCTCTTATGAATATTTCAGATACTCTTTTCTAGGAAAATAATAGTGTCCACACTTATAAGCCTACCTCTTTTTGTTGTTGTTTTTCATGTCATGGAATTTCCTAACGGAAAGGCATGTTTGCTATCAGTCCATCCCCCTTCTGTTGTGGGTAAGAAAACTGAGATCTAGGGAAGTTAAGCCTGTGGTCACATGGCTGGTTAGAGGCAATACTGGAATGGAAATTCAGGCTCTCTCTATGCTGGTTTAGTCTAGTACGTTGCATTACATTCTTTTCCACTAGCTTACCATGAGCTTGGCTGGGCTCTGACCCTGCCTCAGAATCACCTAAGATGCTTCTTAAAAATACAGATTCCTGAGCCCCACAGTAGCTTTAATTATTTGTATTATGGGGGCTGGGCTTGGCGGATCACGCCTGTAATCCCTGCACTTTGGGAGGCCGAGGCGGGCGGATCACGAGGTCAAGAGATTGAGACTATCCTGGCCAACACGGTGAAACCCCGTCTCTACTAAAAGTACAAAAATGAGCTGGGCGCAGTGGCACGTGCCTGTAGTCCCACCTACTCGCGAGGCTGAGGCAGGAGAATCGCTTGAACTCAGGAGGCAAGGTTGCAGTGAGCCAAGATCGTGCCACTCCAGCCTGGCGACAGAGTGAGACTCCGTCTCAAAAAAAAACAAAAAACAAAATAACAAATTATTTGTATTATGGGGAGAAAGCCCAGGAGTCTGCATTTTTTACAAGATTCCCAGATAGCTCTTATGAATGAATACTGCAGGGTCAGAACCATGCAGTAAGCTGTGGAGTAGACCCAGGTTCAGATTCAGAGAATCTTTAATTATGATCTATTATTTTTTTATAAATCTTCTGTCATTTTTACCTTTATCTTATTATCTTTATATATCATATATTTTTACATTGATAAGCAAAGTTTAAGCAAATATGGAGAGAAATTAGCCTTTTTCTTTGATTAAGGTAAGTGAATAAATGTGTTAAAGTGAATGTGAAGGCCTATTGGAAACATTGGGGTGACGTAGTGAAGTTTTAGTGCGTATATCTGAAAAGTGCACTGTGTCTGAAAAGGGACATATTTTATTCAAATGATGCCAGTGGCTGTGGAAGGATATAATTAGTGTTCTTGATGATTTTGGAAATTGACATAAGGGTATCTTCTTTGTGGTCTCAGAGACTTTAGGAGATAGACCCCTAATCCCATTAACTGAAGATGTGAGATTAACCAGAAAGAGTAATTCAGTTAATTTTCTGGTAGAAAAAAACATATTCATGCTTCCTTGAGATTATGGATTAAGTTTGTATTTTGGACTCAGGGAAGAAAGTAGGTTGTAACAATTCCTATTGTATTTGGTGAAGGAGCTCAAGATCTGTATATTGTGGTATTTTGAGGGAGATTATTTTTTCTACAGTAAATAGCAAGAGACTTAAGTGCTTCTAATAATTTTACAAAGAGGCCGGGCACGGTGGCTCACGCCTGTAATCCTAGCACTGTGGTAGGCCGAGGTGGGCAGATCATCTGAGTTCACGCGTTCGAGACCAGCCTGGTCAACATGATGAAACTTCGTTTCTACTAAAAATACAGAAAAATTCAGCCAGGCTTGGTGGCGAGTCCCTTGTAATCCCAGCTACTCGGGAGACTGAGGCAGGAGAGTCGCTTGAACCCGGGAGGCGGAGGTTGTAGTGAGCCGAGCCAAGATCACGCCATTGCACTCCAGCCTGGGCGACGAGCAAAACTCCATCTCAAAAAAATAAATAAATAAAAATAAATAAATAAATAAATAAATAAATAAATAATTTTCCAAAGAATAAACAAGAAATGTATTTTAGTTTTGTGTCTTTATAAGCAGAGTTTTCCTTTTTTAACTTTTGACTTCTTAGGAGGCAATCATTATTATAATCTCAAAGTCATTCATTCAGCACGTGTATGTTGAGTACTGTGAACTCATCACTGTCCATGTCTTTGGAAAGCCACAAGAGCGATAGAACTTGGGAGCCCTGCCCTTGAGAAGCTTACCTTCATCAAACTTTAAAATATCCCTGGGGAAGTACACTGCCTTATTCTTGTCAAGGAAAGCAAATTGTGGCCATCATCAGGATATGCACTTGCCCTGTTTGAAATGATTAGCTGGTCAACATTGTATTATTAACCTTTAGATAATCATTTAAAAATGCTGTGGGAAATCTCTTGAGCTAGGCAAAGATCTAATATGGAATTTTATTAGTGAAAACATTTCCATAGATCTGTCTCCAGCAAGAAAAAAATCATAATTTCAGTCTACAGATGAATGCTGTATTTGACTGAGTGTTCCATTAACTACTAATTAATGCGGAGAAATTTTGGGACACAGTGATTTGCATGTAGAGTCTAGAAAATAGGCATTGGTGCTGATAATACTGAAGACTGTCTCAAAGAAAAGCATCCTAAAGAAAGTTCAGTTGTTTTGGTGCTTGACAGTAGTTATTTTTACAGGCCAAGTTGAAATTTGGTATCCCGTGGAATGAATGTCAGGGAATGTGAACCTGCTCATTTATGCTTCATTGAATGCATTGTGGTTTATCTGGAAGGATACAGGATTGGGAGCCAGGCACTTTAGTTCTAGATATGATGGCATCTAGCCATGGAAGCTTGCGGAGTGGGGAGGGGCTTCAGTACATTGGCTTGTACTTTCCAAGTCTGTAAAACAGACACAGGAGAACGTAGGTTCATCAGTTGTAAGGTTTGTACCACTCTGGTGGGGGATGTTGATAATAGGGGAGGCTATACATGTGTGGGGGCAAAGCGTATGTGGGAAATCTCTGTACCTTCTGTTCAGTTTTACTGTGAATCTGAAACTGCTCTAAAAAATAGTGTTTTTTTTTTTTTCTTTAAACAGACACAGATCTCTGAAAATCCTTCTGGTTCTGAACTTCTTTGAGTCTTCTCATCATTCCTTAAAATGACCATTTGGTGGAATTGTAGGTCTAGAACGTTCCCTGTGCTGGGAGTTCAGACTTTTCCTTCCTTCTCTGGCTGGCATAATCTTCTCTGGCTTTCAAGGCTCTGAATTCCAGTGATCAGTTTACATTTTCTGTCCTTTCTCTGATGATTAGACACATTATATTTTCTTTTTCTCTAGATGTCTCATGAATGTATACCTTGACTTAAAAATCTTTATGTGAACAGAGCCTTTTATTTTTGTATTCAGTCCTCTGCATGGCAGAATATTGGTTATAGTCTTACTGGTTTTTTTTTCCCCATAAAAATATCTTGTGAATTCATCTCTTCTTCTCTTCTGTTCCCTAGGCTTGGCTCATTCTGTCACACATGTGAATCACAATGGTGGCTTCATAGCTGGTTTCTTTACCTCTGTGCTTTCTCATCTGTCCCTGGAAAATCTATGTTTGGTTAAACTTTTTCTTGTTGTTTTTTCAAATAGAACACATTATTTCATCTCCAATTTGCTCTTCTGATTATTTGGTTCCTTCAGAATGTTCTTTCATTTCGTGAAAAGTAGGTAATCTTACTTAAACAAATTACTGTATTCTCTGTCTTTAGTTGAAGAAAATAATTGAGTTAGTGAGTAACAGCCAAATAATTCTATCCAGAAATATGTGAATGATGTTAGCCAGGTAAGAATTCTAAAGACTGAAAATAGAGATGTCTATAAAATTCTATTAAAATTATATGTGTGGTTGGGTGAGGTGGCTTATGCCTGTCATCCTGACTCTCTGGGATGCTGCAGTGGGAAGAGCGCTTGAGCCCAGGAGTTTGAGATTAGCCTGGGCAATATAGCAGACTCCAACAAAAAGTTTTAAAATTAGCTGGGTGTGGTGTTATGCCGCTATGGTCCCAGCTACCTGGGACACTGAGGCGGGACAAGGTTACAGTGAGTTATGATCATACTGCTGTACTCTAGCCTGGGTGACAGAGCAATACCCTGTTTCTAAAATTAAAACGTATATATATAAAAGTTAAATAATCGAACTCAGTAAATATATTTTTCACTGTAGAGATTACAAATACAATATTCTAGAAATAACTTGGGTTTTTGAATTATAGAGATCTGGGTTTCTATCTTAGCCCTGACAAGTGTGGTGTGACCTTGAACACGTAATTTAATATCTGAGCTTCAACTGTTTCCTTATCTGTAAAATGGACCTAATGGCTCCCTGGTAGAGTTAGTGAGACTATTAAATGAGATACAGAATTAAATCACCTTTAACTTGATGAGTGATCAATAAATGGTAGCCACTATTGTAGTAATTCCAATCGATCCTGTATTATCGTCCTAAAATACTTGGCTTTCACCATTTCACCTCCTCCCTGAAGGCTTACTTGGTCTCCTCTGCTAGACTTTCAACACTGATCTCCTAAGATACTTTGCTTTCTTTTATGGTACCTACCAATTTCAGTCTTGTGTTTTAATGTTCTAATGCTGCCTCAATAGGCTGCTTGACGGTAGGATCTGTGCTTCTCAGGCCTCTGTATCCTTCATGTCACCTTGAACAGTACTTTTCATAATGTGAAGACTGGTTTTCATCAGTGTTTGTTGAATGAATAAGGAAGCATTGCTCCCCTTTTCTGGGAAGTTACAATGGCTTTTTACTGCCTAGTGTACCAAGCCCAGACACTTCATTCTCTCTGTCTTTGAAGATCCTGGGTCATTTGGCCCCATTCCTGTTACCCTCCCACCCCCCGAGCCCTAACCCCTTTGCGCTTGTCAGGCTGACTTGGTCTTTGTTCTTTGGGAATGTTGGTCCTGTTTCGAATGGCTCTTCATGTTACCCGCTCTGCTACTGGAAATTATCCCTACCCTTGAAGGTGAAGCTTAAATTTCTTCACTTTAATGAACCCTTCTCTTATTCCTCTTGAGTTTTAACGCTCAATTATTTTGATTTTTTTCTCTGTAAATTTTCTTCTATTTTGAACACGTGTCCCTTAACACCAAAGACAGTAACTAGAACATAAAAAAGGCCTACCTATCTGTAAACTTTGGAGAACGAGGAGGCTTTACTCTTTTAAATGTGGAGGCTTTACTCTTTTAAATGTGGAGGCTTTACTCTTTTAAATGTGGAGGCTTTACTCTTTTAAATGTGGAGGCTTTACTCTTTTAAATGTGGAGGCTTTACTCTTTTAAATGTGGAGGCTTTACTCTTTTAAGTGTGAAAAAAAAAGATGTTTAAAACTTGAACTGGAGTGAAACTGTTCTAAAATTAAGTGTCTTTAAAAAATGTTTTCGCCTAATTGTAAAGGTATACATAGATTACCTTTATAATTTATCTGTACATTATCAAGGAAATTAAAATTCACAAATTTTCAAGGAAATCAGAATTGCCTAGTATCATCTCCTGAAGAAGTAGAACTTTGAAGGTTTAGTCCCTGTGGGAGGTGTGGAGTGCACTGGGGAGAATTTAATCATTTTTGCTGACTTAGAGACCTTATAAGCATCAAAGCCGCTGTGTTTTCATGCAGTGAGGCCCCCATCAACTCCTAAGACTTTTTCTTTTTTTTTTTTTTTTTGAGACGGAGTCTCACTCTGTCACCCAGGCTGGAGTACAATGGCACAATCTTGGCTCACTGCAACCTCTGCCTCCCAGGTTCAAGCGATTCTCCTGCCTCAGCCTCCCAAGTAGCTGGGGTTACAGGCACCCGCCATCACACGCCCGGCTAATTTTTGTACTTTACTTAGTAGAGTCGGGGTTTCACTGTGTTGGCCGGGCTGGTCTCGAACTCCTGACCTCAGGTGATCTGCCCTCCTCGGCCTCCCAAAGTGCTGGGATTACAGGCGTGAGCCACTGTACCTGGCCAACTCATGAGGCTTTTAGAGCCATTTTTCCGCTAATCAAGTGGCCAGTGCTGCTCTTCTTTTTTGATGCAGTGTTTTTTTTCTTTTTTCTTTTCAAGATGAAGTCTTGCTATGTTGCCAAGGCTGGTGTCAAACTCCTGGCTTCAAGGAATTCTTCTGGTTCAGCCTCCTCAGTAGCTGGGACAACAGTTGTGTGCCACTGCTCTTGGCTCACTGAGTGTATTTTGAAATACATTTTTCGATTCCTCCCCTGTGATCAGGTCTCATTCCTCTATCATAGCAATTTCCACTTCAGATATGCTATTTCGAATAAGCAGTAGGCAAGAAACGAGAATCTAGGTTACCAGAATTGTGGGTAAACTAACAGCAAGATGATTCTGAGTGGAGGTTCTAGCAGCTTTCAACAACTGGAATTCTGTAAAAGAATTCAGCCCTCATGCCTTAGGGCACCATTATATGTAATGAATTAACTCTCCAGTGCATCTACTAGAAGGATACCAGTTCTTCACTGGGAGAACTGAGAAAATAGTTATTCTCGAGTTTTTTTGTTTTGTGGTTCAAATGAGAAACCTTGGTTGGAAAAGTCTGCTGGGGTCCTTCTGATTAGTCAAGTACATAAACTATCTGCTATCTATCATGCTAATACATGATAATGATCAAGTAGTTACATAATAATATAATTGATTTTGTTAAAGTTGGTTTACTTACAATATTTTGAAAGGGAGATGCTCTTCATGAAGATTGTAATACATATAATAAAGATTAATATTTACTGATTACTTAGAACATGCTAGGCATTTCTAGGTACATGCATTATCTTCTACTCCTCCCAACAATTTTATTCTGATTTTTATCCTGATTTTACAAATGTGGGAGCTGATATTTTGAGAGGTGAGGCAACTTGCCCATAGTCATACGGCTAGCAAGAGAATGGTGAGCCAGGAATTAGCTGTGGTCTGTGTGATTCTAGAGATTGCACTCTCAATCTGAAAACTGCTTTATATACTTATATATGTTTAATTATTCACATAACCTTCACATTCCTTATACAACTAGCTGCTGATTATCTATTTTAAAAGGCTTTTTTTAAAAGTTAGGAATTCAAGGTATAATGAGATTACACGGATGAGATGTAGATTGATGTGGCTTAGAATAGTGGCTAAAAACCATGTAATGGAAGAAAAAGCAGACAAATGAATTAGAAGTTAATTTATATTTCTCTTGCTAACTTTTAATTTTAATGAACCTGTTCTTGGCTCAAAAATAGTTAAAACTTTTTAAATTGAAAAATAATAATTGTGTATATTTATGGGATACAGTGTAATATGTTGATACATGTTTATACAATGTGAAATGATTAAATCAAGCTAATTAACATAATCACCTCACATACTTAGTTTTTGTGTTGAGAATGTCTGAAATCTCTTAGCAGTTTTGAAATATACATTATTATTAACTGTAGCCACCATGCTGTGCAGTAGATCTCAAAGACTTACTCTTCTTGTGTGACTGAAACTTTGTACCCTTTGACCATCATCTCTAATTACCTGCCTTAATTGGAAGACCAAAATGAAAGTAGATATGAAGTCTACAGGTAATCACTAAGTGTTTAATTAACAAATTTTAAATTTCTTTTTTTGTTTTTTTTGAGATGGAGTCTGGCTCAGTGGCCCAGGCTGGAGTGCAGTGGCGCAATCTCGGCTCACTGCAAGCTCCGCCTCCCGGGTTCACCCCATTCTCCTGCCTCAGCCTCCCGAGTAGCTGGGACTACAGGCGCCCGCCAACACGCCCGGCTAATTTTTTGTATTTTTAGTAGAGACGGGGTTTCACCATGTTAGCCAGGATGGTCTCGATCTCCTGACCTTGTGATCCGCCTGCCTCAGCCTCCCAAAGTGCTGGGATTACAGGCGTGAGCCACCGCGCCCGGCCACAAATTTTAAATTTCTTCCCCTTTATTCCACTTATAGAGATTTTTGAACAAGAAACAAAAAGGATTACTTTAAATTTCAACTCTTTCTGTATTTGCATTTTGGACTATATGGTGGACATGACATGAGCAAACTGTGAGCACAGGATAGGCCGAGGGCCGAGATCACCCTGTTGGGACTATTTACTCTTGAGTCATTGAGCCAGCTGATGGCAAGGACAGCTCTTATGAAGTCGGGGAGATTTTGCCTGTGGGTGTGTTGGACTCTTGCTGCTTGCTTTTCCCACCCCAAGGTGTCTACTTGGAGAGTGGTTTCTCCTATTAAATTAAAAACTGTCTGGATGAAGAATAGAAAAATTAGCTCTCACTAAAGTGTGAAAGACTGTTGGTGTTAATAGCTTTTTCCTGGGAAAGGTAAGTTTGTTTGGCACCAGGGAATGACCCTTTATATGTGCAGTTTAAATTGTTTAACCAAAGGGAATATTTAGTTATGGGGAGCCTTTCTGGTGTCCCCGAAATCTTGTCATTTCGAGTTCTGTCCATCATGGTTTTTGTACACCTCACCTTACTTTTCTCAGCCTTCTAGATCTGTAGCTGTGAAATCCTGTCCTACAGACAGGAGCAGCGTTCTCTGTGAAAACTGGACCGGAGTCAGCTCCTTTAGAGCACTGGCTCAGCCGGTGACTTCCACCAGGGCTTCGGGTTCAGCCGGGTCAAGGGAGCAGAGGCAGGAAGCGGGTATTCCTGTGGAGCCCCACCAGGGAGAACGTCTCCCGGCGACCAGCATCCAGGCCACAGTGATCGCAGAGCTAACCCACACTAACTTCTGAGTGGCCACATCTAAGGACTTCCCTTTTAAAGGTGGCATGGGGTGCTTTAAAGTTTTTGATGACTTGTCACAGAGTATTTGAAAGCACTGGGAAAAGCAGCCACCTTGTCAAAACCTGTGCCACAAAAGAACCTTTTCCAGACGAGAAATTGCAGAAAGAGAGCAGGTGCCGTGGGAAGCAATGTTTTGAATCAGCACCCAGCAGGTGGTGATTTCCCCTCTAATTCGGTTTTGAACAGATATTCCCAGACAGTGTTGGCAATCACTGTACTCCATAATGTAGCGGAGGCTTGTTTGTTTGTTTTGGGAGACAGTATCAACTCAAGCCCTGTCTGCTTATAGTCACAGTATTTTAGCACATGTTAGATGCCTGCTGTTTAAGGGGTACACCTACATTCTAAGCTCCTTCTGTGTGTGTGTCTGTCTGTGCATGTTTAAATATATATTTAAGCACAGACAAAGGCATTACCGGAGAGCATGAGGCTGTTAAGTAGGGATCTGGAGAGTATTTGATTTTTATCTGCAAGTCAAAGGGTAGTGCAAAGATAATATATATATATACAGTAGCTGCACAACAAAGCTTTCTTTTTTAAATTTTTCTTTGAAAGCTTAGCTCACTTCGGTTTTGAAGGATGACCCTGTACCCCGGTTAGAGAATTTGCTTATAGAGTTTGAGTCCATCCTGATTAAAATTTTCACAAATAAATAGATATGTTGGGATGTTACTATCAAATTACCTGTAGCTTTTTTGAAAAGAAATTGGATTTTCGGGTGAGACTGACATTCAAATCCTGGTTCTTCTACCTATAATTTTTGAGTTTTATAAGTAAAAAATATTGTGAGTAAAAGTTAGTTCAGAGTAACTGTGAAGATTAAATGAGGTATTATATGTACAGCAGTTGGCATGGTGCCTAAAATATAGTGAGCCACAATAAAAATTACAGACCCTTCCCTTTACACAAAATATATTAGGAATGTTGGAAAATTCTGACCTTAAAGCTAAAGAATAACTAATTGTGAACAAGGGTATTTGCTGACTGGAATATAACATAAGGTTGTGAGGGAAAAAAGTTCTAAGAGTGTAGGCAGTTGGAACCTCAGTATATGCTGGGATATAATGGAAGTTGAAGCTAGACATGTATTCAATACCTTTATACTGATTTTCTTTCATATGGAAATGTGATTAAAGGTAGTTATCAATTGTCTTTTTTGCTTCCAGAGGGAATTTATCCATCCAAAGTTCTTTTATTTTTCAGATGCTTTTTTGATCAGCATCTTTAAAAATTAATCAATAGCCAAACAACAGAGTAGTGTTTATTTGATAAGTCTCATTGGTACCAACCAGCCTATGACTATTTTAGATAAATAATCAGAGACAAATGTTCATATACTATTACTTAAGAACAGTAACACTTTTTTGTCGTTGCCAAAATAGACATTGGTTTCAGAATTTAAATATGTAAGTTTTAATAGCAAAATTATTGTTATAATTCTCAGTAGGTCATTTAAAAAATTTGCTTAAAAAGTTAGGCATCAGGAATAATACGAACTCACAAACTTCAGGAAATGAAGTTGTTAACACCCCTCATAAGAGGTGTTTTTCATAGTTTGTATCTTATCGTAGAGGTGAAACTTAAAAGTAAATGTTTCTGGGAGAGGTCATGTATTACCTTAAATTCGTGGTAAAGTATAAATGACCAATAATAGATTTTTCCTGAAATGAGACTTAAGTGGGATAGTTTGTGGTAAGAATAGGACATTGAGTACTGAGCTATGTTAATATGGGAATAAGTTTCAGGAAAAATAGGTACAGATATTGTATAATCTTAAAATTCCATCAATTGTTTCTCTTTCTTGAGAGCTTAATATACTTATTTACATTTAAATGAAATAGTTTTCAAATTATTTTGTTTTCTGTTTTGGAGATGTAAATAATATTTATGATATTTTCACAGGATTTATTGTTTGCGGATCTGTTTTAGCATGCAAGAATTCTTGCAGTCACTCCAACTTGCATGACTAGCACAACATCCAGCATAAGTAGCAGCTTTAGGAGTAATATTGTCAGTTGACTGATAGTATAAATTCAATAAGTAACAGGACATTATTGGACATTCTAAAATTTTAATTTTGGGAAGTTCTTTATCTAGTTTCTCATTGAGAGGAAAGAGTTAAGTGGATTTTCTGGGAAGCTCTTGGTTCCTAGAATAATTGATTAAATCTTTTCAGAGGACTGAGAGTTGACTCTTTACCCAACAGGGGGCCAAAGTTATCCAGCTTCTTGATGAATTTCTCTCTAAGGTCTAATGATTCTCTCTGTACGTTAGGCACACTTAGGTGCTTGACGAAACTCTCATCAGGAGTTTCCCCAGAGTACATTAAGTTGAAAAACTACATATTTGGAAATCTAAATGTGGTTTAAGCCTCTTACGGAGTTATCTTCATGAGAGCGTGCTGTGGTTTGGATGTGGTTTGTTTACACTAAAGCTGATGTTCACATTTGATCCTCAGTGTGGCAGTGCTGGGAGATGGGGCCTAGTGAGAGGTCTTTGGGTCATGGAAGTGGATCCCTCATTAATAGATTAATGCTCTCTCTGGGGATGGAGTGGGTGAGTGAGTTCTTGCTCTCTCGGGCATAGATTAATTCTCACGAGAGTGGGTTGTTAAAAATAATCTGACTTCCTCGCTTTTTATCCTCTTGCTTCTTCTCTTGAGAAAGCTCTTGAGAGTTTTTTTGCACACACCTGCTACCTTTCACGTGTCCACTTTCCCTTTGAACTTTAGCTATGTTATGACTCAGCAGAAAAGCCCTTACCAGAAGCCAGCACCACACTCTTGAACTTTGCAGCCTACAGAACTATGAGCCAAATAAACTCCTTTTCTTTGTAAGTTACCCAGTCTGTTACTCTTTTATTGCAACACAAAATGGACTAAGAGCATATAATAGTATAACCAGTATACTGACAATAAACTGTCTTGTGATATGGAAACTTTTGTCTGTTACCTAATTTATCCAAGATGTTAATTTGACTGAAAAGCATGAAAGAGAACTGATTTTTAGATGACAGCTTTCCAAAGCGTTGTTACTTCAAGGATTAACTCACAACTTTAGGTATGTAAATATGTGTGTGTGTTTTCCAAATTTGACAAAAATGTATGAACCCATATGATACTTTACCTTAAAGTTTCACTATAACTTGTTGGCCACACACAGTGGCTCACTCCTGTTTCCCAGCACTTTGGGAGGTCGAGTAGGGAAGCTCACTTGAGTCCAGGAGTTCGAGACCAGTCTGAGCAACATGACAAAATCCCATCTCTATAAAAAATACAAAAATTAGCTGGGTATGGTGGTGCACGCCTATAGTCCCAGCTACTTGAGGTGGGAGGATTGCTTGAGTCCAGGAGGGGTGGAAGTTGCAGTGAGCAATGATTGTGGCTTTACACTTCAGCCTGACCGTGAGAACCTGTCTCAAAAAAAAAAAAAAAAAAAAAAAAAGTTTGACTATAATTTTAAAAAGAAATTTCACTGAGGTATAATATGTGGTGAGAACATTTAAAGTCTACTGTTAGCGATTTTCAGGAATACAATACATTGTTATTAACTGTAGTTACCATATTCTACAACAGATCTCTTGAACTGAATAGATCTTCTGACTGAAATTTTTGTATCCTTTGACCAACATCTCCCCAATCCTCTCCCCAGCCTCTGGTAACTACCATTCTACTGTTTCTATGAATTCAGCTTTTTTAGAGTCTACATGTTAAGTGAAATATGTGGTATTTCACTTAATGTAATACCTTCCAGTGTATCCAGAATTTATTCCTTCTGGTGGGTTCTTGGTCTCGCTGACTTCAGGAATGAAACTGCAGACCCTTGTGGTGAGTGTTACAGTTCATAAAGGTAGTGCAGACCCACAGAGTGAGCAGCAGCAAAATTTATTGTGAAGAGCGAAAGAACCGAGCTTCCACAGCGTGCAAGTGTACCCAAGCGGGTTGCTGCTGCTGGCGGCGGTGGCCAGCTTTTATTCCCTTATTTGGCCCAGCCCACATTCTGCTGATTGGTCCATTTTACAGAGTGCTGATTGGTCCATTTTACAGAGTGCTGATTGGTGCATTTTTACGGAGTGCTGATTGGTGTGTTTACAGTCCTTTAGACACAGAGCGCTGATTGGTGTGTTTTTACAGAGTGCTGATTGGTGCATTTACAATCCTTTAGCTAGACACAGAGCGCTGATTGGTGCATTTTTATAGAGTGCCGATTGGTGCATTTACAATCCTTTAGCTAGACAGAAAAGTTCTCCAAGTCCCCACTCCACCGAGGAAGTCCAGCTGGCTTCACCTCTCACCAGGATTATCTGTATTGTTGTAAGTGACAGGATTTCCTTCTTTTTAAAAGCTGGGTAGTATTCTATTATTTAGGTATACTACATTTTCTTTGTCCATTCTTTGTTGACAGACACTTAGGTTGATTCCTTATCTTGGCTATGGTGAATACTGCTGCAGTGAACGTGGTAGGGCAGATGTCTCTTCAACATACTGACTTCACTTCCTTTGGGTATATACCCAGTAGTGGGATTGCTGGATCATATGGTAGTTCTATTTTTAATTTTTTGAGGCACCTGTATACCATTCTTCATAATGGCTATACTAACTTACATTTCCACCAACAGTGAACATGGGCTCCCTTTTCTCCACATCCTATCATTTTAAAAAATTGTCTGGTTTCTGAAATTTCTACTCCTTACATATTGGACTTTCCACAGTGAGCCTCTAATTTTGTTATTTTCCCCATTTCCTATTGTGTTAAATTAATTTTTTCCTCCTAGATTTTAAAATAAGTGAATGTTCATTATACCAAATTGGCAGAAACTTGTCTATAGTTTCTCCCTAACCAGTCTATCTTATCCACCAATCTAATCAAATCAATGAATGTGGTCCACTGGTATTTCAAGTCTAGAGTCTGAATTTCAGGATTCTCTGTGACCTTGTATCATAGGAATAAAACATGATCGGTACGTTTGAATAAATGTTCACTATACCCATGCAACCATATTTTTACTCCCACATGTAACTTTTACCATTGTTACTCTGGAAACAGGCTGTCACCATTCCCAAACTGGTCTTCATATTATACTCAATGTTTGAAATGTCTGTCTTCTCCTTGATTCTCAGTTAATTTCTACTAGTCTATCAGGGCAGGTCTGTCGGCTTGTTGAAATCTTCTCTGGCCAGCCTCGTCTTTTCATAGTGACAGAATTGGAGCTAGAACCCAGTTTCCTGCTTTATTCTATACTGTTACGCCCTATATTTAGCACTGCTGCTCAGATCAATTAAATGATGACTGTCAGGCCACATAAGCCAGTTCTTTCCTTTTTGTCAGTGATTGCCTTCTAATTCTGTGGTTAAGTTACTCAGAGAAGGCCTCTAGCATCAAATTGGTTGTACTAGGATAAAAGCACTGTAAAACAGCTAACAAAGTGCCTGGTGGAGTTAGTGCTTCATAAACTGTTTTTCATGGTTTTCAACTGCAAATCCAGTAATGATGCATATCACAGAACCAGAGAACCTAGAGTTCCCTTTTTCCGGGTCAAAGCTGTGTTCCCAGTGCTGATGCCTTGCATGTTCCTGTGAATCTCCATCTGTGGCTACCCAGTACTTGGCCTCAGTAGACAGCCTGTGGGTTTGGATGTATTAGAACTATGCTGTTAAAAGTTTTACAATAGGCTGGGCGTGGTGGCACAAGCCTGTAATCCCAGCACTTTGGGAGGCCGAGGCAGGTGAATCATGAGGTCAGGAGATTGAGACCATCCTAATTAACATGGTGAAACCCCATCTCTAGTAAAAATACAAAAAATTAGCTGTGTTTGGGAGGTGGCGGAGGTTGCAGTGAGCTGAGATCGGGCCACTGCACTCCAGCCTGGGCAACAGAGCGAGACTCCATCTTTAAAAAAAAAAAAAAAAAAAAAAAAAAAGTTTTACAATAAACTCACTTGAAACTATAGTAAATTCAAAACAAAATGGGTGGGAAACTTAATGGGTGTTTTAACTGTCTCTTTCTTCAACTTCTTGATTCAAGACCAGAAGTACATTTCTCAAACAACTTTTGATATGTGAATTGCTGAGGAAAACTAGTCCCAACCTGGCAGGTTAAGAGTTCATTGAAATTGTTAATGAAATGCTTCATACTGGGAACTTGGTAGAAGTACTTAGTTTCTGAAAAATCTTTTGATAATGCTTCCCCTAAGAGTTTAAGGAAAATGCCAGCAGAGTAAAAAGTACTACCTTTTTCATAGGTTTAAGCATATTAAAACAATAGCGAAAAAGATTATTATAAAACTGCTGTTCCTCCCAGAGAGGTCAGTCATTGGTTGACACCACTTTTTTTTTTTATAGCAGATATTTCCAAAGCTAACAAAACTCTTTGGAAGAGAGTTTGGAAAAACAGTTGATGGACATCAAATTAAGGTTTTGAAAAACTAAAAACATACTAGTTTTCCAAATAAATTGAGCTGAATTTAAAGACATGGACATCCATTGCTATGATATTTTTAAGTTTCACTATAATTTTTTGACTGAGTATGGTGACTCATGCCTGTAATCTCAGCACTTTGGGAGGCTGAGGTGGGTGGATCACTTGAGCCCAGGAGTTCAAGACTACCCTGGGCAACATGGCAAAACCCTGTCTCTACAAAAAATACAAAAATTAGCCAGGCATGGTAGCATGAACCTGTAGTCCCACCTACTTGGAAGGCTGAGCTGGGAGGATCACTGGAACTCGGGAGGCGGAAGTTGCAGTGAGCAATGATTGTGCCACTGCACTCCAGCCTGGGCAACAGAGTGAGACCCTGTCTCAAAAAAAAAAAAATTTCACTATAATTTTTAAGAAGAAATTTCATTGAGGTTTGTGTACAGTACTATGTACTAATTTTAAATATATAGATTAGTTTTCACATATCTGTACAAGAGTTTCAGTGTAATTTGATTCATGTATTTTTATTAGTGGGATTTTAAATATTTACATTTTAAAGTTGGGGAGGATAAAAATAAAATACTTCCTAGTCTGTCATTTTATTTTTATGAAGAAGGTTGCTACTAGAATCTTTTCATATTGGTTTCTATATGTTGTTTGTTGTTGTGTAATATATTACTCCAAAATTTAGGGGCCTGAAACAGTAAGTATTTATTATCTCATAACATTTCTGTGGGTCAAAAATTTGAGAATGGCTTAGCCGGGTGGTTCTGGCTTGGGGGTCTCTCATGAGTTTGCAGTGAAGTTATTGGCCCAGACAGCCATCACCTGAAGGTTTGGCTGGAGCTGGAGGATCTGATTCCAGAGTGGCTCACCCATACGGTTGGCAGCTTAGTGCTGGCACCTAGTGAGAGGCCTCAGCCCCTTTACCATGTGAACACCCTCCTAGGGTGTCACAGTAGCCAAATTTGAAATAATTCCTGGTTAACATCTAATACTGAGACCATATTTAAATTTGTTTTGAGGAAGCTCTAGTATCTTGTTGGCAACATCCAAGTAGATAATTGAACTATCACAACATAACCACTGGATTATGTACCAGGGCCTGATAGACAATAAAACACCTAAATATTTATTGACTGACTTGGGTAAGAGTTGTAATATCAATCTGTTAAGGTTCAGTGGAGCCCAGAGGAAGACTTCGTGGTTAAAGAACTGGGGAAAGTTGCTCAGAAATGACATTGACTTGGATATTTGGTAGGGTGACTTAGCATGCAAACTAGACACTTTTGGCAATAAAAAGGGAGCACTAAAAATACTTAAAATTATATAATTAAAAACACTGAATGATACATTGCCTTTATTTTATTGGTAGGTCTTCTGTTCAAGAGAAAATAGTTCCGTTCAAACACTAAAAAATTCATTCTAACACTAAAATATACTCATGTACATCAGAGCCAAAAAATGTATTCATATTATCTCAGCATTATAAAACAACATAAGTTGAATTATTACTCTGCTTTAATTAGCTTCTTAGCTGTATCCATCTGTGTGTCAAAGTTGCATTTTGTGTTTATTAAGTTTAAAATTCTTGATAGTTTTCAATTGATTCTTATCCATGAAACATGTTTTTAAAATTGAGAAAATATTTTCTCTACAAGTGTTGAGGTACTTGGTAAGTTTAGCACATTCTATAAATGGAGGATATTTTCAATTCACATTTTTTTAATTGAAATGTGTAAATATTTTACCAGAAATGTTTTCACAGCTAATATATTTATGCCTCCATTCTGAGACAAAATAGTAAATATTTTTATAAGACAAAACTTGTCAAATAAGATGTCTCTGTTTATGATCCTTTCGGATATTTTGCTAATTCAAATACTGTAAAATTATAAGTCTTCTCAATTTCATTTCTTTCCAGTACAGAATATAAGTTTATCTAATTTAAAATAGGAGCTTGGGGTAGCTAGTCTCCAGAGATGGACCACGTCTCTGGTACTGATGCCTTTGTGTAGTCCTGTGTTGCATTAATTCTGGGCTGGCCCTGTAACTCACTTTAACCAATGGAATATGGTAGAAGTGATGCTCTACAGCTGCTTTAACAATTTTGGGTGCTCTGAGCTGCCTATTAAGAAATTCAGCTGCCTTGTTGGAAAAGGCATTTGGAAAGGGAGAGGTCTGAGGACTACATGGAGAGAAAGAAGGAGACTTAATGTCCCAGCAGAGCCCAGTCTTCCAGCTGCACCCTCCAAGATATCAGAAATGTGAGTGAAATCTTGTTATGTCCTAATCCCAGCCACCATTTGACTTGAGCCACACAAGAGATCTCAAGTGAAAGCAGCAGCACAACCACTCAGCTAAGCCCCAGTCAACCTATCGGGAGAAATAAAACGATTGCTGTTTTTAGCCACAATGTTTTGTGGTGGTTGTTATGTAACAAAAGATAGTCAAAACAGGCAAGTTGAAGTATTCCAAAGTGCAACTTTAGAATTTTAAAATTAACCCCATGTACACTAGTTGAAATCTCATTATTTTATTTGTTCAAATCCATTCTTTTGTAGGAGTAAATTTTATGTCTCCCTCTTTGCAAAATGTCATTAATAATTGTAGTTCACTAACAGTTTCAAAAACAAGAGGCTTTGGTGTTTTATTTATTTAACTTTTTTTTTAATAAAAGATTTTCAACTAATTTTGAAAAAAAAAGCCAACATTTAAAGGTCTTATTTAGAAGATAGTTCAAGACCGGTGTACATCAGCTTAGTTTGTTTGACAGAATGGCTCTTAACGCTTCGAAGAGTCAGATGTTTCTAGTATTCAACTGATGAGAATCAGCAAAGAGAGAGTGCATATTGCGGTGAAGAAAGCTTTATGTTTAATTTAATGTCACCTTTTTCACAAAGATCAGATCGTTCCTTTATTCTGTGTATAAATAAAATGTTTAAAATTTGACAATGACAATTTTTATTTTAGTTGTTAGACTATGGAAGCATATTTGGATGAAATTATGAATTATGTGTCTGTCACAAAGAGATCCAGGTATATTTCTGTTTCATAGGTTTCCTAATTTAATAAGAACATGTTTTTATCATGCTACTACAACAAAATTTGCATCCATGTTTTCACTGCAAAATCACATAATTATGTGTTTTATTCTAACTTCTTTAACTGAATTTATAGTGGTAGTCACAACAATGTCAGTTATTTTACCTTCAGCAAAATAGACTTCCGGTTTTTTTATTTGATAGATTAGATTTTTAAAATGAGTCAATATTCAAATTAATTTAACTGATTTTCTGTTTGAAGCACCTATGACTCTGCTATGAAACTGATATTTTCTAGTATTTTGTGAATCTTCTGCTAATGGAGCCAACAACTTAATAACTACTGCTTTCCTTTTTTTATTTTATTTTTTAAATTTGAGATGGAGTTTTACTCTGTCACCCAGGCTGGAGTACAGTGGCATGATGTTGGCTCACTGCAACCTCACCTCCCGGGTTCAAACGATTCTCCTGCCTCAGCCTCCCGAGTAGCTGGGACTACAGGCGTATGCCACCACACCCAGCTAATTTTTTTGTATTTTTAGTAGAGATGGGGTTTCACCATGTTAGTCAGGATGGTCTCGATCTCCTGACTTTGTGATCCGCCCGCATCGGCCTCTCAAAGTGCTGGGATTACAGGTGTGAGCCACCGCATCCAGCCTGCTTTAGTTCTTACACATTCACTAGAAAATTTAGATCTAAAAGTGAGCAATATTTAGAATATAGTCATTTATCTAAATTAAAGTCGTGCTCAGAGTTTTCTGTAACTGTGTCTTCTCAAGATGTGTTAAATTGCTATCTTTGGACACAGGCATCTTAACTACTAATTTTTTGGGGTAGTGATGCTTTTTAGCAGATTTAGGTCATCCTGGAGTCTGATATATATGTATAGATAGATAGATAGATAGATAGATAGATAGATAGATAGATAGATAGATAGATACCTTTGGTTTCTATGGCTCGTCGCAAATGTTGAGAAACATTTTGTGCAGATTACAAATAATCAACTTTCCTGAGAAATGGGAATTCGGAGTAAAATTTTTTATTAAACATACTTTTTTTGAGGTCATTGTTACTGATAGCTTTTGTTGTTGTTGCAGAATTAAAGAGCCTGACCCAAAGAAAATAGTTTTAGATTTACAGAATTTGATAAATCATATAGTTTTCTGTAGTGGTTGTACTAATTTACATTCCTATTACTGGTGTAAAAGTGTTCCCTTTTCACCACATTCACGTCAACATCTATTATTTTTTGACTTTTTAATTATGGTCCTTCTTGCAGGAGTAAGGTGGTGTCTTATTGTGGTTTTAATTTGCATTTCCCTGATAATTAGTGATTGAGCTTTTTTTATATGTTGGTCATTTGTATATCTTTTTTTGAGAAATATCTATTTCATGTCCTTTGTCCACTTTTAATGGGATTATTTGATTTTTTTCTTGCTGATTTGTTTGAGTTCCTTGTAGATTCTGGATGCTATTCTTTTCTCAAATGCATAGTTTGCGAATATTTACTCCCACTTTGTGGGTTGTCTATTAACTTTGCTGATTTTTTTTTTTTTTTTGCTGTGCAGAAGCTTCTTAGTTTAAGTATGTCCCATTTATTTATTTATTTTTGTTGCATTTGCTTTTGGGGTCTTAGTCATGAATTGTTTACCTAAGCTAATGTCTAGAAGAGTTTTTCTCATGTTATCTTCTCGCTCTTCTAGCATTTTTATGGTTTCAGGTCTTAGATTTAAGTCTTTCATCCGTCTTGAGTTGATTTTTGTATAAGGTGAGAGATGGGGATCCAGTTTCATTCTTATACATGTCGCTTGCCAGTTTTCCTAGCACCATTTATTGAATAGAGTAGCCACGAATATTCTGAGTACCCTCAGTAATCAGTGAATGCCTGGCATGCTGGGAGTGTTTGGTTATGTCCAGGAGAGTGAGGAAGAGAGTCAAGCTTTGGTTTCCTTTTAGAGTGAACCACTTGGTAAAGTAACACTGTTCACTGCACCAGGCTCTCACATGCTGTGTGACATTGCTGGAGACTGAGAGAGAAGAGAAGCTGGAGTCTCCCAAATACATCTTGGTGTATTTTCAACTTTGTTAAGAAATGAAATGTAGAAGATGAATGCTAACACAGAGGGGACAGGAGGCATAAACCGGGCTTGTCCTGGGCAACCCAGGATGAGGTGGTCACCCTAGTGAGGACCAAAAGCTCAGCAGTAGTTGGACCTTATTGGGAAGAGTTATCAAATTTGGCTTCAGTAGTTACTTGGGGCATAGAGTGGTGGGGGAGAGGGACAGCGAGGTCAGCCCTGACAGTGTGTTCTAATCTGTAAACTCTTCCACAGAGAGACTTACCTGAGGCTGTTTATGGGTAGTGAGCAGAGGAAGCTCTTTTTTGAATTTTGTGCTTTGTGAATCTGACAGATGCTTCTGGATCTTTGACTTTTCACTCTCCAGGTGGGAATAATAGCACCAGAGATTGAGTAGCTCTTATTTGTTTGAAGACAAATTTTAAATGCAGAATAGAAAAGCTATAGTCAGTTGATTGATGAGATTTTGACCCCTCTCCACTGTGCTTCTTCTAGTGATTTGCTACAGGCCACCACCTGCTCTTGCTGGAGCTTCCTCCTTGGCTTTCCCACCACAGCCAGAGGGATTATTTTAAAATGTAAATCAGATCATTTCAGCCCTTGCTGAAAATTCTCTGAAAGACTTACCGTCTTACACGGGAAAACCTGCTGAAAAAGTCTCCTTAAGGACCTTTTGAGCCCTGTTGGCCGTGGCTCACCATATGCAGTATATTTTATATTGCCACATGGTACACACCACACGGTACACATGGGATTGAAACAGAACTTCCACGAATGATCCTACCTGTATAACATGCGTCGTATCTTGACATTTTCTATTTTTCTGTTTCTTTCTTTTTTAAAAATGCTCATTGCCACCGACAAAATTGATTTCATGACATATCCATGGGTTATTACCCTCCTTTTGGAAAACGTTTTACTACGTGATCTGGCCGTTGCCGCCCTCTCTTCCATTTCCCGTGCCTGGCCTTGCCTACTTTCCTCTGATCACACTGTGTCCCTGCTTTGCCTTAGATATGACTGTTCCCTCTTGCCTTCTCCTCTTTCTGTTACTGGAAAGAGGTCCTGATGCAGACCCCAGGAGAGCGTTCTTGGATCTTGTGCAAGAAAGAATTTAGGGCGAGTTCAGAGTAAAGTTAAAGCAAGTTTATTAAGAAAGTAAAGGAATAAAAGAATGGCTACTCCATTCTTTTATTTAACCTCTGAGGGCTGCTGGTTGCCTATTTTTAATAGTTATTTCCTGATGATATGCTAAACAAGGGGTGGATTATTCATGCCTCCCCTTTTTAGACCATATAGGTCTAAAAATATTCCTGATGTTGCCATGGAATTTGTGAACTGTCATGGCACTGGCGGGAGTGTAGCAGTGAGGAGGACCAGAGGTCAGTCTTGTAGCCATTTTGGTTTTGGTGGGTTTTAGCTGGCTTCTTTACTGCAACCTGTTTTATCAGCAAGGTCTTTAGGACCTGTATCTTGTGCCGACCTCTGGTCTCATCCTGTGACTTAGAATGCCTTAACCATCTAGGAATGCAGCCCAGTAAACTTCAGCCTCATTTTACCCAGTCCCTATTCCAGATGGAGTTGCCCTGGTTCAAATGCCTCTGACATTTCTGCCTAGAACACTGTTTCCCTAGATGATGGCCTCATTGCTCATTTCACCTGGTGCCCTGTTCAAATGTTTTATTATCAGATTTTCCTGGCCCATCCTACATTCTCCATTTTCTTATCCTATGTAACTTTTCATTGTAGCTCAGATGTATAATATAGTTAATAGATATTTATGTGTTTATCTCTTATTAGGAAAGGCCTGTGAGAGTAAGGATTTTGATTTTTTCAGCACTGCTCAATCTGCAGAGCTTCCAGTGGTGTCTGGCACCACTGTGGATAGCCCTTTGATATTACTTGAATGAATGAATGGTATTCATAGACATACTTGCATTTATCAAACTCTCCAGGAGGTTTTCTGTCCCTTGTCTGTCTTGTATCTTGTTTAAGTCTTGACTTTGGGTAGAGATCCCTGCAGACTCTCTAAACAAGGCTGGAGCCATTTGATCTAGAACGTTTGGGTCCTATGCACCTTGAGCATGGACTAGAGGGGAATGTTGGCCCAGGGACAGTCTGTGTCCTTGGCCCCACAGACCCCTGCCCATGGAGAGGAGCACAGCTACGGGTGGGCTAGAGCAGGCTCTTAAATAGAGCGTGGGCCCATCTCATCCCCTTGTAATGTTAGTATCATGTAGGAGCAATATAATGATCAGTTTCTACCTGGGGGCCTGTGGTGAACATTTTGGTGATCTTTTCTGTGGGAACAGAAACGGCATTCTGACATCATCATTTCTGCCTGACATTGTGTAGCTGTGTCAGGCTGGCTTTCTGGAAGAGCTCAGTGGCCAAAGATTGATCACGAAGGGTTTAGAGCTGTGAAAATGCCCCAGGTAGGTGTTGTATGATGCTGGTGCCCGGATCACAGACAGCTGCCTTACTGGTTTACCTCCTGTAGTCTGCCTTTCATTCTACCTGTCTTTCATACTGCTGCCTGGCAGTTCCTCTTAATTCAACAGTTAAGTATTATGTGTTATATTTTCTGCTCAATAAGATAATGCATGCTCTTTGTAAGAATGTTTAAGTATTAGGGGAATATATAACATGGGAAAGTAGGAATATAATCTAATCTCTGAAGAGAAACACTTCTATGAATTTGGCATATAGTTTTTTTTTTTTTTTTTTTTGCAAATACACCAACAGATACATGTTTTGCATTTTTTGTTTTTATTAACAGTTTTATTTTAAAAAGCACACTACAGTGCATATTTCTTATTTTTACTGAGTAATGGTATCATAATCAGTTTCTACAGCAGTACTTACTGATGTGCCTCGTTCTTTTTTTTTTTTTTTTTTTTTTGAGGCGGAGTCTTGCTCTGTCACCCAGGCGGGAGTGCAGTGGCACAATCTTGGCTCACTGCAAGCTCTGTCTCCCGGGTTCAAGCGATTCTTCTGCCTCAGTCCCCAACTAGCTGAGACTACAGGCTTGCGCCACCATGCCCAGCTAATTTTTGTATTTTTAGTGGAGACGGGTCTTCACCATATTGGCCAGACTGGTCTTGAACTCCTGACCTTGTGATCTGCCTGCCTCGGCCTCCCAAAGTGCTGGCATTACAGGCGTGAACCACTGCACGCAGCCTGTACTTCGTTCTTTTTAATGGCTGAAGTGTATTCCGTATTATGGATTTGCTATATATTATTGAACTGGACATGGATCTTGGTGTCATTTACAACAGTGCTACCATAAATGCCTTTTCATATTTGCATTTGCAAACTTACGAAAGTATTTCCATGGGACATATTCTGTGCCAATTGCTTTTTAAAAATACTCCTTTAATTCTGTTGCAGCCCTGTTTGGAAATCTTCTGTGACTTCTGGTCACCTGTATCATAAAGCCTAGACTAGAGCCTAGAGCCAATAGAAACATAATGTGAGACATGGAGTCGTTTTAAATTTTCAAGTGTGCACATTATAAAAAAATAAGAAGGAACAGGTGAAATATTTTAATAGCATTTTACTTAGCCAAATGCACCCCAAATATTATAATTTCAGTGTGCAATCAGTGTTAAAACGTAAGTAGATATTTCACATCCTTCTTTTTGTACTGAATCTTTGATATCTGTGTATTTTACACTTAAAGCACATCTCAATTTGGACTATCCACATTTCAAGGGCTCAGGTAGGCACACGTGTGTGGTTACTGATTGGACAGCCCGTGCCTGCACTCAGCCTGGTGCTTACGGCACTTTACAAATAAGCCACAGTCGGTCACACAAGCCACATTCAGTCACATTTAGCCAACCTGCTTTTGCTTTTGACAGCCCCACAAACTTGCAGTGCTTCCTGTTTATTTTTCCTGCATCCTGCACAGTTTTTTGGGCAGGGTTTCTCAGCTTTGGCACTGTTGACGTTTGGGACCACATAATTCTAAGTTGTGGGTGCCTTGTAGGATATTGAACAGTATCCTTGGCCTCTACCCACTAGATACAAGTGGCACCTTCTCTGGAATCTCACTACCCCATCTGTGGCAACCAGAAATGTCTCTAGACTGAGAAACAATGCTTTAGGGGGAATCAGAAATCTCTACTTATCCATTAGGGTTGTTTTAGCCAACTGGATAAGCCTACTGTGACCTACCCTTCCTCTGAACTGGACTCCTTATCCAGCCAGTGTGGTAAATTTTTATTTTTGTGTATTAGGAACAAAGTTAAAATCAAAACAGAATATGCACCTCCTTTCGTAGGGTTATCATTTGGTGTTACATGTTTTAGGAATACTGTGAAAAATACAGGAACTTCTGTAGAAACACAGATGAAAATGATGGAAAGGCTAGAAAGTAAAGTTGCAGGGAAAATGACCTCCGTCTCCACTAAGACTTGAACCGGAAAATAATAATAGTAAATTGTGAGAAGAGTATTTGAGGACAAATTTATAACCAACACAAGGGCCTAAAAACCACCAAAATGACATACTAAGATAAATAGTGGGACTTTCTTCATTGGAGAATTTTAAGAGAAGAGTGTCATTGCCTTCCAATTATGGTTTCATGTCTGTTCTCCCCAAAGGCATGTGTACTTAAAACCCCTTTTGGCCCCATAAGAAGATTCTTTGGTCCTGATGAGATTATGTGCATTAGAATCACTTCTCCTGGAAAGGAGACGCTAAAGGGTACTTGAATAAAATATTAAAAATTATGAAGGACATAACAAAGGCCAATCAGTCCTTTCTTTTCCCCAGACCCCATAATATGAGAACATGGGTTATTTAATGAAATTAAAGAGTAGCAAATTAAGTGCTAATAAAACGAGATAGTCACTTACATAATTCATTGCCATGGGAGGTCACAGAGGCAAATTTTGTGGCTATATTAAATATGGGGCTGGATAATTTTATGACCGCTAATGATATTTTCAGCAGTCAAGGCTGATACTGTGAGAGAAGAAATCCTATTACATTCTCCAGTAGATGGTTTGCAGGGACCTCTGGCAAGAGGTTTCTGAGAAGTGTAAGAGCAGACCTTGTGAGTTCTAACCTTTGGTGTACTCAAAATGGTTTTTAAGGTGAAAGTTCCCAGGCATCCCATTCATACTTCAGTGGCACCTTGTCTTGTAGAGATCCAAAAGCCCTTTGTAGTCAGAAGCAGTGGAGAAAGACATTGCCCAGAATTAAATCCTTTCTGGTCTTTGGGAACCCTCGACTTATTTATCATATGCCACCCGTGTGTCAAGTCCTTCGCTCGGAGTTTTAACAAATCTTTTGGGGACATCAACATTGGGACACATCAATGGCATTCTGAGTGAAGGGGGTGTACTAAAGGTAGAATGCAGAGTTGCATGGGAGCACAAAGAAGCAAAGGGATGTCTCAGCCTGTGAGGTTCAGGGAAGGCTCCCAGAGAAGGTGACATTTGAACCGAGTCTTTTTTTTTTTTTTTTTTTTTTTTTGAGGCGGAGTCTCGTTCTGTCGCCCATGCTGGTGTGCAGTGGCCGGATCTCAGCTCACTGCAAGCTCCGCCTCCCGGGTTCCGGCCATTCTCCTGCCTCAGCCTCCCGAGTAGCTGGGACTACAGGCGCCCACCACCTCGCCCGGCTAGATTTTTGTATTTTTTAGTAGAGACGGGGTTTCACCGTGTTAGCCAGGATGGTCTTGATCTCCTGACCTCGTGATCCGCCCGTCTCGGCCTCCCAAAGTGCTGGGATTACAGGCTTGAGCCACCGCGCCCGGCCATGAACCGAGTCTTAAAGGATGAGCAGCAGTTCACTGTTCGGCAAGGCAGGGAAGGGTATTCTTGGTAGAAGGAGCATTCAGCATGCACAGATCCGGAGACAGCCTGGCATAATGTGTCAGGGAACTGCCAGTAGATTAGGAAGGTTGCATCACAGAGGCAGAGGACCGGTGAGGAAGGAGCTGGGGCTTGAGAAGGAGGAAGGAGCCGGATGGTGAAGGAAGAGGCTTGTGTTTGCCTGAGACCCCTCTCCAACAGTGGTGCCACTGTTTCCAGTGGCGACAGTAGTGGTGAGTTGGGAGTAGAGAAGGGGAAGGACTTCAGGGATGTCCTGTGATCGATGAAGGACAGCCTCTCAAAGCCTTGCCCCACTGAGTAATAGGCCTACCTCTTTTTGATCGTGGTCAAGAATTAGTTGGCAGTGAGCCTTGGAGTTCACATACTCTTTGCTTCACTCATTTTCCTATATCTGCCTGAAACAGTCTTTACCATGAACCCAATCACCATTATCGATCATCTGAGAAAAAAAAAAAAAAGAGCCTCCTAGGGCTGGGCGCGGTGACTCATGCATAATCCTAGCATTTTGGGAGGGCGGGGCAGGTAGATCACTTGAGGTCAGGAGTTTGAGACCAGCCTGGCCAACAGGGTGAAACCCCGTCTCTACTAAAAATACAAAAATTAGCCTGGCATGGTGGCGCACGTCTGTAGCCCTGGCTCCTTGGGAGACTGAGGCATGAGATCGTTTGAACCCAGGAGGTGGAGGTTGCAGTGAGTCAAGATCGCACCACTGCACTCCAGCCTGGACGACAGAGAGAAACTGTGTCCCCCACAAAAAAAAAGCCTCTCCTGTGTTTGAGTAGGGGGTGTTTCTCACAGGTCTTAGATAAATTGGGACGAAGTCTAGTGTGTCTGGTCTGATCTTCTCGGGCGCTGCTAGAACAAAAACAGCCCTTGTGTGGGAAAGCAGAGGCAGATTTCATCGGCCTGACCCCAGACTCCCATTTTCTCTGTGAAGTTGGCTCAGCAAACAAGCAAAAAAAACATACAATATCTTTGAGGAGCAGGAGCAGATGGATTGAAATGTTAAAAATCTGGTTTGTTAAATGATTTCAGCTAACAAAATAATTAGAGAGAAAAAGAAGCACCCAAACTCTTTTCCTTCTTCAGCGAAATTTAAATAAGAATATCATTATTAATCACTTAGAGTCCAACTTGCAATTTCTATACCTTTAATACTGATACTTTTAAGAAGAATGAAATGAAAACGAGAGAAAGAACGTCATCTGTAAACATGAGTTTAGATGCAAATACTTAAATTTGTATCGTTACGTGATACAGCGTGTGATCAGCAGTTTTCTTCATTGCATTATAAAGAGTTCTGTAATTAGTGCATTTTTTCTAATGGATAACTTTTTCTAAAGTGCTCTTTTAAGGCTCTTTTAAAAACATGGAATTGCTGGAGAGATATAGAAGTGAGGTTAGTTATAGAAGGTAAATAATGTTCATGTCCAATTTATTGTGAGGCCACCTGTGTTATAGGATATTGGTGGATGACGTTGAAATACGTGTACCAAACACTGTTTGATGTTAGACACCCAAAGATGGGTAAGATCATGGCTGGCAATGACTAAGTACAACAAATGGTTTCACCAGGAATCCTTGATGAACTGATTACAAGTTCTGTAGTAGAGATCTGTCTAATGTTAGCTCTGTCTGGGGAGCTGACAGTGTTTTCACAACAGCTAATATTTAGACTAGGTCTGAAAGTAGAAATTACAGTTAACTGGAAGAGAAGAGAGAGTAGATCAAGGTAGGAGAGAGCATTTCAGGACAAAAGCAACAGAGATCTCTCCTGAAACTTTAAATAATTTGTTTTTTCTTTTTTTCTAATTTCTGTTATATCAGTCAATGTTGTTATTTCTAATACATTTTGAAAATTTTTTCTTTGAAGAAAGAATGGGCTGTGTCCTGTCAGCATGCAGTAGGTATTAATCTTGCCAGTAGTGAGCACAGTTTCTGTAATTCCCACCATTAGTTCACTTAAGTATTTATTAATCATTTGCTCTCCTGGACTGGACACTTACAAATACGTCTTTGCTGTCAGAGGTGAGGTGCGTGGCATGGGTAACACACATTTCCCCGATTGTTAGGCATGTCTGTGTGATGAATCAATACAGGTTCTTCCAGTTCCAAATGTATAGTTTGGTACAGAAGCAATTGTGGTTTTTGCCTTCGAAAGTAATGGCGGTGATTTTGCATGAAGTATGCCTTTTGTTGACTGGGCTTCCATTAACAAGGCTGTTTATTTATAGTTGTACAAAAAAGAAACATAAGCTTTAAAAAAAGGTTGATGTCAAGTGATAAATGTATCCTTTCAAGGACCATGTAAAAATAGGTGACTATATTTAATGAAACTTTAGGCTTCAAAAAGTGTTTTTTCTGTCTGTTTTAGACCTTAGCTGGATCTCCAAAATACAAGTGAATCACCCGGCAGTCCTGAGGCGTGCGGAACAAATCCAGGCTCGCAGAACGGTGAAAAAGGAGTGGCAGGTAAGGGTTCTTCTTGAGCATTCTATGCCTGTATTTTACAATGCATGGTCTCTTCCCTCAAGGCCACAATATTGAATTTCGCTCAAGATGCATCTAAACTTAAAAGATTGCAGCTGTCCATGACTTATTTTAATAATTCATATATGATGATGATGGGTTGGAGAAAGATAACACATTTATCCAAACAAGTTAAAAATCTTATCACTCTTGAGTGGCAAAACCGCAAATGAATTTGAGGCATCTTTATTCATGAGTGAATTAAATGGCATATTTTCTCAACACATTTATTCAGTTTTTTCGACATGCCTTCTTTGGTTGTGTTCTATTTTAATTTTAAAGCCCTAACATCTAAACTTGATGCGTCCACTCTTGAGGCCCTTAGGTTTAAGAGTTGACCTTTCTTGACCATCGTGTTTACCTTACTATTACTTTCCATAAATCATTTTTCCAAATCCAAAAATGATGTTTCGTAGAGTACTTGTGGTCAGCATTTTCTTCAGTGTATCCCAACGAAAGACGTGCTGTGTAAGATGAAAAGGAATTCAGAGTTCGTTTCACACGTGAGGCAGAATACTGTGATTGAATCCTTGAGAGTGATAGTTCACATTTTGCTCATCCTTAGAAATATTCTGGTTGAAAAGATAAAATTCATCAGACTGAGTGGTGAAATATGAATATTGTTTTAAAAATGGAATTGGATCAAATTGGAAAAAAAAAAAAACACCAAAAAACTTGGAAACTTTTAAAAATAATAATCTCATCCCACATCCCAGAGCAGGAGGTAAAATGTAAGATAGAAACCTTCTTTCGGAGTTCTTCTATGTCAGGGTGGCTCTGATGGGCTCTCCCTTTGGCTGAGATGGAGTAGTCGGAAGTGGGGAGACATGGGCTAATAGGGGTTTCAATTTGGGATATCTGTGGGAGAAAAAAATGTTTAAGGCCACTCTTCCTCCGTTTTATTTTGGGCAGTATTCATCTTGTTAGTGGCTCTTGAGCTGTGTTTTTATCATATATCAGAATATTCCATAGAACAGTGTGGGCATAAGATATTAACACCCATACTTGTCTAATGCTTCTCTACTAACCAGCTGGGTTGGAGGTTGGTTTGTTTGTTTATTTATTTATTAAATTTACTTTGTTTTCACTTTTCTTTAAACCAGGCTGCTTGGCTCCTGAAAGCTGTTACCTTTATAGATCTCACTACACTTTCAGGAGATGATACATCTTCCAACATTCAAAGGCTCTGTTATAAAGCCAAATACCCAATCCGGGAAGATCTCTTAAAAGCTTTAAATATGTATGATAAAGGTAATGTTGTTGGGTGTGATCTGTGTGGTGTTTACTGCTTACAATACTGATTACTAGATCTAAGAGGACTTAAGATACAACTGCTAATGATAGCGGTGATACAATCCATGATAGAAACTCTTGCTGTGTATACATGGACAGATTCTTCTCTGAAAAACAGCAGGAAGAGAATCTGAGTCTTTTATTTTTTTTTCCAGGTCAGTTCTTGGATTAAAGTGCTTGGTAAAGAGTGACTTTATTTCTTTTCAGTTCTTCAGTTTTGGAAAATTTCTGTTTATTGACACTAAAATACTAATTCTGATTCCCTAGCCACACGTGAAAAAGCCAGTCTCATTACTTAATAATCACATCTCATACATAAAGTATTTTCTGTGAGTATATGAAATACTTTTGAAAATAAAGCGCAAATGAGAAATATAGCCTGCTTGTATATTAGGTTAGATATTTCAAAAAAAGTCATGTTCACTGCCTTAGTATACATGAAAAGAAGGACTTTCCTAAAGTTGCCGTAAGTTTAGGACCTTAGCATTTTGGAGATGTTGGACACCTGTAAGAATTGATTCCCTTGTTTTCTAAGTAAGAAACCCCACACCTGGAAGGCTAAGCGGCATTCCCAAGACTACATGTCTTGTTACTTACTGGGCTGGTTTTGGGAGCCAGGTCTCCTTCCCGTGGAGTATGCTTCATGGCCCCCGAGTGCCGATCTGCTGTGAGTGCAACTAGAGACGCTGAATTGGCCCAATGCAGGTCTTTTATCCCAAACAAACATGTTTAGGTTTGTAGGTAACATACAAACCTAAACAGCTCTATGGCTTTTGAAAAGTATTTATTACGTTTATTTCGAGTTGGCCATAAAAATACCACCTTATTTATTACACTCAAAGATAACAACTTGGTTTAAGGTCTTATGGTATTTCTTTGTTTTATAGTGACTATTTGATTTCTAAGTTTTTTTAAATTTATGAACTTATTTCTTAAAATCAGGGCTTCCGTTTCAGATTTTATTATTTCTTCCAAAATTGGGAATAGGATGAGTTAAATGTCATTTTTGTGGTACCGCCCTCTAAATTTTACTTAATATTTTTCTTCATCTGTCCTTCTTCAAACTGTCCTTTCTTCAGGTTGTCCTGTGAGAATGCTCTGTAAATATGGATTTGGTTATCTACCTGAAGTATTTTCATTTAGTAATGATCACCAAGTTTACTATTTAGACGTTTCTAAAAAACAGTACTATGTTAATCTCAAAGAAGAGTATATCAAACTTGTTTTTATGACTTTAACGATAAGAAAATAATCCATGTTGTCAAGAACTAGAAGGGAATGTGGAAAATAAAAATCTTTTAATTTATTGCAGCATTGCAGGGGAATTATTTTTTCTTTCGTTTGATTTTTGCTGGTGTGGTGATATAAATGATAATTAAAAGCATGTTGTGTGAATTGAACTTCATTTAAAGTTGGCTATTCCTATTTTTTCTTGATAGGCATTACCACAGCTGCCGTCTGTGTTTATCCCGCCCGGGTGTGTGATGCTGTAAAAGCACTCAAGGCTGCAGGCTGTAATATCCCTGTGGCATCAGGTAAAATGTGTTGTGGCTTTTGTTGTTATTTTTTAAACATGTTTCCAGTTCTTCATACAGTGGGGTATTATATATAGTTTTGTACTATGATTTAAATTAGTTTATGTATTTAATTAGTTGTATTTATTCATGATTTTAGTATGTATTAATTGCTTAGTAAGTGGAAGACATATTTATTCCCAACAATATAGAACTGTATTCCTATCCTTAAGGAAACTCGGTTTAGGAGGAATAGTCAGGTAAAGAAAAAAATCATAAGGCACGATATATAGTATTTTTTTATATATATACACACACACACACTAACACACACGTATGTGTGTTCTATATATATACATACACACACACACGTATGTAAAATATAATAAGGATGTGCGGACTGGGGATAGTGGCTCACAACTATAATCCCAGCACTTTGGGAGGCCGAAGCAGGTGGAGCACTTGAGGTCAGGAGTCCAAGACCAGCCTGGCTAACATGGCAAAACACCGTCTCTACTAAAAATACAAAAATTAGCCAGGCTTGGTGGCAGTGCCTGTAATCCCAGCTCCTGGGAGGCTGAGGCTGGAGAAAGAATCGCTTGAACCTGGGAGGCAGAGGTTGCAGTGAGCCGAGATCATGCCGCTGCACTGCAGCTTGGGTGATAGACCAAGACTCCATCTCAGGAAAAAAAAAAAAACCAAACAAGGATATGCGCAAAATGCAGTTGCAATTCTGAGCAGGGAATGATTATTCTGCAGAGGTTGGTGACACCAAAGTAAGAGAAAGCATCGTCCTGGAGATAATTGCATTGGGTTTTAAGGATGAGGAGGAGTTCACAGTGTTAATAAAGTAGGGAACCGCATTTTAGACAGAGGCACTAGCACGTGTGAAGGCACAAAGCATGTTCAGGGGACTGGAGAAGGTTTGCAATTATTGGCTTCAAAGGCAGGGTTCCGAAGACAGGGCAAAGGGGGAGATACAGGAGTTGAAGCTGGAGAGGGAGATCAGGACAGAATTTCAGAGGGGATCCATGCCATGTGGTGGCATTTGGCCTGAATTCTGATGATAGGGAAGACATTGAAAGGTTAGAGGAGTGACATGATCAGCTTCATGACATAGTAAGTTACCTGATCGTACTGGATAAATTAGAAAAGAGTGAAATGGAGTTAGGGGAGACTTGTCACAGTCCACGTGGGAGCTGATAAGAGCCACACAAAACCTAGAAGATAAAGGAGAGAGTGCATTCAGGAGTCACTGACTTCAGATAGACACAGTAGGACTTGGTATGACAGAAAAGTCTTTAAAGCATTAGTTTGGTAAATATATATCTGTGTGTATATGGATGGATGAATAGACAGATATAAAATTAGATTCTAGTTTTAAGAGATGTTTGAGGAATATCCTGATGCTTTAAAAAGGGAGTCTAGGCCAGGCGTGGTGGCTCACATCTGTAATCCCAGCACTTTGGAAGGCCCAGGCAAGAGGATTGATTAAAGCCGGAAGTTTGAGACCAGCGTGGGCAACAAAGGTCTCTAGAAAAAAATAAAATAAGTAAACATTTAAAAGGAGTTTATAGCTTATTAGGAATATATTAAAACAAACATGGTGCACAGTATTTATATAGAATTGGTTTATGAGGATTCCCGATTTGGCAGCTACACCTGTGTAGACCTTAATTTTTCATCAGCCTCAGTCAGTACAGTTTTTGCTTTAAACAACAGAGAAACATGCTTTCCTCTAAGGTAGCAGACCTAAGGAATTGTTTTTAATTTTTATTTTTTGAGACAGAGGCTCGCTGTGTCACCCAGGCTGGAGTGCAGTGGCACGATCTCGGCTCACTGCAACCTCTGCCTCCTGAGTTCAAGCAGTTCTCCTGCCTCAGCCTCCCGAGTAGCTGGGGCTACAGGCGTGCACCACCACACCAGGCTAATTTTTATACTTTTAGTAGAGATGGGGTTTCACCATGTTGGCCAGGCTAGTCTCAACCTCCTGACCTCGGGTGATCTGCTTGCCTTGACCTCCCAAAATGTTGGGATTACAGGCAAGAGCCACCATGCCCAGCCCCAAGGAATTTAATGTCAAGGAAACATGACAGGTTGTATTTAGAAACAGGGATGGAGAGTTAATGATGTGCGTGTAAAAGATGTTACTATTTTTCAAGAGTGTTGTTGACTTTTGCGTTTTCATTTTCCTCTTATTTACACTTGGCTCTACCCTGCCCCTTCCCCAATTTTGTGGACTAATTAGGTATGTTTTCCTCCTGCATTCTCTCTTCTTTATGCTCATCTGCCAGGCTGGTTGTTTTTAACATAGGCAATGGGAGGAACACATGACAGTTTGTTTACCACAGCTAAAGAGATTCATGAGAAAGTTAATCAAGATAAATCAAGGGTAAAAGATTAAAAATCAAAATAGCTAACTTGATCAAGATTTGGATCCAGAACTAGTGTGCTAGGTAACTAGTGTTCATTAAGACAGGGCTACAACTACTATTTTATGGCTATCACTGTGAAGATAACATTTTTGCTGGTTACTTAATCCACCTTCATGAGCATCTCTGCAGCATCTTAATTTCAGGTCTTCCAGAAAATTATAATATTTGTCCTAACACTAATACGAGAGAACATTCTATTTCTTCACACTTATGCATAACATAAGTGATGTTCTTAAGTGTCATTAATGCATTGGTCTTTAAATGCTGATGTTTTGGGGTTTGAAATTCTTTGATGAATTACTGACCAATTGAAATTTGTTTTCCCCTCCCCCACTTCCTTACTTTCCTTCTTCCCTCCTTCCCTCTTTCTTCCTTTCCTTTCTTATCTCTATTAGTGGCCACTGGATTTCCAGCTGGACAGACTCATTTGAAGACACGATTAGAAGAGATCAGATTGGCTGTGGAAGATGGAGCTACAGAAATCGACGTGGTAATTAACAGAAGCCTGGTGCTGACAGGCCAGTGGGAAGGTAGGTACATGCTCTTACCTAAGCGAGTGTCACCATTCTTCCCTGGTGAATCAGATGATGAGATACGATGTAGTATGTTTTAGAGGTCACTGTTCTAGGTGACAAGTTAGTAGATCAAAGGGTGAATTTAGGAGAAAGCATGACTAAGATTACTCATCCTTGTGCCCCTCATAAATCTAGGCAGTTGCCTACCTGCATGAACTTCTCAGATCCTTTTGAGTGCTTAGGTGAATAGTTGCTTCCATGCAATAGATTCATAACTTTTAAAACAATTTTACCAACATGCTTTTTCTTTAGAAGGGAAAAGTTACTACTATTCTGTACTGTTTTGTTACTCAATACGTACTTCACTCTAGGCAAGTCTTTTATGCAAAGTTTATTGGAATGTATTGGAGGAAACTTCCCTTTTTTATGTTAATTTTTGCAGTCTTTGAAGATGTGGGATTATTAAGTTGACTAAGTTTATTTTTACTTCTTGCTTTCTTATACATAGCTCTGATGACTATCATGAGATTAATGATTCACTGTCACATCAGAATACAATAAGACATTGCCCTTTCCAGCAACAAGCTTTTGTTTTTTTAAGTAGATATTAAAGAATCAAATAGATTTTACCTCTGTCTTAAATACATTTCGTATACTAAAGATGAGGTCATTGGTAGCTAGAAAAGTAAAATTCTCTCTTTCAAAAAAGTCATTATAATAAATAGTTTAACCAAATTTTTCTTTTTTTTTCTTTTTTGAGATGGAGTCTTGCTCTGTTGCCCAGGCTGGAGTGCAGTGGCGTGATCTGGGCTCACTGCAAGCTCTGACTCCCGGGTTAATGCCATTCTCCTGCCTCAGTCTCCCGAGTAGCTGGGACTACAGGCGCCCGCCACCACGCCTGGCTCATGTATTGTATTTTTAATAGAGATGGGGTTTCACCGTGTTAGCCAGGATAGTCTTGATCTCCTGACCTTGTGATCCGCCCTTCTCGGCCTCCCAAAGTGCTGGGATTACAGGCGTGAGCCACCGCGCCCGGCCTAACCAAAAATTTTTAATGAAATCACAAATTAAAGCCAGGATAATATATTGTGTCTTTATATGTGTGTATATAAAAAGGCGTATTTTATACTAATTATGGAGACTATACCTACTCACTGTTTAAAAACAAAAATCCCCACTAGTCATAAAGGAAATGGATATTCCTTGTAATCTCACTCCCTTGAAATAACCCCTGGTAACACTGCAGGGTGTAACTTTCCACAATTCTCTACATAGCATGCTATCCCCACACTCTTTTAAAGTTTAAATAAGAGATAGGATCTTTTATTTAACCTGCTTATTGGACTTGCCTATATCTCATGGGTATTTTCCTGTGACTCTTTCTATTCGTTTATATCTGTAAAGCCTTTGTTTGTCTATTTGTGAAGCCTAATTCCATTGATTGTCAATTATGAATTGCTTTTGGTTATGAAGTAGCAAACGTTCAGTCAGTGGTTTAAACATTACCTCAGTATTTACTCTCTTATATAAAGTCCAGGGGTAGGTATTTCAGGGGTGTGTGGCAGCTCCACAAAGTTCTTGGAGACCTCGTCTACGTTTATATTCCAGTTCCAAAGCACGTGGCTTCTGCTGTTAATGTCAAGAGCACTTCATTGTCTGAGATGGCTTCTGAAGCTCCAGCTCCTTACACTCATTTCTTAGATCACAGGAAAGAAAGGCTTTTCACATCAAGTCTCACACAACACCTTTGCTCATTACACCTTTGCCCGTTGGCCTGAGCTGAGTGACGTGGCCATTCTTGGCTGCAAGTAAGCTGGAAAATAGAGTTTTTAGCTTGGAATATTAGCTACTTTCCTGTACCTTCCCATTTCCATTACCTTCACCCCTCCTCTCCCCAAGTTCCCCATTAATACTCATCAACATTTATAATTCTTACCAGGTTTAATTTCTTGACAGTTCACAAATATCTTTTTGTATTTTGTGTTCCTTTTTTATGATTGTTCATGTGTGTGTTTTTGCCAATTACAGTCATTCTTATAAGGTATATTTTAAATAGATGTCTCTGTTCCTATATATTAATTTTGCCTATCTGCTTTTAGTCACGGATTTCACTAAGATTTAAGGCTAGAGTAAAATGAAAAAGTGAGTAAGCACAGTATTTAAAACAAATCTGGTAATAAAGTTTATGTGATTTAGTTGTATATAAACCTATGTGTCCTTTATATCTTAAGCAATTGTAGGTATAGAAATAGAGTTTATAACTTACACCTTTTATTAAGCAGTTGTGGATATAGAAATATGGTTTATATTATGCTACTAATTGGAAAATAAAATACAATAGGAGATGGGTTTTGATGTAATTGACTGCCTCTTAATGAACTAGGAATGGTTGTTTTTAAGAACTGATAATTTCTCAATAACAGGCATTTATGCAAAATATAATGACACGTCTTTGTCCTGGACCATACTTTTATATTAACTCTTTTTCTGGTGTTAATAACCTTTTGACCCAAACAAATTGAAAAGGAACATTAATACTAGAAATTTAATTCTAAATAGAAACCTAAAATGACTTAGGACTTTTCACTGCAATATTTTGTCTTAATTTTGATTCTCAATTTAATTGCATATTGTATTTTTCTGTGTCATGTTTTAATATTAGCTGTTTATTAAAATATGAGCGTAAACTAATTTCTTGGAATTTGTGGATGGAAATGTCGATCAAGCAATTGCATTTGTGCAGTGAGGTTTGTGGGATACTTGGTAAAGCACAATAGAAAGAACCTCATTTAATTTCATTTTTTAAGTTCTGGAGGACACGTGCCGAATGTGCAAGTTTGTCGCACAGGTAAACGTGTGCCATGGTGGTTTGCTCCACCTATCAACCCATCACCTAGGTAGGTATTAAGTGCCGCATGCATTAGCTATTTTCCCTAATGTACTACCTGCCTCCACCCTCCCCCGACAGGCCTCACTGTGTGTTGTTCCCCTCCCTGGGTCCATGTGTTCTCATTAAGAACCCCATTTTTTAAACCTGGCCCTTCAGAGTGGTCTTAACCATTTCTCATGGACATGAGAGTCCACAGTTTAGGGTATGAACTAGTGGAGACTGGAGTTTGGGGGTGAGGGAGGTCTCATATTCCTCTCTGGGTTCTCCTTAGTGACCATTTAAAATGTCCACTTTCCTGAAATTTCTTACTTTTCTACCCTCTTTGAAGTTCCTTCACTGTTAGCATGTGAACTACCTGCTACTTCTCAGAGAAAATAAAACCATCAGACAGGAGCTCCCTCCAGGTCCTTGTATCAGGGCTGCTTTTCTTTGCTTCTTCCTTTGCTCCTTCCTCCTAAATTCAGTCCCTCCACTGTGCTGTGGCTCTCATCTCCCCTTGCATTTTCAGAAACCCTACTCTATCCATTGGGCATTCTTTCTCCTGTGTCATCAGCCTCTCTCTGCCTGCTCATTGCCATTGAGCATTTAGACATACTCAAGCTTTTCTTAGCCATTTACGAAAGAACCCACATGCCGGCTTTCCCTTACCTTCATCCCCAGCAACGTCCTCCTTTCTTCTCTTCCCTTCATGACTAAAATTCTGAAAAGAAGACCCGGTGCGGTGGCTCACACCTGTAATCCCAGCACTTTGGGAGGCTGAAATGGGCACTTTGGGAGGCCTCATCCCCTTTTGCTCTGCGCCGCCCTAAGTTCTGGTTCCGCAGGGACGCTTGGGGGCGGGGCGGCTTCCTCACTTGAGGTCAGGAGTTCGAAATTAGCCTAGCCAACATGGCAAAACCCTGTCTCTACTAAAAATACAAAAATTCGTTGGGTATGGTGGCACATACCCAGCTACTCTGGAGGCTGAGGTGAGCGAATTGCTTGAACCTGGGAGGCAGAGGTTGCAGTGAGCTGAGATTGTGCCACTGTACTGCAGCCTGAGGGACAGAGTGAGATTCCATCTAAAAAAAAATTTTTTTTTTTGAAAAGAGTTTATTTGTTTGTCTTGAGAAGTTCAAACTAATATACTAATGACCTCTCATCTCATTATGCCCAGGTCATACTCCCTAGTTGTTTATTTAACATTACTATGCAACATATGACACAGCAGACTGTTCCTTCCTTCTGGTAACACTTTCTTGTCGTGGCTTTGGTGACTACATTCCTGAGGTCTTCTTTTCTGTTTCTGATTACCCTTGCATCTCATTTGCAAGCTCTTCCACCTCCTCTGTCATCTCAGAATCTGAGAACCATGGACACTGAACTGTGGTTCTCAGATTCTGTCCCAGTGTGACTTTTCTGCAACCTTGGTGTACTTTCCTTTGGAAACGTCATGTCCTTGCTGATTTAAGTTACATTCCTTATGGCAAAGACAACCAAACCTCCTGAGCACCAGGACCACCTGGATCCAGGGCCACCTACTCCAGAACCCGTATTCCGTTGTATCACTATACCATGTTGCATTTCACCCATCATTTACATATAAGTAGACATTCAAAATCACTGAACCTTGATGAAATCAGAGAAATCTAGCTATTTTAGAAATAAATCTATTAGGCCAGGCACAGTGGCTTATGCCTGTAATCCTAAGCACTCTGGGAGGCTGAGGCAGGCAGATCACTTGAGCCCAGGAGTTCAAGACCAGTCTGGGCAACATGGCAAAACCCCATCTCTGGAAAAAAAAAAAAATTGCAAAAATTAGCCTGGCGCGGTGGTATGTGCCTGTAGTCCCAGCTACTCAGGGTTGGGGCTGAGCTGGGAGGATTCCTTGAGCCTGGGAGGCAGAGGTTTCAGTGAGCCATGATTATGCCACTGCACTCATAAACCACTGTGTGTGGCCTAATACATTTATTTCTAAAATAGACTGAGCAAGAGAGTGAGACCCTGTCTCAAAAAAAAAAAAAAACTATTAAAAAATATTTTCATTTCCCTGACTTTCTTAACAATTTTTATTAAATACAATTCAATTTTTTATTGATTATTCCAAACTGTTTTGTTACTGATTATATTATCCCAGAATACAGTGATGCTTTCAGGGGCCAGTGAAATCTCTGAGATGATTGGCCTCATAGCTCACAGTCCAGACTCTGTTTTGATTTATGTATCTTCTTATTTGTTACTGTGTTTTTGCCTGCTCCTTACTGGTTAAGCTTTTTACTGTCGGGTCATGTTGAGCTCGTGATGGCACCCTGTCCTTCCCTGACAGTCCTTCTGTCACTCCTGTCCAGCTGGACATGGAAATGTGGACAACTGCATTTCTCCCTTATCACCATAGTTTTAAACAAATAGGATGTGGCATGTATTGTTGGTTCTCAAAATTATAATACCTCACAAACATTATCAAATGATTTGCCCCAGCTGCTTTCCTGACAGGATCTAGCATATCCGCCTGGGCATTTGTGATGAAAGAATTGATGTGTGTGTGTGAGGGAGGAATAGGCTCCTAAATGGGGAAAATCTCTCCAGGTGATTTTGTTCCCCTTCCCCACCAGTCCCATGTCCTTATTAAGAAGTACTAACTCAGGACTCCTTCTTCTTTTTCTTTTTTTGACATAATTCCAGTTCTTAGTTGCATATACTTTAGGTGCCAGATAATGGAAGCGTTGTTGAATTTACATACAGCAATGTATGTAAATTCATACATTGAATACATTCATATATTGTATGTTTTATTTTATTACTATTTTATTTTATTTTATTACTATTTTATTAGTAATTAATTAATTAGTACATATTGTATTTCCTATGTTTCTATGCCTTTAGCCTGGATCTGTAGTTAGCTGTAAACAGGAGAGTTTGATGAATAAAGTGTTATCCCAGTGAATTTAGCTAAGAAATGCATCTGCTTTCTGTGCTCTTGAGAAAAGAAGCCTTTCCTCTCCCTGGGATGGCTGTGCTCTCCGATAAAGATAGCATCCAAATGGGGACATCACCCAGCCAGCCAGCCAGCCAGGCCACCCAGTCATTGCTGATGTCAAAGTCAGACCCAGAACAAATGCACTGTGGGAGGACAGTATTGGGAAAGCAGGAATAGTTGAAAGTTGCATCTTTGCCTTTAGACAGATCTTGGTTGGAATCTTGGTTCTATTGTTTACTCTTGGACAGGTTCTTCTCTGTGTTTTCTGTTCCTTCTATGTAAAATGGAGATAATGACATCTACTTCACAGGGTTACAATAGGGAAGAAATTAGATAATGTATGTAAAATGATCATCCTGTTGCTTGACCCAGATGAAGCCCTCCTTGCCAGCTGCAATGTTGCCTTCTCCTTCTCCTTCCTCCTGCCCCTGATGATGGTCTGTTATCAAGGGAAGTGACACATAGCACATGTGTTAAGTGAATAAAGTGGAAAAGTTAGGTTTTAATCTTTATGATTTTGATAATTTATACCTAGACCTTGGGTAAACACTTCACTTCTTTCTGCTTCCATGTAAATGTTACAAATGAGGGGATAGGACATAATGATTTTTACAACCCTTTAGAACTATAATGATCTTTGATTTTATGTTTAGTGTTTTCATTTTCAGTGAATACTATTCCCATGATTAGTACATGTAATACAATATTTCTTAATGGTGGTGGTGAAGTTGACATATAAGGTGCATTCCTTAAACAGTTCTTTGAAGAAAGCATTCACCAGAGGTAGTTCATCATCTCGTAAATCTTATTGAGCAGGTTTTAAAAATTGAATAATTTCCATGCTCTGTAAATATACAGAGGTGTTCATTTTACTTTTTAAATGACTCTTTCTGTTGCATCTGTTTACCTAACATATTTACCAGTGACAGGGAAATGCTGTCAGATTACACCTTGTTCAGGAATCTAGCTCCATGAGCTGAGGACCCGGAGCTGGCTTTACTAGCTTTGGGAGACTGATTCCATACTGGAGCACCAGCAGATGTCATTCCAAAGGTGGCTAGGATTGTCTGATACTCTGCAGCATCTCATGTTCAGTGAGCAATTGGAAGTACCTTTTGTCTCCTGTATCCAGAGCCTCATGTACTTTTCATCTCCTTCAATTGTTTACCCCTGCATTGCTATCTTAAATCTGGCCTGTGAAGTACATACCTCATGGCTATCAAACATTTTAGGATAAGAAAATGAAATATCGGCACCAAAGTCACATTATTTTTCATTTTCTTATATGAAGAGAATCCTAAAGACCTTGAATCTGTGCAGTAATCTATTTTTCTTATTTGCTGATTTTTACACAAGAAGGATGGTAGAAAGAACATCTCATATAAATTGGTATATTTCTTTTATAGAATGTTAATCATATTTTATTAGAAAAGTAGTCTCTAAATCTATAGACACTTTTTGGGGAGGAATTACATAATCTATAATTTGTGGTTTCTCTGTTTTAGGAGTTGTATATAACAGAAATTCTGGAAATACTTATGACAACTGTATACTTTTATGGGTTTTATTTTTATGCTACAATTCTTCAAAACTTTAGATACTATTGATAAAAATGTGCATCTTATCTCTTGTAGGTTATTATTATATCTGGTGTGTTAGCTCTTCTCTGCCTTAGTCTCACAAGATTAATTAGTTGCCTTGGTGAATGAAACTGTTCTTGAACATTTTGTGACTTCTTTAGTTTAAAAGGTGGCTGTACAATTTTATATTAAGTGTTTTACTGTACATATAATTATCTTAAGAGTTATTTTCAGGCCATTCTTGTGCAGTGTTGAACATCTTTCTGATACTCAAAAAATAATTGCTTAGATATGTTCGTTAACAATTATTTTTTAAGTGCCTTTGAATAGCAGGAAATATAAAAGGAAATATACTTTATGACTTTTAGATAGGAAACAGTCTTTAAACACTTGGATTCTTACTTAAATCATAATTTTAAACATATAAGTCTTAGTAACAGAGTTTTTGTTGTCTGGAGCAGTGCTTTTCCAGAATACTAAGCAGATTGCCAGTTGCTTCAAAATTGAGAAGATACTTTCCTTTCAGGTGGACCCTAGAGAGAAGGAAGTTAATTTTATTTATTTATTTATAAGTGTTTTTAGCTTTTTGAGAGTTTTAAATTTTTCATGTCCTTTTTAAAAATACACCATTCTATTTTTTAAAATAGTGTTAAGAATGAGCTCATTAAAAAAAACTGAAAAACAAAACAAAACAAAACAGGTGCACCCACATTTCCAACTCCATCTTCCCTTTCAGATTGTTCAAGATGTATACATGTTGGTTGTTTATCTGTAGACCTAGTTCTTTCCATGTTGTTATCAGAGGTTGACACCAAATTACCAAGTAGATATTTTTCCTTTGATTTAAATTCAGATTCCATTCCAGCAAAGCAACACGAAAAAACCTAATGTCTAGTTTTAGCTTCTGGTGATTAGGTTCTCCAGGTAAGAAGTGAAAATGGAGACTAAATGGTGTTACCATCTTTATTCAGAAAGTCATTATTTTCAGCAAAATGGGGCCAAGGCAAAAAAAATCCAGGTTGCAAGACTTGGAAAAACGAGTGTCCACCCCATGGGACATTTACAGATTGATCACTATGACAGCAGCTCTTTCTAGAGGTGATACTGTTGTCATTAGGTTGTGATAATTCTCCAGAGACCCCAACAGCCCCATATTGAGAACATCTGGAAATTGTTCAGATGACACAAATTTTTGTTTTCTGTTGTTAAGGCTTCCATGGTGCCTTTCTGTGGCATCTGCCATTGGTTTTCTTTTTTTTTTTTTTCCAAACCTCCTTTCAAATCAGGAAATATACATAAAATACAAGATTATTTTCCTCACCTATGCTCCTAGGCTCTTGTCTTGATACCCAGTGTTATGAAATCTATCAGGTAAACTGCTGGCCAACTGGGATGTCTGCTGAAATTTCTGGAGGTGGAATAGCAAATGAGTTCATCCAGCAAAGAGAGCATCTGAAGGTCCATGAGTCTTGTCAAGAAAACACAAAGTCCCACACATAAGACAGGGATGGGGAGTTTTTCGTCACTGAAGAGGCCATCTTTAGATGTCAAGTCTTTTTTTTTCTTGAGATGGAGTTTCGTTCTTGTTGCCCAGGCAGGAGTGCAATGGCACGATCTCGGCTCACTGCAGTCTCCGCCTCCCGGGTTCAAGAGATTCTCCTTCCTCAGCCTCCAGGGTAGCTGGAATTACAAGTGTCCACCACCACGCCTGGCTAATTTTTTGTTTTTTTTTTAATAGAGATGGGGTTTCTCCATGTTGGCCAGGCTGGTCTCGAACTCCTGACCTCAGGTGATCCACCCGCCTCGGCCTCCCAGAGTGCTGGGATTATAGGCGTGAGCCACTGTACCTGGCCGGATCTCAACTCTTAAAGAAAATTCAGGAACCATTGCTAAAATGAACAAGGCCAGCAGATTTCGGAGTACAGTCAGTCTTCAGTGAGGGCAGATGTTTCCTAATTAAATTCCTGAATTTCTTTTTGGTTTCTGTCCTTTCTTCATTATCAAAGTACCAAACAGTATAGCACATCTGGTCTCATAGGAAGACAGCACCTCATGTGGGTTCCTGCAGTCTAACCAGAACAGGAGTTTTTCACAAATGGCCTCCACATCTGCCATGAGCGATTTCTTCTCTGGAAATAGCCATAGGATCCTACCGTGTAGCCTGGTATCCCAATTCTTGTTCAGACAGTGGATGTAGGCGATGCAGCAGCCATTGTTGTTGGGGTTGTCCACATGATGAATGTAACCTATTCCATTTTTAAGATAGCAAGCCACCATTGCCTTGGACCTCTCCTTCACACAGTATTTTCCCAGTGGCTCCTGCACTAGAGGACCAGCCTGTCAATGAGGGACAGGAGGAAGCTAATGGCCTTGCAGCCCTTCTTGTTGCTCCCAGTCTACATGAACTGGTCACCTCACAGTTCACCCTTTGGAGACGCTGCACACAGCCCAGCCAGCTGGCTGTCCCACAGGGCCCCCTTGCAATGCAGCTGCTTAATGTGCTCCTGGATGCAGTTGCCCACCACCTCCTTGCCCAGGAAGTTTTGCAGGTCGCAGGAACTGACCTCCTGCAGACAGGGCATGATGTATACTCTAGGGAAAATTTCTCCAATTCCTGCCTCATGATGTGTCCCGGGGCATTTCACGCACAGGGCAGAAGTCGGGGACCCCTAGCGTGCACCCAGAGAGGGAACGATGTATGCAATGTGAAGCCAAGGTGTGGGGAGCGGGGCCATGGTCTGGAGCCACTGCAGTCAGTACCAGGGACAGGGGAAAGTTGCTCACAACTCTCAGGAGAAGGGATCTGCGTTCAGGGACCAGTGGGAGAGTGGCGCAGGACTCCACGATCTAGTGCTGGACTTGCAAGTTCATCTTAAATAGAGAAAACTAAAATGCTATAGATGCAAGTTCTGCTGGCGTGCGGGGACAGCATGGCAGAAGGTAGGGCCAGTTGTCAATCTGATTTGGATGCTGTTTCAAACATGCAGTCTGACCCCTTTGCCTCCTCTCCAGCCCTTGGATCCACACTGATGCACACAGGCCTTTCTGAGTGTGGCCGAGTGCTCTGAGTCCTGTCAGTGAGCACTCCACTGACACAGCCTCACTTGTTTTTCAGCTGGGAACGACAGGCAGAGGTCAGGTTATGACTTCTACTTCTTCTCAGTGTGCCGGTAGTAGGAGGGATGTGGGGAGACAAACAGGAGACAACTCTTCTGCTAGTTGTGCCACTATATTGATTAAGCATCTGCAATGTAATATATCCTGGGTTTCTAGCACGCCCACTTTCACTACCCCTGAAAACCTCATTATAAGTGAAAACATTTATTAATAGGTTTTTAATGGGACATCACTATGCCAGCCACTTCTCTGGTGTCTGTGTTTTGTTAAATTTTGCATTATTCTGACTACTTTGCAGTTGTGGTATTGGAATTCCATTTTCATTTGTCAGGCACCTTTGATAATAGCCTACCAAATAATTATTTTTCTAGTACATGGCAAGAATTGCTTTTTTTTTTTTTTTTTTTAAATAGAGAATTTCCAGTTTTCATAAGGTTTGAAGTTTTAACAACAGACATATATTACATGTGGATATGTAAGCAGAAAAAATAGTAAAGGCTCTGGAGAATAAGGTCGTGATGTTTGCAAATATTTAACTGTGAGGACATTTACTGAAGTCTTACTTGTAATAGCAAAAAATCTGGAACCTTAAGTATCCAATAGTAGGAAAATGATTGAATAAATTTTTTATGTCCATGTGATGGAATATTGTGCAGCCATTAATAACAGCTCCATAGACCTGTATTTATTAACATAGAAATATGTCAGGGATATATTGAAGGAAAAAAGCATGTTACAGAATAATATGTACCATATATAATCACTTCTTTTTAAAGTTATAGAAGCCATAGAGTGATTGATAGTCTAAAAAGCCCTCCTGTAAGAAAAATATCTGGATGCTAAATTACAACAAACATATCAAATTATTTTTTAACTTTTATTTTTGAATGATTTTAAACTTACAGAAAAGTTGTAAAATTGATACACAAGACTACAGTTTTATTGCTGAGATTCCCCAGCTATAAAGTGCTATCCCATTTACTTTTTTTGACTTATTTCCTCTGTGATGTGTGTACATCCATATATAAATGACGTATTACATACATATTTTTCTGAACCATTAGGGAATAAGTTGCAGACCTGTTCACTTGTTACCCTTAAATACTTCAGTGTGTGTTTCCTGAAAACAAGGACAAGGACACTCTTGTACCAAGCCACAGTACTGTATCAAAATTAGGCAATTAACATTGATAACCGTACAGCCATTAACTCTACAGATTGTTCACATTTTACAGATTGTCCCAATAGTGTTGTTTATGAGGTCTAGGATCAGTTGTTTCATATTTCTTTAATATTCTTTAACCTAAGAATACTAAGAACAGTCCTCAGTCTTTCCTTGTCTTCGATGATTACAGGCCTGTTATTTTTGTAAAATATACCTCAATTTGGGTTTGTTTGGTATTTTCTCACAATTAGATTCAGGTTATACATTTTTGGCAGGCGTACCATGGAACTTTTGCTCTGTTCTTCTCAGTGCATTATTTCAGGAGTCACAAGATGTTAATTTGTACCATTACTGATGATGTTCCTTTTTTTACTTGGCAAAGATGGTTTCTGCCAAGTTTCTCCATTGTAAAATTAATAAGTATTTTGCATTTTAATAAGTAATTAATACAGATTATGAATGAAGATATTTTGAGACTATGTTAATATCCTTTTCCTCATCTAACTTTTATTCACTCTTTTAGCATCCATTGATGATTTTTAAGCTATTACTTTGATTTTCTAATTCTGTCATTTCTTCTATACTTATGAGTTGGCATTACCAAATCTGGGCATGATGTGGAACCTTAGAAAGCCAGATGTGGTATTGACATCCCTCCCTCCCTTCTTCCCTCTCTCCTTACTGGTCTCTCTCCTTCCCTCCCTTCCTTCCTGTTTGTAAGAACTCATTGATTCTTCTTTTACTCAATTGGTTATAATCCTTTACCATCATTACTTATTTTGATACTCAGATAGTCCCAGATTTGGCCAGTGGGAGTGTAACCGCTCACTGGGTTCACCTTGCCTGCTGCCTACAGAGAGCCAGTTTCTCAAGACAGGGAATTACAGTAGAGAAAGAGTAATTCACGCTGAGTCAGCTGTGTGGCAGACCAGAATTTTATTCTTACTCAAGTCAGTCTCCCCGAGCGTTTGGAGATCAAAGTTTTTAAGGAAACTTGGTGGGTTGTCAGTGATCCAGGAGTGCTGATTGGTTGGGTAGGAGATGGAATCCTAGGGAATTGAACCTGTCCTCTTGTGCTCAGTTTCTGGGTAGGGGCCACAAGGTCGAATGAGCCAGTTTATCAATCTAGGTGGTGCCAGCTGATCCATCAAGTGCAGGGCCTGCAAAATATCTCCAGCACTGATCTTAGGAGCAGTTTAGGGAGGGTTGGAATCTTGCAGCCCCCAGCGGCATGACTCTTAAGCCATAATTTCTAATCTTGTTAGTTCTACAAAGGCAGTCTAGTCCCCAGGCAGGAAGGAGGTTTGTTTTGGGAAAGCGCTGTTATTATCTTTGTTTTAAACTGTGAACTATCAACTAAATTCCTCCCAAAGTTAGTTCAGCCTGTGCCCAGGAAGGACCAAGGACAGCTTAAAGGTGAGAAACAAGATGGAGTCAGTTAGGTTAGATCTCTTTTACTGTCTCAGTCATAATTTTGCAAAGGCGGTTTCAGGAGCTGCTTCAAACTGGCTCCTCTATCCTTTTTATGTTCCCATCATTCTTTAGGAACTTCCTTGCTTTCTTGTAATAGATGTTTCAGGTGTATCTTTGACTTTGTCTGCTCCAGCTTTGGAATCAGTCATTTCTCCAAGGAGCTCTTCTTCCTTTTATTGATTAATTGTATTTAGAAACCAAGATGTGGCTGCTAGGTATAACTCATTGCTATTGGGATGTTATTTTTCTAGGCCCTCTTATCAGAGAGATCTAGTAAATACATGAATGTACACATATACACAGCACACACATAGAAACACACATTCATTTATATTTGTTTATCTGTATGTCAGTCTATAAATCTGTCTTAGAACTTACAACTTCACACCGATAACCTCTATTACACTCTAGCATTGCATGGTTTATTCTTACTTTCCCCTTCCATATTTATACCCCTTCTTCTTGTCAGTGAGAAATCTTGCTCCCATTATCCATTTTCTTCAGTATATTCATCTTTTTGATCAATATTTGCCTAGTTGATCAATTGCATTGTATCTGACAATCTCTAGAGCCTACGGGTTGTCTTCCTGGCTCTACTTACCAAGTCCTCCCCAACCCCTAGAATTTTCTAGGTAATTTTAATTTTCTAGGTAATTCTAGAATTTGCTGGTAAGGACTTTCACTTTCCCCAGAGCTGACTGCACGTCCCCCTCACCTTGCCTCCACCCTGATGTGTCAACATGCAAGCTAAGAATTTCTCTAGGTCCCAGTGACATGAGGGCTAGGTTTCTCTTCACCTGCTTGGCAGTATGTGACTTGAGAAAATCCCTGCTCCCTCTTGTCTGTGGTTGAGAGCTCCCAAAGACAGAGTTCAGAATCATCTTTCTAAATCAACAAGAGGCTCTTTCATTTTAGTTATAACAGCTTAAACTTTTAGAGTAAGTCAACGTTTACCATCATTTTACATGTGCTTATTATTAAAGGTGGATCTGAAGGAAAAATGATTATCTTCCTAACCATTTTAATACTTTTATATTTATTGGCAGAATTTGAGAAGGGTTTGAGCTGTAAAAGTAAAGCTCTCCTATCTAATCTTGAGGAGAAAAATGAATCTTGGAGAGGTTCAGTAACCTTCCCAAGTAACACAACTAATCAGCGGCCAAGCAAGGGCTGAAAAGTCCTGATTCAAAAATGCGAACTCTACTGTAGCACCCTACCCTTGTTTTCTTCCCATCCAGGGGAGCTAAAAGAGCAATTTATAGATCATTTTTAGTGTATTATACAAAATTAAGTATCTTAGGTTTCTGAATTACCTTGAAACTTTTCATTTTATGCAGCTTTTTTACCCTAGAAGAATGAAAACCAGGTCTTAGGGTTATAATGCCCATCTGTCAAGTGAGTAGTTTGAACTGGAAGGGAATTGACATCCCTTTAGGTTCTGAGTTTTGACGACTCTGTGGCTCGAAGCACTGCAGTGTATTTCCCTGAGAATATGTTGTAACGACAGTGAGTGTGCCTGTGCATGCATGTGTGTTATGTGTGCTGGAATAGAGGCAGAAAATTTTGAGGAAATACAGTTTTATTCCACGTACGAAGGCATGACGAGTCCTTTCTGTAAGATTTGGGGCAAGTCATTCATCTCTCCATGTCTCACTTTTCCTTTTGAGATGGAGTTTCGCTCTTGTTGCCCAGGCTGGAGTGCAATTGCGCAATCTTGGCTCACTGCAACCTCTGTCTCCTGGGTTCAAGCGATCCTCCTGCTTCAGCCTCTCTAGTAACTGGGATTATAGGTGTCCACCACCACGCCCTGCTCATTTTTTGTACTTTTTTAGTAGAGAAGGGGTTTCACCAGGTTGGCCAGGCTGGTCTCGAACTCCTGACCTCAGGTGATCCACCTGCCTTGGTCTCCCAAAGTGCTGGGATTACAGGCGTGAGCCACTGTGCCTGGCCCACATCTTACTTTTCACATTGGAAACATGAAGGTAACTGAACTATCTCACAAGGGAATGGTTAAATGGTGTGTGGAGAACACTGAGCATTTTTGAGGGAATAAGCTTTGAAAACGTAGGGGATTTCTTATCCTTTAGAATAGTTATTCCTCATGCAAAATTTTTTGGAAAGGGCATCTGTTGAACTTATTACTTCACTTGTAATTTCCTCTGCGTGTGTGGTCTAGCAGCAATTATAATAACTCCACACCCCACCATTGTCCTTTCCTATGAACATAGGGGAAAACCTGCTCATTCATTTTTCCATTGTTTGGCTCATTTATATTGAAAGGAAAGTGCCAGCTGAGTTTGTTAAAGGACATAATTTGAGATTGACTGGGTTACATTTCAGCCATCAAGCCACTTTAATTAGCATATGTCATTCATCTAGTTTCCAAGGTGTCTATCATGGTGCTGTCAAAGTACTCAAAATGACCTAAACACTAATAATGCTTCTTTGTGGTTTCTATGGCTTGTGTTGGAGTGAAGTGGTCTATTTTTTCTTATATGTAAGATTGGCAAATTCTAGTTGTGCTTTCATAAGTATTAGGACAGTGCTTGCTTTTTGTTGTTGTTGTTGTTCATTATAGTTATTTTTGGGTTTTTGGAAGTGTATGAGAAAGAATGTGGGAAGCTGGTATTGAATGATTAAATGCCTACTAAATGCCTGGTTCTGTTCTAGCCACATGTATTATTTAATCGTCACAAAAATATGTGAGCAAACCGAGCCTCCCTAAGTAATTAGGCTTAGAGAAATTGAATAATTCCTAAATGTTTACACAAGTAGCAAGTAGCAAAAACTGTCTTATGTCAAGAGTCTGCTATTCAATGTAGCATGGGTTCTTAGCTTAAAAACAAGCTTGTTGGTGATATATAGTAAATTTTTTTCCCCAGACTGTGTTTTTAGGGGCCCAAAGAGGTTTTATGTTCTTTAAGGAACATAGATCATGGTGTCCTCAGCTTTTGTAAGTCCCTCTGTAATCTGAGCTTGATAAGCACCGAGTAATAACAGTAACACCATCACTGCTGCCACCAACAACTTTGAAAACAGGAACTGACATTCCTTGAGCATGAACTATGTGCTGGATATTGTCCTTATCTATTCATGTATGTTAACCTGTTTGATGCTCAGAATAACTCCGTGAGGTGTGCATACTTCTATCATTCCCATTTTGTAAATGAATGTGGGACAGGTTTAGAGTTAAGTAACTTACCCAAATCAAACAATAAACTAGTAGTAGAGTTGGGGTGTGAATCCGTATACTCAGGAGAACCCACATTATTGTCTACAATACCATACGTCTTCAGTAAATATTTATGAGTTGAAGATGAACAAAACCAATTCTGATTAAGTGAAGCTGAAAGGGGATTTATTATATTAGAAAGACATAAAGCAGCTCACTGAATAAGGAGGAAGCTTTGCTTGGAAAAAAAGCGGGACCATGAGAGAATAAGGAGCAGAGGACACAGTCAGATTGTGCCACAGGAAGAGCTTGGTCCCAGGGCCACAGCTGGTGCTGCTCCTGCTGGCCAGCACAGGTACCACACTGTTGGCTGGTGGCTGGCCCCTGGGACACTGGACTTTTGGATCTCCTGCTATTGCTGATACCACACTAATAAGGAAAATATCTAACTATTCTTTCATCTTTGCCTCACTCTGTAAGACTCAAAGGCCTGGGTAGAAGCAATCACTTGATAGAGCCCAGGTCACATTTTAAAAAGACCAGATTTGGTATAACTTTTGATGTAATTGTTCTAGTATATTTTGGGCAGAATGGTAACAAAGAAATGACAACTTTCCACCTGTTGAACCTTAAAGATTAAGATATTTTCTCAGAAAAACTTGACCCTATTATGTGTAAAATAGGCCAGTAAAATGATTTTAGAAATTGGCAGTTAACGAATGAGAAGGCATTGGCTGCATATTTGTAAATCCAGTTATGTTGTAAGTGAGCACTTTCGGTTCATTCTGTTTGGATCATGGATTAAAGAGCGTAACTTCCAAATGACTGAATCATAAAATACCTCTGGTTTTCCTGGTTAATTTTAACTATACTTCAAGAAATTCACTTGGCATCAGAAGGTAGTACTCTAGAAAAAGGATGATTTTTTTGGTTCACAAATATGGCTGCGATCAGTGTTTTAAGAATTTGTTTTACAGGCCCAAGTTCACTTTAACAACTGCTATAATAAAATACTTTCAAGCCTTGTCTGATGGCTCACTGATTGTGAGCAGTAATCCATACAACAGAACTTTGGTTACTGGAACTGGGTCAGGCTATGAAATAAGATTTGACTTTCGTAACACAACGCTTAATGGAAATTCATTTTACTAGAATTCTGAACTTAATAATTAAACTTTTTGAGTGCTTATAACATGTCAGGCAGTATGCAAAGTACTTTGTATATCTCTCTCTTATTCCTAGTAACCCTGTAAAGTAGATATTATTGACACTTTAAGGATGGAGCGGATGCTGAGAGAAATAACTTGCCGAAGGTCCCACAGGAAATGATGGAGTTGGGTTTTAAATCTACATTTGTCTGACTCTAAAGCCAGCTTTTAATGACAACACTGTTTTGTGGAAGAAAATCATTAATTAAATCACAAGTTAACTTGGATTAGTGTTCTTGGATTTCTAGATCAGAAGATTTTCCTTGTCACTTGTTCTTAGAGAACAAGTTTCTTTTTTTAGTTCAATAACTCAAGAAATGTCATTCCATCCAATTCATTCTCTGAATTAAAAGAATATATATACATTTTTGCTACATTGTCTATTACTACTTTTAACATTCTTACACAGGTTGTCACACTGAAGGCATAAGTAGGATGATTTTCTCCCAGGTTAGGTAGATGGGCAGGGTAAGGTAGGTGGTGTGGCATCTCAGATCAATCATCCGTAGTACTCCGAACTGCGCGTTACTAAGGATCTGTGAAAATAGTCTGTTCTTTATTGAAGAACCTTCTGTGGGTACCATCTCTCAGTGGTAACAAACTTTCTAAACTTAACTGAGCATCTTGGAATAGAATATTTGCTTTCATTTCTCTTCATTTTTCACTTCTGAGCTTCAAGTTCATGTTTTCTAGGACTGAGAAGGCAAGTTTTATTTGGCTGTTACAACTCTTGTGGTTTGAACTGAGTTTGGTAACTTGAGACTAATTTTTCATTTTTTTATGTACTTTAGTAAGCCTGTGAATTATAGAACTCTCATTTTAGCTTTAAGAAATGCTTACCGCAACCCTTATTATGAATGTTTCCCTCCTGCTTGATTTAGTCCATGTGCTTATAAAACTACTTCCTATGAAAGATTCTCAAATACAAAGGAAAGAAAAAGCCTTGGTCCTGATACCATGGCAGTAGCCTGAGTTCAAGAAATGAAAGTGGCCGGCCTGATACAGGGTAAAAGCCAAAATCCACTGGTGTCATTGAAAAGACTTAAATCATTTTTTAAAGATTTAATACCCATGATTTTGGTCTAATTTGCTTACTAAAATCCTATTACCTTTCATATGAAATGTTACCTTAAATATGAAATATGAAATAAATCTGGGCACAATGTGGAACCCTCCAAAGCCAGATGTGGTCCTGGGGTCATGGGCTCAGGGGTTAATAGATTCAAGGCAGCATCTCTGAGCCTCCCTACAGATGGCTTTGTGCACATGCATCCAACACTACCTGGCCAGGCTCAACACTTTTTAGTCAGATATATAAACATACTCTGGCAGGCAGTGGGGCAAGCTGCTGTGTCTTTATTGTCATGAACATAACTCTCAAGAAAGGTGTGGTTTGTATTTCAACCAAAGAACCTGTTACTTGTGAATGGAAGAATTAATAAGAACCTAAGATTTATTTTATTACTTTTCAAAGGGGTACACCACTGTATGTATAGTAGCTACATTTGTTTTTTGTTGGAAGCAACCATCATATGGACAAGACAGAAATTATTTATAATTTGCATGTCATTATGATATTTAAAAAGCTCTATATCTCTGGACCTCAGGCCAGGGCTTAGAAACGGTTTCATGGTAGCAAACCAAGCATTCCTTGTAACAGGATGTGAACTGCAACAGAATGCTCCAGGCAATGTTAAATTGGGGTGATTTTTAGAAAGTGACAAATGTTTTGTTTCCTAAATGTGAAATGGGTTCTACCAGCTCTAAACGGCTGCCAAGTTATGTTATCACTTGCCTGCTTTGTAACTGCCTCAATTATTTTCTTTCCCAGCCCTGTATGATGAGATTCGTCAGTTTCGCAAGGCCTGTGGGGAGGCTCATCTGAAAACTATATTAGCAACAGGAGAGCTTGGATCTCTTACTAATGTCTATAAAGCCAGTATGATAGCAATGATGGCAGGTAAGTGTTTTGTATTCAAATGATGTTTTCTATTGAATTGATGTTTTTAGGAGAAATTTAAGTAAGTGAAAGCATTTAGCTATTATTAAACATGCTAACCACTTGAAATTTTTTTGTGGGAGGAATCAGATATTTTGTAAAAACATGTCCAGTGTGAAGTGGTCAAAAACTCCTGGCTGTCTTCCACATTTTTTTTTTTTTTTTGTGGCATTTCATTGCTGCACTATGCTTATAAGGCAGTAGATGGCTCTCTTGTTAGTGAATTGCCTTCTGTTTTATTCTTTGATTATTCACTCATCAACATATGTTAGACAGGAATTTCTTTAACTCTGACTTACTCCTCTCTGAATTTAAGCTTTTCATTTATCTCAGAGATATGTATCCATACTATCTGAGACAACCTCTGCCTTTGTTTGTGTTAATGTTTTAAAATTTAGTGCAGTATCATTGATTTTTATACTTTCAAATATGAGTTGACTTATTCTTAATCTCTGAACAGCAGGTCTATCCATTTAGACATCCACGCTTGCAGCCTAGGAGTCATGCTTGGTTCTTTCTTTTTCTCACCTCACATAAATCAGTGAATAAGCCTTGAGAGTTCTCTCTAGACCTCTTTACTGTGTTTGACACATCTTCCCTCCATTCTAAGTGCTGCTGTCTTAGGCCACCATCCTCCTCCACAGGGATTACTTCAGCTGTTCCCCTGTCTTCTTGACTTTTCTTCCCCTCCAATCTGTTCTCCACACTGTCGCCACAATTTTTTTTAATGCTAATTTTATTATGGTACTGCTTGCTTAAAATTCCTTCAGTTGTTTCCCTTCCTCTTCATGGTAAAGTGTACATTCCTAGATTCTTATTTTAAAAAGGTCTTTCCTAAGACCGCGGCTGTGCCTCTGCCATCTCATTTTCCCATCACACCATGTTCTCTAGCCATGTAGAATTACTTGCAGTTCTCTGCAGATGGTGCCATCCAGCCTTTTGAGTCTTTGTACGTTCTGTGTCTGCCTCCTGCCTGGAATGCCTTTTGCCCAAATAACTCAACATCTTTGGGTTCTGCACAGGTACCACCTTTTTCAGGAATTATTTCCCCTGATACTGCTTCTCCCCCTACTGTTTGGCTCATTATCTCCTCTGTGTGTCCCCACAGCATTCAGTTAAAAGCCCTGTCATATAACTTATCACATGACATTGTGATTGAGTGTTGAATTTCTAGGTGTCCTTCTAGGAGCCCTATATTTGGAGGAAGATACCTGGTTTCTCTGGTCTTGAATCTGGGCCAGCCATACTCTTAGGTACTTCTCGAGTGCTCTGTCAGGCCTAGCAGATCATTCCTTGGAACTCTACTGAAAATCAGCCTACTAGTCATCAGTGGTGTTGTTGGTCTGGTCACAGCAGCTGTATCTAGAAAATATCTGCACTTGTCGTCTGAGAGCAAAATCTCAGAAAAACCTAAGGATGAGAAGGGATGGAACACTTTGAACAGTTGTTCATCAGTGATGCTGGCATTTCAAAGATTCATAGTAGAAGACTCACTGTGCCTCTTAGGAACGTGGGAAAAGCCCCTTGGAGGCTACCTGGTGTGCAGGTAACCCCCCGCCTTTTATGCTCCTTGCCAGCACAAGTGATTGTTAGCCCGGGTAACAAAGTAAAAGTTTGGAGACGAATAACAGCAGCCACTTATAGTACATGCTTTGTGGTAGCCACACTGTTGGTTGTACTCATGAAGCTGAGATACTCCTCAGGATCACATCGGAGCCAATCTTGTGATATCTGTTACCCCAGCTGTTATCCTGGTCACAATGAAAGTGTATTCATTCTGGAGGTCAGCCAACTCTGTCCTACCCACAGCACCTACTACTCGTGTCCGGAATTTATTCCCTCCAGTGGGTTCTTGGTTTAGCTGACTTCAAGAATGAAGTCGTGGACCCTTGCGGTGAGTGTTACAGCTCTTAAAGACGGTGTGTCCAGAGTTTGTTCCTTCAGATGTTCAGGTGTATCTGGAGTTTCTTCCTTTGGTGGGTTTGTGGTCTCGCTGACTTCAGGAGTGAAGCTGCAGACCTTTGCAGTGAATGTTACAGCTCTTAAAGTTGGTGCATCTGGAGTTGTTTGTTCCTCCCAGTGGGTTCGTGGTCTCGCTGACTTCAGGAGTGAAGCCACAGACCTTCGCAGTGAGTGTTACAGCTCGTACAGGTGGCGCGTCCAGAGTTGTTTTCTCCTCCTGGTGGGTTCGTGGTCTTGCTGACTTCAGGAATGAAGCCACAGACCCTCACGGTGAGTGTTACAGCTCATAAAGCTGGTGCAGATGCAAAGAGTGAGCAGCAGCAAGATTTATTGCAAAGAACAAAAGAACAAAGCTTCCACAGTGTGTAAGGGGACCCGAGCTGGTTGCCGCTGCTGGCTGGGGTTCCAAGCTTTTGTTCCCTTATTTGTCCCCACCTATGTCCTGCTGATTGGTGTGTTTTTACAGAGCACTGATTTGTGCATTTACAATCCTTTAGCTAGACAGAAATGTTCTCCAAGTCCCCACTCGACCCAGGAAGTCCAGCTGGCTTCACTTCTCCCCCTCTAAACAGGATACCCCAACTGCTGTTGGGAATTGGCCGATGACTGCTCTAGCTACTTCCTGCTGGATAGGGGCAAAGAAGGGGCCCTGAAATTGTAGTGTCCTCCAGAGGAGAACTCCTTAGGCCAGTGAAAGGGCCAGCGGGTCAGTTCAGGGGTCCTTGGTAGAAGTTGTTAGTTGAGCTCATTTGGGATTCCATTTTTAAGACTGTAGTTTGATGGCCTTGATTCTAGAGGAAACAAATTTGACAAGGAGGTTAAAAATAAAGGGCCCAAAGGTGAGTAATAGCAAATGACTGTCACAGGACCTAGAAAGGGGAGAAGCCATGTCGCCCAACTCCAGAAGTTGGTGTAAGAGTTTGAAAGGCGTTGTCTGATTTCAGAAGCCTTTTGCTTTAAATGTCGGGTGGTACCTCGTACTATCCCCGACTGGTTAGTGTAAAAACAACACTCTTCCCCTAAGAAGGTGCAGAATCCTCCTTTCTCAGCGGTGAAGAGGTCTAGGCCTCGGCGATTTTGGAGAGTCACTGCTGCCAAAGAGTCTATTTGGGATTGTAGAGTAAGGATAGATTTTGTTATTTCTTGCAAACTGTCTGAGAAATCCTTTGAGAGTGTGTGGTAGTAGGATAATACATGTTACACTGTTAACTTTTAGCAAACTTTACGTTAGTTGAAAACCTTGTAAGTTTGGGATTTTAATTTTTCTTTGCTATTAATGAAACCTCGTTCAGTTCATATTAACTTAGAATTGGTATAGATGACTCCTTCCTGATTCTGTAAGTACTTTAAGATTTGGCTGAGTGCAAACTCCTCGCAGGTTTGAGCAGACCAGTTATTAGGCAATTTTACTAACTGCTTCTACAAGAGTTTCCTTATCACTTACTGAATACTCACTGTGTCTTTTTCCCTTAATTGCCTGGGAAGAACCATCTATTGTCCTGTCCTGAAGGGAGTTCCTTCTAGATCTGGTCGGACCTTTGTATGGTAATTAATTATGATTTAGATCCCGTGTTAGGAAACCTGCTGGGTTAAGGATTTTTGGTAGGAAGGCTATGGGCTGTCAGTGGCCTCAGTGCTTTTGGGCTACACTCTTGTTTACACTGACAACAAGGTGGTATTGGAGTGTTATAGGGTTACAGAGAAGACCTTCAATTATCAATTATAGGTTTTAAATTTACCGTGGCTTTTAAAGGAGTAGGGTCCACTGTTTTTTCTTTACCACTTCTATCTCTCTCTTTCTCTGTCTCTGATTTCTTCTTTGTCTCTCTCTTTCCCTCTTTCTCTCTGACTCCCTCTTTGTCTCTTCCTGTCTTTCCTTCTTTGACTTTCTGTCTCTCTGTGTCTTACTCTCTCTGTCTCTCTTTGACTCTTTCTTTGTCTCTGTCTCTTCCTCTGTCTCCTCTTTGTCTCTCTGTTTCTTCCTCTCTCTCTTTCCTTCTGTCTTTGTGTCTTTCTCTTTCTGTCTCTCTGTCTTTCCTCTCTGCTGGTTTTGGCAGTGTAAGACTGCCACCTCCTTGGGTTTTTGCACTGTGTGCAATAACTCCATGGTTTCCCTGTGGTATTTAATTCCCCCCAGAGGGTAGGAACTCCCTTTCTTTCCATATTGCAGCATGGGCATGTAGGATTAGATAAACATACTTGCTATCTGTATACACATTTATTCCTCTTCCCTTTCCCAGTTCTAATGCTTGGGTAAGTGCCACTAGTTCTGCTAACTGGGCGCTGGTCCCTGGGGGAAGAGGCTTACTTTCAAGTACTGTTACTATGGCATAACCTGCCCTTCGTATTCCATTCTCCACAAATGAACTTCTATCGGTATATAGGTTAAGGTCAGGATTAACTAAGGGGACTTCTAAGAGATCCTCTCGGGTGGCATAAGTCTGGACTATAATTTGTTGGCAGTCATGCTCTATTGGTTCCCCATCCTCTGGGAGAAAAGTGACAGGCTTGAGGGCCACACAAGTACGTATTTGAAGCACTGGTCCCTCAAGGAGTAGTACCTGTTGTCTAAGCAGGTGGTAGTCTGAGAGCCATAAACTTCCTTTGGCACCTAGTATGCCATTTACATCATGAGTAGTCCAGTCAGTGAGGTCCTTTCCTTGTATTATATTGATAGCCTCTGACACTAAAGACAGCCACCCCCGCAACTACCCAGAAATAGTGAGACCAGCCTTTTCTACTATGTGAGTTTCCTTACTTAGGTATGCCACTGGTTGTGGGGTTGTCCCACGAGTCTGAGTAAGGACACCAAGAGCTATTCCTGCTCTCTCTCTGACGTATAAAGAGAAGTTTTGTCCCATGGGAAGACTTAAGGCTGGAGCTTGAATTTGTTCCTTCCAGTGCCTAGACTTCAGGGTTGATTCCCTTCTCAAGCAGGGGACAACAAATGGGTAACTTGTTCCCCATATTCATGTAGATAATAGCTCCAGCCTTGGCTAATATTTCCCTCCCTAATAAGGGTGTGGAACTTTCAGGCATAACAAGAAAGGCATGTGAAAAGAGAAAAGTCTCCCAATTACACCTGAGGAGGTGGGAGAAATATCTGGTTACAGGCTGTCCCAGGATTCCTCGGTTGGTAACGGACCTTGAGGACAGTTGTCTGGGACAGGAGATCAACACTGAGAAGGCCACGCCAGTGTCCAGGAGGAAGTCAATTTCCTGGCCCTCAATGGTTAAACGTACCCGGGGCTCAGTGAGGGTGATGACATGAGCTGGCGCTTGCCCCGGGCACCTTCAGTCCTGTTGTTGGATCATCTAGTTGTGGACTTCTGGCCCAGAGAACCTTTGCCCTCTGAGGCAGTGCACCTTCCAGTGATTGCCTTGGCATAGTGGACATGGGCGAGGGGGCAGCTTCTCATTGGACAATCTTTTTTAAAGTGTCCTTGCAAACCACACTGATAACAAGCCCCACCAGGTGATTGGCCTGCTCCATTTTCTGTCCTCTTTGAACCACCAAGGTTTGTTTGTCTGAGGGCCATGACTAAGGCTGCGGTCTTTCACTGATCTTACTTTTCCTTTTCGAGCTGTTCCTCTTGGTCCGTATTATAGAACACTGAGGTTGCCAGGTTTAATAATGCCTCCAGATTTTGTTCACGGCCCAGGGCTCGCTTTTGGAGCTTTCTTCTGATGTCTGCGGCTGATTGGGTAATAAACTTATCTTTTAGAATCAATTGACCATTGAATGAGTCGGGTGACAGGGGAGTATATTTTCTTAAGGCCTTCCGTAGCTGCTCGAGGAAAGCAGAAGGATTTTCTTCCGTTCTCTGAGTTGTGGTGGACATCACTGAATAATTCATGGACTTTTTCCTAATTCTCCTTAGTCCTTGTAGAACACAGGTCAGCAGATATTTACGACTCCAGTCCCCATGATCTGAGTCTAGATCCCAGTGGGGATCCATACTGGGGACAGCTTGCTGAACAGTAGGGAATTTGTCCCTTTCTTTGGCCGTCATTCTATCATTTACTTGACTAAGATACCAACTATCTCCAAACTCTCGGGCTAAAGCTAAAGCCGCATTCTTTTCATTAAAGGCCAGGGTTTGCTCTAACAATAGCGTGACATATCTCCATATGAGATTGAGTGTTTGCCCTAGACCCTGTAGGACATCTGTGTACCTATCAGGATCATCTGAAAACTTCCCCAGGTCTGCTTTGATCTGCTTTAAATCAGAGAGGGAAAAGGGGATATGGACCTGCTTTGGGTCAAATTCCCCTCCCCCTACAGCTTGAAGGGGACATAACCAATAGCCTGGGGGTTCTTCTGGTCCCTTGGAGATTTGTTTGCTTGTTTCCTTCTGGGCAGGGGATATTAGAGGAGGCTTATCATTAATAGGAAGGGGAGCTATAGGGAGGCTAGGATATGGGGGTAAGTTGCGAGGTCCTCCTGTGAGATGTAAATTGCAAGCTTTGCATAGTTGTGTATTCTCCTTCAATGAAAAAAAAGCTGGGACATAAGGTACTTCATTTTTCTTCCCTCTTATAGAAAAGGTCAATCTGCAGGATAGTATTGTAGTTTATACTTCCCTCAGGTCGCCGTTTTTCCCCATCAGAGAGAGAGAATATTGGGGCCAGGCCATAGTGCAGAAAAAATGAGCCATCTCTTTTTCAGGGTTTGCGGATCAAATTGGTCCCAGTGACTTAGCATGTATTTCAAGGGTGAGCCTGTTGATGCCTGAGTGTTTCCCATCTGAAAGACAAAACTACTCACGGTTTTGGATTGTTTGGCTCCCCCCCGCCCAAGAACCTGCAACGGTCCCTGGACCCTGCTGATTGGAATAGTTGCGCTCACCAATGCAGCAGCAGAAACACTAGTTTTCCTCCTACACCACAAGGAGGACTGAGAAAGGCCGGATTTAGTGGCCCTTATCGATGCATTCTTGAAAACCTGCACCTTTGCTTGTCCTCCTAGACCAAGAAGAGGAATGAAGAAACTCGGATTTAGTGTCCCTTACCGATGCATTCTCGAAAACCTGTTAGAGTCCTAAGTGTTCTCCTGTTAGTATTGGGACCTTACTCCTGTCCTATAAAGATGTTATGCCCCAAAAATGAAGTGGAGGTCCATACTCTGATGGAGGGAGGGGATCTCCAGGGTTGGAAGAGTGATGCCTTTTGTCCTTACTTATATGATAGGAAAGATACCATTTCTGAAGCTCCCCATACCCTAGCTTCAGGAATAGCTTTTGTTAGGCCTGCTAGTCTGAGGAGGGATCCTAAAATTCTTGCTAAGATAGTCCCCCCAACCCCCACAGGGCTTTGGGCAAAAATTATATCTTTCTGATTAGTGAGCCTGGGTGCCTAAAGAAGGAAACAGAGTTCTGAAGTTTATACTAGAAATCATTCTTATAGGAGAAACTAGACAAGCACCAGAAACAGGGAGTGGTTTTTAGAAGCGGGACTAGCCCAGGAGAAGAGAGGCGAGAGGAAGTTTCTTTGGCAGGCATGAGGACCCAGGAGGCAAGGGTCAGGATAGATAGGATAGATGGGCGAGTCTCGCTTGGGTGACATGACTTTGAGAGTTCCGCTCATGGCTGCAAGGTCAAACAACTTGTTGTCAGGACGCCGGGGCTGAATGACTTCCCTCTCTGTCAACCCTCGGCTCAGTCCAGAAGTACAGGAAAAGCGGAAGCTGGTTCCAGGCGAATCAACGCTCCCAACTCCGAAGAGTCAGGGGTTGTTAGAGAGCCCTTTTCCAGAAAGCCTGCCACCCGTGTCTTTAGTCCGGCAGCTGTACTAGTCACTTTTAACTGGCCGACACGTGCCCAATATTTAGCCCCCAAATTCTAAGGAAAAATGGGACAGAGTAGCAAATAAAAGGGGTCCAACGGTACTCACCACTTGGTGATTGTCACTTCATGGTCGCCAGAATGTGTCTGGAATTTATTCCCTCCGGTGGGTTCTTGGTGTCGCTGACTTCAAGAATGAAGCCACGGACCTTCGCGGTGAGGGTTACAGTTCTGAAAGATGGTGTGTTGGAGTTTGTTCTTCAGATGTTCAGGTGTGTCCGGAGTTTCTTCCTTCCAGTGGGTTCGTGGTCTCGTTCACTTCAGGAATGAATCCGCAGACCCTCGTAGTGAGTGTTACAGCTCTTAAAGTTGGCACGTCTGGAGTTGTTTGTTCCTCCCAATGGGCTCGTGGTCTCATGACTTCAGGAATGAAGCCATAGACCCTCGCGGTGAGTGTTACAGCTCATAAAGGTATTGTGGACCCAAAGAGTGAACAGCAGCAAGATTTATTATGAAGAGCAAAAGAACAAAGCTTCCACAGCATGGAAGGGGACCTGAACGGGTTGCTGCTGCTGGCTGGAGTGGCCAGTTTTTGTTCCCTTATTTGTCCCCACGCACGTCCTGCTGATTGGTCCATTTTACAGAGCGCTGATTGGTCCATTTTACAGAGTGATGATTGGTGCGTTTTTACAGAGTGCTGATTGGTGCATTTACAGTATTTTAGCCAGACACAGAGCGCTGTTTGGTGCATTTACAATCCTTTAGCTAGACAGAAACATTTTCCCAAGTCCCCACTTGACCCAGGAAGTCCAGGTGGCTTCACCTCTCATGATATGAATGTGGTATTAGGTCATCATGCTTTGGAAGCTCTGTCCCACCCTCCACCCATCCTCTCCACAGAAAACAATGTGATTATAAACATGTCCCTTTTTTTCTTCCTCCTGCTTGTTTCTCTGTTCATGTTGTTTATCCACTTCATTTCTTCATTTCAGCAGTGTTTATTGAGCACTTACTGTGAGTAATAAAACTGTATTCATGGTGTGCTTTACCAGGTACATTGAAATAATATTCCTTAGTCCTCACATCAGTCCTAGAGTGGAAGAAATCTAAGATTGTGTGACTTGCTTAAGGTCACAAAACTAATAAATAAACTGTATCAGTATTTCAGCACCTGAGTCTTCTGGCTCCAGGTTTATTGCTGTTTCATTTGTAACACAGCTGTTTCCCAAGGCACATGCTAGATTTTATCATGAATGAAAGACACAATCTTTGTGAGGCATAATATATGAAAGCATGTAGCATACTTCCTGTCCTGTAGTTTATACTTCCTACTCTGTTAAGAAGATATATAATAGAATTGAAGTATTCTTTGACGAACTCTAAAAATTTTCAAGTATTTTTTATATTCTTGTCCCAAATTTTATATGTAACCTGCACAAAATAATCCCCCGAAAAGTAATTAAACATTTTCTGACTAAATTCAGTATTCTACTTCTGTGGTGTTGTAAAATAAGTTTGTTTTTTTTTTAAATCAATTTCATTGAGGCACATTTGCATTAAGTAAAATTCAGGTGTTATGTAGACAGTGTGATGAGTTTGGCAGTTTGCAAACACCTGTAACCACTACTCCCTTCAAGACACAGAACATTTCCATCCTCCTAGAAATATCCTTTGTGTCTCTTTATAGTCATCTCCACTCAGCTCACCTGCCGTCCCTGCTGCAACCACGTTTCTGCTATTATCACCATGCTTAGCTTTGCCAGTATTAGAACATTATCTAATCACATAGTGTGAACTCTTGTGTGCTTCATTTTTGGTTGTTTTTGCCCTCACTAAAAATAATAGATGGGAGATCTTAAGGAGTTTGCCTAGAAGTATTTCATTGTGTAAGTATACTGAGTTGCTAAAATTATTGGCATAATATTGTTTGTAATACGTTTTTCTATTCTCATATCTGTGGGATCTGTAGTTATATCTCTTTCTTTATTCCCAATATTGGTCATTTTTGTTTCCTTTCCTGTTGTTATTTTTGTTTTCTTTCCTTCCCTTCTGCTTGTTCATGCTAGGGCTTTGCCAATTAATCTTTTTGAAGGGCCAATTTTTTATTTTGTTGTGTTTTTTTCATTACTTTTTGGTTAAAGGTATTTTCTAATTTCCCTTGTGATATCCTTTGTTATTTAGAGTGTTATTTACAATGAGATATTTACTTTCCAAATATTTTGTGCTTTTATGGATATCCTGTTGTTGCTTTATAATTTAAGATTCTGTTATCCTCAGAGAGTATCCATTGTAAGAATCTTTTGTCATTTGGAATTAACAGTTAATTTGTAGCTCATTTTATGGTTATATTTAGTTATATGCTTCAAGTGCACTTAAAAGAATGTGTATTTCAGATATTAGAGCAAATATCAGATCAAATTGGTTGATAATGTTTTTCAGATCTAGTTTTGTTTTCTTTTGGGTCTACTGGTTCTACTTATTACTGAGAGAGTGTTAAAATCTCCAAACATTATCGTGGATTTGTCTGGTTATCCCTTTCGCCTGTCAGTTTTTTCATCGTGTATTTTGGAGCTCTCGTCATGTACATACACCTTTAGGATTATTATGTTTACCTGCTGAAGTAGCACATTTGTCATTATGAAACGTCCCTTTTTATCTCTGACACTAGTCCTTGTCTGAAGGTCTACTAATGATATTCATCTGGCCACACCAGCTTTCTTGTGTTTAATACTTGCATGGTATATATTTTTTCCATCTTTTTATTTTCGACTCATCTGTGGCTATATATTTAAAATGTATCTCTTGTAGGCATTTCTTTTCTAATCTAGTGTGACAGTTTCTACTTTTTAGAGTGTTTTATTCATTGACATTTCATATAATTATTGATATGGTAGGAGTTAAGTCTGTCACCTTGCAAACTTTCTCCTATTTGTTTGAATCTATTTTTGTTTCCTCTTTTCCTGCAACCTTTTGGGTTCATTAGCTCTTTTGTAACATTTTGTATCTTCTGTTGACTTTTTATTTAGAAACTCTTTGTACAAAATTTTTAAGTGGTTGCTCTAACAATGTGCATCCTTAATTTATCACAGTCCATTTAGAATTAATGTTGTTTCACTATACATGTCACAAATGGAAGAACCTTACAACAGTTTAATTTACATCCTCATTGGTTCTTTGAGTTATTTTAGTATTCTTCTTTTCTATATATCTTACAAACCTCTTATTACAGTGATATGACTTTTTTAACAGTCACTTGTCTTTTGAGGACATTAAGAAAGAAAAAACTAAGATAAGCTAGTATTTTATGTTTTCCCTAAATGTATCCCTTCAGTCTTTATTTCTTCCTACAAATATGAGTTTCCATCTTGTATAATTCAGTCTGGGAAGCTTCCATGGGTATTTTTGCAGTACAGGTCTGCTGGTGATGAGTTCTTTCTGTTTTTTTTTTCATCTGAAGGTATCTTTATTTCACCCCCATGTTTTAAGGATAGTTTGCTGAATATAGAGTTCTGGGTTGAGCATTTTCTTATTTCGGCCTTTAAATAAATCATTCAATATCTTGGCATCCCATTTCTTCTGTTTCTTTGTATGTAACCTCTTATCTTACTGTGGCTATGGTCAATCAATATTTTCCTTTTGTCTTTTTTTTTTTCCCCCCCCAGTAATTTGACCACGATCGACCTAAGCATGGTTTTCTTTTTATTTATCCTAAACTTTTCTGAGCTGCTTGGATTTGGAGTTTGATGTTTTCTATCAGTTTAGGACATTTTCAAAACCATATATATATATTTTTTTTGTTTTTTTTTTGTTTTTTGAGACAGAGTCTGGCTCTGTCACCCAGACTGGAGTGTAATGGGGTGATCTCAGCTCACTGCAATCTCAACCTCCTGAGTTTAAGTGACTCTACTGCCTCAGCCTCCCAAGTAGCTGGGATTACAGGTACGCACTGCCACACCTAGCTAATTTTTGTATTTTTAGTAGAGATAGGGTTTCACCATATTGATCAGGCTGGCCTCAAACTCCTGAGCTCAGGTGATTTGCCCACCTTGGCCTCCCAAAGTGCTGAGATTACAGTTGTAACCCACTGTGTCCAGCCCAAAACCATATTTTTAAATGCATCTTCTACCCCATTCTATTGGTCTTTCTTTCTCGGACCCCAAGTACATGAGTGTTAGACTACTTGATATCCTATAGGTTACTGAGGTCCTGTTTGTTTTATTTTTAATCTTTTTTTTTCCTCTGTTCTCCTGATTGGTTACATGGATCTTTATTCAAGTTCTTTTGTCACAGGATCTTTAGGGTGTTGCTTTGCTAGTCAGAAACCTCCGTGCGCTTCTGCTTGAGTTTTGCTCCTGGCTGCTGGGCTTGTTCTGCCCACTCGGCCTGGCAGGCTGCACTTGGCTGGCACTACTGGCCTGGATCCCACAGCTGCCAAGGGCAAGCCAGGCATGGAGTGGCAAGGGATGTGTGAGTGAGCGCACGCAAGGTCCGGCCACTACACACAGCCAGGTGCATCAGCTGCAGCAGGGCAAGCAGCTCCAGATGCAGGCTCCACGTGAGGCTGTGGCTGGACCGGATGTACCACAAGCAGCTTCCACTGCAGGCACCAGCATCTGGACAAGGGGAACATAATGATGCCCAAAAACTTGGAGACACCAGGAACCACAGAGCCCTAAAGAGGGTGTTACAGCATGTCACAGGCCTAGCTGGGGGAGCCCTGAAGTCTGAGCTCCCAGAAGGGCTGCCGCTCCTTCTTCCTTCTCATTACCTGCAATGTGGTGAGTTGGGGACGTGTTTCAGGCCTATTTGTATTACAGTTTTTTCAGTCCCGCCATTTGGTGGGTCCTGAGTTCTTGTCCTGTGTTCAGGAAGAATAAAGTATGTGGACAACTGGAGGGTGAGCAAGGCACAGAGGAGCTTCATTAAGCAACAGAACAGCTCTCAGGAGACCCAAAGCGAGTAGCTCCTTTCTGCAGGCAGGTCGTCCCAACAAGTATCCAGCTCTCAGGGGAGAGGAAACCTATAGTGGGTAGCTCCTTTTTGCAGGCAGACCGTCCCTGTGAGTGTCTGTGAGTCTGACTGAGTCTGAGGTTTTTATATGCTCAGAATGAAGGAAGTGCATGCTGATTGGTCCATGAGCAGCCATGGATGGGCCTGGAAAAAGCACCATCTGATTGCCTGAATGGTCATCAATGAAGTTCTCACTCCAGGCTGCAGCCTTCACCCAGACCTGGCAGCCTGGCTCCCAGGCTTCAGGCCATCCCTGGCTTGAAGGTGGGGCTTCACCAAGGACCCATCCCTTCCTGCTAGGAACCTGTCTGCCTCCTGCCACCATCATCACGTTGTCCATGGCACCCAGTCTGTTCACACTGAGGGGCGCCTGCAGGCCCGCACCAAGCTTCCGTCAGCCCCTCGGCCCTTCTCCTATGCTTGTTGTCACCCAAAGTCCAAAGGGGGACCAAGGTGGTGGGAGGCTGGCGTGTCAGCGCTGCCCAGAACGTGTGCACACTCAGTCAGGTTGCGGCAGCACCCAGATTCAGCCACAACTTTGCTGCACACTAGAGCAGGCGCCAGGAGCAGGGAGAGGCCATGGCGTGGGACCAGGTACTTCTGAGCCTGCAGGGGTAGGGGGCTTTCCAGGCTCCTAAGAGCACAGGGATGCTTGGGTCTGGAGATGTGGCTGGGTGACTGCAGCTGCCCCTGGGAGCATGGAACTCCTGCCCTACCAACATGGTAGAGGGTGGGGCTCCAACCTGTTCCCAGCCGTCACTAGCTCCACGGAGTGCGCAGCCCCAGCCATGCCGCCCCCGCTGCAGCTGGCGTCCCCGCGGCGACTGCTTCGGACAGGCCACTGCTGCCATCACTTTGATCCTTGTTTTCTATTTCAGATCAGCTTTTAAGCCCATCCAGTGAAATGTATCCTGCTGTACATTTTTAGTTTAGAATTTCCATTTGATTCTTTTTTATAATTTTTATTTCTCTACTGACGTGTCCCCACATTTTCACTGGTTGAGATCATATTTTTCTTTAAGTACTTAAGTGTATTTGTAATAGCTGATTTAAAGCCTTATGTGCTAATTTGTACAGCTGGGTTATTTCAAGGGTCTGTATTTTGAGCTTTTAGTTTTTTAGTGCCTGAGTTTTATTGTTATTTATAGCAGGAGGGCAAGTCTGGTGACATTCTGTTATGTCTGCTATTCTTCTCTGTTTTTGTTTTCCCATTAATTTAGAATCATAATTTCAAAGGGAAACGTTTGTCATTACATTCGTAATTTATTTTATATTTTTTGTAGCCATTTAGATTTTGGCCAAAAAGAAATTCTTTGAAGAGAGACCAGGTAGTGATTACCTAACTATGTTATGTATTATACGCCATTGTAAGTAAAATTCTGTTAACCAGCTTTGGTTAACTAAATGTTAGTAGTCTAAACTGTAAGGATTATTGGTTTAATCTTGTTTAGAAATCTTTCAAAATGTTTTAGAGGAAGGAACACAGTCAGTAAGAAAACCAGAACTCTTGTTGTATCTTGCATATTTTGTGACCTTGAACAAGTAAATTAATCTGGTTATCAATTCAAATGCAGCAAGGTATGTGAATGCTTCATAAACTGTAAATGAAGTACTTTGCAAGTTATTGAAAAACAATAGTATACCTTCCTTCTCCATCCTGTGTCAATAAGAAAGGAAACATAATGAAATCTTTTTTTTTCTATGCTCTTACAAGGCATTATTTAGAGCATAACCTTTCAAAACCATTTGGTGTAGCTGTAGGGGAGACAAATGACATTGAGCTGGATTTCTTTCTGTCCAGATCCCAAAGCTTACTATATTAGCAGAATTGTTCAATGAATCTTATATTTGAACTTACTTTGCTAACACTTGCCTCTGTATTCAAAAAGAAAGGTATAAAAAGAATGATTAATTGAGAATCACAATTAGATGTGGTCCAGTTAGTTATATGTTTATGGTACACTACTTTCCATGTTTATTTTTTTATTTTATTTTTAACTTTTAAGTTCAGGGGTACAAGTACAGGTTTGTTACATAGGTCAACTTGTGTCATGGGGGTTTGTTGTACACATTATTTCATTACCCAGATGTTACTCCTAGTATCCATTCGTTGTTTTTTTCTGATCCTCTTCCTCCTTCCACCCTCCACACTCTGAAAGGCCCCAGTGTCTGTTATTCTTGATGTGTCCATGTGTTCTCATCATTTAGCTCCTACTTGTAAGTGAGAGCATTTGGTATTTGGTTTTCTGTTTCTGTGTCAGTTTGCTAAGGATAATGGCCTCCAGCTCCATCCATGTCCCTGCAAAGGATATGATCTCATTCTTTCTTTATGGCTGGATAGTGGTCCATGGTACATACATGCACCACATTTTGTTTATCGAATCTGTCATTGATAGGCATTTAGACTGATTCCATGTCTTTGTTATTGTGAATAGTGCTGCAGTGAACATATGCACACGTGTGTCTTTACGAAAGAATGATTTATATCCTTTTGGGTATATTCACAGTAATGGAATTCCTGGGTCAAATGGTCTTTAGGTCTTTGAGGAATCGCCATATTGTTTTCCACAATGGCTGAACTAATTTACGCTCCCACCAACAGTGTAAAATAGGTCCTTTTTCTCCACAGCCTCGCCGGCATCTGTTATTTTTTGACTTCTTGATTGTAACCATTCTGACTGGTGTGAGATGGTATCTCATTGTGGTTTTGGTTTGCATTTCTCTAATAATCAGTGATGTTGAACTTTTTTTCATAATTGTTGGCCACATGTATGTCTTCTTTTGAAAAGTGCCTATTCATATCCTTTTTAATGGGGTTGTTTGCTTTTTCTTGTAAATTTGTTTAAGTTCCTTAGAGATGCTGGAAGTTAGACCTTTGTTGGACGCATAGTTTGCAAAAATGTTCTCCCATTCTGTAGGTTGTCTGTTTACTCTGTTGATGGTTTCTTTTTCAGTCATGTCTATGTAACAGTTCTTTTAAGTTTTTTATTTTGGACACCATAGCAGCAACATCAGCTCTTCAGACATGTATCTAAATAAAAATCTTTTAACTGGCAGTCACTTAATCAGCACCTATAATTATCCAGAACCAAGGCAGGAACCAGAAACAAATAAAAGCATTTTAAATAGATGAAAAATATATAATCTAATCTATAATACAACAACGTCATCATAGCTAAAGTTTATTGAGCGTTTACTGTGAGTTGGACAGTGTTTCGAGGATCTATGCACATTTACATTTAATCTTCACAGCAACCCTATGAAGTAGGAACTCTTTTTTTTTTAATTATACTTTAAGTTCTAGGGTACATGTGGATAACATGCAGGTTTGTTACATATGTATACCTGTGCCATGTTGGCGTGCTGCACCCATCAACTCGTCAGCACCCATCAACGCGTCATTTACATCAGGTGTAACTCCCAATGCCATCCCTCCCCCCTCCCCCCTCCCCGTGATAGGCCCCGGTGTGTGATGTTCCCCTTCCCGAGTCCACATGCACACATATGTTTATTGCGGCACATTCACAATAGCAAAGGCTTGGAATCAACCCAAATGTCCATCAGTGACAGACTGGATTAAGAAAATGTGGCACATATGCACCATGGAATACTATGCAGCCATAAAAAAGGATGAGTTTGTGTCCTTTGTAGGGACATGGATGCAGCTGGAAACCATCATTCTCAGCAAACTATCACAAGAAGTAGGAACTCTTATATGATACCATTAGAATATTAGTCAGAAAGATCTTTTTGCTGTTGTTCTGTGTGGTCATTGTTGATGTTTGGAAACATTCCAGGTACTTCTGTCTTTGTTTTACCAGTTCCTCTCTCTGTTACAGCTTTGTTCCCACTCCTTGGCCATTTTAAAAGATTTAAATACAATTTCTGTAGTCTGTCAAACCTCCTATTGATCATGCAAAGGCAGAATTAATTGATCATGCTGTTATACTCTTAGGACAATTGTAAATACCAGTAGCATTTGTAACATAGTATCAGCATCAATTGTTTTACCTGTTAGATTTTTTTTTTTTTTCCAAAACAGTGATCTTCCCTGAGGCTAAGGACCACACCTTCCTTAACTGTATTCCTCTGCAATTAACTATCAAGTCTGGCATATAGTAGAGCCTAATAATATATTTCCATATACACCAATGAATGAATGAAAGAGAGAAAAAAGAGATAAGGAAAAGTGAAAAGGGGCAAAGAGAAATTTGAAAATTTAGATGCCTCTTTCCAGATGTGCCAAAATCTTGTAGAGTTTGAACATGTTATTTTAGAGAGAAACTTCTATTTTAGTTGAACAAAAAGAGAGAGAGTTTATATTTTAACAAGAATGTTGTATTTCTAAAGCAGTGTAAGGTATTACAAGGATATTAATGATCTGTAAGAATGTGGAGATGGATCTGGAGGCAAGAAAGAACCAGGGAGAACTTTTTGCTTTGGTTTTGGGGTTGAAGAAAAATTGATCTTCCATGTACATTAGTGGAAATGTGATGAGGGAAGTACAAATACAGGAGGAACTAAAGTAGGAGCAAACAATTTGAAGGGAGTATAATCAGAGAAGGAAAAAGAGAGCTATACTTTTTTTCATTGAACAATCCAAGAACAAGATGATAGGAAATAAGATAGGGAAACATGCTTACAGAAAAGAGAAGTCTAAAGCAGGTCAATCTACTGCTAAGGGATTTCAGCCCAGCAAATGCACACATTAAGAATAATGCCAGAATGTAGAAAAGTGGCTTTATCTTTCAGTAGCGGTGGACTGTTTGCACACACGCAACAGCTAACAAGCTCCGCTCTGAAGTTATTCTAGACCTTATCTTTGGAAATAATGCAGGCATGATAAATAAGGTTGGAGTAGAAAAGCACTAAAGATGCAATCATAATGCCATCAGGTTTGAATTGCTGATGAAGATCTGTGGGAAGAGTACTAACACAAAAATATGGGGCTTGAGAAAAGCAGACCTTGAAGGAATACAAAATGAGTTTTGAACTTGGCTGGAATTTTGCAACGTGTAGAAAATGAAACATGAAAAAGGTAGAATCCAGGGGAGGGAACATTCAAAATTCAACCCAATAAGATCAAAGTAATACAGAAACAATGAGAGGAAGCAGAGAAATAAGAGAATATAGGGGAAGCCGTTAAAAAATAAAATAAAGGGGAAAAGTAGTGGAAAACTTGCTATGACTGAATGAAACCAAAACACTAAAAAAATGCAGTGATGAACAGCAAATTAATATCTAAGATTTTAAAAAATATATTTTTGAAAATTTAAATATGCATCGAAGAGTAAATGGCAATGTCAATTTATTTTTCTAAAGATTATCACAAGTCACATGGAGTCCCTCATCTTAGGCTGCAAGTCTTTGTATACTCAAGGAGTATTGATCCGGATGGCACATCTAGACTCCTGTGGTGTTGTGGCCTTTTTTTTTTTTTTTTTTTTTTTTTTTTAAGTAAGGTCTTTCATAGGAAAAAGCATTTAATTTATGAAAAAGTAGGCTACAACTGAAAGTCATCACTGGGGAAAGCATTAAGACCATAGTTTGTATTAAGTTAAGAGATAAAAGATTTAAAGTATAAATTTATTTACAGTTCCTTAAACTAGCCCTGGAAATTAGACTACTTTTAGGGTGAAAACTAATTAACTTGCTATCTCATCCATGGAATAGATTTAAATTCAGGTCCCCAAGCAAAAGTTTTATAGTTTACCCCCACCTGGCCCCTCACTATCCGTGTTGAGTGGAAAACACAGAGCTCTGCAGAGGAAAGAAGTTATCATGTTTTCTGGCTTCCCAGCAATGCAGGAACTACTGATGGTGTATTTTGGTACATGGATATCCTTCTAAACAAAAGGTTGAGTATATGACATACATTTAAACATAAAATGTTTTCTTTGTTTCTTCATGGTTGGCCTTCTGTGAAGAAAGAAAAGGAGAAAGAGAAAAGAAAAAGTTCGTAAGCTTAGTTTTTTATGTGGCATTTATACTGGTCTGTGTAAAATTTTACTGTATGAAATTGTGAAAAATGTAGCCCAACATATTCCAAAATCACAGAACCTAGTTTGCCTAGAAGAATTCACAGGTGCAAAGGCTGGTACATAATAAGTGCCTGGGACATGCTTACTGATAGATTGAGATATCACGCATATATATACAGGGACATCAATAGATATATTTGTAATCAACTTATATAAAAACCAATTTTTAAATAAAACTGTATTTTCCCATTAAACATTAAGGGATTTTATTTTCTAAGTGAAATTGTGGCACGTGACCTAGAGGCTAGACCTGTGTTCACATGTCTGAGATTCTGTTATTCCTTTATCTGTAATTCCTAACATTTTAACTATTGGTTATTTATTCCTTAATATCTGTGCCACATAGTCACTGATCTGTTAGAAAATTCTTAAAATGGTAGGAATTGGAATCCTTGAATGGATCCCTCAGTATATTGTACCAGGTAGATGCTTGATTATGCATATTTATTGAATGAATAAATGAAAAAAGTAATGAATCATGTGAAGTTGGTAGTTTATAAATTCTTTCTGCAGTAATCCCAAGAGGGAGGGAGGGAGGAGAGGTATCTTATTATCATCTTTTAGTAGATGGAAACCTGAAGCTGAGATGTTAAGTGACTAGACCAAGGCCACACACTGAGTAAGTGGCAGAATTTTCTGAAGAACTTTTGACTCTAAACTCCATGCTTTTATTAATGCGCAATCCTGCTCTCTATCCTGCAATTGGTCTGTATAACAGATAATATTTACAAGCTGTACTTAACTTTTGGAGGCACAAATGTATTTCTAGAGGCCCTGAATGAGATTGTATGTTGCACTTTACTTTTCTATTGAGGTCAAGAGAAGGAAGACATAATGGTAAGGTGTTTCTATAGAGAGGCAAGGTGTTTGCAGAAATTTATAGGGGTTGGTGAACATGAAATCAATATATATATTAAAAAAAATGACAGCAAGCCCAGGGCCACCTGCCTATGATCGCCCACAGTAACTCCTTGTTGAAAAGAAAAGGTGAGGTGCCCAGAGCTAAAATATCTCTTCTCAGGCAACTTCCACTGTTTTTTGTGTTTACCTGCTCTGTTGATGTCCCTGTAGTGATGCACTTAGAAAATTAACCAGGGTTGTGATATGACTGCCACTTGAGTTCTGTCCTTTTTTTTCCCCCAGATTCTCTTACCTAGGGTGCTGAGAGAACTGCTAGGGAGTGACAAGAAAAGCAGAGCTTTCTCTTTTCCACCTGATGGAGGAGTAGGAGAGATGTCAAAGCTGAAGACAGTCTGAAAATGAAGGAACAGAGTAGGGAGGATGGGAGGGGTATGGGAGAATGGAAGTGGTATCAGAATATTTAGAGGGAAGTCACAGCACAGGATGAGATACATTGAACCCTTCTCAGGAAGAGTGGTTGGAAAGAAAGTGGACATCTAATTAGTAAGAGGAAAATCTTTGGGGTTGTAATACTATGTTCAAATACTTGGAAGATTTTCCTGATAAAGGAAGATTTTTCTCTGTTAACTCAAAGTAGTAGGACTAGGACCAACTTTTAGACATTGTGGGAAGATGGCTTTTGAGCTAGTTATTACAGGAAGAATTTCGTCAGTGTCTGAATCACCTGGAAATTGGGTGCGCCACATCAGGAGGTAGATGTTCGAGGCATAGGCTAAATGAGCCTGATGGAGCTACACTAAGACAGACTCAGCAAACATTAGAGATGCCTTGTCTTTCAGAGTTTATGTGATTCTGTGCAGAAGAGAAAATTATTTTATACGCACACACACATGCTCTCTGTGTGTGCGTGTGTGTGTGTAATTTAAGAGTAGATTACAATCCAGTATATACAGGGCCCCAAAATATAGAAAACATGGGAAAAGAGGAGTGTATTAGTTTCCTAGGCTCGCTGTAACAGAGTACCACAAACTAGATGGCCTTAAGCAACAGAAATGTATTCTTATGGTTCTGCAGGCCAGAAGCCCGCAGTCAGGATGCCACAGCTTATGCTGTCTGTGAAACCTGTAGGCAAACCATTCTTGCTTATTGTGGCTTCTGGTGTTTGCCAGCAATGCTTGACGTACCTTGGCTTTAGATGGATCACTCCAGTCTCTGCCTCTGTCACTAGATGGCTGTCTTCCCTCGGTGTGTCTCTGTCTATGTCTCTTCTCCTCTTCTTATAAGGAAACCAGTAATGTAATGGCCCACCTTACTCAATAAGACCTTATCTTACCTAATAACATCATCAGTGGACCTCTTGCCAAATAAGGTCTCTTCCTGAGGTATTGGGGGGTGAGATTTTGACATTTCATTTTGGGGGATACAATTCAAAGCAAGGAGAAATAGGATTCTTGCCCTATGGTCTTATTATTTTCTATTAAGAAGACCTGAAGAAGTTAGAGAAAAATATTTTGACTCAAACCCAGCAAACTTGAATTCAGGTACAAAAGATTGATTTTTCCCTCTCAGCAGTGTTGGATGGTTTTGTGGATAGGGGAAATCTAGTAGATATTAAATATTTTTATCTGCAAAAAGCATTTGGTAAGGTTCTCAATGGGAGATTAATGGCTAAAATAAAGAATGAGGCATTAGGAGATAAATTTGCTTATGAGCAAGAGACAGATAGTAACAGTAGAAGGAAATACTTTTTAGATTGGAAAGGAGTGACATATAGCACAAGCCAGGAATCAGTTTTGGGACCTATGGGTTTTTCACTTTATTTTTATTGGACTTTGTAATAAAAATACAGATCTTCAAACAGTCCAAGACAGAGTGAGTAATACTACAAGCATCAGTAATCAAAAGTTATTCTCTATCATAAACTAAATGACTGATAATAAATACTGACACAAGACTACACAATGTACCATAATATTATAAAATGGAGCAGGCGATTCTCTTGTGTTCTCTTTTCCTCTGCATGGGTGAATATTTCTTTATTTGCTTTTTAGAAAAAATATTTGCAGGCTTCTAACATTACTTTATAAGCCAAATGAATGAAAAAAATGATTTTTCTTTAAATTTGGAAAGATATGTTAACAGGAAAAAACTGGTTGAAGCAAGACAAAGGTTATATTGCCATCACTACAATAAAGAAAAGAGGGGCCCTGTGTGTTAAATTGCTCAGCAAGCTGTTCGGTAAAAATACTTGAGTTAGGGGGCGTTCTTGAAATCATCAGCTTATTCTGCAGTCATGACTTTAATGGAAGCCTATGCAAAAAAGTCATTGTTAGAATGAGGAAACTACGTATCTAAAGACAGGGAAATATAGCATGGAACTTTTTTCTCTTCTTTTTTTAAATTTTAACGTGGCTCTTAAAAAAATCCATAAAATCCATTGATTGTATATGTAACGTTTAGTCTGCCCAGCAGCTAGTAAATTATGTGGAGAACATACTTTTCAAATTGAACTTTTGCCTGTCACCCCTTTCGTCAAAAATCACTAAAAAGTGTTTACAAATTCATTGCCTTTTTCCCATTATTTGTACATTGTCAGATATAAGCCAAGAGAAAGAGAACAAATAAACATTTGAAAGTTAACTCAGAGAAATTGTAAATGCTTAGAAAACTATAAAAATTATAAAGTACAAAGAAGCTTCATTAACCTCAAACCTCTCATTTTGCAGGTGAGTAAACCGAGATCCAGAAAGGTCAAATTCATAAGAAATTTGCCTGAGGACAAATAACTAAAGTCAAAACACAGAGTCTAGAACAAGGTTCTCAACCTGGGCTGCACATTAGAGTTTCCTGACAAGCTGCTTTAATGAACTGTTGCAATGATCTTCCTACCAGAGATTCTGATTTCAGTGGTCATGAACAGAGCCAAGGAAATTCATACTTTGAAAAACATGCATTTTAAAACTTCTCCAGGTGCTTCTGCTCTGTGGGCAGGAATGAGAACCTCTGATCTAGGATCTAGCTTTCCTGATGTTAACACAGGAATTTTATGTATGTATGTATATATGTATGTATGTATGTATGTATTTAGAGACAGAGTCTAACTCTGTCACCCAGGCTGGAGTGAATGGCCCGATCTCGGCTCACAGCAACCTCTGCCTTCCGGGTTCAAGTGATTCTCCTGCCTCAGCCTCCCGAGGAGCTGGGATTACAGGCATGCGCCACCTCTCCTGGCTAATTTTCTATTTTTAGTAGAGATAGGGTTTCTTCATGTTGGCCAGGCCGGTCTCGAACTTCTGATTCCAGGTGATCCGCCCACCTCAGCTTCCCAAAGTACTGGGATTACAGGTGTGAGCCACCACACCCGGCCTAACACAGGAAGTCTTTCAACTCACATTTGTAGTTCAGAGATTACTTTAAAGAACTTCAAATTCTGAGGTAGGAAGCACCTTTAGCATAGGCAGTCCACAGTTAACAAACCAATTATTCTAGTAGTTATTTTCATTGCAGTGTGCTTATTTGGACCGCTGAACTTAAATCCGCAAAGAAACAAGATTGTATCTTGTTGTTTGGTCTCTAGGCCAGCCCCGAGATTAGCGTACAGAATAACTGAAATGTAGCCCTGTGTCAGTTGCACTATAGGTCCTAACCAATGCATGTACAGTGTTTTTCTAAGAGCAAGAATTTATATTTTTAATTTAGGTCTCTCAGGACATTTTTAATTCTTGTACTGTTTTGATAGCGCTATCAAGATTTCTCCTCCTTTCATCTTCAACATGTTAGCTTTAGGATTTGAATAGGGAGTTCCCCAATTCCAAACTGTGTCGGGGAATGGGAGGAAATGAGGGATGGAGGGATGGTGAGGGCTGGAGGGAAGACTGAGGCACTATGGGAGAGAGGAGGAGGCCAGTCAAGAACAGAAGGGCCAGGGTTCTCTGTCGTCAGTACCTGGGGATATTTCTTTCCCTCGAATGGGTTCATCCAAGTATTTGATGAAGGCATAATGTTTATCAGACACTATTCTAGGCTTTGGAGGAGGATTAGAAGAGAGAATGGAAAGAGTAAAGTACGCATGAGTTCCTGGCCTTAAAAAAGTGACATTATCTCTTAGTGTGGTGAAGAAGTGAAAAACAGGGTTTCTGATTTGTCATTTTGGGAAAGCAGGCAATGTGGGGACACGTTTTCCAAGCACTGCAGGAACACAGCTTACCTTCTCTGGAGGAGTCATAGAAGAATTCACAAAGCAAGTGGCATTTGTATGGGAGTCGTTAGGTGCAGATACAGAGGAAGGCATTTCGGGCTGAGAGTCACTGGCTCTTTTATACAGAGATGTGAAAAAACATGTCATAGTGAGAAAGCTGGTCTAATTGGGCTGGAGAGTAAATGGAAAGTGGCAGGAGAGGCAGGGATAAAGCTAGTAAATAGCTTGGAGTTTAAGGCCATGCTAAAGAACTGAAGTTTCCTGTTTGGGGGTATAGAAAGTTTTTAGCCTGAGAAATGAATATTTGAGTAGCTCATTCATCCATTTATTCATTCAGTTGTTAGAATTTATTGGAAGTTTGCTGTATGTCAGACACTGGATGACAAAGATTATTATGACACCCTCAATCCAGACGCTTTGTAGAAGCGGAGCAGTGATTGGATTTTCATTTTAGGGACATAACCTTTGGGCAATGTGTTTAGGTTGGAGACAGGAAGGCCATTAGGAAGCTGCAGTAACACTTCAGCTGACCATTACGAACTGCTGAACTGAGATGCAACGCAGTGGGTATGGAGCAGAGTAGATGCCTGTGGGACATATCAGGGGGACAAAATTGATAGTGCTTGGTGAGTGATTGCACGCTGAGCAGGAAGGGGAGGGCAGACCCAACTCCTAATGGTGCCCTTTGTCAGGATAGGGAATTTAGGAGGACAAAGTCTTTTTCCCAGCCCAGGAACCAGCGTCTCTGTTTCCATTTATAAGACTTGCACCCATTCATTCTATTATTGGTTTATTGCAGAACATAGCGTAGTCTAACTGCTTTTCCTCTACTTTTCTGTTCTTGCAACAAGGAAAAAAATACTAATGTTTTTAAGGAAATCTGATGAAGGCTATGAAGGTGGAAAGAAAGGCTATTTTTTGGTTTAGAAAACATTAGCAAGATAAAACATGTAAATCAAAATGGAGAACTAATACATTTGTTTTAGTGATTCAGGAGGAAAAGGAAATTCATGCTTTCACTTGAATTATCAGGATAATGCTTTGCTTTACGAGTGACCTAAGAATGAGTATTATAGTATGCTTTTTGTAAAAAATTTATCACCAACTGGGGCATAGGAAAGTAAGTTTCCTATGTTACACAGCTGCTAAATTGGGCAGGGACAACAGAGGAGGCACTGAATAGTCAATGAAATTGGAAAGAATTTAGATCATCCATGTCACACAAAGCCAGCGAAGGCTGTTTGTTGAATGTTAGCTGCTATCACACTGGCTTGATATTAACATTCTAGTGAATAATTAAAATATTCCTGTTTATTTTTTAATAAAAAGAAAAAGCATGTATGTTACCTCAGAGTCTGTAATGATACCTGTAGTCGCATCCATCAGATGTTGAGTTTTTTTTTTTAACTAGGATTGTAGAGTAGATAACTTAGATCATTAAAAAGCAGATTTTTTTCCTGCCTTTTTCTGCATTCTTATTTTACAGTATTCAATATGCCATTCAAAAATAGAAAATAAAAATTCTTAAAACTGCTCTGAGACATTTTCATTATAGTCAGTATTTTCTAAATTGAGTGGTTATTAAATACATTTTTCTGCCGACATTATTTTTGAAGTACATGTATCATTTTCATTTTCTGTCCATAAACGCATACCCAGGCAGAACTAGTACTCCATTTCTTCCTGCTGAAATTCAGGCTCCCCTTAGAGGATGGGTTAGTGGGTGCAGCACACCACCACGGCACACGTATACCTATGTGACAAACCTGCACATTCTGCACTTTTCTCCCATTTGTTTTTTTTAGAAGAAATAAAAAAACAATTCAGGCTCCCATGAGGTGATCAGGTACTTCTTTATAATTGAATATACTTTTCAGCCAAACCCACCCCTTTCCACTGACTGTTTTCTTTGGTTGTTCCTTCAGGCCTAGAGTGGAAAAGTTTGGTGTTTTATTCAAGACAATTGACTCAGAGAAAAGAACAACTCACGCAGAGACCAGCAAGAGATTCGTGCTCAGTAACAGAGAGAGTCATACAGACTTTTGTGGAGCCATGGTCTTAGGTCCGTGTGATGTGTTTGATGCTCTGCAAGGTGGTCAGTTTACAGGGTGACCAGACACCCCCAATTTCTGGAGGATCTGCCTGAATTTATATCCACTAGATATTAGTAACAGGCTTAGTAGAAGAGTTGGAATAAAATTGCAACTGAGGAAGGACAAGAATAAATGGTATCAGAGGAGAAATTTTCCCAGGAAGGCGAGGTCGTGAGTTAGGAGAATACTAAGACCGAATGCTCTGTCTCCTGCTTCCCTGAGTCAGAAGCGGCGGGCACGCTAGAGGAAGCAGCATTTTGCTGGAGACTTTGTTGAGAATTCAGATGCTTTGGGAGCTTAGAAAGGAAACAAACCCCAACGTGGACTTTTCAGACAAAATATTGCTTTCTTTGCCTAATCAAGTAAAGTTAGGATAATGATTACCAGGCACTTTGTAACAGCAAGGTTATTCTTCACTCTAAAGTCAAGGTTATTCTAAACTTTCAGTTGTTTGCTAGAGAAATTACAAGTGTAGAAAGAAATACCACATAGGACCCAATGTATATAACGGTTAGTTAAATGTGGCTCTCATCTGTTACCAGGAACTAGCAAGAACTGTGGCAGAGAAATGAAGAATACCCTCACTCCTCACTGCTGCCCTACAGGGTTTTTCCTTTTTCTCTCCTTTTTTTTTAAATTTTAATTTTTATTTATTAAAATTGTATATATTTGCAACATACAATGTGATATTTTGATAGACATTGTGAAATAATTACTATAGTCACGTGCCCATCTCCTCGCGTTACCATTTTTTTGTGTATGTGTGGTAAGAACCACACAAATCCTCTCAGCAAATTCTGAGTGCATAATACAGCATTACTAATTAGAGTCCCATGCCGTACATCCTCTTCTCTTATTTCCTTAGCTAGTTGCTACCTAGGACTCTTTAACTCTCCTGAACCTCCACTTTGTCTTAGACAGGGCAGTAGTGCTGTTCTCTTCTCTTCCCCTACAAATGTTGTTCTCCTAGACCCAGTGCCAGTTTCTTGGCTATGTCCTCCTTCCTCGTGTCATCTCTTTTTAAAAATCTCCTCCCCTGCCTCACCTCTGTGCTGAAATACCCTGGAGAATTGATTTTGGATTCATTCTGAAATATAAATGACCTAACTGTAGTCTTTGGAATATTTAAGACCCACTCCTTATGCTCCTACCCCTTATCACCACAAACTGGGTGCCTTAAACAACAGAAATTTATCTGAGTTCTGGAGGTTAGAAGTCTGAGATAAGGTGTGGGCAGGGTTAGTTCCTTCTGAGGGCTATGAGGAAGAATCTGTTCTGTGGCTCTTCCCTTACTTCCGGGGGATTGTTGACTATCTTTGGTGTTTCTTGGCTTGTAGACGCCTCACCTCAGTCTCTGACTTTGTGATCATCTAGTGTTCTTCATGTTGTGTCTGTCTCTTCACCTGGTGTTCTTTTTATGAGGACACTAATCATATTGCAGTAGGAGCCCACCCTTCTCCATTACGACCTCATATTGACTATGCAGTCACCCAGGTTCCAAATAAGGTCACATTCTTACATGCTAGGGCTTAGGACTTCAACATATGAATTTTGGGGGCTCCAGTTCAGTCCACCACAAATGAGTTCAAAATGAGGAAAGCAAAGCTGGAGTTCAGGGAGAATCTTTTTGGCTCATTTTGCTTGTGTGCCTAAGGGCTGAGTGCTTGTTTTAGGTAAGAGAGAAGCTGTGAGGGTTAGAGTTAGGGTTAGGGATAGGGTTAGAGAAGGCTACTACTGTAGGCTAGATGCCAGCTAAAAACAACTGCTGGGGGCAGTGGACAGGGAAGTAGACTGCAGGGTTGATGTAAGAAAAACAGGTGAGTCTGCACTTGTCGGCGGAGTACCAGGAAGTGAGAGTGTCAATTTCTGGCTCATGAGTGAGAAGTATTCCTAGTTAGTTGTGCCCGAGAAGCTCCCAGCTTCCATAACTCCTCATTGCCCCTTCCCCCCAGAAACCCTCTTTGCATCACCATCTTGAGATTCCTTATCCAAATTTAAACTCCATTAGTAATTTAAAGCTCTGAGGAAGTCCATCCCCAACCTAGAAGATGAGAGAGGTGTCCTGGGTTGTAGAGCTAACCAGTCAGGTGCATCCGGGCCTTCCTGTTTCCTAAAGCATCATTGTGCAGAATGCTTAGAAGGAGTTGGTAGGGCTATTCATTAGGTGCAGTAAGAGTAAAACATGCTTTTCTGGGCTGGCTGGGACTTACTACCACATGAAATCTGGAAAAGTACATTCTGATTTCCAGCCAGCTGTGAATTTACAAACTTTTGGAATCTGTCTATTTCTAGGTTGGAGAATGGCATTACTAAACTGCTCAATTTAATAATTAGAGGTAGAAAATATAATTGGTTTATCTTTGTAGTCAAATAGCAGTTTCATATATGTAGATAAGTTGAATCTGAATGTGCAGCCAAATATTCAAAATATAAGTAGATGCAGAGAAAAAATTAAAAGCACATGTAATTCCCCCAGAGACCCTACATAAAGCAAAAGGAACAACTGCAGAAAAGAAAAGAAAAACCCACCTCCTCCCTAACAGTCTTATTCTCCCACCAGTCTTTGATTTATAAATCTAGAAGCCTCATGCTTTCTGGAATCCTTAATAAAAAATGACTTTTAAATGCCACAATTCTTAATTTTTCTTAGTGCATCGAAAAAAATTAAAGCTAATAAGGAAAGGAGGCTTCCCAGTATTTTCTGACAGAAGAAGAAAGAAAAGGACTAACTACCTTTCTAAATGTTTAATAGTAATCACATTAGCTTATTCAATTGTGTGCTCTCTTAAGAAACAAGAGGATGTTTGCGCATGTATCCTTTGTGCAAATGACAACAAATGACTTAATGGGGCTTTGGTTCTTTGTTACATTCTTTTTTCAAAACCAGAGGTGGATTATGTTCATTAAATTTTTTAAAGAATTTAAGAAAATCCTACTATAAACTAGGAGATATCTTGGGAGTTTCCAAAATCAAGGTTAGGAACCATTGATTTATAAAGATCATCTGCATATATGTGTTTCTTAGTGCAAGGAGTTAGAAAACTTGATAATTTAACGGGATTTGTGAACCTATTTTAAGAGTTAGAGTCTGTGAATAACTAGATAAAGAAGAAACAGAGCAACTGAGGATTTGGTTTTATGCCCTGTAGAGTTCAAATTAAATTTTACTAAAAGGCAGTTGAAAAGTTTAAAAGATTAACTTCTCTTTCATTTCATGCAGTCTACTTCAGAACTAGTCATCATAATGAACTCAGCAGACGTGCCCTGGAAAGATTTGGAATACTAGAAAAGTTACTGTCAGACTTGAAAAGGGGCCAAGCACAGTGGCTCATGCCTGTAATCCCAGTGCTTTGGGGAGGCTGAAGTGGGAGGATCGCTTGAGGCCAGGAGTTTGAGACCAGCTTGGGCAATGTAGGAAGACTCTGTCTCTACAAAAAAAAAATTTAAAAATTAACAGGGCACGATGAGGCGCACCTACAGTCCTAGCTACTTAGGAGACTGAGATGAGAGGATTACTGGAGTCCGGAAAAGGAGTTCGAGGCTGCACTGAGCTATGATTGCACCACTGGTCTCTAGCATGGGTGACAGAGAAAAAAAAAAAAATTAAAAAGCTTATTCTGAAGACCAGCTCACTTCAACCGAGTGAATGAAGAAAGCTTTTATGTTTGGAACTATTTTCTGCTAAAACTGATTCCTGAGTTGTGTTCTGTTAAACAATATCTCAATCAGAACTTCTTTGACAAAAACATCTCATGGTCATACAAGTTTGGGGAATACTGCATGAATATACCCCTGCAAGCCATTCACAGTACACGTGCATTGAGAAAAGACCCTGCAAGTTTACAAAAAGAAAAGCTTGTATATTTTTGGGTAAGTTCATCATACCAAACTCATTTTAAGCATGGCAGAGTTTTTCTTGTGTATCATTATTAATATTGAACCAAAGAATAGAGCAAGTGAATAGTTATTAGGTTCTGTTAAGTCCTGTAGACATAGAAGATTATGCTCTGTGGGAATATAAATTTTTAAGCAGACAAGATTACTATGAACACATAACTGTAAGAGCATAAGCATGCAGGTATAAGTGGTCCAATTTTAGAAAACCTTCCTTGCAATCTCTTTAAACACCACCCCCTCCCCATTCCTGTGGCCATTGTCTGAAATTCCGGTCCTCACACGTTCATTTAAGCCTATTAAAACTTAAATCTATTTAAAGGATGTAACACGTTCAGCAAATATGTGGCCTTACTTGTGGAAAACTAGCTAATAGATGATGAGAACTAGATGTGGACTTTGTGAAAATATTCAATAAAAACAAAATCCAATGCGCTGAGACCGTCGGTGACAATCCCTTCCTCACCCTCTCCCCTCTTTCACCCAACGGAAAGAAGTCAGGACATTTGTCCAACCCAAATCCAGAAACCAAGAAAAGAGGAAGTTTCTCTTTAGGCTGAAAATTGGGTTGCCAGTTGAGACTTTTTTGTATTAATGCTCTTGACTAAATAAATAGCTGGAAAAAGAAAAAAGCAGAAAAATGTAATACAAACTTATGCAGTTAAATGACTGTCTGGGACTAAAGTCAAGAAAACAAAGCCCAAACGTTACCAATTAGTTAGTGAGAGGCCCTCATTTAGAGTGTGCTGAAACTAAACGACCCTCTCTCCACACGTGGCCCCTCCAGCCCTGCCATCCGGAGACAGAAACCTCATTCATTTCCACATGTCGTACCCGACATGAATTCCTAACCTGTCACCGCATCCTGATCCTACCTCCTAGCTATCCCCCTCCTCTCCAGCATTTTGGACATGTCTGTCAGCATGTGTGTGTCTATTTCTCACAAAGGAGTAGTGTCCAGCCAGAGACAGAGACTTATTTATCAATGCTGAGCGCACAGCCTAGAACATGGTAGTTATTCACAGATAGTTCTGATGGGACGGAATAGTTAAGGAAAGTTCCTAAGAGTTAGGAAATGTAAACCTGTATTACCATCAAGAAATTCTGGAAATTCCTTCTTGGTTGCTTTAGCCTTGAAAATATGTCTTCTCCGTGTGTACTTCCACAGCTTTCTCAGTAGGAGCCTGAAGTGTCATGTAACTGCTTCACTTCTAAAATATTTGTCAGGTTATGTATCAAGCTCTTAGAATAGTACCTGACCCATGGTAAGTGCTGGATAAGTGTATTAGAGAAAATCTTTAAATAAAAACTCATTTGTTTATACAAGTAGGCAATTGCAGCCATAGAGTCATTGTAAAATTTAGTTATGTTCTGTTTTTTTTTTTTGTTTTGTTTTTTTTTTTTTTTTGAGACAAGGTCTCACCCTGTTGCCCAGGCTAGAGTGCAGTGGTGCGATCTCGGCTCACTGCAACCTCCGCCTCCGGGGTTCAAGTGATTCTTGTGCCTCAGCCTCCTGAGTAGCTGGGATTACAGGCATGCACTACTGTGCCAGGCTAGCTTTTGTATTTTTAGTTGGCCGGGCTGGTCTCGAACTCCTGGCTTCAAGGAGTCCACCTGCCTCAGCCTCCCCTAGGGTTGGGATTGCAAGCGTGAGCCACTGCACCCTGCCGATAGACATTATTCTTTATTAAAGCTGTTCTAATACAGAATTCATGTAGATTTTGTAAGTATTTATTAAGTTTCTACTATCTACACGGCACTGTGCTAGCTGTGTGGTCAATATAATGAGGGTTAGTGAGGCAGGCATGGCTCTCAAAGAGCGTGTAGTTCATTAGGGTGGGGAGTGAAGGGCAGGCACAGAGAAAAATTTCTCAGTTCATTCAGGCCCAGTGTCGTCTTCAGTTAGCTTTTTAAGACTTGTACCTTAGTTTCTTCCTTCATTTTCTACTATTGCTGAAGCTCCTTATATTTTCTGTATATTGATAACGCAGTTTTTTGTTTGTTTTGTTTTGTTTTGTTTTGTGACAGAGTCTCATTCTGTCACCCAGGCTGGAGTGCAGTGTGGCACAATCTTGGCTTGCTGCAACCTCAGCCTCCTGTGTTCAAGCAATCCTCATGCCTCAGCCTCCCCAGTAGCTGAGATTACAGGTGTGTGCCACTATGTGCCCGGCTAATTTTTGTATTTTTAGTAGAGACAGAGTTTCGCCATGTTGGCCAGGCTGGTCTTGAACTCGTGCCCTCAGGTTTTCTGCCCACTTTGGCCTCCCAAAGTGCTGGGATTACAGGAGTGAGCCACTGCAACAGGCCAGAAAACACGGTTTCTTTTTCTCGGTTTCTTCAGCAACATGCAGACACACTGGTGTACAGATGCTTCATTCACTAGTGTCTCAGGCGGTTGTTTCTCCAACAGGAATCCTACTACTCTGTGGCTTCTCACCTTTAGCTTTTCCTAATATTTCCCAATAGCTTTCTCAAATCTCTCCTCCCTTGGTCCTTTCCTTCCACATTTTATTCAGTCGGACTCCGACTCCTGTCTGATTTGCCAGTGTGGATGAGGTGGGGAATTACCTGCATAGGCATAGCTGGTGGTGTCTTAGGGGTCTCAGCTGCACAGAGCAGAGTGTGTGAGGGAAGGATTACTTATGTCCCTGGTTGCAGAGTCTGAGTGATCACCCCTGGTAAACTAATGTAGGATATCTTTGGATGTCCAGGTCAGCAGAGTGAAAGTAAACAGTCCAGGGTCTGTGCTAGCATTGAGTATGGCCACAGATAGCATGGAACATGATAACGGTGGCTTAAATTGTTTTTTCTTGTGTAAGAAGGAACTCTGAGGTGTAGCCAGTCACCGCTGTTGGCTCATCATGAGTGTCAGGATTGGGGCCTCTCTTGCGTTTCTCTCGTGGTTATAAGAGGGCTGCCACAGCTCCAGTCATCATGTTTATATTCAGAATGGGAAGAAAGCAATGACAGTGCCATGTAATATTGAAGGAAACAGTTTAACAGGGCTAGGTAGGATTTTGACTGGCAAAGAAAGGACATAGAGTACTTCAAACTTGATAAGGTAGAAATTGCAAAACAATAGCTGCTCTGATGTAGGGGCAGAAGTGTGTAGCAGTTAAAATCTTGGACTTTGAGTTAGAAAAACATGGATTCATGACACAATGTGTTCCTCAGTCTCTATGAAGCCTTTTTTTTTCTTATTGGTAAGAGGAGTATTATGAAGATCAAATGAGGGAAGTTTTAAGGTGAAGCCAAGTACTTAGCAGTTTTCAGAAGGGAAACCTATTCTGTTCCTCCTCCTCCTCTTACTGTTGTATATGGTTGTCAATCAGAATGAACTAGAATCTAAGATGCTTTCGGGTGACTAGCAGAAGAGAACAATGGAATATTGGATTAAATTCAGACCCTGGAGAGTGGAAATCCTAGGGTTTTATTCTTTTAGCAGGTTTTGTGATGAAAATGTCACGATCAAACCAGTCTCACTGTTCATCCTATATTACAACACTTTTTAGATCTTTATACTTTAAATTTTTCATCATCTTCAGTTTCCATGGATTAAATATAAAAAACTGGGCCAAGTCAACCCAGACAACCTCTTCTCGAGTAAATTTATGATATTTGTGACAAATAACCAAATAAATAGATCTCCAGCATAAGTCGACACTGTTAACTGTCTCTAACCCAGTTTCCCAAATGCCTTTTTACTTTGTAGGTTATCATTATGAATCTCATTTTCCATTTTGGTAATAAATTTAAGAGCTGAATTTTTTTCTCACTAAGGTTTTATATTTTTAAGTTACCCATGCATTCATTTTGGATTTTGACATTTAATAACTTTCCTGAAATACACGGGAGAAATTATATCTATGACGTAGAAGACTCTAACATGTACTTTAAGGGGAGGAAATAAATGCCACACTCAAAGCAATTTTACAGGAAGTATTAACAAATTAAATATGTATCAAAAATTTAAAATGCACGTCTAAAAGGCAAGTAGGTAAAAACCCTAACTTTGGCAGTATACATGTTAAGAAATTATTTATATTCTATTTTCTGCTGAGCAGAAATCTAAAAACAAATGACTTTTAAATCAGACCTATTAGTTTTGTAATAGGAAGTTCTGTGAGAGACAGACAAAACCTCTGTATTAAGCGTGCAGTGTAACCTCTTTGTCTGAAATATACATGATTACCTTATGGTTGTGTATTTCTATTTAAGAGTTTTAGTAAAGGGAGCCAAGCCCTTCTGCTGTGAGGGAAATACAGCATGTGAGCATATATATTCATGGGCAAGGCATTGCCTTGAAAACAAGTGTGTGGCATCCAGGGAGATCCTAGATGAGTTCTAGTTGATATGCGGAGTGGATCCAGGTTGCGCGCATGTTCAATATTAATGCATGACTTCTTCAGAGTCTAGGTCAGGACCATTCTTCCTGCCCCCTTCACAACTTTTTCCTTGCTTTCTCCTTGCCTCATGTGTCTTCAGGAATTTGTGAATGATTCTGATATCCCAGTGATACAAAGCATGATCTGGCAAAATTTGATGGTGACCTTTTCTGCTTGTACCCTTAGCGATAGATGAGGTTTTCTGGGTTCTGTTGCTTTCTCCTTTGCCAGCATATACTGCTTTTGTTGAGGAATCAGGGTCTCTGGTGGTCGCCAAGTGAAAAGGAATAAAGATAAAAATGAAAGCATGACTAGTTGAAAAATAGAGACAGAATTGTAACGTGAAAATTGTTTATGAACAGAAGGAGAGAGGCTGCATTGTCTTTATAGGTGGTTAGTAAGTGGAGACTGCAGTCACCTAGATGGCCAACCCCAGGGCTCCATATAGCAAATGCTTTCCATTCAGGGCTGTTTCAAAGTTCACCCGTCTATGGATCTGCTAATGGGAAGCACATAAGTCTCCAGGTACAGTGAAATAATCACCTGGAGATAAAACTCCCCGCAGAAAAATTAACACAACTTCTTTTATGAAAGACAGGTCACTGTAAAAAGAAACTCTACCCACTTATCATCAATTGTTGAAAAAAAAGATTTACGATGACATTGAGGTATGATAATCTCAAATACATTCTGCATTGTTTTTAAAAGCTTTGTGTTTAAAATTCATAGCACTTTCTAATCCTGATAAAGTAGCCTAATTTTCTAGCTTGCTTTGTTCAGTAAAATGTATTTCTAAATCCATTTTAAGCAGCTATTTCTTCAATTTGAGTAATTTTCTCTCAAGTTAATAGATTCCACACAAGCATACCTGACTTTTAATGTTAATATATACTATATATTCCAAACTTGCTAGTGACAATAGAGAAAGCACAATCAAAACGAAATTCAGTTGTTTAACGCATATCTAGCTTGTTATTTTGTTAAAATGTTTCTTCATTTTACTCATCTTTGCCAAAGCATAGTGATACCAAATCTTATTTTACAGGTTGAATATCCCTTATCTGAAATGCTTGGAACCAGAAGTGTTTTGGACTTTGGATTTTTTCAGGTTCTGGAATATTTGCATATGTTTGCCCTAACCCGGTTGAGCATCCCAAATCCAAAAGTCTGAAATGTGAAATGCTCCAGTGAGCATTTCTCTTGAGTATTGTGTCAATGGAGTTTTGATTTTGGAGCATTTCAGACTTTCAGGTTTGGGATGCTCAACTTGTACCTTGCTTGTATTGAGGTTCTATTTCCCCCTTCCCTCTCAGCAAAAGTAAAAGAAAAAAGAATGTGTTAGATATGGTGTTGTCATTTTAACATGAGATGACTTTAAAACTACCATATCAATGAAAGGCATTTGCGTAACGTAGTAAGTCCCTTCATCAATAAGGTCAGCTATAGGAGCTGGCCAAGAAGGAAAAACATTTTGATTTTGAGGCATTTGGCATTGGTAATTTTATTTACGGATAGGTGTTTTCATTTTATATTGAGTCTAAAATACCTTAATATTTTGTTCAAACTATTATACCTATATTATAATGCCTGTGGATATTTCTGGCATTTTCTTCTGTTTACAGGGTACTGGCTTAATTGCCATGACTCTCATTTTTTTCTTCTCAGCAATGCCACTGGCTCTCTAAAAAACAGGATACTGTGATGGAGACAGATAAAGAATTTTTCTAAATTAGGTGGTCAAACCAAGAAAAAAACATATAAAACATGCATAACTAAGTCAGTGTGTCCTCAAAGAAGTCAGAGTTTGGTAAAGAAAAGCCTTGTCTTGTACACTGCTGTGTATGCAGTTTATAGAAAAGTACTAGCATAGAGTGGGTGCTTAGTAAGTATTAGTTAAATGGATGTTGAAGGGTTGGGAAAGAGAGGAGTTGGGTTGAGCACAGAGATGTGATATAAGTCTACACAGTCATGAGTTTATAAGTGTAGTTTTAGAGTTACTCCTGTGTGTTTGAAAACTGAAAGCAAAGCCAGTTCCAGAACAGGATTTAGGGGCCAGCCAGCTGGGCAGTTTCCCAGTGCGCTAATCTCTAAGAGGCATTGAAACCACTGAAAATATTCACGACAGAGGAAACTGTATTTCCTAAAATTTCTCTACTGTCTGTTATTGGGATTAGACATAAGGCATTCCAGGGCTGTGCTCCCCTGTCCTTTAAAGAGATATTCTCTTTTTTCTAAGGAGGGCAGGTTGAGTTACTTACAGATCTTTTGTTTTGCTGGGTGAAGTATTCAAATTTAGGAGCAGAGCTGAGTTCTTTAGACAAGAGGTAAGAGTCAAGTGCTGTCGTGAGGGATCTTCTTATTCTATTCTACATCTAGGCAGAATTAAGCCTTTTTTCTCAATAAATTTTAGGCCAACATTTAAAAGATATTGGTGTAAAATGGTGTCAAATCGTTAACCTACAGAGTGATTACATGTATTGGTGTCTCATTGAAGCCCTGGAACAATTCTGTTGAACAGAGATATTTAATTTAAAATTTTTTAATAGCCACATTAATTAAGTGAAGAGAAACAGGTGAAACAGTAATTATAATATATTTTATTTAATCTAATAAATCTGCAGTGTATCATTTTAATGTGTAGTCAATATTAAAGTTATTGAGATTTATTACATTGTATTTTTTTGTGTCAGGTCCTCAAATCCCCATATGTGTTTTATACTCATAGCACACTTCAGTTTAAACTAGCCACATTTCAAGTACTCAGTAGATACATATGGTGTGTAACTATCATATTGGACCATGAAGTGCAGCCCTAAACAAATCAGTAGAGTCAGTGACTCCCAGTTGGCATCATTGAACTGGTCCTAAAAGGTCCTTTAACCAGAATTCTCTCTTTGGCCAGTGTGAAATTCCCAGTGTTGATACCAATCTTTAAAAATCATTTTAAAGCACCACAATTACGAATGTGTTGAAGTATTTTTCTTCAGTAGTAATGCTTAGTTTAATGTGTGATTGCAAATGCTGTTCATTTGTGATATGGTTAGGCTTTGTGTCCCTGCCCAAATGTCATCTTGAATTGTAATCCCCATAATCCCCACATGTCAAAGGTGAGACCAGGTGGAGGTAATTGAATCATGAGGGCAGTTTCCCCCATGTTGTTCTCACAATAATGAGTAAGTTCTCATGAGATCTGATGGTTTTATAAGGGGCTCTCCCTCCCTTCGCTCAGCACTTCTTCCTGCTGCGTTGTGAAGAAGGTGCCTCGCTTCCCCTTCACCTTCTGCCGTGATTGTAAGTTTCCTGAGGCCTCCCCAGCCATGCTGAACTGTGAGTCAGTTAAACTTCTTTCCTTCTTTCCTAGGCTAAATGACCTATTCTCAGGCAGTTCTTTATAGCATTATGAACGTGGACTAATACAGTAAATTGGTACCGAGGTAGAGGGACACTGCTATAAGGAGACCCGAAAATGTGGAAGCAACTTTGGAACTGGGTAACATGAAGAGGTTGGAACAGTTTGGAGGGCTCAGAAGAAGACAGGAAGATGTGGAAAAGTTTGGAACTTCCTAGAGACTTGTTGAATGGTTTTGACCAGAATGCTGATACTGATATGGACAAAGAAGTCCAGGCTGAAGTGGTCTCAGGTGGAGGTGAGGAACTTGTAGGGAACTGGTGCAAAGGTCACTCTTGGTGTGCTTTGGCAAAGAGACTGGTGGCATTTTGCCCCTGCCCTAGAGATCTGTGGAACTTTGAACTTGAGAGAGGTGATTTAGGGTATTTGGCAGGATAAATTTCTAAGTAGAAAAGTGTTCAAGAGGTGACTTGGGTGCTCTTAAAAGCATTCAGATGTATGCCTTCACAAGGAGATGATTTGGAATTGGAACTTACGTTTAAAAGGGAAGCAGAACATAAAAGTTTGGAAAATTTGCAGCCTGTCAATGTGATAGAAAAAACTCACTTTCTGAGGAGAAATTCAAGCCAGATGCAGAAATTTGCATAAGTAACAAGGAGCCAAATATTAATCACCAAGACAGTGGGGAAAATGTGTCCAGGGCATGTCAGAGATCTTCATGGCAGTCCCTCCCATCACAGGCCAAAGGTCTAGAAGGAAAAAATGGTTTTGTGGGCCAGGCCTAGGGCCTTGCTGCTTTGTATAGTCTCAGGACTTGGTGCCCTGCATCCCAGCCATGGCTAAAAGAGGCCAATGTATAGCTCAGGCCATTGCTTCAGAGAGTGCAAGCTCGAAGCCTTGGTGGCTTCCACATGGTGTTGGTCCTGCAGGTGTATAGAAGTCAAGAATTGAGGTTTGGAAACCACCGCCTCGGTTTCAGAGGATGTATGGAATCGCCTGGATGTCCTGACAGAAGTTTACTGCAGAGGGTAGCCCTCATTGAGAACCTCTGCTAGGGCAATGTGGAAGGGAAATGTGGGGTTGGAGTCCCCATACAGAGTCCCCACTAGGGCACTGCCTAGTGGAGCTGTGAGAAGTGGGAGACCGTCCTCCAGACCCCAGAATGATATATCCACCAACAGCTTTCAGCATGGGCTTGGAAAAGCCACAGACACTCAATGCCAGCCCATGAAAGCAGCCAGGAGGGGTACTGTACCCTGCAAAGCCACAGGGGCAGAGCTGCCAAAGACCATAGGAACCCACCTCTGCATCAGCGTGACCTTGATATGAGACATGGAGTCAAAGGAGATCATTTTGTAGCTTTAAGATTTGACTGCCCTGCTGGATTTCAGACTTGCATGGGGCCTTTAGCCACTTCATTTTGGCCAATTTCTCCCATTTAGAACAATTGTATTTACAATGCTTGTATCTCAGTTGTTTCTAGGAAGTAACTAACTTGCTTTTGGTTTTACCAGCTTATAGGTGGGTGAGACTTGCCTTGTCTCAGATGAGACTTTGAACTTGGGCTTTTGGGTTAAAGCTGGAATGAATTAAGAATTTGGGGGACTGTTGAGAAGGCATGATTGGTTTTAAAATGTGAGAGGGACATGAGACTTGGGAAGGGCTGGGGCAGAATGATATGGTTAGGCTTTGTATCCCCACCCAAATCTCATCTTGAATTGTAATCCCCATAATTCCCACATGTCAAGGAAGAGACCAGCTGGAGGTAATTGCATAATGGGTGTGGTTTTCCCTATGCTGTTCTTGTGACAGGAAGTTCTCATGAGATCTGATGGTTTTATAAGTTGCTCGTTACCCCTTCTCTTGGCACTTCTCCTTGTGCCTTTGTGAAGAAGGTGCCTAGCTTCCCTTTCATTTTCTGTCATGATTGTAAGTTTCCAGTGGCCTCCCCAGCCATGCTGAACTGTGAGTCAATTAAAATTCCTTCCTTTATAAATTACCCAGTCTTGGACAGTTCTTTATAGCACTGTGAAAACGGAGTAATACAATTTGGTCAACCTTACCTATGGAGGGAAGTATCATCAATAGATAACTGTATCTATTTAACCAATGACGAGTTACATCTTGTTGATTACGGAGGAGGCCTGTATTATGGATGTCATATTTGGCAGCTAATGGGAAACCATGTCCAGAGAAGACTAGGAGCAGCTTTAAAATATAAGTTCAGGGAAAAGAGTAAAGGTACAAATTGATACATGTTTTGTCATTTGTCAGCTAATGATACTTTTCCTTGTTGTTACTTTTACTAGGCAGTTTTTCTTTTTTCCTCATTTCTCCCTCATGAACTCACTTGCTTTGTTCCTTTTGTTAAATTGAGATATAGTTTATGTACAATAAAGTTTACCCTTTAAAGTGGTTATGGTGAACCCCCTTCAAGCATTTTTAGCATTCTCACAAAGTTGTGCAGCCATCTCTTTGCCCCTTTTCTCACATGGGTAGCCAATTATCCTTGGATCATGTAAGCATGTCTTTGTGGAATCATAGTCTCCAGATTTAGTATTAGTATCACATTGGTATCTCCAAAGCAACTTTGTGCGTCCATATTTACTCTGGCGAGTGCTTCAACCATAACACTGGGTCTTTATTATAGTGCCCCAAACCAGAGCCCTTTGTTTTAATTACAAATCTTCTAGGGCTCCCTTAACATAACCTTCCTTCCTTGACAGCCATACTCAGAAAATGGGAGGGGAAGGGGAGAAGGGCAGCAGTATTTTGGAGAACCCATATTTGAATTGTTCTCTATGTAGATATTTAAAAACATCCTCAGGAGAACTAATACAATATTAAAAGTTAGAGAAGTGGTCTTGTTTAATCTTTCAAACAACTGTAAGGTTTGGGGTTTTAACACATTTGAAAAAAAGAAAGGGATTATTTAATTCAAGTGTTTACAAGTTGGGTGTAGGGGCTCATGCCTGTAATTCTAGCATTTTGAGATGCCGAGGTGGACAGATTGTTTGAGCTCAGGAGTTTGAGACCAGACTGGACAACACGGTGAAGCCCCATCTCTACAAAAAATACAAAAAATTTAGCTGGCCTGGTGATGTACACCTGTAGTCCTGGCTACTTGGAGGGCCGAGGCAAGAGGACTTCTTGAACCCAGGAGGTCAAGGCTGCAGTGAACCATGATTGCACCACTACACTCCAGCCTGAGTGACAGAGTGAGACCCTGTCTCAAAAAAAAAAAAAAAAAAAAAGATCAATCAGCTGAAACCCACTCTAAAATAGAAATTATGTACTTTGATTAGTAACTCATTTCCAGCATTACTACAATTCTGAGGTTCCTTTTGAACACCCTAAGTTTTAAAAGTGAAAGGTAACATCTGACTTATTGGACATAACTCAAGGACTCTTGTTTCGATCAGGTGAGTCTACCACATATTTTGAAGGGTTTGCATAATTATGCAGAATCTTCTCCTAGTCAGTAACCAAGGATTATACAATCAGAGTCCCCACTTTGCATTCCACTTAAATCATACTGTTTTCCATTATTTTAAAAGTTGCAGCTTTATTTTTATTGAGGTGAAGGCAACCGGAAGAAATGTGGTTATCATAAGATAGTCTTTCCTTTGGGGCGTTGGAGATATTTTCCAACCCTAAAATTGTGATTTCTTTCTGACTGCCATTATGCTTGAACAAGTGTCATTGCTTAATTATCGTGTTCTATTGCATTGCTAACGTGATGGACTGGATGGACAGAGAATTACTCTATAGCTCACTATTCAGATTGGAAGAAAGCACTGGAAAGAGCAGGTGTTTGAATTTTTCAGTTTTCTTCTTATGCTTTTCTTTTTCTTGCCCCCTTTCTCACATGGGTAGCTAATTATCCTTGGATCATGTAAGCATGTCTTTGTGGAATTATAGTCTCCAGATTTAGTATTAGCATCACATTGGTATCTCCAGAGGGGCTTTCTGCTTCCATATTTATTCTGGCCAGTGCTTCAGCCATAACACTGCGTCTTTATTATATTGCCTCAAATTATTTCCAAACCTATGTTGAACAAAAGAATACAACATTGAAGACTCTTTTAATTTGAGGGCTCATATCTTGGTATACCCTGTTTATTTTTTTTAAAGTGTCCCATTGCAGATTGCAAGTAAAAATTGTGTCAGAATTACCATTCGAAATTCTCTAACTTTAATCGGTAATTTCTTAGAGAGCGATAGAAAACATGGTGCTAATGAATAATGTACCCAGAAGCTCTTATTATAGGGTTGGCATGAATTCCACTTAATGACAAGCTTTCTCAAGCAGCAGTTGATTTAAAATCCTATTTTTCATTAGTAAAGTATAAAATGTTAATAATACCTTCCGCTGTGCTGTTCTTTTGTAGCATAGTAGCATATATCTTCCCTGTTCACCATGGACTGTTTTAAAGATCTTACTAGTAACTTCCTATATCATAAATAAGATTTGTTCAAGAAATAAAAATGTGTGTTTTCCCATTGTTAGCTATATGTTTTTCTAATAATCACATCTGAAGCTTATTATACGGTAATAGCCTTAAGATATTATTTTTTTAAATGTACTACTTTGGTCTTAATACTAGTTTTTAATCTCTTCTTGTTTCTATGAAGTCTGAATGAGATTTTCAAAATTGAATAATAATTTGATCCGTTAATCTTTTGAAGCCAGTAATTTTATTTTCCTCTCTTTACAGTCTCTGAGGTTCGCAAATGAATAGAGCTTCATTACTGCAGTCTGCATTTAATAACCATTATCCATTATCTTGTAATTAAGACTCCCTGTAACGAATCATGAGGACAATGCAAAAATACATAGTACATTTCTTTAATGAACTGGAAAATGTTCATCTTGTTCTATTTAGTAATGAGTTGCTGAATAGTCATTAAATCCACCGGAGAATAGAGCTAGATGGATTTTGAAGACTGTCTTGAGTTTGTGGTTAATCTATTAGAATTAAAATTTCATCTTCTATTTTTATCAACAGCTGATTAGAAGTCATTCTGTTTGACCAAATTGATTAGAAGACCATATACAAGGGCAGCTGTTGTTTAATGAAAGTTTTTAATGAAACTGTACCGTGGAGACTTGTAATTACAGGCCTTAGAAAAGCTTTGAGTTGCCTTAGACCACAATAACAGTATTGTGCTAAAGATTTCAAATTAGGAAAATAAAAAAATACGATTTAATATAATAGTATAAATTTATTATTAATTTTAATTTCAATTAATCACAGTTGAATATTAGTCTACTTAATGTGTTACTTTTGACTTTTTCAGCCCTTTCATCTCTTAGTTTAGTCATTTAGATGAAATTATGGGCACTGATGAAAGAACATTTATAGGGATAGCTATTGTAATTTGAGATATTTTCTCATAAGGTTTTTTTCCCCAAGCTGAGCAGAGGTAAGCTTGGCTAATGTTAGATTTACGTGAACTCTGAAGAGAGTCTATAGTGCTGTGTGGTGTTGGTAATTCAAAATGTAGCATTTATTTCTCTAAGGTAATTTTGTTTTAGCAGAAGGGCAAAGGAAGCAATATTAAAATGAGAAGTAAAACAAAAGTGTGTCCTACTTAGTCCCATTGGAAAATCCATTTTTCTTTTGACAGTAGTAAAGTACTAATGTACTTTCTAAAATATTTTGTGTAATTAAAGCTAGATCTTATTCCTCTCTTAAAAAATAGCCAGTGTCTGCATGCCTGAACTATTTTTAGTATCTTGTGGTCTCTGGCTCTCAATTGTCCTTTCTCAACACATCCAATACAGACACTAAATTTAGCATCTTAAAACTAGTGTCAGACCTCACGTTACCTAAAGGACAGAGCCCAATGTCTGTAGGTTCAAAGCTGTCTATAATATTTTCCTAAGGGATATTTACAGTCACGTCTTCTAAAATGTACATTCATATGTCTATGTATATGCCCATCCTCCCACCTCACCTCCAACACAGACTTCTTAGATGTATTCATTCATTATTGTTTGGTATGCCTTATACTTTCTTTGCTTTTGGTGTTTCTTCTTATGGTGGTGTTCTTCCATGTGTGCCCTCTCATCTTTAAATTTTGTCTCTCCTTCAAGCCCTGTAACACATTCCTTCTGTTCCGTGAAGCCTTCCCGTATTATTCTAGCTAAAGTTATTTCTCTGATCCTTTGTAATTCTTATTGATCATAATACTTACTGGGCATATGATATAGTTTGGATTTTTGTCCCGTCCAACTCACATGTTGAAATGTGATTCCCAATGTTAGAGGTGGGGCCTGGTGGGAGGGGATTGGATCATGGGGGTGGATCCTTCATGAATGGCTTTAGCACCAGCCATTTTGGTGATGAGTGAGTTCTTGCTGTGAGTTCACATGAGATCTGTTTTTTTAAAAGAGTGTGACACCTCCCTCCATCTCACTCCCACTCTCACCATCTGACATGCCTGCTGTCTTTGCTTTCTGCTGTGATTGTAAGCTTCCTAGGACCCTCACTAGGAGCAGATCCCAGCACCACACTTCCTGTTCAGTCTGTAGAATTGTGAGCCAATTAAACCTCTTTTTTTTATAAATTACCCAACGTATTAGTCCACAGGCTGTAGAGGAAGCATGGCTGGGGAGGCCTCAGGAAACTTTTAGTCATGATGGAAGGGGAAGCAGGCATGTCTTAAATGACTGGAGCAGGAAGAAGAGAGAGTGGGGGAGGTGCTATACACTTTTAAACAACCAGATCTCACAGTAACTCACTATCACAAGAATAGCACCAAAGGGGAAATCTAGCCCCATGATCCAATCTCTTCCTACCAGAGACACCTGAACATTGGGGCGTTACAATTTGACATGAGATTTGGGCAGGGACACAGACTTAAACCATATCACTCAGCCTCAGATATTCCTTTGTAGCAATGCAAGAATGGACTAACACAGAAAACGGGTACCAGGAGTGGTGTGTTGCTATAAAGATAGCTGAAAATATGGAAGCAGCTTGGGACTGGGTAATGGAGAGGTTGGAAGAGTTTGGAGGGCTCAGAAAAAGACAGGAAGATAAGTTTGAAACTTATCAGAGACTGGTTAAATGTTGTGACAAAATGCTGGCAGAAATATGGACAGTAAAGTCAAGGCTGAGGAGGTCTCAGATGGAAATGAAGAAGTTATTGGGAACTGGAGTGAAGGTCACCCCTGCTATGTCCTAGTGAGGAACTTGGCTGCATTATGTTCGTGCCCTAGGGATCTGTGGAAATTTGACTTTAAGGGTGATGAACTAGGGTATCTGGAGGAAGAAATTTCTAAGCAGCAAAGCATTCATGACTTACTGTGAAACCTTATATTTAAAAGGGAAGCAGAGTATAAAAGTTGGGAAAATTTGCAGCCTTTCCCTGTAGTAGAGAAGGAATTCAAGCTATGGAGCAACCACTTGCTAGAGAGATTAACTTGACTAAAAGGGAGCCAAGTGCTCATATATAAGACAGTGGGGAAAAGCCTTGAAGGCATTTCAGAGGTCTTCAAAGCAGCCCCTGCCATCACAGGCCCAGAGGCCTAGGAGGAAAGAATGGTTTTAGGGGACAGGCCCAGAGTTCCACTGCTTTGCACAGCCTCAGGATGCTGCCACCAGAATCCTGGAAGCTCTAGCTCCAGCCTCAACTGAAAGGACAACTGATACAGCTCAGGCTGCTGCTGTGGAGGGTACAAGCTGTAAGCCTTGCTGGCTTCCATGTGATGTTAAGCCGGGAGGTGCATGGAGTGCAAGAGTGAAGGGAGTCTGGCAGCTTCCATGCAGATTTCAGAGGATGTGTCAGAAAGACTGGGTACCCAGGCAGGAATTCTCTACTAAGGCAGTGCTGAAGGGAAATGTGGGGTGGGAGCCCACACACAGAGTCTCCACTGCAGCACTGTCTTAGTGGAATTGTGGGAAGGGGGCTGCCACTCTCCAAACCCAGAATGGTAGAGCCACCAGCAGCTTGCAGCTACCACATGGAAAAGCCACAGGGCAGAGCTTTCTAAGGCCTTAGGAGCCCACCCCTTTCACCAGTGTGCCCTGGATGCAGGACATGGAGTCAAAGGAGATTATTTTGGAGCTTTAAGATTTAATGACTGCCCTGCTGGGTTGGGGCTTGCATGGGGCCTGTAGCCCCTCCCTGTCTTTTTTGGCTGATTTCTCCCTTTGGGAATAGTAATGTTTACCCAGTGCCTGTACCACCATTGTATCTTGGAAGTAAATAACTTGTTTTTGATCTCACAGGCTCATAGGTGGAAGGAACTCATCTCCAGATAAGACTTTGGGCTTTAGACTTTGGCATTTTTGAGCTAAGACTGGAACAAGTTAAGACTTTGCAGAACTATTGACAGGGTATTATTGTGTTTTGCAATGTGGGAAGGACATGAGACTTGAGAGGCCAGATGCAGAATGATACAATTTGGATGTTTGTCCCTTCCCAATCTCTTGTTAAAATGTAATCCCCAATATTGGAAGCAGGGCCTGATGGAAGGTGTTTGGATCATGGTACTAGATCCCTCATGAATGTCTTAGCACCATCCTCTTGGTGATGAATGACTTCTCACAAGATCTAGTTGTTTAAAAAGAACGATCTCTCTCTCTTGCTCCTGCTCTTGCCATGTGACATGTGTGCTCCCTCTTTGCCTTCTGCCATGATCGTAGGCTTCCCAAGGCCCTTACCAGGAGCCAGTCCTGATACCACACTTCTTGTACAGCCTGAAGAACTGTGAGCCAATTAAAGTTCTTTTCTTTATAAATTACCCTGCCTCTCAGGTATTCCTTTATAGCAATGCAAGAATGGACTAACACAGCATATGTTCAGAGCAGCTTAAGTACCAGATGTATTCTTATTTCCACCCACACCTAATCTCTAGACAATAAAGGCTTGGCTTGATACTTAAGGACTTCCAGTTTCAGCTTTAACATAAAGAGCTTGGAAGTTGTCACTCCTGTCCTTAGAGCAAGAAAAAGCAGAATTAACTGAAAATTAGTGACTTTTCTCAGACTCATCAAAGACCTGAGGTCACAAGGTAGGATATTTTATAATGATGAGGGGGTCATTTCTCCAAGAAGACGTAACAATCCTAAATATGTATGCATCTAGCAATAGAGCATCCAAATATGGGGCAAAAATTTGATAGAACTGCAAAAAAGAAATAAACAAATCTACTATCGTAGGTGGAAACTTCAAAACTCCTCTTTTAGTCACTGATAGCCGAAGCAGGCAGAATAACAGCAAAGATATAGTTGACCTGAACAGCACTATCACTCAATATGATCAAATTAACATTTATAGAAAACTTCATCCAACAGCAGCAGAATACATATTCAAGTTCACATGGAACATTAACCAAGATAGATCACATTCTGGTCCATAAAACACACCTTAACAGATTTAAAAGTCTGAAAACCACACAAAGTATGTTATCAGACCACAATGGAACTAAACTAGAAATCAATAGCAGAGAGTTAGCTGAAAGATCCCCAAATGTTTGGAAATTAAACAACACACTCCTAAATAACATATGGGTCAAATAAGTCTCAAGAGAAATTTTAAAATACTTTGACCCAAATGAAAATAAAAATACACCACCAAAATTTGTAGGATGTTCCAAAAGCAGTGCTTAGAAAGAAATGTATGGCATTAGATGCAGATATTAGAAAAGAATAATCTAAAGTCAGTATGCAAGCTTTCGTCTTAGGAGGGTAGAAAAAGAAGAGCAATTTAAGCCTAAAGCAAACAGGAGAAATAGAAAGGAGAACAGAAATGATGAAATTGAAAACAAAAACAACAGAGAATTTTTTTTTTTTTTTAAATATTCTAAAAGCTACTTTTTTTTTTTTTTTTTTTTAGCCATAAGATTGGTAAACAGCTAGCTAGGCTAATCAAGATTAAAAGAGAAAAGACATAAATTACCCATATCGGAAATGAAAGAAGGGTCATCTCCTCTTCCCATGAATATTAAAAGGATAATAAAGGAATGTATGAACGGCTTCATTTTCACAAATTTGATAACTTAGGTGAAATGGATCAATCCTCAAAAGATATAAAACAACCAAAACTCACAAGGAAAAATAGATAGTCTGAATAGGTCTTTATCTATTAAAGAAATTATTTAAATTAAATTTAATTTCTTTTATAAAGTAATGAATGTGACTTTTACATAAATTATACATATATTTACACATTTATGTAAATATATAAAATATTTTAATTATATGATAAAAATTATTTAAAAATTTAACAGATTACTAAAAACTATTTATAACCTTCCAAAAGAAAGCACCAGCTCTAGATGGCTTCATTGGTGAATTCTGCCAAACATTTAAAGAAGATATAATACCAGTCTTCCACAATCTCTTCCAGAAAATAGAAGAGAAATAGAAAGGAGAAATAGAAATAGAAAGAATGAGTGAGACCATTACTCATTCTGTGAGACCATTACTCCAAAACCATTACTCCAAAACCAGATAAAGACATTGCCAGAAAGAAAACCTATAGATGAACGTCTTTAATGAACATAGATACAAAAATCCTTAACAAAATACTAACAAAATGAGTCCAACAATGTATAAAAATAATTATATGCCACAACCAAGTGGGATTTATTCCAAGTATGCAAGTCTGGTTCTCAATATAATCCATATCAGTAAGCCAAAGAAGAAAACTCATATGATCATATCAATTGATACTGAAAAGGCATCTGACAAATTCCAACACCTATTTATAAGAAAGACTCAGCAAACTAGAAATAGAGGGAAATATCTTCAACTTAATAAAGAACATCTGCAAACAAACCTCAGCCAACATACTTAATATTGAGAAACTGCATGCTTTCCTGCTAAGATCCTTCTAAGGACAAGGCACGGATATTCTCTCTTACCACTGCTGTTCAACATTGTACTGGAAGTCCTAGCTAGACAGGAAAAGGAAATAAGATGTGTACAGATCAGGAAGTTTGGTAGGCTAATAATGAGTCCTGAAGATAGGTTGACATCCTAATCCCTGAAACCTGTGAATGTTACCGTCTTTGGAAAAAAGAGCTATTGCAGGTGTGATTGATTTAAAGGTCTTGTGGTGAAATGATCATTCTGGATTAACCAGATGGACCCTAGATGGCATCATGACAAGTGTAAAAAGAAAGACACAGAGGGAGGTTAGACTTATAAACAAAAGGCTATATGAAGACAAAAGCAGAAATTGGAGTGATGCAGCTGAGAAATGGTGAAAGCCATTAGAAGAGGCAGGGACAGATTCTCCCTAGAGTCTCCACAGAGAGTATGGCTCTGCTGGCACTTTTATTTTGGACTTCTGGCCTCCAGAATGGTGACAGAATACATTTCTCTTGTTTTGAGCCACCAAGTTTGTGATCACTTCTTACAACAACCATAAGAAACGGGTATGAGAAGAAAGATATAAAACTGTCTTTGTTTACAAACAATATGATTGTAGAAAATCCCCCCAAATCAACAAACTCCTGAAATTGCTAAATGAGTTTTCCAAGGTTACACAATACAAGGTTAATATGCAAAATTCCATTGCCTTCCTGTCTGCCAGCAATATGCAGTTGGGATTTGAAATTTAGAAAACTATTTGCAAAAGCACCCGGTATCCATGGATTCCACATATTTACAGATATGTGTATATAAATGGGTTAATATGCACATATATTTCCCTGTGCAGTCAACTGAGAGAGCTAAAAGCAAGAACACTAGAGCAGCAATGAGCACAACTAGCACCCATATAGTAGTTTCCAATACTATTCTGCAGTAAAAGGAGCCAGGGCTCATTGGAGAAATGACTTATACCAGGACTGGTGCAGAAAACACACAAGATAAGCCCTGAGCATCTTGTAGTCTCAGAAAGTAAGTGCTTAAAAGACAGAAAAATCCACATGATGCAAAGGGATACAGGAAGCAACTGAAAGAGCTCCCAGTGGCCAAAGCTGGAACTGTGTGTACAGTAAAGTAAATAAAGTAGTTTGGGATTATAACCCAAGTGTACAATAAATATCTTCAAGTCTATACTGATATTAAGTAAATTATTGTAAATTTTAAATTGGAGAAGATACAAATCTTCCCATATAAAAAATTCCAGGCTGCGAGTTCCAAGATGGCTGAATAGGAACAGCTCCATTCTACAGCTCCCAGCGTGAGTGACGCAGAAGATGGGTGATTTCTGCATTTCCAAGTGAGGTACTGGGTTCATCTCACTGGGGCTTGTTGGACAGTGGGTGCAGCCCATGGAGTGTGAGCTGAAGCAGGAAAGGGCATCACCTCACCTGGGAAGCGCAAAGGGTCGGAGAATTCCCTTTCCTAGCCAAGGGAAGCCATGACAGATGGTACCTGGAAAATCGGGACACTCCCACCCTAATACTATGCTTTTCTAACAGTCTTAGCAAACGGCACACCAGGACATTATATCCCATGCCTGGCTCGGAGAGTCCCACGCCCATGGAGCCTTGCTCACTGCTAGCACAGCAGTCCGAGATTGAACTGCAAGGCAGCAGCAAGGCTGGGGTGGGGGGCATCCACCATTGCTGAGGCTTGAGTAGGTAAACAAAGCGGCCAGGAAGCTCAAACTGGGTGAAGCCCACTGTAGCCCAAGAAGGCCTGCCTGCCTCTGTAGACTCTACCTCTGGGGGCAAGGCATAGCTGAACAAAAGGCAGCAGAAACTTCTGCAGACTTAAACATCCCTGTCTGACAGCTTTGAAGAGAATAGTGATTCTCCCACCATGGAGTTTGAAATCTGAGAACAGACAGATTGCCTTCTCAAGTGGGTCCCTGACCCTTGAGTAGCCTAACTGGGAGACACTCCCATAGGGGCCGACTGACACCTTATACAGCTGGGTACACTTCTGAGACGAAGCTTCCAGAGGAAGGATCAGGCAGCAACATTTGCTGTTTTGCAATATTTGCTGTTCTGCAGCCTCTGCTGGTGATACCCAGGCAAACAGGGTCTGGAGTGGACCTCCAGCAAACTCCAACAGACCTGTAGCTGAGGGTTCTGACTGTTAGAAGGAAAACTAACAAACATAAAGGACATCCACACCAAAGCCCTATCTCTAGGTCACCATCATCAAAGACCAAAGATAGATAAAACCACAAAGATGGGGAGAAACCAGAGCAGAAAAGCTGAAAATTCCAAAAATCAGAGCGCTTCCTCTCCTCCAAAGCAATGCAGCTCGTCACCAGCAACAGAACAAAGCTGGATGGAGAATGACTTTGATGAGTTGACAGAAGTAGGCCTCAGAAGATCAGTAATGGCAAACTTCTTCAACCTAAAGGAGGATGTTTGTACGCAGAGCGAAGAAACTAAAAACCTTGAAAAAAGATCGGATGAATGGCTAACTAGAATAAACACCATAGAGAAGAACTTAAATGACCTGATGGAACTGAAAACCATGACACGAGAACTGTGTGACACATGCACAAGCTTCAGTAGCCGATTCAATCAGTGGAAGAAAGTGTATCAGTGATTGAAGATCAAAGGAATGAAATGAAGTGAGAAGAGAAGTTTAGAGAAGGAAGAGTAAAAAGAAACGAGCAAAATCTCCAAGAAATATAGGACTACGTGAAAAGACCAAATCTACATCTGATTGGTGTACCTGAAAGTGATGGGGAGAATGGAACCAAGTTGGAAAACACTCTTCAGGATATTATCTAGGAGAACTTCCCCAATGTAGCAAGACAGGCCAACATTCAAATTCAGGAAATACAGAGAACACCACAAAGTTGCTCAAGAAGAGCAACTCCAAGACACATAATTGTCAGATTCACCGAAGTTGAAATGAAGGAAAAATGTTAAGGGCAGCCAGAGAGAAAGGCCGGGTTACCCACAAAGGGAAACCCATCAGACTAACAGCGGATGTCTCAGTAGAAATTCTACAAGCCAGAAGAGAGTGGGGGCCAATATTCAACATTCTTAAAGAATTTTCAACCCAGAATTTCATATCCAGCCAAACTAAGGTTCATAAGTGAAGGAGAAATAAAATCGTTTACAGACAAGCAAATGCTGAGAGATTTTGTCACCACCAGGCCTGCCTTACAAGAGTTTCTGAAGGAAGCACTAAACATGGAAAGGAACAACTGGTACGAGCCACTGCAAAAACATGCCGAATTGTAAAGACCATCAATGCTAGGAAGAAACTGTACCAACTAATGAGCAAAATAACCAGCTGACATAATAATGACAGTATCAAATTCACACATAACAATATTAACCTTAAATGTAAATGGGCTAAATACTCCAATTAAAAGACACAGACTGGCAAATTGGATAAAGAATCAAGACCCATCAGTGTGCTGTATTCAGGAGACCCATCTCATGTGCAGAGACAAACATAGGCTCAAAATAAAGGGATGGAGGAAGATCTACCAGGCAAATGGGGGGGAAAAAAATGCAGGGCTTGCAATCCTAATCTCTGATAAAACAGACTTTAAACAAACAAAGATCAAAAGAGACAAAGAAGGCCATTACATAATGATAAAGGGATCAATTCAACAAGAAGAGCTAACTATCCTAAATATATATGCACCCAATACAGGAGCACCCAGATTCATAAAGCAAGTCCTTAGAGACCTACAAAGAGACTTAGACTCCCACACAATAATAATGGGAGTCTTTAACACCCCAGTGTCAACATTAGACAGATCAATGAGACAGAAAGTTAACAAGGATATCCAGGAATTGAACTCAGCTCTGCAGCAAGCAGACCTAATAGACATCTACAGAACTCTCCACCCCAGATCAACAGAATATACATTTTTCTCAGCACCACATTGCACTTATTCCAAAATTGACCACATAGTTGGAAGTAAAGCACTCCTCAGCAAATGTAAAAGAGCAGAAACTATAACAAACTCTCTGCCAGACCACAGTGCAATCAAATTAGAACTCACTCATAGGCGCACAACTACGTGGAAACTGAACAACCTGCTCCTGAATGACTACTGGATACATAATGACATGGAGGCAGAAATAAACATGTTCTTTGAAACCAATGAGAACAAAGACACAACGTACCAGAATCTCTGGGACACATTTAAAGCAATGTGTAGAGGGAAATTTATAGCACTAAATGCCCACAAGAGAAAGCAGGAAAGAACTAAAATCGGCATTAAAATTAAAAGTTCTTTTAATTTAACAGAAATTAAAAGAACTAGAGAAGCAAGAGCACACACATTCAAAAGCTAGCAAAAGGCAAGAAATAACTAAGATCAGAGCAGAACTGAAGAAGATAGAGACACATAAATACCCTTCAAAAAATCAGTGAATCCAGGAGCTGGTTTTTTTAAAAGATCAACAAAATTGATAGACCGCAAGCAAGACTAATAAAGAAGAAAAGAGAGAAGACTCAAATAGACACAATAAAAAACGATAAAGGGGATATCACCACCGATCCCACAGAAATACAAACTACCATCAGAGAATACTGTAAACACTTCTATGCAAATAAACTAGAAAATCTAGAAGAAATGGGTAAATTCCTGGACACATACACCTTCCCAAGACTAAGCCCGGAGGACGTTGAATCCCTGAATAGACCAATAACAGCCTGTGAAATTGAGGCAATAATTAATAGCCTACCAACCAAAAAACGTCCAGGACCAGATGGATTCACAGCCGAATTCTACCAGAGGTACAAAGAGGACTTGGCACCATTCCTTCTGAAACTATTCCAATCAATAGAAAAAGAGGGAATCCTCCCTAACTCATTTTACGAGGCCAGTATCATCCTGATACCAAAGCCTGGCAGAGACACAACAACAAAAGAGAATTTTAGACCAATGTCCCTGATAAACATCGATGCAAAAGTCTCAATAAAATACTGGCAAACCGAATCCAGCAGCACATCAAAAGTTTATCCACCACGATCAAGTGGGCTTCATCCCTGGGATGCAAGTCTGGTTCAACATATGCAAATCAATAAACATAATCCATCATATAAACAGAACCAGAGACAAAAACCACATGATTATCTCAATAGATGCAGAAAAGGCCTTTGATAAAATTCAACAGCCTTTCATGCTAAAAACTGTCAGTAAACTAAGTATTAATGGCGTGTATCTCAATAAGAGCTATTTATGACAAACCCACAACCAGTACCATACTGAATGGGCAAAAAACTGGAAGCATTCCCTTTGAAAACTGGCACAAGACAGGGATGACCTCTCTCACCACTCCTATTCAACATAGTATTGGAAGTTCTGGCCAGGGCCGTCAGGCAGGGGAAAGAAAGAAAGGGTATTCAATTAGGAAAAGAGGAAGTCAGATTGTCCCTGTTTGCAGACGACATGATTGTATATTTAGAAAACCCCATCGTCTCAGCCCCAAATGTCCTTAAGCTGATAAGCAACTTCAGCAAAGTCTCAGGATACAAAATCAATGTGCAAAAGTCACAAGCATTCTTATACACCAATAACAGACAAACAGAGATCCAAATCATGAGTGAACTCCCATTCACAGTTGTTTCAGAGAATAAAATACCTAAGAATCCAACTTACAAGGGATGTATAGGACCTCTTCAAGGAGAACTACAAACCACTGCTCAGCAAAATAAAAGAGGACACAAACAAATGGAAGAACATTCCATGCTTATGGATGGGAATAATCAATATTGTGAAAATGGCCATACTGCCCAAGGTAATTTATAGATCCAATGCCATCCCCATCAAGCTGCCAATGACTTTCTTCACAGAGTTGGAAAAAACTACTTTAAAGTTCACATGGAACCAAAAAAGAGCCCGCATCGCCAAGACAATCCTAAGCCAAAGAACAAAGCTGGAAGCATCATGCTACCTGACTTCAAACTATACTACAAGGCTACAGTAACCAAAACAGCAATGGTACTAGTACCAAAACAGAGATATAGACCAATGGAACCGAACAGAGCCCTCAGAAATAATACCACACATCTACAACTATCTGATCTTCAACAAACCTGACAAAAACAAGCAATGGAGAAAGGATTCCCAGTTTATTAAATGTTGATGGGAAAACTGGCTAGCCATATGTAGAAAGCTGAAACTGGATCCCTTCCTTTACACTTTATACAAAAATTAATTCAAGATGGATTAAAGACTTAAATGTTAGACCTAAAACCATAAAAACCCTGAAGAAAACCTAGGCAATTCCATTCAGGACATAGGCATGGGCAAGGACTTTATGACTAAAGCACCAAAAGCAATGGCAACAAAAGCCAAAATTGACAAATGGGATCTAATTAAACTAAAGAGCTTCTGCACAGCAAAAGAAACTACATCAGAGTGAACAGGCAACCTACAGAATGGGAGAAAATGTTTGCAATTTACTCATCTGACAAAGGGCTACAAAGAACTTAAACAAATTTACAAGAAAAAATTAAACAACCCCATCAAAAAGTGGGCAGACACTTCTCAGAATAAGACATTTATGCAGCCAAAAAAATGCTCATCATTACTGGTCATCAGAGAAATGCAAACTGAAACCACAAGGAGATACCATCACATACCAGTTAGAATGGTGATCATTAAAAAGTCAGGAAACAACGGGTGCTGGAGAGGATGTGGAGAAATGGGAACACTTTTACACTGTTGGTGGGACTGTAAACTAGTTCAACCATTGTGGAAGACAGTGTGGCATTTCCTCAAGGATTTAGAACTAGAAATACCATTTGACCCAGCCATCCCATTACTGGGTGTATACCCAAAGGATTATAAATCATGCTGCTATAGAGACACATGCACACGTATGTTTATTGCGGCACTATTCACAATAGCAAAGACTTGGAACCAACTCAAATGCCCATCAATGACAGACTGAATTAAGAAAATGTGGCACATGTACAGCATGGAATACTATGCAGCCATAAAAAAGGATGAGTTCATGTTCTTTGTAGGGACATGGATGAAGCTGGAAACCATTATTCTGAGCAAACTATCAGAAGGACAGAAAGCCAAACACCACATATTCTCATTGGTGGGAATTGAACGATAAGAATACTTGGACACAGGGTAGGGAACATCACACACCAGGACCTGTCGTAGGGTAGGGGATGGCAGGAGGGGGGAGGGATAACATTAGGAGAAATACCTAATGTAAATGACGAGTTTATGGGTGTAGCACACCCACATGGCACATGTATACATATGTAACAAATCTGCACACTGTGCACATGTACCCTAGAACTTACAGTATCAAAAAAAAAAGCTTGCCCTGGAATCTCATACCTCAGCATAAAGCATAAAATTTCTATCCATCTTTATGTCAGAACGAAAGTTTGCATCAGCTGTTAATAACACCAGTGAAAAAATATGATTAATAATAATTGATTAAATTGTATCCATGAAGGGTAAATGCACCTGATAGCAATAACTTAAGCATACCCTTAGAATGACCCTGTATGGCAGACACATCTGAATGTGTGTCCCAAGCTAGGGAGTTTGGGAGTGGCCAACCCAGAAATTATTCCTTGTTTATGAAGAATATCTGAGTCCCTGGCCTGAACCATGGAAGTGAAACACAGGCTGTACATGGGATTGAGGCCCTAAGTTTTGGGTTAAATGGTGAAGGTTGCCAGGTGGAGGTCATTAGGGGAAGGTCTTCAGTGAAAATGCTATATAAACTACGTGCTGTTTGCAAGTGGTTGCAGTTTTCCTGCGCTGCCCAGTGCCACTGGGCCATGTGGTTATGTTGTCCAGCCCACCAACACTGGACTTTCTCTTCTGTGTGTAAGCCCTTAATAGAACCCCATATCTCCTTTGCTGAAAACAAAAAAAAAAAAATCCAAGTAATTTATGTAGCCAAGCCCCCTCGAGGAGGTGGATTATGACTTCCCACTCCTTAAGTGTGGGATACCCATAACGACTTCTTTTCAAAGAGTACAGTATGAAAATGGGAAAAAAAGATAAGCTTTACAGTGGAGAAACCGAGCCAACACTACCTCAGCCAAGTGCTCATGGTCAACACCAACAGTGGTAAATCATGGTGCTAGTATGTGCCCTTGACATAATGTGATGAACATAGCAGTTTCCCTCTGTGGTCTTCCCAAACCCATAACCTCAGTCCAGCGATGAGAAAAACATTTAACAAATCCCAATTGAGGGACATTCTGCAAAACACTTTGCGGAATGTAGAATACTGACCAATGCTTTCAAAACTGTCAAGGGCATCAAAATAAAATAAGAAGAAGCTAAGAAACTATCACAGCCAAGAGGAATCTATGGAGACATGCCAAATGTAGTATGCTAGATGGGATTGGTTATTGAGTCATGCTAAAGAAATCTAAATGAAGTGTGGACTTTGGTTAATAATATATCAGCATTGATTCCTTAATTGTTACAAAATGTACTGTAATTATGTAAGATAGCAATAATAGGGAAAACTGGGTGTCGGGTATTTGGAAACTGTATTATTGCTGTAATTTTTCTGTATATTGAAATTTGTTCTAAAACTAAAAGATTATTTAAAAATAAAATATTTTGTTCTGAGCCAACAGTCCAGTTTTGTTACTGGGCCTGGAATGAAACAAAATTATTTTCCTTTCTTCGTTAGTTAGTTAAAGGTGGAAAATACTGTAGTTTTCTTTTTCTTGGTAGCTGTCTCCATCCGTCTAGAAATTATTTATTGAGCTTCTCCTGTGTGTCATGTTCTGAGGATACAGAATAATATAAGAAAGATGCAGCACCTGCCCCTAAATGTCCAGAAAAGGGCATAGACATGCAAATAATGTGTGGGCCACTGTAGCTACTGCTGGGTTACTGTTGCTGCCATAGTAGATCTTCTGCTTTGCTCTCCTAAATATATTAGAAAGAGAGTCTCTACTCCGCCCTTCTGAAGGAGTTTGGCTCTTTTGATTAACTTTAGATGGTGTGGTTTTTAAGAGATCATGTCTTGTTTTTAGATCTCCAAAGGTAGCCTTGTTTTTTGTTTTTTTTTTAAATTACTATTTTTTTAGACGGAGTCTCACTCTGTTGCCCAGGCTGGAGTGCAGTAGTGCAATCTCGGCTCACTGCAACCTCCGCCTCCTGGGTTCAAGCAATTCTCCTGCCTCAGCCTCCCAAGTAGCTGGGACTACAGGCACCCGCCACCATGCCCAGCTAATTTTTTGTGTGTTTTTAGTAGAGACGAGGTTTCACTATGTTGGCCAGGCTGGTCTTGAACTTCTGACCTTGTGATCCGTCAGCCTCGGCCTCCCAACGTGCTGGGATTACAGTTGTGAGCCACCATGACCAGCCAGTAGCCTTGGTCTTCTGTCTTAATCTTCTCTTCCAATATGCTTAACATAATTTAGGTGATATCCATTATTATACCCAAAAGCCTTCTAGTGAATCAAAAGATGCCACATATTAGAAAAACACATCTTGATATCATTATGGATTCTTTGGGGATGTTTCCCTCACCTTCTTACATCTATGTGTTGGCTTTAATCTCTTCTTTTTGATTGTCTTATTTCTGATGTTGGAGGAGGCATCAGGCATCAGTTCTATAGTCTGTTCATCATGCATTTATTCATGAACTTAGTATATGCCTAGCTCAAGGCCTTTACACTTTGTTTTCCTGCTTGTAATGCTGTATCCCCACATTTCCTTCATTCAGTCTGTATTTGGATTTCATTAGTTAGGGATGCTCTTATGATAACTCTAAATATAGCTGCCCCTCACCAACTCCACCACTCTCTGTCTCGTTACATTGTATTACATTTCTCCATAGAACTTATCTCCACTTGACATTGGTTTCTTTCTTGTCTTTCTCTTCTAGAACACCTGCTCACAAAGGCAGGAACTTTTTGTTCATTGGTTGGTCTATTCCCAGCATCTTTAGAGCAGAGTATGGCACGTGGTAGAACTCAGTAAATATTTGTTGAGTAAATGCATGCATGGTAGTCATGTCTCCAATTTCTCCCAGGCAGCCTGCAGACCCAAAGAAATGAAGGCTTCCAGTGACCTGCTCTGATGCATCGGTGTCCATGGAATTTGTACAGATTGCAGTCCTACCTAAGTCCTTGCTTCATTCCTATTTGTATAATAATTGACAGTTTTCAGAGTGCTTTCGCATAGATTGTCCCTTTTGATGCTTTGTGTAATCCTATGAAGCAAGTAGGAATTTCTTAGACGTATCGTACAAATGAGGAATTCGTAAGGGGATGGAATTTCAAAGGTGACTATGGGAGCCAGAGCTAGAAACCAGATCTCGTGACTTCTAGCTCATCTGGTAATTACACGGGGTTCACGTTTCGTCTCCACCCGTGTCTACATTGGTTTTGAGGACAAGGTCTTGAATTTTCTGTTTTTATATTTTTCCATATGCCTTATACACAGTGTGCTTAATAAAGGTGTGTTTCTTTGGGCCTTTTGGCCACTTCAACTTTTATCTTTGACTCCGTTAATGGACTTTGGGAGGATTTTAGAGACTTGTTTTAGGTATAGTGCCACGGATTCCATAGATAGGGCCATGAATTTGCACACAAATCACCTAGGAATGTTGGTTATTAGATTCTGATTTAGTTGATCTGGTGTAGTGCCTGAGAGTATGCATATTTAACAGCCTCTGGTAATGCCCATGCTGCTGGTCCATCTTCCACACTGACTATTTCAGGGCCTTGTAACACGTGAAAGATGTATTCTTTGTTTGACTATCTGACTGTGTGAACCTAGGTAAGTTTATTGGAGACACTGTGATGGATTGTTTAGGCTAGATTACTTTGGTTAAAATCCTACCTTTCCATTTACTGTGTGATCTCAGGTAAGTTACTTAACTTTTCTGAGACTCAATTTCCTCTTTAAAAGTAGAGATCGTATTACTATGATCTCTATTTTTAGCTCATACAGGTATTGACTGAATTAATATTTGTAAAGCACCTAGATTCATAATACATGGCACTCAATGAATCTTAACTACTGTGATCATTTCTTTGTCTCCTGTATTATTCTGTTAAACTACATTAATAGGTTTAAGATACATTTGAAGGAAGGAAGTTGTTTAAGATATTTGCAAGGTATGAAATAGCATGGTGTCTTTTGTGGAAATGCTAATCTCGGAAGACAGTTCTTTCATTAATGAACAGTGCAGTAGAAATCAGCTAATGGTGATTCTTCTTGAGCTGTCACAACTGTATACTGTGTACTTTTCATTAAGCATGAGCAAATTAGGAGAAAATGAGTAGGCACTCCAGTTTTGTAGTAAAATGTTATGATGTATAATATTAAGCATAGGGCATAAAATTGTTTTTATTCATCTCAGTTATGTATTAAATGAACCAACTTGATTTTAATTGGCATTGTGGAAATACGGAGGCAAGAGTATCAGAGGTCACTGAGAATATATTTGGTGCCTAATATAGTGATGGTAAGGGGGAAAAAGTATGAACATAATTATTTTAAAGGGAGATTTTAGTTCTAGGTTTTCCAATAATTAATGAAAAAAAACCATTGGATTTCTTCAGGAAAAAATTTACACAACTCATTTCTCCCACTGACTCAAAGTGTAAAAAAAAAATCTTTAATTAACATGAGTTTTTCTTCTTTTTGTTTTAGGATCAGATTTTATTAAGACCTCTACTGGAAAAGAAACAGTAAATGCCACCTTCCCAGTAGCTATAGTAATGCTACGGGCCATTAGAGATTTCTTCTGGAAAACTGGAAACAAGGTATATTATTGCCAGCAAATCTTTCTTCAGAGTAAAGATAATGTTATTTATAATACTAGTTACAGCCACAATAACTGTCTTTATATGGAGAAGCTGTGAATGAATTACCTTTGTTAAGATAAATGTTTAATTTACCTTTCATTATAAAAGAACACATTGATGGAGCAAAATTGTGATTAACAGAAAGTGAGTTGTGAGTGTGGGAGTGAGTACGTGTGATCAAGATGTAAACTCACTTTATGTCCTTTTGTTAACCGAAGACAATTTTGTCACTGACAAGAGATTCCTAAATGGGTTCTTTAACGAACTAATTCTGCTGCAACACAGAGGCTCTCTCACAAGGCGTTGGCCAGTGAAAACAGGTTAATGCAGAAATTAAACTTCCTTGAGGAATGGAAAGAATTGCAGAGTAACATTTATTGAATGATAAGCTGTGGTGGCGATATGAAAAGTATGCAATATAATGGGAAATAATCTTTTCCTGTCATTATTGAAGGACACACATAAATTGGTTTTTCTGTTGGGAAACCCCCGGTCCAGAAAAACTTATTACTTTTAATAATATGAGGTGAAGAGAAAATTCTCGAGGAGATGAACTTATTAAACAAAATAATGAAATGCTGTGAAACAGCAGGGAAAAGGTAGCTAGACGTTATATAGCTCTTGAATTAAATATCAATTTTTGCGTTTTATGGCAGTTGGATGTGCTCTTTGGAAGACTGTTAAGCTGAGGAGGGTGTATACTAGCTTTTGTCAGCTTTTCGAAAAATAATACGTATTTTTTGAAACATATGAAGTTAAAAGGAAAAATGCGTATGAGGTACTTTTTTAAAAATGAGTTTGGATTTTCCTTTTCATCTCAAGTTACTTGTTTAGCTGCAAATTATCTCAAAGGATCTTTTTTACATGATTGGAGAGAAAGGGTGTGTGTGTGTGTGTTTAATGACACTTTCCCTTCCTGAGAGGCGTCTTTTAAATCTAGTCTCTTGATTTCTGCCGAATAGAAACCCAAAAAAGACCTTTATTCCTTTGTCCACTGGATGTGATGACTTTATACGTAAGTGTAGCTTCAGTTTATTTTGGAATAGGTGACTTTTTTTTTTAATACACTAGTTTATGAGAGGAAATAAACTCCTTCCAGAATTTTCTCATTTAGAATAACTTCACATCTTAATTACGAATACGATAAATATCTATTGTGACCTACATGAGGAAGCTGACCCAACTCGAATAACCTCTACCTGGTAGACTTTCCGCAATATCCAAATAAGTTAAAAGATTTTTTGTTTAAATAAGCTGTAAGAATGATAAATCTGTCTTTGGTCCTCAGTTGAAACTACCACCACTCATTTGATTGTGATTCTCATTCTTAGCCAAAGAACATTAAACCACATGTGAAACTTTTCATACTTAGAGATGCCTGGGCCCCCATCCCTGATGGTTTTGGGTCTGGCGTAGTCCTCAGGCATCTGTTTGCATTAAGTTCCATTGCCAGGGTTCAAACTTGCCCCTGGGGACCCAATCCAGTTTTGTTCTCAACAAACATTTATTGGGTAGTTAACCATTTGCAATGTTAACCTGCGTTAAATGCTGGAATGGAAAAATGAATACGTCCCTTCTCAGGAGAGCTCTTAGACAACAAGCAAAGAATGTTAATGAAATTTTTAAGTGCTCAGTGTTCCAGGCCAGAGTACAGAGGGAGGGGCACTTTGCTGTCTTTCAGTCCTTTCTTTTTAATTGTATTGATTCTTTCCCTCGGTAATAAATAAGTCCATCCTAGTTTTATTAAGACAAAGACAAGTACAGGCCAAATTGTATTCATTTAATCATATTTGATTTCAAACAAAGAGGCTCTGTGTATGTGTTTGCAAATCAGGTGCAGCCTTTCGGGTTGTTGACAAGTTGCTTGCGCAGCCCTTAGACTATAAAGTTTCTACATCGTTGATTTAAGGGTGTTTTTAAATGAGATAGGCCACCTTCCAGACCATGATTAGTGTCACTCCTGAGAAGCAGAAGTTTAATATTTCATAACTGATTTCATTGCAGATTTATGTTTTCCATATTCTTTCTCTTAAAAAAAAAAAAAGGATAAACTTATATTAGAACCTCTCTGGAAACAGACTTGCTGACACAAACTGAACTGTATAGAAAATCTATAAGAAGCACTGCCTAATTGACAAAAATGCTCCTATGATTAACATGTATGCTAATATCAACTAATTGATTTTTTTGGCTTCTTCTCAACAAATAACCTCATCCTACTTAACCCACCTACTACCTTACAGAGTCATAGCTTGGGCTCCAGAGTAATAGCAGATACCTTTGGAATCCCTGCACTGCTACTGCTTAGTTGTGTGATGTTGTGTAATTGAGGCAGGGAAACCAGTTAAAAGACTTTTACTGATACTTCCTGTGAGAACTGATAAGTGAGAGTATAGCAGAAAGTGTGCATATGGGGGGTAAGGAAAGTAAGGAGGTAGAATTGGCAGGACTTAAATATTGATTGGGTGTGGTGTGGCCAGGGAATGGTGGAGTTTGGGTTAAACTAGAAGGTTTCCTGCTTGGATAGATAATACACTATATTCATTCAATGTCTCCCTTCTCTAGCATTCTGTTAGCAGTCATCTACTGGGGCAACCAGTCATAGCCCTGAGTGATAAAATGTGAGAGATTTAGTACTCAGGCTCTGAGGTGTTGTTCTGACCACTAACATCTATAGATTCTCAACTGTACTGGATAGCTAGGTTCCTGAAACATGTAAATCCAGATTATCAGAGTTTTATTATATATGGAACATATCTTTCATTTCCTAATGGATCCAGGGACATCATTTATGAATATCAGATATTGACTGAATTGGGCTGTGTTATGGTCAACCCTTAAAGACTACTGGAGTATGAGGAGCCCCCCCCACGGTGTTTTCCTACTGCCCTTATGTAACTAGTCTGCCAGCTTTTTAGAACTGTGTGTGCCTGCAACTTAGAAAAGAAATCCCTGCAGTTAAATTGATTAAAACAACTGTCAACTTTCCTTGCTGTATTGCTGCCAGTTTGGTTAGGGTAACCTTGCAGCCTTGCTGATTCGGTCCTTTGATTTTAAATGCGTGTGTCTTTTGAACCTCAAGATGAAGGCTGAGAAGTGACTCTACAGGCTTACTTGTGGAAATGTAGAATGAGTGGGCTTTTGTAATCTGTTTTCCTATGTATTGACGCCTTCCTTGTTTATTCCAGGTTCACAGCTATAGTCTAGATGGTTGAGGTTTATGACTTTCCAATAAGTGAAATGTTAATGAGGGTTGCTAACCCTCAGTAGTATCTCTTCAGAAGCAGTGACATTCTTCCAAAAATCTTGGGAAAGTTGTTCTGTAGTGTGAATGGGCATGAGTCACTGATCTAAGCCCTTTCACTGGATGAAGTGAAAAGATTTTTTTTTTTTTCAACAAAAGAGGGAGAGAGAATCAACACTATGATAAACACAGTATTTAAAAGAAATCCAGTAACAATAAAGATTGTTCTATTCTCTGCCTTCCCATTTAGATAGGCTTTAAACCAGCAGGAGGCATCCGCAGTGCAAAGGATTCCCTTGCTTGGCTCTCTCTTGTAAAGGAGGAGCTTGGAGATGAGTGGCTGAAGCCAGAACTCTTTCGTATAGGTGCCAGTACTCTGCTCTCGGACATCGAGAGGCAGGTGAGTAATAATCTCTGTCTTTGGAATAAATTGACACGTGTTTTTGAGAAAGGAATTGAAAAGTCAAATTGAGAACTGGAGATAAAAACTCATCTGATGGACCTCATCCTACCCAATCCTCTACCTTTTCTTCCAAGCAAACCTCCATCACAAGTGAGGAGGGTGGAGATTCTGCTGAAGCGCATACTAGTGAGGCTTTATAATGAAATGTTTGTTAAAACTATTCATTTTTATTTGATAGTATAACTATTAACTGATGTGTATAATTATAGAATGATTGTTAATTAAACTCTGCTTTTCCTCACAGATTTACCATCATGTGACTGGAAGATACGCAGCTTATCATGATCTTCCAATGTCTTAAATTAGTCACCAGTTCCAGAAAAGTTCTTTAGGACAACGTTTAAAAATTATTTTTCTACACAATTGCTAAAATTATTTAATTAAAACATTGGGTAATAGGTAACTGGCATTCCTCTCCTTAAAATTTCTACCGAACTTAAAGAATGGAATGGAAAAACCAAACTCATCCACATGTGGTACTCATGTCAGGCACATCTGAAATGATCTTAATTACTAGAAGATCTGCACTATTAACTTTGTGAAGGGTTTCTCCTAAAAACTCTTAAGTAAAATGTTAATGGTAGCTTTGACAACATCAAATTCTAAGGTGGAAAAAACCAGTATTAAACTGCCCAAGCAGTGTGCCCTAGCAAAGGAAAATGCAACATCCCGCAAGTGCTGCTGTAACGACTTCAGGAGTCACTGATTCAGCACTAACTTCCTGCCGTGAAAACTCATCTTTCATTTTTGCAATGGGTATGTGCTTTTATTAATTGTCGTGCTGATGAACTTTCTGGCATTGTTATATACAACTATGAATATCATTAAAGTTTTTTAAATAATAAAGTTCCTATAGTTTATTTTTTTAAAAAACTTAAAAGTATTACAATACATAATGAAAAAGTAATACATGAAACATAAAAAGAGATTTGATCAGTGAGTCTCTGAATCTCTCTCGTTGATTCCTTGGGTATGTATCTGTAAAACACCCTAGTACATTATTAATGAATGCAACTTATGTATGTATTCTGAAACTCTTCAAATTTTCTGGTATAGTGAATGGAGGAAAACAGTAGATATTAACAGTACTTGCTATGTAATAAGCTTTACATGTATCAATTTATTTAACTCTGATTTAATCCTCGTAATAGTAAGGTAAATACAGTAAGGGGTTTGATCCTTATAGCAGTAAGTACTGATGTAATCATCCTTTTATACAGACAGGGGACTGAGGAACAAAGAATTTAAGCAACATGCCAAAGGCTGCTCAAAATTAGCAGAGTTAAAAATCAAGCCCAAGCAGACAGGCTGGTTCCCAAGTGTGTGCAGTCACCCCCAGGTCTCCCTTTCCCTCGGTACACGGTCAGGTGAACATAAACAGAGCTCCCATCAGCTGAGGGGACGGTAATCTGCCTCGTGCTGCTGGTTTTTCTGCTCTCTGTCTGTCCCAGCCTCGCTCTTCTGGAGATTCTGCTTGCTAGCACCTCTACCTCGTTACAGAATGTGTTTCTTTAAATGGTGATTTTCATCAGGAGAGTCTTTTTCTTCCCAGAATGGCTCTCCAGTTGCTCATAAGCAAAAACCTGGACTGGAAGTCAGTTTTTATTTCATCTTCTCACCTGCTGAATTCTAGCCTGAACCCTCCCTCTTTCTTTGACTCCTTGGTCCAGTCAGTTCACATCTCTTGACCTCAGTTTCTTCATCTGTAAAGAAAATGGGTTGGGGCAGATGATGTCAAAGTTCTTTCAGACCTAAAATTATATTACCCTAAGGATAATTAGAACAAATTCAAGAAAATGTTTTATGGCTAAAAAGAGAAAACACTTTTGTACCAATCTAAATTAGAATTTGCCTCTCGGGAGACAATTTAGCAAGTCCCTCAGAGCACCTCTCTTAACTGTAAATGAAATGACTAAAATAAGAATAGAAAAGAAATTCTGTTTTTCCCCATTGCTTTAGCAGGATGCCGACTTTTGACTTGTGCCTTTGGATATGGTCAGTGGCTCCGAACGCGTATTCAGCCTCATAATATGCTAGCCCAGGTGCCCACCAGTGCAATGGCCAGTCACCTTTGGAGAAGAAACATTACAGAAAAATAATTACAGTCTATCATCTTTGAAGCTATTCCAATTTCACAGGGGGTTCTGTTTTCCTCCCATTAAACCCAGCTGGTCATTTTAGTTGATCAAGTGAACAGGCATCATTATCTTCAATTTTAATTTATATGAGGCATCCACTGAAATTGACCTCTGTGGACAATTACAGATTCACATAGGAAATTAAGATTAGTGAGTCCCTCAGACCTATTAGAGGCTGATGAGCATGGCCTGATCTAAAGGTAAGTAATGTTATATTTGGGGGGAAAATTTATTCCAAGGACTGTGGGACTGTTCGTCTGGGAATGTCTGCCCATCCTTACCTGGCTCTTGAAATCAAATGTAACACAGATGACTTTAATAGGAACACCCTCATTAATGTTGATTGCTGTGAAAACGTAAGAGGAAGAGGTCATTTCTGAGGTGACTATGATTTACTACAAGCTGATTTGTGTACTTCAGAACATTGGGATCAGATGCTTTATACAATCAGAAAATGACCTTCTATGCTCTGTGTTGAAAGCTTCTAAGTTAATAAAAGCACGCTGCCGTGCTGCAATTGTTCAGTAAGAATATTAGGCTTTAAAGTTAGTTTTGAAACAATCAGTCATAACGTGGGAGCATAAAGAGACTTTAGAGAACATGTAGTTCAACACTTTTTTTTTTCACATTGAGAAACGAAACAGATTGGAGAAGTCACTTGTGCAAGACCACATAGAATGTCAGAGCTGATGCCAGAACATACATCCCCACCACATGACGAATTAGTTTACAACACATACCCTGGTCTTTGGAACTGAACATTTCTCGCTTGTTTATGCACCCTGCTATATCTAATCATGTTTGTCAGCATGTGAACTTAAGACTTACAAGAGATTCACCTTTGCCTCTTGGAGTCTTCGAAATGGTGTTTTAGAGACCAACCTGCTCAATCTAGCCCAAGTGATAGTGTGATAGCATGGTTGATTTCATCTGTTAGGATCTCAGAATTTTGGATGACCTCTAGAACTGATTTTTTTTAAGGGGTGAATGTTACTTTGTTTTGTTTTAAGGAAGGAAAAGACGTGTTATGGGGGCTTGTTTGGATTCTAATTTGTATACACATGGAGAGGAAATGACGTGTCGTCCCAAAACAGTTTTATAATTAAAGTATTCTTGCCCCATTCTGGATTATTTCAACACTGATGAGAAATTCAGACAAATTGGTTCACATGAAAAACAGTTTGTAGAGACCTGTGGTAGCAGTGGGAACTGTTAGAGATATCTGGAAGTGCATCCTCCCAACAACATAACACAGTCTCCATCCTGATTGAGCAGAACAGTTTGCCGTGTCATACATACGTGTCTTACAGAAACCAAATCTGTTTCTTTGGAAAAATTAACTTACACTTCTAGTACAGAGAAAAACCAATATTAATTTTTCTTCCATCTACCTGATATTGTACACATCATAAATAGGGCCACAGCGCAGAGGTATAAAGAAGAAGGAAGAATTTGAATAGATCTTACCTTCCAAGACAGTGAAATGTTATGCCCATTTTGGCGCTAGGAAAAAGGTATGAGGTGAAATCAATTTCTACCTTTATTTTCCTGATCACACTCAGGGGCTTTGCCTCCCAAAGAAAATATGTATTTTACAACCAGCACCAAATGATGCTTTTTAGAAATGACCACAGGTAACATCTGGCTGATATATCAAATATGTAGTAAAAATAATCATTTTTAATTAACTAAAACCTGCTCAGGAGAAATTCAGAGGAATATCCATCTGGTCAATTCACACTTAATAGGACAGATGAGGATCAGGATGTTTAATGCAATATACGTGAAATACTTAGTGACCTTACAATGAACTAAAACTTTTTATTGGGAAAAAGAACACAGATGAGGAGGAAGAACTGGAATATCTAGAAAGGACAGACCTGAAATTTGGTATTTTTAGAAGTACATCTTGTAAAACAGGTAGAATATAAGAAACCTAGGTCGCATGGCATTAGTTTCTATTGTCCAATGACAGGGAATGTTTTCAATTCATTTGAACAATAAAATAAGTTTATTCTTTATTCTGGAGATTGGCAAAGAGTTTTAAGAAGTGATAAGTACCTTAGAAGAAGTGATTATAAGTAAAGCTTAAAGGAACTGGGATTATTTAGCCTGAAGAGAAGATCAAAGGGTTCTTAATGTCTGACAATCCCAGGAAAAGTTACTTCTATATTAGATTTTAGGAACACGTCCTATATCTCCTCTGTAGAAGAAGAAATGAAATTTATGCTACACGTGAAGTTAGGTTCTAGGTAAGGACTCCCTGAATGGACTAGAATGTGTCATTAAGAAGGTACATCTTACTATTCTCAGTAGTTGACTTGTCTTTGTGTTTGATGGTTTAGTTGTGCTGCCAAAAAAAGTGTTTTTCAAATGGAATCACTGGAAGAATTACATGAAACAAGTCTCATCTCTACCCCCAGAATTTCCAATTCAATAAGTTAGCTGTAAAGCCTGAGAATTTGTATTTCCAACAAGTGCCCAGGTGATGCTGATGCGGTGCTCTGGGAACCACACTTTGGGAACCACTACATTAGAAATCTTTGCACTCAATACCTGGATTCCAAATTAAATGTGTCTATTAAGCAGTAAAATTCACCAGCTGCAGCACTTCTTTATCGTGAAGCTCTAGGATGAATGTGTATATTTTGCTGCTTTTCATAGCCAAGAACAGGAGAGGGGACAATGGAAATGACACTATCCCTTAATCCTTTCACACTAGGCAATGAACTTGATTTCACTTTGGGCTTAAAAGCAAGCTTTGGAGCCTAGAATAAATTAGATGAATTTAGAATCATTATCCATAAAATCTCCAAAGGATTTTAGCAAGCCAAGATTGTAAGATTCAGCTGTATTTGATTCTACCAGTCTGGAATGCTATAATTTTTGGTGATTTATATATAATGTACTTTAAAACCAAGACATATTTTAACAGAGCCCATTCTTTGACTTACATTTAGAATAGATAAGATGTTCTAGGGAATGGTATGTTTCACAGATACTTGGCTTATTTTGAAGGTACTGTGTATATGGTCTCTAGAACAAATGAAAATGTTAGTTCCTTGGTCTTTTCCACATAAAAGGATGTTTTAAATTTGTTTTTTGCTTTGTTAAGTGTTTGCTTTGCCAGTACTATAATGCACTTAGGCACAGTTCTTAATCATAAGCAACATAACTCTACCTAGTTTAAACAAAAAAAGATACTTATTCTTAAAGCATGCTGTCGCTGTCTTACAGAATATCCAGGATGGCCAGATGATGGGGAATATTTTTTTTTTTTTTGAGACGGAGTCTCTCTCTGTCACCCAGGCTGGGGTGCAGTGACCGGATCTCAGCTCACTGCAAGCTCCGCCGATAGTGGGGAATTTTATTAGGCCATTCTTGCATCGCTATAAAGAAATCCCTGGGACTGGGTAATTTATAAAGAAAAGAGGTTTAATTGGCTCATGGTTCTGCAGGCTTTACAGGAAGCATAGTGCTGGCATCTGCTCAGCTTCAGGGAGGCCTCAGGGAACTTACAATCATGTCAGAAGGTGAAGAGAAAGCAGGCACATCACATGGTGAAAATAGGAGCAAGAGGCGGAATGGGGAGGTGCCACACACTTTTAAATGACCAGCTCTTGAGAGAATTCACTGTGGCAAAGACAGCACCAAGCCATGAGGGATCTGTCCCAATGGCCCAACCACTTTCCGCCAGGTCCTACATTCAGTATTGGGGATTACAGTTCAACATGAGATTTGGGCAGGGACAAATACCCAAACTACATCAGAAATAGAGGCAGCTAGGTAAGAATAATGCTCAAACCACTCTTTAGAACTGCTCTTAATCGCTTCTCGGCCTTTTGGCTAAGATCAAGTGTAGACCTGATGGTACTGCCTCATTGGTACTGCCTCAGGGCACTTGATACCAGAACCCCTGCCTTTGCCTTCCCTGAAAGTTGGATTTATCACAGTGGCCAAAGACGAATTCCTCAGGTTGATCTCTTGAGTATCAAGTTCCCGTCTGGTTACGTCTAATTGTTACAGTGTTGGCCACATCGCTGTACCTTAGCTGCACAGAAAGCTGAGAAAGCAAGTTTTGGCTGCCTTCTTGGGGAAGAGGGCATATCATGTTCAAAACATAGTGGACGGTCAAGTGTCACAGTTGTCAACTACAATATAACAAGGTGGCACTGGAGAGACAGTTAATGCTTTGTGTTAAGAAAGAACATGTTGCCCCTCTGCTGTATTTCCATTTTCAGTTAGTCTCTAAAGCTGAACACTGCAAAGTTGCCGCTTGTTTCTTGGTCCCATGTAATAGGTCCAGAGAAGTCCTATGGAGTCCTTTTGTTTAAAGAAAATTGTACTCTCACCAGCAATATATGACAATGCCCTTTCCTCCAAATACATATGCTTCTGTTTATTTAGACAGCTATTGACTTCCTACCGAGAGCATGATGAAATTATTTCTTTCTACTTTCCCTTATCTTCCTTCCAAACTCATCTGATTTTTGATGTCAGATAGCTTTTATAACATATTCTTGAGGCTTGGAAATATACTTATAGCTCTATTACATGATTTATCAGCTTTAATAATAATATTCTGTTCTCTACAGCTGAGAAAATCAGCATACCTACCCACGACCTTGTCCTCTTCTTCAAACTTTTGCTATATACTACATCATTAGGTTTATAACATCTAAATTCTGTTCTGTGACCATAATCTCCACAATTGTTTTTGTCTTAGTTGCAAAGTTAAATGTAGTCAACACTCATATTCTTTTCAAAGTTTGGCCTCTAGTAGTTTCCTGAAGAAGGGCTTTGGGACTAGATTCCCTGAGTTTTTGCAAGTTCAAAAATTTTATTTTCTTTACACTTTAGTGATTATTTGGCCACGTACAGTTCTTGGATCACACACTTTATTTCCTTGAGGACCTTGTATTATTGCCCCAGTGTCTGCTAGCATTGAATACTGCTGTACATAGTAACAGCCTGACTTAAACTTTTGCCTCAGTCCAACAACAGATTTTTCTTTCAATGCCAGTAACCTTAATAAAACAAGATTCAAGGCTGAATGTTTTGTATCAGTTTTTCCTGGGGTTCAGTGTACCCTCTTAGTCTACAGATCCAAAACATATTTCTAGAAAGTTACTTTGAAGTATATCTTTAACATTTTTCCTTTTTATTACTATTTTTTAACTTTTCTTCAAGATGCCAGTTATTGCATATGTGTCCTGTCTAGCTATTACTTTCTCTAGTTCTGAGGGGTTTTTTTCTTACTTCATTTTATACTATTTTCTATTCCTGCCATCGTTTTTTCTTGCAGTGTTTTCAGCACAGTCTGGTTGCTTTCAGTGAAATGTTTGTTTTCTGAGCTCTCCCAAATTATATTTCATTTTCTATTGTCTGGAATTATCGTCCCTGAGCTCTTGTATATTTGATATAAACTCTTGTTTTATAGATACAGTAGCTTTGTTTCAGTTTGTTTGTTTTTAAGACTTTGGCAATATGTTTGGCCCACATTTTCATCAACTTTATGGAAACATTTTTCTTGGTGAGTATTCTTTGTCTTCTATTTCCCCCCCATTTGTTTTCTCTTATTTTCTTGGATTAGTTTTGCATAGATGCTCATTTTTTAATGAGATAGGTTTTTTCTGGACCAGGTACTGGCAAGAGGTTTGTGTGGAATAAATGCTACATCTGTCCATGTTCTAGGCTGGCAGGAATTCTTATTGTTCACAGACACATATGTTCTTTATGACACAGGATTATGTATTTGAGTGAATTATTTTGGCCTTAACTGTCCCTCGCTACCAGAGATTAGCAGCTTTAGGGCTACTCACAATGCATTTCTTTTCTCTGATTCTGCCTCAATAACAGGCTGCTTCCTACAGATATGGGGTTGTCATATGCTTTCTCTGTTAGCTCCACCTCTCTCGTTTCTCTTCAATGCCAGATTGGGTGCAGGGAAACCTGCTGTCAGCCCATGCACCTATCCCCATTGATTTATAGAAGTTCTAGGCTTGTCTTCCTGGAGGATGCCACCTGTTTTGATATGCTGCCTTTGCCTGAAGCCGAGGAGTTGGAATTTGTATACATGTTACATTTGAATAGGAAGATTTACGTTTGAAATGCATACAAAATTCTGATTCACATTGAAACAGTAGTAGACGCAACAGCAACTTTAAAACTAAAGTGCTAAGAAATGGGGATGTTAAGTGGCAGTTCCTGAGACATCTGTTATTATTCTGTATTTCTCCCTCAGATAAAACTTATACCCATTGGAATGTGGAGGGGAAAAATTAATAAAATTGGATCCGGAAAGTGCCTGACGTGTAGAAACTGTTTGAAAAGTTCTAGTTAGTCTTTCTATCACCATGATGAGATACTACAGAAAAATTGTTAACACAAATGTAATTTTTTAATGAGTATAAGCATGCTTTTTCTGCTTTAGTTTTACCTCCTGGGCATCTTTTAAGCTCATCACTGAGCAACATCAGAAAAGAAGATTCAAACCCAGAAGCCATCTCTCACTTTTCTGACTTAACTTTAACAACTGGTATAGAAGCCAGTTGTAGAACATTCTTTGTATCATTCTTATAAAATGATTGCCTTGTGTCTTTTTCTGATTCCCCTTCTGTGGCAGGAAGGTTGCAAGGCCAGGAGGAAGTGGAGAGTGAGAGGGGTATAGGTTAAGTAGTTCTTATAAAGCAGAACTGGCAGAGGGGCTCTAACCTGGAGCTTTGCAAGTCTGGAACTCAAGAGTGAAGAGAAATCTGAATCAATAAGGGGCTCTAAATGTGTCAAAAAAGGCACAAGCTTGGGGTGAGTATAGGAAGCCAGGATTTAGGAGTTTGCAGAAGAAGGAATTAGGGGCCAGTGGCAAACAAGTCAGGCAGGGGTGGCCTAGAATAGAAGTCTGGTTGGCCTGTGTATCCTTCCTTCATCATGATGGCACACTAGGCCCAGAACTTGTAAATGGACAGGGACAGAGCAGATAGTCTTGTGCTAAGTTTATTTCTCTACATTGCTTTTCTGCCCACCTTGAGTGGGAGCTCTTTGAGGGGTAAGCCTGTTGTAACCAGCTTAAACGCCTTAAAGCATCCAGCCAAATATCGTAGAGAGTAAGTGCTCCAAATGTATTTGTCAAGCAGATTTAAAAGGTAATTATCATTTGGGATTAATACAGGGAAGATGTATAAAGTGAGACCCAGTCCACAAGATAAGCATAAATATTAGTGTCACTGAGGTAGACAAAAGTGCAGCTTTGCTAGTGAATTAAGTTTCAAAGTAAATGTGTGAAACATATTTTTCGAGGAGTTTTCATAAAATAACCACATCGGAAGTTTCATATATATGAATATGGGAGGGGGCTACAATTTACCAATAGCTTTTCTAAGTTCAGACTGCTAAAACCTGCTGGATACGTTGCAAATGTATGAAAAATGGTTTAGTTTGGGGAAACAATTTTTATTCATTAAGCTGTTTGTTTTGATAGATTAAAAAGCACATATCTTTTTAAAACCAATGTTTATTTCATGTTTTGAGTGGGAGCAAAAATAATTGCAAGTTTGAAATCTTTGAAATATGTTTTAATGCTTTTAAAATGACTAAAATGTGCCAAATTTACCCACTGCTTAAGTCATTCCAAGGTTGAAAGTTTGTTTCGGTTTCCAAGCTTCATGGAACTAGGTAATATGTTACTGGATTATGTCTTTTAAACTGCTGTCAGTGTCTGTATCCTGGTGGACTGATTAGAACTTTTGACACACCTAGAGTAAGATTTTGCAAAGAAGAGATATTACAGTTGTGTGAATGTTTGTTTTGAGCTTTTAAAAAAAATGGATGTGAATTTTTTGAATGTAATAGAATTACGCCAACATGATCTCATAATGGCATTTCAGTTGGTAGATTTAGTATGTATATACCTGGTATTTATGCTAAGAATTAGTTTTCAAAAAATCCTGACTGCCTTTCTAATTTAAAAGATATTCTTGTTTTGATGAGACCAGGTATTTAAAAGGTTTGAATGAGGTCTATAAAATTCAGACCTAAGAACAGGTTCCAGTGTTTTGTGAGTGCCTACTGACATATATTGTGAGTTACTGGGAGTTCATGGAATTGTAGAATTCCTTGGACACATTTGCTAACTAGTAATTCATAATTTACTGCACACTTCGTAAGTGGTGGGCACTATGATTTAAATATATCAGCTATTTGTTCCTCACAACAGGTCTATGAAGTAGGTATAAGTATGATCATCATTTTATAGATGAGTTGATGAAGGTAGAAAAATTAAAATGCTTTGTCTTAAGACCATGTATATAGTCAAGATTTGAGGCCAGTTATTCTGGCTTCTGTGTCTGTTTTTAGTTGCGATGAGCTAGGCATTGTTTTGAGATGATGCTTTTGTACCGCACTTCTAAGAAAAAGAAACTCACCAGAATTACAGAATTTCAGGGGGTAAAAGACCCCTAAAGGTCATTTAATCTAAACATCTAGCCAATGATCATGTTCTCAAGCAGTCTGCAGGCTGCTTTGTAGATGGGGAGAAATAGCAATGAAGTGGAATCTCTATAATGAGCTGTTAAGGGACAGAAACAATGCCCTCCTTCCAGGTTAAACATGTTATATCAGGCTTTTATTATATTTACTGCTGGGTCTTAGGGTCTGGGATTCGGCCCATGTTATTTCCAAAGCCTTATAAAATGAGCTGTGATACTGCAGGTTTCTACCATTATAGCTGTAAATACAAAACACACAAACACTCAAAGGCATCCACCCAAGTATAAAATTACTAGGGAAATAGGAAGGATGAAAAAATGAATTGTTGGGCTTGGGAGATAATTACTGGTGACCTTGGTCTGGCTAGATCTTGATAGGAAATGAGAGTAATTTCAGGGTCAGGGTGAAAGTTGAGTAGAGATTTGTGAAGGTCAAATGGTGTAGAAAGATTTCAGATGGTGCAATGACTTGCGTAAATTATTATTTGGTGGAATGAGGGTGTCTGTGTACTTGATGCTTCTAAATTTGTTGAAACAATAAATGTAGGGAATAAAAATCTGACAACTATATCAGAGATGCCATTGTAGATATCTTCTCCCAAACTTTTTCAAAGTAGAAATAGTATCTTATTTGTATCTTCAGTGCTGTGTATGTAAGTCTTAATATGACTCGAATTTATTTGTATGTAAAAAGTGCTCTGTGGGTGGAGGGGAGAAGACATCAGGAGGTTAAAGCTTCATACAAGAGGTCATGCTTAAGTATGACTAGGGATTTTGTAGGTAGAGAATATTGGTTGTACTGTGTGTATGTGTGGGGAGGGGCTGAGAGAGAGGCGGCAGTGGGAGATGGGATTCATCCCCATTCCTGTTTCCTTTTATGTGAAAGAAAACAATTAGGATACCACTCCTGGTTTCTCTTTCAGTCATGCTTCCTGTAAACCAAAAATAAAATCCTAAGCCTCCCAACCAACTGAATGGCCCGCATCTGGGCCAGGGTGATCTCAGAGATACCTGAAAAACTGAATTCCTACCCACGAAAGGAAGGGAGGTTGGACACATCTCATTAAACCCTCTCCCTTTTAAGGTTTAGGCATAACTAGGCAGCATTAACATTAGAGATCATAAGCCTGACAAAACAGACTCTTTGTGGCAGTAAGATACCAAATTCCAACCTGATTCTGATATAACATCATATAACAAATAGCAGACTCTGAAGGAAATAAAAATGCTTTAGCCCAAAATGTATTTCTTTGGCATATTTTGAAATGGCCTTGCAAAGCTGTCTTTTGTGGGAGAAATTTGCATCTATAGAGAATCTCTGTTAATATGGCAGGCCTCTCAGCGATGTAGGAGAGATTAAGCATTTGACACTTTAAGGTACAAAAGGAGATATTCACCATACATTCTCTCTGAAGGCTGTCATCTGGAGGCTTCATCTACATGACAACTTTGGTCTCACAACGCCCCCCATCTTAACACAAACATTCTATTCTATTGATATCCTCTTTAGATGAAGTTTAACCAATTGCCAAACAGAAAATCTTTAAATCCATCTATGATCCATAAGTCCCATGATATGGTTTGGATCTGTGTCCCCACCCAACTCTCATGTCAAATTGTAATCCCCAGTGTTGGAGGTGGGGCCTAGTGGGAGGTGACTGGATTATGGAGGTGGAGTTCTTGTGAATGTTTTAGCACCATCCCCGCTTGGTACCGTATAGTGAATGAGTTCTCAGGAGCCATGGTTGTTTAAAAGTTTGTGGACCTCCCTACTTCTCTCTCCCTCCTGCTCCAGCCATGTGAAGTGCTGTTTACCCCTTTGCCTTTTGCCATGATTGTATGTTTCCTGAGGCCTCTCCAGAAGGTGAGCAGATGCCAGCATCATGCTTCCTGTATAGCCTGCAGAACTGTGAGCCAATTAAACCTCTTTTCTTTATAAATTATCCAGTCTCAGTTATTTCTTTATAGCAGTGCAAGAATGGACTAATACACGCGTCAACTCAAGATACTATGCCTCTGATACAGGAAGTAGAAAGAAATTATTTAGGCAGATAGTGAGGGCAACAGAGTCCTTGGAAGAGCTTCCCTTCTAACAATAAACAGCCCCCAAGTCATTTCTTTTGTAATGAAGAGCAGCCTGAAAAATTGAGCTGCAAACATAGATAAGCAAGCTGGAAGCTTGCACGGGGGATACTGGCAGCTGTGTCAATAGAAAAGGGCTACCTGAGGGCCAGACGTGCCCAACATGGAAGCTCCATCTTCCTTTTTTGTTACTACATGTACAGTAATAGAGAAATGGGCAACATGGTGCAGCTCAGGCAGAGAACCTGCCTGCATAATAAAAGATTCAGGTGGGGGCAGCCAGAAATTCACACCCTATGCAAGTGGATACTTACTCCTAATCAGTTGTTCGCACCCTATGCAAATGGCACGCCTGGTTCAACCAGTCTTTCATGCTCTATGTAAATCAGACACTGCCTCCTCACCAGCTCATCTGTAAAGCCCCCTGAATTTCACCATGGATCCAGCAACCCATTTCTCTGGGACCCCTTTCTGCAGCAGTGAGCTTTCTTTTGCCTATTAAACTTACACTCTTAACCTCACTCTTTGTGTGTCTGCGTCCTTGTTCTCCTTGGCTGTGGGACAGCAAACCTTGGGTGTTACTCCACACAGCAAGGCTGCTTCACCTCTTTAGGGTGAAACAATGTACACCTTTCATGTACAGATTTAAGATTTTACCTACAGTTCCTGTTTCTCTAAAATGTATAAAACCAACATGGAACCTGACCACCTCAGACACACTTTTGCAGGACCTCTTGAGACTGCCTCCTGGGCCACGGTCACACATATTGGCTCAGAATAAGCCTTTTTAAATATCTTAGAGTTTGTTGTTGTTGTTGTTGTTTTTGGTCAACATTTCCCAGTGAAGATGGAGTGATTTATCTTGTTGGCTATAGGATTAGGAATTGGGTGTTTCTATGTTGCTGAAGTCTTTCCTCCACCCTTTTCTTTCTCTCCTTCATTATCAAAATTTAATAATGGGGACCGGGCACAATGGGTCACACCTGTAATCCCAGCACTTTGGGAGGCTGAGATAGGTAGATCACCTGAGGTCAGAAGTTTGAGACCAGCCTGGCCAATATGGTGAAACCCCATCTCTACTAAAAATACAAAAACTTAGCTGGACCTGGTGGCAGGATCCCAGCTACTGGGGAGGCTGAGGCATGAGAATCACTTGAACCCAGGAGGTGATCGTGCAGTGAGCTGTGATGGTGCCATTGCACTCCAGCCTGGGCAACAAGAGCGAAACTCCATCTCAAATAATAATAATTATAATGGGGCAGGGAAATGTACTTGGGAGAAGCTTGCAGTTGTCTAGTGCTTTCTGCACCTGGGTAGATGGGTCTGTAAAGTTTTGGGTATGGAGTATCAGGAAACCCATTGTTACCATATATTAGCCCACATTCTTCAAAATCAACTTTATTGGTAATAAAGGCATTACTTGATTCTATCTGCTTGCTTTTTTGTTTTGTCTCAGTTTATTCTGAATTTGGAGAAGGTATTGAGCTCCTTCAAACACCAACATAGCAGCCAGAGACAGGCATTCTTGGAAGAGAAAATGGTAAGTGCAAAAATATGTAGAACTGAGAATTCATAACGTTTTTGAGAAGTAGTCAGAATTCTGCATGACTTTAAGAAGGACCATGCTAGAGAGGATAATTGAGGAAGGTTTAGTATTAAATCAAGAAAGGAATAGTATGACATTTTAAATAGTTAGACTTTATTTCTTTGGACTTTGTGGTTATCAACATATATTTTGGACAGCCCTAGAAGACCCTAAGAACTTCCTAGGGGGTTCATGAAGCCAAAATTACATTCAGATAATACTAAAACATGATTTACCTTTCTATTCTTGTTCTCTCGTGACTGTGCCAGGGAGTATCCTGGAGACTACATGATTGCAACAGATCAAATGCAGAAGCAGATATGAGATTTCCACTTACACTATAATAGAATAAGCCAGTCACTAAAGAGATTTGTGAAAATGTAAAACAATGTCATGTCTCACTAGTAGGATTTTTTTTCCATTTGAAATAAATACAAACCACATAAACCAAGATCTTTGGTGCCCTCAATAATTATTAAGACTATAAAGAGGTCCTGATACCAAAAAGTTTGAGAATGACTACTATAGACAATGGAGAGCCCTTGGAGGTTTTATATCAGAAAGTCAACACAATTTACACTAGATACCTAATTCTTTAAAAGTTACAAAGAATGGCATACCTAGTGTTGGCAGAAATGTAGGAAATGGGTATACCTATGTTCCAATGGTAGGAAAATGAATTGATATAGCCTTTAAGAATGGTCTTTTGGCAATAAAAGTGCATAACCTGGCGAAGCATGGTGGCTCACACCTGTAATCCCAGCACTTTGGGAGGCCGAAGTGGGAGGATCTCTTGAGACCAAGAGTTTAAAATTAGCCTGAGAAACATGGTAAGACTCTGCCTCTAAAAAAAATAAAAATTAAAATTAAAAATTAGCTGGGTATGGTGGTGCATGCCTGTGGTCCTAGCTACTAGGGAGGCTGAGGCAGGAGGTTCACTTGAGTCTAGGAATTACTGAAACTATTCCAAATAATTAAGGAGGAAGGGTTCCTTCCTAATTTAGGCTTTTTAAACAATTTTATTATTATTATTATTATTATTATTATTATTATTATTATTATTGTTTTTTGCAATGGAGTCTCGCTCTGTGGCTCAGGCTGGTATGCAGTGGTGCGATCTCAGCTCACTGTAATGTCTGCCTCCCGGGTTCAAGCAATTCTTATGCCTCAGCTTTCTGAGTAGCTGGGACTACAGTTGTGTGCCACCACACCCAGCTAATTTTTGTTTTTTGTAGAGATGGGGTTTTGCTATATTGGCCAGGCTGGCCTTGAACTCCTGACCTCAGGTGATCCACCTGCCTCCCCCTCCCAAAGTGCTGGGATTACACGCATGAGCCCATGTGCCCAACGTCTTCTTAACTTATTCTATGAGACATTCTGATACCAAAACCTGGCAGAGATAAAAACGATGAGAACAAAAAGACAACTTTAGGCCAATATCCTTGATGAACATTGATGCAAAAATTCTCAAGAAAATACTGGCAAACTGATTTCAGCAGCCACTCCAAAAGTGTATCCACCATGATCAAGTAGGCATTATCCCTGGGATGCGAGGTTGGTTCAACATACACAAATCAATAAATGTGATTCATCACGTAGAACTAAAAACAAACAAAAACATGATCAGCTCAATAGATGCAGAAAAGTCGATAAAATTCAATATCCATTCACATAAAAAACTCAATAAACTAGGTATTGAAGGAACATACCTCACAAGAGTAAGAGCCATATATGACAAACCCACAGCGAACATCACACTGAATAGACAAAAGCTGGAAGCATTACCCTTGAAAACCAGCACAAAGTTGCCCTCTCTCACCACTTCTATTCATCATAGTATTGGAAGTTCTGGCCAGGGCAATCAGGAAAGAGAAAGAAATAAAGGGCATCTAAATAGGAAGAGAGGAAGTCAAACTATCCCTGTTTGCAGATGGCATAATCCTATATCTAGAAAACCCCATTATCTCAGTTCAAAAGCTTCTTAAGCTGATAAACAACTTCGGCACAGTCTCAGGATACAAAATCAATGTGGAAAAATCACTAGAATTTTTATATGCCAACAACAGTCAAGTCGAGAGCCAAATCATGAGCAAACCCCCATCCACAATTGCCACAAAAAGAATAAAATACTGAGGAATACAGCTAACTAGGGAGGTGAAAGATCTGTACAAGAAGAACTACAAACCACTGCTCAAAGAAATGAGAGATGACCCAAACAAATGGAAAAACATTCCACGCTCATGGATAGGAACAATCAGTATTGTTAAAATGGCCATACTGCCCAAAGCAAGTTATAGATTCAATGCTATTCCTATCAAACTACCAATGGCATTCCTCTCAGAACTAGAAAAAAACTATTTTAAAATCTATATGGAATTGAAAATGAACCTGAATAGCCAATGCAATCCTGAGCAAAATGAACAAAGCTGGGGACATCATGCTACCCAATTTCAATTTCAAACTATGGTACAGGGCTACAGTAACCAAAACAGCATGGTACTGGTACAAAAACAGACACATAAGCCAATGCAATAGAACAGAGAACACAGAAATAAGACCACACACCTACAACTATCTGATCTTCGACAAATCTGACAAAAACAAGCAATGAGGAAAGGATTCCCTATTCAACAAATAGTACTGGAATAACTGGCTAGCCATATGCAGAAGATTAAAATGGGACCCCTTCCTTACACCATATATGAAAATGTAACTCAAGATGGATTAAAGACTTAAATATGAAACCCAAAACTATAAAAACACTGGAAGACAAACTAGGTGATACCATTCAGGACATAGACAAAAGCAAAGATTTCATGATGAAGACGCCAAAAGCAATTGCAACAAAAAAGCTAATTAAAGAGTTTCTGCACAGCAAAAGAAACTATCAACAGAGTAAACAGACAACCTAAAGAATCGGAGAAAATCTTCACAAACTATGCATCTGACAAAGGTCTAATATCCATCAGCTATAAGGAACTTAAATTTACAAGGAAAAAAACCCCATTAAAAAGTGGGCAAAGGATATGAACAGAGAGTTTTCAAAAGAAGACATACATGTGGCCAACAAACATACGAAAAAAAGCTCAACATCTCTGATCATTAGAGAAATGCAAATCAAAACTACAATAAGATACCGCCTAACACCAGTCAGAATGACTATTATTTTTTATTTTTTTTAAAAAGCAGATGCTGGCAAGATTGTGGAGAAAAAGGAATGGTTATACACCATTGGTGGGGGTGTAAATCAGTTCACCCTTTGTGGAAAACGGTGTGGCAATTCCTCAGAGCCTTAAAAGCAGAAATATATTTCAACCCAGCAATCCCTCGACTAGGTATACATCCCAAAGAATATAAATCATTTTATCACATGCACATGAATGTTCATTGCAGCACTATTCACAATAGCAAAGACATGGAGTCAACCTAAACACCCATCAGTGATAGACTGGATAAGGAAATTTGGTACATAAACACCATGGAATAGTATGCAGCCATGAAAAAGAATTAGATTATGTCCTTTTCAGAGACGTGGATGGAGCTGGAAGCCATTATCCTTAGCAAACTAACAGGAACAGAAAACCAAATGCCACATCTTCATTTATAAGTGGGAGCTAAAGGATGAGAACACATGGACACATAGAGGGGGACAATACACACAGGGACCTGTCAGATGGTGGAAGTGGAGGGTGGGAGGAGGGAGAGCATCAGGAAAAGTAACTAATGGGTACTAAGCTTAATACCTAGGTGATGAAATAATCTGTACAACAAACCCCTAGGACACAAATTTACCTATGTAACAAACTGGCACATGTAGGTTTATTGCACAAACCTGAACTAAAAAGTTAAAAATATTAGCCACTTGTGGTAGCACGTGCTTGTGGTCTCAGCTACTCAGGAGGCTAAGCGAGGAGGATTGTTTGAGCCCAGGAGGTTGAGGTTGCAGTCAGCTGTGATGACACCACTGCACTCCAGCCTGGGCAACAAAGTGAGATCCTGTCTCAAAAAATTAAAACCAAAAAAAAAAAAAGAGTGGGCAGATGCTCTGAATAGACATTTCTCAAAAGAAATGGCCGTACAAATGGCCAACAATTATATGAAAAAATGCTCAACACCAATAATGATCAGGGAAAATGCAAATCAAAACCACAATAGGATATTATCTCACCCCAGTCAGAATGGCTATTATGAAAAAGACCAAAAGTAACAAATGCTAATAAGGACAGGAGACAAGGGAACTCTTATACTCTTATACATTGTTGGTGTTTAAATTAGTAAATACAGCCATTATGGCAAACATTATGGAGCCTTCTCAAAAAATTACAAATAGAGCCCCGTCTCTACTAAACATATAAAAATTAGCCGGGCATGGTGGGACATGCCTGTAATCCCAGCTACTCGGGAGGCTGAGGCAGGAGAATCGCTTGAACCCAGGAGGTGGAGGTGGAGGTGAGCCGAGATTGCGCACCATTTCACTCCAGCCTGGGCAACAAGAGTGAAACTCCATCTCAAGAAAAAAAGGAAATACATACAATCCAGCAAACTCACTACTAAGTATTTATCCAATGAAAAGGAAATAAGCATATCAGGGAGATGCCTGTACTCCCATGATGATTGCAGCACTATTCACAAGAGCAAAGATACAGGGTCAACCTCAATGTCCATCGATGGATGAATTAAGAACATGTGGTAAATGTACACAATGGAATACTATTCAGACATAAAAAAGAATGCAGTTCTGTCATGTTTAGCAACATGAATGGAACTGGGGACATTATATTAAGTTAAATAAGACAGACACAGAAAGACAAACGTCACATATTCTCACTCATATGGTTGCTAAAAACCAAACATTTATCTCAGTAAGGCAGAATAGAATGATGATTAGCAAAGGTTGGGAAAGGTTGAGGGTGGGGCAGGGGGAGATGAAGTAAGGTTGGTTAATAGGTACAAACACACGATTAGAAGGAATAAGTTCTAGTGTGCAATAATACAGTAGAGTGACTATAGTTAACAGTAATTCACTGTATATCTCAAAATAGGTAGAAGAGTTTAAATGTCCCCAACCCAAAGAAATTATACATGTTTGAAGTGATGAATATCTTAAGTACCCTAATTTGATCATTGCACATTGTAGGCATATATTGAAATATCATATGTAACCCATAAATATGCACAATTATTATATATGAACAAAATAAATTTTTAAAAAGAGAGAAAAGTGCATACCCTTTGGCCCAGAAATTCCACTTGTAGAATAAATACTATGACTACTTATTGTGGTATTGTTTATAATGATTAAGAAATAGAAAACAACTTAAATACCCATGTTTTAGGTTTTGCCCATTTTGGGAATCACTTCACTGCCTGGGCCAGACTGAGCCTTAATACATTTCATTACAATGAGATGGAGAGTTCTACATTTCAAGAGACAGAGGCTGATCAAAGGATCTATATGCCTTTTATTCTCTATCAAATTCAGCACCCAAATAATATTTCAAACTCACCTGCACTGACTTCAGGCATCCTCCTGAAGGTAAAAGTCTTTAAAATCCAAAACTGGTGTTGTTCCCCCAAGGGCCCAGGAGACAGCAGTGGTGGAGCAGTTTTTCATGGCCACACAGCTCGAAGTCTGCAGATTTGGGTACCCTACCTGGGAAAATTGTAAGTCTACAATAAAATTATTTTACATCTTTCTGTTGCCATATTTGGGATAGAAAAATAGGAGTTTTCCCAAAACCTATTATGAAGACATGTGTCTTTTAAAAAATTCAATATGGTTTAGAAACTATATAAACCTCATAAAAGATTCACAGAAGTGGCTCATTTTTCAACAGGGCAATTGTAGATTTCTTAGTGTATGAACACAGTGACCTTTGACAATATTAGATTTGTTCCCAAAAGAAGAAAAAGAATTGCATGGTCAGCACTGCAATTTTCAAGCCCATGTGAGATTTCCCTAAGAATCCCCAGCAATAGTCGATAATAAGGAATTAGGAATTGGTAAAAATTATGGTATGTAAATACAATAGGCTCCTAGTAACCTCCAGAATGAGGATGTAGATATGATTTTATAGACATGGTAAGAGGTTTACAATATGATGTTAAATGTAGAAAAATTGCTTATAATAAAGATTATGCATATATGATTACATAATTGTTATATTTATATATTGCATTGGACTCCTCTGGTTATAGAGAACAGAAACTCAGCTTATGTCAAGTTTTGAGGGGCTTTATTATTATTTCAATACATGGAGATAAGAGGGGGAATCGCAGCCATGCAATCAGGCTTCACAGGCCGAAAAGGAACTAAGTACTTACTTGGCTTCATGGAGCCTGAAACAGGCCCTACAGAAGTAGTGTTGCTGCTTTTTCTCATGCTCTTAGTATAATCCAGCTCCATTTTCTGCATTCTAGTGGTTACATTACCCTCCACGGGTAACTGTTTTCTCTGAGTCATGCCTTTGATTTCTATTTCTACCTCTTCATGGCATATGTATCTTGCCTTAGGTATATGTCTACCAGTACTTACCTTTTTCCCAACTCAATTACTCTCTTCTCATATTTATAATTCAAATTCTTGAGAGAAAATCTAGTCAAGTGAGTTAATATCTGTTTTCTCTGTTTGAATCACACCACTCAAAAGCCACTGTACAGCCTGTAGATGGGTTGTGTGAAATAAGGTTATATAGCACAGAAAACAGCTACCTACATTTAAGAAGTCACTTAGAGCCAGTTTTCTCAGCAAGAGAATGAGGATAGAGTACCTTGGAAGAAGGGTGTGGGCATGGTATGGCATTTTGAGCCTTGCATTGTTCATTAAAAATACATTTACATATGCATTTACGTGTAGAAAAAACTCTGGAAGATGATTTTTCCAGTACATTAGCAGCAGTTATCTTTAGGTTGAATGATTACAGATACATGTTAAAATTTTCTTTTTGCCTACTTTTCGTTTCTGATTTTTCTATAATAAATGTGTAATAAGGAAATGAAGACTACAAGTAAAAACCAACAAAAATTAACAATAAAAGTGACTGAGATTGATGATGGATGGGGAAGGTCATGGGAAAGGAACAGACAGTCCTGTTTTTGAAAACAGACAGTCAGATGCTGTGCCAAGAGCCTCTCATGTAGTACATAGGGTAGGTTCCTTTCAGGAAACAGAAGACACTTAAAAGGAGAGGAGAGTTTAGTCAGAGGTGCTATGCCATTCAGTTCTTACATATATGTCAGGAAACTGAGGTGAAGGAAAATAATTGCCAAGACTCAAACCCAGGCCCTATGACTCCAAATTTGTATTTCTCCACTCCATCATACTACCAGCAGAGAGAATCAAGCAAGGCCATCAGGTAGGATGTAGTAAAAAATTAAGTATGGGTTGAGCCTCCCTAATCAAAAGATCTGAAATGCTCCAAAATCTGAAATTTTTTGGGCACTGATAGGATGCCACAAGAGGAAAATTCCACACCTAACCTCACGTGATGGGTCGCAGTCAAAACTTTGTTTCATGTACAGAATTATTAAAAATATTGTATAAAATTACCTTCAGGGTATAGGTATAAAGCATACATAAAACAGGAATTTTGTGTTTATACTTGGGTCTCATCCTCAAAATATCTCATTATGTATATGCAAATATCCCTAAATTTAAAAAAAAAACTGAAATTCCAAACACTTCTGATCCGAAATATTTTGGTTAACGGATACTCAACCTGTATTTAGAATTATTTTAGAAAACCTGACTCAACTGGCTTAAGCCAGAATGGGAATAGTCATTGGCCTGCAGAGCTACGGCAATACAGAGAAGGCTTTATCCAGGGCCCAATGAAGTGATCCGGGCCGTTTCTCTTTCCCCTTTTCCAGCTCTTCTTTCTCAGGCAGGCTTTCCTCTTTAAAATAACTTACCCCTTGCCTACAGCTCTCTGCGTGGCATGCTTCCTAGGCTGGATCTAGTAGGGGAGAACGGAGTGCCTGTGTCTCACCATTTCCAGAGACAAGTTCAGTCTGACTGGACAAGCTTAGGTCAGGGTCTGAGCCTGAACCAATCACAGAATGCAGGCATGTGATAGGCTTATTCGTTTAAGCCAGTTAACACTTCCCCGAGAGTGAAGGTGGGGCAGCTACCCCAAAGAAAACAGGGTTTCAGGCCCGGCGCGGTGGCTCACGCCTGTAATCCCAGCACTCTGGGAGACCGAGGTGGGTGGATCACGAGGCCAGGAGATTGAGACCATCCTGACTAACACGGTAAAATCCCGTCTCTACTAAAAGTACAAAAAATTAGCCGGGCATGGTGGCAGGCGCCTGTAGTCCCAGCTACTCTGGAGGCTGAGGCAGGAGAATGGTGTGAACCCGGGAGGCGGAGCTTGCAGTGAGCTGAGATCGCATCACTGCACTCCAGCCTGGGCAACAGAGCGAGACTCGGTCTCAAAGAAAAAAAGAAAAGGAAAAAGAAAACAGGGTTTCATACCATGAAGGAGAGGAAATATTGACTGGGTAGCAAACAGCAAGCATCTGTTACAAGAGGAAACTAAAATAACTCAAGGAAGAAAGAGCAAGGGCCTGTGAACTGAAGCAGCATGGGAGTCAAGAGGGGAAAGACAAAGATGTTAATGTGGGAGAAGGAAAAGGACTTCACGCGTTAGTTATGTTAAGAGGATTAAAGGAACAAGCAGGAGCTTGGTAACATTTTGAGAGTTTTAGCCTGGATGACTGTGTAGATGGTGATGAATTTGGCTGAGATGAGAAAATCAGAAGGGAAGCAGATTTTAAAAAGTGATGAATTTCGTTTTAGACACACAAATTCAGGTTAGGGGCATGAAGACAACTTCAGAGAATTTTTATAGAGATCCCCATGTCTTATTTTTTATTCCACTTTCTGTATTTCGCAGACAACACATTATTTCCTTTACACAGTCATAGTATGATTCTCTTTATCTTTAAAATTCTTACAGTGATAACATAAATTGTGATTGCCGTATCTTTGAATAAAAAATCGGTATTTAAAAAACCAGTACAAACTGCATTCAAAGTTGTATCACTAGTTTCTTAATCTAGATCTAGCCAGAGGCCTTTAGCACAAATGGGGATTTTTTCCCCCTCCTTTTCGTTACCCATCCATACAAACTCTCCACTCTCCTTGTCTCTTCCCTGATAGTATCCTGGATCCTCTCACATATTCCTTCCATTAAACTTCCACAAAATGAGGATTCAATCAGTGATGGAGAGGTTGTCTGCTTACTGGGAGCTATCTGAATCTTATATATACACACATAGACAAAAGGTCCCAATCTAAATTAAAAATACTCTACTGGAAGCTGCTTTATGCACGAGGGACCACTGGTTATGAATTTCGCAGGAACCAATTCAGAGAGAGGATTGAGGGAGAATTCTTAATCATGATACTACTATTTTTTCACTGAGGAGTTTTAGGCCCATAGAATTCCCTTCTAGCTATATAGCAATGCTATGTCAAACAAAGGAAGGTCTTCCGAAGTACCTTCCTTTTGTTTGACATAGCATTGTTTTAAGTTCTGGGCCTGGGACAACCTTCCAGTTTGGGATTCAAAGCTGTTTGCTCAGTGGTCCCTCTCAGGGTTCAGACATCGTTGCTCGGGGTCTAAGTCCGTCTCTAGCAGTCAGAAGGCTCCTCAGTGGAGCCATGTCTTTTTCTTCTTCCTACCTAAGCATCTTGAACAAAACATGGAAAATAATAGAAACTGGTAAAAAGGGACCAGTGTCTATGAAAATAGTGCCCTGGGACCATTCGCTATTCCACTATGTCTTGGAGAGCTAAATTAAGAATAAAAAAGGGTGTACTGTTTAAAACAAAAACAAATATGCTCTTTCAAATCAGCAAGTAAGTCATCATAGCCCAATGGTATAAAAGTATGAATTCTGCAGTTGAACTAACTGAATTTAAATCCCAGCTTTATCACTTACCAGTTTCACGACCTTGGCAAGTTGCTTAAAACTTCTCTGTGCCTCAGCTTCCTCATCTGTAAAGTGTGGATACTAGACGGGCCTACCTCATGTGGTTATGAGGTTAAATGAGCATGTTTTAATTGTGCTTAAAACAGTGAGTGGTACATAGTAAACTCTACTTAAGTGTTAATAGTAAGAAAGGATTATTACATGTCTAACTATTTGAGAAAAACTCACACTCTGGCCATACAGCTTTATCAAAACAAATTTAAGAAGTTATATGCACAAAAAAAATTATAACAAATCTAAGACAAAGTACAGGTAAGTTATGTATGTAATTTTGGAAACTGTATAGTCTAAATACTGCAATCTAGAAAATCATAAGGGGTTTTATAAAAATATGAAGAAATATATAAAATCTATGTTAAAATCTCCATTAATAAATTTAAAAGTAAACACTAAAATGCAAATAAGATCTGCAGTCTATTTACCAGTCTTGTACCAAAGTCAATTTCTTGGTTTTGGTGATGGACCACAGTTACATAACAAGTTATCAATGCAGGAAGCTGGATAAAAGGGATGGTAGAGCTCTGACTATGTTTTGCAACTTTTTGTGAGTCTATAACTGTTTCAAAATAAAGTTTTTTAAAAAAGTGCATGAAACTCGAAAAAAAAAAACATTTGCAACATAAGGAGGGAAAAATTTCATAGCCTTGCTATAAAAAAGCTTACTTATCAATAAGAAGGACATCCCAGTAATAAAATGGGCAAAAGATGTAAGTAGATACTTTGCAAAACATGGCAGCTAAATTTGTGAAAAATTATTCATACTCATTTACAGTTTAGAAACAGCAAATAGAGGGCATACCACTTTCTGTTTATCAGACTGGTAATGATGAACAGTGGACATAATAATAACAAATGTTGTCAACTGTGTGCATAATTGGCTACTCCATCTACTGCTGCTACGAGGGTGAATTGGCACAATTTTGTAGGAAACCAATTTGATAACACACAGATTGTCACAGAAAGGTATGATTTCATATACAGGAATTTAGGAAGTAAGGATGTGTGCAGATGTATCTATGAGAATGTTCATCAAGCATTATTTTAATAAGAAGTCATAGGAACAATAATAGAAAAATGATTAAATAAATACAAGGGAACACTATCCTTATAAAAGAATATTAAATGGCATGGGAAAATAATATGTCAAGTATCAAAAAATCAAGTTTAAAAAAATGTGAAAAGATATGTATAGTATGATGCCAGTTATATTTCCGAAGGTTGTACTACATAGAAAAATACTGAAATAACAAAATAGCAATAATTGCATATACTTGCCTAAGAAGAACATATGTGATTTATTTTCTTTGTGATTGCCTAAGGTTTTCATTTTTAAATGTTGCTCGTGTATTACTTTTGTAAAGAAAACACTAAAATAGATTTTATAAAAATAAGTCAACCAAATTTCTTAGAATCCCATGATTCTGGCTGATACAGATATACATACTTTTTTATATTTTTAAAGCATGTAATCTAACAGATCAGCAAATATAAGATGTAAGGAACACCTAAACATTTATATAATCAAATAAAGCTAATATCAGAGCAAGAGAAAGTCTGTGTAAACACAGGAATGTAAACTTGGCAGTCAGTCAAATCTGACCTGGCCTTAAGTCCTGACCTTATTTTTAAAAAAGAAGGAAAACCAGTTCAGAGTGCGAGGCGAGGGTGGCATAGTGGTGCTCGCCTGTAATCCCAAGGAGGCTGAGGAGGCTCAGGTGAAATTACTTGAGCCCAGAAGTTCAACACCAGCCTGGATAATATAGTGAGACTGTCTCTAAAAAATTTTTTTCGAGTGTTTTTTTAATTTAATAATGGGAATAATACTACCTACATCATTTGAGCTATAATCAGAATTAAATGAAGTAAGGTACATAAATGCGTAGCATACAGAATATGTTCAATAAGTGTCAGTTGTGTTAATGAAGGTAGTGTATCTTGGAAAGTTTGAAGGGAGAAAAGCAAAAACAATGAAACGGTAAGAAGTCATAGCTTATAACAAACTGGAGTCAGGTGGTGGTGGGGTGGTTGTTGAGGGAGCGGAAGAAGGGTACTAACAAAGACACTGAAATGGAAGAGATGCTTTGTGAGTGAAGGAGAGCTGCTCTAATTAGGAAGAAAGGTTGTACATCATAGTGTAAAAGGAAATAGGAAACTTGCTAAAATATGTGTATTTATTACTATCCCACTGGATCTAAACTCTTCGAGGGCAGTCACTGTCTGTCTTAATCACGGTTGCATTCCAGATCCTAAAACAGTGCACACATAGGGTAGATATATATTCACTGAATTTTTATGGAATGAACAAATGTTAAATGTAATATTTACTCATCTGAAATGTTTAGTAATACAACCCCCAAAGAGCATACTAAATTGAAGCCTCCTTTTATTGTCCTAGACAGAAGAATTAATTTTTTTATTTAGCCACTCATTCATGTGTTCATTCATGGATTGGTATACATTTATTAAATGCCTATATGTGCCCTAAAGTAGGGCTTAGTGATAAATAACAAGGTGAGCCATGTCCTCAAGCAGTGGTGTACTGGAGCCATCTTGCACTAGATTTTGTGAGTCTCTTGTTAAATTTTCAGGAATTTTGAAAGCCAGTTGTTAAACAGAGCCATTGGTAAAAAATTAAATTATATGAACTTACAATTAAAGAAATTGTATTACAAATAAAGCGATTACAAATGAAGGCATTTGCCATGGAAATTGAAATTGGTAAATGCAATAAAGCAGATCTTTTTTCCCAGGAGAACCTTTTTTTTTTTTTTTTTGAGATGGAGTCTCGCTCTGTCGCCCACACTGGAGTGCAGTGGCACGATCTTGGCTCACTGCAACCTCCGCCTCCTGGGTTCAAGCAATTCTCTTGCTTCAGCCTCCCGAGTAGCTGGGACTACAGGTGTGTGCCACCGAGCCCAGCTAATTTTTTGTATTTTTAGTAGACACAGGGTTTTGCCATGTTGGTCAGGCTGGTCTTGAACTCCTGACATTGTGATCTGCCTGCCTCGGCCTCCCAAAGTCCTGGGATTACAGGTGTGAGCCACCGCACCCGGCAGAGAACCCATTTTTAAACATTTACAAGACCACCACCGCCGAAAAGAGAGTACCTTTGGCTTGCATAGAAACTCATGGGAGGGAATCTGGTTTGGGGTATTTATGGCCAGGTAGGCAGAGAGCATGACTAACTAGGCTGTGTCTCCATTGCAGGGCCCTAGCCATTTATGAGCCTCATAAGCAAGGCTTTAGTCCCCAACAAAAGAGGACCAGGAAGAGCAGAACAGGGCAGAAAGAACCACGATGGCAACTCATTCCTAACACCTGATACATGGGGGCAAGGAGAGTTTCAGCCAAGGTAGTAAAAGAAATGACAATAGTTATTTCTGGGTTGCCAGATCTCCAGTCTTAGGATGAGCAGAGAGGGATGTGGGAAATCCCATTGGTTAGCACTGGAGTACATGAGAGAATGATGGATATTAAACCCCCCAAATGTGTATGTATATACGTATGTATATCTGTATGTGTGTTGTAGGAGGAATGGAGTTGAGGCTTTTTACCTATTTCTTATAGTTTGCCTTAATTCCCAGGGGAACTGAAGTTTGAGTCCTTTTTATGTATGTGGGAACAAAGATTATTTGAGTTAGCTGTGTAGAGTGCAAATGCAGATGAGTTGACATAGCTGTGAGTTTTTTGGGAAAGAAGAAAGTAGGAAACTAAAGTAGATAGATAAAACCTAGAAGTGGGCAGCCCAGGGACTGACTCCAGTAGAGCTGTAGTACAAAAGAAAATGGAAAACTTATGTCATCAATATTGATATCTTTTCTTGCAAGCAACCTGTGTTCTTTGTTTCCAGATTGGACAGAGCTTTTTATTCCTTCTTGACTACTAGGTCCTGATAAACACAGACATTTATCAGGAACTAATCCATAGTCCATATTTTATTTCGTCTTTATCAAAAAGTGATATAAACCATTATAGGTTTATAAGGGCTGATAGATTAGGTTCCATATTCTTATAAAAACAAAGCAAGCACTAAAGAGTGAGTCAGCTGAGGACACTGTTTTTTCTCACAGGCTTTGGACTCATACGGATGTGAATGTGAGTAACCAACTCTGTTCACTTTTTTCTCCCAGTTTTACATTTAATTTTTTTAAATTGACAAATAATTGTACATATTCATGTAGTACATAGTGATATTTTGATACATATAATGTATGGTGATCAGATTAAGGTAATTAGCATATCCATAATCTCAAACATTTATTATTTACTTATCCAAATCTATTCATTTTTAACTGTGTGACTGCAGTTGTCTTCTCTAAGCCTCAGTTTTCTGGTCTATAAAATGGGGATAATAATAGTACTTTCCCCATTAAATGATACGATTCATATAAAACACCTATGATAATGCCTGACATGTAGAAAGCACTCAAAAATTTTAAATTATTTTTGTAGATTTATTCTTAATGTAATGTATTTACATTCCAACATATCACAAGTTGTGTGTGTGTGAGTGTGTATGTGTGTGTGTGTATGTGTGTGAATAGATGTGTTATATGGCTAGAAACTGGAAACCATTTTTGTGGACATGATAGCAGAGGGTTTTTGCCAAGCGGATACACTCTGTTGTCTGTTTTCTTTCACTCAAGATAATGTCTGTGAGGTGTGGCCATATTGTTACTGAATCAGGAATCTGTCCCTTTTATTGCTGAGTGCAATTTTGTTGTATGGATATCACAATTTATTAATTCATTCACCTGTTAATGGACATGTGGGTTATTTTCAGTCCAGAGCTATGATGAATACATATGCTGTGAACATTCTTGTACAGGCCTTTTGTGGATATTTGTTTTCATTTTTATTGGGTAGACATGGAATTTGCAGGGTCATTGTGTAGGTTATGTTTAGCCTTATAAGAAACCCTATACTGATTTCCAAAGTAGTTGTTCTACTTTACCCTCTCACCAGCTACTTATTTGTGTTCTGGTTGCTTCACATCTTCACCAACCTTTGGTAATGTCAATCGTTTTTATTTTATCCATTCAACTGAGTGTGTCGTTTCCTCATTGTGGTTTAATTTGTGTTTCTCTGCTAATGACATTGAACATTTTGCCATCAATTTTTTGTCCTCTGCATTAAACTCTGTGCTCACAATCAAAAGGGAATGCTGTAATTAAAAATCAAGCACATTGACACTGTAAAATACCTGCTACAAATAGTTTACGTGTTGATTAACCTTTAATCCCACCTGGTCGAAGTGTTATTTTATATACACCTTTAGGACATTATGTTAGTTTCTGTCTCTTCAGTGCATTTTCCCTCCATTATTTAGCTGGATTTAGCATAAAGTAACTACTCTCTTGGTAAAATCCTCCTGATAATTTATATGATAATCATGAAGTGGAGGCTTCAGATTTCTTAATGCCTTGTATTTGGAGCATGTCTTTCTTCTGGAATGCTCAAAGCCCTTTGATGTTAATATTCACAACATCTTTGTGAAGTGAGTAGGAAGCAATGGGAGAAGTTGAAATTCCAGAAGGCAAAGCAAACTTAGCCCAAATCTTAAAGTCAACCATTGAAATTCAGACTGTCACTTGAATCACAGTCATCAGATGTGTCACCAGACCTACTTTAACCTAGCAAACCAAGTTACCTCTCCTAATGGGGCCAGACTGATAAAAGTTTCAAATAAAGTCGAGTGGCTTCATCTGCTGATATAAAGTTAATATAGTTCTCTCCGCCCCAAATCTTTCAGAACTAGAAAGTTATCATGAGCCGTGCCATGTAGAGTCCCCATGGATTTGTGAACTGATGGTTATAAAGAAAAACAGAGTCATTCTGCCCCACAGAAAAAGATGTGTGAGAATGCAGTAATGTAAAAAACAGGTTTCAAAGGACCGTGCACAAAATCTCCTATCCTCTCATACACACATAAATATTTTCAAATAAGAAGACTGCGTTTTGATTAAAAAATAACAAAGAAGCGTATGGGACTCCAGCAACAAAGAAATAAAACACTTCGGTGTTCCAGGTTGGCTTTTCCTGTATCTGAACATATTGCATATTTAAAGAGTCACTCTAAAGTAATATGTCTGATGTTTAACAAATATGTCAAAATCCACACACCCAAATAGGTGCTGTTTTCCTCAAAGGAGGCATCTTGGGATGTTATACACTTACTTCAATGTCACTTTGTCACTGATAGAAACACTTTTGGAATTGCTATTTCGGAATTGCCTTTAGAGCTTAGGAACAGTTTTTGAATATTTTCAGGATTCTGTGGCTCTATAAAAAAGGATGCTTCACATATTCTCTCACCATTTTAGTGCCTTAATTCTTAGTCTTCTTATTCTGAGTCTCCTTACTCCAAACCTCTACCCAATTCTGATCTCCAGATTTTTAATCCATTCTTCAATCTCCGATTCACAGCTTATTTTATAGTTCTGACATGACCACTAGCTCCACAATTTTAGCTGTAATCTTCACTTCTCTTCCTGACCACATTTCTGATTTTTCTTCTGCCTAACAGCTTCAGGCTGCTGTAAGTAAAAACCTTTTGGTGTAGCCTGACACCTGGAACAATTATCCTAGCTCATCCCCTAAATATAAGACTACCCACCCACTGCACGCTTCACCCCCATGAGCAGTGGCTGAAGACTCAGTGGTGTTTCATCAGCATCCCTTAAGAACAAAATTTATTTGTTACAACAGCCCAAAGTCGTTTGGTACCAAATCTGATGAATGACATCTTGAACCCACGCTGTATATGAAAGACAAAGAACGACGAAGTGGCTATAAAGTAATGAGATGGGATTTATCCTGTGGCTCTGAATGCTGCATTGAATCATTTGCCATAGAGTAGGGAATCCCACTTTCACATGCGGTGAAGGTTCAGTTCTCACTGCCACTACCGGCAGGTCATTTGTACCTCTGCACCATGTCATCTTCGCTCTGGGACTTCTGCGGATGGGACTCATCTCCTGATAGAGGAAAATTAGATGTGGTGAAACACACACTCACAAATGTTTAGGGGCACTGATGGCAGAGTGGGACTAAGTATACAGCTTGCCATAGATGCCTGAAGGGAAAACTAAATTTATTTTAAAAAGTAGTTTTTAAAAAAATTGTTTTAAAAATCTTTAGTAGAGTGAGAGCACATTCTTTTTTTTTTTTTTTTTTTTGAGATGGAGTCTCGCTCTGTCGCCCAGGCTGGAGTGCAGTGGCCGGATCTCAGCTCACTACAAGCTCCGCCTCCCGGGTTCACGCTATTCTCCTGCCTCAGCCTCTCCAGTAGCTGGGACTACAGGCGCCCGCCACCTCGCCCAGCTAGTTTTTTTGTATTTTTTAGTAGAGACGGGGTTTCACCGCATTAGCCAGGATGGTCTCGATCTCCTGACCTCGTGATCTGCCCGTCTCAGCCTCCCAAAGTGCTGGGATTACAGGCTTGAGCCATCGCGCCCGGCCGAGCACATTCTTATATATCTCCAGCAACTTTAAAATATTTACACTGTACAAAGAAAAGTAAAGAATGAGTAAATAAAAACTGCAATAATTAAAATACATTAGTCTTTTCTTTTGGATAGTGCACTTTTATAGTAGCATTTATCAATTTATTTTCCTAGCTGCCTTTGCCTTAATTAATATAATATGAATTTATATTTCCCAAGTGTGGGAAAGCAGATTATCCCAAACATAGAGATGGGAAGCTGTGTCTATGGTTATGGCTCATGCTCAAAGATGACCTGGATACTGTTCATATGTTAGGCTACGTCAAAAATCCAGTGCATCATTTGCAATATTTCCCATGCCAGATTCACCTGAAGAATTGACTTAAAAACAACAAGAAAAATTATCTTTTTAATGAAAATGCTAAGGATGAGTGCCAGGGTTTAGATTAATGTGTAAGAGAATCTGGTAGTTCTCCAAGTGCATGGGGAAGGAAGTAATCATCAAAATTGATAGGGAGGGCAGGTCAGCCCAGGCAGGAGAGAGCTGGGGAGGCCTGGGCAGCAGAGCCCCTTTCTCCTTGGGCAAGGCTGGAACATAATCACGTGGAGGGAAGAGAAGAATAGTTAAGGCAGAAAGTTGTGTTGCATTTTGTCTTCCCTTCACGCACTTAGCTTGGGGTTTCCAACATGCAGGGGAGAGGATGGAAAGGGCACTCTTGTCTAAGCTCCATCACAGCAGTCCTACAAAGGAAACAGCTTTTAAAAGTCGCAAGAAGGATTTATGACTTCAGGGACCTTTATGAGTCCTTTTATTAGCCTAGTACATCACTTCTCTCCCGTCTTTATGCTGACAACACTTCTCAGCCCTTTCCTGGATTTCTTGTCAAACTGGGCAACTATATAAAATGAACAGACAGGAGCTACAGGAAAGGGCTGATTGATTCCTGTGTATGCCCACACATTCGGAATAAGTTTATTCTGCTAAGCGGTTCTCTTATGCAGGCTTCCACTGAGGGAATCTTTGATTGTTTCTGACAACTATGTGTTTCTAGAAAGCTTTATTTTTTTCTTACAGTGTTCTTACTAAGAACATAAATCAACATTTAAGGAGAATAGCACGCCAGCTTAAATAGTTTTACAAAAGTTATTTGAAGTTTGTAGATAGCTCTGATTAGTGTGGGTTGGCCATCAAAGTCAGTAAATGGTGCAGGTTCTTTTAAGCCAATTATGTGACTGACTTTTTATTTCCACTACCTTTACTTATTAATATGAAGTTTTTAAGGGACAACTCAAATTTTACCTCCTCTGTAAAGCCTTCCTTGATTTCTCCAAGCTATAATTTTGTTTTTTTTCTATATTCAGCAAAATTAATAGTTGCAAAAATTTAATGAACAGTTACATATCCTATAGGCATTAGTCTGGGCATATTGATTCACTGATTCTCTACAACAATCCTATGATACCAGTACTGTGATATTCTGAGGCCCAGAATGGTTCAGTGACTTGGCCAAGATCATACAGCTGGAACATGGAAGAACATTTTAACATAGGTTAAAACATAGATTTTAACCTAGACATAGGCATTCTTACTCCAGAGCATGCAGTCTTAACTTCTGCCCTCTGTTGCAACTCCGTAATACTTTTAATGACATATACCTTCAGGAACAATCATCTATAGTAGCTAACCTCCACTGGGTGCTGCACAAAACTAACTTCAGTGTTTTTATTGCACTTCTTGAGATGTGCACATTCTTCCAACACTCTCTACCTTTGGTTTACTGATGAGGAAGGAAGTATTGAAAAGAAGACCCCTCATGAATGGAGTAATGACCTTATGAAAGAGGTGGGAGAGCTGTTGGACCCTTTTTGTCCTTCTGCCTTCCACCAAATGAGGACGCAGCAACAAGGCGCCATCTTGGAAGCAGAGCCAGCCAGCCCTCATTCCACACCTAACCTACTGGCTGCTCCTTGATCTTGGACTTCCCAGTCTCTAGAACTGTGAGAAATAAATGTCTATTATCTATAAGTCACCTAGTCTCAGGTATTTTGTTATAGCAGCACAAATGAACTAAGACCAGTCACCTCTTGTGCCAAAACTGAAATAAATATAGCAGCACTTGTGGACAACTGATAAGGGATGGAAGAAAATTGGATTATAAAGCGAATGAGATTTTTAGGTTTCCTTTACATAACAGGGAACATAATTTAGTGGAAAGTGCTTGTGTATTGAATCAGAGAGACTGGATTTTAAGTATAGTTGTACCACTTATTCACTGAGTAAACTTGGCAACTTTCACTTCTAAACTTTTTTTTTTTTTTTTTTGAGACGGAGTCTCGCTCTGTCCCCCAGGCTGGAGTGCGGTGGCGCGATCTCGGCTCACTGCAAGCTCCGCCTCCCGGGTTCACGCCATTCTCCTGCCTCAGCCTCCCGAGTAGCTGGGACTACAGGCGCCCGCCACAACGCCCGGCTAGTTTTTTGCATTTTTAGTAGAGACGGGATTTCACCGTGTTAGCCAGGATGGTCTTGATCTCCAGACCTCATGATCCACCCACCTCAGCCTCCCAAAGTGCTGGGATTACAGGCGTGAGCCACCGCGCCCGGCCGACTTCTAAGCTTCAAAGTCTCCCTATGCTAAGAAGGGTATCTGTACTTACCTTGAAAGACTTGTATAAAATGAGAGAAAAACCTAGGGCTCAGTAAATGTTAGTTTCTCTGTCCCTACAGGTCATGATTTACTGATTATACAGGTAGTGCAGAATCCAGTCCAGTACTGGGGAGGCCATACTGGCAAAAGTGAATTCAGAGTAAAGGAAAAACCCAGAGTCTTATCTGTTCCATTCTTTGTTTTCATGAAATCTTTGCTCCTGCTTCTATCACATCATCCACATTTAGTTATGAAGAAGAGACATTATCAGGTCCTATGATTAATACACGAAAGATGTGCTTGAGAATTCCAACTTTATTCAGTGCCGATTCAGAGATTTCATTGTGACGTCATTTTAATGTCTGAACTAATGGGTAGTTTGGCCACACTGACTAGATTTGAAATTATTATTAATTTCTTTAGTACTATAATAACATTAATTTAGGTGAACCTTTATAACATAGAAAGTGTATAGTATTTAGCAGTAATTAATATCCTTTAATTTGAAAGAATTGCCACGTAGTTTTCTCTCTTGGCTTGGGTGTAGTTAGCTAAGTGCAGCTGAATAAAAATTAATCAAAAAGGAAACAGCTTGTGTTTTATGTTAAATTTGCCTTTAATGGATTAAAAAATATTCTTTGGTAGAATATCTTATCATAAAGAGGTATATTTGAATCACCAATGTTATAGAATGTGAACAGTCCAAATGCCATAAACCTTATTCATAAACCTCATTCACCTCCAGATGCACATGTAGGGTATAAAGTGAGTATAGAAACTTGATATGTGTGTCCATATGCTCATGGAGTTGTGAAGATCTTAATACTGGCTCTGCTATTATTATTCCTCTAGAATCACAATATGAAGTTTCATATTTTTATGTGCATTTATAGTAAATGTTACTCCTTGCTAACCAGAGAGGCATTTAGGCAATCTCTGGGTATGAAAACTGCTGACATTTTCTGAATTTCAAATGACAAATGAGATGCTCCTGTCAGTTTACTGTGTAACTCCATAGCATATGGTGCTTCTGCTGGTGGGTGTTATTTCAAAGTTTGCAAATCACACCACGAGAAAGTCCCTCTGGTGGGCTCCTGGAATACTTAGCAACTGTGAATCTGAAGTGACAGTACAGAGAGAAAGAACTAAAAAAATAGCTTTTTTTTTGACAAGGAGAAGGCAGTACAAAGTACAAAGTGAATGATAAGTTAATACAAGGAGGTGGAGGAGTAGAGACACCAATCTAGCAAAAAAAAAAAAAAAAGAAAGAAAAAGAAGCAGTTTTCTGTTTTATAGGAAAAACTAGGAAATTATCTGAATTCTGAAAACAGAGTGTATAATGTCAGGTTTCAGAGAAAAAAATAAGGATTAAGAGACTGGCTAGAATGGGAATAACTGTCAACTATGCTATGCAGAAGTTTAGGAACAGAAGAGATAATTGTTTCATGAGATAGAGAATGGTGACAAAATGATATTTTATTCTAGATATTTTAACCCCAAATGATGAAGGTTTGAAAATAAAGCCAAAATGGGGCAGTTTATTTAAAACCAGTTCCCAGCAGGGCCTTATTTCTTTCATTGCGATCTATTTTAGTGGGCACATTGTCTTGCTTTGTTCAATAATGCCCACATTCCAGAGTGTTTCTACAGTGGTCAAGAGACCAGTCAATTAAATGGAAAAGCCAGTGAAAGTGGTTGCTAGAACTAACTGACTGACCAGTTTCATAACAATAGTTCAACCAACTTAAGGACCACTGCCCAAAGCTCATTTCTTCACATTCCTCTTTGGAATCCAAAAACTTTCCATTGTTCTCCAACCACAGAATTTTTTATTTATTCCTAAAGAGTGCAGAGAAAGTGTGAGCAACCTAAAATGATTTTTTTTTTTAAGTTGAACCTTCTATTCCTCTCATTCTGGAATCTTTAAGTAATTTTACCCCCAAATCCATGGAATCCTAGATATGTTTTCATGTATGAAATGAGAAATAGCCAGTAAAATAAGAAAGTGGGGTGAATGGTGTTGAATCTCTTCAGATATTTTCGGTTCTTGAACTTATATGTGTTAGGAGTTGATGTCAGATAATAACAAGAAATAAGAACAATAATAATAGGAAAAATGTATTATATTCTAAACATGTCATGTGAATTCAAATTTATAATCCTCACAAAAGCAAAAAATAAATAAATAAAACCACCTTACTATCCCCATTTCACAGATGAGGAAATTAAGGCACAGAGGGGTCAAGCACCTTACTTAAGGTCCCCGGGGAAGGAGTATAGCAGCTACCTCCTAGTTTTGATGTAGAGTAGAAACGGGTTAATTTGTCTGCAAAACCTTTGGGACCCCTGCCCCTGCCCCCATACCCTCACCAGCTCTAAGGTAAGCCATTACAGTCCACCTTTGTAGTTTCTGACTATGACCCTTCTTCTCAGACCACAGGAAATTGGATCTAAGGGTGGATCATATTATACAAAGTCTAGATTGTGCCAAACATTTCTTTTCCTGTGCGACTTATCTCAGGCTTGGGGTGACCCAGAGGCACCTGAGCAAGCAGAAGAGGCCATTGGCTGACCCAGGGAAGGACTACCATAGAGGGCAGTGGGGGTGAGGGGCCAGAGAAGGAAAGAGCAAACGCAGTTGTCAACATTTTACTCCTCAGCTCTTGTCTGCAGGAGGCCTGATGTACTACTTGTGATGGAGTTTCATGGGAAACCCCTATGGCCTTCTACTAAAACCTTTTAAAATTTATTCTTAACCATGTTTGAGCAAGTTTCTGTTAAATGCAACCAAATTATGCTTAAGAATTATGATTCTTCTTTGAGGGGCTCCTGTTCTGTGTCAAACCAAACCACTCTGAATAGTTACATCAAAACACATGTTCATTCACAGCCTCCCAAAACCTCTATCCTCCTTTACCCCCAGTATTGATACTATTAGCAGAAGGCAAGATTGACAAAGGGTAAAAAAAGAGGCCAAGTACTGCTCACTACCGACAAGATCGGGAATGGCTTTTAACAAGAGAGTATATGTTAACTGACCTACTACAAGCATCTTTAAAAAATGTTTGTTTTCCTTCATTTCTGTTTATTCAGTAAAATTATAGCAGCTCTGGGTTCTGTGTTTTATAGGTTAAAACAAATAGAAATTTTAACTCTTGCAGAATTATGTTAACATGTTAAAATGTGTCTCTATTTTCAGTTGGGGAAATGTGCAGAGAGGCAGTGTGGTTAAAAATGGAGTCAGGCCAGCTGACAAGAGTACCCACCTCATAGGCTTAGAACAGTGGCTGGCTCACTGAAAGAGTTCAGGGAATGTTTGCATTAATTATCATTTTTATTATCATCATTATGCCTCTGACCTCTTACCTTTCTCAACAGCATAATTCCTACATTCTTTGGATTGGTACCAACCAACAGTATTCTTTAAGTTCTGTGGAAAGACATCATTAGTACATTTGACTTACAATAGCTGTCTGTTTTTCCTCTCTCAAAAGTAATGATTATTAGGCCCTTTACCTCTTATTTGCTTGCAAATCTTATTTTTTCAGCATTTCTCCAAGAAATACAGCAATGCACTCAAAGGTTTTTCATAGACTTTTGTGTGACACTTTTCTAGAATATAGGAATTGTTGAGGACAGACATTTTAATAGTACTAGATTTCAATTTACTTTCCAACTGTTTACTTTTTCCTCGATTTTTCAGTAAATGAGTATGTCCCTCTCAAGGCTTGTTTATAGTGATGCGCAACAAAATCCAGGTCATCATAGGGTGCAGCTCTTCCAATTTTCTGCTTTCATTTAATATCTAAATATTAGAGAAAAGAGGAGAAATAATTTTTAAAAGTGAAGTGTATGGAATCTAATAGAGGACTATTATACTCTAATAGGAAATGTTAGGTTTTACATATATGATAAGTATATATGTAAGTATATCATATCTTCTTTCTTTGTAACTTCACCCCACTCAATAAATGTTGACTGAATTAACTCACCTTAGTTCTATCCTTAATTCGTTGGAAATTGAACGTTTTCCTTCTACATATAATTAGCATATTTCTTCAGAGCAGTAGGATAAACAGACTGCTAGGTGTTTTTAGTAATGCTATCATTTAATTTCATAGAAAGATATTACAAATAGGAGGAGATGACAAGCCAGGCATTTCATGCTGTGTAACTCTATGCAAGTTTCTATTATGATTTTATCCCTTTTAGTGGAGATTCTATTGTGATTTGATGTCATAAAATATCACCTCTCTCTGACAGTTATTGTAAGCCAAACTGCTTGTAACAGCCAGTCAGTCTCAAAATGACAGAAGTCCTGTATCCTCATCAAATCCAGCACTGGAAAGGGTTTTGTGTTTTATCTGTCGCACTTACTTGACATACATAACATCAGTTGCAAGGACCACATTTGTAAGAACAAGTTGTCCGGGTGTTCCGTTGACATCAATGCTCAGAAAATACAGGCTGCCGTGTTATCAGAAAGGGAACCACCAGCATAGGAAATCAGTGCCATGTAGGTGAACTCAGTCAGAAGTGAGACATGGAGTAGTACCAAGTGGCTACTGAGTTCAGGATGGAGGCATGGTCAATAGAAACAGCTAGGAGATTATGTTAACACAAATTGTCTTTGAGAGCCATCCATCCAAACAGAACAGTTTGCTAAGAGCGAACTTGACTAAGAACAACCCTGGAGTAAGTGGTAGCCCAAACCATGTTTTCATGACTCTAAAAAAAAAACCCACCAGGTCCATAGAGTGCCTTTGGGAAAGTCTGGAAAGGACATTCCTTCTGGATGGACATATTAGGAAAAGGCTGATTTCTAGTGGTATGTGCCAGTTATCAATCCACTCAGCCACTAATCCTTTCTTCATCGCCCTGCTAATGATACTGGAGCATTTCTCACTTGCCAACTGACACTAAGTTAAACTGTCAATAGAGGGCACTGGAGGAACGCTGGAGGAAGAAGGAGCTTCTCTTCCTCGTTCCAGTGTGTGCTCTTTTGGCATCTATGGCACCTCTGCATTGGCATCTTCCCCCAGCTTACCAAAAGAGGGCTTCCCAGCAAGTTCGGTTCTCGCCGCACCTCAGCAAACTTGTCTACATTCAGTGGACTCTACCATCCTCTCTATAATAAAGCCTGTATCTCAGCCCTGGTAGGCAGGGGTCTTTTGTCTAATTTATTCCTTATTTGGGTGCTTTGCCTGTGTCCTAGAGATAGTGTCTGCTCCCTAAATCTGTTATCCTTGTATTGTTTAGAGTTCCTTTGATGCTTAGTAGCTAACCCTCTGTTCCTTCAATCTACTGGTGTAGTTAATTATTCTACTTATTTATGGTTTCTGTCTCCTGAATGAACCTTGACTGACACAGTGAATGAATTAGAATAGTGGCCATTGACAAGATTTACTGAGTAAAGGTGCTTTTGTGCAAAAGAATAAATGCCTCTCTCTGCCAGTGACGGCAGCCCTCACCAAGACCTTCAACTTGTTGGGCAAATGAGAGTTGGACTTCAGCCTCCATTTACTTGTGTACGTTGGACAGGCACCTTTGAGGAGGTGCACAGCTTGCACAACTGTTGCCCTTTCTGGGGCCACTGAAGCTCTATAAATTGAAAGATGGATTGCCATGTCTCTGCTCTCAAGATAATCTCAGGCTAGTGGAAGAGACAGACAAGTAAATAGACAAAGGGAAATAGGTTTTGATGGAGGGAAATGTAGGATACTGTGGAAAAATGTAGGACAGACCCTGTATCTATTGCTGCATAAGAAATCACACCAAAACATGGAGGCTTAAAACAGCAATCAGTATTTATTTGCTATGGTTTGGATGTTTGTCGTCTCCACACTTCATGTTGAAATTTGGTCCCCAATGTTTGGTCCCCAGTAATGGGAGATGTTTGGGTCTTTGGCCTGGATCCTGCATGAATGGCTTGGTGCCATTCTCATTGTAGTAAGTTCTTGGCTCTGTTAGTTTCTGTGAGAGCCGATTGTTAAAAAGAGTCTACCACTCCACTTCTCTTCCCCTCTCTCTGACTCTTTCCCTTTTGCCATATGATCTCCACACACACCAGCCCTTCTTCACTTTCTACCATGAGTGGAAGCAGCCTGAGGTCCTCACCAGATGAAAATGCCCAATCTTGAACATTCTAGCCATCAGAATAATGAGTCAAATAAACCTTTTTTTTCTTTATACATTACCCTGTCTCAGGTAATCTAGTATAGCAGCATTAAACAGACTTAAGACATTTCCTTACACAGTTTCTGTGAGTCATGAATTTGGGAGCAGCTTAGCTGAATGATTCTGGCATGAGATCTCTTATGAGGTTGTAGTCAAGATGTCAGCCAGGGCTGTAGTCAACTGAGGGCTTGCCTGGGGCTGGAGAATTTGCGTCTAAGGTGGCTCAGTCACATGGCTGGCAAGTTGATGCTGGTTGCTGGCACAAGGCCTTACTACACTGACTTCTCCATAGGGATGACTGAATAATCTCAAGATATGGCAGCTGGCTTTCCCCAGAGTAAGCGATTGAAGAGAGAGCAAGGTAGGACTTACTACTTTTATTATGACTTCGATTCAAAAGTCAGACATTTGACAATTTTGCTAGATTACATAGGTCAGGTCAGCTTTATTCAGTGGGGGAGGAGGCCATCTGGAGACCTTACCATCAGAAAGTAAAAATCACTGGCGGCCATTGCGAAGGCTGATCCCCAGATCTTCTAGAACAAACTGGAGAGAGTCAAGCTTTCTGCAGCAGAGAGCACTAGAGGTGAGTCTGGCAGACTGAGTTTAAAAAGCAAAGTAGGGCAGAAGAATGTTGCAAACAAAGGCATCATCACATGCAAAGCGAAAGAGAAAGTGAAAGAGCAATGAGAGGTAGTGGGGTATCACTCTGTTGTAGGATTTGGGGTTTAGAGATAGGAAGTTGCTGCTGGATAAATTCAGTGAGAAATAATGATGTAAGGCTGGATAAATCACCAAAGGTGAAGTCATAAAGAACCTTGCTTGGCATTTTTCTTTTAACAGGATAAGGGCAATCATAGACAGACTGTAATTATTCTTAGTACCTGCATCTCAAAAGGAAGGCATCCAAATCCAGTGCACTTTTTGCAGTGTTAATTTCCAATTCTTCTTTGTGGAGTCAATCACTTTCTGTATGCATTTCCTGGCTGCTTCTCTTCTCTTTCTCCAATTCTTTTCTCCTTAAACACATTTGAAGCATAAGGGCATGGCCAGTGTGAACTGAGAGGCTATGTTCCATGTTTCCCCAGTCATAATGGCAGATGCCCTGTATGGACCTGCTGGCTTGCTGTGGGTGTTGTAGGGACTCTGGCCAGAGACACACGGAATGATATCAGCTTCAGTCAGTGACAGCACTTGAGTCAAGGGACATCATTTTGAAAGGACATATTATTCATGTGTCAGCATGGCAGATCATCTGGGGATGCTGTCTTTTCAGCTGTCCTCATAAACAAGGAAAATAATGCTGTCAACATTAGCATTTTCAAAGGTAATGGACAGCAGTGTATCTATCTACATATCTCAAGATATATACACACACACACACACATAAATATATATACACACACACGCACACATATCAATCAGTTAGGCCTGGGACACTGGATTAGGAAACATTATCTGTCTCAGGAACGGAAGCAATTCATTAAAGTCAATTTACAATTTTCTATAGAAGGAGTAGGAATAAGACAGAAAATAAAAATCCTTATATAATCATCCAACCCTATTTTTATTACTAGTGTCATATTCTTTTCTGGAAACACCTTAGAGGTGTTAGTAAGTCTGCTTGCAAGTAACAAATTGCCTAATTTTAGTCCCACTAACTCATTCAATTGCCTTGTCAATTTACTTTCTCTTTTTTTTTTTTTTTTTTTTTGAGACGGAGTTTTGACCTCTTCTTCCAGGCTGGAGTGCAGTGACACGATCTCAGGTCACTGCAACCTCCGCCTCCCGGGTTCAAGCAATTCTCCTGCCTCAGCCTCCCAAGTAGCTGGGATTACAGGTGCACACCACCATGCCTGGCTAAATTTGGTATTTTTAGTAAAGACGGGGTTTCACCATGTTGGCCAGGCTGGTCTCAAACTCCTGACCTCAGGTGATCTGCCTGCCTCGGCCTCCCAAAGTGCTGGAATTATAGGCATGAGCCACTGTGCCTGGCCAACTTTCTCTTCTTAAGACAGTTGACTAACCCACAAAGTTAAGAAATAGCCATAGCTAACCTCTAAGTCTCTTTCAGGCTGAAAAGATCCCATGTTATGAATTGCACTTTTTGAAGCCATACTCTTATTGGGGATATTAAAAGATATGGGAAGTGTGAGATATGAAGGGAGATATAGTAATTCATAAGCCATACAAGCAATCTCTGAATAATTAAAAATTTTTTATACCACTAGACTTGCTTGTGTTTTACTTGCTGTTGACATGACTCAGATAACAAAGGAAAGTAATCAAAAAACTCTTAATGAAGAAGTCCATTTTGCTGATTCCTAGTCTAAGTTTTTCTGAAAGTATCCTAACTGGATTAGTACAGTTCCTGTGGAAAAGACTGTATACTCTTAAAAATCCACTGTCCGTTTTTAAAAATATAAAACACACACACACATGCACACGCACACACATACATGTATGTTTTAATACGACCCTGCTCCTCCTTATTCAGTCCACTGTTCCAAAGACACTTGTTGGTTTCTTCTAAGTTTTCCTAGTGCTTTGCCGCTGACTTGCACTACTCATGACTGCAGAGGCCCAGGACTGAGAAACCATTCCAGCAGTACAGAAAGATACAGAAAGCCTGACAGACAGGAGCAAAATTCCATAAAGGAAAAACACAGTGCAGTTCACAAGGCAGCAGCATGGTGGAGGACAAAACCTTGGGGAGAATGTGGATCACCACAAAGTTCTCTTTCTTAAGTACAGATATTTGAGTTGACCATGGACAAAATCTTGACTGATCACTTAGTTCATTAGCAAGTGTAGGAGTTTATTACGTGTTAGCTTGACTGAGCCATGGGGTGACCAGTATTTGGTGAAACCTTTTTCTGAGTATTTCTGTGGGAGTGTTTTTGGATGAAAGTGAAATTTGTAGATTTAGTGAAGCAGATTGCTCTTCCTAATGTGAGTGGGCCTCGTTCAATCAGCTGAAGGCCTAAACAGAAGAAAAAGGCTGCCTTTCCCCCAAGTAAGAGAAAACTCCTTGTTACTGACTGCCTTTGAACTGGGACATTGGATTTTTCCTGCCTTCTGACTTCAACTGAAACGTTGGCTCTTCCAGGGTCTCCCCAGCTTGCCGACTCAATCTGCAGATCTTGGAACTTAACCCCCACGTTTTTATGAGCCAATTCCTTGTAATAAATCTACCTATATATTCTTCCCTTCTTTCCTTGCTGTGTTTGTCAGGCTTCTCCAGAGAAACAGAACATTTATCTACATATCTATATCTGTATCTCTTTACATAGTATACATGTATAAACTGTATACAACCTATTGATTCTGTTTCTCTGGAGAAGCCTGACAAAGACAGCAAGGGAGGAAGACATCCGTAGTAGAGATTAGACAAATGAGTTAAGCAAGGATGATGATAATCTCATAGTAGTGAGAAAATAATGAGAAAGATATGCAGCAAAACACAAAAGTCCAAGTGGCAAAATAAGTCAATATGTATTGATGAAAAAAGTATATGTGTTGTGTCTGTGTCACCACAATGGTATCAATAAGGGGTTGCAGGCAAGAGTGGGTCAGGTCAGATTCAGATGGCAATTAAACTAAACAAATAAACTTGTTGCATAGTATGTAAGAGGAAAGAGGACCCAACCTGGGACCAGTTAGTGTATGTTTGTTATTTATTGCTGTGTGACGAGCTGTACCAAAACTCAGTGGCTTAACATAATAACCATTTCATGTGTTCATAATAACCATTTCATGTGTTCATTATTTTGCCAGCTGGGCTAGGTTTAGCTGGATGGTCTTCTGCCAGTCTTGCCAGTGGTGATTTGTATGGCCGTACTCAGAGGGCAGAATGTCTGCCAGCTGGGCCCAGCTAGGGAAGCTGGACTTCTATCTCTCTTCATCTAGTCTCAGGGCAAGAGTGAAAGCTGTCAGCCTTTCTTAAGGTTTAGGCTGAGAACTGACATAGAGTCACTTCTGCTACATCTTCTTGCCTGTGAGTCACAGCGCCAGCGAAGATTCCAGGAAAGCAGACTATACAAGGATGTACATATAACAAGGTGTGGTTCATTGGGGGTTGCCAATGGGACAGATTGTGACAGCATACAAAACAAGTAATGTGAGCACTGGAAATGCAGGACTGTGAGGAGGGAACTTGAAGAATGGGTAAACAAGATTAAAGTCACAGACAGAGGGGCAATTCCTAATATCTAAGGATTTCCTAAAAAGGAGGAAATGTGACAAAGAAATCTCATTAGGGAAATTAAAATTTTGTCCAGAGTGTGAGCTGGGTATGAGAGAACAGGCAAGAGATAGAGCTGAAAGTGAGTAGAATGTTCATAGCTTGAGATTCAGCATCGACAGGCAGGTCCACCAAACAGAGCAGTTAGTAACGATTACTGGACCTTTAAAATAAATAACAGCAGAAGATATTATCGTAACTGAAAGCCTATGGTATAGTTTGGATATTTGTCCCTCCAGACCTCATGTTGAAATTTGATCTGTAATGTTGGGGATGGGAGCTAGTGGGAAGTCTTTGGGTCATGGGGGCAGATCTCTGATGAATGGTTTGATGCCATTCTCATAGGAAGTTACTGCTCCTGAGAGAGTGGTAATTAAAAAGAACCTGACACCTCCCACCCCTTGTGCTTTCTTTCTTGCCATGTGATCTCTGCATATGCCAGCTCCCTTTCACCTTTGGCCATGAGTGGAAGCAGCCTGAGGCCCTCACCAAGAAGCAGATGCTGGCACCATGCTTCTTGCGCAGCCTACAGAACTCCGAGCCAAATGAACCTCTTTTCTTTATAAATTACTCAGTCTCAGGTATTTCCTTATAGCACCACAAAACTAACACAGCCTCAAGAGTGAATATCGTTGACAGAAAATAAAAGTGTTGACTTAATCTGTGGGCAATATATAAAAGCCAAGCTATGAAGGTTCACATACATTATCATTAAAGCCACATCACTTGAAACTGGCTAATTCTTTATAATAAATATACGATACAACCCTAATTCATAAGTTTATTAATTGTTCTATAGGTATGTTTTAGGAAATGTTAGATTTTAAGCCAAGGACAGAACTGGCTGCCTAGGTGGGGTGTAAGTAATTTGGAGGAGTGGGGTTGGATGCAGGGAAAACTTTTGCTACACCCATAAAAACTTCTTTATCTCCTGAAAGTTGCCCAAAATTCCCCTTCATTCTTCTTTTCTTTTCTTTTCTTTTCTTTTCTTTTCTTTTCTTTTCTTTTCTTTTCTTTTCTTTTCTTTTCTTTTCTTTCTTTCTTTCTTTCTTTCTTTCTTTCTTTCTTTCTTTCCTCTTTCTTTCTTTCTTTCTTTCTTTCTTTCTTTCTTTCTTTCTTTCTTTCTTTCTTTCTTTCGTTCGTTAAATCTGCAAAACTTCCAAGAGTATAACACTTTTAAACATTTGTAGCATTTTGGGATCAGTTAGGGTCAGACAAGAAATCAGAAACTACATCAGGTATTTCAATAAAGGGCATTTTTTTTTTTTTTTTTAAAAGGAGCTGGTTAAACAGATGTTAGAAGACTGGAAAAGCAAATAGTGAATATTTAAGTAACACGGAGAGAGTAATTATACCCAGGCCCTGGAGAACAGAGGGAAGAGGCTGGAGCTAGCTGAACCTAGACGCTTAGGGAAGGGGGCCTGCAGAGTTGGAGTTCAGACTTCCTGGTAGGGGGAGCTGTTCAGCTGCTTCTGGTATCTCAGAAAGTCACAAGAGAGTGAGTGGCCGCATGTAATTAGGACTCAGAACTCTGAGGAGGGAAACCTCCCATCTGATGCGTCTAAGGAGTAATGAACAAAGCTGGAGACTGGGACCACTACTGCCACTAGGCTATTGTTGGCAATACATGAACAGCATGCATATAAAAAGCAAGTCCCCAGTTACCTCTCTCTCCATACTGCCCTCTGTTGGTCGTGCCTAACAGACAAAGGAGAAATACTTTTGGTGAAGTCCTAGCAATAGCATCTAAGTATAGAGGAATGGATTTTCACCTGAAAAGGCAGCTTAGTAACCAGCACACGTATTATAAATGGAGTAATTTGAAAACTAGTTTTGATAGAGAAGAAAACCTAGGGAGGTAGATTCTAATGGAATTGGAGAGGGACATGAATGAAATTACAAGGTGGACAGCAGAATGGGAAGGTATACTTGTCATCATTTTGCATATTTCATCCCTCTAGATAATGTTAACAAAGAAAAGCTAAAGCTGGTTGCAAATATTAACTATGTAAATAGCAAAATAATAATAATAATAATAGATATTCATGTTTAAAATCTGTACTGCCTATTCAATGATACAAAGTATGGTACAGAAATACCTTATACCCATACTTGTATTTTATAATCTTCAATGGCTTTGATAGAAATGATTGAACTTATTATAGATATAAGAAATAATTATAGTAATACAATTGAAACATTAAAATGTAATCACTTTGAAAAATTATCCAATATTCCAAATATTTAAAGAGTTAACACTGGATAATTACTATGTGTCTAGCATTGCTTTATATGCTTTACATATATTAAATCATGTAGTTCTCACTGTAATCCTATTTCTCTATTTTCTTCATTTTATAGATAAAAGGATTATGGCAGAGGGAGGCTAAGTAACTTGCAAATAATCACACAGCTCTAAGTAACCGAGCTAGGATTTTAATCAAGGTGTTCTGGCCCTTAAACTCCATTCTACATTGTTAGTAAAAACATTTTGCATTAAAAAATCCCCCAAAATCCCTTCAAGTCGCAAGTTAGTTTCCTTATCTATAAATAGGGATAATAATTTTTTGCATGATGGGATTGTTATTTATTGTAGTTATTAAATTGTAATGTTGTACATTGCAGCTAGCACACTATTTGTTAAAAGTTTGAATTCAGTGTTTGTCATGTATTAAGGCCTTAATAAATGGTAGTTATTTGTACGTCTGAGTACCTTCACTGAGGTAGAGAAATGTGAGTCATCTGAGTATGCACAAGGTATTTCAAAAGTAAACAAGAAAATCTCCCATAACCAAGATAAATGGGTGGAGGGACAAATCATACTGGCCACTAAAACAGCCTGATAAACAATAAGATGTCCTATGAAGTATAGCATTAATTTTCTTATGTGCTTTCTAAACTGCTCAATGGATCATTATCTGAATAATTATCCTAATGTTTAAAACCTCAATTTACTATATAGATAGGGAAGCAACAAAACAAAACAATTACTAGCGGAGCCCTGTTATGGAGGTCTACCTTTTGGTCTGCCCAACTAGCCTCAATCTGCACTCAAGAGGGAAAATACCATTTCGAGACTGGTATAGAGATGGACCATAAAGTGATTTATTTTTCCATTTGCTTTTAAGAAAAAAGACATGAGAGTATAATGTAGAGTAATGGCTGTATGTTATGGTTGTGGATAGAGAAAATATAATAATACGCTACTTTAGCACAAAAAAAATCCTCTGATTTCTTATTCTGAAATCCATGAACATGTGTATACAAATGTTTTAATTAAATGAAAGCCCTATTTTGTGGGGCTATTTATCGAAGAGACCTTGTAAAACTATTTGTATAAGACCAGGTCTCCATGTTGGTTAAAATTAACTTGGTTGGGCCACAAAGAAGAAAATAAATGTGACACGTTGCTCTTGATGTTTCAGGAAATTTAGAAACATGACTGTAACTGTAATACCAAAAGCATTTCGGGTTTGTAACCAAGGCAACTCTTCTTTCTCTGCTTTCAAGCTTTCCTGTTGATTATCTATTGTAATGCCAATAATTGCAGCTGAGAGGAGTCTCTGTTTGTTGTGAGAGACAATTAGCACTTGAAATAAAATAACAGATTTAAATAAATTGGGGGACTCAACAGTGTGACCTGATCTCTTAGGAGCAAGCAACAGCTTTGGAATATAACTGATTCCTATGTTTGCAGCAGCCTCCAGAGTGAGCGAGTTATCATCCAACATTACTTGAGGTCTTATTGGTGATTACTCTAGTTGTTATGGTTGAAAACCATTTGCTGCTTCTTAGATTTATATTGGAAAATAGCTTAATAAATCCAAACCTGCAAGAAGGTGATACTGAATTTTCGATTGATAGGGTTATTCAAACAACTTGTCTCTACATGTAATGCTTCATTAAAAAATATTTCCTTCAATTATTGCCATAATTACTCTTCACTGTTATATAAACTGTATTTTAGATTGCTATTTATTTTAATTCAGATGTGAATGCAAAGCGAGCAACTCCTAATCTACATATCTTTACCTCGCCTGCAATTTTTGCTTTCAAAATGAAAGTCATCCTTCGTGTTGTGACCATTGCTGAAATCATTGCATAGGACAGACTCTCACAATCGCTGTTAATTAACCTGTGGACCCACGACTCTTAAGAAAACTTTTTCCTAAGTCTCAATAAATCTTTAGTGTTCCAAGGACAAATAAGTTTTTCCTGACTCAACTATATTTTTTTCAGTTTCATTTATGATTAGTATAATCACTCTAGCCTCATGTTTTCCTGTGACGGGATTTCTACTCGATTAATACTTGTCGCCTCAGCCGGGCATGGTGGCTCAAGCCTGTAATCCCAGCACTTTGGGAAGCCGAGGTGGGCGGATCACGAGGTCAGGAGATCGAGACCATCCTGGCTAACACGGTGAAACCCCGTCTCTACTAAAAATACAAAAAACTAGCCGGGCGAGGTGGCGGGCGCCTGTAGTCCCAGCTACTCAGGAGGCTGAGGCAGGAGAAGGGCGTGAACCCGGGAGGCGGAGCTTGCAGTGAGCTGAGATCCGGCCGCTGCACTCCTGCCTAAGTGACAGAGCCAGACTCTGTATTTAAAAAGAGAAGAAACCAAACATACTGGACCAGGTTCCCTCTAAACCTCTTTTTCAGGGTGAATGTGTCCACAGGATTCATGCCTTCTTGTCAGCCCTCTGACACACAGTAAGGGTTCTGTTTCTAGAGAGAAGCCCTGCAGCTGTCAGACTACACTGGAGAATAAGGAAACACGTCTCTTCAATTCCGTGATAAAGGCAGATTTAAAGTCACATTCTCCGATCAGCTTTAGCAGTTATAAAGCTGTTGGTTTGATCTCCATCTGTCTATCTTTTCTATCTCTAATTTAGTTCAGAATTCAGCTGGGAAAAAGGAATGTTATTTATTGGCCATTCCCAAACACCTAACATATGTTTTCCATATCGAATGTAGTTGATGAATATTAACTAATGACAAAGTAATAGGTGAATTCCATGAGGACAGACTCCTGGCTTATCTTGTTCACTGCCATTTCTCTAGAACGTAAAAGTTGCTTAAAAATTGTGTTGAATGAAGTTACAGCTTCTCTAGTTCACATCACAAATATTCTCACTCATTTCAGAATAAAGCATTTGGAGTATTTCAAATTTTTGCAACACCCAAAAGATGAATGAAAGATAATCTCACTGTGAATGAAAGGATAGGAACCACTGCAGATTCACTGAATTATTCACATCAGAGATTTACAGGGTGATGTGCCACAGATTGGAATTTAGGTTTTTCTAAGGCTTATTCTCTTGTCCAGGACCACGGTACTGGGGAATCTCAAAGGATGGAAAAGGAACAAAGAATACCGACATAGGCCAGTGGTAATGTCTGAAGGAACACAGGGAAAGGATTTGAGGCTGTGAAAGGTGGATTACAAAGTAGATATTGAGCTGTCACAATATTGGATAGGAAATAAGCAGTGATGTCTCTGAACCACTGCTTCCAACAGCATGTGCAGACTGACAGAGAGTATCATGGCAGGGGACACTGGGAAATACTGTGTTCAAAACAGGAATCTGTTTTGGTGGCCAATTAGTGTGAACTTTAAAATCTATACTTTGATCGTATCAAAGAGGCAAAGAGACTGTAATTGGCAAAGAGAGCTCTAGCAGGACAGACTGCTCTGAGCCAAGAAACAAATGAGGAAGGCAAGCACCTTGAACTCTACACATTGGAGGGGAGGAAAGTCATAAGGAAACTTACAGAAGGGGCACCTAAAGTCAACTATGGGCATTTGTAAATGAAAAGACCAATACTTTATCCCAGAGACCTGAAAAACAAACAAAAAAGACCATCCTAGAGCTCAAGAGTGTAGAATAACTGGGATAACAGACAGACAAGTATCGAGACCAGGACAAAACAGAGATAAGCTATTCTTTTCCTCATACAGGCTCAAGTTTCCAAAAAGGAATTGGTTAAAAAAAAAAAAAAGTAATTGGTCATAGTGGCACATGCCTGCAGTCCCAAATACTCAGGAGGCCATGGCAGAAGGATTGCTTGAGCCCAGGAGTTCGAGGTTGCAGTGAAATGTAATTGCGCCACTGCACTGCAGCCCGGGTGACAGAGCGAGGCCTTGTCGCACAAAAGCAAACAAAGAGGAATTGGTATGTGATCACCACTGTATAGTGTTTATAAGTTGTTGTCTGCCATTAGGTCTAAGAACAGTGTAATGTACGTAGCTCTTGTTACTCTGTATGGTTTCAGGCATTCCCCAGAAATCTCTGAATGAAGTCCTGAAGCTACATCATTCCTTTGGGTACTGTTATATGTAGGACTATTAGAGTTAACATTATTATGGTGCCTAGCATGGGTCAGAGAAGCCAAACAGAATTGCATAATTCTGTCTTAATAAGGCATAATATTTGTGTAGCAGAGTTCCTGAGGTGCTGGAGTAGTGCCTAAATGCAGGCTTGGAGTTAGAATGCCTGGGTTTGAACTCTGGACAGCCACTTAGCTAGCTAGTGTAAAAGCTGGACTCAGTTACTCATCATTTTCAGCCTAAGTTTCTTCATTTGTATAAATGTGCAAATGGAGATTATAATAGTATGACATAGAGCTGTAGTAAAATTTCAGTAAGATGAGTCACATACAGGAAATATTTATATCAAATGAATTGATTATTCACTTATGTAAATTTTATGAGTTTTTCAAAATAGGTAGTATGCATAAAGCCCTTTGCACAGTGACTGACATGTTCAAATTCATATAGATTGTAAGATATTAATAGATCCTGCAAACAGGTGTTGAGTCCCTGCTATATACTGAGTGACTGTCAAAAATGTGCTGAATATTGGCTGGGGGCAGTGGCTCATGCCTGGTAATCCCAGCACTTTGGGAGGCGGGAGGTGGGAGGATCACCTGAGGTCAAGAGTTTAAGACAAGCCTGGCCAACATGGTGAAACCCTATCTCTACTAAAAATACAAAATTAGCTGGGCGTAGTGGCACATGCCTATAATCCCAGCTACTCAGGAGCCTGAGGCCCAAGAATCACTTGAACCCAGGAGGTGGTGGTTGCAGTGAGCTGAGATCGTGCCACTGCACTCCAGCCTGGGCGACAGAGCAAGACTCTGTCTCCAAAAAAAAGTGCTGAATATCTAACAAGAGCTATCTAACCACATTTTATATTTCATGTTTATCTCACCTTCTGAAAGTTGATAATTTTCTTTCTCTCTGCAATATTACTATTTTTTCTTCCAAAAAACATCAACATTGTATGATTGGGCTACCTCTCCTATCATCCTCCCCTTCCCTGCAGGAATTTTGGTGATAAGTGAGTTGATGGGGTAATCAGGAAGCCCTTGATCCCTGCTATTTCTGTCCTGGTGTTGTTTAAGGGCCCTCATTCCCATTGCTCAGTTCATCCCCTTTTCCTTCCCTTCTTTCCTTCTTCACAAATTTCTAAGCCCCTATTATATAAACTGCAAAGAGCTAGAAGCTGTGGAAATCCCAGAAACGCACATGTGTTTGTGCACACGTGCACACACACACACACACACACACACACTCCATGTTGTCCCTGTTGTCAGTATTTAAAATCATTTGAGGAGACAAGGCATAAAAACTTAAGTGTAATATTTTAATGCAATACAAGACCCTATTGTAAGATATGTACCAAGGCTACTTAAGATATGCGATCAATGATTGTCCTTACCAACTTATCCTATCACATTGTCAATCTCTTGTGAATAATTTAGGGGTTTCGCTTTTGTCTTTCACATAGAGATAGCTTTACGGGATAGCTTTACTCTCTGGATTGTGTAGATGTAGAAATCATCTAATTCCAAAATTGCTAGATGAACTTAATACCTTGACAAGGATAAGTTAGTGATACAAATGCCCACATAAGATAAATTCAGTATCAGTAACATATTTGGAATTTGACTCAATTATGTATTAGAGGGACTCTCAAAAATTATCACCAAATTTCTATTAGATGTGTATGAGCGTAAAATATGAAATGAAAATTTGCTGACTAAAGATATGCAGAAGATTATTCTGAATAGTGATGTTTTGATAATAAGAACTGAATCTATTTGGGAACATATAATGAAACACTGATACACATATAGAAGGGGAAACATGGAAAGTAGTAATGCTAAATATACTCACGTGATAACCAGCAACAAATTCAGATGAGCATGTAATGTAAGGGGTACAGAAAAAAAAGGCAGAATGACTTTAGATAGAAGACTAAGCAAAGAAATCACATGACAGGCCAAGAAGAACACAGGCCAGTCTGTTTATGTCTCCTGATGAAAACACCTGATCTCAGGATTTCAGTGCAATGAAGACATTGAAAAACAAAGGAGATTCAAGCATGAAAGCACAAGTTAACATAAAGACCTGCCAGATTGATTTATGAGGCATGAATGGCAAAACCACCACCTAAATATATGCATATATGTGAGTATCTCTTGCAGAAACCCAGTGATTATTAAGATAACTAGTTTTCTTTGTACTTGTGTTGGGAGGGACAGCGTTTATTCGCTTAAGTAAGATCTTATGCCTTGAAGAGAAGATTATTTTGTCATCAGGTAGGTCCTATAAATAAAACAAAAATACACGTAGTTCTCATGCAATTGTCAAATTCAAGCTCATTTGTAATAAACTGAGGAGACTATAGTTCTAAAAACAAATGATTATAGTAGCAATATGGTGATAATAGAAATAAAATATAACTTTAGCTGATAAATAACTACAGTTTTTGCTGGACTTATTCTTGGCCAATAGCCCGAGTTCAGGGCTTGAAATTTTTAATAAATGTACTAATATCTTAAATGGAGAGTTGACTAATAACCTTAGGAGAAGAAAGGTAATAGAATAGAAAAGAGAAATTAAAAAAAAAAATAGCTAAAGGGTGAGATGTGCCTATCCAGTGCCATTGTTTCTTAGAAAAGGTGAGATCTTGAACTAATTTATCATTGGGAAGGTGCTTAAAATTACCTTTTTTACTTCAAAAAATATAACTGCTTATTATAAGCCATAAGTTACTGAAATTGTTCTATGAATATATAAAGGAAATATGAGCATTTTAAATATAGGATAAAAATAGTCCTTGCTAGAGATACTATTGACTCAAAAGGCTGACTATGCCTATATAAATGTTACGTAAGAAATAGCTTTAAACTCCTTAATGTCATCAACTGACATCTTGGCCCTTTTTTTTTTTTTTTTTTTTTTTTGGTAGAGACAGAGTTTCATTCAGTTGGCCAGGCTGGTCTTGAACTCCTGGTCTCAAGTGATCTGCACACCTCAGTGCTGGGATTACAGGCATGAGCCACTATGCCCAGCTGGCATTTTATAGTGAACCTCAAAAAACTCAACAGCAAATGTGAAGAATTTTGGAATATATATGTCTCAAAAATGATTGCCTTTTATTTATAAATGTGCTTTAGAGTACACTCAACATGAATTATTTTCTACTTGAAAATAATTGCCTACAAATGGTATAAAGAAAAGTGATAGGCAAACACACAACTTATAAAACTATTTTAATGATTGTGGTTCCACATATATTTATGCTTGAGTTTATGGGAAGTGTTTTGAAATTCATGCAGAACACTGAAAAAAGGTTATAGGACACGTGATTCAAATTGAGGTCATCCAAGTTATAAATAAAAACATAAGTGTACTTCACAGTACATTTAGTTCCAACATAGTTCATAAAATAACCTGTTTACTTGTTGAAGCAACGCATATAAATTTTTAAAATTTATTTTAATCAGAATTAACATTTTTTGAAAAAGCCAAAATTAGCTCTGGTATATCACTCTTCTGTGCAGAAATCTTTGATTGCTCAGCATTGTTTACTGAATCAAATTCATAATTTTCAGCTTATAGGCAACTCAATTATCCTCTTCACAGTGTAGGTGATTCAATCTGCTTTTCCTATTTCAGCAATTCATGGCTTATAACTTAATAGTTGGTCACTTATTTTTGAAGTGAACTGGATAATTTCAAGTACCTTTCTAATCATATTGAAATTATTTCAAGTTCTCTTACCTTATCTTAGACTACATCTCATGTGTTTCTTTTGAATTAGTTGTTGTAAACTCAAATGCCTACAGAGACCACATAGGTAATGCAAATGGGTGCAGTGGGTCTGGAGGAGACATAGGCCAGTGGCAAAGTCCTAAGGAATACAGGGACATGGGAGGAGAGGTCACACCCTATGTTAGAGGTCAGCCTCTACACAGCCCCAGTCATTCACATGCAGTAATAATGCCCCTGGTAGCTAGATCATCTGACTTTTTAAGGCGAGTCCTAAATCTAACTCTTATGTAAAATCTTCCAACTTTTTAATGTTGGAAACATATTTAAATAAAATAAAAACAAAAAAAAAAAACCCAAAAAAACAAACAACAAAAATCCCAAAAAACAAAAATCCTGGGTAGATCAAAAAAGAAAACAAGAAGTTACCAGGCTGAATATGGTACATGGACTCCTAATCTTAACCTCTGTGGCAAACTATACACCAACTAACCCCTCCCCACTGCCCAATGACCTAATCACCTCCCACAAGGTCCCTCCCGCAACATGTGAGGATTACAATTTGGATTACAATTCAACATGAGATTTGGGTGAGAACACAGAGCCAGACCATATCATTCTGCCCTTGGCTCCTCCAAAATCTCATCTTTCTTACATGTCAGAACACAATTATGCCTTCCCAACTGTTCCCCTAAAGTCATAACTCATTTCAGCATTAACCCAAAAGTCCAAGTCCAAAGTCTCATCTGAGACAAGGTAAGTCCCTTCTGCCTATGAACCTGTAAAATCAAGAGAAAGTTAGACTAGATACAGTGAGGGGACAAGCATTGGGTAAATATACCCATTCCAAATGGGAGAATTTGGCCAAATCAAAGGGGCTACAGACCCCATGTAAATCTGAAATCCAATAGGGCATTAACTTAAAATTTCCAAAATGATCTCCCTTGACTTCATGTCTCACATCCACGTTGCACTGATGCAAGACATTGGCTCACATGGCCTTGGGCAGCTCTGCCCCTGTGGCTTTGCAGGGTACAGCCCCACCCCTGTCTGCTTTCATGGGCTGGCATTGAGTGTCTTCGGCTTTTCCGGTGCTTAGTGCAAGCAGTCAGTGGATCTACCATTCTGGGTCTGGAGGACAGTGGCCCTCTTCTCATGGCTCCACTTAGTAGTGCTCCAGTGGGAACTCTTTGTGACGGGCTCCAACTCCACATTTCCCTTTCACACTGCCCCAGCAGAGGTTCTCCATGAGGGCTCTGCCCCTGCAGCAAACTTCTGCCTGGCATTTCCATACATCCTCTGAAAACTAGGTGGAGGTTCTCAAACCTCAGTTCTTGACTTCTGTTCACCCACAGGCTCAACACAATGTAGAAGCTGCCAAGGCTTAGGTCTTGCACCCTCTGAAGCAATGGCCTGAGCTGTACCTTGGTCCCTTTTACCCATGGCTGGAGCTGGATCTACTGGGACACAGGACACCATGTCCTGGAGTTGCACAGAGCAGTGGGGACCTGGGCACAGCCCAGAAAACCAGTTTTTCTTTCTAGGCCTCCAGGCCTGTGATGGGAGAGGCTGCTGTGAAGGTGCCCTGGAGGCATTTTCCCCATTGTCTTGTTGATTAACATTTGGCTCCTTGTTACTTATGTCAGTTTCTGCAGTAGGCTTGAATTTCCCCCGAGAAAATGGGTTTTCTTTTGTATGGCATTGTCAGGCTGCAAATTTTCCAAACTATGCTCTGTTTCCTCTTGAACACTTTGCCACTTAGAAATTTCTTCTGCCAGATACGTTAAATCATCCCTCTCAAGTTCTAAGTTCCGCAGATCTGTAGGGCAGGGGCAAAATGCTGCCAGTCTCTTTGCTAAAGCGTAGCAAGAGTGCCCTTTACTCCAGTTTCCAACAAGTTCCTCATCTCCTTCTGAGACCACCTGAGCCTGGACTTCATTGTCCATATAACTATCAGCATTTTGGTCAAAGCCATTCAACAAGTCTCTAGGAAGTTCCAAGCTTTCCCATATCTTCCTGTCTTCTGAGTCCTCCAAGTCTCTAGGAAGTTCCAAGCTTTCCCACATTTTCCTGTCTTCCCCTGAGCCCTCCAAACTGTTCCAACCTCAGTCTGTTACCCAGTTCCAAAGTCACTTCCACATTTTCAGGTATCTTGACAGCAGCACCCCACTATCTCAGTATGAATTTACATATTTGTCCATTCTCACACTACTATAAAGAACTGCCCAACATTTGTATTCCTATGTGACAAACCTGCATATTCTGCACAGGTATCCCAGAATTTAAAGTATATATGTATATTCATATATATACATTCATGTATATATGAACTGCCTAAGACTGGCTAATTTATAAAGGAAAGAGGTTTAATTGGCTCATAGTTCTGCATGACTGGTGAGGCCTCAGGAAAGTTACAATTATGGTAGAAGGGGAAGCAAATATATCCTTTTTCACATGGTGGCAGGAGAGAGAAGTTCAGAGCAAAGTGGGGAGAAGCCCCTTATAAAACCATCAGCTCTCATGAAAACTCACTCACTATCACGAGAAGTGCATGGGGGAACTGCCCATGAGGTTCCTCTTCGAACACATGAGGATTACAATTTGGATTACAATTCAAGATGAGATTTGGGTGGGGACACAGAGCTAGACCATATCAGTGATAGTATTAGGAGGTGGAGCCTTTGGAGGAGACTAGAGTTTGAGAGTGGAGCCTTCGTGAGTAGGATTAGGGTCCCTACAAAAGAGACCCCAGAGAGCCTCCTCACATCTTTCATCCATGAGGTTATGTGAAAAGATGGCTGTCTATGAGGAACAGGTCTTTATCAGACACTGCATCTCCTGGTGTCTTGATTTTGGACTTTCCAGCCTCTAGAACTGGAATAAATAAATTTCCATTGTTTGTAAGGCACCCAGTCTATAGTATTTTTGTAGCAGTCTGAACAGACTAAGACATGTTGCTCTATGAAATCTCCCTTGTCTTTCTCCAGGTCTCTTCTTTTTTTGAATTCAAGTAATACTAAATCCTTTCCAAACTAAATTCTTCCTTGTATCATAGTCATTTTTATAGTTGTTTTATTCTTATTGCTAAAGTTGTGAACTCCCTGAAAGCAGAGTTTATTTTACTATTCCTGACACCTAGGCACTCAGTAAATGCCTAGGTGTCAGGCATAGAATTTAATTGAATTAGATATGTAGGGTCTCACTTACAGATGCCTCATCAGCAGTATTTTTCACTAAGACTTTCATTTGAGCTGGACAACTTAGAGTTAATATTTGCCAGGCTAAAGTCTAATGAAAAAATCAGTTAAATTATGTTTTCTTAACAGATGGTGCATCTGTGTTTCCTAATGCAATGTCCTGACTGTGTAGAGTTGTCATAATTAAGTATTAGTTGCATGCAAAATCTTCCATAACTGAAGAATCTTACTTATATGTAGACTCTAAGTTTGTTCCAAGCTTGATCCATACTGCTCCTGAATTTGATTCAGCACAGACTCTTTCTGGATGGCATTCCTCCCTTGACCCCAATAATTGCTGAAGTCTTTCTTGGCTTCAGTTTGAGAAAACAGATATTTAGAGTGTACTAGGCCTCTATGATTACTCCAGAAATAACCCTGGGACCCAGCACACAGAAGTTTCTGGCTTTCTGGTTACTCACAGCTTGGTCTAATGCTTGATTTAGTATCATGGGAGACTCAATGGGGCTATATGAGTGTTGATATATTGCACTCTGCTGACCAATAACTATATCTATAGAAATTGTTATCACTTACATTTCTTTCTGTTTGATCTGTATAGTGTGCATGGTTTACTAGACGACTGGGTATGCGGTAGAAAGAGCATTGAAACTGAAATCAAGATATCAGTTGTTTTATGTAGCAGAGGAGTTACCTGAGAAACTCAAGTATGACTTTCTCATGTGTAAGATAAGAAAATGATAATTACTATCTCTTAAGGTAATCTTCATTTCAGGATTAAATGAAATAGTATTTGTGAAAACCTTTGTGAGACTGCTTTCTTTTTTTTTTGAGATGGAGTTTCATTCTTGTTGCCCAGGCTGGAGTGCAATGGCATGATCTCGGCTCACCACAACCTCCACCTCCCAGGTTCAAGCAATTCTCCTGCCTCAGCCTCCTGAGTAGCTGGGATTACAGGCATGCACCACCACGCCCAGCTAATTTTGTATTTTTAGTAGAGACAGGGTTTCTCCATGTTGGTCAGGCTGGTCTTGAACTCGCGACCTCAGGTGATCCACCCTCCTCAGCCTCCCAAAGTGCTGGGATTACAGGTGTGAGCCACCACACCCGGCCTGTGAGCCTGCTTTCTAGGTGTTCACTATTGTTTATTTAAATAACTTATGTACTTGTTTCTTTGGTGGTAGATAGCTAATCTCTTGGGAAGCCTTTGGGGTCAGCAAACTATGGTTGGACCAAATCCAGCCTGATTCATTGATTTACATATTATCTATGGCTGGTTGACTCAAAGATGGCAGAACTGAATATTTTGACAGAGACCCTAGGTCTTGCAAAGTCAAAAAATATTTAATACCTAGCTTTTTACAGAAAAAGCTTGCTGACTCTTGCATAGTTTTTCACTTGCAGGAGATATTCAAAGATTTGGCTTTAAGCCTGAACCTGGAGAGCACTCCCACAAGACCTTCTCAGATTTACTATTTATTTTTCCTGTGGTCACGGGGCAGGAATGAAAACACCTGTGGGATTTGGGACCAGAACAATAATTACTTCTCAGTGTTATCTCCAGCAGCCAGAAGAAAACATCTGCTTTTTTAATTCTGCAGAAAAGGGCAGAATTAAAACTGTCTAGGGACTTCTACTGTATCTCTGGCACAGGGAAGGAAGGGAGGAAGGCAGGCAATAACATTTCCGGTTTAACTGAATGAAAAGTTAACGCAAATCAAATTAGTGAAGGTGAAGCCTTGGCTTTAAAGTTTAAACCTAAATAGGTCTCATTGCTGTTCTTGAACCAATGGATAGATGTTGGCAAAAGTCCCACTAATTCTTTGATTTGTTTAATAAAAGTCATTTTAGAAAATCAAATGGATCACCGGGCAGGAATTTGACCAGAAACACCTTCCAAGTGATAATTAGCTTGCCAATTTTTCTCCGAGTTTTATGTTAGCATAAATATTCATGACACATTCCCCATCAAATTGTAAGTTCTTCAGGAAACAGTTATCAGTTTAAGAAGAACATGAATCAGACTGATAAAGCTAATTGGTTAGGGTTCTTTTTTCTCCTTCATTTTAAATAAAGCTGTCGAAGGTTCCCAGGGTAATGAAGAGCTTTGTTGTTATGACAACTGCTTATTCCTTTCCCTTTGAAGAAGCTTGTGATGTGATAGGCAACACATCAGGAATAATGAAAACAAATGATAAGCGAGACACATCCGCTTAGAAGAATAAACCAGCACAAACCTAAACCATTTTACTGGTTTTCAGTTACTGTTTTCATGGCACAAATTTGATATAGTCTGAGCTGGTCATTTGTGCCAATTTTCACTCTTTCTTTATCCAAGAATCGTGTTACTCGGGAGAATTTAGACATGTACTGAGAATTTTTTTTTTTTTTTTTTTTTTTTTTTTTTTTTGCCTAGTGCTTCTCCCTGTCCAACCTCCTCTTCTCACAGACTGCCTGAAATACAAGAAGTGATGGTTTGTCAAGGTGATGGTACACACTTGAAAATGATTGAGAAAGCTCACTTAGTTTACTTACTCTGATTTCTTCAAGCAAAAGGGAAATTGCACTATGGCTTTAGAGCTTACCCCCTGGAACCATAAAACAGTATTTGCTTGTTTTGTGCTAGGCACTTTCACATTCCTTTCCTCCTTTAACCTGTGCAACAACTCTATGAACTTGACATTATCTGTTTCGAAGAGGAAGAATACATTTCCACATTTCCAGAGAAGTCCAAAGAACACACCCAAGGTCTTCCAGCTAAAAGCAGATAAGTAGGAATTCAAACTCAGGTCTTTTGATTCCAATTGGTCTTTGCATGATGCTATAGCTAAGAAAAAAGTGGATTTGAATAATTAAGATATAACAGCTGACTCTCAACTGAGGTAAGCTATTACTCTAACTCCTCCTCATTTTTTTGCTGAACACTTAGCCTAGCTAATCTAATGCATTTTTCCCTCCAGCTCCAACTCATGAACCTTTGGGAGTTATGAACATTTTGTGGATAAAGACAGATTCTTTTTTTTTTTTTTAAATGACATAGGCTAAGATATGTTTCTTCACAGGTAGTAAGGATAAGTTTTGTGAAATGTTTATTTCAGTTTATATATGCTCATGTATAATTTGTTGTAAGTCATGGCCTAAAAAGTTTGAGAACCACCTGTCTAATACTATCATTGTCTCCCTGTTGATTCTCTAATTTCATTTTACTTCTATTTTCCTGCCTTTTTTGATGTTGATAGACATGAAATGTGCTAGGGGGAGATATTTGTCTTTAATAAATGGTCACTACAAAAACAGGCTTGGCTACTCCCTGTAAAAGAACTTTTTGAAAAGTATGTTGTCCTTCTTTCATGGAATTAAAGATTCTGTTCTGCCATTGTCTTAGTTCATTGGGGCTGCCATAGTCATACTTTAAACTGGGTGGCTTATAAACAACAGAAATTTATTTATCACAGTTCTGGAGGCTGAGACGTCTAAGATCAAGGCACTGGCAGTCTATTGAGTCTATTGAGGGCCGACTTTCTCATAGACAGCCATTTTCTCACTGTAACCTCACATAGGCAAGGAATGAGGGGTCTCAGGTTTCTTTTATAAGGGTGCTAATTCTGTTCACGAGGGTGGAGCCCTCATCACTTAATCTCCTCCCAAAGGGCCCACTAACCAATACTATCACCTTTGGAGTTAGAAGTTCAACATATGAATTTAAGGGGCACACATTCAGATTATAGCAGCCAATCATGAGGATCAGGGAACTAAGTCCTCAATGAAAATGATGCTACGGCCAACTGAGTCAAACTGCCATGTGCTTATGGACAAGCATCTCTCCTCCATATTTTCTGTTAATGTCTTCAGTTTTATTGAAGGGTTCCTGGGGCTTAACTGCTGCTATTCTTGGAAATGGCCACAGAGAATTAGGAAGGAAGTTACATGAGAAGAATGGATATCAAAGTGTATTGAATAGATGTACAGATAGAATGTCCTTCTATGAAGTATACTTTTCAAAAATATTTAACCTAAATATCTCAATCTTCCAGCTCAAACCTACAATGTAGGGGAAACATAGATGGTGGAGACACAAGCTAAACAACACCATAAAGAAGTAGACAGATCCAGAGCGTGACATACCCTAAAAAGACAAATTGGTCAGGATTTTCCGAAAAGGAAACGTTATGGATAAAAAAGAAGTAGGGGTTAGATCCTAAATTAAAAGAGGCTAAAGAGACAGTTAACAACCAAATGTAATGAATGAGACCTGTTGGGAAAAAAGTTTATAAAATTTATTTTTGGTATCATTGAAGAAAATTAAATATGGACTTGATATTAGGTATTATGGAGTTATCAATTTTTTAGGTGTGGTAATATGGTTATATAACAGTATAGCTTTATTTTGGGGATATGGATAAAGTATTTAAAATAGGGTATCATATCCATAATCTGAAACTTACTCTCTAGTGATTCAGGTATCTATCTATCTGTCTGTCTGTCTATCTATCTATCTATCTATCTATCTATCTATCTATCTATCAATCATCTATTATCTATCATCTATCAAGAGAGACAGAGATAGGTTAAGCAAGTGTAGGCAAATGTAAACTAGAAAACATAAGTTAGTAATATCTGGGGTTTGTGTGGTACTATTCTTGTAACTTTTCTGTAGGTTTAAAAGTTTTTCAAATAGAAAGTTGGGAGAACAAAGAATATGTATTATAAAATTCATTTATATAGAGTTCAAAAATAGTCAAAAATAATCTGTGGTATTAGAAGTTACCTTTGAGGAGGACAGAAGGGATTGTGATTGGCAGGGAACACAAATGAGGTCTGGGATTGTTCTGATTCTTAACTTGGGAAGTGATTCCATGGGTGTGTTTCATTGAGATAGATCACTGAGTCTCATTATTTGTGCATATTTTATACATATTTTGTACTTAAAAAGACAGAGTAGAAAATTAACATTTTAGAATAGCTTATTTCTACTGGGATGAAATTTGGAAAGGGTAGGTAAAATACTGGACTAATATAATATAAAGCTGTGTCTGTGCTTGGGCAAAGCCTTCAGAAATCTCTTGAGTTTTGGGAAATAAGGGCTACAGTTAAACTGTATAGCTTCTGCATATGTTAATTAAAATATTTTGCCCTTAAAGTTGCTTACTTAGATGTAAAATAATTACAATAATTAAAAAATGATTACTGCTTCAAATGTTGAACTTGAAAGACCTGCTAGCCTATGTATACTTACCATAGCACTTTAAGTTCACTATTATACTGTAGTGTTACAGCTATTTCTGTAAGATTTTTACAATAAGATCCAAAACACTATATTTTTTTTATGATTAGAGAATGTGGGCTGTATCTGTCAAAGGTGATGGTAGTGGAATAGAATCTAGTTAATGGGCAAAAATGGATTTCTTTTGAATGGCATCTCTCTAAGCCTTTCATTTTGGGTTAAGAAGAGAATGAATAATTCTTCCACTTTCTACCACTTTCCTGCCACCATGGATGATTGCAGGTCTACTCAGTGATGGTTTGAAACCCATTCATTTACAGGGGAATTTTCTACTCAAAGGCAGTTAAGTCCTATGGAGGATATAGGTTAAGTTAACCTTAACTGATATCGCAATTTTATATGCATCATGACAATTTTTGGGGAATAAAATTCCTCACTGTTACCTGGTATCGTCTCCTTTCCTCCTGATACATTCATCCTTTTATTCATTCATTGATTTAATGGAGTCTTCCTTTTAAATGTGAGTTTCATGAGGGTAGGGACCTCGTCTATTTTATTCACTGCTGAATCCGTACTACCCAGTACCTGGCACATAGGAGTCGCTCAGAAACTATTTGTTAAAAATAATGAATGGATAAATGTGCTTTGAGCATCTACTGTGTGTCCCAAGGTGTTCAGAACTCATAACAGAGAGGAGAACTAGAGATTGCGACTTGATATGAGTGGAATGACAAACTCCTTTGTCTCTCTGGATTTTAAGGAATTTCAGCTAAAAGTCTTACCTTCTCAACTCATGTATTAGTTAAGTTCATGCTAGCTGCCGTAGCAGGAAATCCCTAAACCTTCAGGGCTTATCATGTCAGACACTTATTTTCACTAAAATAACATTCAGTGCTTTTGACTGGTACTAGCTTAAGTGGAGGAGTGAAGGGCAGGCTCTGTGGGTTGCAGTTATTCTGAGACTCAACTATGGAGGCTCTGACATGCTCACTACAAGGCATTTGAGATCACTTCGTTCAAGGATATCCAACTGCCAGAAGATGGAGGATAGAGAAGACACACTTGCTTCTTAAACATCTTGGCTTTAAGTGATATGTATCACTTCTGCTCACATTCCAATGGCGAGAACTAATCACATCCTTTCCTTACCTCCTACCCCATATGCAACAGGGGCTGAGCAGGTATGGCTTTAGGATAATGTGACCTGTGCAGCACAGGGCCCCGCACTTAGAAGGGTTCCATGTTTGGTTTAATGCTCTGCTATTACCATCTTGAAATTCTTAATATATATTTTTAAAGAGGGGTCTGCATTTTTATCATTTTTATTTTGCAGTAGTCCACACAAATCATACAGCACAACTTGAGGCTTTAACAGGGCAGCCCCTTCTCAATATCATCTCTACCTTGTGGAAGATGATCATGAATTATTTGGTAGACAGCCAGCAATCTCTGCCACCCAAGTTTAAAGTTTCCATGTTTGAAACAAATAAGAGTCAATATAATATCTTACAATTTCATTATTGAATAATCCCCAGTAATCAAGTGAGAAGAGTCAAAATTAAGTGCTGGTAAACTTAATGCTTTTCTAAATCACAGAAGGCTACCAGCTCAGCTAGTAAAAATTTATAACAGGGGCATATCTTAATAGATGGGCATCTTCTGCACATGGCCCTGTGAAAAGGCCACATGGCACAGATATATGTGACACCTGTAACCACATGCCTGTTTTTCTAGCACTTTGGCTTAAAGAAATATTGAATGAGTATACATTATATTTCTATGCTTGGGATACCACAGTTATCCCAAGATAGACCAAAAAAACAAACAAACCCTGATTCATAGCACTTATATTTCATGCAATTCTTTTGTATTTTAAAAACAGTTTTGTATAAATATAGTTGGCATACATAAACTGCATACATTCAAAGTATATTATTTAACTTTCATTTAAATATAATTTGGCATATGTATAATCTGGTGACATCCTCTGCCTACCTTACTTAATCCCCAGACAACCATTGATCCACTTTTCGTCAATATAGATTACATTGTATTTTCTGGAATTTAATATATGTGTACTGTTATTTGGGTGGCTTCTTTTTCTCAACATAATAGTAAGAGTAATTTTTACATTTTAGATTCAGAGGATACATGTGCGGGTTTGTTTCATGGATATATTGTGTAATGATGAACTTTGGGCTTCTAGTTAACCCATCACCCAAGCAGTGAACGTTGTACTCAACAGGTAATTTTTCAACCCTCACTCCCCTCCTAACATCCCCACTTTTGGAGTTCCCAATGTCTATTATCTCCATCGACATGTCCATGTGTACCCACTGTTTTAGCTCCTACCTATAAGTGAGACCATGCAGTATTTGATTTTCTGTATCTCTATTATTTCACTTAGGATGATGGCCTCCAGCTCCATTCATCATGCTGCGAAATACATAATTTCATTCTTTTTATGGCTGTGTAGTATTCCGTGGTGTACATATACCACATTTTCTTTATCCAATCAACCATTGAAGGAAATGTAGTTGATTCTATAACTTTGCTACTGTGAATAGCGCTGTGATACACATGAGGCCAGGTGTCTTTTTGATATAACAATTTCTTTTCTTTTGGGCAGATACTTGGTAGTGGGATTGCGGGATCAAACGGTGGTTCTACTTTTAGTTCTTTGAGGAATCTCCATACCATTTTCCATAAATGTTGTACTAATTTACATTCCCACCAACAGTGTAAATGTGTTGGTGGTCTGCATTCTTGTCAACATCTGTTATTTTTTGACTTTTTAATAATTGCCATTCTGACTGGTGTAAGATGGTATCTCATTTTGATTTTAATTTGGATTTCTCTGATGGTTAGTGATGCTGAACACTTTTTCATATGTTTGTTGGCCACATGTATGTCTTCTTTTGAGAAATGTCTGTTAATTTACTTTGCCTGCTTTTTAATGGGGCTATTTGCTTTTTTTCTTGTTGATTTGTTTGGGTTTCTTACAGATTCTGGATATTAGGCTTTTGTCAGATGCATAGTTTGTTAGATGCATATGTCATATGCATATTTTCTCCCATTCTGTAGATTGCCTGTTTACTCTGCCGATTGTTTCTTTTGCTGTGCCCTTCAGTTAAATTCTCATTTGTCTATTTTTGTTTTTGTTGCAATTACTTTTGAGGTCTTACTCATAAGTTATTTGCCTAAGCCAATGTCTACAAAAGTTTTTCCTAGGTTTTTTTTTCCTAGGATTTTCAGTTTCAGGTCTTACGTTGAAGTCTTTCATCTATCTTGAGTAAATTTTTGTATATGGATTTTGTGTAGGGTTAATTTTTATATATGATAAGAGAGTTAATTTTTGTATATAGTGAGCCTTTTGCTTAAGGCTAGCCAGTTTTCCTAGCATATTTATTGCATGGAGTGTCCTTTCCCCATTGTTTATTTTTGTTGACTCTGTCGAAGATCAGTTGGTTGTACGTATGTGGCTTTATTTCTGGGTTCTCTGTTCTGTTTCATTGATCTATGTGTCTATTTTTGTACCAGGACTATGCTGTTTTGATTACTAAAGCCTTGTAGTGTATTTTGAAGTCAGGTAATGTGATGCCTCTGGTTTTTTCTTTTGCTTAGAATTGCTTTGGCTATTTCAGCTCTTTTTTGGTTTCATATGAATTTTAGAATTGTTTTTCTAATTCTGTGAAAATGACTTTGGTAATTTGATAAGAAATGTATTGAATCTCTAGATTGCTTTGGGTGTTATGATGATTTTTAACAATATTGATTCTTCTAATCCATGAGCATGGGATATTTTTCCATTTGTTTGTATCATCTACAATTTCTTTCATCTGTGTTTTGTAGTTCTTCTCATAGAGCTCTTTCACCTCCTTAGTTAAATGTATTCCTAGGTTAAATGTATTACTAGGTATTTTATTATTTTTGTAGCTACTGTAAATGGATTTGAGTTCTTGATTTGGTTCTCAGCTTGAGTGTTGTTGTATAGAAATGCAACTGATTTGTGTATGTTAATTTTATATCCCAATAATTTACTAAGGTGATTTATCAGGTCTAAAAGTCTTTTGGAGGACTCTTTAATTTTTCCTAGGTATAAGATCTTGTTATGAGTGAACACAGATAATTTGACCTCTTCTTTTCCAATTTGAATGCCTTTTATTTATTTCTCTTGCCTGATTGCTCTGGCTAGGACTTCCATTATTATTAACATAATTATCTTGATATTCACTCATGTCAGTACATATATCAGTAGTTCATTTTTTTGTATTATTGAATAAAACTCCTTTGTATGAATACTTCACATTGTTTGCCCATTCATTTATTTGCTGATGGACGTTTAGATTGTTTCCAGTTATTGACTATTACAAATAAAGCTGTGAACATTTGTGAAGAGTTGTTGTGTGGACATAGGCTTTCACTTCTGTTATATAAACACCTAAGAGGAGAATGGCTAGCAGGTGTATCTTTAACTTTTTAAGAAATTGTTAAACTTTTTCAAAGTGGTTGTAACATTTTACATTTTTCTGGCAGTGTCCAAGAGTTCCATTTGCTCAACATCATCAGTATTTTTAATTTTGGACATTTTAATAGGTATATACTAGCATTTAATTGTGGTTTTAATTTGCATTTCCTTAACTACTGATGTTTAAGATCTAATATATTTTTACTGTTTTTGCTTTAAATGATATTTTTTGGGGGGAGATTTTAATAATAATAAAAAGATATATTTATTTACATAGTTTCTAATGCATTATTTCAGCTTTGTGCACCTAAATGAGTCTTTATTTTTCCTTTATTTTTGAAAGATATTTTTGCTGGGTATAAAATTCTAGATTGACAATTTTATTCTTCTTATTAAAAGATACTGGGTTAAGTGCGGTGGCTCACACTCAGCACCTAGGGAAGCCTAGGCAGGCAGATCACCAGAGGTCAGGAGCTCAAGACCAACCTGGCCAAAATGGCAAAACCCTGTCTCTACTAAAAATACAAAAATTAGCCGGGCATGGTGGCACACACCTGCAGTCCCAGCTACTTGGGAGACTGAGGTAGGAGAATCGCTTGAACCTGGGAGCCCAAGGTTGCAGTAAGCTGAGATTGCACCACTGCACTCCAGCCTAGGCGACAGAATGTGACTCTGTTAAAAAAAAAAAAAAAAAAGATACCATTCCAATGTCTTCCTGCTTGTCTTGTTTCTAATAAAAGATCTGCTGTCATATTTATCTTTGTTCTTCTCTATATAATATGCTTTTCCCCCTTCTGGCTACTCAACAACTTTTTACTGTTTTTTTTTTTTTTTTTTTTTTTTTTTGTGAGACAGGATCTGGCTCTGTTGCTCAGGCTGGAGTGCAATGGTGCCATCATAGCTCATGCAACCTCAAACTCGTGGGCCCACGTGATTCTCCCACCTCAACTTCCCAAGTAGCTGGGACTACAGGCACATACCACGATGCCTGGCTGATTAAAAAAAAATTTGTAGAGATAGGTTCATGCCGTGTTGCCCAGGTTGGCCTTGAACTCCTGCCCTCAAGACAGCCTCCTGCTGTGGTCTCCTAAATCACTGGGATTACAGGTGTGAGCTACTGTGCCTGGCCAATTTTAAAATTTTATGCCTGGTTTTGACTAAATTAATTATGATGTTCCTTGATGTATTTTTTAAATATTTTTATTGTGCTTGGGATTCATTGAGATTCTAGGATTTGTGGGTTTATAGTTTTTATCAAATTTGGAAAAAAATTGACCATGATACCTTTAAATGTTTTATATGTCCCTTCCCTTTTGCAGACACCAATTACATGTATATTAAACCGCTTGAAGTTGTACCACAACTCACAGAAGCACTGTTCATTTTTTTAGCCTGTTTTTGGGTGTGTGTTTCTTTTTTGATAATTTCTAATTGTATTAGTCCATTTTCACACTGCTGATAAAGACATACCTGAGACTGGGCAATTTACAAAAGAAAGAGGTTTAATTGGATTTACTGTTCCACATGGCTGGTGAGGCCTCACAATAATGGCGGAAGGCAAGGAGGAGCAAGTCGCATCTTACGTGGATGGCGGCAGGCAAAGAGAGAGCTTGTGCAGGGAAACTCCTGTTTATAAAACCATCAGATCTTATGAGACCCATTCACTATCATGAGAACAGCATGGGAAAGACCCACTCCATGATTCAATCATCTCCCACCAGGTCCCTTCCACAACACATGAGAATTATGGGAGCTACAATATGAGATTTGGGTGGAAACACAGAGCCAAACCATATCACTAATTCTGTATCTGAAAATTCACTAATATTTTCATGTCCCTCATCTAATATGTTGTTATTGCCATGTGTTGTATTTTTCATCTCAGTCATTGTAGTTTTTGTATCTAGAAATTTCATCTTTTATATATTTGCATATCTTTGCTCAAGCTTTCCTCTAACTTAGTGAACACATGGACTACTACAGTTAAAATAACTGTTCCAGTGTCCTTGTCTAGTAATTCTATTACCTGTGCTATTTCTGGGCAGAGTTCTATAATGGGGTATAATTCTTTTATACTCCAGGGAGACCCACTGAAGACTTTCAGACCTCTCTTTGTCTGAAGCTCTCTCTTCTCTGGTACTCTGCACTATGAATTCTGGTTGCCTTGGTCTACTGACGACTTTTAGCTGTGTTTCCTCAATTCAGGAACCCCTCCGGGCTTTTCCTGGGTTTTTCTTACTGTCCTACAGTCTAGAACTCTCCAGTAAGTAGGCTGGTGCATTCATAAGGCTCGTATCATTTCTTTCCCATCTCTCAGTGATCGTTGCCCTTAATTTTCTGGTGTTCAGTATCTTGAAAACAACCTTCTCATGTATTTTGTGTATTTTTTTCAGCCAAGGGTTAAGTCTGGTCCCTGGTATTCATCTTAGCTGGAAGTAGATGTCTCTGTGTCATTCTTTTTTATTTTCTTTTTTGAAATAGGGTCTCTATCTGTCGCCTAGGCTGGAGTGCATTGGTGCAATCTTGGCTCACTTCAACCTCTGCCTCCTGGGTTCAAGCAATTCTCCTGTCTCAGCCTTCTGAGTAGCTGGCATTGCAGGCATGTGCCACCACAACTGGCTAATTTTTGTGTTTTTTAGTAGAGATGGGTTTCACCATGTTGGCCAGGCTGGTCTTGAGCTCCTGACCTCAAGTGATCTGCCCACCTCAGCCTCCCAAAGTGCTGGGATTATAGGTGTGAGCCTCCACCCAGCCTCTATGTCATTCTTGACTAGAATCTCACCACTGCCACCATAAAAAGAAAGAAAGAAAAAAAGGCCTGGCAGAGAATTCTAGGAAGTCAAGGGGAGAATAATGAGGAATACAAATTCCTTGCATATAGTTGATAATAAATATTACACAGATTAATAAATAAAGTACTGTGTTTGGAGGAGTTACTTCTAAGAAGAAATACAAATGAGGATGACAAGCAGGATTGCATATTTGCCTTCTTCATATACGTATTGTTGGTGGGGATAACAGAAACAGAATCTTCAGTGAGGTCATTTGCTAAATACTACTGCTTTTGAAAGCAACAGTGGCAAGTGCAGATTCCAGTGAAATGAAGGATTACTATTTGGCAAGATGGGAACACTTCAATTTTTCATTCTAATGCCTTCACAGGAATAAAAGAAAATACATTTCAGCAGATACTAAAAAAAGTGAAGTGAAATTTATAGTGTCTACTATATAAAATATCTTTGGATTGAGATATACAGTTTGTGAAATAATGTCATAGCACTTCAAGCACCAGTTTCTTGTCCTGATCCTACCCTGAAATTTCCTCTTTTCACCTATGAAACAACATTGAATGTAGTGATGTTTGGGGAGAGCCCAGTGTGTCAATGCAAAACATTATATTAGCTGTGTGTAATGAGGAGTCTTGTGGCCTGAAAAAATAGAAGACTGCTGTGCCTGTCAGCATTACTGTGAGCACATTATTCTCCACATAAAGCTGGGGGCTACTGTGAGTTTGAAAAGAAAAAACATGGGCTAAGCCGACTGAGTATTATATTATTCTTGAAACACGAACTGTCCTGTACTTTTCTTTAAATCCACTTAAATACCTGCAAAGCTTTGAAGAGGGATTTTAATGACTTAGTGCAAGAACTGTGTGTAGAATTAGCATGTTTGAAGATTTTTTTCCCTCCTACTTTAAACTATTGAATAAAGGACACAATGGTTTCTAGATTGAGATATTGAGATATGTGGCTTATTGACATAGCAAAACTATGTACTGCGAGGACTGTTTTAGACCATGGGACTGTAGCTTGGTTTTTATCCCTTACAGGGGCTTCCTCTCCACTGACTTCCACAACGTAGCCCAAGTCACTGAGCTGGCAACCAAGAGGGTGAGCTAAGACCATGGTTTCTACATGGTGAATGAGAGACACTGGAATCTACCCTCATATATCTTTTCAAATTAAAATAATTTTAATTACTACTATATCATATGAGAATTCTGTCTCTGCTACACACAGACAACATGAGATGGTTGCAAACATCCTCTGGGACATCCCAATTTGTCCTCCCCTTGCCATTCATCTGCTTTTGTTAAATTTTGCTATCCCATTGTCTTCTCAACATGCAAATATTCCAGAGAGCGTTATCATGCATCTCATGAGGACAGTTTTTATCAAGTCATTTTTTTCTATTTCACAAGAGAGATTGGTCAACACGAGTGCCTTGGGAGAGGCAGAAATAATAGCAGGGATGAGGAAAAGGAAGGCAAGCACCAAAGATACATCTACTTAAGAATTTTGCCAAGGAGCAAAATACCATTATTCATTCATTCAATTCGACAAGCATTTATTTAATGTAAACAAGTAAGTTACTAATTTATATCTCTCCTTGTAACAAAAATAATTATTGTCCTGTCTACTGGGGACACAGACCTAGTTCCCAGTGTGGATATGACATACAGAGCAAAGAATAATAGGTTACAGAAAAATATGGAAGGCTGATCGTTGTTCAAAGTATAATGTGCTATGTAATGGATGTGTCACAGTCCATTCACATTTAGAGGAAAGGAGAACTCTAGGAGAACAGGAGTAGAACTTGATAAATAACCAGAAGTGGAGATGGCTCTAAGATTTCTAGTGTAGAAAACTAGGTACTATCATGGAGCCATCATAACTGAAATATAAAGTGCAGGCAAAGGAAAAATTTGGGTGGAAAATAACGAGTTCAATTTTAGAAATATTGAGTTCAAAGACAATGTCCAGTGGGTAGTCGGATATACTGTTTTAGAGCTAAGGAGACAAATTTCTAGACTGAAAGTGGAGATTTTGGAATTAGATCTGTTTCTAGGTGGTAGTTTAATATTTGGCTGATGGGATTACCCCAGGAAGATCAAATACACTGTAAAGAAGGTCAAGGACAGTGTAACAACTTTAATGGGCAGCACAATGAATATGGAGAAGCCTGACTGGGGAGGTCAGGGCACAGAAAGGCAAGAAAGAAAACAAAGGACAGTGATGTGACAGAAAACAAGAGGGGAGAAAATTTCATGGAGGTGGGAAGGGATTGTCAGTAGTGCCAAATGCTTTTTGCTTAGTGAGTTGCAAATGCTTTAGAGGTTAGTGAGTCCAGTCTAAAAATTGGACACTTGGAGGGCAATTCAAAGAGATTTAGTGATGTCACGTGTTGTGGAAGGTACCCAAGGGGAGGAAATTCTTTCCCCAGTCTTTTCCATGCTATTCTCATAATAGTGAACAAGTCTCATGAGATCTAATGACTTTATCTGGGGCTTCCACTTTGCTTCTTCCTCATTTTTCTCTGGCCACTGCCATGTCACCTCAGTGGGCTGAAGAGAGAATATCGGGAGAAGAAGGATAGATATTAAGTGAACTCTTTCAAGGCAGGTTAGCTGTGAATACATTAAACTCCAAAATGTGGTCTCTGGCCAAGAAATTGCATTTTGTTACTAAGTAAATTATCACAGATATGTAAAAAGAAGTACATCTCCAGATACTCATCATAGAATTGTTTATAGGAAAAAAATTGGAAACAACTTTAATGTGCAACTGCAAGGCATTGATTAAGCAATTTAGGATTCAGTCATGAAAAAACATAAAACCCTTAAAATTATGTTGAAGAAAATATACAGACATAAAAAATGTTTGTGAAATATGTTTTCTAAGACTTCTGCATTGAGACTATAGTCATTTTGTAATTCAGAGAAAGTCATTAAAAATGTGCTTACACCCAAACTAAGGTTGGCTATGAATAGAGAGAAGAGATAAGGTAGTCGGGGGGAATCAAAGAATGGTTTTTATCTTCATCTTCCTTCCCCTCCTCAATTGTCTTTCTTACTTTTTAATTAATTGGAGACACTTGAACATGCTTATTTGCTCCAAGGAAGTAGCCATCAGAAAAGGCTTAAAAAATATATTGGGCTTGCAATAGGGGAGAATAAGTGAAGAACTAAGTTTCATCTGAATTTGAGAAAAAATCATATTCAGAGGAGAGTTGAAGTGCATAATGCTGAGCAAGAATGAAGACAGGATGGGGAAGAAGAAATGTAGATGAAGATATAAATGGGTATGTAGGTGAGGGACAGGAGACGCAAAGTCTGAGGAATGTTCATTCAGCACATTTTACTTTTTATGTGAAAGAAAAAGCTAGGTCGCCCATCCACAGACTATAAGTGGGGTAGGAGTGAGAATGAAGACTTGAGAAGTGTTGAAGTTTAGGAATATGATTATTTGTAGGGAATGGACAAGGACACCTTAGTCTTATGGCTGTTAACTTAGAATGCTTGCCTTGTTTTCTTTGACATTGATACCATGGTAAGTCACAAAATGGGGAGCAAAATGTTAGCATGTTAATGACAGGAATTCGTCTGCATAACTGTGTGAGTGAATAAGGTCCTGCCTCTTCATCTTATCACAATCACTAACATGTATTTATGAAATTCTCACGATCAGAGCACCGAGGAAATACAATGACGAGCTATAATGCCCTTCCTTACAGAACTTACATCAGGTTGGGGAAAAGAGTCACAGTCACTTGAAAAGTTAACTACATTTCAAGGTAATTTTGCCATAAGTGATGAAAGTGGCATAAAAAATCAGAGAGATGATTGATCACTTACAACTGAAGTGGTGAAAGGAGATTTCATATAATTTTTACATTGCCTTTGTGTAGTTATTTATTTCCCTTTTCCAATACAGTAGGCACTGCCATATTCATCTTCAACCCCTGTCGCATTTCCTGGTACATGACAAGCACTTTATAACCATCACTGAATGAATGAACTAATGAATCAGCGAATAAACAAATCAAGTCAGACTTGAACAGGTGAAAGGGATAGAAATTCATTCCAGTAGGGTTATGATCACATAAAAATATACAGTAAAGGAGAAGATAAAATAAAATTGCATTCACTGAGTATTTACATGCCAGATATTTTATATATAATATATATTATATATTATATTACATATAAATTATATATAATAAAATTATATATATTTATATAATATATATTATATATAAATTATATATGTATATTTTAATATATAATATATAATATATATAAATTATATATATATTTTTTGAGATGAAGTCTCGCTCTGTCGCCTAGGCTGGAGTGCAGTGGCATGATCTCGGCTCACTCCAAGCTCCACCTCCCGGGCTCACGCTATTCTTCTGCCTCAGCTGTAGCTGGGACTACAGGCGCCCACCTCCACGCCTGGCTAATTTTTTTGTATTTTTAGTAGAGACGGGGTTTCACCATGTTCAGGATGGTCTCGATCTCCTGACCTCGTGATCCGCCCGCCTCGGCCTCCCAAAGGGCTGGGATTACAGGCGTGAGCCACCGTGCCCGGCCCCAGATATTATATTATATATGATATTACCTATATTATTAACTCACTTAATTGTTACAACAACCCTGCAAAATCGGTATAAATATCCACCACCATAAAGGAAATAAAAGAGGAATTTCAGGGAGATTAGCTAACTTTCTCACACAGTGAATAAATGTCAGTGGTGGGACTGGAGCCTCTGGGTACAAGGCTTGCCCTAGGGCAGTGAAGAGGTGGGTTTCCACATCCTCCCTTGCAAGGATATGGCTGTCTTTTGCTTGACTGCAGTACATTATGTTTCTCTACCTTTAATGTCCTGTAACTACTAGTTACATCTCAGGACACAGTTGTGTTGATGGCCTGAGTCCCCACTGCCCAAGACATCAAGCTGAGACTTTGGTATGGCCCCTGCTTGTCTCTCCAGATGTATTCTCAGCTATCTTCATTAATCAATATCCTTGCTACAGCTTTCCTGAACTCTGCTGGCTCACTTACCCTGCTCCTCTTTCTCGCATGCAATTCTCTGTTCCCAAATGTTCTTCCTCATCTTGGCATTTATTCAGCTTTCAAAATATCGCTCCATGGCCACTTCCTCTTTTCCTAACTTGTAAATGATATTAGTTGCATAAATTGATGTTTTGTCTTCCTAAGCCGCCATCATATTCTCCTTTTTCCCAAATAGTGATGCTGATGGATTCGTCTTTCTCCTCCCCTAAAAATATTTATTTTTTATTTAAAAAAATGTTTTGTTGATTGATATGATTTGGCTGTGTCGCCATCCAAATCTCAACTTGAATTGTATCTCCCAGAATTTCCACGTGTTGTAGGAGGGACATAAGGGGAGGCAATTCTTTCCACTGTCTTTCTCATGCTATTCTCGTGATAGCGAATAAGTCTTACGAGATCTGATGAGTTTATCAGGGGTTTCCGCTTTTGCTTCTTCCTCATTTTTCCCTTGACACTGCTATGTAAGAAGTCGCTTTTGCCTCCCGCCATGATTCTGAGACCTCCCAGCCATGTGGAACTGTAAGTCCAATTAAACTTCTTTTTCTTCCCAGTCTTGGATATGTCTTTATCAGCAGTGTGAAAACGGACTCATACATTGATTAATTTAAAAAAATATATATGTAAAGACGAGGTCTCACTGTGTTGCGCAGGTCTCAAATTCCTCGTCAAATCACAGCCAGTGCTGGGATTATAGGCGTGAGCTACTGTGGCTGGCCCAGTTTAATACCTCTACAGCTACAAGTGGCCTCTCTACTTTAATATTGTGAAACACCAGGGAAATTTGGACCCTTATCCCCAAGGCTATGATTCTGAAATTTTGTTCCTTTGGTAACTATGGAACGTCCTCCCCTCATCCCATGAAATAAAGAGAAAGGAGAATTGAAATTATACCTGTATATATATACTATACTTCATTCACAGCCTATAAAATTTTTCAGTTTTATTAAGTTCTGGAATTCCTGAACTCTTCTCCCTACATCCTATCCTGCGTCTGCTTGCATTTTTATCCATTTTTGGGAGTGTCTGCTAAGCTACTTGAGAGGAACAGAAAGGAAGCTTCTGTAGGTTCTGCCCAGGGATGGTGGCCAGAGTGCAGCTCTGCCGGCCCCCTGGAGCCTCAGAGGCTGAGAGGGAAATGCTGGTGACCTGAGAGAGGCTTTTTCTCAGGAACAGCATGAAAGGACACCGTTGTCTAGCTCCAGGGATTAATTAGCACTGCTTTGAAATAAATCCTTTACAAGAATTTTACTTCTCTGCAACAGAAAGCTATTTTTGTATTCGGATCAATTTACTATTGTTAAATGAGACTACGGATGGTCTCCTTCCATCGTCCTCTTATTCTGAATGTAGCTAGTGACTTTGAAGCCATGTATTAATACCATCCTTACTTTCATAGTGATCAGGCCTTGCCTCTAGGTCCTGGGTGAAGAGGGGAGTGCTATGGTTTGAATATTTGTCCCCTCTAAATCTCATGTTGAAATTTGATCTCCAGTGTTGGAGATGGGGTCCAGTGGGAAGTGTTTGGCTCAGGGGGTGGATCCCTCATGAATGGCTTGCTGCCATTCACGTGGTAGTAAGTGAGCTCTTGCTGTTTGTTCCGGGGAGAGCCGGTTGTTAAAAAGCACCTGGCGCCTCCCCTACCCTTGCTTTCCTCTCTTGTCGTGAGATCTCTCACACACTGGCTCCGCTTTACCTTCTGCTATGAGTGGAAACAGCCTGAAGCTCTTATTAGAAGCAGATGCTGGTGCTATGGTTTAGCTTGCAGAATTGTAAGCCAAGTAAACCTCTTTTCTTTATAAATTACCCAGCCTTGGGTATTCCTTTATAGCAATACAGACTAAGACAGGGGGCAGCTATGGTCTTTGCTACAGACTGAGCCTGGAATTAAGTATTTGTGGTGCTGATGGGGGAAATTGAAGCTGTTACACAGTTTAATGTGCCTCAAGTTCAAGGATATTTGGGGGCAGCCCTGTTTGCTCTCACCTAGATAGGAGGCCAGGAGGGGAAGGAGAATTGTTTCAAGAGCTCATAGGAGACCCTTTGCAGATCCCCTACTCTGTAGTTAGATGGCAGCTGGAAGAAAGAAGAAATTACCTATGGACTATGGGTACACCCACAGTCCACCAAGAAGGGATTCCCAGCTCATGCACTCCATCTCCAGATCTTCCAACGCTCCCTCATGAGTGCTCAGAGACCCCCTAGGAAGCCCCTAACCTGCGACTTTCCTGTCATCTTGCCCTAGCAAAGTGGTATCACAGAACATTTGTCTCTGACATTTTGTACTTCATTAATTGTTACAAAATCTGATAAAATTTCTACTGCTTATCAAAGAGAACAAATGTTATCTTCCAACAGGCACAAAGGCCAAATCAGGGTGTGAAATTAAAACACATGTCAAAAATACAACTTTACATCTTCATGTATACAGTTGTCAAGAATCTACAGCTATTCTTAAAATCTCTGTGTACTGATAACAATTAGTAGCCATAAACAACCTAAATAAATAGCCAACCTTTTTGCTAAAGGTTCAAATTTTGTTTTGTTTCTTTTCTGTGTTTGGAAAATGAAAATTGAGGGACACAGGAAGCCCCTTTTCTATATAGAATATATTCCCTAAATTACAGAAGTGCAGTGACTAAAGATAACATAGACCATCCAATTAATATATAATATTATATATTATTAATATATAAAATAATAAATATTATTTATTATTAACAAATAATATTAATAATATTTAATCAAATATTATTAAATATTCAATTGTATTTAATAATCCTAAATATAAACAAATATGTAGCCAAAATGATGTTGAGTATGAAACCCGATTGTTATAAAGACATCAGGAAGTCTATCTTGAATTGCTGTCTAAAGCCCCTGCCTCATTCTTCTGGCTGCAATCTCAAGTAGATATCAAGTTAAAGAAACCATTTAGCACAGAGAAGAAATGTCACAGAAAAATCTTGAAATGTTATTGATTTTTTAAGAATGGCATAAATATCAGCTGTAACATTTATCCCCAAAATGGAAGTGAATGAAAGATTACTCAGAACATATGAGAATGTCATCATTATGCAGCATTGAACAACACTGAGTGAATAAGCAGGAGACAGTAAACTTTAGTCAAAAGGGGACTCTGTTCACCACTGGGTTCCTACAGCTTTGCATACAATAAGTGTTGATTGAATGAGTAACAATGTTGTGAAGTAATGTGTTGCAACTCTTCACTTAAATTGAATTTTGATATGCATAGAAAATCTTTTAAAGGCCAAACTTCTAGACTTCTTTGAAAGTTTGAAGCAAAACTCTTCTTCAGAACATAGGCTCAAAAGGTACTGAAGGAGCAAAGTGAAATGCAAGCTTCTAGAGACAAAGTATGCTTGACACATAGATTGACTGAAGAGAAGCAAAATGGTTGAATTGCCCTTGGTAGTGGGTCACTGTCTAGATCTTCCTTCAGGATGGAGGCACTCATTCCAAACACCTGGGAGATTGGTGGTGGACAGTGTGGACCTGAATGACTATCTGGGAATTACCCTCAAAGGAAGAGAGCTACTTGGCCCAAAGTAGCTCATGCTCCTTTCCCTAGAGCAGCCCTTATCTATGACTGGCTGTTAGGGTCGGAAAAAGGTGTGTGTAATAAAGTCCCATGCTCCTTGCCTCAAGGTGGGACAACTCTGAATTCTTATTCCAGCTCCAGCACTTCCATGGGACTGTCTGAGGTCTGCCTGCATCGCAATTGCATTCTTTCACCAAATCCATCTTCCTTCACTTCCTCACAGATGTTGGTCCCATGAGCACTCCCCAGTAAACTTCATGCATACGACTCTGTGTCCCAGAGTTAGCGTGCTGGGGAGTCTGACCAGCGATGTTCTATGTCACTTATTTTTTCTAAATAAAGAAGAGGGAGCTCTTCTAAAAGCTAAAACATCCCGGGGAGACCTGGGTTTGGGCCTTGATTCAAGCTCAGTGCTAGGCACCCATGTATTCCAAAAAATGTAAAGTGGTAACCAGAGAATCAGAGAGACTTTCTTAGAATGTCTTAATTTTGAAGCTCTGTTTTCTACCATTTAGCTACTTATTATTATGTTAGAATATTACAAAATATTTTCAGTTTAATTTTAAGTGTAGCTAATATTTATTTAGTACTTATTTGTTTACTATTTCTGTTGTAAAATGAAACACAGTTACAGAAAAATCACCCAGAACTGTGTAGATTAATGAGCGATGCATTTGTTGAAAAAATTACCCATGTTTAGAAAGGAGCCCGTTCCAGTTTCAACACTTCTCTTTCCCTTCAAGTAACCACTATCCTAATTCTATAATAAACATTTTTTGGCAGTTCTTTATAGTTTCAACAAAATTGTGTATCCCTAACCACTATAATTTTGTCTTGCCTATTTTTCAAATTTTAAGTCTTCTAAATATTTTTAAATCTGCAGGTCCTCCCTCTATCCCTTTCTTTTCCTCACAAATTATTCAGTGAAGAACCTGAGGGATTTGATCTGCCGAATTTCTTATAGCCTGTATTTTTCCTTTTAACACTTTCTTCTGTCCTCTGTATTTCTACAAATTGGCAGCTGGATCCAGAGTCGTGTTGATCCCTTCTGAAAGATGAAATTTTAATCCCCATTCGATCCATTCAGATATCTTCACTGAAGCTTAAATTGTCCTGCATTTGGCTAGTGGGGGCTTCTTCAGGTTAGCTTTCAAGTTTATTTATTTATTTATTTGTTTATTTATCTTTGAGATGGAGTCTTGCTTTGTTGCCCAGGCTGGAGTGCAGTGGTGCAATCTCAGTTAACTACAACCTCCACCTCCCGGGTTCAAATGATTCTCCTGCCTCAGTCTCCTGAGAAGCTGGGATTACAAGCGTCCGCCACCATGGCCTGCTAATTTTCGTATATTTAGCAGAGACGGTGTTTCGCCATGTTGGTCAGGCTGGTCTTGAACTCCTGACCTCAACTGATTCACCCCCTTTGGCTTCCCAAAGTGCTGAGATTACACGTGTTGGCCACTGCGCCATCAAGTTCTTTTAACATGACTCTGACTTGTTTTGCTATTTGGCATGACGAGGTTTTCCAGGTGCATCTCGTACATTTCTTACCATAGACATGGAAAGAGCCACTTCTTTAAGAACACTTGGGTGTTGTTTTGGGGGGAAATGTTACTTTAAAGCCACAACTTGTTTGCTAGAGATGGTTGTTGTTTCTAAGCATCTTCAGTGGACAAAGTTATTTCATGAGTTCACACTGATAGTTTTAATTTAAATTCCATAACACAGTTTTTGTTTTTTTTTTTTTTTTTTAACTTCCGCATTGCATCTGTATTTCCTTTCTTGCATACCAGAATCTTAGTTCCCAAGGACACAGGGAATCATAGAATCAGAACATTGCATAATTAATCATTTACTCAGTTCTAATATTATATACCCAAACAATACTAACAGATCACTGGCAATATAATTACTGAAAATAACTAAATTGTTTTTGCATATACTTTCCTCATTCTCCCCATTAAGTGTTATAGCTGTGCTATATCTATGTTATCTAAACATGTAGCCTTTAATACTATACTTTCCCCTTTTATTAAAGCTCATTTGATCTTAGTTCTGTAGTAACTGTATGTTTTACATACTGTGTTTAGTCCTACTCATCAGTCCTTATGTCTGTGTCTCTCTAGTGATTTGGATTATCTGAAGCTCATTACTGGTATATTCCTCAGTAAGGGCTCATGGGAGTAATATTCCTTGAGTTCCTGCATATTGATGACAGTTTGTTTATGTTATTTCTATCTGAAAGTCACTTTTACTGGGAAAAAGTCCTTTAAAAATATTTCCTATAGACATTTCTTTCCTTGAGTATATTAATTAGGCTACTCTGTTTTCTTCTGTCATAACGTATTGCTGTTGTAACGTCTGATGGTAACCTAATTTTTTCTTTATAAATCACTTGCCTTTTTTTCTGGGATGCTCAATAAACTTTTTTTGCTTTAAAATCCAATGATTTTTATTAGAATACACCTTGTTGTTGGTCATTCTGAGATGATATTCTTAGATTTGTGGTGTGCTCTTTCAAGATATGGTTTCAATTTTCTTTTTTAATTTCAGGAAAGTATTTTTAATTCATTGTTTTTACTACTTTTTCTCTTCCTTAGTTCAATTTTCTTTCTCAGGAATTCCTGTATTATATAATCTGAACCTTCTTTTCCTGTCTTCTCTTTTTCGATTTCTCTTTAATCCTTTTTATCTCTTTATTTCTTTTTTATTTTTTTTTATTTTCCTTTTCACCAAATATTCTCTTCAGGCATATTTAGTTCTTATTTGCTTTTGTGTTCCTTCTAGTTTAGTCTTCACTTCTGAAATGACTTTTTCATTTATTTATAATTCTTTCCTATGTTCTGTCACCTGATTTCTGAGTTTTTCTAATTCTGATTTATGCTGTTCTTTTACATCTTGTATCGTGTTCTTAATGTCTTTTAGCTCATTTTGAAATAGGTTACAGTTTTGATCTGTCCCTGTCTTTCTGATACGCTTTTATTATCTATAGTGATGTTATTCTGCTCCTTATTCTCTTTTATCTTATAATAACTTTGAATGGGACTTGACTTCAATACTTTTCCGCTGCTCATTTTTATGTGAGATCAGTTTTCTGAAATTTTAGAGGCCTGGCTCTTCCAACTGGCTTTTCTAACTTTGGAAAGTTCCCTCTTCTATTGTATTCTAAGACTTCCTGGTTCTGTTTTCCTCCTCCACTTTTATCTGGATCATTTCTTTCCTTTGTCTCTATTGAGCCTAATTTGCTCAGTTTTGATTCCATTCCAGCAGTTTCACCTCAGTGCAAGGCCCTTTCCTGGAAGGGAGCTCCATCCTGGAGGAAGGCTCATAAGCATGAGATTCCTAAGGTTCCTCCAGTTCCCATGATAAGCTCCCTTGTACTGCCCATTGTTGGGTTGGGCAAACCTCCCAATTTCAGTAGCTGTTTCCAAATGGGCACACAGTACTTTGTCTTTGATTCTCTCTGCTTTCTTCTGCACAGACACTGATACCACTCTGGTCTTGCAGCTGTCAGTGGTTTGTCCTTGCTGGCTGATATTTGAGGTTTGTAAAGAAATGTAGTCCTCTAATTTCATTGTAAATGTTAGCCATGGAGTTTTGGTTTGCTATCTGATTACTTTGTCTGTTTTAATGCAGGGATTCAGAGAGATAAAATAGATATGTATATCATGTCCACTGCCACCATCTCCTTTTAAACACTAAGTATTTACCAAGATTCTCTTACATATTGTCTCATTCAATTTTTACAACATCCAGGTGGCGTAGGAATAATTATCATTCTTATTTCACATAGGAGGAAGCCCTGGCTCAGGAAGTCAAATAGCTTTTGAAGTGGTAGAGCTGGGATTCGAACCAATGTTTGTGTGACTACTAAGTCTGCTAATCTTTATGTCAAAAATATTTTTAAATCAGTTCTTTAAAATTTTAAAAATATATTCCCATAGAATGATTTCTAACTAAAATATTATAATTTATGGTTTAGAAAACTTTAGTTTTTGAGCATGAGAATTCGGATGATTTTTTTCTTTTGTTCACATCCTCACATTTCTCTAATGAGTCTGTATTAACTTAAAATGAAACATCCAGTATACCTTATTTTAAAAATTAAAACAAGGAGGTTTGCAAAATTGCTTGGTGAGTCTTCAAAAGTTTATTTAATTAATGATGTACCTGGAATACAGTATGTATACATGCATGTGGATACTTATACATACACAGACATTTGATTAAAGCAGCAAATCATACATCTGTAAAAGTAATAGTAATAGCATAATTGTTCAGGTGCTTAATGGTTAAAGATGTCAGTTCTGTGTTTAGACAGACTTGAGTTTGAACACTGGGTCTTTGTCTTATTTGGTTACCTTGGATGAATTATGCAGCTCATTCAAGCTTCAGTTTCCTCATCTGTACAGTGGAATGACTTCTAGGATTGTCCTGGTCATAAAACGACATAATACATGTGAAGCAAAGCACTTAAGGCAGTACTCAGCAATAATAAGCACTCAGCAAGTATAAATGGTTGTGAAATTAAAAAAAAACAAAAAAAAAATTAGGTGTATTGGAAGTAAAAGGAGGATTGTAGCCATTCTGAGAAAAATTCTATGTAATGTCAAGCCTGCAGAAATAGATGGCTTTTTTGTTTGTTTGCTTTGTGGAGGGGTGCGGGGATTTTTTTAACCAATTTATCAGAGATCGATGAGTGCCTTTAAAAAAAAATGTCACAACTGGGGGAAATGAGAGTTAAAGTAAGTAGCCTTAGAGTAGGTGGAGTAGGTGGTCCAGTGTGGAAATGACAGCTCACACATCACATAAAAAGCATGTATAGGTCAGATACTTGTTGCAACTAGGAAATTGACTTCCTGTAGTATTCTGGGGACAGATTGGAAATTGCCCTGCTGAGCCAGTATATACTTGACAGAAAACTTGGTCAGGTCTCCCCAGGAACTGATTGGGAAGGCCATTTGTAACCCTGATAATTGTAAACAAATCGTACTGAAGTGGTAACTTGAAATATGTGTTGGTGCGAATTGTTAGGCTATTCAACTGCAATGAGTTTAATTGGTTATAAGAATGTGGTTCTTCCTGGAAAGTGTAATACACACCTCTCCTCCCCCATGGGATTTGCTATTTTGTGACGGTTGCTGTTGGGCTACTAGAAGCATTTCATTTTATTGCGTGCAAATATGTGATTTGAAATGGATAAACAGGATTTCTCCCTTTCTAGTTTTGGGCTATAGCATCATTTGTTCAGTGATAAGATGCCTGTTAGCATCCGGAAGTGATATAGAGGCCATTTTCCATGCGCACAATGTGGCGAAGATAGAGAGGGTTAGGTATGGTGCAAGAGGAATTCCCCGGTGCTGTATTCAGTGTTGCCAGTTGAGATGTATTTCTGCTAGTTAGTGATTGCATTCGTGCACCTGCCTTCCTGGGCCTGGTTCCCCACCTGGGAAGTCCGGTAAGCTGACAGATAATAAGCTTGGGTGACAACAACTGTACCATTGGCTCCAGTACATTCTTATGAAGGGAAATCCTAAGGTGAAAAGAATCTGTTAGCTAACATGGGGACAAGAAAGCCTCCTGCTACAAATGTGGGCTGTTGTTCCCACTACACAGATGGTTTTCGGCTCTAAGAATCTAGAATGGGTTCTCCTCAGGTTTCTAGTTTCTAGAGAAGGCAGATTTTTTTTTTTCTGCCAACAACTAGATGTGTTTATTTTCTGATAGGTATTTCGTGACTCTTGAAACTAATAATGATTATCTCTTTGATTTGATCACTAGGGAGTCACATTTGTGGCTTATCTCAACAAATATTATAATATCCCTAAAGACACGAGCTTTTATATAGTTATTTATCTGGAGAGCAGAGATGCATCTCTATCTCTTCATTTTCCCTTCATTGGATTTCCTCATCTGCCATTTATTCCTCAGTATATATACTTTTCTGTGAGGCATTTTGAGGCCTTTTTAAATCAAGTTAAATCAGTTCCACACCTAATAGTTTCCAAGTCAGGCCAAGAAGAAGTACAGAGGGAGCCTAACTTTCCCTTTCATTGTTTTGGTCAGTAATTAATTCAATCTTTGCTTAGTAGAGAGGATGAAGTTGCTGGGAGTGTATATGATCTGTTCCACTTACTGTCTTTTGAGAAGAACTTTCTTGGTCACTTAATTGTTTTATTTATTTTATTTTATTTTATTTTTTTTTTTGAGACGGAGTCTCGCTCTGTCGCCCAGGCTGGAGTGCAGTGGCGCAATCTCGGCTCACTGCAAGCTCCGCCTCCCGGGTTCACGCCATTCTCCTACCTCAGCTTCCCCAGTAGCTGGGACTACAGGCGCCCGCCACCACGCCCGGCTAATTTTTTTCTATTTTTTAGTAGAGACGGGGTTTCACCATGGTCTCGATCTCCTGACCTTGTGATCCGCCCGCCTCGGCCTCCCAAAGTGCTGGGATTACAGGCGTGAGCCACCGCGCCCGGCCCACTTAATTGTTATAATCAGTAATTATGTCTTTATTAAATAATTTCTAAAATCCTATTCCTGCAACCTCTGCCTCCCGAGTTCAAGCGATCCTCCTGCGTCAGCCTCCCAAGTAGCTGGGACTACAGGCACGCGCCACCATGCCCAGCTAATTTTTTTATATTTTTAGTAGAGATGGGTTTTCACCATGTTGGTCAGGCTGGTCTCGATTTCTTGACCTCGTGAGCTGCCCGCCTCAGCCTCCCAAAGTGCTGGGATTACAGGCGTGAGCCTCCGTGCCCAGTTCATGTTGGTATTTTCTATTTCTGTTATTTTCAAATAATTTAAGATATTAAAAATACAATGTAATCTATGCAAAGTACAAAATTGTAATATATGTTTATCAAAAATGTAAATTAAAGTGGGTATAAAAAGATTAAAGATTCTTTTTATCTATGCTTGCAACAAGTTATTTTCTTCCCAGTCAAGAGAATCTATTACAATTAAAAGGTCAAATACAAATTATAGTAAATGAATATAGTAAATGAATTTTAAGTGTTATGGAAATCACATTTATATAACTGACATTTTAATTTTAAAAATATCGAATTAAATGTTATGAAATATTTTTACAAAAAGAACTGTTCGAAATTCTAGAGTTCAGTATGCATCAGGCTGCCAGCATAAAGAAATGATAACATGCTTCATGTGTGTTACGTCTAGCCCAGTGGTTTTGAACCAGTGGGGGCAGTGGCAGTTTTGCCCCTTAGGAGAGATTTGGCAATACCTGGAGATATTTTTGGTTGTCACAAGCATTGGGAAAGAATGGTGAGTGGGGAGACGTTACTGGCATCTAGTGGATAGAGCCAGGGATACTGGTAAATGTCTTACAAAGCACAGAATAGCCGCCACAACAAATAAAATAAATAACTTACAAATGTAAATAGGTAAGAGGCTGAGGAACACACACACGCACAAAGGTAAGAGTAACATGAAGATCGTAAGATACTCCTCAGTCACCATGTGTGATAGTTTCTTATATTGTACTAATTTGTGAGTAGCTCTGGAACCATGAATTGGAACACAAAGAAAATCAAGAAAAACATTTAGCATTCCAGGGAAACAATACTTCATTATGCAATAATCTGTTGTGTTCATGCTACCTCAGAGGAAAGATCTGACAAGTTAATTAATTTGTCTTGTCTCTTAAGTACCTCTGCCACTGAAATCTTCCTCATACTCTAAAGCAGTGCTCATTCATTAGGAGTGTCACAACCCACAAACTTTTACAGCAACTGAATGAAGTTATGCTTTTTGTGGGAGATATGGGGCAAGAGATGAAGAGCATTTCTGGAAATATAAGTGTTGTGCCAACATTAGTTCCTGAGGGACAGAGGCATGAATGTGGTGTGCAATGCCTGTGTGTGTGTGTGTGTGTGTTTGCCTGTGTATGTGTACATGTGCGCATGTGTTATGCAGACCCCCTAAAGCACTGGCCCAGGACAGAGGCCTCTTGTGTTCAGATTTAAGGACAGTTCTGTCATAAATATTTTTTAAATGTGTGAAATTTGAGACCTTGGATTTTCAGCTTGAAACCAGAAGGTGTTTAGCTGGGAATCAAGTCAGGAAATCAGTGGAGCCTACTGTAATACTAGATTTCTCTTTATATTTATACTTGAATATTGTAATAAAGGACAAGCGTTTCTGTATATCTGAAGGACTCTTGATGAAAGGACAGTGGGTGCATAGACGAGTCCCAGGTAGTTGTTTGTGCCTAGAGCAAGATTAGAAGTGAAAGAGTTGTTGTGGGTGAGTCCTGGGGGCACAGGAGCCCTTGATCCTGAAGCTGCCTTTGCTTGATTCTACCCAGGGGATTGTAAGGGAAAGAAAACTTCGGTTTAAACACTTTCACTTTGCAGGATCTTATTTCCCTCCCCCACTCCAATTTCCCTGGTTCATTTTCTCTTAATTGGTCCTGATTGGAAGTCATCATAAATCAGAATAATTTCTCTTTCATGCTCTTCAAATTTTAACTTACGAAAAAAAGTCTTTAGCTGGAAATGTCCATAAAAAATGAATGTCAGTGGTTTCATCTCTAACAGGGAGAAAATGAAACTCAGACATTTTGGAGTCACAGTCAAACTACCTCAGTATGATTGTGAATTGATTTATACAGGGCCTTAAGAAACTTCATGTCCTTTTTAGAATGTACTAAGCAGGAATCACTCTTTCACAAATCCAGAAATTATAGCCACCCGTGAAGTTAAATGCTATATCTGTCTTAGCCTGGGTCTGTAGTAGGCTGATAATTTACTTCAAGACTCAAAAAGGCAATTTGACTCTGCTATCTAGTTCTCAAAATGACTTATTCAATACTGAGTATTTAGATAAAGGCTTTATTTAGTATTTAGATAAATATTTCTTTCCTCCCTCCCTTTCTGTTTTCCTCCGTTTCCCTTCTTTCCTCCTTTCCTCTCTTTCTTCTTCCCTTCCTTCCTTTCCTTTCCCCTCCCTTCTCTCCTTCTTTCTTTCCATTTTTTAACCTACATGCTGTGGGTGACAGTCTGGTGACAGCCTGCTATTATCAGCAGGAGCAATGTGGGAAATATCAATTTATATATGGATAGAGGTTATACATGTTCCCTTAGCTCCAAGGTTGCAAATGAGAACAATCTGCTTTCTAGTAATTTCTAGTCATTATTTGCATAATTTAAAATCTGACATATTAAAGACATTTATGCATCAGTATTTATGAGTTGGCTGGATATCAACTACCAAATCTAGAATGTAGAGATTGAGAAGGGTATGTGTAAGTTACTTCATTTTGAAAAAGCCACGGAATTTATCTCTTCCATTTGCTTCCTCAACTAGTAGAGTCTGGGCATGAGACTCAGAGAAAGACATTTTAGTGAAACAAGTCCAGGAACCTAACTTAAATCATAGGCTAGTCTATTTTTTGGAGCAATTTTTAAATTTTAGAAACTCGCACTGTTGGTGCTGTATAGGTCAGCCAGGAAAACTCAGGTGAAGGGAGTAGAACATTTATCTTGGAATTACATCTCACTCCCTTATAGTTCAATGGAGACACTTTCTAATAGAACTCCTAGCATGCCATCATCTCAGTAAGGCCAACAAGAAGGCTGCCTTACATCATTTTTCACTTTATGGCCGTGTGACCTTGTACAAGTCCTGAGCATCACTTTATCTATTCATTAAATAGAACTGCTGTTCTTGCTTTGCAGAGTTGGGAAGCCTAAAAGTGGTCAATACCAGCTATAGTCCCGATGAAATACCCAAAGCTTTATATGTGATGTCAGGCAGTGGCATGATAACAAGCATCAGTGATTGTGAAGAACAATGAAGAAAGGATGGTTGTCTTTTTCTGGAGAGCCAAGTATGCACGACAGACTCCTAAGGATTAGGCAAGTGGAGCGGGGAAGGGGCACTATAAAAGGAGGCCTAAAAAGGTGAAATAAAAGTTTCTTGCACTTCAGAGGTTGCTGGGGCTTTGTCTAGCATTTAATCATTCCTCTAACCTGACAAGGCTAGTTACACTTCATTTACTGAAGGAAAAACAGATTTTAGAGTGTTGAGATTTGAGGAGTGGCACCTATATGAGATGCAGAAATATTATCTCTTACAGGATGAATAAAAGGCTACTCGGCCAGAAAACCAGTTCTTTCATTCATGTCTTTTTTTTTTTTTTTTTTTTAATGGAGTCTCCCTCTGTTGCCCAGGCTGGAGTGCAGTGACGTGATCTCAGCTCACTGCAAGCTCTGCCTCCTGGGTTCATGCCATTCTCTTGCCTCAGCCTCCCAAGTAGCTGGGACTACAGGTGCCCGCCACCATGCCCAGTCTTTTGCATTTTTAGTAGAGATGGGGTTTCACCATGTTAGCCAGGATGGTCTTGATCTCCTGACCTCGTGATCCTCCCACCTCGGCCTCCCAAAGTGCTGGGATTACAGGTGTGAGCCACCGCACCCAGCCCCATTCATGTCTTGAATAGGATTTCCCATTTTACTTATTGAGCTAAAGTAATTGTGCCCATAGTATACTTTTCTGCCTATTTTCTATGCCTTTTGGTCATGTAAGTGAGGTGGTCGTAGACACAGATGGACAGAAGGAAAGGGAGGGGGCAGAGAAAGAAGGGGAGGAAAGGAGTGAAAGGACAGGAGCACATATTGAGCACCGGCTGTGTGTCAAACACTGCACCAGGCATTTTACATTTTAGGAAGTTAAACCATGCAGTGTGGCACATTCTTTGCTTATTCCAATGATTACTGGACATTTGAGATTAACTGATTGTTTTCAGATTAAGTGACAATAACTAAAAAATTACTTTCTATCTCTTTGAGCCAGGTGACACCTTTGAATGGGGAAAAAGAATTCCTCCTTGCCTTGCTAAATAGACAAGGTATACTGCTGTACTCTTAAGCCAGAGTTTTGTACTCTACAGGTTAGCCCAGCAGCCAAGTATTCTATGGTCCTTCAGAATGCTAAAGTCCTGATGAAGCTACTCACCAACATTTGAGAGTTTTTCTGTGTTTCCTGAGGAGCAGTAAGTTTAGTGATAAGAGATAGATGAATAACGCCTAGAGACCAATTAACAGGTTAGATGCACCTTATCTAACCAGACTGTGACATTCACACAAAAGCTTTCCTGGAGTGCCTGCCTAGAAGGTGTTTCTTGGAGAACACAGATGCTTAAAATGGGCACCTGCTTGTTAAGATGAACACACTGGGGTTCCAGATCTGGATTTTTGCTGGGTTGATAAAATATTTTCTTTTTTTTTCTTTTTTTTTTTAGTTTTGCTTTTGAGAGTCCCATCTTTGCACTAAAGGGAGTCGAAGTCTTCAGCAAAATCTTACTTTGATTCACATTTTTATAGACTTTCACTTGACTCTGTTAGCCTGCTGGAATTCACAGACTAAGGAGAAAAATGAAAGAGAAAAAGAGAGATCAAGCCAAATTTGACAGTCCACAGGATATTTCCGTAAGCATGGTGGAGTGCTTTTGTGGGGTGATTCCCATGGTCTGTTACTGATAAGACCAACTCTCTGGATAGAAAGTCCTAAATCTTCCCTTCTTGTATGAGGGTGAAGTGCATCTGTCAAAGCAATAGAATTCTGGGACAGTGGTTATTCTGACTTTCCATCTCTCTTTTAATTTAAAGGATTCCCCTGACCCTACCATGAACTAAGATAAAAAAATACAAGAGATGTAACAGTTTGGGGAGGTACATGAAAAATGAATTTTATTTGGAAATATTGAAATGGAAGTGCTACACATGGAGATAACTAACAGATGGGTTCAGAAATAGTTCTGAAACTCAGAAAAGCGATATGGGCTGAACATGGTTCATTCAGGCCTAGATAGTGGTTGACATTTAAATGAGATTTCCTAGGACAATGGTTCAAAAGGTGAGTGTGGAGAGAACATCAAGGTCTTGTGGCAATGATGACAGAAGAAAATCAGTACCTAAAAATTACCACCAGGTAGATACCCAACTGAAATGGAAATAGAAACCGTCTGTTGATCTAAACCATGATGATAAAATTGTAGTCATCTTCATAAATTATACTCTGCGATAGATGGTGGTGGTTGGTGGTAAAACAGGGTATCTTTCAGAGTGCAAGTTTTCGTAGAAGTTTGCATGCGAAGGCATCAGGGGACCAGAGCATGGGAGAATATGTTTCTCTACCTCTATCAGAGGTAGAGACAAATATGTTTAAAGGGGGGGGGAAATATATGTGTGGGTATGTATATGGGTATGTGTAGGCAAAACTGAGCTGTAGGATATTCAGTGAATATCCCTTTGCATTTAGCAGCCATTTATAAAACTGTATTATGTATAGAAATGTACTCCAAAGGTAACTGATGTGTGTACTTGAGTCTTTAGCCACAAGCATCATCCACCTAGTAAAAATTTACTGTTAAGTTTAAAATTATACTTCCAATATTCATGTCTGTCAACAATGTGCACTCACAATTTCAAAAATTCAGAATGAAAGGATGCTTATCCTTCTTTGGATTAATTTATTTTAAAACTGGTTCATCAAACATTTATCAACTTCACTTCTTGCCATGTCTGAAACATGTACAGGGTTAGGGAAAATTACTTCATCCTCTTGCTGGGCAACAGGGCCACAGAGCAAAGCAGTGCCTGGACATGGAAGTGAGAAGTGCAGTGCTGCCTCTTGTAGGTTCAGCATGTCTCTTATCAGGTAGATCTCAGGAATGTCAGCTCTAGGGGCAAAAGGGCACTGATATGGTTTGGCTATGTCCCTACCCAAATTGCACCTTGAATTGTAGCTCCTATAATTCCCATGTGTCATGGGAGGGACCTGGTGGAAGGTAATTGAATCATGGTGGTGGATCTTTCCCATGCTGTTCTCATGATAGTCAGTAAGTCTCATGAGATCTGATGGTTTTGTATATGGGTGTTCCCCTGCACACGCTCTCTTGCCTGCTGCCATGTAAAACATGACTTTGCTCCTCATTCACATTCTGCCATGACTGCCAGGCCTCCTGTAGCCATGTGGAAATGTGAGTCGATTCAACCTCTTTATAAATTACTCAGTCTGTCTTGGGTATGTCTGTATTAGCAATGGGAAAACTGCAGGCACCTTGATCTTAATTTTATGGTCTGAACAAAAGCAGCCTATACAAGCTTTACATCCAGCATATCAAAAATAACAGGTCTAAAACTTAATCCTTCGTCTATCCTCCTTCCAAGCAACTTCTCCTCCTGCATTTGATTCTCTTGTGACAGCATCATCATCCCCTCAGTAAGTGTTTTTCTATGTAGTTTCCAAATTGTGACCCATGAATGGGTTATAAAATCAATGCAGGGAGTCGTGATGAGCATTAAAAAACAACAATGGAATAGAAAATATCAGAGTGCACTACACATGGTAAGACTAAATATATAAGGCCCTGCATGGTGCTGAGGCTTGGGCAGTGGGAAGGGTTTGGAGCAGTTGGGGTTGCCGGGGGGGCAACATTTAATCCTTGATGTTGTCTCTCAAAGGCAACATCTGTTAAACATCCATCACACCATGTTCTAGATTGAATTGTGTCCCCCCAAAAGATATGTTTAACGTATGATTAAATCTTAATTCCTGGTACCTGTGAATGTGACCTGATCTGGAGATAGGGTCTTTGCAGTCGTAGTCAAGTTAAGATGAAGTCATACTGGATTAGGATGTGCCCCAAAACCAATGACTCGTGTCCTTATGAGAAAGAGATTTGAAGACAAAGGAGAAACAAGGAAGAAGACCATGTGAAAATGGATGCATCTACAAGTCCAATGATGCTGAGGTTTGCCAGCAAGCACTGGGAGCTAGAGAGAGAGGCTTGGAGCAGATCCTTTCCTACGGGCTTTCGAGGGTGAATGGCCTGCCCCACACCTTGATTTTGGACTTCTGGCATGAGGGAATAAGTTTCTGTTGTTTTAAGTCACCTAGTTCGTGGTATTTTCTTATGGCATCCCTCAGAAAGTAGTCTACCCATAATCCATATGGCCGCTTCAGGCCTCTGCTGGTTCCATGCCTTGCTAGGGAGGGTGTCTTTCTGGTTCCCTGTGGCTTCATGTACATTCACTATACAGGGACTCACTGTGTCTCTTCTCCCCTTTGTGTTTTACTTCATTTTGGGGAAGTTATTTAAAAAATAATATTCTGCCACATAATTAACACACTTTTCTATCGTCTATGATTTACCTATTTCCTGAGGAGAGAGATTTTGTCTTTTTGAGTTCTTATCTGTACTGCCCAACCCTCATGTGTATTTAATGCCTGAGCCTGGTTGACAATGTGTCTGAAGGAGGGAATAATGAACAAAGGTTCTCAAACATCTGTGTCAACACCCTGTGCAATACCAGCATTTCTGGCAACACACTTAAAGGAATTAAAACATAAAAAGTTGTTTAAATAAACACATTGGAAAAACTGAGAAAAATAACGTTTATTGTTATAACACCAATCATTTACTGCCATTCAGGAATGTGACTAGGGCTGTTTACTGCCCTGGCCATGTTTTTAAAATTTATTTATGAGGTAAATTTCTGACAATTTTAATGATCACATACCATGAGATCACAAACACACTCAAACTACAGTCAGATGTGCAAAGAGAATGTAGATTCTTTATTTTTCAATAGTTATCTGATCTTCTTCACAAGCTTTCCCCCATTAGATACTGGAAGAAAAAAATAGCTATATTTTAATCTTGTATTTAAATAGTCTCTTTACATAAATTGGCCTCTGTTTAGAGGACTCAAATAAAATGCTCAGTTTTTTGAAATTTCTTCTCTATGACTATTGTATTAGCTTTCAAGAAGGTTGTGGTAACAACATGCTCCAAACTGGGTAGCTTCAAACAGACATTTATTGTCTCAGAGTTCTGGAGGCTAGAAGTCTAAAATTAAGGTGTTGGAAGGGTCTTGCTCCCTCTGAAACTTGTAGTGAATGCTTCCTTGCTTCTTCCTAGGATCTCGTGGTTTGCTAGCAATCTTCATGGTCCTCAGTTTGCAGCTGCATAACTATCATCTCTGCCTTTGTCATGACATTGGCATGAATGACATTGACATTCTCCCAGTGTGTCTCTGATGTCACGTGATCGCATGCTTGTTTTTTTTTTTTTTTTGAGATGGAGTCTCACTCTGTCCCCAGGCTAGAGTGCAGTGGCATGACCTCGGCTCACTGCAACCTCCGCCTCCCATGTTCAAGTGGTTCTCCTGCCTCAACTTCCCGAGTAGCTGGGACTATAGGCATGCGCCACCACACCCAGATAATTTTTGTATTTTTAGTAGAGACGGGGTTTCACCATGTTGGCCAAGATGGTCTTGATCTCTTGACCTTGTGATCCGCCTGCCTTGGCCTCCCAAAGTGCTGGATTATAGGAATAAGCCACTGCGCCTGGCCAACCACATGCTTTTAAGGACACCAGTCACATTAGAATAGGTGCCCAGTGTACTCCAGTATGACTTCATCTTAATTAATCATGTCTGCAACAAACTTATTTCCAAACAACATTATATTCCAAGGTACTAGGGGCTAGTTACAACATTAAGTTTTTTGGGAGACAAAATTCAAACTAGGACCACCTGTCTTTTCTTTAAGATGGCATTGAGGTACATGAAGGAGAGTAATGACTTACCTGACTATGGGTCTCTGTTTTTTGCTGGTCTCTGCTGAGGGATGGGTATTCTGAGTTGCTTTTAGGAGTGATAGCTGAAGTATACAATTCATTCTATTCTTGTTCTAATCATGTCCACTACCAAAATGTGATACTGGCATACCCGTAATCCATTCTCTGTCTGCTTGGTCAATTCTCAACTGACTACTTAGTTTTCCTTTCGAAGAATGTGGGAAATTTGCAGTCCAATTTCTCAATCCCATCCCCACCATCAGAGACTGAGGTCTCTCAGGAGAGCTGAATTCTGGCTTTCCCTCTGTCTAAACATGACGAGCCATTAAGATTTCTTTACTGTAGCCACTCCTACATAAGGGGTGGCATTCTCTCAGTGTATCTCTGTTTTCACTTGACCAGGTACTTATAAGGATACTGGTCACATTGGATTAATGTAATCCCATAAGCAGCCTCTTCCCAGAGGCATAAATAGGAGGCAGAGTAAAAACCTTTCTGGTTTTGAGCTCTTCCATACCTAACTGTGGATTTCTGCTTCCCACACCATCTACTTCCACAAGATTGGCCTGAGATGAAGTGAGAGGAAGAAAATAGTAATAAAGGACTGTGACATCTGCCTTCCTTTTCTACCTCTGTCTTCCATCTTCTTCCCACAATCTCTTGCGCTAAAAGGAGTAGGCCTTTTTTTTTCCCCCTCTGTGTCAAACTGACCTTATACATCAGGGCAATAAACCTTCTTGCCAGATCATGGTGGAAGAAAAGGTATGACCTTTTCAATTTGAAATAAACTATGATGTGAGTCTTCTAGAAATGGGTTTCCATATGAGAACCTGAAGATGTCTTTGAATTAGGAATAACCAACGACAACCAAATATACTGGTTTAATATCACAGAAAATATTATCTTACTCACATGCTAAAAGCTTGGATTATCGTGTATTAAGAGAATAGGCTTTGGAGTGAGACTACCTGAGTTTAAATCCCAGTTCATCACTCACTGCTTGAAACTGGCAAAGCTACTTAGTCTTTATGAGTCACTGTTTCCTGGTCTTGAAAATAGGAATAATAACAATCACTCATTTGAGACTTATTGTGAAGATTCAAAGAAGTAACAAAATTTTCCAAGAGCACCTGACACATAATGACTGCTCAGTAAATGTTGGCCAGTGTTTCTAGTAGTGTTTATTTTGTATTACCTACTTTGATATTATGCTATACCTTTTTCTTTTTTACTCCCAGAAAATTGTAGCCCTCTTTTTGTGGCATTTTTTTTTTGACAAGCCATTGCCTGTCACATAACAGCATGTATCCTCATTTTTTTTTTTTTTTTTTTTTTTTTTTGCGACGGAGTCTCCCTCTGTCGCCCAGGCTGGAGTGCAGTGGTGCAATCTCAACTCACTGCAAGCTCCGCCTCCCGGGTTCACACCATTCTCCTGCGTCAGCCTCCCAAGTACCTGGGACTACAGGTGCTTCCCACCATGCCTGGCTGATTGTATCCTCAGTTTTAATACCAATACATTTCATACTTCAACCGCAAATTGCTAATATATCCCTGGGAAGGTTTGCCGCCCATCAGCATGTGGTGGAGATCTGATTCAAATCCACTGATCCAGGGCTGAATGACTCCATGTCCAAAGATAGTCATCAACTTTGTAAACTAAAGGGGACAAGTGAGTCACCTCTTAGATGCTAATACAGACATCATTTACTTATTTTTGTTGTTGCTTTATTAAGTAGTGCTTTTCTTTGTATTTTGAGTATATAGAAAAGATGACATTGTAGGGCAGTTTTCATCCATCTATGTGATATATGTATCAATTTAAAATAAATATGATAGAAAACCTTATGAAATAAATCTTATCCTTCCTGGTGGAAAGAGGATACTTTGCTGTCTGATTTTTAATTCACACTGCTATATGGAAACCACCCTGATGATTTATTGATTTGGAGAGTAAGAGCTCAACGGAAAGGGAAATTTCTACAAAGACAAAAGACTGCCATAACCAACTTTGTATTAGCTTATTACTTTTGACAAACGACTCCTACTTTATGGGTAATATTCCATGGGACTCTACCTAGCAAACATCCTTGTAGAATGATTTGAAGAACGGTAGATGCTAATTCACGAGATCTCTCCATCTACCTTTGTGCTATTAAATGCTTATTGAAATATGGCTTTGACTACCAATTTTCTTTCTGGAAATTATAGGGTTTGGCAATTATTGAAGTGAGAATTAGTGAGGTGCTGCTCTGGTTAACCCAAGTTTTCCCTACTACAGCTTAAAAGCCATTAGTTCTTATTCTGTCTTCTTGACTAATGAGAATAATTCATTCCTGTCTTCTTTTTACATTATACATTTATGTATTTTTGTCCATTAAGCTTTCCCTTTTAAAGTGATGTTTTCAAGAAATGCCATATTGATCATCTGTGAGTAGAAGTTCATGATTATACTAATATGAAGAGGTGAGTAACCTTATTTCTGGGTCGTTAAACCAATCAGTAGAATTGGAATTAGACAAACAGATCTTTCCCATCTCTAACTTTAGTGTGTCTATCAAATTGAGACAAAATGCTTTGCTTAATCCATTTCATCTACCTCCTTAGTCACTAAATATAGAATTTTCTTTATAGAATTTTTGAGCAAGAAGTATCATTTGAAACTGTGCAGCCCAGTTTCATGATTTTACAGATGGCCTAAGATGGGTAAGTTCTCTTTAGCCCTGAGTTTTCTGACATGCCAGAAATATTTTCCTCCTCCTTCTTTATATGGCCGCCATATCTTACCTTTAAGGTCTCAGCTGAAAGCTGAAATGTTAAATGTCATGACTTTAGAAAGACCTTCTCTGACTCTCTTGAGAAAAATATTTGTCCTTTTTCTATCACTGCATTTTCTTGATTTTTCTTCCTGGAACTTCACATATGAATCACAATATGCTGCATTCTTACTTATTTTCTGCCTTTTCTGCTATACTGTAAGGTACATGAAAGCAAGGTTGGTGATGTGATGCTTAGCACTATGTACCCAGTGCCCCAGCAAGATGCTTGGTACTGTGAAGGCACTGGGTTTAAGAGCTGAGACCAGAACATACCTTCTCTCCTTGCACACACGCACACACACCCCTACCCTGAGATAAATCAGCACCATTGTTTACTTAAAATTCTTGATCATGTGATTGCCATGACGTTTTTGCTGGTGGTGTTGCAGCTTTAGTCTGCCTGGGAGTTCTTATGTTTGTGTTATGTGGAAGAAACTAGTACAGGCATGCAGAAATCATTAGCTAGAGGGCCTGGAAGCAGAGTGATCACTTTTTACTTCTTCCAAAAAGGAAATTTAGGTTCTGAAAGTGGAAAATGCATGGTAAGCTAAAGAACTGGCTTGCAGAACAATAGGTAGACATACTTATGGAATAAGCTGAAACCAGTTACTGTAAGAACCTGGTTGCAATAAGAAATTATGCTGAGTCATAGTTTGCAACTGTGGTGGAAAGTAGGATCACCTATAGGGCTTCTGAAAGATACTGATGCCCTGGCCCTTCCCTAGGATCCATTGGATCAGAAACTCCAGTGATGGGCCCTGGGCATGTATATATTTTAAGCTTGCCACTTGTCATTCTGTTGATTCTGTCGTATACCAGAATTTAGAACAAACTAGAGAATGAACTTTGGTCGTGGATAACCAAATTTGTGTTTGGTGTGTTGAGTATTTTCTTTTGAAAATCAGTAAGCTAGTCACTACAGTGGCTGAGAGATTATGCATGATATTTAATTTTATTGATTGCTATGATTTAACCATGTCCCCAAAATGCATAGGTTGAAAACTGAATCCCTAATGCAACAGGATAGGGAGGTGGGGCCTAATGGGAAGTGTTTAGGTCATGAGGAATCCACCATCATGAATGGATTAATGCTGATTATAAACGGGCTTGAGGCTGCACGTTCTATTATATTGTGTCCTCTCTCTCCCTCTCTTGCCCTTCTGCCTTCTGCCATGAGACGATGCAGCAAGAAGGCCAGATGCCAGCACCTTGACATTGGACTTCCCATTCTCCAGAACTGTGAGAGTTTTACTTTCTTTATAAATTACCCAGTCTGCGATATTTTGTTATAGCAGCATAAAACGGACAAAGACGTTAATTAAAGATATTTTGTAGATAACCATTGATAGTATTACATTAGTCTACTGTCTGTATATTTGGTTATAGAACAATAAGGAAAATGGTTCTGACTTATTTTAAATGTGGTCCATCTACATAGTAATTCTGTGGGCGCAATTACTTTTCTTGAAATGTGCCAATTGTGCCTTCATGTGGTTTTGTCACCTCCCTCCACCCACTCACCATATGCATTCCTTCTACTGTTTTAAGTCAGGTTTTAGGGCCTGTCTCCTTTAGCAAGTTCCCATAAACAGTTCTATCTATTCTTCTTAAGCACGCTGTTAGTCAAACTGGCGCCTATTTACCTTTGTAAATTGCAGTGTCTTATTATGCACATACTTCTATGCAGCTACTTCTATGAGCTGCATTATTAGTCATCATGTCTACTTCAATAGGAGTTTAGTGACTTTTTAATATGAGTTGCAAGGATCCAAGGTCATATGGACTCAGCTGATGAATGTCCAGTAAATACTTGTTGACTAAGTGAGTGGCCAAGCCATGCTCATTCCAGGCAAGCTTTTTCACAAGGGTAAGTTAAAAAAAAAGGGGTGAGGGGAAGATTTGTTGGCAGTTTGTTTCTGTGAAATAAAAATGAAATAGAGTTTTCTTTTTTCTTGTGGCCGATTTCCTTTCACAGGTTTCTTTACAAACTGGCCAGTGGCCAACTTTGTCAGAGCTGAAACAACAGACAGCTAGAAGAGAGGTTCTCTGTTGATAAATATTTGATTTCCAAGGTATTGAGAGGTTTGAAGAAATGGAGGGGAGTTTGCCTAATGGGAGTTGTGTTTAATATAGTGAGGAAGATCACCAATAACCAGGGCTGTTTTTCTTTGCAATGGCCAGTGGGTACTAAGTTTACCAGCCTCGTTGCACTACAGATTGTGCTGGACTGAGCTGACAACTAAGCAAAACTGAGGAGAACTGGGATGCTCTTGGTTCCACAACAGAAATACAGCTGAAGGGAATATTCTTAGATTTTCTTTTCTTCTTTTCTATAACCTGTGATAAATATTGTATGTCTCAGCAGCATAGGGGAAAAATGATTGATCCTTTCTCAGTGATATAGCTATGTGGCCGTATATGTTATATGCAGAATGAATGATTGAGAGGGAAAGCAGGGAGGGGGGTGTGAGAGAAATGCAAGCCACTATGTATAGAATTGCCAATAGCAATCTATCAAAGGAATGTCAGGAGTGCTAGAATAGTTGGTGGATTTTATCTCTAATTTAATCATTTTTTGTTTTTCTGTTATCAAAGTTTTGTTTCTTTTTAAATTTTACTTCTCATTCCCTCCCCAAAAGTTCCAAAGAAGTACTCATGATTAGGAAAAGAGTAATAAACTGATGGAACCAAATGCTTAAGAAGAAAATGTACTGCCTTTTATGTACACCATGAATCCTATGTATAAAGATAATCCTTCGGATCCAGCACCACACATTAAGAACATTGCACTTTAAATTATTTTCCCCCACCATGGGAATAGTGCAGACCACCCATTCTCAATGGGGACAATATTGCCATGAAGGAAGAAGTAAAATTGATTTGGAGGGAGGGGAGGTGAAATAATTAGATCTCATTATAGTTTATCGCTCTGAAATGAGCCATAGTACATATACAGATCCACAGTATCTATCTTTTACTTCAGTCTCGCCTTATAACAACAGCTTTAACTATGGAAATTTTTCTTTCTGGTTGTATTATTTTGGAGGATATTTAACCAGGTGATTTTACGAGGACTTTGCTTTGTAGGAAACTTAGTTTCAAGACTAACAGCTAAAAAAAAAGAGTCTGTGTAGGCTAGTGGGCATAAGTCTGACTTCTTCATAGATTATCTACCTGTTAGTCTCCCTGAACTGTTAGAGAGTGTGGGAATGTGGGCGGGAGATGTTTACTACAATTTTCAAAAAGTGTGCTACTCTCTGATCATGAATACTATATAAACATTGAAAGGTAGTTAGTAATGTACTTGGGTCTGTTAATCCAAGCCATGAAAAGAGTTTATGAGTTCTCACCAGAACATTTATTTCTTTCCCTCCACATCTCCACAGTATGAACATTATTCAGTATCTGTTTATGAAGAGTCTTGTTTGCTTTGCTGGTATTATCTGTGTCTATTGTATCTTTCCATCTAAATTGTATACTCTGAAAGAGAAGAACCCATGTAGAGTCACAAAGCATTAGAGGAAAAGGAAGGGAACTCATTTCTCAAAAAGCCAAAATTCACTTGTTAGTTTGTTCATTCAGTCATCATTCAACAAATATTTATTGCACACTTAAAACATGACAGGCTGTCTTAGTTTGTTTTCTGCTGCTATAACAGAACACCTGAGACTGGGTAATTTATAAAGAAAATAAATTTATTTGGTTAATGTTTCTGGAGGCTGACAAGTCCAAGATTGAGGTGTTATATCTGATAAGGGCCTCCTTGCTGCATCATCCCATGAGGGAGGGCAGAAGGGCAAGAGAGCAAGCTTGAGAGAGAAAGAAGAAAGGGCCAAACTCATCCTTTAATCAAGAACCCACTCCTGAGATAACTAGCCCACTTCCTGGATAACGGCATTAATCCATTCATGAGGGCCGAGCCTCATGACCTAATTGTCTCTTAAAAATCCCATCTCTCGTCAGTGGCTCATGCCTGTAATCCCAGCACTTTGGGAGGCCAAGACAGGTGAATTGCTTGAGCCCAGGAGTTTGAGACCAGCCTGGGCAACATGGCAAAACCCTGTTTTTTTTTAAAAAAAAAGCTAGGTATGGTGGCACATGCCTGTAGTCCAATCTACTCAGAAGGGTAGGGTGGGGTATCACCTGAGCCTAGGAGGCAGAGGTTACAGTGACCCAAAACTGTGCCACTGCACTCCAGCCTAGGTGACAGAGCGAGACCCTGACATACACACACACACACACACACACACACACACACACAGAAGAAATACCACCTCTCAACAATATTGCAATGAAGATTAAGTTTTCAACACACCAGCTCTGAGGATACATTTAAACCATAGCACAGACACTGTGCTGGAACTTTTAGGGATACAAATATAAATTAGTCATCAATTTTTCATGCTTTTAGAGAGCTTAAAGTTCAGTAGTAAGAATAACACACTTTTGTGTGCCTTCCACTTGCCTAAAATATTTTTTCCTAATGGCTGCCTATTGAATAGATCATGATTTGTTTAATTATTGTCTTATTATTGGTCTTTTAATTCTTCGTTATAAACAATACTACAAGGAACAAACTTACACGTAAAACTTAATTAGTAAATTTGAGACAAAGTCTTGCTCTGTCACCCAGGCTGGAGTGCACTGGCACGATCTCGGCTCACTACAACCTTTGCCTCCCAGGTTCAAGCGATTCTCCTACCTCAACCTCCTGAGTAGCTGGTATTACAGGCACCCACTACCATGCCCAGCTAATTTTTGTATTTTTAGTAGAGATGGAGTTTCACCATGTTGACTAGGCTTATCTTGAGCTCCTGACCTCAAGTAACCTGCCCGCCTTGGCCTCTCAAAGTGCTGGGATTACAGGCGTGAGCCACCATGCCTGGCCAGTAAATTGTTATTTCTATTACAATTTTCTAGAATTTGAATTACTAGTCTTAAAAGTATAGTCTTTAAAATATCTTGATTTTAATGCTATTTTTGTATTGTTCTCCAGCAAATTTTTATCAATTTGCACTGCTGGTAGCAATGTGTGAATGTGACTATCTCACTGTACTCTCTCACTGGCATTGAGTATTGTGAAATCTTAGTTAATTTAATAAAAGGAGAAAAAATGTTATTTGAAACAAAAGATGATTACAGCAATTTATACTTTTTTAAAGGAGGTAGCATAATTCAAAATAATGAGAAAACAAATATCTAAACTACTCCATTCCTTTCAGAGAAACTTGTGGAATTGATAGAAGAGCAAGGCAGGAAATTTCAAAGTTTCTGTCAGTTCAGTTTTTCTGTGCTGAAGGTGGGACACGGAATAGAGATTTATTATTTAGGGGAAAGTATCAGTGACTCAGGATGCCTTGAGCCAACTAGGGGGTAGAAAACTGCAGGATAAAAGGAGAGAACTTGAGTTTTTGATATGAGTAGGAGATGGGAGGGTGGTGGTGCAGGCAAGTCTGAGGAGAGGAATTCCAAAACAGAGCAGCTAGCAGTTTCTAAAGGAAGTAGGGAAAAATAGTCAACCTCTCTGTCACCATAAACCTTTGGAAAGTCTGTTCTTGATATGGAAATTAAGGAAGAGATATGTTCCGTGTCTGTGACATCATTTCCAAAGGACATTTCACCTTGTGAAATGGTGAGATGCTCCATTTATGCTCTGAACTCATGGACCCAAAGTGGAATAAGATTTAGAAAGAGTTAAAGTGATTCTGAAGAGCTCTACAGGCATTTAGGAAGGAGTCAGGCTTTCCTCTCTGAAAACTAAATTGGGTTATATTTTACAGGTATTTAAAGTTGGATATTTTTTATTAGTCATGAGGCTGAACATTTTTTTCAGATGATTTAAATTTATTTTTTGGTGGTTCATTTTTTCTTCTGTGAATTGTCTACTCAGATCCTTTGCCCCTGGCATTTGCACCTTACATGAAAATATTGTACCTGGGCTGTGTGGGAATAGGATGAAACATATTTATCTTATGTCAAGACCAAAATAGTCTTTATAATGTAAATAATATTCGGCCAATAACACAACTCTGGATGGTCTTCCCAGAGGACAAGGGCTAAGGAACATCTGTGCCATTGTGGGTCTCCAACAACTATTTGTTGAATGTGTAAGATAACTACCTTGAGTCTGCTGCTTGCCTCTTGGTAAGAAAAGGCTAGGAATAGCCCACTTAGAATCCAGTAGAAATCTTGTCTCTACCAACTTCCTCCAGAAGCATGATCTCTTAGTTCCAAATTGGCCATGAGGTTCAGAGATACAATGAGCATTTTCTCAGCTGTATGGCCCATAATATACATTTTTCTAGAAAGCAGGAGTGGAGGAAGAAACACTGGAAGTACCTTAAGACCATATCTGGGACCATGTCCAATGACGTACTAAAGTTTAGACAGCCTGCATTATGGAGATCATCGAACTGTGCCCAGGAATACAGATTTTAGGGCTAAATGCCAGCCTGCTTTGTTGGTCTCCTCTTTCCATGCTAATAAGATGTTCAGTTTTCAGCGAAGCACACTTCACATGAAAAAAAAAAAATCCAAAGGTGACTTTGTTTTGGTTTCGATTTGAACATTATCAGAATATCCATGAAAAAAGTCAATCTCAAAAGGGCTTATCATCATAATAGCAATATTTTAAAAGTGATAAACTTCAAAAGCGGAATGGGCCTTTGTTTATTTTCCTGCTAGGACAGATAGTGTCCCACAGGATCTTCCTTTGGGAATCCTTGTCAGAGGATGAAAAGAACAAGGTTTATGTAGACAGTGCCAGCTCCTATTCCCTTCAAAAAACAAGCAAACAACAAAAAAAGTTACCTCTTCCAGTAGTTTGCCATGTGGATAGAGTAAAATTTCAGTTGACCTGCTATTCATTGATTGGCATAAAAAGGTAATAGAATTATTTCAGGAGCTTATTTAATCAATGTGTTTCATTAAGATTCTGCCTAAAAGGGAGGAGGCTGAAGGTGGAAAATCTTGAGATGAAAGTCTTTTTGTATCCAGACCATTGATAAATTGATTATGACACTAATCAAACCCACAAGCTGGAGAATAGGAAACATGGGGACAAGTTTATTAGGTTTACTTAAACAAGCCTAGGTCCTAGAATTGCACTGACATCGCTCATAGCTATAACCTATTCTAAGGAGCAGGTGAGAGCTGGATGACCTGATTTAAATTGTCTTGCAGTCTCCAGGGAAGTCCTGATTTTGTACTCCCTGGAATTGTGAGACCCAGACAGATCTCACCTTTACTAGATGAGGGCAGATTTGCAAGTGCCAATTGCACCTGAAAATAATAAAGTGTGTGCCTCCTCTATCAACTTGACCCTAATGAAACTGAGGGCCAGATTCAGAGTTTGTGGGTGGCACTGACACAGATGGGGCTATGTGAATGATGCAGGATTTTTGTCTTCCCACAGGTCAACTACATATTGTGATCTGGAATTTTCTTCATGAGGATATGTCTTAAGTCTTATCTATGTTTGTTAGACTTTTAGATCTGTGAATGATAGAAAACCCAACTCAAGTTGACTTAGGCAGGGAAAAGGTGTTCATTGGCTTGGGAAAGTGCGAAAAGTCAAGCTAGAACTAAACTTCATACATCCCTTGATCTAGGGGCTAAAATGATGCAAACAAGACCAATTCTCTTTTCATTTCCTCATTCTGCCTCCCTTATTGATTTCATTCACAGCTCTTTTTGGAGGCAGGTGGGCAGCTTTTAGCTCCAGTGCAGCATCTTTCAATATTCATGTCTTTTTTATTTATTTTTTATTATACTTTAAGTTCTAGGGTACATGTGCACAACGTGTAGGTTTGTTACATATGTATACATATGCCATGTTGGTGTGTTGCACCCGTTAACTCGTCATTTACATTAGATGTATCTCCTAATGCTATCCTTCCCCCCTGCCCCCACCCCATGACAGGTCCCGGTGTGGGATGTTCCCCTTCCTGTGTCCAAGTGATCTCATTGTTCAATTCCCACCTGTGAGTGAGAACATGCAGTGTTTCTTTTTTTGGCTTTGTGATAGTTTACTCAGAATGATGGTTTCCAGCTTCATCCATGTCCCTACAAAGGACATGAACTCATCATTTCTTGTGGCTGCATAGTATTCCATGGTATATATTTGCCACATTTTCTTAATCCAGTCTATCATTGATGGACATTTGGGTTGGTTCTAAGTCTTTGCTATTGTGAATAGTGCCGCAATAAACATGTGTGCATGTGTCTTTATAGCAGCACGATTTATAATCCTTTGGGTATATACCCAGTAATGAGAGGCTGGGTCAAATGATATTTCTAGTTCTAGATCCCTGAGGAATCGCCACACTGTCTTCCACAGTGGTTGAGCTAGTTTACAGTCCCATCAACAGTGTAAAAGTGTTCCTATTTCTCCACATCCTCTCCAGCACCTGTTGTTTCCTAACTTTTTAATGATCACCATTCTAACTGGTGTGAGATGGTATCTCATTGTGGTTTTGATTTGCATTTCTCTGATGGTGAGTGATGATGAGCATTTTTTCATGTGTCTGTTGGCTGCATAAATGTCTTCTTTTGAGAAGTGTCTGTTCATATCCTTCGCCCACTTGTTGATGGGGTTGTTTGTTTTTTTCCTTGTAAATTTGTTTGAGTTCTTTGTGAAGGACCTCTTCAAGGAGAACTACAAACCACTGCTCAATGAAATAAAAGAGGATACAAACAAATGGAAGAACATTCCATGCTCATGGATAGGAAGAATCAATATCGTGAAAATGGCCATACTGCCCAAGGTAATTCATAGACTCAATGCCTTCCCCATCAAGCTACCAATGACTTTCTTCACAGAATTGGAAAAAACTGCTTTAAAGTTAATATGGAACCAAAAAAGAGCCCACGTTGCCAAGTCAATCCTAAGTCAAAAGAACAAAGCTGGAGGCCTCACGCTACCTGACTTGAAAGTATACTACAAGTGTACAGTAACCAAAACAGCATGATACTGGTACCAAAACAGAGATATAGACCAATGGAATTGAACAAAGCGCTCAGAAATAATATCACACATCTACAATTATCTGATCTTTGACAAACCTGACATAAACAAGAAATGAGGAAAGGATTCCTTATTTAACAAATGGTGCTGGGAAAACTGGCTAGCCATGTGTAGAAAGCTGAAACTGGATCTCTTCCTTACACCTTATACAAAAATTAATTCAAGATGGATTAAAGACTTAAATGTTAGATCTAAAACCATAAAAACCCTAGAAGAAAACCTAGGCAATACCATTCAGGACATAGGCATGGGCAAGGACTTCATGTCTAAAACACCAAAAGCAATGGCAACAAAAGCCAAAATAGACAAATGGGATCTAATTAAACCAAAGAGCTTCTGCACAGCAAAAGAAACTACCATCCGAGTGAACAGGCAACCTACAGAATGGGAGAAAATTTTTGCAATCTACTCATCTGACAAAGGGCTAATATCCAGAATCTACAAAGAACTCAAGATTCATGTCTTATGGGAAAATAGAACTTCACACATTAACCTAGTTTAGATACAAGTACAGTATTGGGACTAATTCTCATTAGCCCAACCCCAGATGAATCCCTGTAGCCAAGAGGCTGGAATTTTATTCTTGTGCAGCTCTGAGTGACATGTTCATTTCTGAAGCTGGTATGGTGTCAACTACATCAGAAATCCATACTGGGAGAGTGAAGGAGGGCAGGAGAACAAAGGGAACAGGAGAGGCACTGATATCACAAGGGGCAGCAGAACAAAAGACCACAAAAGTTCAGTACAAAATTCTGCAGCCTTACTAAAGAGATTGTAAACCCAGCTGCTTCTAAAGACCAAAGATGTAGGTCCAATTGGAGTAAGAATTGGCAAACTGAGCAGTCACTAGAAGATCTAGTGCCCCATGCCGCATGAAAGCAGTTGGAGGACAATCACCTTTTCTTGCCAGCCCCTTGGAAAATAAAAGGTTCACCTCTGGGAAATGGGCTCTTGACCTACAAAGAAATACCTGTGCGAAACTCTGTTATTTCTTCTAATACAACTTTTGTTTTACTTTGTCGTCAGCATAAAAGTTGACAGCCTAGTATCAGCTTACTGGGATGCTGTTCACTGAAGGGAACTATCTAAGTTTCAGCATTAGAGTTGGATATAAAATAAATATAATAGTCCCATGAAGATATTCTCAGACACAAGGAATACCACTAACTTGGCACCATTATCAGTAAACAGCTGGAGTTTCTGAAGGCATATTATTGATCTTCTTGTGACACTTTTTCTCATGGGGAGATCATCCACTTTCAGGACTTCAAATACAGTCATATGTAGATAGAAGTTACATCTTTCTCCAGATGAGATTCATTGTCTAGGTCCAAATACAATTCAACTCCTACTGGCATCTCAAATCCGTAATATTTAATACTGAACTGAATGTCTTGAGTCCTGTTCCACTTCCTGTGTTCTCTATCTTGGCTTGCCGTTTCACCAACCCAATCTAAGCCATAAACTTGGGGGTCATTTTAGAGAACCCCTCCCCCAGATGATACCTGTTGACACTTTTTGCATCTTTCAATCCATCTTCTACATGACTTCCACTCACATATTCATTCAAGCCACATTTTACATGTCTCAATTTCATACCTACCATGTAAAAGGTCTATTTTAGATATTGGTATACAACAGTGAGCAACACAAATGCCCTGCTCTCATAAAGCCTATATTTTATTGGGAAGAGAGAGTGAATATGTGAATAAACGTAACTAAAACAGGTAAGAGGTAGAGAGAGAATTTGGAGTGGGGAGTTGCTATTTTCTGCAGTGTGGTCATGGAAAGTTTCTCTGATAAAATAACTTGACAGAAGACTTTAAAGAAACAAAGGAATGAGCAATGTGGATATGGGAGTGAAATGAGATTCAGTGTACAGAACAGCAGAATGTATAGGGGTAAGTGTACATGCATAGGATACCAAGGAGTCCCATGTAGCTGAAATGGAAGGAGCAAGGGCATGATGGTAGCAAATACTGACAGAGAGGGTAATTGGGATTGGGATTGGGATCAGATCAGGGGAGGGCATTGTAAGGTTTTGGCTTTTATGGAGTAAAAGGAGAAGTCAGCCCCAACGTGGTAGCTCACGCCTGTAATCCCAGCACTTTGGGAGGCCGAGGTGGGTGAATCACGAAGTCAGGATATCGAGACCATCTGGCTAACACGGTGAAAGCCTGTCTCTACTAAAAATACGAAATCTTAGCCAGGTGTGCTGGCATGCGTCTGTAGTCCCATCTACTCAGGAGGCTGAAGCAAGAGAATTGCTTGAACCTGGGAGGCGGAGGTTGCAGTAAGCCGAGATGGCACCACTGCACTCCAGCCTGGGCGATAGAGTGAGATTCCATCTCAAAAATAAATAAATAAATAAATAAAAGGAGAAGTCACTGGAGAGTTCCCAGCCAAAGAATGAGTTAATCTAACGTTGTAAAAAGAACAGTCTGAAAACTGTGGAAGTGGAAAACAGACTATAGTTTTAGGATTGTTATGGACTGAGTTTTATCTCCCCAAAATTTATATGCTGAAGTCTTACCCCATAACATCACTATATTTGGAGACAGGGTCTTTAAGAAGGTAATTAAAGTTAAATGATGTCATTAGGTTGCGGCCTTAATCTGATATGACTGATGTTCTTAAGAGAACGAGACACCAGATCTCGATCTCCCTTCCCACTGTTTCTTTCTCTCTAACCGCCTTTGCAAAGATTATTACAGTGAGAAAAATCTGGCATAGGAAAATCATGGCAGTGAAAGAAATCTGACTTAACCCCATCTTTCTTCTCACCTTCAAGCTGCGTTGTTCATTCCTGGGCGTAGACCAAGCTAACTATGGGAGGAATTTACTTTACAGTTTACCTTTTTTTTTTTTTTTTTTTTTTGTTGAGTTGGAATCTTGCTCTGTCACCTAGGCTGGAGTGCACTGGTACAATCTTGGCTCACTGCAACCTCCATCTCCTGGGTTCAAGCAGTTCCCATGCCTCAGCCTCCTGAGTAGCTGGGATTACAGGCGCCTGCCACCACGCCCGGCTAATTTTTGTATTTTTAATAGAGATGGGGTTTCACCATTTTGGCTAGGATGGTCTCAAACTCCTGACCTCAAGTGATCTGCCTGCCTTGGTCTCCCAAAGTACTGGGACTACAGGCATGAGCCACTGTGCCCAGCCAACATAGTTTAACTGTGAAACAAAGATGATGATAGCCTTTTCCCAGAAACAAACCCCCTCCTTGCTTGAGGATCAGACCACTTTTTAAAAAACTAATGAATTAGCCATAGATCAGAAATTATGGCTCAGGAGTCATGCAGCCAGAGGCCACAAGATTCCCAGTTTTCCCAAATGTTTCAATAGATAACATCACTATTGTAAAATCTAAGATTGGTGTTCAAAGTATTTTTCAGACCCGGAATTCTGATGGACCAGCTGGCACCAACCAGATTGGTAAACTGGCTCATCTAGCCTTGTTGCTCCCACCCAGGAACAGACTCAGTGCAAGAGAACAAGCTCTGACTCCCTGTGATTTTATCCCTGACCCAGCCAATCAGCACTCCCCACTCTCTAGCCCCTGCCTGCCAAACTATCCTTAAAAAACCCTAGTGTCTGAATTTTCAGGGAGGCTGATTTGAGTGATAACTCCAGTCCTTCTGCTTAGGTAGTTCTGTGTATATTAAACTCTTTCTCTGTTGCAAAAACTGGCTATTCTCAGTTCATCGGCTTTTCTGGGCAGCAGGCAAGATGAACATGTAGAGCGATTACACATGGGTACAGAGAAAAGGCCATGTGAGGACAAAGCAAGGGTGTAGCCATCTGCAAGCCAGAAAGAGAGGCTTACCAGAAACCAAACCTGACAGCACCCTGATCTTGGACTTCTGACCTCCATAACTGTGAGAAAATAAATTTCTGCTGTTTCAGCCACCCACTGTGTGGTATGTTGTTATGTCAGATCTAGCAGACTAAACGACTATAACAAAGGTACCCCTATATATAAGATAAAGGTTGATTTCTCTCTCATAGAATAAGCTAAGTTCTAGGCTAGTGGACAGTTCAGCTCCATTCGATTATTTAGGGGCTCAGGTTTTTCCATCTTGTTTCTCTATCAAGTTTACTGTATTGTCATCATCTGCATTGCCAAAGCCATATTCTTGTGTTGCACCAGACTGATGAGAAGAAGAAAAGGCATATAAAGGAGCAATCCCAGTCTCTTAAAAGATCTGTCTCAGTAGTGGTTCATACTCCATTGTCATGAACCTTGTTACATGAGTGGGGCAGGGAGGCTGGGGAATGCAGTAAAGATGTCTAGTCATGTATCAGGCTCCAATTGTATTACTATGACAGAAGGGGAGAACAGATTATATTGGACAACTAATTATTTTTTACTACAGCCTGATCCTTTGGCCACCAAGTATCTATGGACCTTTCTTTTAATGTAAAAATACACACAATCCCTCTTCAAAAAAGACAACCTTAAGCCCCACCAATTTTTGAATTTAGATCAGAGCCCAGAATCTCTGGGTGATGAACAATTTTCTCCAACAAATCTGGGTGTATTCCTAGGACACAAAAACTAAAAGACATGTTGTTTGCAAACTGACAATGCAACAAACACACCCTATACACAATCATGGACTAGGGACAGGATAACCGTATTAAAAACTATCAATTGGAAACAAACAAATGAACAAACAGCAGTCAATGTTTTATGTAGTGATGGGTCCTGCTGTGTAGGAATTGCTTAAATGCCCTAATCTGGCAGTTGAATTTACTTGATTTAACCCCGGTTCTGCTTTCTCAAAGGAATTTCTTGTCTGTTACCCTCCTGGAAAATACCCAGAGTGTCCTCTTTAGGGACTGTGCCACTTTTGGAGCCCGCTTCTTGCTTGTGCAAATTTGGTGATACCACATTTGTTTTAAACCTCAGTCACAGGTGTTTTGCAGACTAGGCTTTGGTTCCTTTGGAAATACATTTCTCAGTTCTCTCAAAAACATAATATGTTTCTGCTATATTCATTCTCAGTCACGTTTGGCTATAGCCAAATCCAAGGGTTTTTTTCCTTTAGGCATAGTGTTTTCATTTGTTTTATGTAATTGTGCCTTGCTACCCATCACCGCCCCCGCCGCCAACCCGTATGCTACCTTAGCAACTCTCTGAAACAATAGACTTGGATAAGAAGGCAAGATAAGAACCTTAAAGTTTGGGTTCTGTGATCAGAAAGCTTTTTCAACCTTCAGACCCTGATCCTTTCTATTCTTTTCCATTTCTGCCTGCCAACGGGCTAATTCTCAACTGAGCTCATCACTTCTTTGTTATAACTTGCAAGCAATAAGGATCTGTTCTTTCTAGACATTTCTTAGACCTGCTACTTCAGGAGGCATGTGATCTCCCTTCCCAATTGTTTGAGGCAATAGTTTACACAATGTTTTGCCAGGATATACCAAGTATTTGTGGGTTTCTCATCTCCAGTTGCCCTTCTGATGAACAATGCCACATTTTAGGTATTATAATGGTAGCGCTCCATATATGGTAGTTCTTTCTGTATTAGGTTAAAGATAGCAGCCAAATAAAGAGACTATAAAATACAATGCTTAAAACAAGGTGGAAGATTTTTCCTAGCTCACATAATCATCTGAATTTCAGGTTGATAGGTAGCTGTCTTCCATATAAATAATCAGGGACTCAGTTTCTTTGTATGTTATTTTCTTACTACCTCATGGGGTATTGTCTTCATTTGCAAGATTAAAACTATATCTCAGGTATGTCCATTGTGTAAAGAGGAGATTGTGAAGGAGGTGGGTCTAGAAGTAGGCACACTTATGGTCTGCTCATATTTTAGTGGTGAGAACAAAGCCACATCTAACTGAAAGGGAATCTGGGAGCTGTAGTGTGTGTAAGCAGCCTTCTGCAAAGCTTCAGTTGTACTATTATGAAAAAAGTGAGAATGCTAGTCAGCAGCCTCTGTTATGGGAGACCGTCTAAAAGTAGGGATCCTAGTTAAGAGGCTGCTGCAGTCATCAAGGTTTGTAATGATCATGTCTTTGTAGAGGAGCAGTAGTAAAGGTGTTGAGAAGGAGTTGGATTTTAGATATATTTTGAAAGCTAGTAGAATTTGCTAATTGATTGGATATGGGTATGAGAGAAGAAGATGACTCTAAGATTTTTGGCTTGTGTACCTGAGCAGTGACATGTACTGAGAGAGGGAAAATTAGAGGAAGGGCAGGATTGAGACGGGGAAAATAAAGAATTAGATTTTGAACTAATTAGACATCCAAGTAAGCAGGTCATGTGGGGATATATAAGTTTGGAGTTCAGGAATGTTATTGAAGATATAAATTTCTGGGGCCATCAATGTGTAGATGGTATTTAAAGCCATGCATCTGTAATACCATCTAGAAAGTGAGTGAAGCAAAAAAAGCAAGGAGCTCTAAGAACTGAGCTTTAGTGCACTCCAGTGTTTAGAAGCCAAGGAGATTGGGAGAAACCAGTAAAGACTATTGACAGGGTGGCCAGGGAGGTAGGGGGAGAATTAAGAGAGAAAGTTTCCCTAAATACAAGAGAAGAAGGTATTTCAGGAAAGAGATAGTCGCAGACTAGGTCAAATATTGGTATTTCGATGAAGTTGAAACTGACAATCAAACGCAATGTGTAGCCTAACTGGTGACCTTGACCGAGTGTGACGTTGGATGGAGTTGAAGAGAGAATGGGACTAGAGAAAGTAAAGACCAAACATGACCAAATTTTGGAGAAGTTTAAAGATAAAGGGAAGTAGTGAAGTGGAGTAGTAACTTGAAGGAAACTACGGGAACATGAAAGGTTCTTTTAATATGAGATATATTAAAACAGGTTATATATTCATAGGGATAATCTAATAGAGAAAGAAAAATATCACAATGTGTAAGAAGGAGTGATAATCATTGGAATGACCCTAAGCAATGGAATCTAGTGTTTGAGCATTGATCTTGATCTTAAATAGGAACACGCTTCATCCACTTTCATGAAGGAAGGTAGGGAAAACGAGTATAGATGCAAGTAAGTTGATAGACACAGCAGTGGAAATGTGTGGACATTCTTTTCTGATGGCTTCTATTTTATTAACCACATAGGAAGCAGGGTCCTCAGCTAAGAGAGGGTCAGGAGAGAGGAACTGGAGGTTTGAGAAGAGATGAGAAGTTGTGAAATTGGGTTCTAGAAGAAGAGGAGTGAATGAATTCAGCATATGTAGAAGAGCTGCTTGATATTCCTGATTATGGATTTAAAGTGAGACAGTCAGAAGAAATGAATATTTTTTTCCAACCTTGTTTAGCTTTGTGATTGTAGGTACAGAATAGACAAGAGTTGGTTTAACCAGCACAGGGATTTATCTAGGTGTACCTGTCAAGATCCAGTGAGAAAACAGAAACCATACCACCAACTAGAACAGAGGAAATCTAATATAAACAATACCTAGGTGAGAGATGGTTAACTACTAAACAGGGGTGAAAGAGAACTCTAAGGTGCACAGAGGCAGTGCCCGCGAGGGTGACTAGATGCCTACATGCCAATCACAGCACTAGAAATGTCTCTTCTTTCACTTGTAGCCTTGCAGTTTCCCTCTAGCATTCTCTATGGGCAGAGCTTATTCTGAAGAAATGTCTGCAGAATCCAGCTCTTGTATCACAAAGCAGGGCAAAGAAGAGTGAGGTTACAAACTGAAAGACAACGACTTAATAATTAGCACAACAACTTAATAATTAGCGCAACCAGATGAGCACAAGGTGGAAAGAGCAGGCAAGAAAAGTGAGGTCGTATACCAGAGAGTTATTATAATCATCATGGAATCGTATCTGGGTAAGGAGGGAGAGACGGAAAAGGAGGTGAAAGGCAGTGAAAAGAAGAAGGATTCTGGGCTGCTACATCCTGTAGCCTGCTGGAATGGCACTTTCTGGAAGGGTGCAGGGTATGACCTGCACAACTGTTCCTCAATGCTCTGGAATGCATTGCAAGACCCAGTGGAACCCCAGAAAGACTGGAGGAGGGTTCTACATGTGAACAAATCTGATTTTGCTATGTCAACTTTCAAAATTATCATAAAGATATACTAGAAGAACCCTGTTGGAGAAAGTAATTTGTGCTCAGGCACTTTCATTTTCTGTAAGGACCATGGAGAAGCAAATTTTCACCTAAGCTATTATTATTAAACATTGCAAAACTTGGGGATCTTTCAGTGCTTTTCCACTTTATTTCCTAAGCTATGAAGAAGAATACTGGAATATTCAGTTCTATTAATTTGTATAATCAAACAATGAATGTATTAAGTATGTTTTCCAAATTACACGAAGATTCTCTTATTTCTGTTCTCCTTCCTTGCCTGCATCTCTTCCTCCTCCCACCCTCTTGAGAATCATTGACCTAGACATATAAATGTCTAACAAGGTAATCTCAGGGATCTGAGGGAGTGCAAGAGGCCACTCAGGAAGAAATCTTAAGCGTGAAGCATTTTACCCCACTAAAATCATGCTAGTTACTGACAGCCAACTCTGCCTGCCAGTAATTATAGCCTGTCAGGGTTCACAGGCACTTGCATTTCACAAGGATGTGTGAATTGCACATGTCTTACATTTCTTAGTAGGGCCCTGCCCTACAGCAATATTTTTACCAAATGACAGTTTTCAGGGAGCTATTGGATCTTATTTAAGTGAAAATAAATAAATAATAATAATAATAATAGTTATTCTTCACTGTAAGACCACAAAGGAAGCTGCAATTAATGAATTTGCAGAGTCAGGAACATTGCTCAAGGCATTAGCTCAGTTTGGTGTAGAGCTGTTTGTTTACAAGTCATTAGGAGACCCCAGACCCATTTGTGTTGACAGGTAGTCTTCAGTCCTTTATCTGCTTTTTTCCCTCCTTAAACTAATTTTTTATGGTGGTAAGATATACATAACATAAAAATTACTATTTTAACCTACTCATTTAGATGTCTCAAGGGTAAGCTGCCTCTTTTTAATCTACCTATGCAATATAAAATTAAGAGCCAATTACACCATCATCAAATAGAGGAGGGCTTTTAAAAGATAACTGGAGAGTGATATAGAAGGTTTCCTAATCACTACACCTAATTGCAAAGAGGAGCAAAGAATTTTTCATGAGTATCTGAACTATAATTAAATACAAATAATCAACTATGAACTTTCCATTATTTTAGCAGTGTGTTCTCTGAGGCAACCAAACTTTCCCCAAGGGAAAATAGATTACTGTTTGCTGTAAATCAAATGTGTGTGAAAAAAAGGGCATACAACAAAGTGGGAAATAAGAGAGATAAGACTCCAGGAAAGTAAAGAAAGAATTCCCGAGTCAAGAAGACATAGGAGAACTTTTACAGGCTAAATGAAGAGGAATTTAATAAGAGAAAAACCTAAATATAAATGAAGTTGGAGGAGTATGTGGAGAAGTGGGCTTGCGCTAAAAAGGTGATACAAGGATCATATATGTAACCTGCTAGGGGGAGTCCAACCAAAAGCAATCAACTTCCATCCTGGATTTCATTAGAAAATTCTTCATTCAACAGGGACAAATTCAGCTTTTTTTTTTTTTCTTACACATAACAGTTGATCACTGGATGAGCAAGATATATCCATAGTAGGCACCCTCACTGTTGTGGAGTAATGATTTTAGAAGGAAGGTTGTGCATTGGGGTGAATGTGGAGAGTAGAAAGTGTTCTTGCCTTTCTAAGCTCAGGGAATTCATTCATTCATTCATTCATTCTTTACTGAAACTTTTTTCCTTTTTTTGGCATTACCTAGGTTCCAGACAAAAACACTTTTTCACAATTGTAAGCAAGACCAACAAATTTGTTCTTTTATGGCCCTTACTATTTTCCTAAAGAGAAAGATAATAAACACACAAGTAAACAAGAAAATATCAGATATTAACATCTACGGTGAAGAAATTACAGCAGAATGGTGAGACAGTGTACACATCTTCTTGCATAAAGTGAATTATTAGACATTTTTATTTTTCCTCCCTCTCTCCTCTGTCTTTTTCTTTCTCCTTTGCTTCCTTCACACATTTTCTGGAGCCCATATTATGTATCAGGCTTATCTGGTTTATATTTTTATACTCCCTAAACCCTACTTGAGAGAAAAAGTAGTGTTTTGCGCATAATAGGACTTCAGTAAATTGTTGGAAATATTCAGTTGTTCACAAACTTAGACTACATGAAATGAAGAACGTAAAATATCAAAAGAGAGGAAAGAAAAAATGAGCATAATTAACACAGAAACAGGTTAAAATTAGATGACAGTGAGCCTTATTGGCACAAATAATGACTACATCAATATGGCATTTGAAATAGCAGGACGCCATCATTTATCTCACTTTTGTGCCTCATCTGTCTTATGAATTTGGAGAAAGCAGGGCATTTTGCCAAATTTAGAAGCAATTCAAATTTTATGTATTAAGACTTTCGACTGAAAGTTGTAGATGTCTGTATTTGAGCTCTGATTGCTGGCAAGATAAAATTTCCCAGTTAAAAGAAAATCAGTTTTTAAGGTTATGAAAGAGAGAGAGAGACCTAATGTGCCGAGTTAATTGCAAAGAATCAGAAACAGATGGACTGATGTCTTCTTAAGAGATAGAAGGGAAAATAGAGGGAAAACAGTGAGTGGCAGAATGCAATTTGGGGGTCGTTGCTTTTGATCACATAGCCTTAGCATGTTGGGTAACTAACAAGCTTAGGCCGATTTTCCCTGGTAAAGGAGCTTTGGATGACATAAGCCAAACATTTTTCCTCTTAATTCTCCTGGTAATAGCAATTTATCTTTTTCAAGCAGTGGTGGAAATGAAGGAATGCACACGAATGCAGATGCTGGACCTCTCTGCCCACCTCATATGTAAATGTTATAATAGGATTTACCTGACTTAGCAGTACAGCGGAGGCTCCCAGAATTCATTTCGATTCTTACCCCTGCTCACAAAGGCTATATAGGTTTGTAGAAAAGATCAGCATTAAGCAGAAAAAGTCACAGCCATCCTAACACTTTTGGAAAGTATGAGTTTACCATAAAATAAAAGTCAATCTAAAATCCTGGTCAGAAAGTTACGGGTGTCTTAGGGTGGTGGTGGCTTATCCACAATTGATTTAGGCAGATGTTGTATCTTGCATTTTAACATTCATGAATAAATTCCCTCAACCTAAGGCATATAAACACACATTCATGAAAGAATCCACACGACTCTCTTTATTTTTAGGAGATTACATAAAATATTTATATCCCTCTGTCTTCCTAACCAATTACTTTCCCTAAGAAAAAAAATAATACTTATGAAATGTGATTAAAAATTTACCTGGTACCAAATAACTGGCAATTAACTCATTCATTTCCACATTTCTTCATTCTCAGTTACAGTTGGGATGCATTGTAAAACAACTATCACTTTTGAACCTTTCAAACTGGAAATACACCATATCAATGGTGGCAGGCAAGTCAAAACACAATGTAGATTTTGTATCAATCAGAATGTAAAATGATCTCATTAGAGTTTCAGGTCTATATGTGGGTGCATTTTCAACTACTCCGCTTTCCTGCATGAAAGTTTAGCAAAGATTAAGCCATTTACCAGCGACAGTTGGCTGAGGCAGCTGAGTGGAGGCTTTGATGAAATGTGTCAGTCATTTTCCAGCAACTCTGCCTTAGACAGTAGGCTATCAGGAGTAACCGCTGTCAAAGGACTATTGTCAATGTGGTTGGAATTCTTTAGACAGAACATTCCTCTCCTAAATATTTTCTTTAACCTGTTTGTGAGTCTTTTCTTTTTATGACTATATTTACTATTAAAATTAACATTCTGAACATGATAGCCTGGATTTATTTTTTGAAAGAAATTCTGGGGGAGTACTGAGTGGAAAGGATGGACTTTAGAATTCATATAAAGAAATAGCAGTACATATATTCATTACGTGAGTGATGGGATCAGTCGTACCCCAAACCTCAGCATCACGCAATATACTCATGTAACAAACCTGCACATGTACCCCTTGAATCTAAAATAAAAGCTGAAATTATAAAAAAGAAAGAACAGCACATAAGTAATACATAATTAATCAATAAATGTCACATAGTATCCTATTTATATAATATTTTGTTCTAAATTTTACTTAAAATTAACTAGCTATTCTTGTTTAGCTAAATTTGAAGAATTAAATATTGTTTCTGTTCTCGTACATCTCATAGCCTGAACCAAACCCAAATATCTCATGGTGCTGGTACATAGCACAGATTCTAAACACTTCGTGGCATATTTATTTAAAGCAGAAAAATCTCCGCCTTCCAAGGGTCTCAGTAACAGATCATGCCAGGAACTATTCCAACCATTTCAGATACTGAACTTTCAAAATACTTCTACTTCTCTTTCTCTGAAAAAATCATAGTGATCAGATCCTAACAAAATTTGAAATCTCTGAGCAGATATACAGAAATATCCACATATAAAGATAAGCAAATTTAACACACAAGAAAATGAATTTGAAGCAATGACCATTTGATATTTAAACAGTGATTTTCTTACATCAAAAGAAGCTACTTTAAATTTATCTTATGTAAAAGATCAGCTCAAGGTCCATGACATCTGTTTGAAAGTGTTTCATGGGATTCTTAGCAACACAACAATTTTTAGCTTACAATTTGGTAATGAATGAGTAGACTGACCTTTTTAAATGAAATGTATTAGCCTGGGCATCATCACCATCAACTAGAAGCAAAGGGTCTTCTAGTTCAAAAGTGTCCTCTCAAATTATCTTGTGTGTGTTTTCAAAAATTGAATATTCATCTTAGGATTTTAAATGTTGATTTAAGACTTTAGTGAAAGATGTGCATTTGGGAAGCTGGGCCAAACAGTGGGAGTATTAAATATTTTGTTAAATATACAGAACCTTTATTTGGGGTTAATTTTTTAGGGAGAAAATCTTACTTAAAAATATCGTGAGTTATGTTTTGAGATCTTGAAAACTTTTTGTAGGTGAATTATCAAGTGGCATTGGTGCTAGGAGGAAAAAGACATGTCAACAGATAATTACAATAAAATGTGATAAGTGCTATTATAAGGATTTGTGCCAAGTCCTCTGAGAGGGCTCCTCCCCTTCCATATGGGGATTTTTGGCAATGACAGAATCAGGGTGTGGGTGAATTTGCTGAAGTGATTGCAATCAGGTCAGGGGATTAAAAAACTCTTGAAGTGGGGACTTAAGACAGTCTTCCTACTTATGATATGTTCAATATGAAGGAAATAATGCTAAATAAAGAAAAAAAGGACATTACTAAGATTATCTGAAAACTCACTCTGGCATTCTAACTGAAATGAAAATTTCACCTATAATTGAGTACAGTTATAATGCTTAAAATTTATATGGCACTTTGTACTTTTCAAAGAAATTTCTCATTGTATTATGATTTGGCTTAAGAAGTAATTTAAATTTTTAACATATCCATCCATTCATTCATTCATTCATTCAAGTATGTTGTGTGCCAGATGCTGTGTCAGGAGTTGGTAATTCAAAGTTGAATGAGACATTGCTCCTTTGTTTATATATTGTATTCTTACTAAACTGAACATCTTTGAGGAGAAATGTATTTGTAGCACATAGGTACTCGCTATCTGTCTGTTGAATGAATATTTGAATTTATGAATAAATGGATAAATGTTCTGATAAAGTTGCAAAAAAAAAAACTCATTTACCAAACTGAAGTTTGGGCATATTAAGATAATAGGTACTGGAGTCAGAAGCCCTGGTTTTACATCTTAGCTTGTATATACTAGGATGATACTGGAAAATTTACTTAACCTTTTCTAGTCACGTTTTCCTAAACTTGGGGATAAAATAATCTCTCTCTTAAAAGGTTGCTATGAGGGTGAATGTGCAAGTGCTCTCCAATTGAATGTGCTATTTAGATGTTAGTAATTACTGCAATAACATTCTTATATTCTACACTAGACAATATTATATTACACTAACATTCATATATTCTACACTATAGTGCAACATTTAAAGGGAGGTTGCCCTATTAGTCATAAAGTAGCATATTCTTTCCACAATGGAGAAATGAAGAGTGCTATTCCTGGCAGTATGCCAGTTATTCTGGGGTAAATTACATCAGTGATGAGAATCAGAGGCCAAGAGAGAAGGCTCTATATTGATGGGCCGACTAAAGGGGACGGGAAGTCTTGTGACTTGGGAATAGCGTAGATTCCATGTAGTTGTAACTAAAGTACAGGGTTCTAAGTCTGACTGGCAACAAGGCAAGTTTGCTCCATGGTCAGTTTATGGTCCCAACAGTCACCACTCAAGCATCTGAATCTTGGGTAAGGTATTCTGATGATATTTGCAATGTCATTGAATGGGAGCTAAGGAACTTGTTGATTTTTATAGGTAAAGGAGTATCATGGACATTGCTAAATATACATGAAGATGGAAATAATTGAAATGACATGAGGCTTAAAGGCAGTGGCCTAGATGACATAGATGGTAATTACACTGTTGTTATTACTACCTCCACCACCACCAATAACAATATGTTGCCAGTCTACCTAACATTCTTCATTATCTCTATTAATACTCATGAAAAACTACTGAAGTACCCATTTCATTTTACAGGTAAAAGGATACATCTAGATGCATCAAATGACTTGTCTGAGGCTACATTGCAAGTAAATTGACTCAGCTCCTATGAATCCAAGTCCACTGCTATTTCATGTAAGAGGCCTGCTTCTTTCTTCTCTAAATGGCAGGATGTCAAGGTATTGTGCAGGGTGGACTGGAGGAACAGAAATTTTCCCTGCGTAGTTGACGATATTTGCTACAGGATGCCTTGGGTTGTTTTTTACTTGTGTGCATTTTCTCCCTGATGAAATGAAAACTCCCTGAGAGCGGTAAGCACCATCTTATTCTCCTTATTTAGCTCTGAGGACAGTAGACATACTTAATAGACTGTGTAAATATATTTTAGCAATTATTAATGTTATTATAAATATCCATTGAAAGTTTGCTTTCCAGTTAAATAGCTTATTTGTGAACTGCTAGCCACTCCTGCTCTTTTTTTTTTTTTTTTTTTTTTTTGAGATAGAGTCTCACTCTGTTGCCCAGGCTGGAGTGCAGTAGTGCGATCTTGGCTCCCTGCAACCTCCACCTCCGGAGTTCAAGCGATTCTCCTGCCTCAGCCTCCTGAGTAGCTGGGACTGCAGGCACATGCCACCACACCTGGCTAATTTTTTGTATTTTTAGTAGAGATGAGGTTTCACCAGATTGGCCAGACTGGTCTCGAACTCCTGGCCTCAGGTGATCCACCCACCTCAGCCTTCCAAAGTGATGGTATTACAGACTTGAGCCACCATGCCCAGCCCCATTCCTGCCCTCTCTAACACACATACACAGATGTCACTACTGAGCCCATTTCTTTCTCACATCCATGCTGCTATTAGATCCCTTGATGTATCCCATAACCAATATGTCATGGCAGGCCTCATCAGGCAGGGCAGCTGCTGAGCACACCTTCTTGTTGCCATGTTGCCTGTAACCATGATCCCCTTTTCTATAAACATAGCACCAGGCACATCTAATCTGCAATATGATATCCCATGTTTTATTTTATTGTTTGCTTCTTAATGAAGTTTGCTTCAAACTTCATTATTTGATTTAGCTTATTTAAGGAAGGAGAGACAGAAGATAGAGCAACAGGGGTCGAAGTAGAATGAGTGAAAAAGAAAATATCTTAAATAAATGTTGGACTTTAAGACATTATTTGTATTCAAAATTAATTTGTGTCACTCTCATCTCTGACAACTAGACTATAAGCGTATTCATCAAATGGAAGCTTAGGTGAGACCTGAATGTAGAACAGATACCCATTTTTCTTGTGTATGAAGTTGCTGCTGCTGTATAAGACCTGTCTGGCTCTTATTATCCTGCCAGGCTCTTTCTCTCCTGGCTTGATCTTTTTAGAAAGCTGTTGGCAAGGGCTTCAAAGGGTGACCAGCTGAAACTAACCATGCTGTAGGTTTCTGACTGCAAAAAAATTCTCTACCCAGTTCACAATCAGTAAGGTTATAACAGAAACACCTTGGAAATTTCTCAAACTATCTGGTCCCGCTCATCCTCCCTCCAGTGAGATATGAGACATTCTGACGGGGCAATAAGCATGTGAGATTTGGAAAAGCTTCCTAGTTGGTTCAATCCCTCTGCCTATCTTTGCTCTGAGAATTGCTGGCCTAGTACTTAAGAACATGTTCTTTGGATTCCGTTACTTCTGTATTTAAATCCTGGCTAAGGCACTTGTTGGCTCTGTGACATTGGGAGAATTACATAATCTCTGATGATCTTCTTTCATTTGAAAAATGTAGTTAATAATTACTCAAATAGTTAGGCATAAATTGCTAACATATGTTCAAGACTTATACACTGAAAACACAGAAACATTGAAAGAAAAATTAAGGAAGATGTGAATATATGAAAAGATACATCATACTCATAGATTGGAGGATTTAATGTAGTTGAGTAATTCTTCATAAATTGATGTATAGAGTCAAACTAATGCCAATAAAAACCTTAATGTGAGTGTGATTTTATAGAAAATGATACACTGATTCTAAAATTTATAAGGAGACACAAAAGATCTGGAAGAGGCAGAAAAAATTTGAAGAAGATCAAGGAAGATGCAGAACTTACACCTCCAGATTTCAAGACTTACCTTAGTAATCAATACCATGTGATAGTGGCATAATTATAGACATATAGATAGATGGAATAGAATAGAGTCCAGATATGTACTGTCAGGTGATTTTTGACAAAGGTACTTCGATAATTCAGTGGGGAAAGAATAATTTTTTAAATAAATGGTGCTGAAAAACTGGTTATTTGTATGGAAAAAATTAATCTAAATCTCTACTTTACAGCATCCACTAAAGTAAACTGGAGATGAATTATAGCCCTAAAGACAAGTCATAGAACTATAAAAAACATAGAAGATAAGATAACAAAAATATTTTTAACAATTGGGTACACAAGATTTCTTAGGACACAGGAAGCACTAGCTATACAAGAAAATAGTTAATGAACCGGACAGCATGAAAACTGTCAGCAGTTACTCTTCAAAAGACACCATTGAGTAAATAAAAAGGCAAATACCAAACTGAGGAAAAGAATATTTGCAATAGCTAATAAAGAATTTGAATCTAGAATAATAACTCTTAAAACTTAGTAAGAAGACAAGCAATGATCCAAAATAAACAAAATATTTGAATACATATTTAAAGAAAAGAAGACCATGATGGCCATGAAAAGATGTTCAACATCATTAGTCATTAGGGAAATTCAAATGGAAACCAGAATGAAATACTATTTCATACCTACTAGAACAGTCAAAATTAAAAAAGACCGATAATATCTATTTTGCTGTTGGGAATGGAAAATAGCACAATCACTTTGGAAAACAGTTTGGCAGTTTCCTATAAAGTTAAATAAACACTTATATACCCCCAAATTCTATACCTAGGCATATATCCAAAAGAAATGAAAACATATGTCCACTAAAAGGCTTGTACACAAATGTTCATAGCAGCTTAAAAAAAAAAAAAAGGCCCCAAATTGGGTAAAACTCAAATGTCTGTCAACAGGTGAATGAATAAATTGTGTTATAGACATATAATGGGATATTATCACTCCGCAGTGTTACAACCCTGAGGAATCTGAAATATAATGCCGAGAAAAAGAAACCAAACACACAACAGTATTTACTGTACAATTCCATTTAAGTGAGATTCTAGAACAGGCAAAAGTGATCCATTGTAACAGAAATAAGATCAGTGGTTTCCTGGATGCAGAAAGAGAGCAGCTGGGTTACACTGAAAAGGCATCCAAGAGAATATCTTGGACATGTTCTTTTTTTTGATTTAGGTGGTGGTTTCATGACGTATTCATTTTTCAAAACTCATCGAACTCCACACTTAAGGTTGAATGCATTTTATTGTTTAAATGCCAACTTTTTAGATTACAAACTTAAAAATATATTGGGTCAGTTTGAGAGCTCACCGGTAGTCTACAATTGTGTATGTAAAATATAAAAATGAAATTCAAAATCTGAAATGAAATACAAATGAATGAAATACATGAATGTAAACTGTGGTTATTGTAAAGTGCCAGTAGCTTATAGACAAAGACTTTGTTAAAAAATAAAAAAAAGGAAACAACAAATAAAGCAGATAATTTGTTGGCATAACAATCCTTTAATTTCTTCCGTGAGAATTGATCCATATTAGCAAAACAAAGATTTGTTGGTCCTTTAGATGCTTCAATTTGAAGAATCTGGAAGAAACCTTTACTATTGGTGCCATGTCCATACTAAGAACATGGACATCATGACTTTAGAACATAGATGTACCACTCAAATGGATGTGGAACGTTGGGAATGGACCCTCAGTGAGAAGTCATGTAGGTTACCAGTCAGATTCTGGATGAACTGAGAGGCAAAATAAATAGATTTTGCATTGCATCCTTCACAGCAGGTACTCCTGGAGAAATAAATTGATTTGTACCATTTTCTGAGTTCTGTATGTTTATGATAGGCTAACAATAAAATTGTTTTGAATCTGATAATATACCCATCTCATGTGTCCTTTTGAGCTTTAACTGGAGCCTTACACTCTGGTAAAGAACAAAAATATGTAACTCCATGTATACATGATAGCTTAAAATATTTCTTATTTTAGTAATTCAGTGTTTGATATAAGTTTTCAGACTTGATTTTTTTCCTACTTAAAATCATCTAATCGATCAACCACCTACCAACCACCCACCAACCACATATAAAAACCAGACGTTATTTTAGGCTGCAAAGATGGCTAGTCTCCTGAACTAAAATGGTGAGCTAGGTAGTGAAAGGCTATAGAAATTTCATTAGGAGGCTAATCAAGTTAGCAAAGAACATGAAAACTATGTTGGATAAAGAATGAATGAGAGGGAAAGGTCACCTCTTTGAAGGTCTGTCATGTGTAAGAGAAAACAGAATTTTCCTTCGCTGCTCTAAAAGCTGGAAATAAATCCAATGTGTGGAAATGACAGTGTGGGAGATTTGAGCTTGAGCCATTATATTACATGAGTTCTCAGAGGTTTTGCCTCTGCTGACGTATTTATAAGGAAGGGGAGAACTTACCTCACCAAAAGCTGGCTAATTTCTTCAATAAATGGCTCTAGTTGTTGGCAGTGAGAAACCCTATCGCAGTTAAGATAGTAGACTCTTAAGAGTTTGAATTCCATCTCTGCCATGTACGAGCTGTGTGACTTTGGACATGTTGCTGAAACTTTCTGAGTCCATTTTCCCCAACTTAAAATGGTACTTACTGCGTAAGATTTTTGTGAATAATCAGTACATAGATGATACTTAGAATAGGACCTAGAAATTAGTAGGTGCACATTATATGTTGGTTACCACTTAAAATTATTACTTTCCGGGGGAATTTTCTGTGTGAAGTGAGAGTTTGGTCAAGATGATCTCTAAAATTTTCTCCGCTTCTATCTTTCAGTAGGTTCAACATTTTGGGAAGTATACTTTTCAGAGATTTGCACATCACTGGAAGGTGATACCCAGCCTTGATTGTGGGATTATCTTCCACATGAATTTTGAAATGATAAGCTTCATCTAGGTATGATTTTGTGTAAATTTTTCAGGCTAGTTAAAATGTTGGAAGATGAGGCTGACTTTTCTTCCCAACAAGTTCTTTATCTGTGTTCCTGGGTCACCTTTCATGTGATATTCTCAGTGAGGTAAAAAGAGGGGGGATACAATGTTCTTTTCTATTTTCTCCTAGGCATTCTTCTAAAGCATGGAGGGCACAGTTACATGCCGTGAGAGTTTATTAGAACCTATTAATAGCCTAAAATAGATAAATAAATCTCTACCCACCTATACATCAATAAATATTTATTGAACACATGTTATAGGCATTGTGCTCAGCATTGAAAATGATATTCATCATTAAAGTCCAACTCGAATACTACTTAAAATAATCTGACCTATGTAAGTATTATTTATCATTACCCATTGCTTTATGGTAAAGCACTACTCAAATTAATGATTTTTGTGTGTGTGTTGGACTCAGCCAGGCAGTTCTTCTGGTCTTGGTTGTGGTCAGCTGCATCTTGGCTGGGCAGCTCTGCTTCTAGGGGCTAGGTTGGATATTGGCAGGAGTTCTGGGGTGACTGGGCCGCATAGCTCTCAGTTTTCATCAAGCTAGCCTGGGCTTGTTTACAGAAGCAGGAGTTCAAGAGAAAGAACTGAATGTACAAGGCCTCTAGAGCCCAGGCTTAGAACTAGCACCCCATCCTTTTCACCAAGCTCTGTTGACCATAGTAAGTCACAAACCTACCCAAGAGGTGGGGAAATATATGACACCACTTCATGAGAGGATTGACAGATTCACAGTGCAAAGAGCCTGGATATAGGGAGGTCAATAATTGGGGCCATCAGTACAATCAATCTACGAGATACAATCATCAAAAAGATGAAAAATGCTAATAAAACACTGTTAGAGAGTCAGGCACTTTGCAACAGAGTAACCAGATTTACCATGTAAAGCTTCTTGGAGGCAATGGAAAGGTGAATTACACTGGGGATTTATCAGTTCTGACTTTTTTCTAAGAAAACCGGTCAGCATTCCCAACATATATCCAAGAAGCTGACAATTGTATTATACTTTTAAAACAGCAGATGATATCAATTCTGAAGTTGTAGCATTCAGAATAATTTAACCAAAGGTGCCAGAGTAAATAGTCAGCAATGTGAATATTCTAGAGGCATGAAGATTAATGATAGTGTGAGAATCAGGGACTACTGTTTACAGATAAGGAGTTAAACTCTCACAGCAGCTCTGGAGAAGACTTTTGAATTAATGGCTAATTTCAAACAAAGCATTTAATGTCACCACTTGAAATGTTTCAGTAATAATTCAAATGGTTTAATTCTAAGCCACTTATGATTAAATTTCAAATATGCTAAGGTATTATTAGACATTTATGGGAAAAATCATTTTTCCCCCTGCAAATTAAATGTTCTTCTTTGACAATGATTCAAGTTATGATGGGGATTCTTGTTTCCTTTTAATTATAGCCCAAACACTTATATGGGTAATGCAGCAATATGATCACTATTTCATTTTGGAGCCATTATTACCGAAATGCAAAATGTCTCAATCTCTAACACACTCCCCCTCCTCTAGGTTTTCCTTTTAATCCCATAAAAGCATCTGTCTTTGATTTCAAGTGGAGTACCTGCTGTGCAGGATGCAATGCGAATCCAATTTGTGTGTAACAAAACCAAATGGGCTGAAATGAACTCTGCATTTTAAAGATGTTTTTGTTTAATCATCACCATCACTCGTCTTTAATGAATGCATAATCAAGTTAAACTTCAGGCAAGAAATGGAATGGCTCTGCTTACGACAGAGAAAGCAAATTCTTGTGATAGCCCTTATTGCTGATTTGCCTCCCGTTCCCGTATTGGCAGGAGAGAAATAGGAACCATCTTCAAATGCATGCTATGGCAAACTGTGGAGAACCATGACATGAGCAATATCACTGCTCTTTTTTTTTTCTTTCATAGTGTTTACAGTAGAAAATGAGGATGCAAGATTCCTGGGTTCTCATTTTGACCTTTTTTTCCACATCTCACATAAAATAGGAGGCAGAATATAGTACTTTAGAAGTTTAGAGGAGGATGTACCATGAGGCATTTCTGTGCTAAATATATTTAGCCTAAATGTTGACGTATGATTTCCTAATTACAGAGGATCTTTTTGATAGTGAAACTTCTGCAGTTCTTTCTTTTAGAAAGAGAGTCTTACAAAGACCTCAAGGCATCAGATAACTTTTTGTACAGTCTTAATGCTGTTCAGATATAGATCAGTTACAAACAAGGGAATGTGATGAGAAAATGTTTTATAATGGTACACTCTTATAGATCTTCCAATTTACTCACTTTCCAGATGAGAAAGCCAAGCACGAAATATGCATTGACTAACATGGGGTCAGATGGTCAATGAGTGGGAGAGTCAGAGCTGGAACACTGGTTTCTGGATCCTTAGTCTTTCCAAAGCAATATTAAAATGTAACATTGTGTTACCACAGAGATGTGTTGCAATAGAAACGGCAGAACTTAAAGTAAGTATATTCTAGAAGAATTATTAAGTGGTAGACTGTCATCATGAACTTTGTATTCAAGGTGAGTTGACAATAGGGTTAGGTAACTGTGTCTGAATCTCAAAATACTGTTTTTAAGAAAAAATCTAGGGATTTAAGGAATGCCAGGATGCAGATTTCTACTGATTACTTTTAATGCGATAAGAATTGGGATTGGTTTTATTTATAGCTGACAGTCTACATGGTGGGATTTGCAAAACTCTGAGACAGACTGCTTGAACACCTGCCATTATACCTGAAATTCCAACACTGCAGTTATTTTCAGGTGATAAGGCATTGTCTTCTATTAGGGAGAAATTCCTCCGGAGCAATAACTCTGTGGAACCAGCATCTGTTCTTTACCCTTTAATTTCAAAAGATTCACTAATTTCCTTTTTGATTAGGAACACCTCACTGCGAGCAAGGTGTTGCTACAATACTGTGATTGTATATGATACTAAATTTTGATAATTAATGGGAAAGATAAGGAAAGTTAGAGAATGGCATCCAGGGAAAGCCCATTAGGTTCTGCAGTGAGGTGTTGCAGAGAGCAAGGGGAAGGACCAAAACTGAGAAATCCCATTAAAGCTAGATACCTCTATTCACAGCTTGTTTGAGGAGGCTGCCCCTGAGTTAAGCCAGTTGGAGAGCAGATAGATCAATTTATATTCCCGTGTTCTTTTTTTTCTTTTATTTTTTTGAGACAGAGTCTCGCTTTGTCGCCCAGGCTGGAGTGCAGAGGCACGATCTCGGCTCACTGCAAGCTCCGCCTCCCAGGTTCACACCATTCTCCTGCCTCAACCTCCTGAGCAGCCGGGACTACAGGCGACCACCACATGCCGGGCTAATTTTTTTGTTTTTGGTAGAGACGGGGTTTCACCGTGTTAGCCAGGATGGTCTTGATCTCCAGACCTCATGATCCACCCGCCTCGGCCTCCCAAAGTGCTGGGATTACAGGCGTGAGCCACCGCGCCCGGCCTATATTCCCTTGTTCTTAACCTGTTCTGCTTGTCCTTTACCCGACCTATTCACATAAGAATCTGAATATTGGGTTTAGAATAGTTTTAAAATTTCCCGTGTAATGGGGGAAAATCACAAGCATAACAATCAAATTACATTCCAGGGGAATAGCCTTTATATACTGTTTTATATTGACTAAGTATTTCATCTTATATCAGAGGACCACCAAATAGCTTTCAATAACATTGTTCTAGGGAGACTAAAAGACGTGTATTCTTTCCTCCCTGATTTCAGTTCCCAAATTGTGCTAGCCAGTCAATGTGACCTCTTGACCCTTTGAAACTTTTTGATTTTTCTTTATATTGGCAAAAATAAGACTCCTTTCAATACTAATGTATTCTTTGCGCCCGAGGCCAGAAGGTCATCCATGTAAATGAACCATGTAAGCAGCCTGTTATGATCAGAGTTTTTGGGGGGGAAGGTGGGGGAGAAATTAACATTATCTGGTACTTGGTTTGATGTGGTCGATAATTTTGAGCAGTAGACTGTGACCCAGGTGTCCACAAATTAGATTATTTGGGGAGCTACACCTGCCAACTGAACTCTAGGTGAAGGTACATTGGTAACCAAAGAGTCCCATGTATAATAATTTTAAAAATTATTAAAACCAGAAATCTTTTAAGGTCTTTTGGAATATAGGAGTCTCTATCAAAATCACAACATATCTTTGTACGGAGAATTCAGTTGTTATCAACCCACATGGCCACTGGATGTCCCCACTCTTCCTCAAATGCAGCTAAGGCATCACTTAACTGGCAGTTATAAAAACAATGCATTTTTCCAGGGAACTTTCAGAAACATCCTGCAAGAGTTCTGGGTGTGTTTGGCGGGATTGTTTGTCCCTGGCAATAGCAGGGCTGATTAGAAATGGGGGACTTAAGAGACTGAGTTCAGCGAGAGGAATTATTTGGCTTATGTCATTCTATGTCATTGCATATTTACTTCTGTAATCTTCTCCAATTGCTTTTTTTGTTTTTCCCTAAAAAGCTCTAAAAGGGGAGGAGATCTGAGGATACTTCTACTGTAATCATCAGAGGTGAAACAAGTATGAGTTGGAAACGGTGAGAACATGGGAGAATGAGCATGACAACTTTGCAACATACATGAGAAACTACTTCCTGGGAATGAAGGATAAAATGTATATGGTATTCTTTAGCATGGTGAAAGGTCTGAATTTTGATCACTGTTTTATTCTCAGCAATTGTAACTGGTCAGTAATAGCAGTGGGGCAATTGACTGAACACTGGACTTAAGAGTTAAGACCAGGATTTGCATCTCATTTCTATTACTTGTTTCATGATATGTGACAAGTATGCTTTGTGTCTCTGAATCTTGGGCCCTTGTCTGTAAAATGGGGTGATATAGTGCTTTCCTCAGATTTCTTGGAAAACTTAAATTATGTTTTTCATATGAAATAGCCTAGGACACAGTGGTTACAGAATAACTGTCAAATTTCTTAAGAATTTGGGAGGCATTTAAAAGTTAAATAAGGATTTTATAACTTCAAAAGATCTTTCGTCTAGTTAAAATGGAAATAGAAAGATTTAGTGTTATTTACAATATATTTTATTATCTGTTCAGAGTTAATAAAAATTATTTAACTACATCAGCTCCCTCTTTGCAATTGTCCCAAAGGGAAAATTATACATAGCTAGTGAATGCCTCACCTAAAAAGGAAAAAAATCCCAAAGCCTTGGAAAGTGGAACCTTCTTAAAAGAAAAGTACTACAGATACTTAGCTAATTCTTAGGATTTAGAGAAAAGGAAGGAGAGTGTGAATGAAGTGAATTTCTTTATTGGTGACTAGCTGAAGTACAGAACTCCGTGCAGAGTTGAGACAAAGTGACTTTGCACCAGCAATCCCTTGGTAGCGTAGAAGACAAAGAGAGAGGAAAAAGTGCAGTAGAATTTGGGTCATTTCTTCTTCACCTAGGGTCTGAAACATTCAGAGAATATGGAAAACAGAGGATTTTCTTCTACTAAAAGACTCCATCAGGCTCTCAAATGAAGTTTTGTTTCTCTAATTCCATTCTACCACTAGACTATTTTATTTTCGTTTGGGGAAAACAATAAAACTTGCTTGTAACTAAGGAGCATTCCCGGCACTCAGTTCCTGCTGGGAAGACAGTACTGGGGTGCATCTATGGGGAGAGAACTCATGCTCCCTTCTGAGCACTGACTGCCAGGTTCCTAATTAATATTTCTCAAAGGAGGAGGAAGCTAACTTTGTTTTTTGGCTATGTATTCTCTGCAGTAGCACCGATATCTCTATATAGATTAGCAATTTAACAGTAACAACCCCCGCCCCCCTGTAACCAACCTCCCTGCCAAAAAAAATCAGATAGTACTTCTGGCATTGGCAACTTAAATGAAAGTTAACTTAGAGATACGGTCTGATTTGAATGACTGAGAGTAAGATTCTAAATCTTTAGCTTTGGCTCAGTTGAGTCTAAACTGCTGAGAGATTTGGTAGATCCGGAGTTGGGCAGATAAAGAGATCATCCAGTTTGGGTCCATGACCAAGGCATAACTCTTGCAAATTGGGGTTGGCTAGCCTATTGAGAGCTTTCAATGATGTTTTGTTTCTCTGATTCCATTCTACCACTAGACTATTTTATTTTCATTTGGGGAAAACAATAAAACTTGTTTGTAACTAAGGAGCAGTCCAGCACTCAGTTCCTGCTGGGAAAACAGTATACTCGCAATGTAACCATGCAAGATTCTCCATGCAGGAAAGTGCAAACTCTGCTGGCTTTAAGATCCTTGTACTTTAGACACAGACATGAGTTTACCAAGAACTGGGATAAAGTCTCATTGATGTTTTCCTTTTTTGGACACTTATCCTATGTCCTGATTATAGTTAGGCCCTTTTACTCATTCAATAACTGCCAATGGGAAAAGAATATTTCCCATTGCAGTAAAAATGATGCAGTTGAAATTAGTTTTTCAGTTTGGGTACTAGCTTGACTTCATCTATCCAAACTGTCTCTCCATGTCCTCATGTGTTCTAGCTGCTTATAATTTGGAAGATGGCTAAATAAATAAATAAATAAGGAAAAGGCCAGAGTAAAACTGCCAAGCAAAGTTGGCTCTTCTGTCTGAGAATTGAAGTTCAACGTAATTAGCCCTAATCAGTTGAATTACCCACCACAAAAGTCTCAGTTGAGCTCATTTTTTTGTGTGTAGGAAATTCATTCACAGAGCTTGTTTACAGTACAGAGTCTTGGTCCTCTTTCCTAGAGATTTTGATTCAGCAGATCTAAGGTAGGATTCAAGAATCTGTACTTTTAATAATCACTACTCATGGCTCATACTCAGATGGTTCTTGGACCAAACTTTGAGAAACATTGGTGAATGATGTCTGAGTCATTTGAATTAACCAGAGGAGACTAGTCAGGGTGCTGTGAGGAAACAAAGCTTTATGTTCCTTCTAAGGGAAGAGTGGTGATGAGACAGAGATACTGGGGGTAGAGAGAGGCAATGAGGAAACAAAATTGGCTAAGTGTCTGTAGCATTGATTGCTGTATTCACATATCCTGGGAAGTATATGAAAATTTCCTTTAATCACCAGATAACCACTACCCAGTGTGCATTTAGGACTGTGGGCCACACATAGTTTGGAGATTAGAGGGGCCAAGAGCATGGACTCTAGGACCAGCCTAAGTTTGACTTTTGGCTCTGCCATTTATTTGCTGTGTGACTCTGGCAAAATGATTTAATCGCCAAGTGGTTTTGTTCTCCTCATCTGTAAAATGGGAATGAAAATGGTATTTGTCTCATAGAGTTGTGAAAATTAAATGAATGAATATAAGTAAAAGTGCTCAGAACAGTGTCTGCTTAGAAAGTGCTAGATGGGGCGCACCCAAGATCGCCGAATAGGAACAGCTCCAGCCTCCATCTTCCAGCGTGAGTGACACAGAAGATGGGTGATTTCTGCATTTGCAACTGAGATACCGGGTTCATCTCACTGGGGTGTGTCGGACAGTTGGCGCTGGTCCACAGGTGCAGCCCGACCAGCGAGAGCTGAAGCAGGGCGCGGCATCACCTCATCTGCGAAGCACAAGGGGGAAGGGAATTCCTTTTCCTAGCCAAAGGAAATTGAGACACACAACACCTGGAAAATCGGGTAACTCCCACCCTAATACTGCACTTTACCAAGGGTCTTAGCAAACAGCACACCAGGAGATTATATCCTACACCTGGCCCAGAGGATCCCAGGCCCACAGAGCCTCCCTCATTGCTAGCATAGCAGTCTGAGATCTAACTGCAAGGTGGCAGCGAGGCTGGGGGAGAGACACCTGCCATTGCTGAGGCTTACGTAGGTAAACAAAGCCTTAAATTGGGTGGAGCCCACCACAGCTCAAGGAAGCTGGCCTGCCTCTGTAGACTCCTCCTCTGGGGACAGGGCATAGCTAAACAAAAAGCAGCAGAAACCTCGGCAGAGGTAAATGCCCCTGTCTGACAGCTTTGAAGAGAGCAGTGGGTCTCCCAGCACAGAGGTTGAGATCTGAGAACGGACAGACTGCCTGCTCAAGTGGGTCCCTGACCCCTGTGTAGCCTAACTGGGAGACATCCCCCACTGGGTGCAGACCGACACCTCACACCTCACACAGCGGGGTACACCCCTGAGACGAAGCTTCCAGAGCAAGAATCAGAGAGCAACACTTGCTGTTCAGCAATATTCTATCTTCTGCAGCCTTCGCTGCTGATACCCAGGCAAACGGTCTGGAGTGGACCTCAAGCAAACTCCAAAAGACCTACAGCTGAGGGTCCTGACTGTTAGAAGGAAAACTAACAGAAAGGACACCCACACCAAAACCCCATCAGTATCACCATCATCAAAGACCAAAGGCAGATAAAACCACAAAGATGGGGGAAAAGCAGTGCAGAAAAGCTGGAAATCCAAAAAATTAGAGTGCATCTCCCCCTCCAAAGGAATGCAGCTCATCGCCAACGACGGAATAAAGCTGGACAGAAAATGACTTTGACAAGTTGAGAGAAGAAGGCTTCAGTCGATCAAACTTCTCAGAGCTAAAGGAGGAACTACGTAACCAGCGCAAAGAGACTAAAAACCTTAGAAAAGAATGTATGAATGGATAACTAGAATAATCAATGCAGAGAAGACCTTAAAAGAACTGATAGAGATGAAAACCATAACATGAGAACTACATGACAAATGCACAAGCTTCAGTAACTGACTTGATCAACTGGAAGAAAGAGTATCAGCGATTGAAGATCAAATGAATGAAATGAAGCGAGAAGAGAAGTGTAGAGAAAAAAGAGTAAAAAGAAATGAACAAAGCCTCCAAGAAATATGGGATTATGTAAAAAGATCAAATCTACATCTGATTGGTGTACCTGAAAGTGATGGGGAAAATGGAACCAAGTTGGAAAACACTCTTCAGGATATAATCCAGGAGAACTACCCCAACCTAGTAAGGCAGGCCAACATTCAAATTCACGAAATACAGAGAAAGGCACAAAGATATTCCTCGAGAAGAACAACTCCAAGACACATATTGTCAGATTCACCAAAGTTGAAATGAAGGAAAAAATGTTAAGGGCAGCCAGAGAGAAAGGTCGGTTACACCCAAAGAGAAGCCCATCAGACTAACAGCAGATCTTTTGGCAGAAACTCTACAAGCCAGAAGAGAGTGGGGGCCAATATTCAACATTCTTAAAGAAAAGAATTTTCAACCGAGAATTTCATATCCAGCCAAACTAAGGTTCATAAGTGAAGGACAAATAAAATCTTTTACAGACAAGCAAATGCTGAGTCACCACCAGGCCTGCCCTACAAGAGATCTTGAAGGAAGCACTAAACATGGAAAGGAACAACAGGTACCAGCCATTGCAAAAACATGTCAAAGTATGAAGTCCGTCAATGCTAGGAAGAAACTGCATCAACAAGTGAGCAAAATAACCAGCTAATATCATAATCGCAGGATCAAGTTCACACAAAGCAATATTAACCTTAAATGTAAATGGACTAAATGCTCCAATTAAAAGACACAGACTGGCAAATTGGATAAAGAGTCAAGACCCATCAGTTTGCTGTATTCAGGAGACCCATCTCACATGCAGAGACACACATAGGCTCAAAATAAGGGGTGGAGGAAGATCCACCAAGCAAATGGAAAACAAAAAGAAGCAGGGGTTGCAATCCTAGTCTCTGATAAAACAGACTTTAAACCATCAAAGATCAAAAGAGACAAAGAAGGCCATTACATAATGGTAAAGGGATCAATTCAACAGGAAGAGCTAACTATCCTAAATATATATGCACCCAATACAGGAGCATGCAGATTCATAAAGCAAGTCCTTAGAGACTTACAAAGAGACTTAGACTCCCATACAATAATAATAGGAGACTTTAACACCCCACTGTCAACATTAGACAGATCAACGAGACAGAAAGTTAACAAGGATATCCAGGAATTGAACTCAACTCTGCAACAAGTGGACCTAGTAGATATCTACAGAACTCTCCACCCCAAATCAACAGAATATACATTCTTCTCAGCACCACATCGCACTTATTCCAAAATTGACCACATAGTTGGAAGTAAAGCACTCCTCAGCAAATGTACAAGAACAGAAATTATAACAAACTGTCTCTCAGACCACAGCGCAATCAAACTAGAACTCAGGACTAAGAAACCCATTCAAAACCGCTCAACTACATGGAAACTGAACAACCTGCTCCTGAATGACTACTGGGTACATAACGAAATGAAGGCAGAAATAAAGATGTTCTTTGAAACCAATGAGAACAAAGATACAACATACCAGAATCTCTGGGACACATTTAAAGCAGTGTGTAGAGGGAAATTTATAGCACTAAATGCCCACAAGAGAAAGTGGGAAGGATCTAAAATTGACACCCTAACATCACAATTAAAAGAACTAGAGAAGCAAGAGCAAACACATTCAAAAGCTAGCAGAAGGCAAGAAATAACTAAGATCAGAGCAGAACTGAAGGAGATAGAGACACAAAAAACCCTCCAAAAAATCAGTGAATCCAGGGGCTGGTTTTTTGAAAAGATCAACAAAATTGATAGACCACTAGCAAAACTAATAAAGAAGAAAAGAGAGAAGAATCAAATAGATGCAATAAAAAATGATAAAGGGGATATCACCACCGACCCCACAGAAATACAAACTACCATCAGAGAATACTATAAACACCTCTACGCAAATAAACTGGAAAACCTAGAAGAAATGGATGATTTCCTGGACACTTACACTCTCCCAAGACTAAACCAGGAAGAAGTTGAATCCCTGAATAGACCAATAGCATGCTCTGAAATTGAGGCAACAATTAATAGCCTACCAGCCAAAAAAAGTCCAGGACCAGATGGATTCACAGCCAAATTCTACCAGAGGTACAAGGAGGAGTTGATACCATTCCTTCTGAAACTATTCCAATCAATAGAAAAAGAGCAAATCCTCCCTAACTCATTTTATGAGGCCAACATCATCCTGATACCAAAGCCTGACAGAGATACAACAAAAAAAGAGAATTTTAGACCAGTATCCCTGATGAACATTGATGCAAAAATCCTCAATAAAATACTGCAATGTATTTTGTACGAATCCAGCAGCACATCAAAAAGCTTATCCACCATCATCAAGTGGGCTTCATCCCTGGGATGCAAGGCTAGTTCAACATATGCAAATCAATAAATGTAATCCAGCATATAAACAGAACCAAAGACAAAAACCACGATTATCTCTACAGATGCAGAAAAGGCGTTTGACAAAATTCAACAGCCCTTCATGCTAAAAACTCTCAATAAATTCGGTATTGATGGAATGTATCTCAAAATAATAAGAACTATTTATGACAAACCAACAGTCAATATCATACGGAATGGGCAAAAACTGGAAAAATTCCCTTTGAAAACTGGCACAACACAGGGATGCCCTCTCTCACCACTCCTATTCAACATAGTGTTGGAAGTTCTGGCTAGGGCAATCAGACAAAGAAGGAAATAAAGGGTGTTCAGTTTGGAAAAGAAGTCAAATTGTCTCTGTTCACAGATGACATGATTGTATATTTAGAAAACCCCATCGTCTCAGCCCCAAATCTCCTTAAGCTGATAAGCAACTTCAGCAAAGTCTCAGGATACAAAATCAATGTGCAAAAATCACAAGCATTCTTATACACCAGTAACAGACAAACAGAGAGCCAAATCATGAATGAACTCCCATTCACAATAACTTCAAAGAGAATGAAATACCTAGGAATCCAACTTACAAGAGATGTAAAGGACCTCTTCAAGGAGAAGTAGAAACCACTGCTCAGTGAAATAAAAGAGGACACAAACAAATGGAAGAACATACCATGCTCATGGATAGGAAGAATCAATATTGTGAAAATGGCCATACTGCCCAAGGTAATTAATAGATTCAATGCCATCTCCATTAAGCTACCAACGACTTTCTTCACAGCATTGGAAAAAACTGCTTTAAAGTTCATATGGAACCAAAAAAGACCCCACATTGCCAAGACAATCCTAAGCCAAAAGAGCAAAGCTGGAGGCATCATGCTACGTGACTTCAAACTATACTACAAGGCTACAGTAACCAAAACAGCATGGTACTGGTACCAAAACAGAGATATAGACCAATGGAACAGAACAGAGCCCTCAGAAATAACACCACACATCTACAGCCATCTGATCTTTGACAAATCTGACAAAAAAAAGAAATGGTGAAAGGATTCCCTGTTTAATCAATGGTGCTGGGAAAATTGGCTAGCCATAAGTAGAAAGTTGAAACTGGATCCTTTCCTTACTCCTTATACGAAAATTAATTCAAGATGGATTAGAGACTTAAATGTTAGACCTAAAACCATAAAAACCCTAGAAGAAAACCTAGGTAATACCATTCAGGACATAGGCATGGGCAAGGACTTCATGTCTAAAACACCAAAAGCAATGGCAACAAAAGCCAAAATTGACAAATGGGATCTAATTAAACTAAAGAGCTTCAGCACAGCAAAAGAAACTACCATCAAAGTAAACAGGCAACCTACAGAACGGGAGAAAATTTTTGCAATCTACTCATCTGACAAAGGGCTTATATCCAGAACCTATAAAGAATTCAATCAAATTTACAAGAAGAAAACAACCCCATCAAAAAGTAGGCAAAGGATATGAACAGACACTTCTCAAAAGAAGACATTCATAACAGCCAACAGACACATGAAAAAATGTTCATCATCACTGGCCATTTGCAGAGAAACACAAATCAAAACCACAATGAGATACCATCTCACACCAGTTAGAATGGCAATCATTAAAAAATCAGGAAACAACAGGTACTGGAGAGGATGTGGAGAAATAGGAACACTTTTACACTGTTGGTGGGACTGTAAACTAGTTCAACCATTGTGGAAGACAGTATGGCAATTCCTCAAGGATCTAGAACTAGAAATACCATTTGACCCATCCATCCCATTACTGGGGATATACCCAAAGGATTGTAAGTCATGCTGCTATAAAGAAACATGCACACATATGTTTACTGCAGCACTATTCACAATAGCAAAGACTTGGAATCAACCCAGATGTCCATCAGTGACAGACTGGATTAAGAAAATGTGACACATATACACCATGGAATACTATGAAGCCATAAAAAAGGATGAGTTTGTGTCCTTTGTAGGGACATGGATGCAGCTGGAAACCATCATTCTCAGCAAACTTTCGCAAGAACAGAAAACCAAACACCGCATGTTCTCACTCATAGGTGGGAATTGAATAATGAGATCACTTGGACACAGGAAGGAGATCATCACACACCGGGTCCTATTGTGAGGCGGGGCGGGAGGGATAGCATTAGGAGATATACCTAATGTAAATGACGAGTTAATGGGTGCAGCACACCAACATGGCACATGTATACATATGTAACAAACCTGCACGTTGTGCACATGTACCCCAGAACTTAAAGTATAACCAAAAAAAAAAAAAAAAGTAAGTTTTTTTTTTTTTTTTTTTTGAGACAGAGTCTCGCTGTGTCACCCAGGCTGGAGTGCAGTGGCGCGATCTCGGCTCACTGCAAGCTCCGCCTCCCGGGTTTACGCCATTCTCCTGCCTCAGCCTCCGAGTAGCTGGGACTACAGGCGCCCGCCACTTCGCCCGGCTAGTTTTTTGTATTTTTAGTAGAGACAGGGTTTCACCATGTTAGCCAGGATGGTCTCGATCTCCTGACCTCGTGATCCACCCGCCTCGGCCTCCCAAAGTGCTGGGATTACAGGCTTGAGCCACCGCGCCCGGCCAAAAAAAAAAGTAAGTTTTAAGAAACATTGAGTTCACATCCTAACGTGAACATTAGGTTTTCCTTCACTTAGACTTATCATCAAGAGCACCATTTTAGCAGATTCTTTTAAGGTTTACTTAGAAGGCATGTCTAGGAAATCAAAAATCTACATTAAAAAAAAAAAAAGTGCTAGATAAAGGTGAGCCATTACCACTCTTTCAGTCGTTGCTTGTCTGGGAAGGACGAGGATGCAGGTAAAAATGGAAAACGAGGCAAAGGGATGAGGTCACTCTGAAAAGAAGGAAAAATACAAAGCTCGTGAGGCCTTAAATTTTGCCAAGCCATTTTGTGATTAGACTTCAGTTATTTAAAAATATCTCCATCTTATAAACTTCTCTGTATTTGAACCTCTGCATTTTCAGACTTTGTTTTGGATTTTGATTTTGCTTTGCTCCTTGGGGAAGCCTGTATGAAAAATATCAGCATTGATATAAAGGAATTAATGCCCCAGATCATTAATTCTTGGGCTTCAGAGGGTTTCTGAAATAAAAATTTACTGATACTAGATATTTAAGTGCATTTATGGATCTTAGGTAAAAATATTTTCCCCACCAAATTCTGTAAGAATACTGGGACACCAAAAGGTTAAAAATCATCCTCTAGGAACCAGCTTCTTTGTGGCTTCTTTCTGACCCCACTGTCTATGACTCCAGATGAGCTGGTACTCAAACAAGGGTGGTCTTGACCCCCTCTCCTCTGGAATCATTTGGCCATGTCTTGAGATATGTTTGTTATCACAACTAGGTAGTGCTAGGGGCATCCAGTGAGTAGAAGTCAGAGATACTACAAAAAAATCTTAAAATGCACAGCCTAAAATGTCGGTATTGTTGAGGTTGAGAAGCCCTACCTTAGAGGTGACATCAGGAGAAGTTCATCTGAAGACTTGGGGCAGCTCTGGTGAAGCTGAGCACTTAGTGGGGAGGAGTAGCAGAGCTGGGGACAAGAGAGATCATTATTTGATGAGCAATGGCATAGGCTTCCTGTCAGTGCTATGCCAGATGCCAGTGGCAACTTATCTTGGTGAATGTAGGAGATACTCCTACCAGGACCCTCTTTGGGTCTTCATGACTTGGTACTACAGGGGTACCCTTCTACCATGTGAGTCTCACCACTTACTCCATTCATAGATCAGATGTCAGGCTCACTGAAAATGTGGATGTTTGATTCAGAAGCAGACACACTTAAATTCTTTTTCTGTAGCATGGACTTTATCGGGGGAGACATTTCCTCACGTGGGTAATGAAGTCCCTATAATAATTAGCACTAATTGAGATCCAGGTAGGCAGCTTAAGTAGAAAGGCTGACAACTAAATCACTGATAGTGGTGACCTAGGGGACTAGTCTCACAGATCCTCATTTAGTCAGAAAGAGGGAAGCAGAATTGCATAACATTAGTACGTTTTCAGGAAGCATTACATTTGTTATAAACAATTAGCAAAATATTTATTTGAGCTAAATGCTGTGAACAAAACACACACATACACATACACATACATATACACACTTCTCTCAAGAAGAGTCTGATCTTTATCTCATCATATAGAGAGATCAAGAGCCAGCAGGATTATTCTTTGAATAATATATAGGTTCTGTCTAGTAGCCTGGGGACAAGATCACATGGGTCCCAGTTGTGTCCCTAGAGTGTCTTCCTGTGACTCTCACTTAACTTTTCTACAGTCTCTTCATCATTAAAATGGCCTAAACCTTTATTATTTTCTGTTCTGTGGAAGCGCTTCCTTACCTCTGGAGAACTACATTTGAAGGTGAGGCTACATCACAGAGGGCTGTGCAATTTAAAGAGATGTGAGTTCATTAACTTTCTAGAGTTATATCCTAGTTTGTGGGATAAATAGAGTAAGTATGAGAAAGAAAATCATGAAAAACATTTCTTTTAGATGGATCACAGATCAGAAAAAATTCAACAAAAAAACTGGAAGAGACCTGCTTTGGAAAATAAGGTGTACACTGTTTAGACCTTAGCTTTGTCGTACAGACTTAGGGAATAGAAGCCAATTAAAGTTTGCAGGATTTTGACATTTCTCTCTAATCTTTCTGCTGAGAGTACAGAATAAAGAGTGATCTAGACTACACAGGGGCGAATTTTCCATAATCCAGGACTAAATGTGGCAGATGCCAACTTTATGAGTGTTAGTAATATTCACTCTGTTGTTCTTGGGATTTTTCCATGAGGAGAGAAAAGAAAGAATTATCTGGAATCTAGTTCCAGCCTTTCCACTACCTAAAAAAAAAAAGAGTTTCTTTATATGCCAAGAAGAAGGAATTGAACCAGATGACATTTAACTTCCTGTTCAGAATTACATTTCTATAAACTCAGCTCCATGATGTTTCAAGAACACTAAATTCAATCCAAAACAACTTTCTATAATAGAAGTGTCTTTTTTTTTTTTTTTTAAGTCTTGCTCTGTCACCCAGGCTGGAATGCAGTGGTGTGATCTAGACTGATTGCAACCTCTCCCTCCTGGGCTCAAGTGATCCTCCCACCTCAGCCTCCTGAGTAGCTGGGACTACAGATGCATGCCACCATGCCAGGCTAATTTTTGTATTTTTTGTAGAGATGGGGTTTCACCATGTTGGCCAGGTTGGTCTCAAACACCTGGACTCAAGTGATCTACCTGCCTTGGCCTCCCAAAATGTTGGGTTTACAGGCATCAGCCACCACACCTGGCCTATGACAGAAGTTTCTGTGAAAAACAGAGTAACGTCTCTGTGATCTATAATCCTGGAACTCCTCAATTCTGAACAAGATTTCAAACTCAGATCTTATCCTGGCCAAATATATCATCAGAATTAACTTACTGCTAGTGGTCCAAGCTTGAGCCGACGCTGCTATCACCTCAGGCCATTGGTCACATCTGCTCTTGTTGGCAAAGCCAAGCCAGTGAGGTCACTCACCAGGAAACTATTTGTACAAGAGACCTGTGAACTCTGTGCATTCTCTGTCCAGGCAAGAAATTCTTGGAGAAGAGGGTGCTAAGCACCCAAGCTTGCTCTAACTACTAGCCTTGGTAGTTGAAAGAGCCTTGAGTACATACATAGTAGTGTCCACTATTTCTATTTTCCTGTTTCCACTAATATCTCACAAGACCTGAGAGTGCCTGGCTGCTCTGCTTTGGTACTTGTGTGGCAGAGTGGAGCACAAAATGGGGAAACCCTTCAGCAGGGAGCAAAATTATGGCTTTGGGAAATTGAGGGCTTCAGAATATAGCATCAAAAAGACTCCAGCAGAGTGACATTGTTTGCAGTCAAGATATCTAGGGGCTCTGACAAGGGTCTCTGGGGTGGCCTTTGGAGCATTGGGAAGCAGAACCCTTGTGGTTGTGGTCTCACTGTGGGTACATGCTGCAGCTGTGCTAACAGGACTCTCTTGAGTGACTTTTTAGGGAGTGTATGTGTTGGGGAGGAGATGTGACAATATGACACAACAATGAGATACTCCACATGGAGTGGAGAAAGCTCTTCCTTGAGAGCTTGTAAAGCACCCTTGGGTGGGATGTCGGAGTGGGACTGGAGCTCCCATTAAAGTAGGTCCAGGGAGGAATCCAACGAACACTGCATAACTGTAAATGTGGCCTCCTGTTTTCACTCTTTCTCCTCTGCTCTAATTCCACCCTCAACCTCCTTCTGCTAACCATCTCCATCGCCAGGCTGGTACCCTAAAAGTCATTCCATCAGAGGTCACATCTCTTGTTAAGTCTGAATAGAACAGAGCTAAAACCATTGCTTTGCTAGGTACTGCAATGTTTGAAAGCAATTCTTGTATAGAAGTTGGAAATAGAAATGATTTTGAGGGGTTTCAGGATCATTTGATGCCAAATTTGGAGTGATAATGTCTAGAATACAGGGAAGATGCTAAGAAGAGCACCCAAATGGAATATCTTGGAGCAGAATTTGTACACATACCACAACTTCTTGGAAAAGAGCCACAGCATATGTTGTGCTACCAACCTTACCTGGTGGTCCTAGCTTGGAATGGACAAATAATCAGCATAATTTCTGTCACTTTTCCAGTTCCAAAATCAAGTACAATTGCTTAATTGCACTAAGCTTCCTACCCTGACATCCCAGATCTGGACCTCTGTAATGGTCTCCAATATTGATTTTATTTTGCTTTCTGGCATCCATTTACCCTATTTTTGGCAACTGTACTCCAATTTTGCTCTGGTAGACTACTGTATTCAACTTTCTATTCACAGTCTTCATTCCTCTGTAGTTGTCTCCATCTCTGGCTTCAGAGACAGGCAGCAGGATAGAACCCTGGGTAATTAGAGAACTATACTGCTCTGGTCACAGTGATTGGCTCAGAAATATTCCCATGACCGACTGGGATCAATGAGAGGTACTGAGACAGTTGCTGGAACTTGTGAGAAAGAAGCTCTCTTTAGCTTGTTTTCTGCAGCCATCTAGTGACCACGAAATAAGAGCCTGGCTGAACGTGAAGCCAACATAGAGGAGAGTAGAGGCAGATAATGGAAAAAGATGCGTTGAGTCCTGGCTTTATCACGAGTTTTCCGTAACTCAAGGGACTGGGACTGGCTTCACCATCATGCATCCTGTGCAGTTTGCACAGGGCTCCATGATCAGAAGGGCCTTGTGCTTTGTTTAATGCTCTGCTGTTGCTGTGTTGAAAATCTTAATACATTTTATCTTTGAACTTGTATTGTGTAAATAAAATCCAGTGAGATAATGGAGCATGTGTGTGAACAGAGGAGCACATGAAATCAGCATGCCTGCCATTCCTTGTCATGCCATTTGCATATAGTGACCTATGAGTACAGAACTCCAGCTAGCCCCCTATAGCCCCCAGTGTGCAGAGGTTCAGTGACTCAGAGTAAGTAGGAGGTATGTTGATGGCTAAGTAAGTGGTGTGCTGACAACCTGGAAAGCGATGCTTTCCCTTGGAATCAGAACTTGCTTCAAATGCAGAAAGAAGGCCATGACATTTTAAGAAAAACAAATGGCCAAAGAGCCCTGTTAGAACCTTTCTTTTATATCACTTCTCTATATTACTTAATCCTTTTCAGTGGAATTAATGACACAGATGGAAAGAGAAAGAAAGAAAAACCCAGAGTTGCTTATCCTTTTAAGTCTCTCTTCACTCAGATGAATGTAGAATAGAGGATGTTGGCAGAATGTGTATCAAGAAGTGAAATAACATCACAGTTGAGTTAGTTTTTGAAGCTTTTCCACTATTCTGGTAAAAATGGTATATATATGTACATATGCATGTATGAGCTATGAAATATAAATTCTGCAATTTTGTTGTTCTGCACATGACTTAAGAGCTCTTGTATTTACATTTAAAACTGATTTTGCACAATGTACAGATAAATGGTAAAATTCATGCTGATAACTAAAAATTTTAGTTTTTCTTTGCTTAGAAACACTTACGTAGCAAAACCAAGTCATCCCTAAACTCCAGAAAACTCGCACAACAAAACCACCATTACAAGTAAGAGTGAGACCACAGAAGGAAAAAAAAGCCTTATATTTCAGTATCATGAGTCACACTTTTCTCCTACTTTTCATTTTTCACTGGATTCTGCAAATTTTACAACTAGCCCTACAGGGGACTTGTATTGATTTGCTCGGGCTGCCATAAAAAATACCATAGAATAGGTGACTTAAACAACGGAAATTTACTTTTTCACACTTCTGGAGGCTTCAAAGTCCAAGGTTAAAGTTCTGGCAGGGTTGGTTTCCTCTGAGGCCTCTGTCGTTGGTTTGCAGGTGGTTACCCTCTTTCTACCTCTTAACCGTGGTCGTTTCTCTGCGCCTGTGTGCCTCTGATGTCTCTCCGTGTGTCCAAGTTTCCTCTTCTTTAAGCACCCCAGTCAGATGGCATTGGGGCCCCTCCATATAACCTCATTTAACTTTAATTATCTCCTTAAAGACCTGATCTCCAAATATAATCACATGTTTGTGAATGAGGGAGGATTAGGGCTTCAACCTATACATTTGAGTGTGGGGCACAATTCAGCTTGAATGGTACTTTTCAATGGCAGGAACCAATACATTCAATTTTTCTTTATGCCAGTTAGGTTGTATTTTTTTTTAATCCCTTAGAACTTAAAGGAGCCCAATTGCCACAGCTTCAGAGTGTAACCCCTCAGTATCTACTCCTCAGTATTCTGCTACCCATGGACAGGATATTTTCAACACTCTTAAGCAACTCAGAAATGAGGAAAAGAGACAGCTAAAGTTGTCAGGAAGTGAAACAAGATTCTTGTGAAAATGTATATTCACTCTTTATTCATGAAGCCTAGAAAATATTAGCACCAGTGAAGATCAGCCCCTTTATTTTCACAGTTTATAAAATTAGGACGTGGAGGAGTAAAATAAAATCCACATAGCTCGGGGAACTAGTATCAGAACCCACAACCCCTGATGGCTACGTCAGGATTCTTTTCAGTCTACTTCATGGTACTTACCTGAATTTTTCATAGTACGGAGATGAGGGGTATAATTTTAATCTCTGAGTTGGTTCACCTGTTTGATAAAAACTCCTTTGAAGTTGTTTTTGTGTCTTTTTTTAAACAAAAGGCCATTTAAATAAAATATGCACCAATCTACCAAGATCCCCTGTTAAGTCCAAACTAGCAAAATAAGTGGTGTAGAAGAGTGTTTTTTCATTTAAACAACTTTTAAAAAATAGAAGTGATGCAAATAAATGCATGTCTCATTCTGGAAAAATCACATATGCTGCAATCTAAACTGAGATCTTTGTAGATGTGACTTCAATTATAGTATGTATGAGGTAATCAATACTTATAGAAGGCAACTTCTCAAAGGCAACAACGGGCCTCAGAACCAGGATTGGGATTTGAAATTTAGAACACCTTTTACCCATCCCCTAATGTTAATTCCACTTTCAGGGCATAAACTTTTAGTCTGAAGAACTAACAGGGAGCAGAAATAACACTATTTTATTTGCACAATTTTTTAAAGAGGAATCACGTACAGGGGGATGGATATTTTTTATTTATTGAATGTTCTCAGCATTTCTCATTGGTGTCTCTAAGCAGCAGAACTAAGATCAATAGGAAGGCATAAAGTTGCAAGATGGGAATGAAAAATGAGATTAAGAGTAATGCTTGTAAAAATGCAAAGATACCTGCTTGAGGGACAGCAGGGGCTGCGTGACCCAGGCCCTCTTAAGCTGTCTTCTCTTCTTACATGGCAGTCCCAATGTTGCAGGCCCTTGGAAAACACTCCTTTCGAAGTGTGGAGAAATAGAAGGCAAAGTGGAGATAGCGACAGCAACAGAGAGCAGGAGACTTCAAGGGAATTAACCATTAGGTTGGAGATGAGATGTTTGTTGCTGCCCTAAATACACATGACAGTGATGTGGCTGTTTTTGAGTTGTTCCTTATTTTCCCACAACTGTACTAACAAATCCAAATGAGTGTTTTCATTCAGAATAGTCATCTTAACAGTACATGTATTGCAACACAGTAGCCATTGCTTAAATACCTTTGGGATTGCTTTTATCCTTTTAATATATTCAGAGCTAATAAACATTTATCAGTTGAGTTTTGGGAACTGCCAGAAGCCTACAAGTGCCAAGTTGAATAAAGCCATTATTTGAGTCCCTCTCTCCCTCCCTCCCTTCCTTCCTTCTTTCCTTCCTTCCTTCCTCCCTTCCTCCCTCCCTTCTTTCCTTCCTTCCTTCCTTCCTTCCTTCCTTCCTTCCTTCCTTCCTTCCTTCCTTCCTTCCTTCCTTCCTTCCTTCCTTCCTTCCTTCCTTCCACAATTGGTAATCAAAAATGGAGACTCGATATAAACTACGAGAATTACCTTTCTTGTATGGTTTATAAAATGATGCAGAAGGCTTAAGAAAGAGCGCAAAATGACAACGTCATAAATAGAGGCTCCCAAGGTAACTCTTCTGAAGGTTCCAATATTCAGGAACATTTGGTTGTGCTTGTAAAATACACACACGCACACACACACACGCGTGTGTGCGCACACACATACCAGCTTGTGAGTCGGTGTTTTCAAGTATCTTTGTTGTGTAAAAAGATACTTGTGTAGCTTTATTTTATGTAGCTCTACTAAATACACATTCAGAGACACTATTATTCCATGGTTATAAATAATACCAGTCAAGTGAATTTCTGAGTCTGCTCTGTTTCTGATCTAAGCTCCATCAAGTCATTAATTTCTCCTTTTTCCTGGTGCTAATCTAAGCTGTGAGGTTTTCAGTCTCAAGCAAGTGAAGAGGAGAGTTAGTATCTAGTCCTTGGTCATTCCCTGTCCTGCACTGGTCTCTCCTGAGATACACAATTCTTCCATTTGGTCCTCCATGCTGCTTCCTGCTGCTTTGCCCTTGCGTCATGACTACAAGCCCATTTGGGGTCACTTGTTCTCTCTCTCTCTTGCTCTCACTCCCACTCTCCTCTCTCTTTTAGAGCTAACTTCTGTTTCACAAAAATGTGGGAAAGGGGGAAGGATCAGCGTGTCTCCCACAGCTAGAGGTGCTGGAGACTTAGGGAACTCTTGGATCCTCTGCCCCAGACATCTCTTGAAGCCATTTGGCTCTATTGCCGCCTTGCTTTAGTGATGTAGAAAAAACAACAACAACCCTATAAAGGTTTGCCTGGCACACAACAGGATCTCTCTGAATATTTATTGATTGATTGGCTGGCTGACTGAATGAATGCAAATGCTATTTCCTAGAGTTCCATAGGGCATATGTTTTCTCTTCTATTACATTCTCCAAATAATGTAAGGATTCTATTATCTTCTCTACTCTCATTGAAACTCATCCTGGATAGGGTGGAGAGAAGAGGATAAGGCCCCTTCACAGGGACCCTGCAAGAATAATTCTAGATCTCTGAGGAGTTTCTGTAGTCATGTAAGGAGGCTACCAAGTGTCTCACCTCATTTGGTTAAATTATGCTCATCTTTTAGGTGTCAGATGAGACCACCTTGACTTTTCTTTAGACTGTGTGCTCTTTCCTGTTCTGTCCTCATCACCATTTTATTACTAGGTATTGTGCTTGGCATATCAGGTTGTCAATATTTTTTTTATTTGTGTTTTTGAGATGACCTCACCTGTTGCCCAGGCTGGAGTGCAGTGGTGTGATCATAGCTCACTGCAGCCTTGAACTCCTGGGCTCAGGAAACCCTCTTCCTTCAGCCTCCAGAGTAGCTAGCAATATAGGCACACCACTATGCCTGACTAATTTTTTCTTTTTCTTTTTGTAGAGATAGGATCTTACTGTGTTGTCCAGGCTGGTCTCAAACTCCTGGCCCTAAGCAGTTCTCCTGCTTTAGCCTCCCATAGTTCTGGGATTATAAGTGTGAGCCACCACACTCAATCGATATCTTGGAAATAATTAATGTGAATATGAATAATCGAACTATTTGAGCTAGGCTTGGTATTTCTGAGTGTTAACTGGAGTTTTCTAGAGTTTGCTAGTTTAGCTATCTCAGAAGACTGGAAATATTGTTTTTTTACTGTCTGCATTTTTGCAAACCTGGAGATAATGGGTTAAGAGGGAAAAGTCATATTTCCCAAGTAAACATCCTTTATGCTATCAAAAACTAAGGGAGGTAATCTGGTTTTAAGATGCCATTTATTTAACTTTTCAGATAGTTTCTTAAACATTTTTTTGCACATATTAAATGTCCTGTTAGAGTGCTTTGGGACAAGTTGAAATCTAACAAAGTCAGTAATCATATGTAAATTTTTGGTTGTATAACCAACAGCCCATTTCTTACAATTCAGATTCCTCAGTGACCATAAATGACTTTGAAAGGAAGAGTACTTGTCACCAACTAGTACAGGGAAATCTCCAATGGACATTTTGCACAGTGAAGATTAGAAATGGCTGGTAAATCTTTAATGGACAATTGGCTTTATTCTTCATGGATTTATGAGAACAGCTGCACCAAACTTACTAAATTAAAATGTTCTGTATTCTGCTGAGAAGGGTCAATTTTTCTTTCCTTTCACCCTCCCTTTTTCTGTCACTCCTTTCCTTCCTTCCTTCCTTTTCCTTCTTTCTTTTTATTTTACCTGTAATGTTTCCTTTTTTTTTTTTTTTGGAGATGGAGTCTTGCTCTGTCACCCAGGCTGCAGTTCAGTGGGTCTATCTCAGTTCACTGCAACTTCTGCCTTCCGAGTTCAAGTGATTCTCATACCTCAGCCTCCCAAGTAGCTGAGATTACAGGCATGTGCCACCACACCCGGCTGATTTTTGTATTTTTAGTAGAGACAGGATTTCGCCATGTTGGCCAGGCTGGTCTTGAACTCCCAGCCTCAAGTGATCCTCCCACTTTGGCTTTCTAAAGTGTTGGGATTACAGGCATGAGCCACCACCCCTGGCCCATTCCCTATAATATTTCTAAGCCATCATGTCTTTAACCTTCAACTAGATTTGCACAGAAGTAATTGTTTTTATGATTGGCATGTGTGGGGGTGAGAAGAATACTTATTTCTGGTTGTTTAAACCTCATCCATATCCAATTCAGCTATACATAGGAGCACAATTCTTTTTAGGATAAAGAATAAAATCTAAGAAATATACTTAATAATATGGGACTTCCTCTGGATACATGCCTTCCTTCATCAGACACCAAAGAGTTATTGTATGTCCTCAGGGTAAAAACCAAAATTCATCTGGTGCATGTAATTTTTGATCTTTATTAACTTGGATTCATCCCTTCAAGGCAGCACAGTCAATAGGAAGGGTGAGAGTTAGATGTTGTTCCTTTATCTTAGATTTGGGGAAGATTATTTAACTATAGTGTTGAAATCTGGGGCAAGCATACATTCAATGTGTTTTTTATTTCTTCTTCCTTCTCTCTTAGTTTTGACACTGGATATTCCAAACATTTGATGAGAAAATTGGATTATCAAAAAAAAGTCTATTAAACAACTAATTGCCTATGTCATTGACATACTGACTGCATTTATAGCACATTAAAAAAATTTCTATTATAAAATATCTAAAATATGCAAAAAGGACTGAGGATTTCACAGTGAACTTCTATGTATCCAAATCCTAATTTCATTTATCAATTCACAGCCAATTTTAATTTATCTAAACTCTCACTCACTTCCCCTTAGGTTAAATTATTTTGAAGCAAATCCTAGACATTGTGGTATTTCTTTCATCAGTGTTTCTATGTGGATATACAAAAGATAAGATTCTTTTAAAAAAGCCATAACCACCACATCATTATCACATCTACAATTATCAGTAATTCCTTAATATTATCAAATATGATCTCTTCAGATTTACCCATTTTTAAAAACATTTCATTTATTAAATATCTAAATAAATCTAAATATTGGAATTGGTTGGTGTAATTTTAACTTTCTAAAGATGGCTCTTCTCTCTCTTTTTTAAAAAATGTATTTGTGACAGAAATTGAGTTTTTCATCTTGTGAGTCTCCCTTAGTCTTGATTTTGCTTATTGTATCCCTGCAGTGTCATTTAACATGTTCCTACCTCCCCTGTCTTTCCTGTAAATTGGTAGTTGGATCTGGAGGAGGCTTAATCTACTTCTTAGATGGTGGTGTGTGCTTCGATTAGGTGATGCCTAATGTCTAGTTTTCTTTCATTTGTTATAGCATGCATTTTAACACTTGATCATACAACTTATTTTTTATTTATTTCATTAATGAATATTCAGTCTGGCAAAGGAGATTTTTAAGAGCCTTTAGGGTGAGATTGGTTTCTTTGATATCCTGTGTAGTGCTTTACCAAGGTTAGACTCACAGCATGTGGGCTCAATTCTGTTTATTGACTTGCTGCATGCCTTCCAAACAAGAATGGGGGCATAACCATTGGCAAGCATGGCAGATAAGTGGACCTAATTTCACTCATTATTAAGAGGCTTAAGCGGGAAGACAGATGAATTCAACATCTGCTGTTCACTAAAGAGGAACAAAGTGAATGCTATCAAAACTTGAACTCTTTTAAAGAACAACTCTTCTGCAAGCATTCAATGTGCAATCGAAAACTTACTTGCTTCTTTGCATCTGTATGTGGTGATTGTATGATGCTCTAACTCCATTTTAAATTTAATTATCAGTGCCAATGAAGAAGAGACCTGTTATTTGTGTATTTGGAGCAATTCCAAATTCCATGAACAGAAGACTTGTTGTGATGAATTGACCAGGACATTTTGTTCTGATAAATAAGATTTCTGCTGCTTCATCTCTTTTAGCCCCACAATTGGATGCACTTAGGGTCTGGTGTCAAAGTGATTGGTAATGATGGATAAAAATTTTGTTTGGAGTAAAATAAATAGAAAAGACATGCTTTTAGTTTTTCTTAAATAGTAGTAAGAAATATGTTAAAAATTAACGTATATCCATGAATGGGTTGGAAGCATAGAAAATATCAAATAAATATTTGCCGATTTAGGAGAAGGAAAAAATAGTAAGTGACTAATTTGTATTGCCAGTCTCTATGTCTGAGGGTCTTTGCCACACGTGTTGTGTATGTTAATGTACAAAGTGCTGTGATGGCTAGATTCTTACTTGTCTTTTGCAGATAGGGAGACTACAGTTCAGAGATTCAATAACATGCCAAAGTCTTCCCAGCTATTATCTGGTAGAGACTTAGTTGAAATCTGAAGCTATCTGATTCCTAAGCCGATGCACTTTCCACCCTACCAGCTTTTCCAAAGTGTCTAGAGAAGGCCAGTGCTGAGAAATGCTCCCTGAGTAAAGGATTATGTCGCCCTATGAATTTGGAAGACTGTGAATAGCAAACCCCTTTCTTAGCAAATTCCCAATGCATATAAAAAAGTTTCTGAGAAGTCCTATAGAAATTAAACTAAATTAAGTTTGTTAAATCCAGCATTGGATTATGAAAACTTTTCTTTTTTCCTTATAATTCTTTGAGAAATACATACTTTACTGAGTTGGACTGAGAATCAGTGGTCCTGGAAGCTTTACCAGCTAAGTAGATAAAACTGTTTACCGTGGATAAGTCACATTACCTCTCTGGGCCCAGAATTCAACATTTATGAAATAAAACTCTGCCTAGATGTTTTCTAAGATCCTTCTTGAGTATAAATGCTTGATGACTCCAACCCATTTCCATATGAATAAAACCCATTATGCTTTGTTTAGATTACCAACAAGATACCCAAAATCTCCACTCAATTTCCTACAGACATCTCAAATTCATTATATACAAACATGTTCTTATCCATTCCACTTCCCCATCCTCCTGCATTTCTTTACCTCTGTCACATTACCAGTCACTTAAGTTATTTAATCTAGAGACCTAGTAGTGATCCTGGACTCCTTTTTCCTTTGTCACCATCACATCCAATCAGTACAGCTTAGTAATTAAATGTGTGGGCTTCAGTACTGGAGTCTACAAACTGTGGCTCTACTTGTAGGAAAATGGGAAAGCAGCTTGACTTCTCTGTGCCTCAATTTCTTCATACATAAAATGCATATGATAATGCCAAGATATAAATGTATTGTGAAAATTATACAAGAGATAATCACATGCAGAATGGAAATTCAATAAATGGTTCCTTCCTGTTATTTTATCTTCAGATCTCTTATGCTCTTCCCCTCTTCTCCATCCAGAGTAATACCATCCTAACCCGGACCTCATTGTCTCTTACTGATATTGCAATAGTCACCTAATCGGGCTCTCTAACTCTTCTCTAGTCCCTCCCACTTTATCCTTTGTATTTTTGGCTGGGTGATCTTCTTGAAACAAATTCTGTCATATTACTCTGCCCTTGAGTCTTGTGGTCCAGTGACAGCAAATGACTCGAAGTTCCCAGAAGAAGCTGTGTCACTTCACGCTTTGGTATTTTGCTTTGTTACTTCCTAAGGTGACCCGGAGTGCTCTTGCCACTGCCCTTAGTTTGGCTAGCAGATATCTATTCATCTTTCAACTTAAATAATGTTTCTGGTCTCAGATGAATTTCTAGAATCTTGCTGCTTCTCTGAAGAGACGGAACCTATTTTCTCTCCCTTTAAATCTAGATAGAGCTTTCAGATTGCCTCAGCAAATAGAATGCAGTGGTAGTGATACTGTTTAGCCCCTGAGGCCAGGACATAAGAGGCAATGGGATTCCAGCCTGGTTTGCTTTCTTTATTGGGATGCTTGCCCTTGCATACCAACCACCAAGCTTGGAAGAAGCTCAAAGTAGCCCATCTAGGGAGACAACATGAAGAGACCATCTGGGATGCAACTCCCATGTGGAGAGTCTTCTAGATGATAGCCAGCATCAACTGCTGACTGGGACTTCATATTTATACATGTGTGTGTATCTGTATTTGTGTATATATATGGATATATGTATATACACGTGTGTGTGTGTGTGTGTGTATCTTCAGAAAAATCTCTGCCTTCATGGACCCTACATTCTCTGTAGCTTTGTGGCCATGTATTGGAAAGGTAGTGAAAGAGACATCTCTGATGAGGCAAGAGGACAGACCTCAGGAAACTGTACTGTTAGGTAGACTTACTCACTAATGTGAAAATCCATTTACTATTTAGCATGAATTAGAAGAGAAAGCTTGAACGAGAGGGTCCCTTTGAGTTGTTCCACCTGCTTATCTAGCCAGTGAACTTCACAGCCAGTTCTACATTCAAGCTTCTTTGTAATTTAAACGTTCTCTTGTGTGTTGCATATGGCAATCTGGGCTAGCCGTCTGGGATGTGACTCCTGCTTCAAGAGCAATGAAAAAGTTTCTAGCACTCACTGTTGATGTGGGAAGCAGACTGTTGTTGAAGTGTTATTATTAATGAGAATTACTGCTGGACAGCTTGAAATGGAGGATAATTTATTCTCCGTGAACTTCTAATTGCAGTAAAATGGTTTATTCACTGCCATGCTTGTCCATCTTGTTTGTTCCTGTCTTTCAGGCACGGTTGGCTGCAATGAAATAAGGCAGAACTGCACAAGCTGCACTAGAAACAAAAGTCTGTATTTCTGGAGACACAGTGGAAACTGGTCACGCAGGGTTAGCTCGTGTAAGAGATGCTTGGGAAAATGGTCAAAGCAATATGGCATGCTCAAGGTGGAGCCAGTCATAGTCAACTCAGACGAAGCAAGACACCTACTGTGTGCTATGCCTTATGCCAAAATGGGAAATTAGTATTTCCAGATGGCTACTCACTGCTCTTACTTTTGAAGTTCTCATTTCCCCTCTGGCATTTCTGACAGAGAGCTCTTTCACTTATTTTAAAATTCGGCATATCTTCTCCTCTCTCCTCATTTTGCTTCTATTGATTGCTTGGGGAATATAAAAACTGACCATGATGAGGAGATGTAGGTTTTCCTGGTAATATCTTTAATGTTCTGGTGTCTTCCCCCCGATTTTTGCCAAATCTCTTTCTCCCATTGATCTCATTCTTCTCCATTTTGTTTCCCTGGTAGAACCACTGCCTTTCTCTTTGCATAAATGTCCCTAAATGTGCTCCTGATTTGCTGCTACCATGGTAATAGGCGCTTGTCATAGGCTATTGACTCATTACTGTATTTATATGAGATTTAGTCACTTGTGGTTTAGCAAGCTTAAGAAACAAACTGACTGTCAGCCAGGAAATGGATTCAAACCTGTCTGTGATGAATGATAGATTAGGATTTGGGTGCTATTATTATTTAATAGTTAGTAAAGCTTCTGAGTGGACTAGGGAGAGTGCATCACCTGGGGAAATGGTCCTGGCTGTCACACAGCATCTGTTCTACTATAGACAACATTAGTGGAGCACACAGCCAGAGAGAGGGGGAAAGAGAGGGTGTGAGAGAGAGAGAGGGAGAGAGAAAGAGAAAGTCTTATCATCACTATCTTTGAATATCCCTGGAGAACAGGGCTGGAGGACAGGTCTGGAGGAAGCCAGGAAATGTCAGGAACGTCTGCATAGATGTTATGAAAGCAGAGAACCTAGTTAACCTCTTGATCTAACTGTGACTGTTTCAGATGAGAAACACAGGGCTTACATTGTGATTTGAGGAACACTAGAAAAGCATGCCTACAACAATTCTTAAACAGATGTGCCCACTCACTGCTACAGAACCTGACATTTTACCCCAAGGGTTCCTTCTTGAACTTCCTCACTGTACACACCATTTCACAAACTCTTTTCCTTGCCTTACAATAACAGTTCCCACCGCAGATCACCCAACCATGTGTCTTCTCTCATCTTACTGAATGTTGCTGGTAAAATATCTCTTCTCAGAATATCTGTCTACTTTCACATGTAAGCAGGAGATAGTAATTATTTTTGAAAGGGGAGGAAAGGGGACAATATAGGAATGTTGAGAATCAATGTTGTTTCAACCTGGTGATTACCAATGGAAGAAATCATATTCTTATGTGTTGAGACAGAAAAATACTGAGATCGAGTAAGCTTAGGCACTGTCTTCCCTGGAATTCAGTTCCCCTGGGAGAATAGAAAAAGCTCCTATAGATAACAGCTATACTGAGAGGCAGTTATATAGAGAGGAATGGCCCCCAGATTTTGTAGACAAATGTCCTGGGTCCAAACCTTGACTCTGCCCATACTGTCTGCATAACCCTTGGAAAGTTATTAGCTCCTATATCTTTCATATTTCTTGTCTATAAAATAGAATTAACCATTGTATTTAACTCATGGGATTACTGTGATTAAATGAGCAAATGCATTGAAAACACTTAGAACAGTATCTCGAACTTAACAAGTACTACAAAAGTCTTCATAAATATTAATACTACTTTTCAGGGTACATTTGGTTTTCTCAAATTGCCTTTTCTTTTCTTTCTTTCTTTTTTTTTTTTTTTTTTTCTGACACAGAGGCTTGCTGTGTCTCCCAGGCTGGAGTGCAATGATGCGATCTTGGCTCACTGCAACCTCCGCCTCCCAGGTTCAAGTGATTCTCTTGCCTCAGCCTCCAGAGTAGTTGGGATTACAGATGTGTGCCACCACACCCAGCTAAGTTTTGTATTTTTAGTAGAGACGGCGTTTTACCATATTGGCCAGGCTGGTCTTGAACTCCTGACTTCATGATCCGCCCACCTCAACCTCCCAAAGTGCTGGGATTACAAGCATGAGCCACCGCATCTGGCCCTCAAATTGCCTTTTCTAAGGCAGTTTGCAATTGACTGTAGCACAGCCAAGTCAGTTTGATGAAAAGAGAAATAAAGGATGGTTTTGACATTGAGAACCCCTCCCCTGCCATGGTGTTCAGTCTGGGTAGGTCTTTTCAGGGACCGTTTCTGACATCCTGAGGTCCATGTTGGGACACTGTATGGCTCCACAGGGAGAGCTGAGTGAAGGAGAAGAGATGCTAAAAAGATATTTGCTTTTTGTTACCCATTTTGTCAGAGTCTATAACCTTGACATAATCTTTCCTCCCATTCTTGTTCCCTTTTGAATGATGTAGAGAGTGTTTCACCTAAGTGGCTGGGGAATGATCCGTTGTTGGTGACATTATGAGTATTGTTGTACAAGCAGCTAGCACTTTAGCGACAGACAGACCAAGGTTCAAGTCCTGTCTGTGCCACCTACTATCTCTGTGACTCTTGATAAATCACTTAAGGTGTCAAGAGTTGCAATTTCTCATTTACAAAATGGACATGCTAAAGTATGCCTACCTCCCAGAGTGGTGGTGCTAATCAAATGTGATAATATGTGTGAGAGCAACTTGTAAACTGTAAAAGGTGACATAGATGTGAGTTGTTACTATTAGTGGTTCTTTTAATTTCCCTGCTCTCTACAAGCAGACCTGAATTCTAGCAGCACCTGTGTGCTGTCATCACTTGGCTGCTGATTTTATTTGAGGGCTTTACTTATAAGTCTGGGACCAATAATTGTACACTGGTTTCTCTTGTAGTGAGAGAATGGTAGATGGTAGATGCTTATCACCTGACTGGCTCAGAGTACTGGTGTGGAAGCTTTGTTTTCATAAAACAAGGGATCCTGACAGTTTTCAGAAGGGATTATTTTCTCTCCTTCAATTTGTAAATCGTGCAGTATTATCATAGAAAACTTTTTGGAATTATGAGCTGTTATTTGGTGATACTGTTACTCTGATAGTTGATAAAACACTTTCAGAAACCAAGAGAATTAAAGGTTGGTTAGGGTGGAATGAATGCTATAAATCAAGATTGCCTGAAGGGGATATGTATGAGAGATAAGGGATTAAACTGAATAAAGAGGAAATAAGGAGAAATATCCACGGAGCTTGGGAACATTTACCTACTTTCAGGAGCAGATCTCTGCATGTTATTTTGTGCTATTAAAGAAATGATGAAATCACTCTGATGAAAACCATTTTCACTTATAAATTTATGTAATAAGAGTATGATTTTCTTAATTTTGTAAACAGGGTCAATGTAGTGACTTTTGGCTACAGTGGATTGAAGTGTTACAAGAGAAAAAGGAAGAGAAAAGAGATGTTACTGTCAGTTGTGAACAGAATCACATGGGGTCAGACCTGTGCTCTGCGGGTCACAGAAAACATTTTCAAATACCTTGCATTTCAGGCCTTGATCATGGACAGAAATAGAGCACAGAAGGTGCTTCTTAGGGAAGTCTTCACTTTTCCAACCTTTTGCCACAAGTGAAAAATGGAGCAAATGAGTAGCTGGGTACAGACCCTTGGCACCAAGTGGCTGGAGTAAATGGAACACTGCAGGGACACAGAACTTCGCCCGCCACTGAGCATATTACTGGAGAAATACAGTACGAAACCCAGCAGGCTTCTGCAAACAACGCATCCCTTTAAGTTAATTGGTGTTATATAGAAGCTGAAATGCTCCGCTTATTTACAAAGCTACAGATTTATGTAAAGCAAAACCAATTACACTTAATGCCTAAACTATTCCAGGTGCTCAATGATAATGTTGCTAGGCAGTAGAGAAGAAACTGCTGTGTGAATGCATCCTGTTCCGAATGGAAGCCTGTGTAGTTACTGCAATTTAGCTAATCACGAGTGTCAACGCCAACGTGAGGATTCTAAGCTCTTTTGGTGTTTGCTTTGGGTCAACTTTATAATTCTGTAGATCTTTCAGCTCTAAGGACAAGTGAAAGCATAATGAGCACGTTTTTCTATTATGATGTAGAAATTAAGGAAATGAAGGCAAATTTGTGGGGAGGGGGAGAACAAAATAAAGCAGGCCCCTTTTCTAACAGTAAGAGAGACTAGAGCTTCCCATTTGTACTGAGGTGAAGTGTTTAAAGATTTCTAGCTCTTTTGGGTGTTCATTAAACCCAAATTGCAAACTTGGCATTTAACCTTTTGCAGCAAGGAAAGCTTCTAAGGAATATCAGGGGTCTGCCTCACTGTTTTGCTAGGAAACAATTGGTAAACAGAAAGGATTTGAAAAAGTTGCAGGAAAAGAATTTATGCCTGTACCAGCAAGTCTTTTCACTTGTCCTCAAACAAAAAATAGTTTGAGTAACAGAAACACCTGGTGCTTTACAGCTCTTTTGCAATTAAAAATGCATAGCGTACCTAATCAAGTTGAATAAGTCTTTTATTCTACAGACCTAAAATATTTTATGTATACACAAGCGAGGTACATAATTGCAGAATAATTTGCAGTCACCCGATACACTTACCTGTCCTATCCAGCACGAATTGTCCTGGAAAGCAATGGCTTTTAAACTTTAGGGAACATGAGAATGATTTGGGTGTGCTTATTAAAACCACCAATTCCTGGACCCCAATCTGAAAAAAGATTTGGGTTAAGGCAGTCTGTGTAGGGGCCAGAAAGATTCACCTGTAGCAAATTGTCCTCAACCAGATTTTGACAAATACTGCTACTAAGAAACAGACATTAAGTTTACTTGATTTCTTAAAAGATGAGTTTCCACATATTTTTGCTTATAAAAGAAGAAACTCTTAGAAGATAATTTTCTGAATGCATCTGAATTGGCAGTGGAGACCAAAAGATGTTATTCGTATAATTTCTTTAAGCATCTCTATTTGGTTTGGTCACTTACCCTCCTCTCAGCCCTCATTTTATCTTCCTGAGTTTCTTTCTTTCCTTTAATTCCAACTGTTCCATAACTTACATTTATTTTTCAACTTTTGTAGTATGTGGACATTCTCTTTGTTAAGGACATCTATTTTAGTAATACTGCTTTTAAATTCAGAGAAAATTTCCTTAATGAAGTCATATCTTGATAGCATAATATTAAGAGCAAATATAGAAAATCATGTATATGTTTATTATTTACTCAGCTATATACAGTATATGGTCACAATGCTTGGCATGTAATAAGGGCTCAATAAGTATATTGAAAGAGAGTATATTAAAATACTGTCATTTTGCTTTAATGACTCATTAAAACTCCAAAAAAAGATCATATGCTTTCAATGGCTGAACCATTGGTAAGGTATTGGTGTATAGAAAACTGTCATTTTTTTTGTCATAGAGTAATCACCTAGGCTTTGAAATTATTTTATTAATTTTAATGCTATAACATGTTAATGCAAAAGCATGACAGTTTACTAGAAAGGTCATAATTAGTTTTTGTAAATAAAGTATGCATAATTAGTTTTTGTAAATAAAGTATAAAGTAAATAAAGATGATATTTATAAAATCACCTCCATATATATGGCTCTTACACTAAAACACATAAAATGCTCAACTGAAGAAGAAAACAGTGAATACTGTTCTCATAAGACAGGTAGACTCAAATACAGTTTCATAGGGCTGTCTCCCAAAGATCAATACTTGAAGAAAATTCCTGTATACTGCCATAAAATTTCAGAGACTTTTCGTGGAGAAGTGTTTCTTCAAGATTACTTCCATGGATGTTCTGGGCATTAAAATGATTTAGATTACAATATCTAAAAAAGAAAGAAAGAAAGCTTTTCTTAGGACCAGATGTAGGTGAATTGATAAATCATTTGCTTCCCTCCTGTGCTTGTCTACCTTTTATGGTGGGCTCATAGATACTGGCACAACAGTGACGATTATTTAAGAGTGCTGCTCACCAAAACAGTCTTTTTAAAAGTACAAAAGGAGTTTTGTGACTTAGTAAAGTGTCTCATAAGGACCTTTAGGTGGCGCTTTTTTACAACTTGCTGTGCTGTCTTCAATGCTGACAGAGAGATGGTGAGAAGGCTGAAAGCATATTGACTTGACAGATTTCATGGCGGTCAGGCTGCGTAAGAGGTTTACTGGGAATTTGTAAATTCAGTGCGGAGATTATGTGTAAAGCACCATTTTCAAAGAAGAATCCATGAATGTATTTCTAGAATGTGCACTCTCCATCCCCGACCTCCAGAAAAACCTGCCTTTCCAGTGTCTTCTAAGTACCAGCCCCATGCAAGGGTGGGATAGAATCATCCCATTTCGCAGATTGAGAAATTGAAGTTTCCAAGAGGTTAAATAACTTACTTGAGGTTCATAGCAGTAGTAGTTGGCAGAGTTTGGATTTGGAACCAGAACTTGATTATTCTGAATCCTGGTCCTCTATGGCATACTGCCTCTAAAGACAAATTACTTTCTTAAACACTGTTGGTTGAGTTCCAGGAAAATAGGAACTTCAAATTGCTTTATTCACTGCTTTATTCCCAGTGATTGATACACAGTAGATGTTCAATAAATATTTGTCAAATGAACAAATGAATATCAGCTATAAGTTTAATTTTATCACATACACATAAGTTTCAAATATAGATGGGTCAGTCATCTATTTTTGATTTGTGAAGGTTTCAAAAGTTAATTTTACCTTCTTTTCCTTTTCAATACATTACTAAAAATAACTGTAGCTGTAAAAGAATGAATACTGCCTGAACAACTCTGGTCATTTGTCTCTGATTTATGTCACTTTCAATAATTCCTACAGCATAGACACAAAAGATTACTGGAATATTTGACAAAACAAGTGCAATATCAACTTCTATGTTTCACAACACTGGAAGGACAGTGATGTTAGTTATAAAAACTCTCTCTGCCCCTCCCTCTCAAAACACCTGAAATTTCTTTTTATTTTAGCACCCGATGTGGGATAGGATACATATTTATATAAAGCACTGTAGACATATTTACTTTCATCTACCTACTTCCTTCACCCCTAAACTGGAAAGCCTCGAGTATGACATGTCATCAGTGCAGCATTTCAAATTTGATTGTGGAGGGATTGTTTTCAGTTTCTTTGATTTGGTACATGTGACAGGTAAGTCTGGCCTTATATTTATGGATAATTCCTAGCTTTATGCAGCTGGGGATTTGAGATAATGTCCCAGTAACCCTCACAAGATTGGTTTGGCTCTAGGACTTAACAATAAGATCATATCAGACTAATATGAACTTGGCTGTGGAGGTGTCTAGGGTGCTAAAACAGACCTCATCCTACCTGTATTTTGGTGAGGAGGTTGTTTCATAATTAATCCACTGTCCTCAAGATCTTGAGGACAAGAATAAGTTGGGACTGCCTTGTTCTTGATAGATTTCCACTATTACCTGGCTCTGAACAGATACACCTTTGGGTTTGATAAAAAATGGGATTGTGATTACATATGTGCTGAGATTAGATATGATTTGACTTATACGTAATATATTTCAATAATGCTGTTCCTGGGACATTGGTACTTTCCCCCATTTATTTGCATGCTTATTGTTCATTAGTGTTTGACAAACACAATCAGTATAGAAAAAAATCGGAATCATGCACTCCTCACTGCAGGCACTCATCTTTCACTCTCAGGTTTCATACTGTGTCTTGCTTAATTCTTCTGACTTGGACTGTCCAATCCCAATGGCCAATAGGTCCCCAAGGCAACATGTGTCTTGGCGTTGATGTCATTGGTTCTAGCTGCTTAATCTCCGGAGGCAAATGTTCCAGACTCTCCTTACTTCTGACATGTGACATTCATTCTTTTCCTGTGGGGTGCTGGTCAACAGGTGGTAGTGGGTAGAGTTACTTTAACTGAAGGAAATAGTTTTCTCCCAAACCGAGTTAGGAATTGTCGGAGACCAAGAAGACGGCTCTTCTATGGCAGTTGGAGGCAGCATAGTATAGGAGTATAGAAGCGTGGGCTTTAGAGACAAATTTGGAGTTGATTCCTAGTTGTGTGAACTTGGTCAATTTATTTAACTAGCTTTGCACTTTAGTTTTTTTATTTATAACGTAGAATGATAAGATCTATATGCCAAGAAGATGGTGGGGAGTAAGGGCAGTTGTTTGTGTGTGTATAGCATGCCACCCAAGATACACAGGTTGCTCAACACATAGAAAATTAATTTCTTTCCTTCCTGCTTTGTTTGTTCCTCTCTCTCTATCTTTATTCCCTCCCTAAAAAAGTATGCAGGAGAAGAGAAAGTAGATAGGTGATGGAGAAGATTTGGTAAGAATCAATTTATCTCTGAATGAACTTTACATTTGTACTTAGTCCCTTCTCATCTTTGGTTCCTCCAATCTCTGGTGTGTTGTATGTTTTTATTCTTACCTCCTCCTCTGCGCTCCACACCACTATTTCTCGCTTCTTTACGGGAACTCACTAGTTCCACAATCAGGGAGAAAGAATCACACTTGAATATTTTAATTTGGGCCCTAGATGTTAGCTCCATGTTAGACTACGGGTTTGCTTGTTCAACTCTATTTCTCTATTGCCTGGAACAATGCTTAGCATGTTGGTTGGGTGGATACATTAATGAGTCAACCCCTGGGCTAATGGATTCTGGGTCCAGTGCTAGTTCTACCTACACTCTGTCCATGACTGCGGTCATCTTGGCCACACCTCAATGTAAGTCTAGGAGAAGCATAAAAAGGAGGAAGAAGACAGCATATGGCTAGGTATGAGACCATTCTAATTATAATTGCTAACACTTTGGGGCATTTACTCATCCTCACAAAAGCCTTATGACACAGTTACTATTTTTATCATTTCCATTTTTCAAATGAAGTAACTGAGGTTTAGCAAGGTTAAACAGCTTGCTGAAGTTTGTATAGCATATAAATTGTGAAACTGGACTCAACTGGGGTAACTAAATTACTTCATGAAAGACAAGGATCAAACCTTACTACAGGATACAAAGTAAAAATTGAGAGACGGTGCAGGTTTTTGAAAATTGCTGGGTGGGCACCACTTACGTGTCTGGAGGCAGTGGATGGAGGGGAAAGAGGCCATGCCTCCAGTTTCCATTTCCATTGTGAAATCTGTTTTGCTATAATGCTAAGAACATTCCTGTTGGACCTTTCTGCAAAACTTTCTGGTTCTCTAATTTGATTTTCAATCTAAGAATGAGATCAGCATTCAGGAAAAGTATACACTGTGAAGGACCAGTTTGATGTTTTATACACTTTGGAGTGTAAGAAATATAAAAATTCAGGGAGCCATTAAGGCTTTTAATTTTGTCATCAGTTCTGCCTTGCATGAGGTTTGATTCTTTCTTATACCAGACCATAAGCCTGATGAGAGCAGAACATTGGTGAAAATAAACCTTTATTGACTTACTGACATTGTATCTTTCTAGTTTATGACACCACCTATCACATGGCTGATATTCAAAAAGAGATTTGTTAGGTTAATAAAATAATGACCTAGGCAAGGGTGAAGTGACAATGAATGAGATAATATATGAATAAATGACTAAAGAGATAAATGGATGGAAGGAAGTAAGGAAAATGAAAATCTGTTTAGTTTCTGCTTCATGACAGACATTGTGATTAGTCCTTTATCAATATTCGTCCCCCTAAAACCGACAAGAGGTTTTTATTTTACAGGTGTAAAAACAGAGGCCCAGAGAGGTTAGAGAATTTTCTCAAAAGTACACAGTTGTCCAAGAATATGTCAAGGGGAGGGAGAGAGAGAGAGAGAGAGAGAGAGAGGCTGGCAATGGATGGGTGGATGGATGGTAGATGGTACCTATTAAGCCACTCTCAGGTGGTCTCAGGCAACAAGCTAAGGGATTTTGTACAGTTTTTTTTATTGGCCTTGAAATGGTCACTGCTGATTTAAAGGCCTGAATAGGATCCAAATCTCAAGCATCATTAGATTTCTAGCTATTTGTTTAATGATATTTGCTTTTAATGGTAATGATGCACTCGTTCTTATTATCAATATGCTTATTTCTAATTCTAAAGTGATGCTACATAGTGGAGAGAAAAATCTTGTGTTGGAACATATTTTAGAATTTGTAAAGCACTATTTTATTATGAGGATCGATGGAAAAAGTGAAGTCTAAATTGAAATTTCTTGCTCTGAATAATCTGTTGAATTTCTCTCATATGCTAATTTGTCTGGTCATGGTGTACAGAATTCCCGCTGGCTCAGTGATGGTTCCCAGACCAATATTTCATGGACTCAGAAATTTTTCATCTTACCACACACTTACTTACCTTTGTGAAACACTCCAGAATCCCAGGACGTTCAACAATGTTAATGATGCCAGGAAGAAGAAGAAGCTTTCTAAATTGCCTTTGTTTAATGTGTTTGGAAACCAATTGCCTGTTTGGAACAAATGTAATTGTTATTCAACTGCAGAGTTGTAAGTTTCTGTGAATATTTTATCATTCCACAATTCATAGAGCTTTATTCACTTCAGTAATATCCACAAAGCAAAAACGTTCATATGAAACTTGATTGTCAAAATTTATTTAATTATGTAATTAATAATAAAATAAGCAAAGCACCCCAAATATTTTGAAGGTCACAAAACACTCTTAATTTGCATCACACAATATAGGTGTCAGAAGAACTGGTTCGTAAAGGTAATCCTGACTATTCCATTAACTTGCAGGAGCCATGTGTGTATCTTATTTCTCCTTATATTTCTAGTATTTAGAACAGTGCCTGGCATGTAGGGATTATTTGGCAAATATATAGTGAATGAATGAAAACTATTTTCTATGACCAGATAGTCTGTTTCATTTGCTAATTGTAAGGATAGTGAGATAATGTATGTAGGTGATAGATGTTAAATTATTTTCACAACTTTGATAAATCCAGGGCTACCTTATGATAATATCACAGACCTTATTGGTCAAATTACTTGCAATCTCTGGTTAACATGGAGATTTTCTTTTCACCTAATAAGTAAATTCTTCAATTTAATACCACCAAATAAAGGATCTCTACTTCCTTATGATGTCATACTGGGTATATATGAAACTATTCAAGAATCAAGGTAATTACTTTAATTTGCTTGTAAGTTTTGACTTTTGCTTTGGATCTGTGCTATAACTCTATCTCTGTCTCCGTCTCTGTCTCTGTCTCTGCCTCTGTCTCTGTCTCTATCCACACACATACTTTTTATTTCTTCAGTAAATTTTGGGGTATTGTTTAATGTATACAATAAAATGCATTATATTATACATATTATATATGTGATACTTATTTTTAGGCAATACATTAAAAACAGCAAGGAGATCTGTTATTATCAAATGTATTTACATAGCATTACAGAATGCTTCAAAGGGAAAAAAATCTAACTTAACAGAGAGAATTTAACTGTCTCTCTGAATGGGCTGAATTTTTTTAATGTTATGCATTATGAGAACAGGAAATGATCATCTTTGAACACACAAATGCCAAGGTTTCATCATTTTCTTGCATTTTTATAGGAACAACTCCTACAGCGGGAGGTGAAGAGGGTGTGGGACCAGAGCAATCAGTCTATGACCCAGTAGGACTGGGCTTCGGTACCATCTTTGGCACACGGGTTGTAGGGTTGTTTCCTGCAGTAGAAAGTGGTTCTTGGCCTCTCCCTTGACAATGCATACTTTTAAATGGGATTTAACTGAAATATTCTGATCACAGTCAGCAAGTGCATAAGTATGACAATTGTTATTAATTGTGCCACTTCGCATTTAAAGCTGTTTGTCTTCTGTCTTTTACCTACTCAGTGACTATTACTATGGATCAACAATGAAAATTAGCTGTGTCTATTACATTCTGGGACCTATGTCTGAGAGCTAGCCTAAATAAATTATAGGACAAATAAATAAAATGGTGAAGTGCAACTCACAAAATAGGTATTATTTTGTCAAAAGAACTGGGTTGTAAAGGTAATTCTGATTATGCTATTAATTTGCAGGAGCTGTGTGTGTCTTATTTATCCTTATATTTTTAGTATTTAGATCAGTGCCTGACAAATGGGGATTATTTGGCAAAATAATACCAAAATAGGTATTATGATAGGTATAAATAAGCATTACCATACCTATTTCATAAGTTTCACTTTACCATTTCATTTGGGTTCTATTATAATGAAAATTTATGGTTTTATTGCTACAGTGACATGATGCCTTTATCTGGTGTTTAGATAAGTAAATGAAGTTCGCTAAATGTTTCTCTATAAGTCTGCCTATTGGATATTGTGTAGCCTTTTTGATGTGTATATGTGTGCTTTTGTGTGTTTGCATGTGTGTGTGTGCCCGTGTGTGGGTGCACACAGGAACTAAACATTTGATTGTACCTGAATGGGGAGAGTTGAGGTGGAGGACAAGATAAGGTGTGATAACATCCTACGTATTTTCAGGAAGAACTAAACCATCCTTCTAAGCCTGTTCAAACAGTGCTGTTTTTTCCCCTCTTGAATTAATGTCCCAATCATATTTCCGACCTTTTCATTTCACATCAGCACTTTGCATGTCATGTGATTATACCTTTTTATCACCGTGTTTCTCTGGCTAGTGTAACAGGAGTTTGCACAGAGTATGTGAAGCCTCAGAATTAACATGACATTAATTCTTGTTGGAGCATGAATTCTGGTCCATAATAAGTAATTGAAAAGACTATCTTTATATTATAAGAGAGTCAGATGAGGAAGAAGAATATAAATTTCCTAAGATCTTTAAAGGTAAAATCTAATATTTTAAAGAAATTGTGTCATTATGGCAAATGCCAGCCTTTGGGGAGATACCACTAGATCCCCCTGGGCACACCAGAGCATTCTCGTCACTGGGGAAGCTGTGGAAAACAGAAATGAGAAGTACTGTGACGTGGTATTTGGGAGTTTGGGGTGACAGGAGAGAAAGACATTTGTACTAGAAAAGGTAGAGAAAGATAGTATAAATCTGTGGATACGGACAAAACATTTTGTGAGTGGGATTATCTTAAAAAAAAAAGAAAAGAAAAGAAAACCCCAAACCAAAGATTCCCATATCACGTATTCAAACTTTCTAGAATGCTCCTGTATTCATTCTTAAATATCATTTTTAGCACATGGCTTTCTAACGCTCATCTTCATTCTAGTCCCGTATTTTTGCCATATTTAGATATGATTTAATATTCTCTGTGTAGCTAATTTACATGGTAAAGAGAAGCATCGCCTGAATTGATAGCATGGGACAAACACTTGTATCAAGTCAGACAGAAAGATTCTTCAGGATACCTAAAATTTGCTTTATTTATATGGAGATTATCTGTGTATGTGAAGAGACAGAACTGGGTATAAAAATATATAGAAAGATCATGGGCTTTGGAGTCAGGTAGACTTTTAAAGTTAAATCTTGCCTTAACAGTGTAGTCATTGGGCAAATAACTGGACCACTTAAGCCTCAGTTTCTCTTCTATGAAATGATGATAACAGAATCTCCCTTACTGAGTTGTAATGAGAAGTTAAAGAGATAATGGTTGTCAAGGGCCGGACACAGAGGAGGCACTCCACAAACCTCAGATTATCACCTCCTCCTGCCCCCTTTCCAGGTAGCTCACACACCGTCATATAGCCTGAGCTTCATCTTGGTCTGTCTCCTGTCAGATATTTCTTCATGTTCTGTGTGCCTTTTTTTTTTTTTTTTTTATCATTATCCCAGGACTGGTTGTAAAATGTTCCATTTAACATTGTCAGTTGACTCAGCTCTTAGGTACTATAACTTTATTTTAGTAGCTTATAAACTTTTATTGTCATAATTCACATTTGTGCCATTTTTCATCTGACATTTCCAGTAGCTGATTGAAATCAGGAGCATCCTTGCAAAGGAGACATAGTGAAGACTTGAAGTCTAGAATGAGACTAACTAAACTTCTCCAGATCACAGGATAGCTGAACAGGAGCATGAGAAACAGTGTGCCACATAGAGTCTGATGAGTCATTCATTCACTGCCATTTGTAATGCCCACAGTGCACCCTAGTTATTACTTTCATAATATAACCAGCTAGTTAGTAATAGTGTTCAACGGCTGAAGTAGTAAAGGACTCAAAATATTTAGCATTGTTCAGAATTTCCCCAAATATCTCTTGCTTAGCTAGATGTATTTGTTCATTTGAAAGTCATTTTTTAGAATTTTTTTGTGTACCAGGAAATGTGCATTCCATGTTGCTTAAGAAAAGGGATTCATAAATTAGTAGGGTAATTATTCTGGAGCATTAGGCCTTGTAGACAATAAGTAAAGTGTTTATATTTATCTGAAATTTTCACAGTCATTTTAGAGACAAAGAATTGTAGAATCGTCTAGACTCATTATTTTATATATTAAGGAGTGAAGGAACAGAGAGGTCAAGTGAAACATCACTCAGCAGAACCCTGCTGTTATAGCAAATGTACGGCTGTAGTCCACCTCTTGGTGTTTAATGCAACTACCACTTTTATGCCTTTCTTTAACATCTTCTCAACAGTTTTAAAATGTCTGGATTTCAGTCTTTGAAATCACTTACCCCAAATTCTTTCTAAAATACCTAACAACATTTCTACTCCGGTCTTGAGACTGGCATTCAACCTACGCTGAGATTCTTAGAGCAATTTACACTACATTTAAAGCTTTTGAAACTGGATTGAAAAACATATATGGTGATGCACACATGCTATAACACTATAAACTACACAAATTTGCTAATATGAAAGAGAAATACAGTTTATTTCTCTTCTCCTTAATGCCGTACATTGTAAGGCTCAAAATTTCATTTGCTGCCTTGATGCCTTTGAGCCTCACAGGCTCGAAAGGTCTAACTACGTGTTTCCCTGTTTTCATTAGATAGGCTCCTCACCCAGCTGGAAGAGCTCCCCACCTGGCTAGTTGCCCTATTAGTCAGACCAGCTGCACTCCACCCAGCTCTCAACCTAAGAGGTTTCACTTTACTGCTAGCTCTCAACATTATTCAAACCAACCAATCACATCCAGCCTACAGGAACCAGCCTGTCACCACAACCCTTTGTTATTACAAAGCCTGCCCCCCCCACAGACCCTGCTTGTTCACTGTATGCCTGAGTGCAACCCCAGGTGACCCTACACATATCCGGGTGTTTTCCTTTCCCAGATTGTGAGTGTATGTGACTAATAAACTACTGTCAGTCTCATGTGTAGACTCTGTCTCAAGAAAAAAAGGATGCGTGTTTTCCATAATCTCATACTATCTAGAGTAAGAGGCACCCCTAGGTCACCAATGTGGTGAATAGGAGATGATCAGAACATGCCCTCACCACAGAAATCAAGGTCAGTTCTAGAGAAAATAGTAATAGCTTTTGCTTTAATGCATAATTATTGTTTATTTTTCTTTTGGAAGGAGGAGAAAAGAGAAAGGAACCCTCCCATTCATGCTTCCATACTGCTACTCAGAACCAAGTACCTCTGCTTCTAAACTACATCAAGGAGTGCAACTCCCATAGAATCACAGGACAAGAAGTAAAGGGAACAGATATTTAAGGTAAAAGATATCTAAATTACCTTGATTTGACTATATCAATTTATCAAATGATCACATGTATCCTGAAAACAAGTACACCTAATATGTATCAATAAAAAAATTTAAAAAATAATACATAAAAGAAGTAATGGGAACAAGACGCAGTCAGGTTGCACTGCATCCAAGAAGTATTGGCCTGACCAAAAACAAAACATTATAGGTGAGTGTGAGTTCTGGGGAGTGCCAGATAGCCATGTATGCTTGACATTGCAGTCTGTAATCACTCCAGCTAGTCAGAGTGTTAGAAAACCTAAAAATTGTGTAAAGTTCTCACTGTAGCCTAGCAGTCTTGGGTTTAGTGGGGCACTTTAAATGCAGACTTGAGCAAAAATATTCACATATACTCTGAGTTAGTAAACACTACCTCTCAGCCAATCTCTTCTTTTGAGGATGAGTAAACATAAAAAGGGCCAATATGGGTAAGGAAAAGTGACTACTATACATATTTGTTGCTTACAGGAAACACCCTGAACACAGAATGACAAAGCTAATAATAATAATAATAATAATATAATGAACAAGAAACTCGTAAGACAAAGACAAAAAATACTGTAAAATACTAATCTCCGCAAAGTTGAATTCAAAGGAAAAACCATTTTAAAGGGACATTGAGAATTTTTTTATATTGATAAAAAACACAATTCAAATTGAAGATATGCCAGTGGATTTCCCTTAAGTAATGAAATCATAACAAAATCTGTTGTCTTTTGGAAATAACGATGTATAAGTAATTCTTATCAATGACTATAACACATTCTTGTCAGTTTTTGATCAAATTGGCAAAGAAGGGATGTAAAGAATTAATGTGATTGACAAGTGTTTAATAAAGATCACAACATTGTTTAGTATGAATAAAGAATATTTCACCCTCTTACAGAAGTTTCAATAACATTTGTAACAAATCAGACCTCCAAGAAATTGAAGATATGCCTCTTGATTAACTAACTGGTCAACAAAGAAATGAAACCCACAATATCAAGATATTTAGAAAATGAAGAAAATGAGGAAATTGCATTTACACATTTAGAGATACAGATATAAACTCTACCCAGAGGCACATTTAAAGGCACATAGGCTTTCATTTTTAAAGTCAGAATTAAAATACATGAAATAAACATTCAAGACAAAAAAGTTAGGAAATGCATAAAACAAATCTAAGGAAAGTAGGAGTAAGGAAATAGAGATGAGAACAGGAAATCAATATATTAAACTTTTTTAGATCTAATAGTTCTAAGAGATGATTCATTGGAGAAAATATAACAAAATAAATAAAACTGACAAATCCAATCAGAATATGTAACAACAGATACAGAGGAGATAACAATGTTTAGTTATGAGTATGCTATTTTAGAGTAAAAACTCTTATGGAAATGAGGTATTTAGATAAACATTAATTACCAAAGTTGAATCAAGAAGAAATGGAAATACTTAAAGACCATTAATAGTAGGAAAAAGTTACAAAGAATGATTTTTTTTAAAAAGATACATTAAGATCCCTACCAAAATTCCAATGACACTTTTCACAGAATTAGAAAAACAATCCTAAAATTTATATGGAACCACAAAACACCACAAATAGACAAAGTAATTGTGAGCAAAAAACAAAGATGGAGGCATCACACTACCTGACTTCAAAATATACTACAAAGCTATAAGATCAAAACAGCATGGCATAAAAAGAGACACACAGACCAATGGACCAGAATAGAGTCCAGAAATAAATTTGTGCATTTACACACAACTGATTTTTGACAAAGGTGTCAAGAACAAACTGACATGATTAGGCTTTGTGTCCCCACCCAAATCTCATCTTGAATTGTAATCCCCATAATCCCCATGTGTCAAGGGAGAGAGCAGGTGGAGGTAATTGAATCATGGGGGTGGTTTCCCCTATGCTGTTCTCATGAGAGTGAGTGAATTCTCAGGAGATCTGATGGTTTTATAAGAGGCTTTTCCCCCTTCACTCAGTATTCTCTTTCCTACAGCCTTTGAAGAAGGTGCTTTGCTTCCCCTTCACCTTCCACCATGATTGTAAGCTTCCTGAGGCCTCCCCAGCCATGCTGAACTGTAAGTCAATTAAACCTCTTTCCTTTATAAATTACCCAGTCTTGGGCAGCTGTTTATAGCAGTATGAAAACAGACTAATACCCAAACAAAGGAGAAAGTACAGTCTCTTCAATAAGTGGTGCTGGGAAAACTGTATATCTACATGCAGAAGAATGAAATTGGACACATAGCAGATATGAAAAATAAACTCAAAATAGATTAAGGGCCTCAGTGTAAGACATGAAACTGTAAAACTACTAGAACAGGGGGAAAGCTTCATGACATTGGTCTAGGTAATGATTTCTTGAATTTGACAACAGAAGCATCGACAATAAAAGGAAAAATAGACAAATGAGAATATGTCAGACTAAAATGTTTCTGCACAGCAAAGGAAATAACAGAGTGAAAGAGATAACCCACAGATTGGGAAAAATATTTGCAAATTATATATCAGGTAAGGGCCTAATATCCAAAACATGTAAAGAATTCAAGCTACTCAGTAAGAAAAAAGCCCAAATAACTAATTGAAAATTGGGCAAATGACCTGAATAGACATTTCCTAGAAGAAGACATACAAATGGCCAACAGGTATATAAAAAACTGTTCAATATCACTGATCATCAGGGAAATGCAAATTAAAACCACCATGAGATATCACCTCACACCAGTTAGAATTTTATAAAAAGGATGAAGATGAAAGGTAAGTGTTGATGAGGATGTGGAGAAAACAAAACTTCAGTACACTATTGGTGAGCATGCAAATTAGTACAGCTATTAAGGAAAGCAGTATGGTGGAATCTTGATAAACTAAAAATAGCATTACCATATGATCCAGCAGTGCTACTACTGGATGTATATCCAAAGGAGTTGAAATCAGTATATCGAAGAAATGTTTGTACTCAGTTTGTTGCAGTACTGTTCACAATGGCTAAGATATGAACACAACTGAAGTGCCTATCAATGGATTAATACATTTTAAAAAGTGGTATATATACACAATGGAATATTCAGCCTTAAAAGAGAACAAATTCTGTCATTTGTGACAATATGGATGAATCTAGAGTACAATATGCTAAGTGAAGTAAGCAAGACACAGAAAGACAAATACCATATCATCTCACTTATATATGGAATGTAGGAAAGTCAAACTCACAGAAGCAGAGAGTAGAATGGTGGTTACCAAAGGCTGAAGTGGGGAAGGGAAGTGGATGGGGGAAGGGGAAATGTTGGCCAACGGGTGCAAAATTTGAGTTAGACAGGAAGAATTAGTTCTGGTGACTATAGTCAATAATAATGTATTGTATATATCAAAATTGCTAAAAGAGTAGATTTTAAATGCTCTCACCACTAAGAAATGATAATTATGTGAGGTGATGGATATATTAATTAGACTGATTTGAGCATTCTACAATGTATGCAGATATTGAAACATTACATTGTACCCCATAGATGCATACAATTACTATTTGTCAGTTAAACATAACATGCAATTTAAGAACAAAAGAGAAATACTAGGCATTTTTTAATTTTCACAGAAAAAATAGATCTTTTCTCTGGATCTTTCCAGAACGTAGTGAAAGAATCATAATTGCCAACAAGTATTGTTTATTGCACATATATAAAGATGATTTAATATTGAAAAATTTATTAATTAAATGCACCCTAATGATAGGTCCAGTTTCTTATGATTAAGAAATATCATAAGGTGATCTTAATAGTTACTTAAACATTCGATAAAATTTAAACTGATTTATTTATCTCTTAGAAAACAAGAATAAAGTTTTTATATAATGAGGAATATTCTTTAAGATCACCTTTGTAATCCTGCAAATATACTTAATAAAATAAAAGATGTCCTCATTAAGATCATGAGCAAGATATAATGTGACTGTCTTCTGGTATTACCATTGCCCTGTAAGTTCTGGGTCCTGAGAAAGATGCAAAGCATAGGAGTAAATATTGGAAATAAGGATAAAAATTATATGTATTTGAAGATTAATTTTGCTGAAAAAGTAAAAGGATCAACTGAAATACTCTTATAAATTTACTAAGTTTATGAAATTGGATGCAGATGAAGACATACACATTAATAAACAGTAATAATCTCCCTGTATAACAGTGATCACCTCAGTGAGTTGTAATGAGGGAAAATGATTCAGTTCAAATAGCAAAAAGGAAAAATGTATAAAATGTCTATGATAATTTCAACAAGAAATGATCAGGATATATATGAAGAAAAAAACTTCCAGAACTCAACTTTGAAATATTAAATTTAAAAAGTGTGTTATATACTTGGATGGACCACTACCTATTGCAAAAACTTTAGTTTTTCTAAAATTAACTTACAAGTTTTACTCATTTTATTAAAATAAAAATAGGATTGGGGGGCCGGGTGCAGTGGCTCACACCTGTAATCCCGGCACTTCGGGAAGCCAAAGTGGGCTGATCACTTGAGGTCAGGAGTTCGAGACTAGCCTGGCTGGCATGATGAAACCCTATCTCTATTAAAAAATACAAAAATTAGCCTAGCATGGTGGCAGATGCCTGTAATCCCAGCTAGTTAGGAGGCTGAGGCACAAGAATTGCTTGAACCCGGGAGGCAGAGGTTGTAGCACTCCAACCTAGGCAACAGAGCGAGACACTGTCTCAAAAAGAAAAAAAAAAAAACTAGAGAAAAAAATAATAAAAATGTGAAATTCATCTAGAAATATAAGCCATGGAGAATATGGTTTTCATAAATAAAAAATAACCAAAAAGATAAGTATGAGTAATAACTGATATAAACTATATATCATAAAATTATTATTATAATTAAAAGGAGAGTGATACTAAGCTAAAATAAAGAGGCAGCTGAAGGGAACAGGCCAGAAAGCCCTGAAACAGTCCCAAGATCACCTAAAAATATGTAAAATATGTAAAACTGATTAGTTTCATTTCATTTACTGTATCATTGGGAAATATTTAAAGTTTAACCAACTTTTCACAACGTATATTAAATACTGTTGTGAATGTTGGTTATTTGAAGCAAATAAGTATTTTCTTTAATGAAACCAAAATGAAATCCACATGAATAATACAATTAATCCAAAATGTGAAACATTAAAATTCTACAACCATAAATGCAATGAAATTAATCATAATGAAAAAGGTGGACAGATTTGATTACCTATAGCAGCAAAACTTGTATAAAATAAATTTATCTATGAAATAAAATGTTGAGTTAAAACTGGGAAAATACTAGCAATAAATATGACATAAATCACAATATTCTTAAAGTATAATGAGCATATGTAAACGGACAAAAAAAGACCCAAAGAAAAATAGGCCAAGACTAAGCACATCATAAAAAAGATAAAAATGTTCTATAAACATTAAACATTTCAATTTTACACTCTAAAAAATACAAATTAAAGTATTTAAAGTGGAATATAACTTTTTCCAATCAAATAGACAAAGATCAAAATATTATGCTAATAACTGAAATTCATATCTTGAGGCAAGTATTATCATTTCACAATGGCACATAATTGCAGTCTTTTAGAAGTCAATTTTGCCTCAATTCTCAATAGTCTTTAAAATGTTTAAAATATTTATCCTCATTGAAGGAATAATCCCATTTCCAGGATTCTAGTCTAAGGAGGGAATAAGTTATGTACTTAATGATTATAGAAAAGGATGCTTACCTTAGTAATATTTATAGCATGAAAAATTAGAAATAACCTAAATATACCATAAGAAAGGAAAGGTGAATATACATACACACACATATATATATGTGCATATATATGTATATATGTATACATATATAAACACCTTTCCTCACTTCAACAATATGTCACTCCATCTCCCACCAAAATCAGAGCTTTACTGGATACTTCAAGTATATGTGGCATTAAGTGCTATAGCATATTGCTTTTGATTCAAGGCAGATTTCTGTTATCTCTCTTTGGAGAAAGATGCAATATTTCCCCTCTTTACAAACTACTGTTTTATTTTGAATGTAATGGAACTATGAAAATCTTAAAATGTGCCTTTTGGAATCTCTTCAAAAGATAGTTAGAGACAGTGAGCAATTATTTCCCTCAGACTTCATTAGATTTTTTAAAGTTATTTTGTAGTGCTGGTGTTCTAGCAAAAGTCCAAAATTGTGGAGACAAAACTGAAATGGATTTTATATTCTGCTTTATTTGAGGCACGCCTTCTACTTCACTATGTGCTTTTTGCTTGGGAGCGAAAAAGGGTGCAATTAAAAAGATGTAGCAGTCTGTCTCCAGGGTGGATGTGCCTCTGTACCACAGGAAATAAAACTAGTGTAGTAAAAAGAGCTTTGGAATCAGGCATCCACCATTACTATGTGATTTGGACAACTTACGCGACTTTCTGAGCTTATTTTCCTCTTATATATGATGGAGCTACAAATATCTACTTCCAAAGAAATGTTGTGAAGATTTAATGAAATAATATCTTCGTGAAATGCATATAGCAAGGTCTGCATATAACTGACACTTAATAAATGTTAATTTCTTTCCTTCCTCCTTTCAGTAACCTGATTTAAATGCTTCATTTGAGATTCATAGCTCTCCTACCTGAGTTAATTTTTAAAACACATTAATTTTCATGATACCTGAAGGAAATAATACCTAACCACTGTATTCTAACTTTGACTTTTCTACCAGTTTTTCATATTTATCTAATAAGGACTCAAATTTTTATTACCTTCAATTTATAAACAAGGAAACAAAGGCACAGAGCAGCTGAACCGTTTGCCTAAAGTCATGGAAAGGGGACAGAATAAATATTTGTTGAGTGACTGGATGAACTGAGATTGGACCTCAGATCTGAACATGCTCAATACTTTGCTCTAGATAATAATGCCTGCATCACGACTTTAATTTGCATTTCCAGATCTTGGGAATTGTGGATAAAAATTAAGTCAGGCTGCTGTTTCCAGGAAGGAACACTGTGTCTTTCAGAATTGTAGGGAAATTGCTAGGCATTGTTCACCTGAACTGCAGAGAGAACAGGCATGGGTGATATTTGGCATAACCAGCTTTCTTATAAGGGTGAGTTCATTCTCTTGAAGAGCATTGGGAGGTAAAACCCATCAAGATAGTGTGTTCTCATGATGATTTCAATGAATTATCATGGAAATGAGTTTTAGAAGAGAGGTAATGCTTTGTGATAATAGCCCGATAATGCCATTAGCTATGAACTGTAATTGTAATAGCATTAGTCAAATGAATATATCTGATATTAATTTGAGTGTCAAATATTTCTATAAGGTTCTTCTTACTAATTAAACATCAGACTTGGTATTATTAATTCAGCATCTAGCAGTGCTTGCACATAGTAGGAACCCAATATGTATTTGTGACTGAATTAATAAATCAGTCTATAAGTGGGGTTATTTAAAATAGTAAAATATTGAATTTAAATAATTTCATGGATATAACAACACTGATTTTTGCCCAGAACCTGCTTATTTGTACAGTAGGTTCTTCATTTGCAACTCTAATAGTGTAGATATATCAATTTCATAATTTTAGAAGAAAGCCTTTCTTATCTTTTGCATATTTGGAGGAAAATAAACCTTTACCCCAAATTAAGAGTAGTGTTTGTGCCTTTCATCCTGTGTCTTATGCTCTTTAGGCTATTTAAAAATTTATGAGACATCTTTATGCCTGCATTGAGCTTCTGAATATCACTGGGCAATTCATGCTTTAGGTAGTTTGGGATCACTCTTCATGATCACCAACATGATTGGGGCCTTCAACACCACCAGCTTTTTTTTTTTTTTTTTTTTTTTAAGATGGAGTTTTGCTCTGATTGCCTGGTCTCCAGGCTGGAGTGCAGTGGTGTAATCTTGGCTCACTGCAACCTCTGCCTCCAGGGTTCAAGTGATTCTTCTCTCTCATCCTCCTGAGTAGCAGGGATTACAGGTGCACGCCACCACTCCCGGCTAATCTTTGTATTTTTAGTAGAGATAGGTTTCACCATGTTGCGCAGGCTGGTCTCGAACTCCCGACCTCAGGTGATCTGCCCACCTTGGCCTCCCAAACTGCTGGGATTACAGGCGTGAGCCACTGTGCCCGGCCACCACCAGCAATCTTAACATTTGTCTTCTAAATCATCTTTTCATACCTTCATAATAAGTTTGTAATCCTTGCTCTTCCAACTCCCCATTCTCATCCTATTCCCTTTGCTCTCACTGTTGGCTCACTGCATACTTCATAAAAAAATGGAGAGTGCCAAAGGAAGGCTCCAGGATCTTCCCAATATCAGAACTATGCATCTGTGTGCACCTGTGCCTATCTTCTCCTTTCTCTATTCTGTTTCAGTGCAGGAAAGAAGTATCCACTTTCCAATAAGAAGTCACCCTCTCTGGGTTGTCATTGACCGAGTCCTCCATTCCTTTCCTTAAGTCTTTAGCTCCATCAATTCTCTCTTCTTTCTCTTGCATTTTTAACTTCTCCATTTACACTAGGTATTCTTATCAGAAAAATACACTCAAATGTCTCTCAGAGATAAAGTATTAGGTGTGATGGCTTTTCCTATATTCCCCTCTGCTGGGGACACTGAGGTGGGAGGATCATTTGAGGCAAGGAGTTCAAGACCAGCTTGGGCAACCTAGTGAGACCCACATCTCTAAAACAGTGAAAAAAATATTAGCCATGCTGTGGTGTGTGCCTATGGTCCTGCTCTGGAGACTGAGGCAGGAGATCCTTTGAGCCCAGGAATTTAAGGCTGCAGTGAGCTACGATCTTGGTACTGCACTCCAGCCTGGATGACAGGGCAAGATCCCATCTCTAAAACCCACCCCCAGAATAAATAAAATAATAAAAAAGTATCTTGAACCCACACCTAAGGTTTTAAATACAGGGTTCCCACTTAAATTTGCATTTCAGAACGAGGAATTATTTTTTAGTATAAGAAGGTATATGTATTTTTTAGTATAAGGAGGTATGTCCTCAATATTGCATAGGACATTCTTAAAGACCAAAAAGTTATTTGTTAACCTGAAATTCAAATTTAACTATGTATCTTGTATTTTTATTCACTAAATCTGGCAACTCCACCCACATCCCCTTCTAGCCATCATTCTGTCTCTTAAATCTTCTTCAGTTTCATGTTCTTCAAAAGAGTTCTTTAAACATGGGGCTTTTTTTTTTTTTTTCATTTACTGGATATTCATCACCCTAATTCAATCTAGTTTTCATTTCACCACTGAAATGGCTCTTATTAAAGGTATCATAGTGTTGCTAAATTTTACGAATACCTTCCATTCTTCATTGTACTTGATTTTATAGTAGCATTTGACACAATTTATCATTCTCTGCTTGAAATCATCTTCTTTCTTATCTTCAGTGAATATACATATATGCATATACATATATACATACATATACACACATATATGTGTGTATATATACATATATAATTCCCTCCTCCCAGCTTTCTGACTGCTATGTATTTTCTGTGGCAAACTAGTTCCTTTCCACTCAACCTCTAATGTTGGGGCTTCCTTTTCTCCTCATTCTTAATACTCACGCTAGGTAATTTCATTCACTACCATGGTTTCAAACGTTATTTTTGTGCCATAGAGTTTCATAGTTATATATCTAACAAAGACCTTTTTTTCTGGCCTCCAGATATTTCTATCTGGATGTCTCACAGGTGTGTCAAACAATGTGTTAAAAAGCAAATGGATGGCAACTTTTAAAGTCTATTCTTCTTCCAGTTTTTTCCATTTAGTAAATGGAATCTTTGCCCACCCAGTAGCTCATGGGCAGAACCTGGGATGCTTTCCTGATACTACCTCCTCCCTCTTGTATCCTACTGTCTCTTGACTTTCTCAAAGCCATTGCTAAGACTTTGATTCTACATCTGAAATATAGCTTATATCCATTCACTTCGCTCCATCTGCCTACTTCCTCTCTAGTTCATCACTATTACAGACTTATCTGGATTACTTCAATTGTACTTCCTTGTTTTTCCCAAATTATTCTTTCTTTCCTCAAAATCATACTGCATCCATAATGATCTTCCCAAAACACCAGTAGGTCGTTAGTGTTTTGAATGTTATCATTCTTATAACATTCAAGTAAACATAAAATCCCTGTATTAAAAGGTCCCACGTGGTTTTGCCCCTACCTAACTCTCCAATGTGACTTTAGGCCATTTCCTCCTTTTTTTGAATATTTTCAGCTTACTGACCTTCTCTGGGTTCCTCGTATGCACCTATCATTTATTTATTTATGGGCCTTGATATATGTGCTCTCTACTAGAAATCCTTAATTCCTGTGCTTACCAAGCTAAATTGCACTCATCTTTCTAGTTTCGCTTCAATACCATTTCCAGGTACTCCTAGTGTGCATGTTCATGTGTCTGTAACTCCAACTAGACTTATAAATTTGCCGTGCGTAGGAGGGTCCATTAATTACATGGGTACATGAGGCCAAGAAGAATCTCAGAGCACTTTCTAATTTCATCGCCTCCCAGTCTCCACCTGGAATTGAAGTTGAACAGGACAACTGAACTCTGCAAATACAGAATCTATTCTTTTCTGGAGAATTAAGTGCCATACCAAAACATCATATCTGTAATACATCTAGCCCACTTGGAAGATGTTGAGGTCCCACTCAAATTAAGATAACAACAAAATCATTCTTTTTTGTGCATCTGCATTTAGCTCGTGATTTTTATCTATTTCTTCTAGTCCTCATAAAAAGCTTGAAAGGTAAGTTACTAGTGAAGACTAGAAAGAGAAACAGACTCCATTCTAGAGAAGGAGAAACTGAGACTCAGTATGGTTAAGTGATGAGCTCAAGATCTAGGAGCTCATTGAGAGCTGAGTTGCATTTGAATTTAGGTTCATCTGACTCAGATGTCTGCCTTTTCTACCTCTCGTGAGCCAACAGCAATGACTGTTGCTTTCCACAGTCTAAAGCTGGCTCTTTCCTGATGCTGTTATAAACTCAAAGTCCTCTGTGCGACATCGGGGGTTTCTGTGGAGTAAAAAGTTAAGGATATAGAATAAATTGTATCTGAAATACATAAAACCATTGTATGAGGGGGGTTTTGCTTCAAATTCTGACTGAGGACCAAGAGCAGGGTTTGCCTGTGGGAGTTGTTGGGGCCCTGCTGACTTAGCCACAGGAACACTGGCACTAAACCAGTTGACAAGTAGAGTATGGGCCTGGCTAAGGGTGAATTATGGCAGTAGGCCACTTATTTTCCCCTCTGAATCTAAAAATCTATAAGCCCAAATCCCATATGAAGTTGGACCTGAGCCATAGATCTGAATTTGAAGAAGCGTATCTCTTAGATAATAAGCATGAGCCCATGAAATGCAATTGGAATACTTTTCCAGATGCATAAATATTTTCTTCTTTCAAGTTTGCTGCAACTGCAAATTCCTGTTTCAAGAGTGACTCAGTGATTCATGCTGACATAACTGCCAGTGGCCTCAATAATCATAGATATTTAAATGAGTCTTTTAGGTGATCTCATTTTTAATTTAAAATACTCTTGATGGAAATTAAACAGCTACATTATTTGCCCCTTTCCTGAATTTTGAGGAGAATTTGTAGGGACAAGAAGATATACCACTTGACCTCTTGATTCTGCCCAATTATCCCTTTTTGTCTTAAATATTTTGCTTTGGATCTTTCAATCACCTGCATGTCCATAACTAAGATGTCATTTTTTACTGAATTCTGTTTTGTTATTTTTATGAAAAGGTGAGTTCAAATTCAGGAGTGTGAGGAAATTGATCTTGTTGCTAATGGGATAGAGTCGAAATAAGCAGTTTGACTGACTTCTTCATTCCCTTATATTAGCATTGCTACTTTTAGATAAACTATTCCTGAAATGATTAGTGTAGGAGGATGAGTTTAGTCTTGTATCTTCTCCTTTAAAGCACTCAGAGTTAGAGATCCCAGAAGGATCAGTTTTCTCACTTGTACTGAAAATGTCACTCTAACAGTTATCTGTCTGCACAGTCAAGTTTTGAGAAATCTTTTGAATTTACCGCATTCACACCATTCTCCATCATGGTGCTAAAAATGACTAATGCAGCTTGGAGACTGGAAGACTGTGATAGCTGATCTTCTTTTCCAATCGTATCCTAACACTCTCACACACTCACACGCACACATGCTCAGCTGACATGAATCCTTAAAGGTTGAAAATATCCTATATACTAAAAGAAATGCTGAAGGATGTAGGGTGCCTAAATATATAATTATAGTGTTTGTTTCATTATGGTCACTTCTGTCAAAAAAATTGGTCTGTTTGTTTGAGTGGACTGATCTTGCTTTTGGCCAAATGAACCATTATAATGTATGACAATTTTATATTTAAAAATAATCTCTGGCAGAGAAAAGTTTCAAATATCTTATTTAATTTTATTCTCTCATCCTCTCTGAGAAAAGCAAAGTAAAATTTCCTTTTTTAATTAAGAAAACCCAGTTTTAGAGGGTATGATACTGACCTACCCAAAGCCATGCTTATGGCCACTCTCTTTTAGGGCCTTTATTTGTTACACCAGTATAGGATTATTATAACCATATCATCTAAATGAACCTCATTTCTTTCATTGAGGAATACTATCCTGATGGCTAAAGGGATTGTCACAAAGAGACTTATCCTATTTCCAGAAAAACCTATGAAAAGTCTCCTGTGATGTCATTTAGTGAATGATGGAGAAGTATGTGGGCTGAATGATAGTAATTAGGTGAATTGGGAACTGATTATATCCAAAAGGAGAGGATTAATGGATTGTCATTAACTTGCAATGAGGTCTAGGAATTTTCTGTAAGACTCTTTTTTGCTCCTGTCCAATTCAAAAATTTTATCAATTACCTGGAAGAAGTCTAGGAACTTGCTTACCAAATTTGCAGATGACACAAAGCAAGTAAAGATTAGTAATTCCCTGGATGACACAGAATCAATTTTCAAAAATGTCTATTACTTAGGATGATGGGTTGACATTTATTAAAGATAAAAATAAAGTGCTGCATCTAATTAGAAAAAAGAACTGTGATGAGGAGAACTGAGCTGAAAGCAACTCCTGAAAATTAAAAAAAGTTTCAAGTTTTAATTGACCATAAGCAGGATGCAACTATGAAAAAGTCAACAAAATCTCTGTTGACATTCAGAGAGAGAGAGTGAGTTCAGGATGATAAAAGTAACATACTTATCTTGATTGTACCCATTTTGTACCCTGGTTGTACTCATATTATCTTCAGTTTTAGAAGCCATATTTTAAGAAAGATACTGATAAGCTGTTGTTTGTTTATGGATGGAGGGGCCTTGATAGTGAAAAATCAAGGAATCATGCAATATGAAAAGACAGGGGTGGTTTGTCTATAAAATAGAAGGGGTCATGATTGCCATCTTTATTGAACACTAGGCATATTAATTGCTTAATCTTCAGAACAACAATGAATTATTTATTGTCATTACTGAAATAGAAACTGAGAACACACAGCTAGACTACCTGGATTCAAATTCAGGTGGTATGACTCCAGAACCTATTCTCTTAACCACTATATGATATTATTTATCCAAGTATTTATCAAATGTTTGAAGAGCTGCTATGTGAATGGAGAATCGGACTTACTCTGTAGAACATAGTGATCACTAGATGGGCACACTCAGGTTATATCTCAAAGTAGAGAATGTTTCTCAGCACTAGATTATCCTACTACATTTTCTGTATTTGGTACAATGTTAGACTAGTTGAGATCTAAGGCAACATTCAACTCTATGATTGTAATTTATTGGGATTATAATTTGATATAACACACTATTATTATTAACTGGAAAGAATACACTTAAAAGAAGATGTAGCTTAAATTGATTAGTGGTAATTTAAATGGTGTTCTCTTGAGCACAGTTTAGAAAGTGCTCCACCCCACAACCCATCTTGCTAAGATGTCCTCACCATGTGTCCCTGGTAAATTTCCTGTCGTGGGCACCAAATTGTGCCAAAATTATATAAACTTTTGTTTCTGCACCTTTGTACTGTATCTAGAATATTATCAATATTATACAGACCTCCATCCACGGAGGTTATATTGCAAAAGTAACAAAAGTCTTTAAAAACCTTTACATCTGGGGATTCCTACAAGTTCCTTGGTGTATTGAAATCAATGTTGGAACTGGTTTCAGAATGCCAAGAGGATTAGATCTCTGTCAGCTACCAGTTGTGATGACTAGAGAACTTCATTTTTTTTCTGCCTGAATCATTACATTTAAAAAACGAGAATAACAATACAAGGTTGCTGTAATAAATGCAATAATGCATGTAACAGCTCCTACTATACTATATAGATTGCCAGTAAAAATTTAGATTTTCAGTGAAATGCTTTTTTAAGAACAGTTGTGTGATTAAAACATTTGCCTGGATTGATTTCTGGGAGGTAATCTAAATCCTTTCAACTTCTTGAGTGGTTGGAATGTCTGTTATTTATGGTGGGACCCTCAGCCCCACCTGATAGTTTATGCTAATGAGGCAACTCAGAATGGAGAGGGCCCATAGATAATTTATGCTAATCAGATGACCCAGAATGGAGAGTGGGCAGCCAGGAAGACCAACCACGTGATCAGACTTCGAGCTTTGAGCCACATATACCAGCCCAACTTCTGGGAGCAGAGGAGAATGGAGATTGAGCTCACAGTGATGCAATCAGTGGTGCCTATGTGATAAAGTCAATAGAAACGCTGGGCACTGAAGCTCAGGTGAGCTCACCTAGTTGGCGTTATTCTTATATTGATGCGGGTAGTGCGTACCTGAGGATGAAGGAAGCTCCACTTTTGGAACCCTCCGAGACCTTGTTCTATGTGCCTCTCTCTTTAGCTCATTCTGATTTGTATTCTTTGGCCATAATAAACTGTAATTGTAAGTATTGTACTTTTCTAACTTCTGTGAATCATTCTAGCAAATTATCATACTGAGGGAGTCTGTGGGGATCCCCACATTTATAGACAGCTTGTCAGAGGTGATGACAGCCCTAGGAATCTCCAGACTTGTGGCTAGTATCTAAAGTGAGGGTAGTGGCCAAGTGTGGTGGCTCACACCTGTAATTCCAGCACTTTGGGAGGCCGAGGCGGGCAGATCACGAGGTCAAGAGATCGAGACTATCCTGGCCGATATGGTGAAACCCCATCTCTACTATTAGCTGGGTGTGGTGGCGGGCGCCTGTAGTCCCAGCTACTCAGGAAGCTGAGGCAGAAGAATTGCTTGAACCTGGGAGGTGGAGGTTGCAGTGAGCCGAGATCGTGCCACTGCACTCCAGCCTCTGGAGTGAGACTCTATGTCAAAAAAAAAGTGAAGGTAACCTTGGAGAGAACTTAGCCAAGGATGTTTGGTCTAACTCTGGGTAAGTTGCTTAAGCATGCATATGAAACATTGAAATTTATATAAAAGATAAACTAGTAGTAATATTTGACTTTGCAGTTCTTCATGTATATGTCAAATGTGATTTGATTCTAGAAATTTTGTTTTAGCAAATTTTTGGAAATATCTTTGCTGAGTAACATAAAGAAAGGAAACACATTCAACACTGAAAATGTTTCAGGTGTGAATATATGTTAAGAGTTTGCAAGATTATCTTACAAAATCTTAATGCCAGTGCTTTGTCTCTAGCTTATGTACAAAGAATCTGAGCACCAAAAAAGTCAGCAACTTGCCGCCATTCACACAGTTAGCTATCGCAGTTTGAATTTGAGTCCTTTGAGAACTGGACCATATCTCACACAATTCCATGTAGCACACGACCTAGTACACAGTAAATACTCAACACACAGTTCATCTTAATTTTCTCAGATAACTGAGGAAAGGGCAGAGTTTGACCTTGTCAGTCATCAATCAAGGATTAGTAGGTTTCTCCCCAAGAACTCTGCTATTATATCTATCATTGACTTTCTCACTTTTAATTTCATTCTTACTTGTACCCCTGGAAATTTCCTGAGGGTTTGCAAGTGTTTATTTTGCTTGCCATGGTATCACCAGTGCCCAATATGGTACCTGGAACAGAGTGGGTCCTTGATAAATATTTTTTGAATGGAGATGTAGTGTTAAAAGGAGTGTCTCATTCATAGAAGTTGATTTTTTCCATGGTTTGAAAGCAGGTAAATTAAATTTGTTTGTTATAAAAGAATAGAAACTAACACTTTCTTTACATCATTTTCAGTGCACAACTATAAGTATTTTTGAAAGTAGAGAATACATTTGTGATCATTTCCACAAAATAAGCAAACATACATTAAAATTAAATTAAAGCTATATTAACATTTTAGAACAAAATTTCAAAAGTCCGGATTTAAAATACAGCCGAAGTCATTTCACTGTGATGGCTGATCATTATTGTCATCCTGTCTGGCTGTTATTTTTTCAACACATGCAACCAAAGAGTAGTTCTTTAAAATTTGCTTTAATCAAATATTTGCTTTAGTAGATACTTTAATGTTTCAAATAATGTTTGAATTTTTCAGATTAGTTGTTTCTCCTGACCAGAATCTCTACTGGGAAAATTTTAAAATATCATTTATTATTCAATTCACAATTTCTCTTTGATTGCATAGACAAGAATTGTGGCAAATCATGAGAAAAAAAAAAGATCATTCAGGTACCCTATCCCCTATATTTACACAGGTCTTACTTTTTCTGAAGACTGTCTATGACAGCTGTGAGGCATTATTGCATATGGCCTCATTGAAAGATCTAATAAGAATATAATGACCAGTTTGTTTTAAAATACACTAAGGACAGCATGACATTCTGTAATTACCTCCTCCTATCAAAAGAAAAACAATTCCCAGAAATTAATGAATACAGCAAGAGTGTATTCCCTATCTTAATTCTATCTTAATTGCAAAAGCGGATCAATTAAAAAAAGACTCCACTGGCAAAGCCCCTCTCTTAAGGTTTGGTCTCCCCGTTCCCTAGTCATCAACTCAATGTGTATAAGCATGCCACGAACCTATTTTTACCTTCTGAGATGAGATATACCAACTCCACCAGCAGTGCCCCTGTGAAACAGCCAAATCCATTGAACAGTGTCAGAAAATTCATGGAGGTTCCTCTGACGGTGCTTGGAACAAATCTGTATGATATTACAGAGACTGAGAGAAAAAGAAATGTCAGAATTTAGAACTTCCTCCTGAAAACTCTTTCAGAGAGACAGTTCAAATTGATGTTGATCATATATCAAAGAAAATTTACTGATACAGTAAAAATTTGGGTTAGACTTTGTTAAGGTTATTATAGTAAGACATACTGTGATACAATTTACAGATGTCTTCATGGAATAAAATATGACAAAACATACCTTGACCCAGCTACAAGGAGAATTTGATTACTTAGTAGTTGAGTGTCCTAATGTATTCACCCTAATTTCACTCCAAATTGAATATTTCTGATAAATTTTGGATTGAGGTGTGGCCTCTGTTAGATAATATGACAATCTATCAATTCTGTGATTCTGTGTAATTCATTAGGTTCCTTATAGAAAACTTGTATAAAATTTGTATCAAGGTTAAGAGCATGGGCTCTGGAGTTGGACAAGATAGTATTAAAATACCATGTCAGCCATCTACTATCTCTGTGATTTTAGGTAAGTGACTTAAGCTTTCCAAGCCTCAATGTCCTCCTCTATGAAATGGGAATAATATCATTATTCACCTGCAGAGGTGCTGGGACACTGACCTGCAATACTACATGTAAAGTGCTTTGTCCAGTGCTGACTTATAGGTCCTGAATAAGGGTTAGGCATTTTTTACAGTATTAATCTTATCAAACTGAGTAGCTCCTACTCTACAAAGCCCTTAATATGCATTATCTCACTTCAGGAGAGGTGCTCAGAGAGAGAGACAATAGCTTAAGCATTAGGTCTCCAAAGTGGTTATCTTTCCTTCCCAAGTCATTTTTTTGGGTGCCAGTAAGGATAGTAACAAGAGGTTAAAAAAACCACGAAAAAAGTTTTTTAAAATTTTCAATTGAAAAAATAGCTTTCTTTTGAAATCAGAAATAGATGAAAATAAGTATATGAGGTTTTGTACATGCCATATAAACATATTAAAATGCATGACAATCTTAGGGATATGTCTTAAAATATTTGATGTTTATTATAATATGATATTTGGGATTGCTTCAAAATTATACAACAAGAAGGAAAAAAGATGTGAATGAGAGTAGAGATGAAACAAGTTTTGGCTATGAGTTGAAAATTATTGATTCTAGAAGATGGATATAGGAGAGTTTATTATACTAATCTCTAATATAATATGTGCCAAAAAATTTGTAAGGAAATACACCAGATAATATTAACAGCCTTAGCTTTGAGTGGCTGAATTACTGGATTTCTAATATTCCTCTTACTCTTTTGTGCTTTGCAAATCTTTCCACAATGAAATCATAAATAAATATTACAGCTCATTTTAAAAAGAAAAGTGATGATAGAAAACAGATGTGCAGTCATGTGTGGCTTCATAATGGAGATATGTCCAGAGAAATGTGTCATTAGGTGATTTTGTTGTGCAAACGTTGTCGAGTGTACTTACACAAACCTATGTGGTCTGGCCTGCTACACACCTGTGCTATATGGGTTGCCTATCACTCCTAGGCAATGAATCTGTACAGCATGTGACTATAGTGAATACTCTTGGCAATTAGAGGACAGTGGTAAGTATTTGTGAATCTTAACATATCTAAACACAGAAATAATACAGTAGAATATGATATTGTATCTTATGAAACCGCTGTCATACACCTGATCCATCATTGATCAAAATGTTGTTACGTGTTGCATGACTGCACTGTAAACACTAAACCTTTAGTTTCCTTCTCTATGTGAAGTAAGAGATCTTATTATCTCCTCCCGCTCCTCTCTGGAATACTTACCCCTGTGTTTTTTGTTTTTAATACTTTACCACAGCAAAACTCTGCATTTACCAGAACTTTTCCATGATCTTACTAACACATGATGTAAATGTATTAATGCTCCTTCCTTCGTTAATGTAAAATTTCTGTTTTACTTTCCGTGTGTCCTCCCTATGCTTTGATTTATTTATCCCATCAACATTTAAAGGAGTCCCACTTTGTGCCTCAGGAAAGTGGTGAGTGCTGGAACTGATAGGTGGGAAAAGGCATCAGTTTAATCTTTCCTGGACTTTAAACTCTGCAGCAGAAACAGCACATGATTTAATACAAAGGGCAGTGCTAAATGTGCACTTTTCCCACAGATGCTGATTGGAGATGAAGATAATAATGGTGATAGGTAAAATACTGTGGAGAAGGGCTTCAAATATTGGTGGCAAGGTAACACAGCTCTTTGTGTAGCACCAATCACCAGCAGGAGCTTTGGAGTATTTTCAGAAAGGTCCAAATAGGAGTACGAGAGGAAGTCTGAATAGGCTTTGGGAATAAATGATTCACAGTTATAAAAAGGATTTGGCTTATAAACTTTCCTTTCCATAAGTACAAGGAGACAAGCAATGAGCAGAAAGAGTAAATAGGCCTATTTCTTTCACTAAGAAAAAGCAGAACATACAAGCCCATTATTACCTTGCTAGTTAATTATTAATCCTATGCTTTTCTCTTGCTAGAACTTCTGGTATGGTATATAATTCATGAACACACTTTGCCAGCTCTCTGCCTGCTGGTTAATCTCTCTTTGGTGTCATTTTAGTTGTTTTTGAAAGCCTCCAGTTCCCTTTTATAGGACTTAGCTTTTCAAGTCCTCGAATCTTCATTTTTAGGCATCTACTTGCATGTTCTGATCTTTTGAAATTTTAGTGATCATCAATTTGAGTTTTTTTTAAGGCTCCGAGATACTCCTTTTAGCCCATTACAATGTAGATAATATCAACAAGTCTGTCACTATTCTAAAGTTCTCATTTTACTATGAAAACACAACAAAAATATTCAATGTGTATGTGAAAGCTGGTCTTCTTGCCAATGAGTGCTAAAAATGTGCCTCTAGGTAGTAGCTGGTTAGTGCTTGCAAAGATGCCACATCACAGCATATGCGGAATCTTCAAAATATAGGGCCATAACCACCTTCCTAAGGCACCTGGTACTGGGGACTTATTGCTGGAAATTTCTTTTACTCTAGTTGTTCTTAAGCAGTTGAAACGTGTTTATTTTGTTTGGTGAAAACTTATTTTGAACATGTGGAGAAGAAGTATCACAGTCCCAGAAAACGGAACTTTATCCTGTTGCCATTTTTAGACCGTTATATCTCCCTTAACTCTAAAAAAACTTCAGCTTTGAACCTTGTATTATCAGATTATATCATCTACTTCTCTTTCATGCTGTCATCTGCCAACCTATAGGACATTTTCCTCTTTTTCTCAAAGTTGTTAGTTCCTCTCTCATTGTCATACTCTCTGGTACTACTCCTGCCTTAATGCTTGGCAATTTTACTATACATATAGATCATCCTTCCCACCTTCCATCCTTTCAATCTTGGTTGTCCAGTTCCTTGACCTCCAATGTCCTTGATCTCCAATCTACCTTAACTTCCACTCCACTCACACCCAAGGTCATGACCTATGCCTTGTACCTCAGCCAGTGGTTGGCCAACTATGGTCAGGTAATATTCAGCTTGTCACCTATTTTAATAAAGTTTTATTGGAACACAGCCACACTCATTTATTATATGTTATCTATGGCTGCTTTCGTACCACAATGACATAGTTGAGTAATTGTAACAGAGACTGGCCTGTAAAGCCATGTCTTGGATCAATAACTGTACCCACTCCGTAATCACAATTTTGTGCACCCTTCTCTGATTAGAGCCTTCTATTCTTCCCAACTTACTCTCTACTACTCAACCACAGAAATGCTGTAAGCTGTACAATGGCAGAAATTTTTGTCTTATTTTTTTTAACTGATGTGTCTAAAGCTTTGAGAGCAGTATTAGGCACATTGTAGACACCCACACAGTATTTTTTGAATAAACAAACACAGGGCATGAGACAGATGAGGTGTGCACTACTACAATTAAGACATAATTTGAAATGTTTTCTACTGCTTTTTTTTTTTCTAGCTCATCTCCAATGTATAACATGTCTTAGTAGGGTAGACTATGTCTACTGTCATTTATGGAGTAATTCACTGTGTTTCCTTGCTCAATGCCATCAATGTAGGACATTGTCAAAATTTTGAATAATGTATTTTTATTGTACCATATAGAAATAGCCATAGACTTCATTGATTTGTTTCTTCAAACAAAATGTATTTATTGATCACCTATTTTGTACATGCACTTTTTGGGAAGGAGAAACATACATTGACATCAGGAGTGTATATTCTTACAGTGAGAGGCAGGTAATACAAATATAAATAAAGTAATTTCAGATTCTGAAAGCTGTTTTAAAAAACCAGGGTAATTAAATGGAAAGTGATGGAATGGTCAAAGAAGCCCCTCCAAAGAGATGACCTTTGAGAAAGCTCAATAATGAGAAGCCAGTCATTTGAAGAAAGAGGAAAGGGAATTGTCAATAAAGGAAAAAGAAAGTAGAAAGACCTTGGGGTAGACAGAAATCTGGCAACTTAGAAACACACACATTTCTGGGATGTGGTCAAGGGACAGAATGTAACCAAATGTAGATGGAACAACCCGTGGAGACCAAATAGTGTGGAACATTATTCACCATGGTGAATAATTTATCTCTAAAACCCTACTGTGGAATTTCAAGCAGGGGAATGACAGAACCTATGTTTTGAGAACACCACAGCTGTTTTGAAGAGAATGGACTCACAGGGCAGGAAGGGAAGCAGGGAGAAAAGTTCAGAGGCTCTGGTCAAATTGGGGCTGGAGATGATGGTGTTGTAGGCCAGGAGGAGAACAAAGGGGATAGTGAGATGTGGCCAGATTTAAGTTCTATTTCAGAGTAAAAACGAGGACTTGCTGTTGGATTGGAGAGGAGAGGTGAGAGGAAAGAGACGGATCTAGGATGACTCAAGTGAGACACAATTCTGCTTACACTGCCAGGTGGTTTATGGCAGAAAGAGCTGGGAACAGGACACCTGTACTTCTGGTCTAAGTCTGACACTATTAATTCATGTGAAACATGTTAATAATATTAGGTCCGTGAAAAAGTAATTGTGGTTTTTGCCATTACTTTTAGTAATGATAACAACATATTATAACTGCTAATTATTGAATGCTGTGTATACACGGGGCACTATGGTTTTTGCTTTACATAAAATCTTCCACTTAGTCCTTTGAACCACTCCCTGTTTTATAGATGATGAGAAAAGCCCAGAAATGAGGAATGATTTTCCCAAACAGAGTTAGTCAGTGACAGAACTGGGTTTGAATTCAGGTCTCTCTGACTTTAAGACCATAGAGCCTAACCTCTATGCTGTACTGTCTCCCAGAAGGGTGATACTTGATTTTATAGTTCGAAATACCCTTTCATATTTTATGTCATCTGATTTTCAAGGAGTAGTCTCTCATTCCCATTGATTCTTACCCTATCAATGCTGTGATATAAAGAAGAATAAAATTATTTCTATTTTAAATATCAGAAAAATGAGGATTGGACGTTAAATGAGTTCCCAAGTTTATGTAGGCAGTAATGGAAAAGCTGGATAGCAGATCAAATTCTTTCAGTCCCTGGCCCATGACCCCAACAGCAGATGAGTCAAATGACCTAGACTTCAGTTAGACCTGATTTCCTGAAGAGTAAATCAAGGAGTGGTGGAGTAAGTGATGTATAGTACATGATCTGCCTTTTTCACAGTCATTGGTTTTTCTGTACCTCTCTGGCTTCTGTAGGTTGAACCACTATTGCTAAGCTGGCTAACAATTTCCTCCACATAGTCACTAATTACCTTTACTCATTATTTACTGTAATCCAGCCCAGAAAATTGTGGCTGACTACTTCCAACACAATTTTGGGAATAGCATCAGAGAACATCACAAATTTTTGTGTAGTAGCATTGCTTTACACTTCTTTTGTCTTCCTTGCAATGTTGAACAGTGAGGTCCCCAGTATAAAATCACATAAAGTAATTTATGTATGCAGAATATATGGAATGAAATGATATAAAATTATAAAAAGAAGTCTGAGACACACATATATATGAATATACTCCAGCTTAATTTTATTTTCATTGTTTAATGAATTGCCTTGGTATCATAAGTATGTATGTGTATAAATACATATTTATTAAATATTTATCTTTAAGGAGTTTGGAAACAACTTTGAAGATAGTAGAATCATTGAAGATTGTAGACACAGATGGAATGGTTAGAATTGTCATTTAGGATGATTACTCTAAAATCCATGTGCTGGTTGATAGAATGGGAGAGATATTGGAAGTCAGAAGATAGTTAGAAGTTATAAAAATATTATCCATAAAGGATAATGGGGGCTTGAGTTACAATCAGGACTCCTACTACATGAAAATTTAAGGAGGATAGAAACAGATGTAATCAATTACACTGATAAATATATGTACACACACATTACTGTATTGCAAGAAGTCACTGAAATACTGTGATAAATTGTAAAGTGGCTAGTTTAATTAATATAAGCAATCTAGATAATTCAGAAACCCTTGATATTTAATAAACTTATTTTGAACCTGTCTTATGAAACATTAGTGATCTCATTTAATCTAGTGTAATTTAATTCAAAGACATCAAGTTATCTGGAAAATTGGCTTAAATTTTCATTTCATTTGCATGTTTATATACTCTCAAAGAACACTAAGTGTCATTTTTGGAGGGGTATATATGTGAGTTGTTGTTTTTTTTTTGAGACGGAGTCTCACTCTGTCGCCAGGCTAGAGTGCAGTGGCGCAATCTCGGCTCATTGCAACCTCCGCCTCCCGGGTTCAAGTGATTCTCCTGCCTCAGCCTCCCGAGTAGCTGGGACTACAGGTGCCCGCCACCACGCCTGGCTAATTTTTTGTATTCTTTGTAGAGACGGGGTTTCACCATGTTGGCCAGGATGGTCTCGATCTCTTGACTTTGTGATCCACCTGCCTCAGCCTCCCAAAGTGCTGGGATTACAGGTATGAGCCACCGGGCCCGGCCTGTGAGTTTATCTATGAGTGAGAATGGGGGAGGTGAGAAGAGGGAAGGGAGAAGAGAAGAGAGTTTTCATCTTAGTGTTCTGGAGTTGTCTTCTGGGTTTTAGCAGAGGTTTTCCTCCTGTGGTGTGTCTGACAAAATGGTTATTGCCTTTACCAGGTTAAAAACCTTTTGTTCCATCTGCATCCAGGCAGAATTGATAATTGTTCTGTGCATGGTAGAGGAATGAGGAGAAATGAAATGTTTGTGAAAATGAAAGTAATAGATAAATTTGCTTGAAGTGTTGTGGGAACTCTCTAGGGGGCGAATAGATGACCTACCACTTTAATTGTTCTGGTTGAGGTGATGTGTTCTGTGTAAAGGTTCAGTGCATTCTAACATTAGTTGAAAAAGTGTTTACTCACGAGCTGGGTTTACCAGTGTTTCCGCCACTCCAAGTAAAACATACTGAAGAACCAGGTAGAAACAGGGCATGGAGGAAACAGTGAGAACTTTTCCTGAAAGGGGCAGCTCCACTGGAGGGAAATGTTTTCTGTGTATTTCAAAGAAGCCAGCTATCATCACAGACAATGCAGCAAAAAGATTTCCAGCAACTGAAGGAAAATAATGCAAAAGAAAAAAAAGTTAAAGGAAGAGCTAGAGATTCATGTAATAGGCCATAACATTTCTTACCCATTGACATTAGATGTTTCCTCAGCATTTGTTGGCCCTCGGGATATCCAGACTCCAGTGAACTGTGCTGTCAGGCCATCCAGTGCTTAGGCTCTGGCCTCGGAAACAACTGAGTTGACTTCCTATTCCCTGACTTCCGGCTTTTAGGACCTCAGGTCAGTAATGTAACCTCATTATCACTTTCTCAACTCTAAGGTGGGGTTAATGACGCTTACTTTGTAGGGTGCTTGTGACATTTAAATGAGACAACTGATACCTGCTGGGGATTGGTTCCAAGACCCCAAAGACACCAAAATTCCTGCTGCTCAAGTCCATTATATAAAACAGCTTTGTATTTATTTGCACATAACCTACGCTCCTCTTCCCCTATTCTTTAAATCATTTCTAGGTTACTTATAATCCCGAATACAATGCAAATAGTATGTAAATAGTTGTTACACTATACTGTTTAGGGAATAATGACAAGAAAAAAAGTCCATACATGTTCAATACAGATGCAACCATCTATTTTTTATTCAAGGTTGGTTGAATCTGCAGATACAGATCCCTTGAATTAGTAGCAATTATTATTGAAGATAAAGCAATGTTTCAAAACCTTTATTCCCAGATAAGAGATATCATCCTAGATAACTTTCATAAAAAAGATATGAGTCAAAAATGATTTGGAGGAAGTTCAAATATAAAATTATCTTTATATATAGTTTTAATTATTATTTTAAACATGTTTTTGACATAAACTTAAGGTATTATTGATCCTCAGTTGTCTGTCATTTCTCTAATTTTCACAGAGAAGGTAAAACAGCTATTAGAGAATTATGGACTAGAAACTTTTGTTTAGAAAAAAATTCTTAAAGAGGTAAATTAGCTAAGTGAAGAGTGTAAATGCAAACAATTATAGTGGTCAAACTCTTCTCTTCCTTTTACTTTTAAGGAATTATCTAGAAGTTTTTTGTTGAAATTGAGTAGGGAATTTGCTACAGAGTCTATATCTACTCTAACCATTCCATTTCTCCATTTAGCATTCATATTATTGTACTTAATCCTGTCGTTAGAGTGGAGGCAAACTTTAACTTGATGGAATTTATTTGAAATTTACAGATAGTCACATTTTGCTAACTTGCATAAAATTTTAGATAAGGCAAAGCTTTCAATTCAGAAAAATCAATCTAATGTTTAAATAGCTTAGTGTTTGTTTTGGTTGATAGAGAAACTGCTAGGTAATTTTTTTGATTATATCTCAGAATTTAAATATATTCATAAAGACTGTTCTTTCCAGGGTCCCCAAGAAATCAAAGGTGTAAAAAAGGAGGAAACCTCAATAAACTTCAGTTCAAAAATTTGAGAAATTTTTAATTTATTACTATTTTAAATTAAGGCCTATAAAGGCTTATTCATAGTAAAGTAGAGATTTTGGTTCTGTAAACAGCTCACATAAAAATATGCATTTCACATATTACCTGACGTTAAGGCCAAATTCATTATATAATCACATTTATCAAGATTATTGCACACATTACAAACTCATCAGAAAGCGTGCTAATATGTCAATTCAATTTAATATTTGCTCTGTTCCTGTTATATGCAAGATACTATGCTCAGCACCGTGGGGGATAAAAGATGAAAAAGGTCCATTCCATTGCAGACTCATATGCTATTGGGGAGCATCAGGAGAAGAACTTATTGCTAGTTGGAGAAGTGAGAGACATCATTTTATGCTTTTAAGAAAGAAGGGTTTCAGCATGAAAAGGTGAAGGCAGTACACGTGGCACGAGCAAGGGGACAGTGTTGCGAGAGCATCAGACAGATTTTCAGGATGACGATATGCTCAAGTTATTTGGGAATCAAGGTAGACAATAGATTGGGGTCAGATCATAAGAAGCATTTAATACACTTTTAAGAAATTTGAAAATTACTCTGAAGATAAGAGAATGAAGATAATAGAATCATTGAAGATTTTAGACACAAGTGAAATGATTACAATTGTTATTTAGGATGATTACTCTAAAGGTCATGTGCTGGTTCGTAGAATAGGAAAGATATTGGAGGTCGGAAGATAGAAGTGATAAAAATAATCTGGTAAAGTATAATGGGGGCTTAAGTTACAATCAGGGCTTTCACTTCAGGAAAATATAAGGAAGGTAGAAACATAAAATGCAATAGAGTGCACTGATAAAACCATAGCAACTGAAGCAAAGAGCAAGGAGGAAGCAGAAGTTAGTGATGAATATGAATCCAGGTGACTGGAAAGATGGTAGTGGTAATATAAGTAAGAACCATAGTAGATATGGGAAAAACATGAATTTAATTTTGAGTTGAGTTGGAGGTACAAAGAGGTCATCTAAAGAGAAACGATCAGAAAACAACTGAAAATGTGTCATAGCCCAGAAAATTGGGTGAATCAAGAGAAAAACTAATGAGTCATCTGATTAGAGTCAGAGTTTAGGGCCAGGTGAAACTGAAAGAGGATTGGGGAGGGACCGTAGAGAATATCTAAGCAGTGCCTTCAAGCGTGTTTGCATTTGGAGCAAGACAATGAAGTAAAACGGCTGAAAGCAAGGTCAGAAAGATAGGTCATGTGTAAGAAAAGGTTTCAAGGAGGAGGATATACAAAGTAGAACTTTTGATCTTTCTCTCTAATTCTTCTCCTTCATTCTTCTGATCTCTTTCTCATCTGTGGTCCCCTCTCTTCCCCCTACCTCCAAATACATCATTAAGTTCTGTAGATTTTGTTTCCAAAATACACTTGACCCTTGAACAACATGGGTTTGAACTGCTCAGGTACACTTATATGCAGATTTACTTCTACTTCTGCCACCTCTGAGACAGCAAGACCAACCTCTCCTCCTGCTCATCCTCCTCAGCCTCCTCAGCCTACTCAGTGTGAAGACAGTGAGGTTAAAGACCTCTGTGATGATCCACTTCCACTTAATACAGAGTAAATATATTTTCTCTTCTATATGATTTTCTTAATAACATTTTCTTCTCTGTAGCTGACTTTATTATAAAGAATACACTATGTAATACATATAACAAAAATGTATATTGTTTAAGTTATTAATATGGCTTTCCATCACCAGTAGGATATTAGTAGTTAAGTTCGCTGGGGGTCAAAAGTTACACATAATTTTTTTACTGTGTGGGGCTTGATGCTTCCAACCCCTGTGTAGTTCAAGGGTCAACTGTGTATTATAAATCAGTTTGCTTCTATCTATAGCCACTGCCATCATTCCAAACCAAGCCATTCTCATTTTTAACTCAGATGATGTGCAGTAGCATATTAACTGATCTTCCTGTTTCTACTCTTGTCCACCTCTAACCTATTAAGCACCCGGCATCCAGGTTGAACTTATGTAAATGTAAATTGAATATTACTCTTCAGCTTAATTCCTTCTATGGGTGTCCACACAGTTAAGAATAAATCCATAATTTTTAACATGGCCTGTGTGATCTTGCCTGTGCTTGTTACTCCAGTCTAATTGCCTGCTGCTTTCTACTGTCTGATCAGATTTCAGCCACAGTTATCTTTGCCTTTCTTGAATATCTTGAACTCTTTATTTTCCACCTTAGGAACTTTGATTTGCTCTTCACGCTATCTGAAACTGTCCCCTGCTTTTTACCTGTCTAATGCCTCTTTGTCTTTTAGATATGCACTTTATAATCTAAATTAGATCCCATAACATCCATTTTTTTCACTATACTTACTACAATTTGAAATGAAATATTTTTAGTGTGTTCATTTGTACCATGTGTTTCAATTACTTAATTGGAAGATTCACAAGAATTGGATCTAAGTTTGTTTTGTTTATTAGTCTTTACTACCAAGAAAAGTGCCCAGGTTCACAGTAAGATACACACACACACACACACACGCACACACACACACAAAATAAATAAATAAATAAATAAATGACCACACTGAATATTTTAAGAGATAGAGGATAATAAAACATGTGAAAAGTCAACTCTATTGAAGAATGGATTATCAGTTACCTTTTTACACTCAACAGGACTCCCATGATGAAATCAGAAAGCAAGGGGTTGAACAATGAGTGGGTAGTGAGTATGTGCAAGTCGTGTCATCTGATCTTCTAAGAAGTTTGGTGTGCAGAAAAGGAGAAAGCTACACAAATTGCTTAAGAAGTTAGCAGGATCACGGGAAGCTCTTTTATAAGATATGAAAGGCTTAGTCATGTTTGTATAGATGGAAGAGGAGTCAATGGAGATGGGAAAAATTAAAGATATATGAGAAAAAAAAAAATAGAAACATCCTGAAGTAGGTGAGAGAGAGAAAAGGATTAGTGGCCCAAGTTTAATCCCAGCAAGGAAAGAATAAAGTTATCCTCTAAAGGAAAAGTAATGTATAGAATGATTAGAATGCGGAGAATATTGACAAATAGAAAAGTGAATTTGAGGACATATTTACCATATAATCTTATTCTTGCAATTTAGAGAGGCTAGTCACTTGGTGAGAGTGAGTAGATGGGAATGAAATTGAGAGGATAGAGGGGTAAGTTTCAACAACCACTGCTGAGGAGTTTAAACTAAAGATAGAGTCTACAATAGAGCTGGTTGCTGAGGTTTGCAGCTTATTTTACTGAGCTCTTTTTTTTTTTTTTTTTTTGTCCTAATAGTGCAAGAGCTGAACTATCCCAGACAATAGAAGCACAATTTAATACTTGTCCCATAGGCTTTGCTTTTGACATTACAGTAAACAATTAGAATGATGTTAAATTATTCAATTTGTTTACAAAATTTAGATGAATTTTTAAATATATACACCAAGAGAATAAGACACTTGAGTATTTTTTATTTTTTAATTCTTAAAAAAGACAAGGCTGGGCGCAGTGGCTCACGCCTGTAATCCCAGCACTTTGGGAGGCTGAGGTGGGTGGATCACGAGATCAGGAGATTGAGATCATCCTGTCTAACACGGTGAAACCCTGTCTCTACTAAAAGTACAAAAAAAAAAAAAAATTAGCCTGACATGGTGGCGGGCACCTGTAGTCCCAGCTGCTTGGGAGGCTGAGGCAGGAGAATGGCCTGAACCCGGGAGATGGAGCTTGTAGCGAGCCGGGATCGTGCCACTACTGCACACTGCACTCCAGCCTGGGCTACAGAGTGAGACTGTCTTAAAAAAAGAAAAAAAAAAAAGACAAAAAACTTTACATAATTATGTTCTTCAAGGTTTAGGACCTAGATAATGGCCAAGTATTTTTCTAATTAAATAGTCTCCACCAGTGGGATGAATATGATTCTTATTAGTTATATAACTGTGGACCAGTCACTTTACCTTAAAAATTCTCAAGTACCTTACAAAATTTGGTATTGGATAATGCATAATGGTGAAAATTCTTTGCAAGCTGGAAAAGAAAGTTAGAAAGAATTATGCAGATTTAGAATACTTTTAAGATCCCATTCTACAAAAAGAAGATTTTTATCTACATTTCAATATCTAGAGCAGTTTAAGGACTTCCAGTTAAGATGGCTGATTGACCACACAATTTTATTTTTCTTTCTCATGATTCTAATTAAATGATGGCAAAGAAATTTGGAAAAGGTAAAAAGTCGGAGGAAGAGAAAACATTGGTGGACAAAAATAGAAAAAAAAGTAGAAATTGGAAAGAGAAGTGATAACTGATTTAGAAAAATAAATGAGGGAGCTACAATCTAAACTGACAGCTGAGTGAGAGATTGAAGCAGCATGACCCTAATCCCCCTAAGGAATCATTTGGAAGCTCATGACTTGAAGGCACCAGGTATTTCAGAAGGTGGGGTAAGACTCCGAAGGAAAACTGCAAGGACTGGTTGAAAGTCTGCGCACTGAACAGTGAAATTGTCAAGTCTCCATTTCTATCCCCATGAAACAAGGTAAGTACATGTTCCATCTCCTCCTCTGGTAAGAGACTGGAAATGACTTTGCAGAATTTAAATAGGTGTGACTTTGGATTCAGAGAAGGCTGAGGCTGAAAATAGAAAACGAGTAAAAACTAGGATTTCGAATGATGAGACATCCTCCATTTGTATCTGCACACAGCCACACCTTACTTTCAGCACTAGGAAGTATGCCTCAAAGTAGGAGGCTGAAGAAATCTTCTCTCAATAAGCTGAATAACTCCATTAAAAGATTGCTGCATATAATAGCTGGGGGAGATCCTCATAATAATATGACTGGTTCCTTGCCAAATGATTCTACAGAGAAACCCCTTAAGTCTCACTTATGTACAAAGTCATATCATCCTCAGTAATACTATTATTTTACAGTCTATAAGAATAGATATCCAAAGATCACCAGACATTTGAGAAAAGCTTCCCATGTGAAAAACAAGGAGACACGCAAACAGGAAGTGGGGGTAATCTGCAGTTAATGCAATCAATAATAAGTAGCTATGAAAAAAGAATAATAAGAAATCTTAGAAACCAAATATGACTGCTGAAATACAAAACTCACAGAAAATTTGCAGGATGAAGTCAAAGAAATTTCCAAAAAAATAAATAAATAAACAACAAAGCAAAAAAGGCAGTAACAATAAAAACCAAACAGATTTATAGACATTTGAAGAGAAAATATTGAGACTTATTGAGTTATTTTAGGAAGATCCAACATCTGATCAATAGAAGTTCAAAAGGAAATACAAAGAAAATAGAAGAAAGAAAACTTTTTTTTTTTTAAATAAAATTTTTCTAATTGAAAGAGCCCACTTGGGTCAAAAGTACAATGGTTGAAAAAGACCTTTATCAAGGTACAATAACATGAAATTTTAGAACAGCATGGAAAGAGAGAAGAGCTTTCCATTTAGGAAAAGCAATTGTAACACAAGAATGAGCATCAGAAAAGCAATGGACTTCTGACCAGGTGCAGCACCTTGTAGCTGTAATCCCAGCACTTTGGGAGGCCAAGATGGGAGGATCATTTGAGGCCAGTAGTACAAGACCAGCCTGGGCAACATGACAAAACCCCATCTCTACTAAAAATACCAAAATTAGCTGGATGTGGTGGCACATAACTGTAATCCCAGCTACTCGGGAGACTGAAGCACAAGAATTGCTTGAACTGAGGAGGTGGAGGTTGCAGTGAGCCAAGATCATGCTACTGCACTTTAGCCTGAGCTACAGAGCTAGACTCTGTCTAAAAAAGAAAAAAAAGAAAGAAAGAGGAAGAAAGCGAGAAAGAGAGAAAGAAAGAAAAAGAAAGAGAGAGAAAGAGAAAGAAAGGAAGAAAAAGAAAGGAAAGAAAAAAAGAAAGAAAGAGAAAGAGAAAGAAAAGCACTAGACTTCTCAACAGTAATTCAAGTTGCTTTCTTTGGTTTTCTTTTAGAATTTGAATTCCATGGGTATCTTCTAAGGCACCCCTTATCCTAACTAATTTGAGGTAATTTAGATTTTAAAACTATCATGCACTTTTTTTTTTTATTGTTACTTGTGCTATGTAAAAATGCTTATATTTTATGAAGGAAAGTTTGTGGCATTGTCAGCAAAAGTGTAGACAAGGGTCACTATTTTTTTTCTCTGTAAAAGGCCAGTAATAAATATTTCAGACTTTTGAGAAAAACAACAAAATTGAGGATAAGTAGGTACTTATGTAACGAGAGAAAACAAATTTCTACGATTTTTAAAATTGATAAAATTTAAAATTATTTCTTTTGGAAGGGTGACGCAATTTCACTTAACTGGGGTTCAAAGGTGTTTTCTATTATCAAATCAGTTGCAAATGTTCATCTGTGTAAACCATTCTTACCATGCAGGTCATACAAAAACAGATGGTGGGCCAGATTTGGCCCATGAGCTGTAGTGATTGGCTAACCCCTGGTTTAGTCATCAGCTTTTATTGCCTGTTACCGAACTTTCATTCCGGCCTAGTGAGAAATTGTGGCATTTTATCTGGGCCACTGCTGCTTATACACATGCATGAAACTTGAGAGAGCAGTCTTTTGGCCACTTTCTTTGTCTTTGATACTGAAAGTGTCCTCCTTGACCAGTAGTGTAGGTATCACCTGGGAGCTTGTTAGACATGGAGAATCTCAGGCTCTCTCCAGAACCACTGACTCACAATCTGCATTTTATACTAGGTCTCTAGATGATTCTTACACAAATTAAACTATGAGAAGCACTGCTCAAGCATATAACACTATCGGGCCTGATCTAGCAAACTCCAATGAAAGACAGTTCTCCAGAAAATTTCAAGCAAAGCACACATATTGAGTTTATTGTCTTAGTTTGCTTGTGCTGTTATTCAAAAAAAGTCTGAGACTGAGTAATTTATAAAGAACAGAAATTTCTTTTCTCACAGTTCTAAAAGCTGGAAAATTCGACAAGGTGCTGGTAGGCTTGGCTGTCTGGGGGGTGCTGCTTTCTGCTTCCGAGATGGCACCTTCCACATGGCAGAAGGTAGAAGAGCAAATGGAATGAACTCTATCAAACCCTTTTATAAGAGCACCTAATCCCATTTATGAGAGTGGAGCACTGATGACTCACTCACCTCCCAAAACCAACACCTCCCAATACTGTTGTACTGGGGATAAATTTCAACATGAATTTTGGAGGGAACAAACACATTCAAACCGTAGCACTCAGTTACCTAGGTATTTTAGCACAAAGCATATTTTAGGATATTTAAGGATCTATGTTTGCTTTATATTTGCTACTGGACTCTGGTGCCAATAAAAACTAACTTTCTTAAAATTTAAAGCAAAGTTTGATTCCAACCTAAATTTAATCCACTCCATTTTAAATTCATAACTCGTATGAGATAATAACACACCCAAAGCAGAGTGCAGTTTATCAGAATGCACACATTTTAAACCTCTAGCAGATCTGTACTTACAAGATAAAGCACAATGGTTGCATAGGAGATATTATATTCAGATATATAATGTGTGTTTCAATATTGCCTGTGTGGTTGCAGACAAGTCCACAAGAGTCTTGAAGCTCTTATAATTTATGCTATTATTGAACCATGTAATAATTTTCCAAATTAGTCTACAATGAAATAAAAGACATTCAGAATTTATTCAAACATTAGGGTTGCACTTGTGGTTTCATAATGAAGCTGAACTTCATACTACAAAAGTGGGCATGTTAAGATTCTTTAGGTATTGGTATAAGATTCTTTAGGTATAAATTTATTCACTGGGAAAACTATGGGTTTCTATGGATAGTGTGATGTTTGAGTTTCTGATATGTAAGCTCACAACCTTAAGTATGAAATTCTATTGAGTCCTTGAGAAATTCCCCTTGGATCCATGATTTTGGCAAATTCCCAGAATGGGAAATTTGCTCAGTGTTAATATATCAATCAGTGTTCATGAACTACTCTCATAAAGTCAGCTATAATTTTATTGTCTTACATATCTGCTGCCTTTGGGGAAGATATTTGTCACTCACTTTTTAGGGTGGCATATGTTTTTTATTTTTATTGTTTTCCCGTATTTGTGGCATGTTTCTAAATATAATATATACATAAAATGTGACATGTTCATATATATACATATATATGACCTTCTATGTTTTGTTTCTCTGTAGACCATTGGAATTCATTTCAGAAGACCCAGCTTCCGTTTATGTTTTATTTCTGAATGTAGAACAGGTAATCATTTACATAGAGATAAAATACACAAATGTATCGCTATAAGACATCAATTATTTGCTTCAGATTACATATTAGATGATCTACTTCACCCTGATTTAATTCCAACTTGATGTTACATTTAACAATTGAGAACACTAACGTGCCTATATCAAACAAATGTGCAATCGAATGAATGACTTATTCAGGCTAGATGTTTACAATTCATGGTTTACTTCTTTTGGTGTTTACACAGTTCCTCCTATCAAGTATTTTACAAGGGGTACATACTGTGATGTTTCTTGGGAAAATGTATCAGTTTGAAAGCTATATCAAAAAATAGTTTTCCCTGAGATAATTGAACTTGCAATGAAAATAACTGGATCCCTGACTTGGTTTTTAGCTTAGCAACCACTTTGGTTTCAACCACAAAAAGAACTTTATACGACTGCCAATTATTAGAACTAGTTGAAGTTACTGGGACCTACACTGACTGTGGCTATCATAAAAGACTTTTAGCTGGAACTTGAATTTTCATGTTTTTATTTTAAGGAAAAAGGTATTTCAGTTATGTGAATATATTTCATCTACATTTCAATTTAAATGTTATTTAAAAGCCAAGATAATTGCTACCTACTGTGTGGTACACTTCTGCTTTGTGTAAGCCTTAATAACAATCTTAATTAGGCTAATTTTAGTCAGATTAATACTTGTGTGTGTCAGCACTAACTACTGAATGCTCCATATTGCAGGATTTTAATGCTAAGGAAAGGAAATACTCATAGTGTAAACATTTTTGAACTAAAAAAAGATAAAATGAAGTAAACCCAATTATGACAGGATAAATTACAACAATATCATTAGTTCTGGATTTTTAGTGAATTAAGGTTGACTTAAATAGATAAATCCACACAAGTGTAATATTAAGAAAATGCAGCCGTGAATAAAACACTGTGAGCCTACGAAGTCTCTGCCTTTCACAGTCTTGGAAGACCTAGAGATTTTTTTTTTTTAAATAGTTGGAGACCCCAACACACTTCTTGACCTCCATAGGTGATGAACTCAGGAATGTTGTATCTTGAATCGGAAACACCTTTGTCATTGCATTGCTTATGAGCTAGATAAAAAAGTAAGTTTATTTTTTCTTATAAATTTCTAGTTTGACCAGCTGGGTAAGATTTCCCCATCTCGGATTAGACACTTAAATGTTAGACCTAATACCATAAAAACCCTAGAGGAAAACCTAGGTAGTACCATTCAGGACATAGGCATGGGCAAAGACTTCATGTCTAAAACACCAAAAGCAACGGCAGCAAAAGCCAAAATTGACAAATGGGATCTCATTAAACTAAAGAGCTTCAGCACAGCAAAAGAAACTACCATCAGAGTGAACAGGCAACCTACAGAATGGGAGAAAATTTTTGCAATCTACTCATCTGACAAAGGGCTAATATCCAGAACCTACAAAGAACTCAAACAAATTTACAAGAAAAAAACAAACAACCCCATCAAAAAGTGGGCAGAGGATATGAACAGACATTTCTCAAAAGAAGACATTCATACAGCCAACAGACACATGAAAAAATGCTCATCATCACTGGCCATCAGAGAAATGCAAATCAAAACCACAATGAGATACCATCTCACACCAGTTAGAATGGCGATCATTAAAAAGTCAGGAAACAACAGGTACTGGAGAGGATGTGGAGAAATAGGAACACTTTTACACCGTTGGTGGGATTGTAAACTAGTTCAACCATTATGGAAAACAGTATGGCGTTTCCTCAAGGATCTAGAACTAGATGTACCATATGACCCATCCATCCCATTACTGGGTATATACCCAAAGGATTATAAACCATGCTGCTATAAAGACACATGCACATGTATGTTTATTGTGGCACTATTCACAATAGCAAAGACTTGGAATCAACCCAAATGTCCATCAGTGACAGACTGGATTAAGAAAATATGGCACATATACACCATGGAATACTATGCAGCCATAAAAAAGGATGAGTTTGTGTCCTTTGTAGGGACATGGATGCAGCTGGAAACCATCATTCTTAGCAAACTATCACAAGAACAGAAAACCAAACACCGCATGTTCTGACTCATAGGTGGGAACTGAACAATGAGATCACTTGGACTCGGGAAGGGGAACATCACACACCGGGGCCTATCATGGGGAGGGGGGAGGGGGGAGGGATTGCACTGGGAGTTATACCTGATGTAAATGACGAGTTGATGGGTGCTGACGAGTTGATGGGTGCAGCACACCAACATGGCACAAGTATACATATGTAACAAACCTGCACTTTATGCACATGTACCCTAGAACTTAAAGTATAATAATAATAATAAAAAAAAAAACTGGAAAAAAAAATATTTCCCCATCTCTCACTCTTGGTTTGGGCTGTGATTTTGCATGTCAAACATTAGGCATTGTCATTGACTTTACCATCTGCCTCCTTAAACATGACAGTCCCTGGAAGGAGAATGCCTGAATGTGGAAGGGAGTGTGAGAGTATAAGGAGTAACTGCCCATTGTGATGACAAAAGGAGTTTTTCGGTTACTTCATAGTGCTAATTGGAAATATCAATAAGGATGCCAAGCTAATATCAGTACATTAACTTCTGTAATCTAACAGCTACGTTTAGCTGCTAAGCAGAATGGTAATAGTAATAATAATAATAATAATAAAGTTATGCCCTTAAAATTAGAAAACCTGTTCAAATGACACTATCTTTGTGACTCTGATCTATTAAATGGTGGTTTATCATGAGATTAAATGTAATATATATATGAAGGTACCTGAATTCAAATTAGGAACTTATAAATATATGTTCATTCGTAATTCATATACTTATATACTTCACCCACATTTTCAGGCATTTGAGTTCAAAGTGAAAGGTAACTTTAATATTAGACTAATTCAATTATGTAAATTAGTATCAAAAAAGTACCCCAGATTGGTACTTTTATGTCCTGATAAAACTTGTTAATCTTTCATAATCATAACCAGAATATGGAAAACTTAAGCAAATATCTAGTTTAAAAGATGCATATCATCGCACTTTCATATTCCCATAGCAAAACATTATGCATATAAACATACAAGTATGCAAATGAATGAATGAATGGAGTGGGGTTCAGAAACAACTGAAGTCAAAATTCTGTACCCAGTGGAACATAGCTTAGTTTCTTTTGAAGTGGGTCTAGTTTTTCCTTTTTCCTGTGCAATAGGTCTTGTTACCAGTCTTGAAGCGGAATATTTAATTCATTAACAACATCAAACAATGTACTAAATAACTCTCTAACTTTTCTAAATCCAGAAAAAAATACTCTTCTTTAGGAATAGATATGATTTCAAATATGCCATGCTGTATAGAATATTTTTCTAAGGTATTCAAAATTTTTAAATAGTAATTAAGCATGATTTGGAAGCTCAGATTGGGATGTTTCATGATACTGTACAAAACTGCCGAGATTTTTGGCACTTCACAGTATGATTTTACTCTTATTTTGTCCTGCATGCATTACGTTTCAATCATGGACTTGTTGAAAGTGTATACAAACCATGTCTTACTTTTCCTTTTTTATCTTCATTGTACCCATGCTAATCCTGGACATTCACCAAATATGTGGTGACTTTTGGATTTCTACATTGGCAGACAGAAAAGCACTTTTTAAGACTTAAGGTTTGTCAAAACCTAAAGATTTATAGTTTGCTAAAGCCTATTACAATAAATAAAGATGAGGTTACTGGCTTAAGAAATACATCACAAAAGGTTATGTACTAAAGTCCTCCTCTATAATTGAAGATGATAAAAGAAACTAAGGTGAGTTTAGTCACTTTTAGTTCTAACCAAAAATAAACCCACTCCATGATGTGATGTTGATTGATCTGATATGGTAGATAAAGAACAGGAAACACACACAGTGAAATGTAACTTCTGTAAACGGAGAAGCAACAAGAACTATCTGTGACTAGAAGACTGCATAGTCTCCACAGATTACTTCAAAAGAAGAGCTTAAGAACAAGAACAGGTTAACTGAGAGAAGAGAATTTTCTATATGCCTGACCTTGACTATTTCAATAGAATTGTTTCTCAAGTAGAGGATAAGACATTAGGTTACCATTGCAGGATATTACTTCAGAATTTCAAACTTCCTTTGCTTTCTGTTTATGCTCACCAAACAATTAAATGTGTCCCCTGCACATGATGACTCATAATAATAGCTAACATTTATAGAGCTTTTGCTATGTGTCTGGACTACGTTCTGGGCACTGATGTCATCCTGAGTGATGTCAAAAGTTTTACAGAACAAAACGATCCAAAATTTATCTAGGGTATGTCCCTCAATGAAAAAAATAAGCAAACTAAAACAAGAAAGTTTCAGTGGCTTTTTCAAAGTCACCAGGAGCAGTTCAATGGCAGAGTTCTCTGATTCTTAGATTGAAACTTGTTTTACTGCATCTTCACTGTTCTCTTGTTCCCTGATGCTGTGGAAGGAAGACAGGCAGAGGAGAGTATGAGCAGAATGGGCTTCCATGCTTCTCTGCCATTTCAATCAGATACATTTTATTTTATGGCCTATTGATTATGTTCTGAGAATGATATCCTAAATTGCTTCACTTTAAAAATGATTAAAAAGCATTATTTCTATACCACTTACTATTTGATAAAGTACTGTATCGAAGCTGTAACTCACAATACTAATCTTTAATCAATTTTATTACTGATTCAGAAATTAAAATGATCTTTTGAAATTCATTAACTGTGTTTATTTTTAAGAACATATTTGACATAGACTTAAGGGGTAAGGACTGCCTGACTTTAAGGATTGATCATTTGGTAGTGCTGGAAATTTCACCATCTCTTTATATCAGGTGTGTCTTCTAAGGAGACATAAACATAAAAGGATGGGAAGAAGATGGGACACATGTCTGGCTAGAGATTTGGGAAAATGGATGTTATCAGTCACAAATTCACCTTTTTTCCAATTTGTCAAAATCTGACACTACTCAGGAGCATATAGCTAGTTCGGATCTTAGCAGAATGTTGTTTTAAAAAGTTTCAAACGATTCACATGAAATGGTTAAGTTGTACTTACTGATGCATGTTGACAGAAATGATCCAACTCTCTTAGAGGGAAACAGGCAGGTGCTGAAATACTCCAGAAAAGGAGACAGAATTAGTAGTGGTAGGATGCTGATGGCATTCATTACTGCAATCGGCAGAAGAAATCCATCCAAATTCAGGTTGGAATTCATGGTTTGCAGATAATATCCTGAAGGAATCTGCATTCGAGAGGGAAACAGCCATGCATTAAGACAGTGGCTTAATATTGAAGAAAGCATCGTCCACCAGAGACCTTCCCTCTTGCATGTACTCTGAGATGGCTGAGCTGGATGTTCCCTAGTTTTTCAAGTCCCAGTTATGAGCTGATAAAGGGTCTTCATCTGTGGTGGCAGGAGCTCTGCTCGTCTATTGACAGTAGTACTTATTCCTCATGGAAGACTCTTTCGTCATTTAGTCTCTCTTAATTTCTATGAAAAGTAATGATGGCCCCAATTTTGTGCTTAAGATGACACATAAAAACCTAATAACTTAAATTCTGCAGATAAGCAAAGTGACTTTTCTTCATGAACACTAATACAAAACCAGTAAAAAATACTAAAGACGTCTGTTTTTACCCTGATGAAAAAAAAAATGAGACTAGAATAGATTCTTTAAAAAGCATCTAGTTTGGTGGCAATATAGAAATAACTTTTTTCTTAAGAAGAGGGGCCCAATGTGGACACATGTTAATTGCTGTAGGCTGTCCTTGAGGGGGCTGTTTAGAGAGGCTTTGTTTCCAATGTGAACTAAGTAACATGGGGAGGAAAAATAAACCTTCTTGTGTCTTTGCCCTCCCTTCAAACTAATTACATGATACTAGAATTCCATAAAGGAAACAACATGAAAAAGATTTGCATGATAAAGTACAGATTTAAAAAAAAAAAAAAAGAAAAAAAAAACCCTGTGCTCCACCCCAAATCCTCAATGTATTGTTAGAATTCCTTCATTTTAAAAATAACCCCAACCCTAACTAAAACTCTAACACTAATTTGAAGTCTCTTAGTGTATTCCAATCCTCTCGGCAACCGGGTGTGATATCAGTACCAAGGGATGATGTCACATGAAAAAGGTGTCTCTTCACTTTTCTAGTTCATGAGCTTTGTTACAGCTTCATCATGATTTTTTGTTTGTTTGTTTGAGATGGAGTCTTGCTCTGTCGCCCAGGCTGGAGTGCAGTGGCGCAATCTTGGCTCACTGTAAGCTCCGCCTCCTGGGTTCACGCGGTTCTCCTGCCTCAGCCTCCCGAGTAGCTGGGACTACGGGTGCCCGCCACCACGCCCGGCTAATGTTTTTGTATTTTTAGTAGAGATGGGGTTTCACCGTGTTAGCCAGGATGTTCCCGATCTCCTGACCTCGTGATCTGCCTGCCTCGGCCTCTCAAAGTGCTGGGATTACAGGCATGAGCCACCACAACCAGCCCATAATGATCTTTAGTAGCGTATAGTATTTCTTTAATTCCCAGTGGTACACAAAGCTATTGAGTGGCATGGAGAGAAAGTCAACCAAGTCTTCTTGAGGAATGGATCCTCCAAACTCTTATAGTACAAGAACTGCATTAGGATCCCTGCTTCACCACCATCCTGGGAGAGCAGTCTCGCTCAAATATCCAGATGATAACTTCTCATTTGAAACCTTTGCTAACCCCTTCTCTAGACTCAAATGTACAGTTCAAGAGGGTATATATGGAGAATCAGTGTTATAGTGTCAGTACAGCTGTTACCAAGTCCACCAATTATAAAATGAGCCTATTGCCATGTTAACTGCCCAAACACAGGACAAAACCACATTTTCACTGAGATTCTTTCTATAGAAAACGTGTCCTGGTGATCATTTATCTTCCGATCTTTAATTTGACCCTTAGCATAGTAAACAAGGATTGTTTTGGCTGGGTACAGATGGCAAGAGTTAAAGGAACATTAGTTCGTTCTGCCCTACTTCAATAAAATTATTAGGCATGGATCCCCCATCGGAGGAAAATGAATGATGTGTTTTAACAAAAAGTGCTGGCAGCAGAACAACTCTAAGACTGAAAGGCTCCCAGCACAACTTGGAAGTTTCTGTTACTGATTTCAAATGAGAATTATTGTTAATAGGAATAAAGTTATTATCGGCATGAATCACAGACATGGAAATCTGTTAACTTAATAATGTGGCAAATGTACTATTAATCTTTAGTGAAGCAATATTAATATATTGCCTAATCTTAGAAAAGGCTCCAGTGTCTTGAAAGCTTGAAATCATTTCTGCCTCTGCCTCAAGTTCTGAAATCATCCCCCTGTAAAATTTTAAATACTTTTATTTCATCCAAGCCTGTGAGTATTCAGAAATAATTGCTGTCAATAGAGATTCATTCTCACCTTTGAGTGGCCAGTAATGTCAAATGGCAACCTCATCAGCCGTAATATCAACATATTTTAGATGTATGTCTTGCAACTGAAGGTCAATAATGGCTACTAAATTTAAAATATGTATGAAATTCTATGATGTTTTATTCTTGGTACTTTGATTGCCTTTGTATTGGTGATTATTCCATTTGGGGCAAAAATCTAATCCCAGCCTATCCTATTGGAAATTCCTCTGCCTCCCTGGCGAAGTATGATCTAAGCATTTTCTTTGAAGTTTCTAGCATAACATTACTGCATATAATTTTGGAATCTATGTAGTATCAGGGATTTTTAACCGAGTGCAAGAATGATATTGAGGGTAATAAAGCATGGCCCTTGACACTAATCCTGAGTTGGGATGTTGCTGTGCCACACACTAGCAAGGTGACTGGGAACAAGTTGCAAGTTCGTTTCTGAACCTCAGATTTAGGAAAGTGATAGCCATGTAGCCTTGCTATGGGGATTAAATTACATACTGTGAAGCTATCTTTTAGAAGCTATGACACATAATAGGTGATCAATAAGTGTTAATTTCTATGCTTTGCAATAAATTGGGCATGTAGAGTTGGTGATATGCTTAAAAATTAGTTTATCAAAATTTATTGTAATTTATGTTAAATTAAAAAATATATGACAGTGTGCAAAGAAGGCTGAAAGTTGGTGGAAAGAAATATCAGGTGTCATTGCATTATGAAGTTAAGCAACTGGTATTCTGTGCTACTTGCACATAAGGGTTTCAGGTTAGCTATGGACCGACCATGTAGTAATTTTGTACTGTTTATCAGTTCTTCCATTCTAAGAGGTTTTATTATATTAATGTTTACATATATGGGTAATATTTCTGCTGTATTCTGTTTTTGTGCCTACTGCTATTGTAAAGTCAAGAGGGAGTTTGAATCTCCTAAATCAGACTAGTTTTCATGCATTATTTAGTCTAGAGGTCAAGAAACTTTCTGTAAAGGGCCAGATTGTAAATATGTCCACATATGGGTTCCGTGGCAGTTACTCAACTCTGCTATTTTTGTGCATAAGAAGACACAGATATTACAAAACAAAGAGCATGGCTATGTTCTGATAAAACTTCATTTATGGACACTAAAATTTAAATGTTATACAATTTTCTTTTTTTTCTTTCTTTCTTTTTTTTTTTTTGAGATGGAGTTTCGCTCTTGTTGCCCAGGCTGGAGTACAATGGCATGATCTCTGCTCATCACAACCTCCGCCTCCGGGATTCAAGCGATTCTCCTGCCTCAGCCACCCAAGCAGCTGGGATTACAGGTATGCGCCACCAAGCTCGCTAATTTTGTATTTTAGTAGAGTCAGGTTTTCTCCATTTTGGTAAGCCTGGTTTCAAACTCCTGACCTCAGGTAATCTGCCTGCCTTGGCCTCCCAAAGTGCTGAGATTATAGGCGTGAGCCACCGTGCTGGGCTAAATTTTATACAATTTTCATGTGCCAGAAAATACTATTCTTTTTAATTTTTTTTCAAACATACAAAAATGTAAAAATCTTCTTAGCTTACAGGATGTACAGAATTAAGTAGCGGACTGGATTTGGCCTGCAGATAGTGGATTGCTAACCGCTGGCTTAGAGGAGCAGGCACTGTACTGAGAGACAGAGGACAGATTGCGCTTTCCCTTGCACTAGTGTTAACTGTGACCTGCGGTGCCTCACCTCTACTGAAAGAAAGTCACTTAATTTTTCTGAGCCTAAGGTTACTCTTTAACAAATAAGGTAGTTGATGAAGTTAATCTCTAACTTTTGTTGCAGCTCTATTATTCTGTGATTTCTAAATATAACTCATTCATGAGCCTTCTAAATTCCAAGTTGGGGGTTAGCAATGAACAAAGTCCCAGATTTGTTCAAAGACGTTTGTAATCATTTATTTTTTGCAGTAAATAAGTTAGTCTTTAACTATAACCACATTTAAACATTTTTTAAATCACAAATATCTATAAAAGATACTTTGGGCTTAGTGTTTTCCCTTGATTTTCTCACAGCACAGGAACAAATTCCCCAAGGAACTAATAGAGTGGGTGGGGAGAGAATCGCTTGCTCATTAGTACTTATATTTAAGAGTACAGTGGAGGTGGTACTCAAATCAGTCAATTCAACTACTTGTTAGTACCACTTTCTAAAGGTTTAATGAGGGAGGAAGGCAAAACCTTTGGCTAAAGGGAAGTTTGGTAATTGCTTACAGATCTGATATGTTCGTGCACTGCTCTTATGCCTTACAACTATGCACTCTGAAGTACTGTCTGCACCTACTGACAGACATTTATAGCTCCACAAAAGAAACACATCCCGGGTCCCCTCAGGTATGCCTCTGCCTGACCCCGCTTAGCTCTGGAAATCAGAGCCTGTAATGATGAGAAGCTTCTGTGGGATAACTGCCTGCCAGCGTATATGGAAAGCACTCGTTGGGGAGAAAATTCACCTTGCCTTGTACTGTTGACATGCAATCACTTTCCTGTTGTTGGGGCAGTACTCATCGCCTTTCCTTACCTGCATAATGCACATTCTGTAGAGGAGCTGAAAAATGAAGAGAGGGAGAAGGGTGAGGAAAAATGTGGTGTCTTCTACATGGAGCTCACTGCAGCAGCCACCATTTTTTTCTTTGGCATGGTCTGACTGGCTTGTCACGTCTCTGGCAAGAGGGCAGTATCGCAGGTGGCACGTTTTCAGTGCACGAACCAACACCCCAACGCTTGTCAGGAGAGAACAACCTGCAAGTAAATGGAGATATTATGTATTAGTATAGGAATTGGTCTCCAGTTTTTCAAGATGCTGATCAGAAAGATAACGATTCAAGGATGCAGGGCAGTGAAGTGAGAAAGTTTTTAGCACCCAAATGGTTGGATTCAAAGGACCACGCTTCTAACAGTGATTCTGGCATCCTGATGACCAGTCCAGGGTGGCACCTAGCAGTTGATGTAAAAAGTGAAAAAGGTAAGATCAATGAAAACATATTAAAAGGGAAAGAAAGGTGACAAAATAATATGCCAAAGTTAAGGACTTCAGAATCTCTGAGAAGTCTCTAACTTTAATGCATTAATGAATACAATAAACTGAACTTTCTTTAACATCCTTAACACAAAGAACTAGTACTATCTTTTCATATAAATTATTATATAAACAATCCTCATTTTACTTAGCAGGTAGAGGGTGGCTTCTTATTGTGACATGGAGATGAAGGGAAATGTAATCTCTGCTTTAACTTTAGCCCTGGATTTCAGAAATAAGGTTAAACTTTGAACTCTCTAAATGATTTTATGCATGTTCATAGTGTCATTAAGAGTTCAGATTAGATTAGTTAGCTTTTGACTTTTCCAGTAGTTTCTTCTAGGTTTACATGGCTGTTGCTCTATGATCAGAAGCGCTTTATTGCTTCAGATGGCAGCACTTACTGCTAGTGATTTGCAACCTCCTTGTTGCTTCTTTTATTTTTCTTTGAGATGGAGTCTCACTCTGTCGCCCAGGCTGGAGAGCAGTGGCGCAATCTCGACTCACTGCAAGCTCCGCCTCCCGGGTTCACGCCATTCTCCTCCCTCAACCTCCAGAGTAGCTGGGACTACAGGCGCCGGCCACCTCACCCGTCTAATTTTTTGTATTTATGGTAGAGACGGGGTTTCACTCTGTTAGCCAGGATGGTCTCTATCTCCTGACCTCGTGATCCACCCACCTAGGCCTCCCAAAGTGCTGGGATGACAGGCGTGAGCCATGGTGCCCTGCTGTTGTTTCTTTATGATCTTTCAGTTCCTACCTTTTCTTTGACTCCATTAGGATTTCCTGATACAATGACAGATAAGAGACCCCCGTTTAAGTAGCAGTTCAGCTGTGCCATCATGATGGTTACAATTTTTCATAGCACTCCCTTTGACCAGATAAATCCCCCCAGAAATTATGTAGACACCAAACTACTGTTGCCAGGTAAATGGCATAATACATGTGAAAATGTTTGTTTCTCAAAAGAAGGCTGCTATAGAAACTCAAAGTATAGTTTGAAAGTCATTTTGATTATGTTCAAGTTTCCTATAATAAAATTCTAGATAAAATGCATTCTAATGAAATTCATTTATATGCCATAGAGTCTGGGTTTTTATATTTAAATAAAGAATATGTATTAATATATTTTTATAGCTATAAAGTAGTTATATTGATTTGATCTGGTCTTTTCTTCAAGAGTTGTAATAGACCCATTATGTCAGCCTTTGATTAATTGAGGTAGCTGGGGGCCTGGTAATTGAATATGGAGCCTTTCACCTCTAAGTCACTGAATCAAATCCAGCCCAAATTGGTAGTGACCAAGAATGATTATAGCTGTGGCTCTTTGGTGGCCTTTGTGAAGTGTGCTTAGGTCATCTGGGAGTATGTTGGGATACTTGCTAACAGGAGATAGGCTTATATCTATAGTCACTTTTGCCTCTTCTTAGTCACTGTTGCCTGAAGTAGATGAAGGCCCACGTACTGGTAAGGCCAAGAAAATAGAAGCCCCTGTGAGATGCCAAGATTTGTTTCTCTTAGGAAAGAAGTAATAGGGACTGCTCTTTATTATTAAGAGAATGAACTGCTCTATTATGAGACTTTCCTAGCTATTTCAATTAGTTTACTTAAGGTTTAAGATGAGAACTGAGAATGTGTTGATGAACAGTCTGGAGACTGAATTTGAACAGGCCTGGGCTGGGGGCTTAACTTCCTGACATTTCCTTACAATCTTGTCTCTGTTACTTATCAACATGTTCTCTGCTAAACTGTTGCAAAACGGTGCTGTGTAGATAGTAGGTTTATTATGAACACTGATCTAAATTATGCTTTCAGGTAGATTTTATTATTAAATGATAAGTGTTTGTAGGATGAAAGATTATTTCCAAAGATATTTTCCCCAGTTTCCCCCCAATTTTTTAAATTCAGGAATTTGTATTAAATATAATATATTTTAAACTCACTAACCCTTTTGTGTACAAACAATCACTATTTGTTGCAAGATAAACTTGGATCTGCTTCTAATACATGACAAATCGATACCTGCAATCTTATTAAACAATTAAATATTGCCATCATTTTATTTCTAATGAGAGGTAGTGGTAGTTCAGATTAGTGCTTCTCAACCTGTGTTAAAAGTGAGATTTTAAAAAAATTTCTCAACTATCATGGTCAATTCATTTGTGAAATCCAATAAAAATGAAATATCTAAACCCAAAATAAAGACATACAAAATATAAGCCCTGATATTTTTATTATTAGATTCAACAGACATAAGATGTCACTGTCCATAAATATCTATGTATGTTTTCTCTTAATGTCTGTATTTATTTTGTTGTATACTGGCAAGAGATAGTTCAGACACCAGCGCTGCTCCATGAACCAGGCTTTGTGTAGCACTGGCTTCAGTTGAATATGTACTTTGAAAAATGAACTTGTTTAAACAAATAAAATTGTATCAGATATAGTGATATGAAGCAACAAAAACAAAATGGCCAAGAAACAAGAAATGATAACATATGAATGAGGTCTAAAACTCTAGCTAACACAGCAAGGGCATATAATTGATGCCAAAGAAATGTCATCACGATCATTGATTTATTCCACATATTTACTGAGAAGCTACCAGGAGTCAGAAAACTGTTTTAGGCCCCGAAAATATAGCAGTGGATAGTACCTACAAACTCCTGATTCTTCTTTGTGGTCGGGGAGACCCTAAAAGCAGGAAAATATTAGGCAAGTTCTATGATGAAAACACAGTGGGCTGATATGATAGAGACCTACTGTGGGGTAGAGGAGACCTCCTAGAGAGTTGACATATGAACTGAGGGTTAAATGACTAGACATAGGCAAAGAGACCTAGGAAACATATGCCAGACTTATCATGAAGTAGAAATTAGCCAGGAGGGGTTCAGAAATCATAAAGGCCAATAAGGCAGTAGCTCAGTTAGAGGGAGGATTGTGGGGAGATGAGGTCTAGGAGGTTGTCAGGGGGGTCAGATTATATAGGTCAAAGTAAGGAACTTGACGTTTATCTACAATAGTATAGAAAACCATTAAGAAGTTTTAAGTAGACTAGAGAGATCTTATGATGTGTATTTTAAAATAGTTACTCTGGAACCCTGGTAGATGCATGGATAATGAATTTTAGGGACCTGGGGAACAGGCAAGAGATAGTGGTGACCCAGACTAGTACAGTAGTAGCCATGAAGAGAAATGAAGAGAATGGGATGGTTTTTGAACAATCAGTAAAATTTTCTGATGTGGGAAAGGGGTGGAAGAAGCAAGAAAATTTGAAGATGTCTTTTTTCCCCCTTAAACAACTGGATGTTGGTGACTTTATTGAGAGGGAGAAAAAAAGAAGCCAGTCTGTAGTTAGCTGAATCAGGAGTTGTGTTTTGGTCAAATTAAGTTTGAGGAATTATTAGATAGCCAAGTCAACATGTCAAATAAGAAGTAGAATATATGCTTTTCAAGGTCAGGAGAGAGGTCAATATGACATTGAGTGTTTGGTATATTAGATGCATTAAAAGTCATGAGTCTAGAGATTAGTTGAGGAAAGAGGCAGGAAGAGAAGATTCAGGGTCCCTGGAATGAATCCTAGGGCTGCACATCGGGTAGGAAATTATCACAGGAGAAAGGTTGGTTAAGGAGACTGAGAAGAGGTAGACAATGTGCTAGATGAGTTGTAAGAGGGAAGGAAAGGAGTGAAATAATAAACCTAAGTCGATCAACTAGACTAAGAGAGACCCAGTAAGTCAGCAAGAAAGTCCAAGAAAAGAAACTATACAATAATCTGTCTACCCAAAGGGAGTGGCCCTTGTCCCATGAAACTGTAGTTACCACTAAATGTTAGGATGGATACCCTGTTGAAAACATTTACATGTAAACATCATACCACTTCCTTGGATTAATCCATTAGACTTAATAGAAAACTCATGCCTTCTATGCAAATAATTTTGGATGTCATGTAGGCTCAGCCTTTAAAAAACTCCATTATCATTGTAGTTCTCAAATTGATTTTCTGTACCAGGAGCAGAAATGGGAAGTTGACGAAAATACTGAAATGAAAAATTCAACTGAGACTTCAAGTTCTGGTTTAAATGTGCAGGGCAAACACACCAGGCGTGCACATTTTAAAATAAAACAGATGAACTATTTTAAGTGTTTTATTGCAAAACTTAAAGATTGTAGTTATTACTATTTTAAAAAAAAAACTTTTAGAAAGCAGTTTTCCTATTCTTTGGACCTTTAAGTCCTTGGCTTTAATGTTCTACTTTTCTGACCTTGATCTAATCATGAATATCTATGCTACTTAATTATAATAAGAAAAAGCCTACATTGCACTCTAGATGGTAGATGCACATTTTTTTTTCTTTGGTCACCTGCCAGTTCTCAAAATTATAGCAGTGGGAAGAAATGCAAATGAAAGCCATGCTTGACAGCTAAACATAATGGAATGCATGGTCCACATTGGAAAAGTTACCTTAAAATAAAAGGTAGCATATAAAAAATCATTTCTTTAAGGTTACCTATGGCTTTGAATTACAGCTTTGAGGAATTTCCAATTTAGTCATCAGAGAGAAAGAAGCCAAAATAAGGATTATATACTTCTCTAGAGGAAAGACAGAGTTCTACTTCATCATAGTTGGGTGATCTTAGAAATAGTAAACAAAACAAGGAAAACAAAGCACAACCCTCAAATATTCATTTTATAGAGGCTTGTGTAAAGTCAGCCACTGGAGAACATTTTCTATGCTAATTGTTCCTGTAGCTAATAAAGTTTTACCTTGTTAACATCCAAAAACAGGTTACCTTATCACATGTTAAAATATGTAATATATGGACTGCAATAGGCTGGTAGTAAACAGAGTTGATTATGTAGATCTGTATTAGTTGAAGGAGAATTGTATTTCTTTATTCAGATGAATATATATTCAAATAGTAGATTAAGAAGCAAATGAATGGATGCTGAATAGTTATTTAGAAAATTTGAATCCAAAAATAGTATATATGAATGTATGTATACATATGTGTGCATATGTGTGTGTGTATTCACAAAACTCCAAATTGTTTGATAATTAGACGCTTGAGAAAGTGCCAAAGTGGTTTTTAGTAAAAATCATATACTTTACATTTTCTTCTTTTTTTTTTGCTGTTTGGGATGTTTTGCATATTGACTCCAAGAATGGGGTCTATCAGGAGGACATGTACTGCTAAGTGCGGTCCACAGACCACAGAGCTCTCAGAAACAGGACAGTGTATAATATTTTCAATGCTTCACTGCCTCAGTATGTGGTATAATAGAATGAACTCCAGTCTAAGAAAAAGAAGACTTGGGTTCTGGTTTCACTGCAGCTCTTTTCTGTGACATCTTAAGCCAGTCATTTAATTATATTATGTCTCGGTTTCTGTGCTCAGTTTAACAATAACAAACATTGATTGAACACTTACCATATTCAAGTATTTATAAGACACAGGAATTTCTAATTGTTTTTATAAATAGATAATTTCAACATGTGTGGTAAATAAAATGATAAACGTGTGTTCAGAGTGCTACAGGAGCAGGGGCAAAGCATCCAGAGGCTGGTCTGCAAAAGGTGCCCTTCCTACCTACCTTGTAGGTATATGATAAAAATGAAATAACATTGGTGAATGTGCCTCATTTTAAAAAATGTAACTCATTGCATTACTATTGGTAGTAGCTGTATAGAGAAATAAAAGGAAAAGAAAAATATGTTACGAATTAAGGTCTGAGTTAAACAAGATGAATAGAGAGACTTAACAATGGAACAGAATAGAAACTCCAAAAGTACAAGTGAAAGTACGCAATGAAGATGGCATCTAAAATCAGTTTGAAAAACATAAGCTTTTTAATAAGTAAGGTTAGGATAAGTTGGTAATAATATGGAAAAAAGATACAGTTGAGTTTATTCTTAAAAGATATTCTGACATAATTTATGAAGGGGTCAGAGAGGTAAAGAAAAGAGGTAATAAAATGAATACTAAAATAAAATGTGGATTAATTCTTTTATAACCTAAAAGTGAGTAAAACTTTTTACCATGACTCAAAATTTAGAAGCAGTAAGGGAGAATATTGATGAATTTTATTACAAACATAAACCCCAATGAAAGACAAAACAAACACATGGAAAAACTTGTGCATAAAAAATAACACAAGAAGCAAGTTAAAAATATGTATGATAAATAGGAAATAATATTTGCAACTTTTATCATAGATAAAATGTTAATACTCCCAAAACATAAAAATGCTCTAAAATTGACAAGAAAGGAACAACCAAACAACCTACTCTTAACAAATTGAACAAAGAAGCAATCACAAGGGAATTTAGAAAATATCTGGACACAGATCAAAACAAAAACACACTATACCAAAACTTACGAGATGCAGCAAGAGTGGTAAATACTAACAGGAAAGTTGATAATGGCAAATGTTTACATTAATAAAGAAGAATGATCTCAAATCAATAACTTAACCTTACACCTCAAGGAACTAGAGAAAGAAGAACAAACAATACAAAGTCAGAAGAAGGAAGGAAATAATAAAGATTAGAGCAGAGATAAACAAAATAGAGAATGGAAAACAATAGAAAAAACTCAATGAAAACATGTTGGTTTTTGGAAAGATTAAAAAAATTAACAAACCCTATCTAGACTAAGAAAAATAGAGGAAAGACTCTAATAATTACAATTACAAATGAAAGGAGACATTACAAATGGTGTCACAGAAATAAAAAGGATTATAGAGGAACAATTATACACCAACAAATTGTATAACCTAGAGGAAATGGATAGCTTTCTATAAATATACAACCTATTAAGACTGAATCATGACAAAATAGAAAATCTGAAAAGACCTAAAACTACTGAAAAGACTTAAACAGTAATCAAAAACCCTCTAGAAGAAATGCCCAAGACCGATGGATCCACTGGAGAATTCTACCAAACATTTAAAGAAGAATTAACACCAGTTTTTCTTGAACTCTTGCAAAGACTCTAAAAAGAGAAAACATTCCCAACTATTCTGAGGCCAGCGTTACTTTGATACCAAAACCAGACAAAGACATAACAAGAAAAGTACAGACCAATAGTTCTGATGAATATTGATACAAAATAGTAACAAACCAAGTTGAATAGCACATTAAATGGGTCATAGACTACAGACAAGTGGAATTTATACCTGGAATTCAAAAATAGTTCAACATACAAAAATCAATCAATGTAATACATCACACTAACAAAATGAAGGACAAAAACCACATGATCATCTCAATGGATGCAGAAAAAACATTTGACAAAATTCAACACCCTTTCATGATAAAAACATTAGACAAAGTAAGAATAGCAGGAAACTACCTTAACATAATAAAAGTTACATATGAATATCCCACAGCTCACATCATACTCAATGGGAAAGACTGAATGCTTTTCCTCTAAGATTAGGAACAAGGCAAAGATGCCCACTCCTGCTGCTATTTTTGAACGTAGTGCTGGAAGTTTCAGACAGAGAAATAACAAGACAAAAAGAACTAAAAAGCATACAAATCAGAATAGAAGAAGGAAAAGCGCCTCTGCTCACAGACGGCATGATCTTACATGTACCAAACACTAGGAATTCGACACAAAAGTCATTGGAATTAATAAAGGAATTCAGCAGTTTCAGAATACAAAATCAGCACTCAAAAGTCAGTTGCGTTTCTATAATTAACGATGACTGATCTGAAAGTAAATTAAGGAAACATAGCATTGAAAAGATAAATACTTAGAAAACTTAACCAAGAAAGTAAAAGACTTACATAGTGGAAGCTATAAAACTTTACCAAAAAAAAAAAAAAAAAAAAATTGAAGACTATACAAATAAATGGAAAGATATCCTGTGCTTATGAATTGGAAGACTTAATATTATTAAAATGTCCATACTAGCCAAAGTGATCTATGGATTCAATGCAATCCCTGTCAAAATCTCAATAGCATTTTTGCAGAAATAGAAAAAAATTCCTGAAATTCATATGGAATATTAATAGTCAAAACAAACCTGAAAAAGAAAATTGAAGTTGGATGTCCCACACTTCTTGATTTTAAAACATACTACAAAGTAACAGTAATTAAGAGTGCAAGGTTCTGATATGAAGATAGGTATATAGACCAATGAAACAGAGTAGAAAACCCAGAAATACACCCTTGCATATGTTGCTGAATAATTTTCAACAAGGGTGCCAAGACTACATAAGGGGGAAAGGACAGTCTCTTCAACAAATAGGGTGGGGAAAATCGGATATCCACATGCAAAAGAATGAAGTTGGATCCTTGCTTTACACCATATACAAAAATTAACTCAAAATAAATTAAAGACATAAAAGTAAGAGCTAAAACTATTAAACTCTTACAGGAAGAAACTACAGGGCAACAGCTTCAGTAGACTGGATTTAGCAATGATTTCTTGGACATGACAATAAAACACAGGCAACAAAATTAAAAATAGACAAATGGGATAGCATCAAACATGAAAACTTCTGCATTTCAAAGAAAACAATCCACAGAGTGAAAAGGCAACGTATGGAATGGGAGAAAATAATTACAAAACATATGTCTGATATGGGGTTAATATCCAGAATGTATAATGAATTTCTACAACTTAATAACAACCCCCCTAACCTCAAATAACCTGTTTAAAAAATGTCCAAAGGACTTGAATAGACGTTTCTTCAAATGAGATTTACAGATGGCCGATACACACATGAAAAGATGCTGAACATCACTAATTACTAGGGAAATGCAAACCAAAACCATAATGAGGCTGAGTGTCATGGTTCACACCTCTAATCCCAGCACTTTGGGAGGACGTGGTGGCAAAATCCTTTGAGCTCAGGAGTTTGAGATCAGCCTAGGCAACATAGGGAGACTCTGCCTTTGAAATAATAATAATAATAACAGGATATCACTTCATAGCCATCATTCAAGATTGGCAATATTAAAAGATCAGAAAAATACTGCATTGACAAAGATGTGGAGAAATTGTGGGTAACCCTTGTGCACTGTTGGTGGAAATGTAAAATGATGCAGCCTTTATGGAAATCAGTAAACAGAGTTCTCAAAAACTTTAAAGTAGAGTTACTACTATATGATTCAGCAATCCCACTTCTGAGTATATATCCACAAGAATTCAAAGTGAGATTTTGAGGAAATATTTACATACTCACATTCATCTCAGCATTATTTACCTTTGCCAAGAGCTAGGCGCATCCCACATGTCCATTGTTACACAAGTGAATAAAGAAAATGTGGTATATACATACAATGGAATGTTATGTGGCACTAATATCCTAATATTCTCAAGGTATATCCATGTTGTAGCATGTGACAGGATGCTACAACATGGATAAACCTTGAGGATATTAGGCTAAGTGAGTTACCATAAAAGGACAAATACTATATGATTCTACTCATATGAAGTATATAAAGCAGTCAAAAAATAGAAATAGAAAGTAGAAAGGCATTTATCAAGGGCTAGGAGGAGTGGGGAGGAGGAATTAGTGTTTGGTGGATATACAGCTTTAGTGTTGCGGCAAGATGAAAAAGTTCTAGAAATCCGTTGCATAACAATGTGAATATACTTAACACTACTGAACGGTACACTTAAAATGATTAAGATGGCTTATTTCACTTAACACAGTGTCTTCCAGTTCTACTTGTGTTGCTGCAAATGACAGGATTTTATTCCTTTTTATGGCTCAATAGTATTCCATTGTGTATAGATACCACATGTTCTTTATCCATTCATTTGTTGTTGGACGCCTAGACTGATTCCATATCTCAGCTATTGTGAGTAGTGCTGCAATAAATATGAGGGTGCAAATGTCTCTGATATATTGACTTCCCTTCCTTTGCATAAAGGAATGAAACTGGAAGACATTATGTTAAGTGAAATAAGCCCAGAGAAATTTAAACATTGCATGTTCTCATTTACATGTGGAAGCTAAAAAAAGCTGATCTCAAAGAAGTAAAACATAGAACAGAGGATATTAGAGGCTGGGAAGCATAGAGGAAAGGGAGAGATTTATTAAGTGACACAAAATTATAGCTAGGTAGGAGGAATACGTAGTAGTGTTCCATACCACTGTAGGATGACTATAGTTAACAATAAAATATTATGTAGTTTTAGATAGTTAGAAGAAGGATATTGAATTTTCCCAACACAAAGAAATGATGTTTGAGATCATGGATCTGCCAATTACCCTGATGTGATTACTATACATTATATGTATTGAAACATCACTATGTACCTCGTAAATATGTACAATTATTATTATCAATTAAAAGCTACAATAAATAGTCCTGATACCTGAATGCCTAAGCTGAAAATTACATGTTCATCTTATACACTCAGAAAAAAAGTGATAAAGGTGGTAAATTTTATATTATGTGTGTTTTTTTATTTTTTATTTATTTATTTATTTTTTTATCGCAATAAATACTACAACCCTATAGAAAAGTTGAACTAGAAACATGAACAGGTAATTCACTGAAAAAGAAATTCAAAATGCTCTAAGGCAATGAAAAGATTCTCAACTCTTCTCAAAATAAGAATAATACAAATTTAAACCACAGCAAGATATCATTTTCCACCCTCGACTTGGCAAAAATCCCAAAGTTTGACAATATACTTTGAGAGGCTGTGGGGAAACAGGCATTCTTGTCCATTTTTGGTAGAAATACAAAATAGTGCCACAACCACTACAGAAAGGAATTTGGCAACATATAGAAAAATTATATTTGGACTTACTTTTGATTTGAATCTATCCTAAAGATATACTGGCAAAAAAAAAAAAAAAAAAAAAAAAAGCAAAGAGAAGCATGCACCAAGCTATTTATTAGAATCTACTTAATACAGCAAATGTAAAAAAGCAACCCAAATGTCTATCCATATGGGACTGGTAAAATAAATGATAGTTTGTTACGCAATAAATATACAATTATAAAATGATCCCTAAACTATACTAACTAAAAAAAAGCAAGTGAGAAAAGTATGCATTATATGTTACTTCTTACATCAAAAGGGCAGACAATATCTATGCCTACATGCACACACACATATTTTAATATTTGCATTTATTTAAAAAATGGAAGGATAATCCAGAAAACCAAGGACGCAATGAAAAACAGCAAGAGGCTTATCTGAACGATTAAGGTACCAACATGAAGGGGACTTCACTGTCCAAATATGGAAACAAATTTGAGAATCACTAGCTGTAGTAGATTGAAACACATCAAAAATGCTTAAGAGCATAAATTCATAATTATAGTTTTTTAAAAAAGAAATTCTAATAATTACTTTTGCAGAATGTTGAAATTCAACTCAATAATTTGAAAATCTATAGATACAAGGAAATACTTAAATGTTTATCTTCTTTTTATTACATGAACTATACCTCAATGTAACTAGTTGATGAGGAGATATTTGTCTTTATGAAATTATTTCAGTTAGTAAAAGAGGAAGAAATATAGAATATAATCACCTTGCAATCCTCAATAAAATATTGGATTTGGGCAAAAATAATCAATGAATGCTAACTCTGCAAAAACAGACATTATGCTTCTTAATTAAAGTACATAATGCCACCTATGAAGAAATTTGGCCAACATGAAATCTGAATCTACAAGTATCTAGGTCTATTAGAAAATTTACAGGACCGCTTAGTGCAGAGCTGAGTTCAATTCCTGGATATCCTTGTTAACTTTCTGTCTCCGTTGATCTGTTGACAGTGACATCTACAGAACTCTCCACCCCAAATCAATAGAATATACATTCTTCTCAGCACCACATCGCACTTATTCCAAAATTGACCACATAGTTGGAAGTAAAGCACTCCTCGGCAAATGTAAAAGAACAGAAATTATAACAAACTGTCTCTCAGACCACAGTGCAATCAAAGTAGAACTCAGGACTAAGAAACTCACTAAAAACCGCTCAACTACATGGAAACTGAACAACCTGCTCCTGAATGACTACTGGGTACATAATGAAATGAACGCATAAATAAAGATGTTCCTTGAAACCTGAACAAATACACAACATACCAGAATCTCTGGGACACATTTAAAGCAGTGTGTAGAGGCAAATTTATAACACTAAATACACACAAGAGAAAGCAGGAAAGATCTAAAATTGACATGCTAACATCACAATTAAAAGAACTAGAGAAGCAAGAGCAAACACATTCAAAAGCTAGCAGAAGGCAAGAAATGACAAAGATCAGAGCAGAACTGAAGGAGATAGAGACACAAAAAAACCCTTCAAAAAATCAGTGAGTCCAGGAGCTGGTTTTTTGAAAAGATCAACAAAATTGATAGACCGCTAGCAAGACTAATAAAGAAGAAAAGAGAGAAGAATCAAATCGATGCAATAAAAAATGATAAAGGGGATATCACTACCGATCACACAGAAATACAAACTACTATCAGAGAATACTATAAACACCTCTACGCAAATAAACTAGAAAACCTAGGAGAAATGGATAAATTCCTGGACACACAGACTCTCCCAAGACTAAACCAGGAAGAAGTTGAATCCCTGAATAGACCAATAGCAGGCTCTGAAATTGAGGCAATAATTAATAGCCTACCAACCAAAAAAAGTCGAGGACCAGATGGATTCACAGCCGAATTCTACCAGAGGTACAAGGAGGAGCTGGTACCATTCCTTCTGAAACTATTCCAATCAATAGAAAAAGAGGGAATCCTCCCTAACTCATTTTATGAGGCCAACATCATCATGATACCAAAGCCTGGCAGAGACACAACAGAAAAAGAGAATTTTAGACCAATATCCCTGATGAACATCGATGCAAAAATCCTCAGTAAAATACTGGCAAACCGGATCCAGCAGCACATCAAAAAGCTTATCCACCATGATCAAGTGGGCTTCATCCCGGGGATGCAAGGCTGTTTCAACATTCGCAAATCAATAAACGTAATCCGCATATAAACAGAACCAAAGACAAGAACCACATCATTATCTCCATAGATGCAGAAAAGGCCTTTGACAAAATTCAACAGCTCTTCATGCTAAAAACGCTCAATAAATTCGGTATTGATGGAACATATCTCAAAATAATAAGAGCTATTTATGACAAACCCACAGCCAGTATCATACTGAATGGGCAAAAACTGGAAAAATTCCCTTTGAAAACTGGCACAAGACAGGGATGCCCTCTCTCACCACTCCCATTCAACATAGTGTTGGAAGTTCTGGCTAGGGCAATCAGGCAAGAGAAAGAAATCAAGGGTATTCAGTTAGGAAAAGAAGAAGTCAAATTGTCCCTGTTTGCAGATGACATGATTGTATATTTAGAAAACCCCATCGTCTCAGCCCAAAATCTCCTTAAGCTGATAAGCAACTTCAGCAAAGTCTCAGGATACAAAATTAATGTGCAAAAATCACAAGCATTCTTATACACCAGTAACAGACAAACAGAGAGCCAAATCATGGATGAACTTCCATTCACAATTGCTTCAAAGAGAATAAAATACCTAGGAATCCAACTTACAAGGGATGTGAAGGACCTCTTCAAGGAGAACTACAAACCACTGCTCAGTGAAATAAAAGAGGACACAAACAAATGGAAGAACATTCCATGCTCATGGATAGGAAGAATCAATATTGTGAAAATGGCCATACTGCCCAAGGTAATTTATAGATTCAATGCCACCCCCGTCAAGCTACCAATGACTTTCTTCACAGAACTGGAAAAAAACACTTTAAAGTTAATATGGAACCAAAAAAGAGCCTGCATTGCCAAGACAATTCTAAGCTAAAAGAACAAAGCTGGAGGCATCACGCTACCTGAGTTCAAACTATACTGCAAGGCTATAGTAACCAAAACAGTATGGTTCTCATACCAAAACAGAGATATAGACCAATGGAACAGAACAGAACCCTCAGAAATAATAACACACGTCTACAACCATGTGACATTTGACAAATATGACAAAAACAAGAAATGGGGAAAGGATTCCTTATTTAATAAATGGTGCTGGGAAAACTGCTAGCCATATGCAGAAACCTGAAACTTGATCCCTTACTTACACCTTATACAAAAATTAATTCAAGATAGATTAAAGACATAAATGTTAGACCTAAAACCATAAACAACCCTAGAAGAAAACCTAGGCAATACCATTCAGGACATAGGCATGGGCAAGGACTTCATGACTAAAACACCAAAAGCAATGGCAACAAAAGCCAAAATTGACAAATGGGATCTAATTAAAGAGCTTCTGCACAGCAAAAGAAACTACCATCTGAGTGAACAGGCAACCTACAGAATGGGAAAAAATTTTTGCAATCTGCTTATCTGACAAAGGGCTAATATCCAGAATCTACAAAGAACTCAAACAAATTTACAAGAAAAAACACCCCCTCAAAAAGTGAGTGAAGGATATGAGCAGACACTTCTCAAAAGAAGACATTTGTGCAGCCAACAGACACATGAAAAAATGCTCATCATCACTGGCCATCAGAGAAACGCAAATCAAAACCACAATGAGATACATCTCACACCAGTTAGAATGGCAATCATTAAAAAGTCAAGAAACAACAGGTGCTGGAGAGGATGTGGAGAAGTAGGAACACTTTTACACTGTTGGTGGGACTGTAAACTAGTTCAACCATTGTGGAAGACAGTGTGGTGATTCCTCCAGGATCTAGAACTAGAAATACCATTTGACCCAGCCATCCCATTACTGGGTATATACCCAAATGATGATAAATCATGCTGCTATAAAGACACATGCACACATATGTTTAATGTGGCACTATTCCCAATAACAAAGACTTGGAACCAACCCAAATGTCCATCAATGATAGACTGGATTAAGAAAATGTGGCACATATACACCATGGAATACTATGCAGCCATAAAAAAGGATGAGTTCATGTCCTTTGTAGGGACATGGATGCAGCTGGAAACTATCATTCTCAGCAAACTATTGCAAGGACAAAAAACCAAACACCGCATGTTCTCAATCATAGATGGGCATTGATCAATGAGAACACTTGGACACAGGAAGGGGAACATGACACACCAGGGCCTGTCGTGGGGTGGGGGGAGGGGGGAGGGATAGTATTAGGAGATATACCTAATGTAAATGTGAGTTAATGGGTGCAGCACACCAACATGGCACATGTATACATATGTAACAAACCTGCACATTGTGCACATGTACCCTAGAATTTAAAGTATAATAAAAAAAAAAAAAAAAAGAAAATTTACAGGAAATACAGAGGGAAAGCTCTATGCGGATGCAATTCACAAAATCCAGACTACGGGAAATACTCTGAGAAATGTTACGACTTCTTTTTAAACTGATAAATTAGGGGCCAGGCGTGGTGGCTCATGCCTGTAATCCCAGCACTTTGGAGGCTGAGGCGGGTGGATCACGAGGTCAGGGGATCAGGAGGTCAGGAGATTGAGACCATCGTGGCTAATACAGTGAAACCCCATCTCTACTAAAAATACAATAAATTAGCCGGGCGTGTGGTGGGCACCTGTAGTCCCAGCTACTCAGGAGGCTGAGGCAAGAGAATGGTGTGAACCCAGGAGGCGGAGCTTGCAGTGAGCCGAGATGGCGCCACTGCACTCCACCCTGGGCAACAGAGCAAGACTCTGTCTCAAAAAAATATATATATAAATAATAATAATAAATAGAGATACAGATGCATGGGGAGTATATATATATATATAATGTATAGTTTATGGGACATATCTGGCATTTGGAATGTTTAAACCTTTTTTAGATTTGATTTGAACAAATTATAAAACAAACAAAAAAACAAATTTCAAAAAGGAAACAATCAGGGAGATTTTAACAGTGACCAGACATTTGATGGTGTTAAGAAATCTTCTTCCTCCACAAACACATATGTGGGTGTGTGTGACAGAGACAGAGATTGATAATGACATTGTGGTTATGTTTTTCAAACAATTTAACTTTTATGTATACACCTACATAATATATTACATATAAATAAATATAACAAAATACACGAATAAGAAATGCTATAATATTTAGTTTTTGCTTGAAAATTAGCTGGGTAAGAAGAAGAAAAAATGAGTGAATATGAGTTGATAATTGCTGAAGCTCAGAGCTACCCAAGTGAGGTTCAGGTATAATCTTTATCTACTTTTGTTTATGCTTAAGATTTTCCATTATTAAAACTTTTTTAACCATGGAAAGAAAGGAAGATGGGGAGAAGAGGAATCTCTACCTCTAAACTTTTCATTGGATCTAAATCTTGCCATTAGAATCCCATTGCAAAGAAGCAGTCTTAATATTTACTTAAAAATATTCTTGGAGACCATTGCTTTATCAAGGGTAATGACAGACACAATTTTCAAATTCCGAGTTGAAAGAGAAGTTATCAAGAATCAAGAGAAAGAAGATCTGTCAAGAAAACAATATAAACCCAGAAATTAAAGTATAATTTACTTACGTTTTTTTGACTGATAAATTAGATTGTAGTATATCATATGAAGAGTTATCAGAGCCATAAGTGTAGACATAAAAGGAATAAGTAAAACAAGGGCCCAGGCCTGAGAGTGCTGGATGTAAGATATTCCCAGAAACACAATGGTTGCATTTAGGTTCATGAGCCAATAAAACCTGGGGTATACAGACAGACAAAAATAAAAATACCATTGAATCACTTTAGACAACTATTGCTAATTTTAATGCTTCTATTCAAATGTAAACTACGAAACGATGACATGTTAACTGAACCCAATTTTGCAAATATTGTTTATCAGATTTCTTAACAAGTGTGTAAACATCAGCCCTGACTTAACCAGTTTCATTGTCTTTGTTTTATCCTTGTTTAGAATCGACATAGAAGGAAGGTGCTGTCTTTTGTCTAAATCAGAGGTTGGCAAAGTTTTTCTATAAAGGGCTGGATAGACAGTAAATATTTTAGGCTTTGCAGGCCATACGGTCTCTGTAGCATTGTGGTACTAAAGAAGCTATAGACAACACTTCATCATTCAAATACCCCTAATGAAACTGGAAAGATTAAAAAGTTAATTCTTCCTGTATATTCCAGTTTTCAAAGTATAGGAAAACAGAATACTCAGGAATATCTGGGTTACACTTAGAATAGGCATGTAACTGAAGAAATGAGTGACATTTGAATAAAACTTTCCATTTTTCTTCCCAATGATTAGTATCACAGAGAGGTACCTACCCTAGTAGTCTGGTTTGCAAGTTCTGGGAACATCATCTCTACCTCTCAACCGTTCACTGGGTCTAAATCTTGCCATTAGAATCCCATTGCAAAGAAGGGATCTTAACTTTTACTTTAAAGATTGAGGTAAAATTAAATACAATAAAATTTACTCATTTACATATATAACTTATATACATATTAGTTTTTTTAAGTGTTTCAGTTGTGCAAGCACCATCAGATAAGTCTTAGTACACTTACACTATCATTAAAATTTAAAGGGTTTATGTGATTAGATGAGACTCACCCAGTATCATCTGGGCTCTGATAACCTAAATCAGCTGATGAGAAACCTCAATTATCTCTGCAAAATCCTTTCACCTTTGCCATATAACATAATTAGGGGAGTGATATTCCAAAATCTTTCCGATATTCTACTGTTTAGAATCAGGTTACAGGTTCTGCCCACACTCAGGGGGATGGGTCCAAACAAGAATGTGGTCCACTAGGGGTCATCCTGGGGCATGTCCACCACATCTTCTTTGTGTTTTCCCTTCCCACGATCTCTCTCTCTCTCTCTCTCTCCCCCCCCTCCCCCTCCCTCTCCCGCCTTCCTCCCCTCCCCCCTCTCTCTCTCCCACCCTCCCCCACTTCTTTTTTTTCCCACAAGGTCTTACTCTGTCACCCAGGCTGGAATGCAGTGATGCAATCATGGCTCACTGCAGCTTTGACCTCCCAGGCTGAAGCAGTCCTACTGCCTCAACTTCTGTCTAGTACCTGGGAGCACAAGCACGCACTACCATACCTGCTAATTTATTTTTAGTAGAGATGAGGTCTCACCGTGTTGCCCAGGCTGCAAATCTTCTAAATGATTCCCCGCCTCGCCCCGCCCCGCCTCGCCTCGCCTCGCCCCGCCTAGCCTCCCCTCTTATTTCCTTTTTCCTTTCCTTCATTCTTTCCCTCCCTCCTTCCCTCCCTCCCTTCCTTTCCTTCCTTCCTCCCTTCCTTCCTTCTTTCTTCCCTTCCTTTCTTTCCTCCCTCCCTGCCTTCCTCCCTCCCTTCCCGCCTTCCTCCCTCCTTCCTTCCCTTATTTCCCTCTATTTCTTCTACGTAAAAGAAGTAAAGACAACAGGTAAAACTGGCTATGGAAAGGGAGTATTGAAGGTTTGAGAAGAAAGACAATGTTTAGAAATAGTACTTTAAAGGAGGAGAGAAATTGACTGGACATCATATACTTGCTAGGCAGTGATAAGGAACAAGTTTGCTGGTCATGAACTTAATGTGGATATAGTATAATTTTGCATTTTTCTCCAGACTTCTTGTTGTGTGAGTACAATAATGGAATATGTGGAGAGTTGAATTTTAACTAAGATTATTTCCTCCATCACACAGGAGACTATGACAAAGTAAGCTGGGGGGAGGGGGAGGGAAGAATAAGTGAAGACATGGAATATTACTGCTAATTAATTGGAGACTAGCCTTGCTGCATACTTTCTGGTTGGGAGTGGAGGCTCAGCTCTCTGCTGTACCCAGCTGACACTGCCCAGGAGGGTAAATTAGAGCACTTCCAGTTTCTGCTGGGCAGGAGATGAAAGACAGGCTCCTCACTTGGCCTCAGCAACACCACCCAACTTGGGAATCAGAGTGTTCCTGTCTGATTCTCCGAGTGTTTATGTAAAATGTTAGATTCTTGCTCATGTCTGCTGACACTATTGGACCAGCAGTATGCAGGGGAGGCAGTGTTTTTAATAGTGTTTGGCTAGAGAAGGACAGATGTTGTCAAAAATATTTTCACCTATATTAGTCTACCTTTTTCCTAGAACTTTGAGTAAGGGGAGCAGGACTTTTTTGGAGCTGCCCATTCCTTGCCACACCTTTGCTCTCACCCATCTGTACCTGGTTCCAGGTTCTAGGTTTCTCTATAGCCCCACTGATAACAAAAAGAAAACCCAGGAAACTCATTGTAGTCCTTCCTTAAGTTCCAAAGCCCCTAGGAAGAGATTGTCTTCTTTCTACCTTTTGAAATCTCCCTATGTCCATTTGTTGTGTTAGGTTTGGGTTTTTTTTTGATGTAAGAGGAAGTACCTGGGAGAAATAGGGCTCTTCTTGTATTGGCTAATATTGGAGATCCTTTATTTTTTTTTTAATTGGATAGTTTCTCTTCCTATCATTGATTTGTCAAAGGTCTTCATATATTTTGGATGCATGTCATCTGTCAGATACATGTTCTACAAATGCTTTCTTATGGGTTTTTTTTTTCCTTTTCTCAATGATGCCTTTTGATAAGCAAAAGTTTAAAAGTTTAGTAAATTTCATTCTATCATTTTTTATCTTTATTGGTTCATACTTTTTGTATCCTATGTAAAGAATACTTTCTAAGCCTTAGTCACAAGTATTTTCCCCTGTGTTTTTTCAAAAAAATCACTGTTATGGGTTTTGATCTCATATAAAGTTAATCTAATTTGAATTAATTTTTCAGTAGGGTGTCATGGGGTAATTATTTCCCATATGGATATTCAGTTTTTACAGTATAATTTATTGAGAACATGATCTTTTCCTCAATGATTTTTTGACACTTTTGTTGAAAATCAATTGACCGTACAAATGTAGGTGTATTTTCTGACTCTCAGTTCTGTTCCACTGATCTGTCCTTATGTCAATACCGCAGTGTCTTGGTTACTGTTACTTTCTTTTCTCCTGCTTTTTTTTTAAAGAGCTTTATTGAGATGTAATTGAGATGCAATAAACTGCATATATTTGAAGTGTGCAATTTTATAAGGTTTGAATATATATGCACACACAAAATAATTACCACATTCAAGATAACAAACATATCCATTGCCTCTAAAGCTCCGTCATGTCCCTTGTCACCCTTCCGAACCCTGCCCCTTCTCATTTCCCTTTCCTTGTCTCTAGGCAACCACCGATCTTTTTTCTGCCACTATAAATTAGTTTGCAATTCATAGATTCTTTTTTAAATATTAAATTATCTGTATTTTCAAATCTGGCTTCTTTCACTTGGCATAATTATTTTGAGATTCATCCATGTTAATGTATTTATCTGTATCCATTCCTCTTTATTGCCAAGTACTATTCCATTATGTAAATGTACCAGTGTTTGTTTATGCATTTACTGTTAATAGACATTTTTCAGCTTATTGCTATTGCAAATAATGCTGTTAAGAACATTCATGTACAAGCCTTTGAACAGACATAGACATTAATTTTTCTTGGGTAAAACCTAGGAGTGTAATGGCTGGGTGATATATGATAGATGTATATTTAATATTTTAAGAAAATTTCAAATAGTTTTTAAGTAGTTGTAACATTTTACATTATCACCACACGTATATGAGAGTTCTCATCTCTTCATATCCCTGCCAAAACTTGGTATAGTACATGTGTACTGATATATGATGGTGGTTTTATTTTGCATTTCCCTGATGGCTAATGATATTGAGCATCTTTTCATGTGCTTATTGATCATCTGCACGTCTTCTTTGGTGAAGTTTCTGTCCTTATGTATTCTGGCTATAAGTCCCTTCTCAATTATGTGATTTGTAAGTATTTTCTCCCAGCCTGTGGCTTGTCTTTTTGTTCTATAAAAAGTGTCTTTTGAAAAGCAGAAATTCTTAATTGTGACGAAGTCCTATTCTAATTTTTTTCCATGGATCGTCCTTTTAGAATTGTTTCTCAGAAACCGTTGCCTAAACTGAGGTCAGAAACTTTTCTCCCTCTCTTTCAGAGAAGAAATCTGAACTTGGAAAACTGAAATGACTCATCTACATTCACACAGCTGTGTTGCTTGTAGAGCCATGAGCAGAAGTCATCATCCTGGTACAGGGCTAATCGGGCTAATTATCCTGTTAATACTTCTTTCTGCATCTTTGCGGTTATCAATTTCATGACACTTTCATTTTCTTGTTAATCTGGCCTTTAACAATTGAAATTACTTTTCATTCATCACATTTTATATGTCAATCATTAACTATAAATGTTGTCCTTCCTCTTCAGAATGGTAGTCCAAAGACATGAGTTAGAATCACAAAATCTGAAAATCACATGGTCTGTGATCTTCTACTTTCTGGAATTTTAAAAATTGGAATCACACCCTCTAAATAAGGGTTTTTGGTAAGAATTTTAATGAAGAACATTAAACGAAGAACATGGATTATAACTACATGGTGCTAAGCAAATGTCATCATATCAAATGTTCGTTTTTCTCCAACCCTGATTTCAGGAACAAAAAAAGCAGTGAAGTTGGAGCATAGTGAATGATATGGTTTGGCTCTGTGTCCCCATCCAAATCTCAGCTTGTAGCTCCCATAATTCCCACATGTTGTGGGAGGGACCCAACTGGAGATGATTGAATCATGGGGGCGGGTCTTTCCTGTGATGCTCTCATGATAGCAAATGGGTCTAACAAGATATGATGGTTTTAAAAATGGGAGTTTCTCTGCACAGCTCCCTCTTTGCCTGCTGTCATCTATGTAAGATGTGATTTGCTCCTCCTTGCCTTCCCCCATGATTGTGAGGCCTCTCCAGCCATGTGTAACTGTAAGTCCAGTTAAAGCTCTTTCTTTTGTAAGTTGCTGAGTCTCAGGTATGTCTTTATCAGCAGTGTGAAGGCAGACTAATACAGTAAATTGGTACCAGTAGAGTGGGGCACTGCTGAAAAGATACCTGCAAATGTGGAAGTGACTTTGGAACTCGGTAACAGGCAGAGGTTGGAACAGTTTGGAGGGCTCAGAAGACAGGAAAATGTAGGAAAGTCTGGAATGCCCTGGAGACTTGTTGAATGGCTTTGACCAAAATGCTGACAATGAAATGGACACTGAAATCCAGGTTGAGGTGGTCTCAGATGGAGATGAGAAACTTTGGAACTGGAGCAAAGGTGACTCTTGTTATGTTTTAACATAGACTGGCAGCATTTTGCCCCTGCACTAGAGATTTGTGGAACTTTGAACGTGAGAAAGAAGATTTAGGGCATCTGGCAGAAAAAACTTATAAGCAGCAAAGCTTTCAAGCAGTGACTTGGGTGCTGTTAAAGGCATTCAGTTTTATAAGGGAAGCAGAGCATAAAAGTTTGGAAAATTTGCAGCTTGACAATGCAATAGAGGGGGTGGAGAAAGATGGCCGAATAGGAACAGCTCCAGTCTCCAACTCCCAGCGCGAGCAACACAGAAGACCGGTGATTTCTGCATTTTCAACTGAGGTACTGGGTTCATCTCACTGGGGAGTGCCAGACGATCGGTGCTGGTCAGCTGCTGCAGCCCGACCAGCGAGAGCTGAAGCAGGGCGAGGCATTGCCTCACCTGGGAAGCGCAAGGGGGAAGGGAATCCCTTTTCCTAGCCAGGGGAACTGAGACACACAACACCTGGAAAATCGGGTAACTCCTACCCCAATACTGCGCTTTAAGCAAACAGGCACACCAGGAGATCATATCCCACACCTGGCCGGGAGGGTCCCACACCCACGGAGCCTCCCTCATTGCTAGCACAGCAGTCTGTGATCTACCGGCAAGGCAGCAGCGAGGCTGGGGGAGGGGCGCCCGCCATTGCTGAGGCTTAAGTAGGTAAACAAAGCTGCTGGGAAGCTCGAACTGGGTGGAGCTCACAGCAGCTCAAGGAAACCTGCCTGTCTCTGTAGACTCCACCTCTGGGGACAGGGCACAGTAAACAATAACAAACGCAGCAGAAAGCTCTGCAGATGCAAACGACTCTGTCTGACAGCTTTGAAGAGGGCAGTGGATCTCCCAACACGGAGGTTGAGATCTGAGAAGGGACAGACTCCCTGCTCAAGTGGGTCCCTGACCCCTGAGTAGCCTAACTGGGAGACATCCCCCACTAGGGGCAGTCTGACACCCCACACCTCACAGGGTGGAGTACACCCCTGAGAGGAAGCTTCCAAAGCAAGAATCAGACAGGTACACTCGCTGTTCAGAAATATTCTATCTTCTGCAGCCTCTGCTGCTGATACCCAGGCAAACAGGGTCTGGAGTGGACCTCAAGCAATCTCCAACAGACCTACAGCTGAGGGTCCTGACTGTTAGAAGGAAAACTATCAAACAGGAAGGACACCTACACCAAAACCCCATCAGTACATCACCATCATCAAAGACCAGAGGCAGATAAAACCACAAAGATGGGGAAAAAGCAGGGCAGAAAAGCTGGAAATTCAAAAAATAAGAGCGCATCTCCCCCAGCAAAGGAGCGCAGCTCATCGCCAGCAACGGATCAAAGCTGGACGGAGAATGACTTCGACGAGATGAGAGAAGAAGGCTTCAGTCCATCAAATTTCTCAGAGCTAAAGGAGGAATTACGTACCCAGCACAAAGAAACTAAAAATCTTGAAAAAAAAGTGGAAGAATTGATGGCTAGAGTAATTAATGCAGAGAAGGTCATAAACGAAATGAAAGAGATGAAAACCATGACACAAGAAATACGTGACAAATGCACAAGCTTCAGTAACCGACTCGATCAACTGGAAGAAAGAATGTCAGCCATTGAGGATCAAATGAATGAAATGAAGCGAGAAGAGAAACCAAAAGAAAAAAGAAGAAAAAGAAATGAACAAAGCCTGCAAGAAGTATGGTATTATGTAAAAAGACTAAATCTACGTCTGATTGGGGTGCCTGAAAGTGAGGGGGAAAATGGAATCAAGTTGGAAAACACTCTTCAGGATATCATCCAGGAGAACTTCCCCAACCTAGTAGGGCAGGCCAACATTCAAATCCAGGAAATATAGAGAACGCCACAAAGATACTCCTCGAGAAGAGCAACTCCAAGACACATAATTGCCAGATTCACCAAAGTTGAAAAGAAGGAAAAAATCTTAAGGGCAGCCAGAGAGAAAGGTCGGGTTACCCACAAAGGGAAGCCCATCAGACTAACAGCAGATCTCTTGGCAGAAACTCTTCAAGCCAGAAGAGAGTGGGGGCCAATATTCAACATTCTTAAAGATAAGAATTTTCAACCCAGAATTTTATATCCAGCCAAACTAAGTTTCATAAGTGAAGGAGAAATAAAATCCTTTACAGATAAGCAAATGCTTAGAGATTTTGTCACCACTAGGCCTGCCTTACAAGAGACCCTGAAGGAAGCACTAAACATGGAAAGGAACAACCGGTACCAGCCATTGCAAAAACATGCCAAAATGTAAAGACCATCGAGGCTAGGAAGAAACTGCATCAACTAACGAGCAAAATAACCAGTTAATATCATAATGGCAGGATCAAGTTCACACATAACAATCTTAACCTTTAATGTAAATGGACTAAATGCTCCAATTAAAAGACACAGACTGGCAAATTGGATAAAGAGTCAAGACCCATCAGTCTGCTGTATTCAGGAGACCCATCTCACACGCGGAGACATACATAGGCTCAAAATAAAGGGATGGAGGAAGATTTACCAAGCAAATGGAGAACAAAAAAAAGCGGGGGTTGCAATACTAGTCTCTGATAAAACAGACTTTAAACCATCAAAGATCAAAAGAGACAAAGAAGGCCATTACATAATGGTAAAGGGATCAATTCAACAGGAAGAGCTAACTATCCTAAATATATATGCACCCAATACAGGAGCACCCAGATTCATAAAGCAAGTCCTTAGAGACTTACAAAGAGACTTAGACTCCCATACAATAATAATGGGAGACTTCAACACTCCACTGTCAACATTAGACAGATCAACGAGACAGAAAGTTAACAAGGATATCCAGGAATTGAACTCATCTCTGCAGCAAGCAGACCTAATAGACATCTATAGAACTCTCCACCCCAAATCAACAGAATATACATTCTTCTCAGCACCACATCGTACTTACTCCAAAATTGACCACGTAATTGGAAGTAAAGCACTCCGCAGCAAATGTACAAGAACAGAAATTATAACAAACTGTCTCTCAGACCACAGTGCAATCAAACTACAACTCAGGACTAAGAAACTCAATCAAAACCGCTCAACTACATGGAAACTGAACAACCTGCTCCTGAATGACTACTGGGTACATAACGAAATGAAGGCAGAAATAAAGATGTTCTTTGAAACCAATGAGAATAAAGATACAACATACCAGAATCTCTGGGACACATTTAAAGCAGTGTGTAGAGGGAAATTTATAGCACTAAATGCCCACAAGAGAAAGCAGGAAAGATCTAAAATTGACACTCTAACATTGCAATTAAAAGAACTAGAGAAGCAAGAGCAAACACATTCGAAAGCTAGCAGAAGGCAAGAAATAACTAAGATCAGAGCAGAACTGAAGGAGATAGAGACACAAAAAACCCTCCAAAAAATCAATGAATCCAGGAGTTGGTTTTTTGAAAAGATCAACAAAATTGACAGACCACTAGCAAGACTAATAAAGAAGAAAAGAGAGAAGAATCAAGTTGACGCAATTAAAAATGATAAAGGGGATATCACCACTGACCCCACAGAAATACAAACTACCATCAGAGAATACTATAAACACCTCTACGCAAATAAACTGGAAAATCTAGAAGAAATGGATAATTTCCTGGACACTTACACTCTTCCAAGACTAAACCAGGAAGAAGTTGAATCCCTGAATAGACCAATAGCAGGCTCTGAAATTGAGGCAATAATTAATAGCCTACCAACCAAAAAAAGTTGAGGACCAGATGGATTCACAGCTGAATTCTACCAGAGGTACAAGGAGGAGCTGGTGCCATTCCTTCTGAAACTATTCCAATCAATAGAAAAAGAGGGAATCCTCCCTAACTCATTTTATGAGGCCAACATCATCCTGATACCAAAGCCTGGCAGAGACACAACAAAAAAAGAGAATTTTAGACCAATATCCCTGATGAACATCGATGCAAAAATCCTCAATAAAATACTGGCAAACCGGATTCAGCAACACATCAAAAAGCTTATCCACCATGATCAAGTGGGCTTCATCCCTGGGATGCAAGGCTGGTTCAACATTCGCAAATCAATAAACATAATCCAGCATATAAACAGAACCAAAGACAAGAACCACATCATTATCTCAATAGATGCAGAAAAGGCTTTTGACAAAATTCAACAGCCCTTCATGCTAAAAACGCTCAATAAATTCGGTATTGATGGAATGTACCTCAAAATAATAAGAGCTATTTATGACAAACCCACAGCCAATATCATACTGAATGGGCAAAAACTGGAAAAATTCCCTTTGAAAACTGGCACAAGACAGGGATGCCCTCTCTCACCACTCCTATTCAACATAGTGTTGAAAGTTCTGGCTAGGGCAATCAGGCAAGAGAAAGAAATCAAGGGGATTCAGTTAGGAAAAGAAGAAGTCAAATTGTCCCTGTTTGCAGATGACATGATTGTATATTTAGAAAACCCCATCGTCTCAGCCCAAAATCTCCTTAAGCTGATAAGCAACTTCAGCAAAGTCTCAGGATACAAAATTAATGTGCAAAAATCACAAGCATTCTTATACACCAGTAACAGACAAACAGAGAGCCAAATCAAGAATGAACTTCCATTCACAATTGCTTCAAGGAGAATAAAATACCTAGGAATCCAACTTACAAGGGATGTAAAGGACCTCTTCAAGGAGAACTACAAACCACTGCTCAGTGAAATCAAAGAGGACACAAACAAATGGAAGAACATACCATGCTCATGGATAGGAAGAATCAATATCATGAAAATGGCCATACTGCCCAAGGTAATTTATAGATTCAATGCCATCCCCATCAAGCTACCAACGAGCTTCTTCACAGAATTGGAAAAAACTGCTTTAAAGTTCATATGGAACCAAAAAAGAGCCCGCATCTCCAAGACAATCCTAAGTCAAAAGAACAAAGCTGGAGGCATCACGCTACCTGACTTCAAACTATACTACAAGGCTACAGTAACCAAAACAGCATGGTACTGGTACCAAAACAGAGATATAGACCAATGGAACAGAACAGAGTCCTCAGAAATAATACCACACATCTACAGCCATCTGATCTTTGACAAACCTGAGAGAAACAAGAAATGGGGAAAGGATTCCCTATTTAATAAATGGTGCTGGGAAAATTGGCTAGCCATAAGTAGAAAACTGAAACTGGATCCTTTCCTTATCCTTATACGAAAATTAATTCAAGATGGATTAGAGACTTAAATGTTAGACCTAATACCATAAAAATCCTAGAGGAAAACCTAGGTAGTACCATTCAGGACATAGACATGGGCAAAGACTTCATGTCTAAAACACCAAAAGCAACAGCAGCAAAAGCCAAAATTGACAAATGGGTTCTCATTAAACTAAAGAGCTTCTGCACAGCAAAAGAAACTACCATCAGAGTGAACAGGCAACCTACAGAATGGGAGAAAATTTTTGCAATCTACTTATCTGACAAAGGGCTAATATCCAGAACCTACAAAGAACTCCAACAAATTTACAAGAAAAAAACAAACAACCCCATCAAAAAGTGGGCAAAGGATATGAACAGACATTTCTCAAAAGAAGACATTCATACAGCCAACAGACACATGAAAAAATGCTCATCATCACTGGCCATCAGAGAAATGCAAATCAAAACCACAATGAGATACCATCTCACACCAGTTAGAATGGTGATCATTAAAAAGTCAGGAAACAACAGGTGCTGGAGAGGATGTGGAGAAATAGGAACACTTTTACACTGTTGGTGGGATTGTAAACTAGTTCAACCATTATGGAAAACAGTATGGCGATTCCTCAAGGATCTAGAACTAGATGTACCATATGACCCAGCCATCCCATTACTGGGTATATACCCAAAGGATTATAAATCATGCTGCTATAAAGACACATGCACACGTATGTTTATTGCAGCACTATTCACAATAGCAAAGACTTGGAATCAACCCAAATGTCCATCAGTGACAGATTGGATTAAGAAAATGTGGCACATATACACCATGGAATACTATGCAGCCATAAAAAAGGATGAGTTTGTGTCCTTTGTAGGGACATGGATGCAGCTGGAAACCATCATTCTTAGCAAACTATCACAAGAACAGAAAACCAAACACCGCATGTTCTCACTCATAGGTGGGAACTGAACAATGAGATCACTTGGACTCGGGAAGGGGAACATCACACACCGGGGCCTATCATGGGGAGGGGGGAGGGGGGAGGGATTGCATTGGGAGTTATACCTGATGTAAATGACGAGTTGATGGGTGCAGACGAGTTGATGGGTGCAGCACAGCAACATGGCACAAGTATACATATGTAACAAACCTGCACGTTATGCACATGTACCCTACAACTTAAAGTATAATAATAATAAAAAAAAAAAAAAAAAAAAAGACAATGCAATAGAAAAGAAAATCCCATTTTCTGAGGAGAAATTCAAGCCTGCTGCAGAAATTTGCGTAAGTAACAAGGAACCAAATGTTAATCCCCAAGACAATGGGGAAAATGTCTCCAGGGCATGTCGGAGGTCTTCATGGCAGCCTCTCCCATCATAGGCCCAGAGTCCTAAGAGGCAAAAATGGTTTTGTGGGCCGGGTCCAGGGCCCTGTGCTGTGTGTAGTCTAGGAACTTGGTGCCCTGTGTCCCAGCTGCTCCAGCCATAACTAAAAGGGGTCAAGATACAGCTCGGGCTGCTGTTTCAGAGGGTGGAAACCCTAAGCCTTGAGAGCTTCCATGTGGTGTTGAGCCTGTGGATGCACAGAGGTCAAGAACTGGGGTTTGGGAACCTCCACCTAGATTTCAGAAGATGTATGGAAGCACCTGGATGCAGAAGTTTGCTGCAAGGACAGGGCCCTTGTGGACAACCTCTGCTGGGGCAGTGTGGAACAGAAATGTGGGGTCAGAGCCCCCACACAGAGTTCCTACTGGGGCAATGCCTAGTGGAGCTGTGAGAAGAGAACCACCGTCCTCCAGATCCCAGAATGATAGATCCACTGACAGCTTGCACCGTGTGCCTGGAAAAGTCACAGACATTCAATGCCAGTCCATGAAGGCAGCTAGGAGGGAAGCTGCACAGTGCAAAGCCACAGGGGTAGAGCTGCTGAAGACCATGGGAACCCACCTCTTGCATTAGCATGACCTAAATATGAGACATGGAGTCAAAGGAGATCATTTTGGAGGTTTGAGATTTGACTGCCTTGCTGAATTTTGGACTTCCATTGGGCCTGCAGCCCCTTTGTTTTGGCTAATTTCTCCCATTTGGAATGGCTGTATTTACCCAATACCTGTACCCCCATTGTATCTAGGAAGTAACTAACTTGCTTTTGATTTTACAGGCTCATAGGTGGAAGAGACTTGCTTTGTCTCAGATGAGACTTTGGACTGTGGACTTTTGAGTTAATGCTGAAATGAGTTGATACTTTGTGGGACTGTTGGAAAGGCACGATTGGTTTTGAAATATGAAGATATGAGATTTGGGAGGGGCCAGGGGCTGAATGGTATGGTTTGACTTTGTGTCCCCACCCAAATTTCATCTTGTAGCTCCCATATTTGCCACATGTTGTGGGAGGGACCAGGTGGGAGATGATAGAATCATGGGGGCAGGTCTTTCTCATGCTGTTCTCGTGATAGTGAATAGGTCTTACAAGATCTGATGGTTTTAAAAATGGGTGTTTCTCTGCACAAGCTCTCTCTTTGCTTACTGCCATCTATGTAAGACATGACTTGCTCCTCCTTGCCTTCCACCATTATTATGAGGCTTCTCCAGCCACATGGAACTGAAAGTCAAATTAAACCTCTTTCTTTTGTAAATTTCCCAGTCTTGGGTATGTCTTTATCAGCAGCATGAAAATGGACTAATACAGTGATTAAGGAATAAAATATTAGAAGAAAAGATAAAGCAGGCAGTGTAGTCCAGGTCATTTAGGGCCTTGAAGTTCATGGCAAGAAGTTTGGATTTTATTTTCAGTGCATTGGGAAGCCATTTGAAGGGAATGGAGCAGGGGGCTCATATGATCTTGTTTTCAGTGGAAAGATTATTGTGTCAGTTCCATGAATTGCAAATGGGGCAAGGTAGGGAGAAAATCGCAGCTATTGTAAGTCTGGATGAGAGCTAAGAGCAAACTGGGCCATGGTGGTAGCAAAGGAAAGAGACAGAAGTGGATCGATATGTGATATGTGTTTGGAAAGAATATGTGTCAAGTTGAGCTAGTCTCCTCACTGTCTGAGAAACAGACCTACTCATGTTTGTCTCCTTAACTTGTCCTATTTCTTGGCTTGCCCTGTCTCACTTTCAAAGTCCTATATTCAGTCTCTTTTCCTTCATTAAATACTTTCTTGAATGTTCTGCTTCTTCTCTTCTGTAAAATTTTTTTGAGACATTATCTCACTCTGTTGACCAAGCTGAAGTGCAGTAGCATGACCTTGACTCACTGCAGCCTTGATCTCTCGGGCTCAAGTGATCCTGTTGCCTCAGCCTCCCAAGTATCTGGGACCACAGGTGCACACCACCATGCCTAGCTAATTTTTTTGTATTTTTTATAGAGGTGGGGTTTTGCCATTTTGCCCAGGCTGATCTTGAACTCCTGAGCTCAAGCAGTCCACTTGCCTTGGCCTCCCAAAGTACTGGGACTAGAAACATGAGCCACTACACCCAGCTTCTTTTCTGAACTTCTAAAGCAAATACTCATTATTCAATTATTTCATTTTTGTCAGTTTTGCTTTTCATGTGTAGATTGTGAAGCTCCCTGATGGTAAGATTTTATTCTTCATTTCTTTATCTCCATGAGACCTAGCACAGTACTAGGTTGAAAATAAATGGAGATTAAATAACAGATTAATAATGCAGCATCTCATAAAAATCAATTAATCAGACAAACACAATATAAAAAAAAAACTAAAACTTCTCAATGATTGGCCTAGAAAAGTAATAGAATATCAAACATGACCACATTGAGCAAACTGATTTACTGTGATCCACTAATGGAAATGTATTTATCACAAGGTAGGTGAGGTACAAAAAGTTATAATTTTCTAGAACAACTGGATGGAGTCCCTAGGCTCAGCCACAGGTTATCCTTTCATGCTGCTGCAAGCCATACACTTGACTTGTGGCTGTAGCAACACAGAGAATCTGGAGCCAAAAGCACTGTTACAGTGCTTTCAGTCTTTAGGAAACTCTTTTTAAAATGTTAAGCATTGTTGAGAAAATCTAAGAGAACACTGTGTGACTCTTCAGTGTACCACATGGTGATGTAAACTGCATTGCTCTAAAGAGGGTCAAGGAAAATTACAATTATTCCAAGACTTAAATCTTGTGAAAAGTAGTTAGAAACCAAAAAATTATAGTGCTGAATATCTATGTCTAGGAAGAGATTTTACATGAAGTACTAAATGTATTTTAACAAATGTCACCCAACATATTTGATTGTGTAATTTTCTGAAAGAATTACCTAGTACAGGCATGTTTTATATATATCTTTGTTGATCCATGGACAAGACAAGCTACAGATAATTAAGGGTGAAATTGTATATGTATCATCTACAAAAAAAAAAAAAAAGAAATAAAAACCCACAGTCTTAAAACTTACCATTAAGACTCCTTTCATCTCATAGCTCACTAGCAAATTGAATTTATAAAGCACCTCTCACACAAAAAGTCAGAGAGCAAAGCACTAAAGCAAAACAAATACCAGTGATTAAGGAAAATTGAAAGCAGCAGTAAAAATATGTTTCTTTAGTCTACTTTTAAATACAGACTGGGAACTGCAAATAATTGGGAGTATATATAAGTGGTAATTTTTTTGTCTTCATGATTGTGTGGTATTGAATACAAATGAGAAAAATTGTGGCTGCAAATCTCAGCAATCCTTATGAGATTATTTTAAACATTCACTTAATTAATTTAGTAATAAATTTAAATTACTCAAATATTTTGTCATTTCTTAGACTGGCCAGTTTTGATGTGCTTCGTGTTTACTTTTGGTGATTTGAAGAGAAATTATTCAAAATGGTCTTTCCTAACCTAAGGCAGTATCAAAGAAGGGAGGCAAATTTTCTGTAAGTTTCAGGTCTTCATAGCATTAGTGGACTATTTAAATATTCCAGAGAAAGTATTTTATTCTACATTGATCAATATTCAGATAATTTTCCAGGGGATTTGTGACTCTTCAATGGGATAAAACTGAACTGTTTAGAGGAGTCAGTGAAATAAAATACTTGAGCACCGATTTCATGGTGGATGGCTGTTGTCAATCATTGCTTCTTTTAGCATAACCATTGGCCACTGAGGTACTTCAAAGAATATTCTGGTAGCCAAATATTTGGAGAAAGAAGAGGAAAACAGAAACTTTAGAGTTCCTTTTTATCTGTGAATACATATTTTTTTTCCAGCAGAGATATTAAAGACAATTTAATAAAATATTGATTTTGGTAACTAGACATTAGGATTGAAGAAGTTGAGTTTTTAATTTAAAAATTTGGGGGACTGCTTTACTCCCGCTCCCAAGCTCTCCCTACCTCTCTTACTCTTTAACCTGTTTCATTCCCTTTCCCTCCTTTCCCATTCCCTCATTCTTTTGCCAACAACCCCCATCCACCCCCGTCTTTTTATTTTTATTTTTTTGAGATAGGGTCTCACTCTATCACCCAGGCTGGACTGGTGCAGGGTGCTCATAGCTCACTGTAATCTCAGCCTCCTGAGCTTAAGCTCCTCACTGTCTGAGTCTCAGTCTCTCAAGCACATGCAACTACAGGCTCACCCCACCATGCCTGGCTAATTTTTAAAAAAATTTTTTTGGTAGCGATGGGGTTACTCAGGCTTGGCTCGAACCCCTGGCCTTGAGTGATCCTCCTTCCTAGGCCTCCCAGAGCCTAGGGATTCAGGTGTGTGCCTGGCCAACACCCTAATTTTAACAATTGTCCTGACTCATGTATCTTTCAAGCTTAAAAGAGAACATGCACCCGGCGCAGTGGCTCACGCCTGTAATCCCGGCACTTTGGAGGCCAAGGCGGGCAGATTGCCTGAGCTCAGGGATTCGAGAACAGCCTGGGCAACATGGTGAAACCCCATCTCTACTAAAATACAAAAAACTAGCCGGGCGTGGTGGTATGCGCCTGTAGTCACAGCTACTTGGGAAGCTGAGGCAGGAGAATTGCTTGAACCCGGGAGTTGGAGGTTGCAGTGAGCTCAGATCACAAAGGAAAAGAAGGAAGTGCTTGTTGTGAATAGGGTGAGAGGGTAGCATTTGTTAAACTTGGCTAGAGCCAGTGCAAATAGAATTTGGGAAGGTCTGGTGATTTTTTCAAAGCTATTTACAAGCTACTACTCCTCAGCATGCGAGTATTAATACTCAAATTAATACTCAAAGGACATTTTGAGTATTAATAAGATTATTTCATGAACTGCTTTGATTTTGTTCACTGAAATGTACCTTATAAATTATGATTTTACGATTGAAGAATATATGTAGATTTATATTTTTTCCTCTCTCTTTACAGAATTATGTTGAATTTCTCAATCAGGTAGATTTCTAAATGTGATGATAATTGCTATAAAATTGTCAAAAAGTTCCAAAGCAGTCTGAAACACAGTAGTGGGTTCAATCAATGGTTAATTTCATTTCTTTTCAAAGGCATCACTAGACTTTCCTTATGGCTCTGGAATTGTTTTCAAACTTGGATTGATCTTCTGAAACACCTGAAGTACTTGATATAGTAGGAATATTTGTGTCCCCTCAAATTTCATATGTTGAAATCTTAACTTGGTATTAGGTGTAACATACCTCCTGTAACAGTGGTATTAGGGAGCGGTGTATTTGGGAGGTGGGGCTTTTGATCATAGAGGTGGAGACCTTCTGAATGGGATTAGTTCCCTTGTAAAAGAGACCTCCTAGAGCTCCTTTGCCACTTCCACTATGTGAAGACACAGTAAGAAGCCAGCAGTCTTCCAGCCAGGAAGAGAACACTCACCAGAACCCTGATCTCAGAATTCTGGCCTCCAGAGCTGTGAAAAATAAATTTCTATTGTTTATAAGCCAGCCAATCTATGCTTATTTGTTATTGCAGCCGGAATAGACTAAGGCAGTACTTGTTTAAAATATGCATTTCCCACCTGTCCTCCCAGGAAATTCTGATCCAGGAGGTTCGAGGTGGGACCTGGGAAACATTTTCAACAAGGCTCTCAAGTGATAATTAAAATCAGCAACACTGCGTTAGAACAGTGGTTCTCAACTCTACTTGGGCAGCTTAAAAAAAGTCCTGGTCCCTGGGTCCTACCTCTAACCAATGTAGTCAGAATCTTTGGTGGCAGGACCCAGGCATTTGTACTTTTTAAAAAAGAATCCTCAGGTGGCTTTAATGTGCACCTAGGGTTAACAATCATTGTTCTCAGTGTTCTTGTGAATATTAAAATAGATTCTGGAAAAATGCTGTGGGATAATATATTTTTACCTCTAGTGCTTCTCTAAGATAAAATATATTTAATTTGAGGAAGTGTTAAAATCAGAATATTTCAGTTTGAGACAGATACCACGTAGAGTCAATTTGTGTACCAGATAGTCAACATTTCTGAGGTGAAATAAGTCAGTCTCTAGACTTTTTTCAGAACTTTACCAATATTCTACTTGGGCTTTTAATCATGTATATAATTCACCCTAGTAACCCCTTAGCAACAGACTGTGATATGCAGATAGGATGCAAATTATCAGGTGAAGAAAGTAGAGAAATGCAGAAGCAAGATTTGAGGTTAATTGTGGTAGAATTTAAAATTGTGGCCAGGAACAGACTTCATTATTCTCCTTCTTTTTGCTTCCAGAAAAGAATCTGCACAGGTGTATTTACCTAGGTGATCTCCAGTCTGGCGATTCTTAATTGGCCATCTCAGCTTTTGGAATATGTGGAAAGCCAGGTTCTGATCTGGATAATGGCACAAGGATGTTGGCAGATTATTATGTCTCTTGATTTCAGGGAGTTTAGCTTTATTTTTGTAGTGAGGTGCATTAGTTGAGGAAGATTCAGTACCAGATGGTAATGTTGGCTGGGAGTGGTTTTCTCACCTACATTTGGCAGCTTTACTCGGAAGTGGTGTTTTCAGTGCCTGAGACTTCCAGTCTATGCTACTTAACATGCTCACTGGGAAGCTTTAGGTGGTACAGAAGCAATGACACATCTCATTAAAGGTCCTGTAACTATGAACATCTGACATCTGTGCTGCAAATAGAACTGAATGCAGCCTTCAAGTGGTTACAGATTCAAGGGGTATGTTGTTTTCTAAAGGCACGGCTGAAATTCATTATATTTACCAGGCTTGTAATTTCTAGAGGCATTGACTGGAAGACATAGATTACGCATTAATAAACTGCTCCTTTCCAAGATGACCTCCTCCTAAATGGGTCCCCTCTTTCCTAGCACTTAGACAATGGTTTCAGCTGATGGCTTATCCATGATTTAGTAATAATCATAACAATAGTGATCATAATTTGAATACCTATAATATGCTAGGATACTTTATGTATAAGTGATAGCTCTCCAAGATATTCAACAATAGCTCTCCAAGATATTCACACTTGGTGGATGAGGAGCCTGGGGCTCTGAGGAATTAAGGAACTTGCCAAAGACCACAAAACTCCTAAGTGATAGAGCCAGGATTCTGCCAGCTGTCTGGTTGCACAGTGGAGTGAGTCTCTGTCCATCTTGTCACCAACCCCTGCACTGTGTACAGGAATGGAATCAGCATTCGTTGCTATAAACTACAGTAAGGTAAGTGAACATTCATAAAAGTTGGCCTATAGTTTAGTATTTAAACTGGAAAAATTAAAAAAAGTAAAACAACCAGATTCAGCCTTCAAGGAGCTTATCATCCAGTTCTTTTATCACCTTAAAGAATAACACCCTGATTCTTTATACACATTTCTAGATGCTCTAACTTTAAATTTTTAAAATACTGAGCTATTTTGTGAAATCAGAAAATAATTTTTAAAAATCTAAATGTGCTCATCCTCAATTTGGCCTGGTTCCTTACAGCTGCAGAAATTCATTTTCTCCCCATTCCCCATCCCCCTTCCTGAAGCCCTAAAGCACGGACCCAGTGGGAGTCCCCTCTGTTTCCCAAAGGAAATATTTCATTCATATAATGTCTCCTTTGTAATCAACACTGAGAAATGTCACTTTGATTAAACACAACTCTGAATGACTAAGACCACAGTACAATAAATTCTCCAGAGCTATCTTTCAGAACAACTGATTGCTCTCCAGTCTTAATCCTCCAGAGTCTTATTTAATCAAAATGATGTTGCTAATTAAGGATTAAAACCTCCGAATAGAATAAAAAAGAAGGATTTTTCTTTCTCCTTTGGGCAGGTCAAGGAGGCAGAATTTGCTGCAAGGAAGTAAAGAGTCCCTTCTACCTTTGGTAAGACTGCATTGTTCTCTGACATTAGGACTTAATCCAAAATAGTGCTGAGTGCTTTGTAATATTAATATCATTAGAGAAAGAAAAAAGGGGAGCAAGAGAAAGAAAAAGAAAGAAAGAGAAAAGAGGAACGGCCTCGGAGAGCTACATATGCCTATACATATACATATAGACACTATTTACTCTAAAAATGGACAATGTAGCTCACATCTGTTTGACATCCACTGATAGATAACAACAATAACAAAGAAGTTTTATACTAAATGCTTAACTACCCTCCCTTAAGATCCACATATTAATTTTTTTTCTTGAATTTGTATTTGGTAATATAAATTGTTTCCTTAAAAAACACAAAAACTGATGAACTCCATAAGAACTCATTGGGAGAGGCAAAGATTCACAGGAAGGCTGTTTGACTTTCATGGAATATTAACTCTTTTAGGTGTTGGGAGCGAACTGGGTGAGAAACAGAGATGCTGGGTGATGTTTTAACAAATTGTTAAATACTTCTTTCATCTTTGCATCTTCTCTCTGCATTGGCCTAGAAATTTATAATTTCTCCCAAATTAGTCTACTACAATACAGACATACTAACAGCTACCTTTTTTTGATCACTTACTATGTGCCAAGTTCTTTGCCAGCAATACACATGGTGTTACCTCTAATAAAACTGGAGAAGAGATATTATCCCCCTTCAGAAATGAATAAACTGAAGTAGAGAATACATGACTAGGTCAAGGTCAGTCAGCTTGTGTTAAGCAGAGTCCAGACTTCCACCCAGGTCTCTTTGGTTCCAAAGCCACCTTCTATTCTGCAGGACAAGGCACTTCAAATCTTTTTACCTGGAGGATAAATGTATCCACGTGTGTTGGGAAGGTGCTGGTAAGCTGTACTGGTCTGCATGAGATTTAGAAGCTCCTGTGATTACTGACTGAATCATCATCACAGAATCATTCCATCGTGACTTAGCCCAATGCATCACAAAGACTGAACAACTACTACTCAAATGGAATCAGAAAATAAACAGTGAGGACGGTCATAAGCCTCTTTTCTCTCCTAGCCAGTGCTACTTACCAGTTAAAAAAAGACATTGTTTTTTGTGATCCATACTCCTGAAGGCCAAAAGCACCCAGTGGACAGACGATGGCTCTTATGCCTCCAATGCCAAGGCAAATGGTCAACAGTGCTACGTAAAACAGCCTGTGCTGCTCTGTTTTTGGTATGTTGTTAACTGCATGGTAAGTGCCCAGATAGAAATCTTCCAAGGGAAAAGCCACCACAGATAACAAAGCAGTGCCTGTAAGTGGAGAAAAAAAAGAATAAATGTAACATAGAACAATTGGATCACCAAATCACATAATAAACAGGGTTTTTCCTCTGACAGTGGCATCATTTTGTGATTGTCTTATCCAAACGTTTATGGTAGTCATTGCAATTTCAGGGATAGCCTGATGTTTTCTAATTGTAAAAATGTCCTTCAATATGTGTCTTAACTAATCCAGAGTTTTAGGTTTTTTTTCTTCCTCAAGCTTGAACTATGTTTTCTCCCAGAATGTATAAGCAAATCATGTTTATTTTGCCAAAATTAAAATAACTCAGAAAAGCATTGTATACAAAATGAAGCTGTTAGTATTCCCACCCCCAGAGAAAACCACTGTTAATAAAGGTTATTTGTTCTTAATCAGTCAAGTGACAGAAAACACCATGATCTCAGATATCTCGGAAGCCTATTACATAAAAGCTTTTAAGAAGAACATTATTATCATTAAAGAGAACACAGTCTTTTTTTTTTTTCTTTCCTACTTCTCTTTCTCCTTGTAATGTCTTCCTTATTTATCTTATTTCTCACACAGCTGGATGGAGCCTTCTTTGTCACACACAGGGGTGAAAAGGCTGGGGAAAAAGGAGTGTGAGCTGGAAGGAGAGGGGACATAAAGTGACAAAAGAAGGTTGAGTATCCTTCTCTCTTCCACTTTGCGGGGACCACATTTGATGTCTTTCCTTGTCTAATAAAAATTACGATACAATTCTATGCTTTTGCTAAGCTCTTTATATTTTGCAAAGCATGCTCATGAACTATATGTTTCATCTTGAAAAAACTTTGTGATGTGAGTGGATAGATTTTGTTATTTATTTATTTTTTTAAAGAAACAGGTTCAGTGAGGTTAAGTGGCTTGCCCAATGTTATAAAGTAACCCAGTTGTAATCTCCCTCTTCTTGGACCTCCTACCATCAAGTAGTCAAATACTTTTTTTTTTTGGAAATAGCATTTCCCCCCCATCAGATTACAAAAGTAATACGTTCTTATTTCAGAAAATTTGAAAAATAGAGGAAAGCACTCAGAATAATACAAAAGGCCCATAATCTCATGACTCAGAGATCATCTTTACTTTTATAAAATAAAATATTTTATAAATATTTATATTTTACTTAAAAATATTTTACTTAAATATATATAAATATATTTTACTTAAATAAATTGAGATTGCACTGTTGATTTTTTATTGTAACCAAATAATATGAACAATTTTTAAAATACCTTTATACTTTTCCAACATGATTTCTAGTAATGATGTGATATTCTAATCATAATGTATTTTAAAAGATCTTTTCAGTTATTTTAAATGAATACCATAAAATACCCTGACACATAATTTTTGTGCACATCTTTATTAGCCTAAGTTCTCAGTCAAAGGCATTCCTATTTTTATTGCTTCTTAATACCACTGGCAAATGTTCTTTAACAATGCAACAAGTTAATCTCCTACCATCATTGTATGAGAAGACCTTCATTCATGCTAGTTAGCATCATTAATTTTTTTGATGATTCGATTAGTGAAAAGTGACTCCTCCGTGTTCGTTTTGCTCTTCATTTTATCAATTTGGCCTTAACGTTATTTGGTATAAATTTTTATAGAGTTATTTCATGAGGTTTGTTTTCTCAATTAGATTATAAATTCCTTATAGATAAAAATTTGGTCTAATGCTTCCATCTCCCCTACAGAGGCTTTCACAATGTAAAGAATATATCCACTGAAGAGCTATTTGGCAACAGATTCATTTACCATGAGGTGAGCCCTTTAAATTATTGAGTTTGAAATGTTCCCTTTTAAGGTTAGCTGGATATGAAACTAACTTCTGTCTTTCTACCACTCACTCAGTCTTCTCTTCTGTAGGTGTGATGTGAGGTCTGGCTAGACAAAGGGATGTCCAAAGAGGATGGACAGGGCAACTATTTCATGCAGCAACTATTTACTTAGGAACAAGGCACTTTTAGTTTGAATGGTATATTTGTGTAATTTAGAAAGGCACTTTCCTTCTGTCTTTTGAGAAAATGTCATAATAGGCTGATTGTATTAAATCAAAACTTTATGTGTTGTAAAATGAGGCAGCAAAAAGACAAATCTATGACATATATGAAGAAAAGTCTCCTCTGTGATGTGTGCTGTTGTGTATCTCATCATCAGTATGCCCGCATTTAGTAGCTCTGTAGAAGCACCATGATGTGTCATACCCCCTGCTAGGTGGTGGGGGTCCACTGGCTCTTCTCTCCAGGAACTGCTGAGTCCATCAGAGAAGTCAGCCATGCAGGTGGACTATTATGTTATAAAGTGATGGATGCAATCGTGTAAGTGTCATATGGGTGTGGTTGAACACAGAGAAGCTAGCAACAAACGCTATTTGGTTCTTGAAACAATAGCAGGAATTTTCCAATCATGGATAAGGGATGGAAAGATGAGGGAAGGTGACAATTTCAGGAAGAGAGAAGAGCATGTGTAAGATTAGAAAACTAGGGAAGGAGGCCAGGAGAAATTAGCAAGGTTGGGGTTGCAAGTTGAATGAGAAATCTAGAGAGGTGAACTTGGTAAGGTTCTTGTATGCTAAATTAATAAATTTGGATTTGATTTTTTAGATAATAGAGCCAATATAGAGATTTATTTGTTCAGGAAGTCAGTGTTGTTGGTAGAATGGAGTATGAACTGGAGACTGATTGACAACTGGCAGCTGAGTAAGTAGGCCATTGGAATGGTCAAAAAGAAGAAAGCTGCATTTTCTTCAGCCAGGGTTGTAGCAATTCAGACAGGAGAGACTATTTTTATATAACCTCTAATATTTAGTGACTGGTTGAAATTTGATGGCAGCTGTAAGCAGAGGGCAACAAAGAAATAACTTTTAGTAAAAAAAATGAATGGATGTAGAGTTGACTTAAGTCTTGTTTGCCAAATTCCAAAGTTGGGATTTCCATCCTGTCTGATGACTGACCTCAGAATCTAGACTGATAGAAATTACCATGTTAAACAAGAAGTCAGCAAATGCTACTGGTGTGGCCTGTTACCAAGGTAAGCAGAGTAAATTAGTCTTGGATTTGCTTAAATGTCTTATCAGAAAACTTTTTCTTGGTACCAAGTAGCAGCCTCATCACTACTCATTCCATCCTGTCCTCATACCCAGCTTTATTTTTCATCCTAACTCATTGCCACATGACATCACATCTATTTCCTCATTTATTTTCTCTCTCCCTGCACCAAAAAGTCAACTTTAGCAGGAACACATGACTTTCTTCTCTATTGCATTTCCAGACCTGGAATAATGTCTGGTACAGAGTAGTCAATAAGAAATATTTGTTGAATGTTGAGTGATTATTTGTCATGCAGTGCCTTAGTTTTTATTCCACAGAACTTCAGCTGCAGACTTTCCAGGTTTGACTTACACTCCAATGGATTCTCTGAATGGTAATTTACCACCTGCCTGAGATTGTGTGATATGTTGAGTACCTGATATCTATCCATCTCTTTCTCATCTGTCCTCCTACCAACACTCATTTCGACTGCACCTCTCATTATTGGTGAACAGCATGCTATATTCCCAAGTTGCTCAGATCAGAAACTTGGAGCTAATTTTTGACCCCCATCGCATTTGTACCTTTATTTAGTTGCCAAGTTTTTATAGCTTTTCACTTGTTCTCTCCTGAATTGGCACTTTACTGCTTAAACCATCATCCTGAGATTTTCTGATCTCTGTCTATTTAATCTCTCACTGTGGTTGACCATCCTGTATTGCAGAATAGCATTTCTCAAATGTTGTTTTCATGATATTTTCAGAGACTTCTTGTTGTTTAAGAAGAATAACTTGAACTTTTCAGTCTAAAATTCTAGTCTGTTCTTCAAATTGCTCTCTATTCCTTATTAAACTAACATGATATTTTCCCAGCATTTCTCGCAATCGGTCCCAAACCTTTGCAGATACATATTAATATATATATGTAAAGACGCACACTGTGGTGTCTGATTTACTCATTTTTAAAGCATATAATCATAATTAATAATATAGAAATCATACCATCGTATGCAGTCTTAATTAGTATATGACTAATTAAAAGACCACCTTTGGATAAAAACATTTCTCAATTATTTTACATGAACTTCAAAAACCTTTTTTTAGCACATTTCATCTTGGTTGTGAAGCAAATAAATTTCACATTTCTGAGGGAATTTGTCATGAATTTGGACTTGAGGTAAAAAGGTTTTGGGAAGGGAGGGCATTCTAAGGAGTAGGATATATATGTAAAGGAGTAATTACTGTAAAATATAAGTGCAATGATATAGGCATCAAAGCATTCTCTAACACACACGCACACACACACACAGACTTACTAGCATTCTTCAAATAGTACAGAGAATGAAATACATTGAAACCACATTCTTACTTCATTTATCACATTTTGTGCTAAGAGCAGAGTGAAAATAATATAAACTAAAAATTCTAACAAAAATCTACTCAATTAAGTCACAAAACATTCCAGTCAGCAGAGGACACTCACCTAGAAAATGTAGAAACAAGCAAATATACACCAGTTTGTTTCTTCCTAAATAGACATCAGTGAGCCATCCAACAAACACAGGGGTAAGTATTGAAGTTCCAATAAAACACAAGTTTAAGATGGCTGCCTGGCAATTGTGATAGCCAAGCTTGATAGTGCAAAAGGGGATCATGTTGCAGACAACTTCAAAGAACGTGAACCTCTCACACAGCTCCACCAGAAGCAAGCAGATTCCAACCTGAATTTTTTTCACAGAGTATGAGGAACAGAAATCGCCAATATGTCTTACAGTTTTCTCCTTCTCAATGCTGTGATGTAAGCGTACTTTCTCATCAGTTATGGTAAAGTCTGTAACAGACATGACTGCCCTCCTTGAACACAACTTATGTTAGTGATTTGAACTTCGTGATATTTTGAGCCCTATCCCTCCGATGAAAAAATAAGTAAGAAGGTTGCTTTGAATTTCACATCTCCATGCTAGAATTTCATAAGGTTTGTTTTTTGCACATGAACGTTTTTCATTTTGATGATCCAAGAGCACAGGAAAGGAGACATGAGTATTTAAACGTTCACGGTAGCTCAGTGTAGCCAAATCTGATTTGTTTGCTTAATTACTTAGCAGCTAAATTAGGATCGTCCTCCAAAATTATATTGAATTACATGAATCCAGTTGCAAACATGTGGAAGCTCATCTGCCTCACACTGATAAAGGTTTAAATATTGAGGCAGAAGAAGCAGTTTTTCAGGAGAATTTGAGCACTAGATCAAGAAATAATTTGAGTCTAATAATTTCTGATACTTTAATTAAACAAGCCAGAACAGTGCCAAGAGATAAAGCACAAAAGGAAATCTGTTTTGAGGGAGCACGATATCTTATCATTATTACATTTCTTGTTATTTTTGGTTGGAATTCTGATAAGAAACTTAATTAGGTAACAAAAGTGCTAGTACATTTAGGTAACAAGCAGAGTTTACAAGAAAGTAATTTAAGTGCACTAATGAAAGGAGAAAATATTAAACAAAACCCCGCTTCCTTTAAGTTGACCCCATGCTTGTAGAACAGCCTCTCAGAGGAAATCAGAATCAAAAGGTGCTATTTGACTCCTTTATTATTAATCAGTAGTCAGGGATACAGCAACCAGCCTACGCAGGCTTTGGGGAATATTGGATCTGGTATCACCCTGACCCTCCAACTGGGTGAATGAGTGTTAGCATTCTATTTTGGAAAGCAGGAGGGCCAATTAAGCTAAAAAAGCAGCAGTGAAGGAGAACACCTTAACATTTAGTGGTTTAGCTGCAAGGACATACAAAGACAAGGGACCAGAATTATTGGGTCAAAGTCGTAATAATTCAACACTTGAGTATAGGAATGTTATTTTCATGCTGGAGTCAAAACCTAAAGACCAATAGGGACTTTTGACTCTGGTTCTCATCTTTTGGTTCTGAGAGACTGGGAGCAAAATACTCTGTTTAGACCCCTCCTAATAGCCTCATTGTAATGGTAGCTATTTGTCTCTGCTCAGCATTGCTACCTTGGTAACAATGCCCCAAATTTCCTTTGTGTGAATTGATCATGCAATTTATGATCCAAACTTGGACAAAACAGTTTTGTGCAGGTAAAAAGTGATGCTATGCTGGGCGCGGTGGCTCAAGCCTGTAATCCCAGCACTTTGGGAGGCCGAGACGGGCGGATCACGAGGTCAGGAGATCGAGACCATCCTGGCGAACACGGTGAAACCCCGTCTCTACTAAAAATACAAAAAACTAGCCGGGCGAGGTGGCGGGCGCCTGTAGTCCCAGCTACTCCGGAGGCTGAGGCAGGAGAATGGCGTAAACCCGGGACGCGGAGCTTGCAGTGAGCTGAGATCCGGCCACTGCACTCCAGCCTGGGCGACAGAGCCAGACTCCGTCTCAAAAAAAAAAAAAAAAAAAAAAAAAAAAAAGTGATGCTATTTATAGTTACTCCTAAAACAGTTATAAACTGGGACTGTCCAGGGCAACACTCTGACATGTGTTCACCTTCCTTTGGAGAATGACTCCTATCTATTACCTGAGATCGTGGTGGGACTGTTGATCAGGATATCCCTTTTCTTCTGGCCAAGGGGGTCAACACACGATCTAAGATAGTCCTTTTACTTTTCTCCTGTGGAATTTTAATCCTGAGCAGAATGACTCAAGAGTATGGTGGCAGCTGAGTTATTCAGATGGCAGTGTATTAGTCTGTTTTCATGCTGCTAATAAAGACATATCCAAGACTGGGTAATTATAAAGGAAAGAGGTTTAATGGACTCACTGCTCCACATGGCTGAGGTGGCCTCACAATCATGAGGGAAGGCAAAAGGCATATCTTACATGGCAGCAGGCAAGAGAGAAAAATCACAGCCAAGCAAAAAGGGAAACAGCTTATAAAAACATCAGATCTTGTAAGACTTATTCACTACCATGCGAACAGTATGGGGGAAACTGCCTCCATGATTAAAATACCTCCCACCAGGCCCCTCCCACAATACTTGGGAATTATGGGAGTTACAATTCAAGATGAGTCTTTGGTGGGGACACAATCACATCATATCAGCAGTACCCAAAAGGGACTGCCTGTGAGGCCCTGATGGAGAACTCAGCACCTGCGTGGTTCTTTTTCTTCTGGAAGCACAGTTACTTTTTCCTTCTGTAGAAGGCTCAAAGGATTCCCATTAATTTTGGTTTGATTTAGTTAGGCCTATTTGGCTTCTGTGGCTTACAAAGAACCCTAAATGATACTTTACTTTTTTGTTTACCCCTAGATGCAAGGGCAAGCTGTTCTCTAGCCACTGACTGATTTCTTTAGCCCCTGACAAAGTGCTCCTTCCTAAGCAGAGTAGCACTGCTGTTTCCCACGGCCTGATGATGATCCCATCTGAACTGTTTGGCTCCTCTCTGTCTACTGGCTCAAGATCAGGCTCCAGGTGGTGGTAACCTGTGGTCTGGGGACACTTGAGTCAGTAAGAGCAACAGCATTTGCCTTCTTTGGAGGGGATATTTGGTAAACCTCCAAGAGAGCCACCTACTCAGAAATAAAGTTTATTTTAATTATCTGTAAGGGGGAAAAATCTGACTTCAATAGGGACATAATAGTTCGCAAATAGGATATTCATTTAAGTGGGAGTTAGGAGAACTAAGTTATACTCCTGTCCCTTTATCACTTAAGGCAAATTTCTTCCTATGAGCCTATTACATTAACTGCAAAATACAAACAGTAAAGTCTGTCTCAGAAGATCATTGCTGAGGCTTGGTATAAAAAAGGGCTTATGAAATGTCAAGAATTGCACATGGAAATGCCTTTGTTATTACTTGCTGCTATATTCCTGCATTTTCTAGCTACTCTAAGCAATGAGCCATAAAGAAATGTCATGGAACCACTTCCAAATTCCAGTTTGCACAAGAGACAGACGTTAGAAGGCCTGGATTATGCGGAATAGAGTTGAAGCAATGGGAAACCACCCCCTTTTTATTTGTCACATCCCTACTAGTTCTCAGTACAAAGTTCAGAGTGAGCTCAAAGGACAAGTAGTAATTCCACTTGAGAATAATACTTGGCAGGGAATATTGAATGTCATCGTCTTTATCAACAAACTTGGGCCCTTGAGTAAGACTTATGCATACTTTAGTTTTATGCAACCCCCGCCCCCATTCCAACCCAGGCTTGTTCTCTGTCCCTGCTTCTTCTCTCTGGTATAAAGTAATGTTTTTCTCCTTTATAGAGGTAATGTATGTCATGTAAATTAGATACAATTTGGAAAATATATAAAAATAGAAGAAAAACCATGGAAGATTTTAGAGCATTTTGTTGGATGTTTTCTCCCCATGGCTCGTTTTCTTTATTAGTAGATTTAAAATATTTAAATTGTATAATTGTGTACAATTATTGTACAATACATTTTCTACCCCATTTGTAGGTACTGTTAAAAAGCATTTTAACATGCCATTATGAACTCTTTGTAAACATAGTTTTTTATGGTTGCATTAATGGAGACATAGTTTGCTTAACTATTCTTCCATCGTTGGTTAGTTATATTTGTTTCAGATCAGTTATAAGCCAGCCTTTGTCAAACATTTGACCATGAACCCACAGTTGAAAGAAAAAAAAACCTGTATAAATAGTGCTGAAATCAATATTTGTGCATAAAGCTTTCCCCATTCCCTGATTATATCCCTAGGCTGATTTTTCAGAAGCAATATCACTGGCTAAAAGTATGAGAAAGTGTTTCAGTTTCTTGACATATAAAGCAAAATTACAATATAAACTTCAGAAATTTTTTAAAATTGGAAAGCCTATATTGTTTTTGGAAGGCAAAGACTATACTTATCACTAGAATCCTTCATTGGAAAGACGAAATCACAAATGAAACAGAGGGAGTAATAATATTGACCATACTTGTACGTATTGGCAAATGCATCTTATTTAATAGAGAAAATGAGTCAGATGCTCATTTCATGAACTGATGACATCCATGTTTTTTTCTGAGGACCCAGAGCATGTGTAAATCAGATTTGTAAGGATTGTTTAGGGAACACACTAGGAATGCAAACCCTGCTTCTAAGGAGGCTATTTTTAAATATTCAGGATTAGAAAGAATCTCTATAAGCTACCTCCAATATGATGATAAGTTCTGAGAAAATGGTGGTGCCTTTTAAAATGTTTGTACAGTGGGTTGCTGCAATGCTTTTCCATTTGTGTATGTATTTTCAGAGTAACTTTTCATAGGTCTTCTAAACAGTAAGTATTTTTAAGGGAAGAGCTTTTCTAGCTCAATAATTCTCTGTAAATGGTATACACAAAGGTCATTTGAAGATATTTATTCTTTTAGGCCTATCGATTTCATTTAATTCCATTGACTATGAGGTTTGGTACCTGGTTTGAAAGCATTGTCAAGAACATGGGGATTGGATTCACTATAATTTAATTGTTAAAAATGGCACATCAAAGACTTGGAGTGAAATTTTTGCTTCATTGTTGAAGGTGTAAAGCAGAAATGAAAAGATAACATATTGGGCTTTACTTTTTGCTTTGTAAAAAAAGACATTCTCTGTGTAAACCTCTACTCTTCCATTATAAAGAGGCTCTGGCAATTGTATGATATCTATACCTTGATGCTTCTGTCCAGTGTGAAAGAGAATTACTTTCGCCCTGATATGGTTTGGCTCTTTGTTCCCATCCAAGTTTTATGTTGAATTGTAATCCCTAGTGCTTGGGGAGGGACCTGCTGGGAGGTGACTGGATCAAGGAGGTGGTTTCCCCTTGCCTTTCTTGTGACAGTGTGTGAGTTCTCATGAGATCTGATGCTTTAAAAGTGTGTGGCACTTCCCCCTTCTCTCTCTCTCTCTCTCTCCTACTCTGTGATGGGAAGATGTGCTTGCTTCCCCTTCACGTTCTGCCATGATTGTAAGTTTCCTGAGGCCTCCCACTCATGCTTCCTGTTAAGCCTGCAGACCTGTGGGTCTCTTTTCTCCATAAATTACCCGGTCTCAGGTAGTTTTTTGTAGCAGCGTGAAAATGGACTAATGCAAGCCCCTAGCAGAAAATAACTCATATAGTCCCAAGAATATATAAGATATTCAATTTGTCTCTAATATAGTGTGTTTTTTCCTTTTTCTGATAACTAAGAATGAAGGGTATTTTTCTCCTGTTTTTCCCTCCACACTATGCAATGACCATTACAAACCTTGCTATTTTGTTGAATTCTACATGCAAGATAAATCAGTATAAAGTAAGTAAAGTGGGAATGAGTCATCACATGGGACACCATAATGGTTAATTTTATGTATCAACTTGGCTGGGCAATAGGGCCCAGATATTTGATCAAATATTATTCTGGATGATTCTGTGTGTTTTTGGATGAAATTTGCACTTAAGTGAGTGGACTTTGAGTAAAGTAGATTACTTCATCTAATTGATTGAAGGCCTGAATAGAACAAGAGGCTGAGGCTGACCATACCCCTGCTTTCAGCAAGAGGGAGTTATCCAGCAGACTGCGAACTTCCTTTGCAACATCGGTTCTACCTGGTTTCCTAGCAGACTGCCTTTGGACTCAACTGCCATTCTTCCCTGAATCTCCATGCTGTCACACTCGCATCAGATTTTGGACTTGCCAAGCCTCCACAATCACATGAACCAATTCCTTAAAATCCATTGATATATACGCACAAGCATATTCTATTGGTTGTTTCTCTGGAGAACACGAATATTGACACTGTTCATACCATCCCTATTGTTCATTCTGTTCATTCTTTTTTTTCCCTATTTGACCATAAAGGAAAAAGAACGATTTAAATACAACACCGGTAGCTTTCATATTGATGTATGGAACTGAGACCTCTTCTTGAGTTTTTGGTAGATGGGTACACACTTCCATCTAGCTTTCTAATTGAAAATTCAAACTCATCATGTTCCAAGCTTAACTCATCTTCTTCTTGCCAGATTCTACTCCTCTTTTTCCTTCTCTTAATGGTTCATGGCATCACCACTTATCCACATATTCAAGGTAAAAAACTGAGATGTCCTAGGCTCTTTCTTCACTTCTTTGTCTATTATATTTACCTTTTTCAGGAAAATATTTATTGGGTCCCTAACATGTGCTAGGCTATTTTATACTTGGTGGTGGTGGGGAGGGGCAGTGCTGTCAATTCAACATTCTTCAATTTTACAAATCCATCCTTTTTCTTTGCCTTCTACTCTGCTGTAGTTTGAGTCCTTTAGCATGTATCCTTTGCACTGCTGCCTCAGGCATTGCTTCTGTCTCTCTCGTACCTTAGTCACTTGTACATCATTTTCATCAGTTTGCCCTAGCTGCCTACCTCTTGTCCCTCTGACTTGCCTGATTTTTGCCATATGTTATATTGTTTTCTTTTTTTTGACTTATTTCCTATTATTTTCTTAATAGTGTTATTTAAAATGGCTTACTTTGAAAAATCAAGTAATTTTATTTAACAAGGAAACTTTTATTTTCAACTTTTATTTTAGATGCAGGGGGCAATCTACAACTTTGCTATCTGACCATATTGCATGATGCTGAGGTTTGCGGTACAAATGAGCCCATCACCCTGGCAGTGAGCATAGTACCCAATAGTTTTTCAATACTTGCACTCTCCCTCCCACTCCCCAGTAGTCCCCAGTTTCTATCATTGCTATCTTTATATCCATGAGTACCTAGTGTTTAGCTCCCACTTACAAGTGAGAACACACAGTATATGGTTTTCTGTTTCTGTGTTAATTTGCTTGGGATAATGGCCCCTAGCTATATCCATGTTTTTGCAAAGGACATGCTCTCATTCTTTTTTTTTCCCCCCAAGACGAAGTCTTACTCTGTCGCCAGGGCTGGAATGCAGTGGTGTGATCTCGGCTCACTGCAACCTCCGCCTCCTGGGCTCAAGCAGTTCTCCTGCCTCAGCCTCCCTAGTAGCTTGGATTATAGGCATGTGCCAGTATGCCTGGCCAATTTTTGTATTTTTAGTAGAGACAGGGTTTCACCATGTTGGCCAGGCTGGTCTCGAACTCCTGACCTCAAGTGATCCACCTGCCTCAGCCTCCCAAGCTCTCATTCTTTATTGTGTTTTCATAGTATTCCATGGTATATATGTACCACATTTTCTTTATTCACTCTACTGTTGATGGGCACCTACACTGATTCCATATCTTTGCTATTGTAGATAGTGTTGCGATGAACATGTGAGGGCATGTGTCTTTTTTGTAGAAAGATTTGGTTTCTTTTGGATATATGCCCGGTAATGGGATTGCTGGATTGAATAGTAGTTCTAAATTCTTTGAAGAATCTCCAAACTGCTCTCCACAATGGCTGAATGAATTTACATTCCCACCAGCAGTGTATAAGCATTCCCTTTTCTCCACAGCTTCATCAGCATCTGTTGTTTTTTTGACGTTTTAGTAATAGCCATTCTGACTCGTGTGAGATATCTCATTGTGGTTTTGATTTACATTTATCTGATGATTAGTGATGAGCATTTTTAATGTTTTTTGGGGGGCTATTTGTATGTTTTCTTTTGAGAAGTATCTGTTCATGTCTTTTTGCCTACCTGGCCATATTGGCCCATCTTTAATGGGGTTGTTTGTTTTCTGCTTGTTCTGTCGCTTAAGTTCCTTATAGATTCTGGATACTAGACCTTTGTCAGATGTGTAGTTTGAGAGTATTTTCTCCTATTCTGTAGGTTGTCTGTTTACAGTTTATTTTGCTGTGCAGAAGCTCTTTGGTTTAATTGGGTCCCAATTGTCAATTTTTATTTTTGTTGCAATTGCTTTTGAGGACTTAGTCATAAATTATTTCCCAAGGCTGATGCCTAGAATAGTGTTTCCTAGCTTTTCTTCCAAGATTCTTATAGTTTGAGGTCTTAAATTTAAATCTTTAATCCATCTTGAGTTAATTTTTAATATAGTGAATTATAGGGGTCTAGTTTCATTCTTCTTCATATGGCCAGCCAGTTATCCCAGCACCATTTGTTGAATAGGGTGTTGTTTCCCAATTGCTTATTTTTGTTGACTTCATTGGACATCAACAAAGGTGAATGTAGCTGTGTAGCTTCATTTCTGGGCTCTTTATTCTGTTCCATTGGTCTATGTATCTGTTTTTATACTAATACCATGATATAAAAACTAGTGCCATGCTGTTTTTGTTACTGCAGGCTTATAGTATAGTTTGAAGTCACGTAATGTGGTGCCTCCAGCTTTGTTCTTTTTGCTTAGGATTGCTTTGGATATTTGGTCTCTTTTTTGGTTCAATGTGAATTTTAGAATTTTTTTTTTTTTTTTTTAACGTCTGTGAAAAATGATGCTGATAGTTTGATAGGAATAGCATTGCATCTGTAGATTGCTTTGGGCAGTATGGCTATTTTAACAATGTTGATTCTTTCAAACCATGAGCATAGAATGATTTTTCATTTGTTTATGTCATCTGTGATGCCTTTTAGCAGTGTTTTATAGTTCTACTTGTAGAGATCTTTCACCTCCTTAACAAGGAAACTTTAAGTTACTACCATAAATGAAATAACTTGTCATAAATGGAAGGTAACGATAAAGATAATAATACTACTTAAAAATAATTATTAACATTTACTAACTATTTTTCTTTGGCCAGGCTGTTCTAAGAATGAATTAATTTATATTTGAAACTATCTTATGAGGAAGATACCATTTTTATGAGCCCTATCTTACCATTATGGAAACTAAGGCACAGAATAGGAATAACTTATTCAAGATCAATTACAAGTAGTAGAGCAGGGACTTAAATTTAAGTGGCCGGATGCCACCACTTCCACTCAACATATGCTTTTTCCTTTATATAATAAAAAGATTGAAAGATAGTACATAAACAACCACCTTTTTTTACAGCAGGATTCTACATTATCTAATGCCCAAACCACATATCACTTAAAATCATTTCAATTCTCAAGATATTGGGAAACACTTTTCTATTTAATCCTCACTAAACCTCCAGAGATTTTTTTTGTTTGTTTAATCTAAACTTGTTCAATATGCTCCCTTGCTTAAAGTCTGTAAATAATCCCTTTAAACTATGAGATCAAGTTAGAAATTCTTTGCTGACACAAAGGCCCTTTATGATCAAGTTCCTGCCTTGTGATAAGAGTCTTCCCTTGCTGTTCTGCCATGGAGCTGGATAACATGCTCACAGTCCCAGGACTATGCCATGTTCTTTCACCTTGTCTTGCCTTTTCACATGCTATTTCTCATTCTTGGGACACTTTCATTTTCCATTCACTTTGGGCACTTCTCTTCATTCTTTAAACTTCAGCATAAATATCACGTCTCAGTAAATGTTTATTTGATTCTCAAAGATAGGCTCTCTGGGCTCTTAAAACACTGCTTATATTTCTCTCTTCTAATACATATATATTATATTAATTAGTTTGAATGCCCCTTTTCTTGCTTACCATGAGTTTTTTTGATAACAGGGGGCAGTTTCATATTTATCTTTATAAGTCTAGCACAGTGCCTGGAATGTACTAGTTATTTCAGTGCATGTCCAGTGGCTTACATGGCTGTGCCATGTGACATACCCAGACATAAATTACTTTCATTCAGACAGAGTTCTACAAGAAGTACTGCTTACTATATTTTCCTCCCAATTGGCTACCAGGATCTTGACTCTAATAACTGGGTAAAATCCACTTGCTACCTATGTATTAAAACATTTTGAATGAATGAATGCCTGGTTGATTTTCTGAAGAATGAATGAATGAATGGTGTAGGTTTAGACATTGTCAGGATGTTATGAATGAAGTAAAAACATTACTATGCAGCAAGCAGACTGTATCTGACTACTAAAAAATATTTATTGAGCACCTAATAGAAGCCAAGCACCAAAATGCTATGATGACAAAATACCTATCTTGGTTTTATGGATCTTACAATCTAGTGAGGGGTACCAACAGTTAGCAAGAACTACAGTCCAGTGAGCTATATGCTATGAAGAAGGAAGAAGGAAATGTCACGGAGGCATATAGCAAGGCTTGCATCTCAACCTGAGAAAGTCCACATAAACCTTTCCATGGAAATAATACCTGTGCTTGGGATCTAAAGGAGGAATAGAATTCAGCTGGGGGAAGATATATAAGGCTAGGATTGTTATTAACAGAGGGTATGCTCTCTGTGATAATGAGCTTGTTACTGTTTAAGGACCTGAAAAAAAGCTTTTTATGATTTAAGGTAGGAGCGGATTTGGAAGTCCTGGGTCAGGGACCTGGAGGAGTTGGGGGAGAAATGAGACTGAAGAGTAAGAAAATCCAGATCATACATAGCTTTATAAGATGGAATTTTAACTCATTCTTGAAGTCATTCCTGGACCTATCTACATAGAGTGAATTTCTACAATAAAGCAAGGTATAAAGAGCTAAAGTCTTTGATGCAAAGCCATTTTGCCTGTTTGGGTCTGGGTGCCAATTAAGAGGTACTGTTGAGATTTGATAATTCTTAGCTATTTATTTTACTACTACCACCACTCTACTGCTGTCATCATCTAGGCAAAATATACAGAAACAGAAGTACCAGGATTTGGCAGAAAATTTGATAGAATTTGATAGAAAAATCGAGGTAGAATTTTTTTTTTTTTTTTTTTTTTGAGATGGGGTCTCGCTCTGTCGCCCAGGCTGGAGTGCAGTGGCGCAATCTCGGCTCACTGCAAGCTCCGCCTCCCGGGTTCACGCCATTCTCCTGCCTCAGCCTCCCGAGTAGCTAGGACTACAGGGGCCCGCCACCACGCCCGGCTGATTTTTTGTATTTATGGTAGAGACGGGGTTTCGCCGTGTTAGCCAGGATGGTCTCCATCTCCTGACCTTGTGATCCGCCCGCCTCGGCCCCCCTGAGTACTGGGCTTATAGACGTGAGCCACCGCGCCCAGCCTCAAGGTAGAATCTTAATGATAGAAGCGAGAGTATCAAAAATGCTGTGCAGGTTTCTAGCGTAGGCATCCTGGTGGACAGTGGTGCTATTCATGCAAGGGAACAGACCAGGGCAAAGGAACAGGACTTTACCATTTGACATTTTGAGTTCGAGGCACCTGGGGCATATCCAATAGTTGATGAAAGAAGGGAATCAAATTCATTTTTTTTCTCTCTCTGTCTCTCTCTCTCCCCGCCCCCCCATCTCTTTTTTTTATAGGAAGTCACTTTTTCCTTTGAGTGGAGGTGAAACATATCCCCCACTGTGCAGAAAGAACACAATGACATTTTATGTAACAATGTTAAACATTCCCAAGCCAAAAGCAGCTTAGAACATTACTATTTAATCACCCTCTCCTGAATACCATTTGGATTTCATGAAAATTTATTGGGGCACTGTGCTATTCCTTTGTGAAGTACCTAGGAAAGAATATAGAATGCTAAACATAAACTGTAGAATAGCAATGAATTGGAGAAAAAAATTAAAGTTTTTATTAAAATAGGAAAATGGACAGGTTTTAGTTGTTTTGAAATTAATTGCAAAATACTTATCAAAATTTAATTTTAATTTCTACACTTGTTCTTAGCCCAAAGGCCGAGAAGCTATTGAATTAAACTAAATTAAATTTAAATTTAAAATCAAATTTATTTGAGTGTCTTTTTTATTTCTTGGAGTGAACTAAAGAATTTGACTATTTTAATGCAAGATTATATTTTCATTATAAGTAAAACATAAGCATATGGATCACGTACTATTAGTCAATGTCAAGATAAAACTAATTCTTTGTCATTCATCTGAGATTTGAGTTTTGACTGCATAAACTTTAGGGAAGATGTGGAGGAGGAAATTAAATTGTCGATGAATGTTAAGGCCCCCACTTTTAAACCTATCATTTGCTTAGAATATGAGTTAGTAGACATGTTTTGAGGAAATGGCTACCTTACAGAAGGCATCTTACCGTGGAAGGGGGCAGGATTGGTGAGGTGGATAAAGAGTTAGGATGGTGATATCTGATTTTTATAGTTCATCATTTTAGACCAATTCTCCCCTAATTTCAAATTTATACAACATTAGACTTGAAAGAGGGCATTTTGGCCAAGTCTTTTATGTTACATTGTTACACAGCTGAAGATCTGAGAGGTAAATTAGCTTAAGTTAGCTAATTAATAGCTTGTCCTGCAATAAAATTCATGCCCCTTGGCGACTAACCCCATTTTTTTCTTCAAAATTGTAATTGGATAAAAATCTGTCCTAGAGCTTTGAAATTTGAGTATCTTAAAAATTAGAAATTGACTTGGACCAATAGAGATACTGTATGCCTAATCAAATCCATAATACTATAGAAATGATTTTAGACTTAGTTCTTCCACTATCTACACAAATTTGCACAATTAACTTCTTAGGACCTCAGTTTCTTACACAGTGACTAAGGGCTTTGGATTAAATGATATTTAAAACACTTTCTAGTTCTCTGAGTCTAAGTTCCCTTTCTAAAGACCCTGGAAATTTACAAGAAATAAATCTCTTTCTCACAGTAGTAATAGAATCATCTTCCTATAAATTTTACTTTTCATTATATGTAAACTATGCACAGGGCATAAGTAAGATTTAACCATTTTGAAATATGCAATTACCATGGTCATGGCTAGATTTCTATCTTTGTAGTACCCTCCCTGTGGATCCAATTTGAGAGATAGGCACAGAGGAAAGCAAAGGAAGAGCTACTCCATCTTTCTCTCTTTCTGCACCCCATAGTTCAGAAATTATCCCTGGCGTTTCAAAATGTATACAGAAGAAAACAAAACAGAACATTTAAAAATATATAGTTATAAATAGCTCTTTGGTTCTGATTTCATTGTTTCTTCAAACTCTGCACATTTTATTCTGGGGACTTTATTCACACACATGTAATTACCTGAGCTAAGCAATTTTTCATACTTTTCAAGGCTCTTGCATTATTGCACCTGTACGACGACGGCTTTATAATTCAGTAGTAATTGAACAGCAATTATTTTCCGTGATGCATGTACATTTTTATATCAGATTGTTGGCAGATATTCTTTATGATGTCGTTTTCACTAATGAGGAAATTAGAATAAGTTATCTCATAGAGTGAGATGTCTTTTTCTGACTCATTTCCCAGCTCTTAACATGGATTTTAGAAAACTTTGTGTATTGTAAAACAGCATATATGAATGGGAACAACGTTGGCTCTGGATCTATGGGGGCCAGGAAGAGTGATGAACTGTTTTATAGGTCTAGTAAGGTCCTGTCTGTCCCATCCATATGATGGACTCTGACAGCAAATTTACATATGCATGAATGCAAATATTTAGATTGTAAAATTCTAAGAGAACAAAGACCAAGCTTTGTACCACTTTTAAGCTTTTCATCATGCTCACTCAGCCCAGTCTAGGTCCTCAGAAGGCACAGACTGTCTTAATAGTTTGGCATAGGACAAGAGAGCAAAGGGCTACCATGATTATCCAATAAACTCAGGCACCAAATCATTTTGATGGAAACCATTTGTAACCAACAAAATTCAACATTTTTGGGGCACCTGCTATGTCAGACACTCTGCTCAATGGTTTGGTTTCTAAGGCGAATAAGACCTGATTAACTTGCATTCTATTTAAGTAAGTATGTTATATGTTTTAGATATGCCATATGTATACATATAAGTATGATGAGATTACTTCATTCATTCAACAAATATTTATTTTACACCTGCTGTATGCTAAAAAATGTACTAAGTAGGGGGTCCCAAAGAAAAAGACATGGATTTTGCCTTCAAGAAATTCATAGTCTTAGGGTTGAAAGAGAAATAAGTACATATAAATACAATTAGAAAACAGTGAAAATTGTTCTCAGAGAGGTATGCCTGGGCACTGTGGGATAGCGAATGAGGTGCACCTTCATGAGATTGTATGATAAAAACTTTCTGGAGGAATTGATGTCTGCATGAAATCTCAGTGAAGAACAAAGGGTTGTCTGGGACAGGAAGGTAAAGCACATTCCAGGAAGAGGGGAGAAAGGGCCAAAGGCAATGATATGTGAAAGCAAATAGAAATTGAGAACTGTAGATACTTTTAGCTAGTTCTAGAGCATAATGTGAAGAGAAGGAGTGGTGAGAAATGATTTAGATGGGACAAAATTGTGGAGAGCCTTGCCGGTCATGATGACGAGTTTAGATTTCATTCTCAGCTCAGTGGGAAGCCATTAAAAATTTTCAGCTGAGGATTAATGCGGTCAGAACTACATTCTAGAGAGCAAAGGGAACATTTTTCTAGCAGCAATGGGAAGAATGGACAGGAGGTCATAGTAACCAGGTAGTATGGAACTAATCTTAGTGATAAGTGATAGGAGCCTATTAGCAGGCATTATAACGGAGATAGGAAACAGGGTACAGATTAATGAGTCATTAAGGAGGGAAGATTTACAAAAATTTCTGACTGATTTAGTATCTGTGCTAGGGAAGGGAAAATCAGTCTTGATTCCCAGATTTCTGGCTGGAGAAATTTCACAGTGCCATTCCCTGAGACACAGATGAGTGAAGATGGTGGCTGGTAGGAGATTGGGTTGGGGGGTAAGGGAAAAAATGAACCAAGTGTTGTTATATTGCTTTGGGAAGTCTATGGGACACAGAGAAAGAGATGCCCAGACTGTTCATATCTGAAGTTGGGGAGACCAGCCTGGGCCAGAGACACAGATTAAATAAGAATCATCTGTTTACTGATGGTAGAGGGAGCCATAAGAGTGGTTGAGGTCACTTGAGGAGAGTGGGAAGAATAAGACAAGGGGAAAGCAAGGCTTCTTGGAGGATTTCAATATTTAGGACAGAAAAAGCATTGCTTATGTGGGAATGTAGGAAGAAATGAGAATGGCAGGAGTGGTATTGCCAGGTAGACCTAGAAAGAACTGAATAGTCAAACATGAAGTTGACAAGAATTAAAATGTACTTATTTGATATAATAATAACCAAGACGTCGATGTCTTTGGTGAGGGATAAATTCCATTGGTATGTTCAGTACTACACTCAAGGTATTTTTAAAGTGCTCAGGAAGAGGGAGAAGTTGATTAATTCCCCTGAAATGAGGAGACAATCAGGTGATACTTGAGCTGGACATCAAAAAAGTGGGAATTTGTTATGTGGAAAAGGTAAAAAAGTGAATTCCACCCAGAAAAACGATCTGAGCCTAAGAAACGTGGTATATTTGGGTCAAAGTTTGGCTTGAAATAACCTGACCCCACCCCTTTCTCCAAGCCTCCAATTTTGCATGTGTACCCCATTGATCGAAGTTAAGTAGAAGGAAGTGGTAAGAGAGTTTCAGAAACAGTTTGCAGAGGACAGCCTCCCAGTTATAGATAGCAAAGTAGAGGAAAGGCTGGGAATAGAACTGAGAGAAAGTAATACTGGAAATAGAGAGAAAAAGGTGAACTCAACAAACATGTCACAGGTATCATTGTCTAAATATGCTAATTATGTGGATCGGGCTGGGAATACTGGACCCAGAGGGATGTATAGACAGTGACTGCACATTCCCCCTGTCTCTGCCTCCTCTGCCATCCTACACTCATTTGGGTGAATAATGTTTAACTGGGATGGAGAATACAGAGGCAAAAGCAAGTTGGGGTTGGATATTTAGCTTGAATTTAGGCATGCTGGTTAAAGTTACTGAAAAAGATTCAGATCATGTTAAAAATAGATCCTGGGGCAAAGAATGTGAGTGATAATAATGTTCATTTGGAAATGTATAATCATTACAGCCAATGAAATAAGTGAGGTCATCCAGGAAAAATATGTATAATAAAAAATGAAAGGCCACCAACAACAAACCTTGTGAGAGACCCCCACATTTTGGATTAGATATTTATAATACGTTTTCATTACTTACCCTTCTAGATTCCGATGTCATTGTGGCCAAAGGTGTTCATAAGTAGCTAAAGGAAATGGAAAATCGAGTCTGTTCTAACATTGCTAGGTATTCTAATATTTCTTTTAAAAATGAAACTTCTGCTACTGAGAGAAAAAAAAGGTTTGCTTGTTTAATTCTTTATTTGCTGTATTTTTATTTTTCTTACATAAAAACCACAGTAATGATTTGAGTTGACACATGATTTCATCATCTCGTTTCCAGGTACCTCCTTCTTTGGGGCTTATGTACATGTAGTCATACCTGGTTAATGTACTTTAAAAAATATACTTTGGGCCTTACTTTGGCCACCTCTACTGAGAGAAATCATTGACTGTTTCCTGAATCTCTTTGTGCTCTGCCAACAGTCTCCATTTAGCACCGAGAGAGCACAGAGCATTTAGTTGTTGCATTCCCTTACATTTGCAATTCATTTTCTGTGTCAATTCATGTGGTTGATATTATAAAAATCATTTTAAACCTAGTTTAACTTTTCTTTTTTAACGTTTGGCTTATTCATAATTTTATGAGCTATAAATTTTATTGCATTGTGAATTGCTTTTCCCATCTGCAGATAATGCTGAGGAAGTCCTTGGAGGAATTGCTTAGGATGTGGTAAAAAGTGAAAAGAAAGGGACTTCTGCTGTGAATTGGTACATGTTAGGCCAAAATGTATCCTTGAGTAGAAAATAACCAAAAAGGAAAGATGTAGACTTTATAAATCTGGTTTTATTTGAAGTATTCACTCTAGCTGAACAGGAACACTCTGTCCACAACGTGCAAAATGAATCTAAAATTTAATACAATTGCATGCTTTACTGAAATAGCTCTAACCAATTCAAATAAAGTCCTTCTCAGCTAAGGATTTTCTGTGGTGTGAATTATCCAGAGAAGCTGTCAATAAGAATTAAAATATTGAGAAAATGCAAGATTATATTTTTCTTGTGAAATGCTGACTTTGTCTTGGTACAGATTAAGACTGGGGTTATTAAGGTCATGCCAAATATTTATTGATTGTTTCAGGATTCTTCATGCACATATTTTATCATTAAGACAAGGCAGAAACTAAGTGCCAGAAATATTTATGAAAAAATTATACTGATTGGTTTCTTGTTGGGTTTATTTATATTGACAAAGTCTAAATGACTCAAAGGATATTGAAGAAGAAGTGTGATGAATTTTAGTTCCAAAGTTCTTCTGGCTCGTTGATTTGGTACAAATATAATTTTATTAAATCCCTTTCCATTCACTGACTATCCAAACTTGTTATTTTTATTATTTCTCACAATGCATAATTGTGCCCTTAAGGAGTTTGCAGAAATCCAATATGAGTCTTGGGAAGAGAAGAGCCTAGATTTGAACACTGTTCTGACTCATACCTCACTCTTTTTATTTTGCTGCCTTATAGACATAATCCTTCTTAATACGTACTTTCTATATATTAAATTGGTGTAAAAGTAATTGTGGTTTTGCACAATTACTTTCGCACTGACCTAACATACTCACACTAAGCGTTCTCTCACCTTAGGTGTTTTCTCTAACTCTTCCCTAGCTAGAATGCTTTTCTCCCAGATAGCCACATGTCCAGCTTCCTCACCTCCATCATGACTTGCTCAGATAATATATTCTCAATTAAGCTGGCACTGAGCTTCCTCTTTAAAATTGTTTACCACTTCCCTCCTCCACACTGTAGGATGACCAACTTGTCCTAGTTTGCCTGAGACTTTCCCAGTTTTAACACTGAAAGTCCCACATCCCAGGAAACCCCTCAGTCCAATATCCTTTACTCTGCCCAAGTTTTAACTTATCTAATCTATCTTTCTACACACACACACATACACACACACACACACACATTTAATTGAATATTTTCCCATACTGGGATTAAGTTCTATAATGGCAGAAATTCTTGCTATTTTTTTTCCTAACAAAAGCATTTACAAGGGCCCCAAAACAGTGCTCAATGGATATTTGTTAAAGGAAAAAAAAAATATATATATATATATATGTCAGGGCAGATTACTAACAATTAGAATAGAAAGGCCATGTTGACATTGTTCTATCTGTCCAAATAACTATCAAAATTATGTTTTGATTTTTATCATTTTCTTAACTCATATTTATAGGTAAACTCTGATTGAGTCAGAGATTCCGAATAGCAGAAAATGTAATGCCTTATATACTAGTGGTTTGAACTGAAAATTGAGATTTATAATGAAGATGCTCATTCATATCAGAATTGTGCTTCAGGATGATCAGATGAAACAGAAACTTTCAGTTGTGCCTCATTATTTAGAAGACACTGATAGAAAAATGAAGAGAAGTAAATGATGGGCCTAAAAGAGCATTATGGAACAGACTTGGAAACTGACTTTAAAGTAGGTATGGTACAGTTCAGTACTAGCAGATTTAGGTTGAAATTCAATCAACCAAAATGTACTCAGGCACTTTTATATATAGCATAGAGATATATGTTATCTAGTAAAAAATGAAAACTAGAAAACAAATATAGACCTGGATATGTTATTAGAAGGCATCTAATCAAGTACTCCAAGTAAAAATGAGGTCATTAGCCCAGAGAAATCACATAATTTACCAAGGATTACTCAGATCTCTCTCTCGGTGCCATCTTTATCACTGTTTCTTCAAGCTTCTTACATTCTGGGTCTATGACCAAGTGTTATTGTCTTTTGTTACCCTCTTCCCCTTTCTCATTTAAAATTCTGAGGTTTCAGATACTTGTCCTTCTCCCTCACCATCCTCCACATCCAATCATCAGGCTCTACCTATTTTATCTTTAAATATTTTTCACACTGCCTTCTCTTTTCTACCTTGGGGATCAGAAAATAATAGCTCCAGATGAAGGCCTCAGAAACAGCTTCAAAAGCATAAGTTTTGGGCTGGGCCTTTCATCCCAGCATTTCGGGAGGCCGAGGTGGGCAGATCCTGAGGCCAGGAGATCGAGACTACCTGGCCAACATGGTGAAACCCTGGCTCTACTAGAAATACAAAAATTAGCTGAGTGTGGTGGCGCATGCCTGTAATCCCAGCTACTTGGGAAGCTGAGGCAGGATAATCATTTGAACTCGGGAGGCAGAGGTTGCAGTGAGCTGAGATCGCACCACTGCACTCCAGTCTGGTGACAGAGCAAGATTCCATCTGAAGGAAGAAAAAAAAAAAAAAAGCACAAGTTTCTCTCTGATCTTCTCCTGCCCTCCTGTCTCTATCCCTTCTTTATCCCCTGAGGCCAGCCATAGAAACTAGAATCCCTAGAATCTCTAGAATCACTAGAAAAATGGACAATTTCCTTTGTATCTTTGGGTCTTCACTCTGAAGGTCTCTGTGTCACATACAACTATGATCAAGTAAATGTGTATGCCTTTTATCCTATTAATCAGTCTTTTGTCGGTTGATCTTCAGTGACCCTTCAAAGGGCAAAGGGGAAGTGTTCCCTTGTCCCTTCCTTATGCTACCCATACTGTTCCTTATTCAGGTCATCATTATTTCTTGCTATGATTATAATAAGAGATTCTCTACTGATCACCTTGTCTCCACTTTTGTATCATCATAATCTCTTCTTTACTCAGCTGTCATCGTCTTCTATGAGCATCTCAGTCTCCAGAATAAAGCCCACGCCCCTTGAGAAGGCTCATACTGCCCACCACAATCTGCCTCTGCCTGTTCCTCGTCCTTCAATTTTCTTTCTACTTCATCCGCACTCAGTGACCCGTAGTTCTTAATATAACTCTGGTGTTCGTTTCTTTCTTTTAACTCCTGCTCTGTATGATTTCATAAATATTACCCTCTCTAGTCAGGCAAATTTTATTTTCATATTTCAAGATCTATTTCAGGGGTCTTGTTCTCCAGGAGGACATCCTCACGTCTCAGTGGGTGGCAGGTAAGATGTTGTTCCTCCGTGTTGCCCTAACACTCTGTGCTTCATAATATTACAGTGTAATTATCAATATACATCTCCTTTTCCTGCTTTCTCTTTCTGTTTTTCATACATGGACTGAGTCTTACTCCTCTTTGTACTGGCAGCATCTGGCAGAGTACTTGGTGATAGACACTTTGGTTGATTCCGTATCTTAGCTATTGTGAATAGTGCTGCAATAAACATGGAAATGAAGATATCTCTCATACTGATTTCATTTCCTTTGGATGTACACCTAGAATTGGGCTTGTTGGATCACATGGTAGTTGTAGCTAAGCGTTCAACAATGGATGAATGGATTTTTAAAAAGTGGTATATATACACAATGAAATGCTATTCAGACATAAAAATGAATGAAATCCTATCATTTGTGAAAACAGATGAACTTGGAGGCCATTTTGTTACGTGAAATAAGCCAGACACAGAAAGACAAATATACACAATATCACTCATATGTGGAATCTAAAAAAGTTGATCTCATAGAAGTAGAGTAGGACAGTGGTTCCCTGTAGCCACTGGGAAGGGTAAAAGAGAGGGGAGATTGGAAGAAGTTGATCAACAAGTACAAAGTTAGGGTTAGATAGAAGGAATCAGTTCTGGTATTCTATTGCACAGGGGGGTGACTATAGTTAATAATAATGTACTGTATATATAAAAAATAGCTAGAAAAGAGAATTTTGAATGTTCTTACTACAAAGAAATGACAAATGCTGAGGTGATAGATATGCTGATTATCCTGATTTGATGATTATGCAATATATACATAAATTGAAACATCGCATTGTACCCCAGAGATATGTAGGATTATTAGGCATCAATTAAAAACAAAATAAAACTTAAAAAGTACTTTGTGGTAAAAAACAACTGTTGGTTGAGTGATTGAATAAATGAGTGTGTACATGACTTCACTGTAAACAGCATTATATCAATGGACACATTCACGTCATTCATTGATCAGCAAAGAACTTCCTTTTATGCTATTTTGAAAGGTATCTTTTTTGTGTCTCTTATGGAGAATCCTCTTTTACTTCAATACCTGACAAATGAGTCACACCTCAACTGTAATGAAATTTTTCTTTTACTGCCAATTCTCTGTTCCTGATGGAAGGATCCATGTTAAAACTTTTTATTTTACTCCCTTTGGACTATTGTAACGATATTTTGGCTGGCGTCCCAGCACACATAATGAGCAGACTTCAGTTGCTATGAAATGTTGCTGCTCAAATCCAATCCAACACTCGATCAAATAAGCACATAACTCTGGTTTTTGTGTCATCAAAATTAGAAATGGAAAATTATTATTAGTTTCACATAGACCCTGTGCCTCTGGGAGTGAAGGCAAAATTGTTCCCCTCTGGTGTTTTGTCCACTGAGTTTAAGAGAATCAAGCAACAGGTCCTCTACTATTTCCCTTGGGAAAGTCTTTCACTGTCGAGTAGAAGTGATTTTTTAAAAAGAAACAAAAATAAAAAAGCTCTTCAACTTATATTAGGTTTTCTTTACTAGTTTCTTTGTAACCTCTGCTCAGTTGAACTCCAAAGCATCTCTACATGATGGAGTGTTTTTGTTTGTTTGTTTTTGGCCAAAAGGTTTATTTTTCTTTTTGATGCTTGTTGAAGATGTTGCCTTTATAATGACCCATTTAATCCCAGTCACTTGGAAATGAGTTGAGTACTCCCTCCTTCACACAAATTGGTTTAACATTTTTCATTGCAAGTTATTTGTGTAATTCCCTGCACATGCTAATATATATACTTCAATCTGACTACATAGACATCAGGTCCAAACAAATGATTTCAGGGACCCAGGGCTGAATTACTGTATTGATCTATTAAACAGACCTAAAATGCTTATTTGGATTTGGAAGTCACTTGCAATCAACAGCATTTCAGTGAAAGGCATTTCCTGCGAATGACTTAGTAGTAGGAGGCAAAGCCATGTTGCTTAATGACCTACAGGGACTGGTATTCCAAGAAGTTTCCACAAAGGCCTTCACTACTAGCAGCCTTTGGTATGAGACTTGATGTCAGTTTGATTTTGATTTTTATTTTTTATTTGAGACGGAGTTTTACTCTTGTTGCCCAGGCTGGAGTGCAATGATGCGATCTCAGCTCACTGAAATCTCTGCCTCCCGGGTTCAAGTGATTCTCCTGCCTCAGCCTCCTGAGTAGCTGGGATTATAGGCACCCACTGCCATGTCTGGCTAATTTTGTATTTTTAGTAGAGATGGGGTTTCACCATGTTGGTCAGGCTGGTCTCGAACTCCTTACCTCAGGTGAGTTACCCGTCTTGGCCTCCCAAAGTGCTAGGATTACAGGCGTGAGCCACCATGCCCCACCTGATGTCACTTTTCTCCATTAAAAATAATCCTCACAGTTAGATTTCGGGAATAGGAAAAATTTTTTCCATTCTACCTCTTCACAGTTGCATAAGACATTCACTAGGGAGGGTTTTAACACAGAGGAAAGAAAGCTTGCTGGGATTTGAAGCCAGATGGGCTACAATTCAAGTACTGATTCTCCCACTTCCTAGTTGTGAAACATTAAAAATGTTATTTGGCTTTTCTAAATCTCTGACTTCTCATTTATAAATTGAAAATAGTAATATAATACTCATATGAGTATGAAGGGGATTAAGTGTTGCAATGTATGTAGTATGTCTTGGCACTGGGTTGACAATAAAATTTAAATATTTTTCTCCCTTTCCCTTTTGCTAACAAAACTATTCTGCTATGCGAATTGATGAAGGTATGTTGGCAAATGTAGATGAACATCTGGGATGAATTTAACATGCATTTTATGGAGAAAGGAAACCAAGGTACACTTTATATTTAATTATTAATAAATTACCACAAATGATATTAAATAGGAAGTTCCATATAAATGCAACATACTGCTAATATTATCTACTTAGTGATCAGCTATCAGTCACATCCACTTAGCAGCCCCCTCTTGACCTAGAAAGCTCTTTAAACATTTTTTTCCCAATGTATCTGTCTATATAGCTGAATATTATTCAGGGCATCTCAATCTTGCCTGTTTCTGTCAATAGTGTGTAAATGTATTATACTAAAAAGTTATTTCCGACATTCTGGAGGCCTTTCTTCCCCTTTGGTTTACAATTAATTAAGAATGTTAAGTTTTCAAAGCAAGCAAAGTGTGCTGGGGAGAGAGGGATAGTGATAGAAGCATTATGCCATTTGACTGGATCCAGTGTCTCAAATTTCTATATCCTCTGGGCTGATTTCTTAGGTCCCTGAAGCATTATTCTTTGTTTTGTATTATTATGTATCCCACTTTGTTGCCCAAATAATAAAAGCAGTGGAGTCTTTGGATATAGGATGTGGGTGTGGTATGTGGGATGGGCAGCAGTGTCCCAGCCTAACGCTTCCTGATGGGTTTCTGGCAAGTTCCAAGTCAAACCTGCAGGAAGTCTGCTTGACCAAGGTCGTGTAGGAAACCCAGGAGAGGAAAAAGTGCTTTGTGAATTGCAGTGTTGTGCAGATGATCTGAAAAAAAAAAAAAGAAAAAAGAAAAAAGAAACAAAAATGGTGGTGGTGACAAGGACTTCTAGATTGTTTATAAGCTACGTTATGATTCAATGAGAAGAACCCAACCTTTTTTTGTTCTCTAATTTGTTTTTCAAAAAGAGGAAAAAAAAGATTTTTGTTGCCTTAGCATTTAAGTTGCACATTATATTTTAAGACATTTCTTCCTTTTTTTCTTTTTTTGGAACAACTCTCTGTGAGACAGATCAGTCTGTGAAAGGGGTTGAAGAAAAACAGTTCCTAAAGGCAGGTGTTTACATTAACTTGTTTCTCTTTAGAACTAGACTCTCGTCCCATTAAAATCAGTGCCAGAAAAGATAAATACCCCATGTTCTCACTTGTATATGGAAGGCAGAAAAGTTGATCTCATAGAAGTAGAGAGTAGAAAGGTGGCTTCTACTCTCATAGAAGTAGAGAGTGGGAGGCTGGGAAGCCTCCTACTTTTATGAGAGAGGAGAAAACTGGGACGGTTAAGGGCTCAGGGAATAGCCAGAGGTTCGTTAATGGATACAAAAGTACAAGTAGATAGGAGGAATAAGGGCTAGTGTTCTACAGCGCTATAGCGAGACTTACAGTTAACAACAATGGATTATATATTTTCAAGTAATTAGGAGAGTGGTTTTTGAATGTTCCCAACACAAAGAAATGATAAATGTTTGAGGTGATGGATATGCTAATTAATCTGATTTGATCATTACACATTGTATACATATGTTGAAATATCACTCTGTACCCGATAAATATGTACAATTATGTGCAAATTAAAAATAATAAGTGCTAGGCCAGTGTTAATTTGGCTATTTTTACATAAATCTGCATTAATATCTGAGACAATTAGTGCTACCTCTGTCAACTATATTGAAGTCCAAGATTCAATGTGTTGAACATGGCTGAAAAGCACAAATATTTAAATCCATCAGTGCTTATTCATGCTTAGAGGAGACACACAAAGGATGATGCCATAGATACCTTCTTCACATTTATCACTAGAAACATGCCCACTCTCTTCCAACTTCTCCCTCTCTCACCACCCAACCCCTGTAAAAAACAAAAAGACAAGACACAAAACCAAAATCCTGCCACAAATAACAACACACATGCAGACCGGTGGGACAGAAAGCCGTTGTCAAGGCGGGCGCCTGTAGTCCCAGCTACTCGGGAGGCTGAGGCAGGAGAATAGCGTGAACCCGGGAGGCGGAGCTTGCAGTGAGCTGAGATCCGGCCACTGCACTCCAGCCTGGGCGACAGAGCGAAACTCCGCCTCAAAAAAAAAAAAAAAAAAAGAACTTAAGCCTCCATGTATAGTTTTTAAAAATTTTTTTTGCTGAGGTTTTAGAGATGCTTCACTCTAAAAAAAAACAAGGTATAGAATTAAAAGTAGAGGTTGGGGGTGAGCTGTGGAGAGAGTTGAATTGCTCTTCATGGGCAAATGGTGGTGAGAGTTGGTTTTGAGAAAAGGGAGGAAAGGAGGAACAAAGGAGGTCTGAGTAGGGAAGGCAGACCTGAACCTGAATTGCTCCAGTAGCTGGCTATCTACTTTGATTCATTGGAGCAGATGATATTACATAAGGAGAGACTGTCAAACAAAAGAAAAAAAAAGGACAAGACTTTGCAGAAAACAAACATTTAAGAGGAAGAAGACCTGCCAATGAAGGAGATTAAAAACAAGTTTTCCTTTGTCCAAGTCTGCTGTTTTCTTAATTTTCATAATCCAGACCTTTCCTCGGGGCATAATCATCTCCATCCTGGAGTTTCGCTATTACCTTTTCTCTGAGCTCTGGACCTTGGAGAAAAGTGGGAAGTAACCTAATTTTCACAAACAGAACTGATAAGCAGCTGTGTTCCATTCACCTAATGAACACTATGCAGCAGGCAAATTGAGTGAGCTACATGTATTAACAAGGAGAAGAATCTCAAAAACATAAGATTGAATAGAAAGAATTTGTAAAATGATAACATCTAGTATGATAACATGCATTTCAAGGTTAAAACTAAAAAAAATCGATAATTGTCATAGAAAAATACAAATGAATGGGCATGGTAAATAGCAAATTCAGGGTAGAGGTTATCTTCAAGGAAAGAGTGAAGGGAACAAAACTGAGTAGATGTGTCTAGAGGAGGCTACATCTCTCTCTGTGATCTTATTTTACTCTGTTTTCTACAGGAATAGAAACTTTAACCTGAGTTTAACAGGGCATATGGCTGCCTAGCTAGAGATTAGGTTTTCCAGTCTCTCTTGCAGCTGCTTACGATCATGACTAAATCCTTGCCAACTTAATGTGATTAGAAGTGATGTGTGTGACTTCCCACTCACTATCTTAGAGGAAATTGCTTGTCTTTACCTCCTCTCATTCCCCTTTCCCACGTGCTGAAATACTGACGAACTGCTGGTAATCCAGTCTCAATCCCCAATCCTGAAGACGCAGACAGTACCCTGAGGCGCAGGGGTCATGGTCCTTGGGCCAAAGGTCTCATTTCATGTGATCTTTGAGCTACTATTATTTTTAAAAATAATTTTGAAGAGTTGTGGAAAAAGAAGAAGAATATACCACAGATACCATAAGTGGCCAGCAAAGCCTAACATATTTACTATTTTAAAATATTACGGATATTTGCCAACTCCTGTTATGGAGGATGTTGAAACAAGAGAGAAAGGACCTTAGTCCCTGAGACCTCCAAAAGCTGAGTGGCATATCTACTCTAGGTCCCCTGACTCCTGTTTTTGTACTAGTACATGTGTGAAATACACATTTCTATCTTATTTGAAGTACTACAGTTTTTTTGCGGGGGGGATCTCTTTGTTATATCAGCTTAGATGGCATATCAATATTAACTAATATAATTGAAGAGTATTATTCTCAGTACTCCTTGGTATGCTTAAATAGAATTTAAGAGTCCTTCATGGATCCAATCTGTTATAGTACATAGTGTGTACGTTCATTCATTCATTCATCAAATATTTATTGAGCACCTACTATGTGTCATCTACTAGGCCAGATGTTAGAGATATACCAATGAGCAAAATTTACATGGTAATGACCTTGAAGGAGCATGTTTTTGCTTCTAAAATCTCTGGATTTGATCTTGCCAATGAGTAGCCTCTGTGTTTCTACTCTACACCTCATTTCAGTTGAAGGAATACTGCAAAGAGGTAGTTATTCAAATGACCTTCTACTAGAAGAGTCTGAACAAAGATTTTGAAGAGGACCTCTGGGAACTTTCAAGGGTTTTGAAGTTTTATTACTCTGATTCTTTAAAAAGGTGTTTGATTATTGTAAACTGTATCATGCATACAAAAGTGTGTACAACCCATCTGTATAGTTTAAAGAATAATAAAATGAATACCCATGAGACCATCACAATAAAATGCTGTGAGTGCCTTATAAGTCCTCACTGCTCCACCTTTATTGAATTCTGCTCGTTCCTCACGTTCCCAAGCAATATATACTTCCTCAGTAATATATCCCATGACCTGCATATGTTGATGCGTGTAATCGTTTCACTCACTAACTTCCACTCCTATGTCTTATTTTATTATGTAAATACTACACAGTTTGTTTGTTGACCTGTTGATGGGAATTGGGTCATTTCCTGTTTAGGCTATCAAGAACAACTTTGCACAAGACATCTTCCCTCATAGTAAGAGTTTCCCTATGGTATACATTTAGAAATGAAATTGCTGAAACATGGGATATGCCTATGTTGAATTTTCCTTAGTCATGCCAAGATAGACTTTCTTTCAAGTGGCTGTAACAATTTATATTATCACCAGAAGTGTGATAGAGACCTTCACCTTGTTTTTGATTGAGTTTTAGTTTTAAAATTCGTCATCATTTTAATTTTTTAAAACGTTGTTTAAGTTCCAGGGCACATGTGCAGGATGTGCAGGTTTGTTTCATAGGTAAATATGTGCCATGGTGGTTTGCTGCACCTATCAACTCATCACCTAGGTATTAAGCCCAGAATCCATTAGCTATTTTTCCTGATGCTCTCTCTCCCCGCACCACCCACCACCCTGACAGGCCCCGGTGTGTATTGTTCCTCTCGGTGTTTATGTGTTCTCATTGTTCAGCTCCCACTTACAAGTGAGAACATGTGGTGTTTGGTTTTCTGTTTCTGCATTAGTTTGCTGAGAATAATGGCTTCCAGTTTCACCCATGTCCCTGCAAAGGACATGAATCTCATTCCTTTTTATGGCTGCATAGTATTCCATGGTGTATATGTACCACATTTGCTTTATCCAGTCTATCGTTGATGGGGATTTGGGTTGATTCCATGTCTTTGCTATTGTGAATAGTGCTGCAATGAACATATGTATGCGTGTACCTTTATACTAAAATGATTTATACTCCTCTGGGTATATACTCAGTAATGGGATTGCTGGGTCAAATGCTATTTCTGGTTCTAGGTCTTTGAGGAATCACCACACTGTCTTCCACAATGGTTGAACTAATTGACATTACCACCAATAGTGTAAAAGCATTCCTGTTTCTCCACAGCCTTGCTAGCAATCATCATTTTAATTTTTATGGAAGTTAATTGTTTTACTCTGTAGCTTCAATTTGTGTTTTTCTGATCTGTGATAAGTATCCTTTCATATACACAGGACCATTTTTTGCCTTTGCTATAAAATGTCCATTCACACTTTTATTTTTCAATTTGGTTGTCTTATTTTATTTATTCTACATATGAATCCTATGTCAAAAAATATGTATAGCGAATTTTTTTTTCATTCTGAGGCTTGTCTTTTTAACTCCTCATGTCTTGTGATGAACACAAATTTTTAGTTTTAATGTAGTGATATACCTTTTACTTTACCATGTGCAGGTTTTACTATTGTTTAGGAAATTTTTCTGCATTCTGCAGTTGTAAAGATATCCTATATTTTATTCTATAATTTCTAGAGTTTTACCTTTTATATTTGCCTTAAATACACAACTAGTCACCAGGTGCGGGGACTCACGCCTATAATCCCAACACTTTGCAAGATGAGGTGGGAGGATCACTTGAGCCCAGGAGTTCAAGACCAGTCTGGGCAACATAGTAAGAGTTCTATCTCTGCAAAAAATTTAAAAATTAACCTGGTGCACCAGTAGTCCCAGCTACTTGAGAGGCTGAGCTAGGAGGATCACTTGAGCCTGGGAAGTCAAGGCTGCAATAAGCTATGATCACATCACTGTACTCCAGCCTGGGTGACAGAGGAAGACACTATCTAAAAAAAAAAGTATATATATATACACACACACACACACGTATATATATTACATATAATAGTAATATATATAGTGTGTATATATATAAAGAATAATATATGTTTATAAAACTGGTAACTGATTTTAGGGTATGATATAGGTTAAGAATCAAATTTATTTATTCCCTTGTAGATAACCATTTGTCCCAGGCCCACTCGCTGAATAAATGTTATTCTCCCCAGTGACTTTTAATTTCTGTTTCAAATTATTTGTGTGGGATTATTTTAGGATTCTGCATTCTTTTCCATTATTCGGCTTATCCACTCTCAAGCAAATGCCACACTGTCCTAACTATTATAGATTTAATAAAAATGTTGAATGTCAGGTCGGACAACTCTCCCACTCCTTGTTCTTCTGATTGACGATTACCTTGGATATTCTTTTTTCTTTGTAACTCTGTCTTAGCTTCAGAATCAGACGATTGTGCTGTTCTACTGTCTTTGTAGATTTGTAGATTTCATTGCCTTTATAGATTAATTGGAGGGAGAATTTTAGCTCCAGTTCTTTGTTTTAAAATTTACTTAAACACAATTCTTTTATATAATTTGACTCTAAGTCTGACTTTTATTATTTTCTGTTTTTATATGATTTAAGTCTGACTCTAATGTTTTTCTATGTTGATATGATTTGTAATTTTGGTTCAAATGTAAACAAAGGAAAGTAAAGTAAAGAGGTAACCTGGAAGGAATTGTTTAAAAGAGAAGAAAAGGGGGTTTTGCTCTTGCTTAAATGATGTCTATATATTGTTGCTGAAAAGACAAATCTATACATTGAGAAAAAAATAACTTTAGATAGAAACAAGGAAAGTGTGAATCATAAAAGACAGAGTGAGGATCAAAGCTTATGCCTGACCTCCTTGACGAGTGAGGTGAGGAAGAGGAGACCGGGCTGGCTCCCTGGCTCAGACTGGCTTAGGAACCTCTCAGCTGTATTCTGGAACAATCCCTGAGGGAGAGAGCTGAGGATCTTGAGATAAATAGTGAGGGTGGGGTAGAATGAATTCATTATGTAAATAATAGTTGCAAGCCAGATGTTCATAGCTTGGGTATACCTTACTTGCCTGAGGCAGTTGTACAATGCATTTTGAGGTAGTTTTCATATCCTCAGGGGCCTTGCTATCAAATTCCAAAATTACTCCCTCTCCTCAGACAGCTTGCTTCACAACTGCTGAAAAAAGAAACCATTAGGATGGTCTCACATTGAGGAAATTTTGGTAAAGTGTGTTACATGCAAACAGGAAGAGTGCAGGAATTAAGCAATCCAGATAATTACTGTCATGAATGTTGGATGGTGTGAAGAAGAGAAAAGATACTGCTTTTCAGTGTTTATACCGAAGTACATAAAATGAAAAAGGAATGCCACAGAGCTAATTTTTTTTTTTAACCCACACAGGCTTTTAGCTGCTCAGATCCCATAAAAATCAAAAGGACGAATGTGACTTAAACTTGCTTTACTGAAGCACATTTTCACAACCTGGTATTTAAATTGAGCTTTGGGGGACTCAAATAATCCCACAGGCATGTAAAATCTGATACTATATCTGCATCTCAGTATACTGCTCTGGGATTTAGAATCCCAATTGGCAACCTGGGAAAACCATATCACTTACACTTGCTCAAATAGTCTCTAATTAGTTCTTCTGACCTTCTTGTATACTAATAAATGGCCCATTACAGAACATTAAAACTGAATCCTTTCTATTAAAAAAATGATTTCCTTGCAAGTGAACATGATCTAGGTTTAATGTACAATGTTAGTTAACATTAGGTTGTTCTAATGTACAGTGAATGCTTTCCTGTAGGAAGTGATTGTAACACTAATTAGGCTTTCTGGTTTAGTCAATTAGCTGAGAGGGGGATGAATCTTCCTACCATGATCTAGATATTGCTTATATTCTTAGTTTGTTTTTGGTCTATTACTTTGTGATCGAAAGAGCTGAAAATGCTAATGTGAAATTGTATAATGAGCCTTGGAAAATTATGAGCCTGAAGAGACATTTGGCTCACCTCATCAGGTCAATTTTCAAGTTTTATTTGGTTGGCGGCATGAACACGCTGATTCAGTAGAACTTCTTTTGGATTCTGGTCGCACCCTCATTCCATCCAAAGCTGTGTGGCTCCCTTAGTACACTGTCACACATAGCAGGGGTCCAAGAGTTATGTGTTACATTAATATTATTAAATATTCTGGGTGACCAGTGATGAAAATTTCTGAAACATTTTCCTAAGAAGTCAATAAATGCATATTTATTGAGCACCCATATGTGGCCAGGATTGTGCATGAGCAGCTCTAAGGAAAATGCAAAAGAAGCATTAAATCTGTTGGTAGGAGACAATACAGGGAAAATATTAAATATTTATTTGAAATTCCTATATTTACTCCCATTGACCCCAGGAGGAAGTATCCTTTGCTTCTCAGCTATTCATAGTTTTGTAAAGGAATATTGGATGAACTGGCAGTGGCCAACTTACTTAAGAACAGGGAAAGCTGTTCCTAAATTTCTAATGGAAGAGTAGGATGTTGGGAATGAAGTTTTTGGTGTCACAAAAAAAAAAGAAAAGAAAAAATTAGCACAGGAACAAATGATCTCTCAGCAAGGCGAGCTTTACTTTCTGCAGAAAGGGTGCTACTCAATAGCTGTCCAGCCACGAGAGCACACCAAACAAAGGAGACAGAGTTATTTATAATCTGACGTGTCTACCCTACTGCTGTGTCCAATTTCCATTGGCTGGAATAGGACCTCACATTTTACACATTACTCGATTGGCTATTAGTTTAAAAGTGTTTTAATTGGGTAAGGGGAACTGAACGAAGAAAGAAAAGGAAGTTGCCCAGGGATAGTTAAGGAAGCATCTCCAAATAAGGAATGACATGCACTATATATATTAGTGTGTGTATAGATATGTATATAATAGCAATCTTATAGTAAGAAATTGTGACTTTTTATAATCTTTGTAGAATAACTTTCCCATTTCTCACAAGGAGGCTAGAAGTGGCCAGAGAATGGAGTGAGAAAAGTCAAAATGGTGATAAACTTTGCATGAGAAGGCAGAGCATGGAGCAGAAAAGAGAGCGAGAAGTTGCTCTAAGGAGTAGATCTTAGAGTACTCCTACAGAGTCGAAGAGAAATATTTAGTGAATTTTGAATAAATTCCTACTTGGTAATATGTGAGGTAAACAACTTCCTTGTCTTTTCAGGAAACCCTCAGTAAAAATACCTCTTTATGAAGTTTTTGGAGTCTGATTTGTTGAGAGGTTTGGAAATAGGACTTAGACTGGTCTTAAGAACTGGTTACATTCAAATTATAGTAATATTGAAAGAAACATAACAGGATATACTCAAGTACTCATTTATCTAGCATGAACTATAAATATAGGAGTTGGTTTTGTCACCAAAGCTGGACACATAATTTGTAAAATGTGATTTACCTGTACTTATTTAGTTGATTGGTAATTAAAATTTCTGAAATGTTTATCCACTCAATCAATAAATGTATCTTTTGAGCACTTATATGTGTCCAGAATGAATTGTGCATGACAAGCCCTAAGGAAAATTAAAAAGATGTGCTGAATGTGGCTCTTTGAAACAACATAATAGAGATTATTTTAGGTAATTATAAACTGTCTTAGATTGGGGCTATCCCAGAAAACCTAGGCCATAGGCTTACTAACTACATGCTATCAGGAGGTTAAACAAGAGATCAGAGAAGATTTTAATAAAGCAACCACTTTTTTTTTTTTTTTCCTGAGTTGCTATGGTGGGAATTTTACTGAATTAATATTTATTGAGCACCTAATAGGTGCCAGGTGCCCTGCTAGGCCCCAGCACATAGATAAGGCATTAAGCATGGCCTTCAGAAAAGCATGGTCAAAGGAGGAAAGAGAGAGAGCAAGACATACAAACAAATATTATGGTAAATAAAATAAAGGTCATGATAGCTGTTACTGCAAATTTAGCCCGGCTGACCCCATGACCCTGTTGAGCTAGGCTTTGCCCATCCAGGTGCAGAGGTAGGAATCCTGATGATTAGGCAGGGATAGCAAGTGAGGTCAAAGGAATTGGTGAAGGATGTTAGATGAATAGAAATGTACAAGGGACAGGAAGTAAATGCAGGAAGGAGATCTTCATTCAGTGGCATGAAGTCTAGTAGAGGTTTGGGGACTTAGTTGGTATCCAGTATTTCGAGAGTTTCCCAACTGCACTTCTTATTTTCAGGCCAAGCTCAAAATTAGCAAGTGAATCTTCTTTAAAATATGACACATACATGCTGTTCTCTCAAAGGTCTCACAGTTGTTAAGAGCATAAGTCCAGACTTTTTCTGACATTCAAGATCATCTACAATTTAGCCCCAACATACAATTTTGACCTACAAGAATAGCATTTTTATATATTTCAACCACATAAATTTGTCTCTCTTTACTCCTCCACAAATATGCTCAACTTTAGTCATGCTTGACTTCTTTATTGTCTCTGTGTCGTTTTAAAAAATTCCTAATTGCTAAAAACCCTTTTCTAATACTGTTCCTTCATGAAGTTCCTCCAGGTCCCCCTTGACTCCCACTCACAATATGCGATTTCTTTCTCAGCTGAATATACATTGTAATTGATTTCTCTCTATGGTATATTCTGTCTTACATTATTATTATTTATGTACATCTATGTTTTTAACCTCTGATGATAAGAGATTCTTACTATAATCTACTTTTGATCTTTCCTCTCGTCTTACTCATAGCAACTAATACAATGTAAGGCTATAAATTACAGTTAAAATAAACAAAATTGAGTGTTTGATGGAGTTGAGAGACTTGAAGATCCAAAGCAGAAATTAAGAAGAGATATTGAGTTGTGATCCACTGGAGGGCTGATTGAAGAATCTCTCTTTCTCCTTTCCTCTTTTCCCCATGCTTTCTGTTCAGAGAGAGAGAGAGAGAGAGTGAGAGGGAGTGTGTGTGTGTGTGTGTGTGTGTGTGTGTGTGGTGGGGGTTCTTCTCAATATGTAAATGGAGACTAGGAAATCTAAAAATACTAGTAGCTGCGAGTAGGCAAAACCACTATAACCTCCTTATTTATTGTATAATGAGATGGACAGCTTCATTTAAACACTGAATAATAAAAAATCTTTTTGGGGGGATTTCAATATACAATTTTTCAACAGTTTCAATTAATGGATATGAAGTATTTTCAATCCATTGTTTTTTGAGAGTAAATTTGATCCTAAAGACTTTTGTCCCCTACTTGCATGAGAATTTTTTTTTTTTTTTTTTTTTTTTTTACAAAACACTACTATTTTTAAGAAAACAAAATTATTTTGGAGTAGAGTAAAGCATCTGTGAATACAGGTAGAAAACTTGAATTCAGTACTTGAAAGAATAATGAAAGATAAGAAAAAGGAAAAAGTAGAAAGGAAGATGAGCATAAAATAAAACAACGAACTCATTCAAATCAATGGTGAGAATCTGCATTTGCTAATATATTTCCAGCTATAGCTAGTTTACTACTCAAGGTGCTTTCCTTATGCCTGTAGAAGGTAGGTATTTTTTTCTATGTGGAAATTGAGGTTCAGAAAGATCATGTAATCTACTCACATTTTCTTTCTTGCTATAGCTTTTGCTGTCTCCCCTGAAGCACTCATTACTCTATATTCTTCCTATAGTCTATACTTCTGCTCTCTTGCTGTATTCTATACTTTTGGCTAATCTTTCATCCCTAGATCCTGCTCTAAAACAGCAACTTGTCCAAATGAAGATATTCTTATCTAATATTTACACAAATTTCATCTGTTCTGATCCCTTCTCCCTCTGCTATTCTGACAGAAGTGTCCAAGGGAGAGAATACAGTCATGGGTTCTTAGTTTCTGTTTCTGGTTGGACCAGTAAAGCCCCTTCCTCATCCTTCTTTTCTACTTATCGCTAGAGACAGAAACTAAAAACCATGGCTTCAGGCTTCTAAAAGCCTAAAACAAAACAAAACAGAACAATAACAACAACCAAATAAGGTGGGTTGGACAAGCTTCACACAACATTGCTATTGATCTTCATTTAATCTAGGTTTTTTTTTCAGTATTATTCTTCCTGTTTATCTGATTAGAGGAAAGAGGCTCAGAAAATTTATGAGATTTTCCCCAAGTTACATTCTGTTTTGGGTTGAATTGTGTTCCCCCCTCCCACTTCCCCACTCCCTACCCCCACCTTTTTAAATTGATATATTAAAGTCCTAACCTGCAATACCCCAGAATGGGATCTTATGGGGAAATACACTGTGGAAGTAATTAGTTAAGATGAGGTCATACTAGAGGAAAAGAGTCCCCTAATGCAATATGACTGGTATCCTTATAAAAAGGGGAAATTTGGAGACAAACACACCACAGGAAAAACGCCATGTGAAGATGAAGGCAACGATCAGGGTGATGCTTCTACATACCAAGGGACACCAAAGCTTCAGAAAACCACCAGAAGCTAGGGAAGAGGCATGGGACAGATCCTTCCTTACAGCCTCAGAAGGAACCAACCTTGATGATACCTTGATCTCGGACTTCTAGCCTCCACAACGGTGAGACAATTAATTTCTGCTGTTTAACCCACCCCATTTATGGCACTTTGTTATGGCACCCTTGGCAAACTAATACATATTCCAACCCAGAACACTCAAGTCCTGTGCTCTTTCCACTACAACACAGCTTCATCTTCTGAATGGATATTTCTTAGACTTGGGTCTTAAGGCCTAAGTCTTTAATGCAAAGTTAGTGGGAACCACAGAAGTGAAAATGATTTTTTTCTACCATGGTGTCCTAGAAAGTTTTAATGAGAAGACATCATTTGCTAGGGGCCTTGATCAATAAGTTAGAGTCTACCAGATATAGGCAGATTGGTTAAGGTGAGGGATTCTAGGTAGAAGAAATACCATATCTTGCATCCAAAGTTAAGAAAGGAGGGACATAGTCGATGAAATAATGATTTGGGAGCAGTAGATAGATTACAAAAAAGTCCTGAGAAGGCAGTAAAGAATGTAGATGTTTTGGTAGTTTAGAAAAATTTGTAGAGGATTGATATTTTAGAAAAAAACAGTTCTTACCACAAGGATAGACTTGAAGAGAAGCCATAGGAAGCTGTTGTAATTGTTATGATTCTAGACTCAACTTATGCATCAGCCTAGGTCAACTTAGTTCCACTGATACCCCAACCCAGACCTCACTTATTTGCCTGTCTTACTGGGCAGAGATGCCCTAACAACATCCTTCACCAGGACCATGAATCTTCTATCACAGCCAGAGTCATCTCATCTCTTAATGGTACCAAACTTCATAGCACATGATATGGTTTGGCTCTATGTTGCCACCCAAATATCATCTTGTAGCTCCCATAATTTCAACGTGTTGTGGGAGGTCCCTGGTGGGAGATAATTGAATCATGGAGATGGGTCTTTCATGTGCTGTTCTTGTGATAGTGAATGGGTCTCACAAGATCTGATGGTTTTAAAAATGGGAGTTCCTCTGAGGAAGCTCTCTTTGCCTGCTGTCATCCACGTAAGATGTAACTTGCTCCTCCTTGCCTTCCACCATGATTGTGAGACTTCCTCAGCCATGTAGAACCGTAAGTCCAATTAGACCCCTTTCTTTTGTAAATTTCTCAGTCTTGGGTGTGTCCTTATTAGCAGCAATGAAAATGGACTAAAACAGTAAATCAATACCAGTAGAGTGGGGTGCTGCTGAAAAGATACCCAAAAATGCAGAAGCAACTTTGGAACTGGGTAACAAGCAGAGGTTGAAACAGTTTGGGGGGCTTGGAAGAAGAGAGGAAAGTGTGGGAAAGTTTGGAACTTCCTAGAGACTTGTTGAATGGCCTTTGACCAAAATGCTAATAGCGATATGGACAATAAAGTCCAGGCTGAGGTGGTTTCAGGTGGAAATGATGAACTTTTTGGGAACTGGAGCAAAGGTGACCCTTGTTATGTTTTAACAAAGAGACTGGTGGCATTTTTCACCCACCCTAGAGATTTGTGGAACTTTGAACTTAAGAGAGATGATTTAGGGTATCTGGCAGAAGAAATTTCTAAGCAGCAAAACATTCAAGAAGTGACTTGGGTGCTGCTAAAGGCATTCAGTTTTAAAAGGGAAACAGAACATAAAAGTTTAGAAAATTTGCAGCCTGACAATGCAATAGAAAGGAAAATCCCATTTTCTGAGAGAAATTCAAGCCAGCTATAAAAATTTGTATAACTAATGAGGAGCCAAATGTTAATCACCAAGACAATGGGCATGTCAGAGACCTTTGCGGCAGCCTCTCCCATCACAGGCCCAGAGGTTTTGGAGGAGAAAATGGTTTAGTGTCCCGGGTCCAGGGTCCTTCTGCTGTGTGTAGTCTAGGGTCTTGGTGTCCTGCATCCCAGCCACTCCAACTGTGACTAAAAGAGGCCATGTTATAGCTTGGGCTGTTGCTTCAGAGGGTAGAAGCCCCAAGCCTTGGCAGCTTAAGCCTGTGGGTGCACAGAAGTTAAGAATTGAGGTTTGGGAACGTCCACCTAGATTTCAGAGGATGTATGGAAATTCCTGGATGCCCAGGAAGAAGTTTACCCAAGGGGTGGGGCCCTCATGGAGAACCTCTGCTAGGGTAGTGCAGAAGGGAAATCCATAGTGGGATCAGAACCCCCACACAGAGTACCTACTGGGGCACTGCCTGGTGGAGCTGTGAGAAGAGGGTCACTGAACTCCATACCCTAGGATGGTAGATCCATTGACAGCTTGCACCAAGTGCCTGGAAAAGCCACAGATATCCAACACCAGCGGGCAACCAGGAGTGGTGCTATATCCTGCAGAGCCACAGGGGTGGAGCTGCCCAGGGCCATAGGAGCCCACCTCTTGCATCAGTGTGACCTGGATGTGAGACATGGAGTCAAAGGAGACCATTTGGGAGTTTTAATATTTGACTGCTCTGCTGGATTTCAGACTTACATGGGGCCTGTAACCCCTTTGTTGTGGCCAATTTTTCCTATTTGGAACAGCTGTATTTACCCAATACATGTACCCCGTTGCTTACTTTTGATTTTACAGGCTCATAGGTGGAAGGGACTTGCTTTGTCTCAGATGAGACTTTCAACTGTGGACTTTTGAGTTAATGCTGAAATGAGTTGAAACTTTGGGGGACTATTGGAATGGCATGATTTGTTTTGAAATGTGAGGACATGAGATTTGAGAGGGGCAGGGGTGGAATGGTATGGTTTGGCTCTGTGTCCCCACCCAAATCTCATCTTGTAGCTCCCATAATTCCCACGTGTTGTGGGAGGGCCCAGGTGGGAAACAATTGAATCATGCGAGTGGGTCTTTCCTGTACTGTTCTCGTGATTGTGAATGTGTCTCATGAGATCTGATGGTTTTAAAAATGGGAATTTCTCTGCGCACGCTCTCTCTTTGTCTGCTGCCATCCATGTAACATGTGACTTGCTCTTCCTTGCCTTCTGCCATGATTTTGAGGCCATGTGAAACTGTAAGTACAATAAACTTTCTTTTGTAAATTGCCCAGTCTTGGGTATGTCTTTATCGGCAGCAGTAAAATGGACTAATACAGCACGTATAATAGTAAGAACCAAGTGTGCGTGGAGACTGGCTTTCCCAGCAGCTTCTCAGAGGGTCCAGGTAACAACTAGAAGTGGAGAGGAGTTAACACCAATGGGATTGTAGCTAGCTAAAGATGGGAGACAGAGAGGAATACAACAGATGAAGAGCTTTCTCTTTTTGACAAGTTCTGAGCAGAGACTATTTAGTCCTGACAATGAGCTATGAGTTTTTGTTTGTTTGTTTTGTTAGACATTGTAACCAGCTCACCGTATCTTTGCTTTGTTTCATATCCTACTTCACTTTTATTTTCCTTCAGTCCTACTTTCCTAGGACTATCCTGCCTTACTGCCATAAAACAAAATGAAACACCAACATGTATGTTTTGCCTCAGTCTCTGGGATAGGCTAAGATAACTTTATGAGGAGTGAGTCTAGCAATCAGACTCTCAAATAGTAGTTTGAAGTTGAATTGGCCACTGGTTTCAAGGCATTAGGATCCCTAGCATGCAATAATATCACAATTGTTAAAGTTTACTTTTGCATGTTGATGGATATGTCTATGGTGTTGATGGTGGTGATGGTTTCATGAATGTATGCTTGTCTCCAAACTCATTGAATTAGTACATAATAAATATGCATATCAATACTTCAATAAAATGGCTTTAAAAAGCTTACTTTTATAGTTAATTGGGAAAAGGCTTAGGGCCCCTACTTGCCAAGTTAAAGCATATTGTTAAAGCCACAGACAGGTTTAAAGGAGATTTTTATCTCATATAGCCATATGGCAGACTGTGCTAGAAATCAGGCCTAGGATCTCATTACAAAGTAGAGCTGCAAAGAAGACTAAATGCAGAGCCATTCCACGTGTCCTGTGTCAACACTGAATGCCTAATAGGGAGAAAGTAGGACCCTTGACATTTGAGTAGACAAGTCTAAGAATAGAAAGTCCTGAAATTCCTCCAAATGCTCCTGGGTAGCAGAAGAAGCTCTTTCTCCCTTTGTTAGAGGAGAACAGCCTCCATTTACCTGATGTCTCAGTCTGTTCAGGCTGTGATAGCAAAATACGATAGACTGGATGGCTTATAGACACTAGAAATTTATTTTTCACAGTTCTGAGGAGGCTGGGAAATCCAAGATCAAGGTGACAGCATAGTTGGGGGTCTGGTGAGGGCCCTCTTTCTGGTTCAAAAATGGTGGCATCTAGCTGTGTCCTCACATGATGGAAGAGAGAAGACAGTCTGCGGGGCCTTTATTATAAGGGCACTAATCCCACTTACCAAGGTTCTAACCTCATGACCTAGTAACCTCCCAGAAGCCCTGCTTCTGAAATCACATTGGTGATTAGATTTCAACATATGAATATGGAGGGGAGACAAATATTCAGACCATAGCACCTGAATACCACTCAATAGCCTCAGCTCAGAAGATGCCATGCGAGATGATGCCTGCTCTTCTCAAGATGTGCCACCAACACCACTCAACGCCTGTAGCCCAATATCAGGATGGAGTCTCAACACAGACTCAGTGGGGAATCGAAATCCCTATTTGAGACAGACAAAGCCTACAATAGAAAGAAATTATAGAATTTGTTATATGCCAATAGGAATTGGGAGAATATATATATGAGAGTGGATTTTATGTGTTGGCATGGGAATGTACAATGAAAACCGAATTTGAAAAAACCCATTGACATGGTGGGCATTCAAAAGTGACTCAGGATTCAATGTTGTGGCGGGTTCACTTGCGGACTGGTTTCGGTATTTTGTTGGAATGATTTATTGCAGCTTGGTCATGATGACCTATGATGAATAAAGTAGAGAGGCTAGAACTTCCCCGAGAAGACTCAGGGAGGTGGGAATGTTAGACTAGTGTTGTTAGGTAAGCCTCACTACTTGACTATGGTCCCTGGGAGGGTTTCAGAGAAGTAACAGGGAGGACTCTCCCTTCATGAAGGCAATAAGGAATGCCCTGAGAACAAGACACCAAAATCTTTGAGATGCTTATTGGTTGTTGTGTGCTGTCTGCAGGCTGTGGTTGACAGTCAGATACGCCACGGAACCAAGATCGATATTATCTGTAGGGAGGTTGGGATTTCATTATGCCAGGGGTCAGATGATGGTACTTAAACATCAGAGACAAGATGAATTTTATTACAGAATTGGAAGTAAAGGTAGCACATTGTGACAATCGAGTTTCCTTTACCTGCAGGATTCTGTGGCAGTGGTCAATAGGTCATGGTATGCCTAAGAGTGAGATAGAGGAACAGGTAATGTATTGCTCATTTTGTGTATAAAAAATAAAAATAAAGACAGTGGCAAGGAGAACTTAGTTGCTACCATGGAAAATTGATGTCCCTCATTCAGTTTACAAATCCAAGTCAATTTGTAGATCTAGAGCTCATTGATTGAAGGGGCGGTCAAATCCCTTTAAGAAACACACCATAGCACCATCACATGTACATCTAGTAAATTCTCCTCTGAACTGGACAGTGAAAAAGGAGTACAAAAATTTTTCAAAAATATTAGATTTGTGATCTTATGTGATATGCCATCATGGACACTCAGGTAGAATGGGGGCTTATGGAAGGCAGGTGATAAATGGATTTTCAGTCCAAGACTGTCTCATAACTGGTCCTGTGGGTCTACACATCCAACCTGTGGTCATTTCCCATTCCCATAAGGTATAATTGGGATAGATGGACTTAGCTGCCAACAGAATTCTATCAGTGGTTCTCTGATTTGTGGAGTAAGGACTATCATGACAGGAAGGATCATATGGGAGTTCCTGTACCTGCCCCCATCCCTTGGACCACACAGTGCATCCAGAAGCAATATTGCATTCCAGAGGGGATTGTAGAGATTAGCATTTTTGTTAAATACTTGAAGCACTGAGGAATAGCAGTTTCTTTCCTATCTCTGCTCAATTTACCTGTCTGGCCTTTGCAATAACCTGATAAACCATGACAAATTATATTAAAAAAGAATCACTATAAACTTGGAAACCCCAACACAGTATCTGGTTTATAACTTTTTACTGCAGTAGATCAACATAGCCTGTGGTGCTTGCTATGCAATTATTGATTTGGTGAATGTTTCCTGTTAGATCCCCATCGGTATGTACCCCTCACTCTCTTGCACAGGGTTATACAACTCAACTGCTTTCTGTACTAACACAGGGACCCATATAATTTTGACATTCTTTAGATTGTCACATTGTTCATCTATGTTGATGACATCATGCTAACTGGAACTCGTGAGTAAGAGGAGGCAAATAACCTAGATGCTTTCATAAAACATGTATGACAAAGGGGAGAAAAGAAAAACCCCAGAAAGATTCAGGGCCTTATGCCTCAGTGAAATGCTCAGGAGCCCAGTGGTCTGCAGCATGTTGGGAAATCTCTTGATAAAGGACTTGTACCTCTTATCACTAAGAAGGCTGCATCTAGCATCCCTTATCATTAAAAGACCCAGTACTAGTAGACCCATTTGCATTTGGAAGGCAGTATATGTTATTTAGCAGGGTGATTTGGAAAACTGCCAGTTTATAATTGAGCACAGTACAAAAATGGCCTCTGTCATAGGTGCAGGCTGCAGCACAAGCCACCCTACCATTTGGACCAAATGACCCAGCAGTTCCAATAGTGCTAGAAGTAACAATCACTGTAAAGAAGGATGGTCCAGGAGGAGAGTCTTGGTGCAGGCCTCTAGGGCTCTGGAGCTCCCAGTGCGTTGTAGAACCTTGAGAGAAACTGAGTGGCCGATCACGGTATAAAAAATGAGGATGGGACCAGAGTTACCCATCATGAATTGAGTGTCTGTGTACCTCAGACATCATAATGTCAAGTGGACACAGCAGCAAACCGTTGCAGCACGGAAGATGTACCTTCAGAACTGGACCTGAGCACATGAAATACATTGGGCTCAGACTTCCAAGGCACTTACACCCGATGTACCAATGCCTCTCCTGTAATCTGTATCTATGACTTTATGGGGCTTCCTTATGATCAGTTAATAAGGAGGAAAGAATAACTTTGTCCTGTTTCACAGATGGGTTGGCAAGTTATATAGGTGCTATCTAGAAATGAATTGCTTTTCCATTACAGCAGCACTTAGAAGTGGTACTCGAAGAATGTGTCGACAGAAACTTCTCATATTGGGCAGAAACATCAGCAGTTCCCCTGGTTGTCCACCTTGTCTAGAGACAAGGTGAATTGAGTTACAGGCATTCAGACACTCCTGGCTAGTGGCTGGTTCCTGGACTTGTCCAGCAGATCAGAGGTTGCGGAGGAATAATCCTAAAAGAATAAGGACAACACATTGGGAGGCAGGTCTTTGAGGAGGGGCATAAGGTGAGTAAACCTATGTTTCTCGTGCTCACTAGAAAGCATCACCTCAGCACGGACTGTAAATACCAAGGTGAACAAGTGGCCCTGTCCTGTAGTTATCATACAGCACTGCTCTTAGTACCCAATACTTCTCTACTGGGCCTGTAACCTGAGTGGCTATGAGGCAGAGATGGAGTCTAAAAATGAATTCAACAACACGGCCTTCCTCTTAATGAAGGCTAATCTAGCTACTGGCAGTGTGGATGGAATGCACAATTTGCTATCAGAAGTGAGTAATAACTTAGCCCTGAATTGGCACCATTTTTTGGAGGGAATGGCCAGCCCACATAGTGCCAGGTCAATTACATTGATCCTCTTCTCTCTTGGAGGGGGCAGTTCATCCTTACCAGAAGCAATAATAGGTCAAATAATGTGAATTTGTAAATACTGGACAATTTTTGGCCTGTATTAGTGACTAAGACCAAAAACATTATTCCGGACATGGATATGGCAGACAGAACAATGCTCCTCTCTTCCCCAAACATATCTACATCCAATCCCCAAAACCTGTGAACACGTTAGGTCCTATGGCAAAGGAGAATTAAGGTTGCAGATGGAATTAAGCTTACTAATCAGCTGACCTTAAGATGAGAACAGTTGACTAGGCGTGGTAGCTCAACCTATAATCCCAGCACTTTGGGAGGCTGAGATGGGTGGATCACCTGAGGTCAGGAGTTCAAGACCAGTCTGGCCAACATGGTGAAACCCCATCTCTACTAAAAATACAAAAACTAGCCGGGCATGGTGGCGTGTGCCTGTAATCCCAGCTACTCGGCTGGGATTCACTGGATTCACTCTTGAGGCCGGAGAATGACTGGAACCTGGGAGGCGGAGCTTGCAGTGAGCCAAGATAGCACCACTGCACTCCAGCCTGGGTGACAGAGCGAGACTCCATCTCAAAAAAAAAAAAAAAGAAAGAAAGAAAGAGAGAGAGAAGAGTATCCTGGATTTTTCAGGTTGCTTAATAGCTAATTATTAGGGTCCTTAAACTTGGAAGACAGAACCAGAAGAGAGATACCAATGTGAGGACTCAGCTCAACCGTGATAGATAAAGAAGGGGATCATGAGTCAAAGAATGTGGGAAGCTTCTAGAAGCCAGAAACAGCAAGGAAACAGATTCTTCTTGTAGAGAAATGCAGAAAGGAATGTATCCTATTGACTTGATCCTAGACCAGTGAGATCTATATTGGACTTCTGATCTATAGAACTGTGAGATAATTAATTTGTGTTGTTTTAAGCCAGTAAACTGTGATAATTTGTCACAGCTTTAATAGAAAACAAATACATAGTGAGTTTGTTTTTCCTGCCTGCAGTGCAATCCCGGCCTCATATTCCAAGCCTTTACAGAAAGCCTTATCCATTGACATGGTTTCCCACACAACATTGCTTTGGGCCCAGAGATCCATTTTTTGGCAAAGGAGGTGCACCACTGGGCTCATTCACAAGAAATTGATGTGTGTTCCTCATAACTTGTATATAGACAGCTTGATAAGATGAGGAATAGGCTCAGTTAAGGCACCAGCTCAGGGGCAACTTTTAAGAGGTCAGTCCAATATATGTGCTGCACCTACAGCCTGAACATGGAACTGTGTCCCTGATAGCAAGAATATTTAAGAAGAAGAAAAAAGAGATACGTAGGATTTGTTCATTCTCACTGCACTTCCATTCTCCCACATGTCTCTTATCCTAGAAAAGTTAGGCTTTGTTAGGTTGGAACTGAAATCTCTACATACTGCTTGGCTACTTTAGGATTTCCCTGCCAGTAGATCATCAGGCAAAAAGGAGTTACCCTATAGATTAGGCTAATTGATCCCGACTACTATCAGGAACTAGGGTTTCTACTACACAATGGGGGAAGGATGTGGGGACTCACTGGCTCTTCCCTTGGTGCTTCTGTGCACTCTGATATTTGTTAACAGGCAGTGGTAGCAGTAACAACCTGACAATGACAAGGTGACTAAGACTTCAGATCCTTCCAGAATGAAGGTCTGGGTCACCTTATGAAACAAAAAATCCAGATCAGCTGGAATTCTGGCTAAGGACAAAGAAAATCTAGAATGGGTAAGGGAAGGGAGAGGTGATGAATGTCAATAGGGTTTTCGGATCAGCTAAAGCAGCTACAAGTGTAGCTTGGGTTGCGAATCCTCTATACGTTGTTTTAGAAGATGGCAACTGGCTCAATCTTGGAAGATTACAATTTTTTACCACCCCTCCACGGAAGAAGTAAGGGCACCTTGCTCACATATAAGATTCATATGTTATTAGAGAGTGTAAGCAGAATGGAGTGGCACTCAGTGAATTTTATCAGACTCAATTTACGTGTCATTTCATATCAGCCTGACTCCCTTGCATACCCACTCCAACTTCAGTCGTTTGCCTTGCTTTCTATCAGGATTGGTCCTAAAGAGCAACTGCTCACACCATGCTGGGCTGCAGCCTCAGTCATCCCATCTCCTAATACCTCCAATTGTTTGTATCCTCCCCGGCAATTTAGGGCTGAGCTTTAGGGCAACCTTCATCTCATTCACTACAATTCTATGGCAAAGCTATAGTAGCTTAGTGCTTAGGTCCTACTTGCATGCATGTCTAGAGACTCTTAATTTCTTTGGTGGCTGTCCAGGGTGGGAGAAAGAAACTATAATAGAAGTGTGGGAAAAATAAAGCCCCAAGAGGTGGACTTTGACCACTGAGAGATACAAGACAGGATCAGATCATCTGCTTACTCTTCCTCTCTCCTAGATTTTTTTCTAGCAGTGCTTTCCTTCCACCTTGTGGAACTGAGGCATTGTCTAGACTTCCTCAAGAAGCTGTGGCCAGTTCGGTAACAGATCATCTTATTTTTGCTTTTCCTCCTTTCTTGCCTCACTTTTCCTTTTCCTTCAGTCTTCCTCTCAATAACATTTTAGCACTGATGCTTTGCCTTAAACTCTGATTTTTAGAAAACCAGGGCTAAGATATTTTGCTTGAGTCATGCTGAAGACTTGAACTATAGGAGTCAATGAAGATGGTAAAGAGGGGTAGGTACATTTGTGAGACAATTAAGGGAGATGAATTGTCCATACTTGCTATTGCGTGGGATTGGAATTGGAGAACTGAATTGAGGGTAAGAGAGGCGATTATGAAAACTATGAAGCTTATAGCGTTGAAAACTGCTGAAATGATATGTTAACTGGGATTTCAAATATTAGATGTTTGGAGAGAAGGTAATGAGCTGAATTTTGAATATATTCTTCTTGAGATAGCTGTGGGACATCCGGGTGTTGAAATCTAGGTGGAAGTTGAGAACGTGTGCTTGCAGCTAAGGTGGCAGCGTTAGTAAATGAAGGGTTGAGGTCAGCTTGCTACAGTGTAAATTTTTTATACACATAGATTTTTTTACAACCACATTTCTAGCAGACATGTAGGTGTGTTTCAGCAGTGAATGTAACACCTTTTGGAAAATAAATCATCCAACAGCATTTATTTGAATGTCCCTTGCCCTAAAACATTTTAACGCTCCTGTCATTTATTTCTTCCAAATCATCGATCATTTATCCTTTCCTGGCTAAGGCCACATTTATCCACAGGGCTGGCTATGATGTGCTATCAGAGGCACAAATAAGGCTGCTGTGTTTCAAGAAGTATCTCTTCTACTGCCTTGCTTAAGCTTGATTTTCACAATTAGTGATTCTACTGTTGAAAGATGTAATTTATCAAAACTGGGTAGATCATTAGTGGGTTTGGAGAGATTGAGTGTAAGCTTCTCTCTGAGTGAAGATTTTGATTACAAGGAAACGTGGATGTATATGTGCTTGTATCTGGGTGTGTGTGTTTGGGGGAAGCAGGGTGTGATCGGTGATGTAAAAGGGAGTAATAGTGTTCTATTTAGTTAAGAGGTCAGGCTGTTGGGTTGGTGACCTGGGTTCAAACCCAGCTGTGTGCTACCTGGCTCTAATGCCTTGGAAATGTGACTTCACTGAGATTCAATTTCATTGCATCCATAAAATTGGGTATAATTATAATAAATGTCTATAGGGCTGTTTTGTGAATTAAATGAGAAAATGGATGAAGGGTACTTAGTTTACAGCAAGCTCTCACAAATTATTCATAATTTTAAAGATGTGGATTGTAATGCTAAAAATAAACATTACTGTCTTTATAGTATTGTCCATAAAATACCTTTTTGATAAGGTATAATAATTTGCAAATAAGTTCAGATTCAGGATCCAATTTTTTTCTCTTAATTCATTTACTTTATAATATAAATATACAAATTGATTTCAAGCACCTCCTTCCCCATTGCCTTGGACGACTCATCTACCTACCTCACTTCCTGGTTCACTGGGAAAATAGCTTCTCAGCTCACCCAATTACTCGAAAGGTGCACTGTCCACTTTACCTCAAGAATGCATCTTAAATTGTCTGCCTGTCTCCTCTACATGGCCTTCACAATGGCAGTGACCTCCAGCTGGGACTCCTATTTTCACTTTTCTCCCCTGCAGTCTGTTCACCTCTTGGCCCAGAGACCATATTTAGACCCCTTCAATGGATTCCGGTTTTTTTGTTTTGTTTTGTTTTGTTTTTTAGGAATTCCTTTTTGCTTTTATTATTATTTTTAGTTGACACACAACAATTGTACATATTTATGGGGTACAGTGTAGTATTTTGATACATGTATACAATGTGTAATGATCAAATTAGGGTAAATAGCATATCCATCCAAACATTTATTATTTCTTTGTGTTGAGAACATTCAAAATCCAATTTTCTAGCTATTTGAAATTATAAAGTAAATTGTTCATTATAGTCATCCTACAGTGCTATAAAACACTGTAGGGTGACTCTAACAGAACTTAATCCTATTTAGCTGCAATTTTGCATCTGTTAATAAATTTCTGCTTATCCACTCTCCCCACTATCCCTCCCAGTCTCTAGTAATCTATTCTACTCTTTACTATTCTACTCTTTACTTTTATGAGATCAACTGTTATAATCCACATGAATGAAAATGTGTGGTATGTGTCTTTCTTTTTTGCTTTTATTATTATTTTTAGTCGGTTTATTTCACTTAACTTAATGTCTTCCAAGCTCACTCTTGTTGCTTCAAGTGACAGGATTTTGTTCTTTATGGCTGAATAGTATTCCATTGTGTCTATATATTCCACATATTCTTTATCTATTCATCCATTGATGGACACTTAGATTGTTCCCTTATCTTGGCTATTGCAAATAGTGCTGCAATCAACATAGGAGTAGAGATATGTCTTTGATATACTAATGTCCCTTTTTTTGTTTTTTTATACATACCGAGTAGTGGGATTGCTGGATCATACGTTATTTCTGTTTTTAGTTTTTTGAAAAACATTCATACTACTTCCCATAATAGATGAACTAATTTACATCCCCACCAACAATGTGTAAGAGTTCCCTTTTCTCCACATCCTCACCAGCATATTTTTTTTTTGTCTTTTTAATTATAGTCATTCTAATGGGGATGAAATAGCATCTCATTGTGGTTTTGATTTGCATTTTCCTGATGATTCATAATGTGGCACATTTTTTCATAGGCTTCTTGGCCATTTGTATCACCTTTTATGAGAAATGTCTGTTCAGCTTATTTGCTCACTTTAAAATAAGATTATTATTATTATTATTTATTATTTTTTGCTGTGGAGTTGTTTGTTTCTTGTATAGTCTGGATATTAACTCCTGTTGGATGAATAGTTGGCAGATGTTTGCTCCCATTCTGTGTGTTGTCTCCTCACTTTGTTAATTATTTCCTTTGTTGTGCAGAAACTTGTTAGTTTGATATAATCTTATTTGTCTATTTTTGTTTTCTGTGTTTTTGAGGTCTTCTTCATAAAAGCTTTCCCCTGACCAATGGCCTGAAGTGTTTCCCTTATGTTTTCTTCTAGTAGTTTCATAGTTTGGAGTCTTAGATTTAAGTCTTCAATTCCTTTTTATTTGATTTTTTGTATGTGATGAGAGGTAGGAGCCCTGTTTCCTTCTCCTGCATATGGATATCCAATTTTAATGAATTCCTGTTTGGGTTAGAGTAAAATCCAAACCCCAAACCATGGTCTCCATTTACTCACATAAGTAGATTCTTTGCCTGGTCTCCCATCTCATTTTATACCATTCACAGGGCTTTATTCTGTTCCTTAAAACATCAAACTGTTTTTGTTTCCTTCTTGGTCTTCTTTCTTGGGCTTTTTCACTAATCTCAGGATGAAAAGTTCATGATGTGTCTGGATCATTCACGAATGATCTTCCTACTGCAATTTATTCACACAATACCCCTTTCATTTTCTTCACAGATCTGGTATCACATTTTTAACTACCTTTTTATTATTGTATTTGTATATGCTTCTCTCTTCTAGCAGAACTTCACGAGGCCAGACACTTTATATCTATCTTGTTTATCTTTATATCTTCAATGTTAAAAGAGCCTATCACAGAGTAGACAATAAATAATTGTTGAGTGAATGAAAGAATGAACATAAGGAAGAATTATTGCCCATCCACATCTCCATTGTTAGCAGAGTCAGAGAATAAGGTGACAAGAAGACCCCTCACATGATGATCATTTACAAGGTGTCTGTGTGCCTATGGGTAATTGAAAAGAAGTAAATACGAAGGTTTTAAAAGTTGAGAAAGAAGTGTATAATAATAGCAAATACATTGAGCTTTGTTTTTTTTACCAGGGATAGTTCTAAGAAATTTAGCTATATTAACTAATCAAATTATCACTACAATCCTAAAAAGTAGAAACTGTTATTAACATTCTTCTTTTCTAGATGAGGAAATAGTCACAAAGGAGTTGAGTTAGTTTTGCTCAAGATCACATGGCTAGCAAATGTCAAGGCAGGTAAATCCAAGCAGTTTGGTTTCAGAGCCCATGCATGTGACCACCCTACTCTAGAGTTTCTTACAGGTTCATCAAGTCATCTTTGATACCACATGATGAAAGCAAGGGCCCTATCTTATAAATGTTTGTATCCACTTAGCCCTTAATCCATTGCCTTACCTGTGACTGTTGTGTATCAGATTGAATGAGATGTTGAAGGGTCTGAGAATGTCAGCAGGATAGGTGAGAAGAGAAAGGTCCTAAGTTAAACATTAAAATTAACAACTTATTTGGAGAATATTCTGCAGATTGGTAGGAAAACAATGATAAAGATTAAATCAAGGTCAGGAGATCGAGACCATCCTGGCTAACAGAGTGAAACCCCTTCTCTACTAAAAAATACAAAAAACTAGCCGGGCGAGGTGGCGGGTGCCTGTAGTCCCAGCTACTCAGGAGGCTGAGGCAGGAGAATGGCGTAAACCTGGGAGGCGGAGCTTGCAGTGAGCTGAGATCCGGCCACTGCACTCCAGCCGGAGTGCACTCCACTCAAAAAAAAAAAAAAAAAAAAAAAAAAAAGATTAAATCAAAATGTGCAACCTGGCGATAAATACAGATAATAGAGTTTTGTGGAATCCAGAAAAACAAAAAACAGGGTAAGAATGAATGTGTTTCAGGAGTATGGCATTCAAAAGAAAGAATGTAACTTGACAAGGGTATATAAATATGTGATTACATTGGCAACCATAACCCCTTAGTGAAGAGGAATGACTCACCAGCCTTCATAGCTTGACAAAAATATCATCTTGTCAGACCACGTGATTTTGATTTCTCTGATTCCATATTTACTAAACAACCTTCAAATTTAAATTCAATTTCCCAGTGTTTCCTGACCTGGACAAGAAAGCACCAAGGAACAAAAAATAAAACACAAACAACCTGTCTGTTTTAAAGCAAAAATTTTCATGGAAAATTATTAAATTTGCTCTCTATTGCCAATTGGAGTAATGCTGCTTGAGTATTTAACCTATGCAAGCAATCCTTCTAGGCTGTGGGAGCGGTACAAAAATGAGTGAAACATCATCCCTGTTCTCAGTTTGCTTACAAAGTTGTAAGGTGAGGCTGTGTTTGTTTCAGCATAAATATGGGCCTTATTATCGTCTGGAGGAGCTGACCATTAAATTCCTTGACCTGTAGCAGTGGAGGAACAAATCCTGGGCCCATATAGCTGTGAAGTAACGTGTCTCCACCAGAAATGCCTGCATTTCCAGAAGTGGCAAACGCTTTTGCTTTCAGAATTCTTACGTGGCACCTGTTCAAACTTAATTCATGTTCCTCCTCTATCTCGTGAACTGGTACTGACCTGTTCAATCAGGAATGAACATGTTCGCAACTACAAACTAAAATAATGCCTGGCCTTCCATGATACTGACACCAAACACTGGTGCCATAACCCCCTTTTTAGGTGTGGTCTTGGGAAAACTTAAGAGACAAAGATTGCGTGATCTTGGCAATAACTTGGAAGATTTTTATTATTTGCTTACACCAAAAACCCAGAATAAATCATTTAAACCTATTTTAGAGTGTTCGTTTTTCCATCAAGAATTATGTAGTTTGATAACTCTCTCTTCCTCTGTTACACACACACATATACACACATATGCACACATGTGCACTGTCAGTGCATGAGGATGGGAGAAAGGAAGATGGAGGTAACATTATCTGGAAAGACTTGAATGAATCTGGTTGCCACTGCAACCATCACCCTTTGTCCTACTTGTCTGTTCCTAACACCTTATGGTCTTTAGCATGACCCCGTAAGCTTTGGTGCATGGAGCCCTCCTCAGGCTAGTGTTAACAGGTTGACATAAAAATACTCAAAAATTACATAAATTTTAAATGTCCACTAAGGTAAAGATAATAGGCATTCTAAGACAAAGGGAGTAAAGTTTCTCACAGAAAGGCTGTTTAATTGTTAACAAATACAGCCTCGATGACTAAAACACTGCTGTGTACTCTTGCAACTATGGCCTCAGCTACTGTGCTTACTAGACAAGGCTTCAAAACACTCGTCCAGTTTGGATTGAAATCAGAGTAAACTGAATATGAGATTTTTTCTTTCCACCCGCTTTTCTCCTCCATGCCATTACTTTTTCATAGTTAATGTCTATGTGGAACTAACTCACTGCACTGTTTTTCCATTTGTACTCCCCAAAGCCTCCTCCAGAGTCATAAAACCATGAATAAGAGGAATTAGCAAACAGAAAGCCTATGATTTTAGAGTATCTGGGGTAAATGGGAATATAATTAGGCTTGTGCTGGTTTACAATTAGGAAAGGGATTATATCTGCCTTTGCTCACTATCTATGAAGGTAACCTGGAGAAATATGACTAATTTGGAGGAGAATTATCACGTTAGCCCATAGCTCTAGGTCAGCCTCTCTCTCTCCCAACTGTGGTAACCCTACAGGCCCCTTCTTAAAGAGAAAACACTGGCTACCAACCCTGCTGCTTTATAAATGCTCTCTCCAACCTGGAGGGATTGTGCTCACAGCACAGTGCAATTTTCATTTAGAATTGGGCTTCCAATTGTGTAAACACACCTCATTAGATAAGCCCTGCCTCTAGAGTCAGGGACTTTCGTACAGGTGTTAAGTACTAGAGGGGGGAAAAAATCCAACTAACAAATAAATGAAGAAAAGCTTTGATTGTTTCTCAAATAAATCAGGGAGGGCAACATTCTTTATTCCAGGTCCCCTGTGCCATGCAGTTCTAAGGTTTGCTATTGCTATTGCTATTGCTATTGCTATTGCTATTGTTTTATTTCATTTCATATTTCTTCACCCCAGGGTAGGAAGTCACATTGTTTGCAGATAATGAGAGTGTGGTTAGATATGGGTTTGGCTTTGTAGAATTATAGAAAAATAAAAAAAGCCTAATATATTGTTTTCCTCCCTAAGGCTCCCACTCCTATGCTTTCCTGTCATTGTCAGGTGTGCCATTTGGAAGTATTCAGTTACATTTATTTAAATGTTTTATTTTATCAGCCTCTGCTGAGGATATGTTTGGCACTTTATTTTACTTATTGGTTTATCCAGTGAGTTGTTTCTCAGTTGTCTAAGGAAATATGTGTGCTGATAACTGCAGCAGGTGTTAAATTGTTTGGCAGGGGTTGTCACTTGGAAGAGAACCAACCCAGCTTGGGCCACGTCCTGTGGTAGTAAATTTCAGCTCCATTGTAGGTTTCTCCTGCTTATTGCTGATTTACATGTCAGGAAGAACATCTTAGGAGGTTCTATTGGGTTAGATGACCCTGTTGCCCTCAGAAATATTTAATGAATCAGTACCTATTAGAAGACAAAACTAGAGACAATTGCTCATCTATTTTACTCTTTTTTCTCTGTTTTTTTTTTTTTTTTCTCTTAGCCTTTTCATCATGTGAAAGAGAATTGCATCATAAACCTGCTGTATGCAATTAATATGTGATACTGTACTTGCCTTTTTCTGGATACCTTTTTATGTTTCATGACTAACTTTGGCTAACAGCAGAAATGGGAGAGAAGTGTCCAGAGAGGGATGCTACTAAAAAGGCTTTATGTGACAAACCATATTGTCAGACATTAACAGAAAATACACCACTGCAGAATGATGGCAACACGCAGAGACAAAGCACCAATGGCCATCACAGGTAACATTATACATGTAATCTCCTTTAAGTTCTTTTTTTACAGGTTATTGTTCTGCAAAGTACATTCTGTATTGTTATTTGGGTAAATTAATGGTTTTTAGAGTTAGAAAATTTTCCTCAGTAAACTCAGTGCCCCCTTTCTACATTTCATGAAATTACTTTTATTTTAGTTTCAGCTTTCATTCTATGTCCTTTTCATTTGAACTACTGGTAAACCGAAATCTGGCTTCATTCTCATCACTGGTTGTCACTAATGATGTTTCCAGACCTGTCAAAGATTGCCTGTACTTTTAAATTACACCACCCCATCTAAAATAACCACCAAGTAGCCTACCGCCTGAAACACACATCCCATTTTATTCAAAAAACATTTCCTCCAAGTTGGGAATTGTGATACAGTCTTTACTTGCTCACTTAAAACATGAAGATATTACAATGTTTCCAGTCATTCTCAAATTATACTCTGAAAGAAAATGCACCTGTGCAGTGTTTCAAAGGTTGTATAACCATAAAATTCACCTTTTTGAAAACACCAATTCTAGCCTTGAACTAGACTAGTTGGGATCAGAATCTCCAGGGGAGTGGCCTGGGAAGCTGTAATTTCGACAAAACACTTACTCTTGCTCTCAGGCAAGTTTGGGGAACTCCTCTTTGCATCTATGAACTATCTGGTATAGGGGAAACAGAATAGTCTACAAAGATAGGAAGATAGAGGTTTGAGGCTGTGCTTTACCATTTACTAATTTATGACCTTGAGTGAGTATACTTCTCTGAGCTTCAATTTACTGATATGTAGATTAGGCATAATATGGATTGTGAGGAGCTGATATTGAAAATAACTGACAGCGTGGCATGGCCGCAAACAATCAGAATCAACACTGGCCAGAGAACTGTGCCAGGAATCAACCTTTTGATTGTTGGATTATGGGGCTTGGGAGCAGCTGATGGTAAGAAAGCCTGGAAAACTTGGAAGTCAGGTGGGAGGTCTTTGGGAGACTGGGGCAGTGGCTATTTACTAACCCGTGAGAAAGCATTGCAGTATTTTCACAGCTGGGAATGCTATATTCATATGCCCATCAGCTGGCTATCAGCCCTGCATAAATGAAAAGGTGGTTGTACATGTTAACATAAAACTTAAAAACACAGTTCCTAGTTGGCTGGGCGCAGTGGCTCACGGCTCTAATCCCAGCATTTTGGAAGGCCGAGGTGGGCGGATCACGAGGTCAGGAGATTGAGACCATCCTGGCTAACATGGTGAAACCCTGCCTCTACTAAAAATACAAAAAATTAGCTGGGCATGGTGGTGGGTGCCTGTAGTCCCAACTCCTTGGGAGGCTGAGGCAGGAGAATGGCAAGAACCTGGGAGGCGGAGCTTGCAGTGAGCTGAGATTGCGCCACTGCACTCCAGCCTGGGTAACAGAGCGAGACTGCGTTTCAAAAAACAAACAAACAAACAAAAACAGTTCCTAATACCTACCGGGTATTTAACAGGTATAAGTTACTATTATCTTTTATGGTTTTATTGCTTATATGGCACTTGTTATACCTGGAAGTATAGGGCTGAAGAGACAAAGACCAGGACCATAAATTCATAGATACCACCAGGGCTTCTAAAATAGGATTAAAACCAGAGTATTAATCTAGCCATAGGAGGATAAGGATGTGAATATAGAAAGGGAATCTGAAATTGGGAGATGAGTCAAAGGGGAAAGAACAGACATGATATAAACCAAGGTTCGAGTGAAACTCACATGTTACCTTAAGCAGAGGTGGAACAGGTAGTTATTACAGGCCATACACAGTGGACAACTGGCAGACATCAAAGAGGCAGGTATTCTACTCTTCAGTAGTAGATGTCAAGAACCCAGATGTTGGGATTGGGATCAAACTAGATGTCTTAGTCAGTCTGAGCTGCTGTAACAAATATCATAGACTAGATGACTTAAACCATAAACATGTATTCCTTGCAGTTCTGGAACCTGGGAAGTCCAAGTTCATGCCAGCTGATTCGGTTTGTGGTTAAGGCCTTCCTTCTGGTTTTCAAATGGATGCCTTCTTGCTATATCTTCTCTTAGTGGACTGAGAAATCATCTTTCTGGTGTTTTTCTTATAAGGGCACTAATCCCATCATGAGGGTTCCACCCTCATGACCTAATTACCTCCATTCCACATATGATTACATTAAAGATTAGCCTTCAACAAATGAATTTTGGTGGCATGCAAACATACAGTCTCTGCCATTAGGTGAGGGCCCAGCTAATAAAGGTGGTCAGGGACAGGAACACAGTCTTGGGGAAACTTGGTTGCACTAGTCACAGTGTTATGATAGAAAATAAATTGATTTAATATGGAGATTAAACTTCTTAAATACAAGCCCTGAAATTATCTGTGTCTAAGGACTGGGCTGATTACAGTGTATAAATGAAGGCTAAGCAGATAATTTTCCAACTGCTACTCTGATCTATATGGGAAAAGCCAAACAATGCTAGGGGATACTGGGAAAGGATTGGGTAAGAAAGGAAGGCAATGACCTGCAGAGGGACTGGGCTGGGAAACAGAAGTCAGCAGGCATGGAAATTGCCTGTTGGGGATGTCATTCTTTGTCAACTCACACTCACCAGTAATTCCCGCCTTTAGTCCATTTTTCTCTCATTCAATGACATCTGCTCCCCAAGTCATGTAACTGGATGGAAGCATATCTGCATTACCCCAGGAAAGGATTATATACATTTATTAAATGGAAACAGAGCTAATTGTAGAAAACTTAACTTAAAAAAAGAAAAAAACAACAAAATACTACTCAAGGTAATGAGTGACAGAAGTGTAGCCTGCAAATCTGTCACTGAACCACTGCTGGAAGGAAGAGGAATCCAGCTGCTGGCACCTCTGTGGTGCCAAATCTGAGAAAACTTCATGTTTTGTAACCCACAGCAGTATTGATTATTTTCTGTTGCCTTCTGTGGGAACCAGAAATAATTGTAGCAAGAAGGCTGGCCATGGGCAAGAAGAAAAAGGGGTTTCCAAGTAGCTCAGGAAACACAAGGGAGGGGAGCATCTATTGACTGGAACCTCAGGGTCCTGGGTTACCTTTTGAAACCTGCCTCTTCCTCCACAGAACTCTGGCCAGTGTTGATGTGGAGTAATGGGGAACATTTCTTCATTCCATTATCAGTAAACTCTAAAGGGAAGCCTTACCAAACCAAACTGCCTGCTGGTTGCTCTCATTTCTAAATTTTAAGCTGGTGACTAGAGTTACTGATAAAGTGGGTACTTTGTACTCAATGACTTAAATGCATATTTATTTATATCTTTAAATTAGTTTCTTTAGGCACCTCCTGTTCTAAGAACTGTCACAGTTAAGCTGAAGAGGGCGAGCTCGAACTGGGAAGAGAGTTGCTGTTTCTTGAGTTTAAATTAAATCCTTGACATTATAAAGCATTACAGATACATTACCATTGTCGACTTTGTTCTGTTCATATATTTTTGCTATTGCATTATTCAGAATTAAGTTAAAAATTCTTTTTTATTGTGTTTGAATGTTTCTAGGATGTGGACAGATCAATATTTCTAGCCTGTGCACACACTCTACCTGAGGGCTGTGAGTCATATTTGCTTTGAAAGAAATAGCACTTAAGGACTGTCAGTCAAGTCAGTTGTAAGAAACATAGAACCCTTTAAGAATTACTCTGCCTCCCCCTCACATCTAAATATAGCTAACCGGTTGGAGTGTCTAAGACAGACAGTGAAGCTGTATTTTTAAAATAGTGCAATTGCAGATAATCAATGTGAATAAAAAGCTATCAAGGTCTTTTTACCTATACATATCAAATATATAACTTTTATTAAATTAAAAATTGTATAACATGATGAGTAATGAATATGCATAAGGAAATGACCCAGGTTCTTCAAGTCATTTGTAGGTCAGTATTACAGTATTTTACTTTTATGGATCCCTATAATCTGGTTGAGAAAGCACTGGGCGGGGTGTGTGAAGATGGGATTTCTAGTATCCACTTGGTCATTGCTTAAGTGTATAAATCTGGAAAAACTATTGCCTTCATCTCTTTCTTCCAAGGTCTGAGTTTCCTTTCAGACTACACGTTAAGAGCTACGTATTAAGAATTAGCACTGTATCTTCAGGCTCATTTCCTTGTCTCTGTGAGAAGTTGGAGTTAATATCAATATAGCTTGATATAGAAACAATCCGCCTTTAACTCTACAGCTGGTTTACCCAATTAAGATCTGTTTAATGCTCTTGAAAGTAAATAAAAGCAAAATTGTTCCTCTTGTGTCTAATATACTAATGGCACTACAACAATGTAATCAGTGACTACTTACCTTAGGATCCTCCCTGTGCTGGGTGGGTGTGTGTATATTTGATCTGCTCCCTGTATGTACTTCTATTTACCTATCATGTAATTTATATTTGGATTCTTCTGGCACATTACTGCCAGGAGTGCCAATAAAGGAGCCATACTGTGCCCTAATATCCTTGATTATATTTGTATCAGTGTCTACTGAGGTTATATCGGCAGACGGAACAATGGACTGTACCATTAAATTAGCACAATTTTGCAGCATCGCCTGGCAGAAGCTCACATTTAATCCAAGAGGTTATTCAACCCTATCCAATATGATTACTCTATAAATATTTGCCCAAGCTCTGCACCAGCCGTTATATCACTAATCACACACAGGTTTGTTATAGCGAAGACCCCCAGTGTCAGCAATTTGAAAAACAAAGCTAATTAGTTTTGATTTAGGGATGAGAAGGCTTATTAAATTGAAAGCGAACAGTTTACATAGTATAGTGGCTATTTAGAGCATATATGAATGTGAAGGAGATGTGTTGTTGTTTGCATAGGATTTTGAGTAGGAACAGAAAGACTAAGCTAGGAATTCAGAGATATGTGATGGCCCGTGGCTGCAACCAGTGATGGCTGGGGGACTTGCGGGGTCGGGGGTTAAGGGGAGACAACAGAAACATCCCTCAAAAGTACTACTCCAAACAAACATACATCTAAGTAAATGGTATATTTGCAACCGGCTTTAGGATAAGTTCCTGATTCCCCTTCCCAAACAGAGCACTGCCCCTAAACTTCTCCGACAGAGAATTCTGGGACCAACACCAGTATTAGTCCAAAGGTGGCAAAGAAGCCTCTTACCCCTACATCTCTCAGCCACCAGCCTACTGTGACACTTGAGTTTGTTGGTTTTATTCTTATGTCTGCAGCCTTTAAAAATCTATTTTAAATTGCAGAGATCTTAGTAACATATAACCTTATCACCACGAAATAGTGCAGTACTATTTATTTAGTTTTTGAATGTCTAAAACTAAACTACTATCTAGTTTTTGAAAAGCAGTGTCATTCGATGAAGACATTTACCATGAGGAAAGAAAGAGAACTGAACTAACATTAATTGAACCTTTGATTGTGCCAAGCACTGCACTACCCTCTTTAAATATTCTCTCATTTAATGTAATACTCATAATAATTTTATTCGGTAGGGATTATTTCTTCCTTAGAGATGAGGAAACTGGGACCTAGTGGAGTTAAATAACCTACCTGAGGTCATCTCACACTGACTTCGGTTGACAACCGCTTCTTCCACTAACACTTGAGATCTTGGATAGATTGCTTCCCTTCTCTGTATCACTTGCCTTTTCTGTGGTGTAAGAGGAGTAGATGAAATCACTCATCTTCCAACTTTTGTGATTGTACCATTTTATTAGTAAAAAAGAAAAAACTGAGCATGCGCCCTTTAATATATTGACTATTTTAAATAATAAATATGTAGTATTTTGAATGCATTCATTTAAGAATTATCTCATTTCTTTCAAATTTTACACTAAAAATATACACAGACATATAAATTTTAATAGATTTTCCCCTTGATATCAATGGATCGAGATTCCTGTGCACCCGACTTTGGAGACTACTAGAATAGATGGCTTCCATGGTTTCTACAAGTTCTGTATGTATGATTGTAGGGTTTCTGGTCAGCTTTGTAAATCACAGAAAGAATGCACTGATAAAAATGTTACTGACATAGGTATTGACAAGCCAGAGAAGACTGGAAAAACTGGACCAAGAAATTAGTTCTGTTGGGAACCCTGAGTAAGGCAATTTGAAGGAACTGGAAACTCAACAAATGAGAAAGTAGTAGTCAGAATCACAGAAAGTGATATAATCAAATAATAGTAATGATAAATGCAAGAGAATACTTTCCATGTGCCAGTGTGTCTGGAATTGGCTCCTTCCGGTGGGTTCTTGGTCTCCCTGACTAAAAGAATGAAGCCGCGGACTCTGGCGGTGAGTGTTACAGTTCTTGTAGATGGTGTGTCTGGAGCTTGTTCCTTCAGAGGTTCAGATGTGTCCAGAGTTTCTTCCTTCCGGTGGGTTCGTGGTCTCGCTTGACTTCAGGAGTGAAGCCACAGTGGCAGTGAGTGTTACAGCTCATAAAGGTAGTGCGGACCCAAAGAGTGAGGGGCAGCAAGATTTATGGTGAAGAGCAAAAGAACACAGCTTCCACAACGTGGAAGGGGACCCTAGCCGGTTGCCTCTGCTGATTTTGGTGGCCATCTTTTAGTCTCTTATTTGGCCTCAACCATGTCCTGCTGATTGGTCCATTTTAGGAAGTGTGGATTGGTCCGTTTTACAGAGTGCTGATTGGTCCATTTTTACAGAGTGCTGATTGGTGTGTTTACAAACTTTTAGCTACACACAGAGCGCTGGTTGGTGTGTTTACAATCCTTAAGCTAGATGGAAACATCTAGCTGGACACATCTGAACATCTGAAGGAACGTCTGAAGTTCTCCAACTCCCCACTTGACCCAGGAAGTCCACCAGGCTTCACCTGTCACCAGGACGTGTTTTAAGCACTATTTATTTATTTATTTATTTAATCATCACAAAAACCCTATGAGATAGGTACAATGATTATCTCTAGTTTACAGAAGGGAAAAATGTGGTATAGAGAGGTCAAATAACTTATTGAAGGTCATATGTGTGTGTGTGTGGGGGGGTGTATGGCAGATATATATATCTCTCTCATTTAATTTAATACTTGTAATAATTTTATTTGGTAGGGATTATTATTTCTTCCTTAGAGATGAGGAAACTGGGACCTAGTGGAGTGGAATAACCTGCCTGAGGTCACCTCACACTGACTGCCGTTGACAGCCAGCTTCTTCCACTAACAATTGAGATTCTATGGATAAGTATACATATATATACACACACACACATATATGGCAGAACTGAAATTCAACCCCAGTCAACCACCTGGTTCTAGAAATAAACAATAAAAGGAAGCAGAGGAACAAAGAGTCATGGAAAATTGCTATTTCTTAGTGGACATTTGCTTATACACTTAGAATACAAGCATCCTTACCCCATTCTTAAAACGCTTCCCAAGTTTCCCAACTGATAGGTGACTGAGACTCACTTCCATCCCTGCCCTTCCAAGTAGGCTCATCTAGTATATGATATTCAGTGCATTTTATCTAATTTTAGAGATAGATAACAGATCCAATTAAAACAAATTGCGGTCAAGAAGGTTTAATTCTGTGACTTAGTGTGCTGTTAGAGTCAGATCTATCTTCCAAACATGAGCAGAGAGTTTGCCTGGAATGCAGTGAACACCAATGAAGCAGGGCAGAGAAATGGGGAGAGATCCTAATTTCATTTTATGACACTTGATTCAAGCCGTTACAGAAATTAGACATACCTGTGGGCTACCTAATTATACGAGTCAATAAATCCATTTTAGTTGAATTTGTATGGGGTATTGTCATACCTGCAAGATAAAAAGTTTTAACAAATATACAGAGAGAAGTCAGGCAGGGAAAGATCCCAAGGTCTTTGAGATTAGCTTCAGGATTCAGGTAGTTACCATGGTCTTTCATATTCAGACCATGGCAGCTGACTAATAGATGGATCCATGATAGCATTGCAGACATTTTCTTGTTTTTCTGTGCAGAGAAAAGTCTGGTTGACCTTTGCTGGCAGATGAATTATTACCCACTTCATGGTTTTGCCTAAGAGCCACCTAATGACTAACAAGTAAACAGAAGGATGTGGTCATAATCAACTAAATCAAAACCAGAAATCTTGAAGGATTTATGATCAAAGTTATAGTAATAGACTCTACAAAATCATTAATTGCAAACTCCATTAAAAATAGTCTTGAAATAATCCCCTATATAAATGTTTCACCTTTTTTCTCAGTCCAAGTCTGTCTCCATATTTCTGATGATTCTTTTGCTCATATTGTCTCTGATATGGCTCCTTCCCCTGACTTTCTATCTAGTGATATGGGAAGAGATGTTCTTCAAAAGCATTTTTTTTGTTGTTTATTTTCACCAATGTTGATCTTTCCTTTTTCTAAGCCACTGAAGTTGATATTACCTGTTCTACTTATGAGCATGTAGTTATTTGTCGTATTAGTACGTTGTACACTTGTGTGTGTGTGTGTGTGGAGGAGAAAGCAAGAGAGGTTTCACCCCACCTGATTCTTAGAGGACCAAGATGGAATGAATTCAAGCTCTCTTCCCTGTACATTGAGCAAGACAGAGAAAACAGAAGAATAGGGGGAGAGTCTAGATTTGTTGCTCAGCCTGAGGGTGGCATGTGGAGGCTGGAGTGCTTTTCACTGCAAAATCAGGCCAAATGTGGAATAGTCAGGAAAGATACAAGGATCTTCAGGTTCAAATAAATCTTCACTGTCTGTCGAAGGAAAAGCAATAAAGGTGATGAGAAGAGGGCTGAATAACAGGCCAGACATTGAGGACAAGCCCTGAGGAGGTCCAGAGCATAGCCATTGAGTGACAGGGGTTCTTGGTAGGAAAGCCTTTCCTGGGATCTGGAATGAGGACCCTAGACTTTGAAGACTGGGTGTAAGCAGAGTGTAGGAGCTCTAGGATTCAAACGGGACATATGTCACACTCTGAAATTAGGTCCAAGAAATGTAATGCTCTAAAATAATCACAAAGAAGAATTAGGAGAGTGATACAATAGGCAGGTCCTTAGAGTGAGAACATGTAAGTTCTAGTTACTAGCTGAGTAATGTAGGACAGGTTACAATAGCCTCTCTATGCTTCAATTTCCTCTGCAGTTAAAAGAGGGAGCTGGACTAGATGAACCCCAAGATTTCATGGAGATGCTTCAGGGATTTCCTAATCAATAAATTACTTATTTTCTCCAATTATTAAATATTTTAGACCATCTGAAAGACTCGCATATTGCTGTAAATTGTTTTAAATATTAAGATTATCTTTAAGATTTTATTTGAACACAGAATCCTATGGGAAAATATAGTTTGAAAACGCATCTAATCTAGCAGAATATGTTTCTGTGATATGAATATGAAAATTGAGATGATCTATTCTAGCAAATAATCCTAGGTGGTAAGAGATTTGTAAGTTTTGTTGATACCACTTGAGAGGATCTTCGGAGTAAAGGGCCTAAATAAAGGACATAATACAATATTTGTATTTCTGATCACATATATTTATTATTGCATTGCATATATAAATAATACATATCATAATGAACATTTTCAAAAATAGAGATAAGGAAGAATATGGATACATAAATATATACATATTCATGTATGTATGTATATATGTGTGTATGTGTGTGTGTTTAGTTTTTTAACAAACTTAGGGCCATGGTTTATATTCAAGAGTGAGTTAGGATGGTCTGGTAGGAGTGTTAAGATTACGAAAGTAATCAAATTACAAGATAATGTAAACATGCCGTAAAATAGGTAAATATAATTTGCTACAAAAGTTCAGCAGAGAATGACATCACCTTTAACTGGGTGAGAGCTTCAGAATTAAGAAGCAGTAGGAGCTGGGTTAGGCTGCCTGGATTTTAGAGAGACTGATGTAAGAAAGAAGACACTCTTGGCCAGGACAGAGGACAGGTATGGCAATGGGAGTAGGCAGAACATGTGTAAATTAACCACCTCCACACATTTATCCTCTCAACCTATTCTCCTTTGTCTGCCTCATCATGAATTTCATATACAGTCAAGATAGCAATAATTTTTCTACTGACCCCATAATACCTATTTTGTCCTTCCTAAGCCCTTGTTCACAGGGATTGTGAAAGAGCGAGTCTTCATAGTGTTCACAGGAAAAAGTTCCATCACTGTTAACATGACGCACCCTATTTACAGATCTCATTTGAAGCAAGAAGCAATTCTTTTCTTCTTTTTTTTTTTTAATCAGGATTGGAGCTTTAAACTCTATCCCTATATTTCCAATCCTCTTTGAATAAGAGAAAAGAAGAAAAGGATTTTGCTCTTACAAGAAGATGACAGACAAGGAGGGCATAATTTTTCACAGCCAGTCAGCATTTAAAGATGATATTGAAAAGAAAAGAAATTGAGCCGGGCGCGGTGGCTCAAGCCTGTAATCCCAGCACTTTGGGAGGCCGAGACGGGCGGATCACGAGGTCAGGAGATCGAGACCATCCTGGCTAACACAGTGAAACTCCGTCTCTACTAAAAAAAAAAAAAAATACAAAAACACCAGCCGGGCGAGGTGGCGGCGCCTGTAGTCCCAGCTACTCGGGAGGCTGAGACAGGAGAATGGCGGGAACCCGGGGGGCGGAGCTTGCAGTGAGCCGAGATCGCGCCACTGCACTCCAACCTGGGCGGCAGAGCGAGACTCCGTCTCCAAAAAAAAAAAAAAAAAAAAAGAAAAGAAAAGAAATTGAAAAGAAAAGATATTGAAAAGAAAAGATAAATTTTCAAGAAGATATATTGAAAAGAAAAACCTTTCTATATAAGTCACAAATAGAATTCCATAAAGAGACTGCCCTGTGAGCAAATCTCCAATTAAAGATTGAGATTTCCCAATACTGGTTTTGTAGTAAGATGTAACATTGGTTTTGCTGGCATGAAAACAGTAGAACACACAGAAGAAAAATCCACTTGACTCAAGTTATTTTCAGTTATTGAGTTATTGAATCAAATGATTGCCAGTTTCTTCCCAAGGAGGACTGGAACTGTGATCGAAACCTGCTATATGTTTATTGTACATTAATTGTTTAACCAAGATGTGGCTGTGCTTGAGAGAACCCTCTGTTCTCAATCCATCTGTTGAAGCCCAACTCCGCACGCTCATGATTCGCCTAGGCCAATAGACTAGACTTGCCTAGGTCAATAAAAAGAAAATCGATTCCCTAAGACTTTTCAGAGAGTGGAATACTTTACTAAAGACAGTATGGGGAAAGGAGAGGAGGATTATATTAGATATTATGTTTGACATCTTAATGAAAATCTCCATTAGAAAAGAGAGACTGGGAGGGGTGAGTGGGGAGGACAAAGAGAAGTGAGTTAAAGCTACAAACATACATATAAAGTCAGTGTTTGATAGCAGAATAGGGTGACCATAGTTAAAAAAATATATTGTGCTTGGGATATGAACACCTTAAATACCCTGCTTTGATCACTATGCATTATATACATTTCACAAAACTGTACATGTACCCCATACATCTGTGCAAAAACGTCTTCCTTCCTTTAGTCATATCTATTTTGAAGTCACATCTGTTCTGCCTCTGAAGTTCATCTTACTCCCCAGCTACTTCATCTCTGGCTCAACCCTTTCCCCAACTGCTCCTGAAGTCTCACTGGCTCTGCCTCACCAGGTTTCTATTCCAGCAACCATCTCCTCTTTTTATCCCCCTTCTATCTTACCTAGACCTGGCTAAACTCTCTCATTTTCAGTAGCCACTTTCTTTTGAGGGTGCCAGGGATTGCAAATTACTAATTTTCGTAGGTAGACATTTTAAATTGTCCATATGTATTCTAAGGAATAATGTTTATTTTCAAGATGTCTGCTTAGTGATTCTCCACAAATATTCCACACTGTCTTGAAAGAGGGAAGCTTGAGTGACATAACCCCTTCCAGTACTGTTAACGCTGAGTGCAGGTGAATCTTACCTAGATCTTACAGTCAAGATCTTGACACCTCAGACATTGACCAAACCAGGTAGAAGACCCATTCCATTTCCCAAACACTTCAATTTTATTGCAACATGACACATTCTAGAGATAAGATTGGATTGGTAGACTAGGCAGAAATCGTTAAATTCTTAAATTCTGGACAAGGAGAGCTACTAAGGGTTTCCAGTTGTGCTTCAGAAAATCCAAACAGATAGTCCTGGGGAGGCTCTATGGAAGTAGAGGGTGACGAAGGAGAGGCTAAAACTAGAGAATCCAGTTACTAAACTGTAGCAATATTTCTATGGTCACTCAGAAGGTGTCCTCTGGTAAAAACCTGAGATAATTATCCTAGTTCTACCATAGCCTGGAAAAAACATTACTTTCAGTCTGGACAATTTGCTACTTCTTGTTTGGGTTTCCACCTAAGAAGGAAGTACCTTATAAAGCAGATTGAATAGCTAATGAGCAGAAAGACAAAACTTCTCTTTTTTACTGATTAAATTGGAATTCTGATTTATAATTCAGCAATAATAAATATATGAGTATGAATTGATTCTGAAGACTTGCATAGGTCCATAAAAAGGAAATATTTAAAATTTTTTCACACTTAAAGACAGAGACATCTGTGAAGGCTCAGCATTTCAGCCCACTCACCTTCTAGTCAGTCATACTTCCCGCCCTCCCTTTTTTTCTTAATTGCCATATAACATTTTAAGGTCATGTAGTCTGTTCTTCAGTTTCCTATCTATGAAAGGAAGATAATACTTATCCTAAAGTGTTATTTTGAGAATCGAATTATCAGTAGAAGAGAGGACACTAGAAAAAAAAATTGAAGTGTTATAAAAACGTAAAGGGATAAAAGGTCACCTTGTAAACAGAAATTGTTTGTCCTTGTGTTTCTGAGTGGGTCATACGTGGCTGTGCTGAAAAGATAAAAGACATTTAACTTATATAAAATGTATGTTCCTGCCTATTAATAATGTGTGAGAGTGTTCCATCCTTGGATTCTGTAAAATGTTGGGAAACACTGGTATTAGATATATAATGTTTCTAGGATAAAAATTGTAATGGAATATAAGTTGGTAACTCCATAGAAGTTTTCTCAAGTGGTTGGAAACATGTCCAGTTGAGGTGAGTCAAATCAGAATTCCTCAGTTTGGGGTAGGTTGTCCTCTGCTCATCATAAAAACAGTTCTCTTTACCACTTAATAATCTCAGTGTGCCTTTCCAGCACTTATGCCATACTTCAGCCTTGCTTGAAAATGTGTGCTGTTGCTACCACTGATGTATCTGTTCTAGAAAGTAACAGGCTTTCATTTCCAGGACTGTCAAATCAGAAGTTTTCCCAAGAACATAAAGATTCACACTATTATTGCACATCATAGAACTCATGCCTGTAGCTTGAAAATAGAAGTCTTTGGTGTAGGCATTTGCTTGTTTGACAGTTCTGTTCTAAATTTTGAAACTAGTGGTACTGTAAAGTGCCTGTCTGACAGTGGTGTACCAGACCTTCGTCATGCAAAATAATTATTGTTCACGGTTCCTTAGCTGAAGTCAATAGCTCCGTGCAAAACACAACATAATGCAGAGATCTAAAGTTACTAAATTGAAATGGAGAAAAAGAAGAATTTTAAACAGATTTGGAAGAAAAAAATAGATTCTACAAGATTTACCAGGTGATGTCTTGCAGCACATGGAAGGCTCTAGTCTTTCTAAAAGAAACTACATGATAGAAATGTTAACTTTTATTAATCCATTCTGGTAATTGTGGTCAGGAAGCTTACGTGAGTTCAAAAGAATGAGAGCAATTATGGAGATGTTAGCAAATAGTGTATAGTGTTTATTTTCTTAACTTGAAATCATATTTCCAGGTTTGTTTCTGCAAATTTGGTGTTTAAAGCCAGCAATACATCACCTATACTAAAGGGATTGATTAAATCAACTTAAAGAGCTACAGTTTTGGAACTAGAGTGGCAGGATGCCCTCCATGGACTTCTGGTAAGCTCCATGAGTCAGTGTAATGGTATATCCTGGAAAAGTCAATATTAACCCAACAAATAAATAATTTAGCCTCCATGTTGCCTGAAACATTTGCCAGGGAATTCTGGGAAGATTGCTGCTTGACTGCTTGAATGAAAAGGATAACCTCGTTCTTAATCCTTAGTACACAATTGCATTTAAGACTATCCCGCTTCTGGGAAAAACAAGGAAACAATAAAATCAATTATTTCCCTGAAAGAGACAAAAACACAGAAATAAATTAGAATTTCACAGACTCCTTTATGACATATTTACCTACATTTACCTTTAACATTTTCAATCTAATATTAAGGTGGAAGTACTTGTGATCATTATGTAATTATCTTATTATTCTTTTATTGTCAACTTCAATGAATTTTATACAATTTTTCAATTTTTAAAAAATGTTACTTTTTAAATGATTCTCAATCCTTACATTGAGGTTTGGTTTGTTCTTTCTTTTCTAGTTCCTTGAGGTGAATCATTAAGTTATTTAAAGTCTTTCTACTTTTTTGATATACATGTTTATTGCTATAAATCTTTTTTCTTCATCCTGCTTTTGCTGTATCCTATAGATTTTGTTATGTTGTATTTCCGTTTTCTTTGTTTTAAGAAATTGTTGTTTCCTTCTTCATTACTTCATTGACCCTTTGGCATCCAGGAACATGTTGCTTAAATTTCATGTGTTTGTGTGTTTTCTGAGGTTCCTCTTGTTACTGATTTCTAGTTGTATTCCATTGTGATCAGAAAAGATACTTGGAATGATTTCTACTTATTTGAATCTGTTGAGACTTGTTTTGTGGTCTAAGAAATGGTCTATTCTAGAGAACACATGTGCTGATGAAAAGACTGTGTATTCTGCAGCATTTGGGTGAAATGTTCTATAAATGTCAGAACTATTTAGTCTAGAGTATAGTTTAACTTTGAGGTTTCTTTGTCGATTTTCTGTCTAGATAATCTGTCCGTTAATGACAGTCAGGTGTTGAAATCCCTACTATTATTGTATTGCAGTCTATCTCTCCATTTATATCTATTAATGTTTGTTTTATATACATAGGAATGCCAGTATTGGGTGCATAGATATTTATAATTGTTTTCTCTTGCTGAATTGTCCCCTTTATCATTGTACAGTGACCCCTTTGTTTCTGTTTGTTTTTAATTTGTAGTCTATTTTATCTGATATAAGTATAGTTACTCTCACTCTTTTTTGGTTTCCAATTTCATGGAATATCTTTTTCTCCTCTTTCACTTTCAACCTGTGTGTATCTTTCTAGGTGAAGTGGGAAACTCATGCATCTTGAAAACGAATTTGTTATTGAGATATAATTTGTATATAGTGAAATGCACAAATTGTAAATGTATAGGTCAATGAGTTTTGACCAATGTATACTCCCATGTAACCAATACCCTGAACATTTCCATCACTCCAGAAAGTTCTTTTATGCTTCGCTATGGTCTGAATGTTTGTGTCCCTCCAAAATTGATGTTGAAACTTAATCCCCATTGTGATAGTCTTAGGAAATGGGGCTTTTTGGGGACTGATTAAGTCATGAAGGTGGAGCTGTCATGAATGGGATTAATACCTTTATAAAAGAGGTTGAAGGGAGCTGCCTTGCCCCTTCCATCATGTGAGGAAGCAGCAGGAAAGAGCAATCTCACAAGCAAAGAGCAGCCCTGGCACACACCAAATCTGCTGGTGCCTTAATCTTGGACTTCCCAGCCTGCTCAACTGGGAGAAATAAATTTTCTGTTGTTTATAAATTACCCAGTCTAAGGTATTTTGTTATAGCAGCCTGAGCAAACTAAGCCATGCTCCTTTCCAGCTAATCACTGCCCCCATTCCATTAGAAACAACCACTATTATCATTTTGATTATTATACATTAGTTTTGGTTTTTTTTAATTTAATGTAAATGAAATCATACTCTTTTTTTGTGTCTGCTTTCTTTTGCTTGGTGTAATGTTGAAATTTAGTTAGATACTTTTGTGTATAGCAGTAGTTTATTACTTTTTTATGTGATGTAGTTAACGTTTCCTTGTATGAATATACCGCAACTTGTCTTTACACTCTTCTGATGATGAACATTACGGTTTTTCCAGTTTTTGGTGTAAGTATGAATAAAGCTATTAAAATCATTCTTGAACACTCTTTTTGGTGGCCATATGCTTTCATTTCTCTTGGGTGAATATTGTATTTAGAAGCAGAATTGTTGGATTATAAAACAGTTCTATGTTTATTTCATAAGAAACTATGAGATAGTTTTACTATTTGATTCCATTTTATACTCTCACTGGCAATGCATGAGAGTTTCATTTGCTCCACAGCTTTGCCAATATTTGATTTTGTTTGTCCTTAATTCTTGCCTTTCCAATTTTGGGGAAGAAGCAAATCATTGTGGTTTTGATTTGCTTATCTGTGAAGACTAATGACATTAAATACCTTTTCATGTGCTTCTTAGTCATTCGTATATCTTCTTTTGTGAGTGGTCAAATATTTTGAATATTTTCTGTTTTTAATTTTCTACTTTTGTCTCAATTATTGTCATAGATGTTCTTTTACATACCAGTTTTTTGTCAGATACATGGTATTGGTAATATTTTCTCTCAGTCTCTGGCTTGCCTATTTATTATCTTAATGATGTCTTTTGATGAAGTTCAACTTATCGATTTTTTTGTTTTATAGATAATTTTTTGTATCTTGTCTAAAACATCTTTACCTACTCCAAGTTTGTGAAGATAATTGAGGTTTTCTTCCAGAGGCTTTATAGTATTAGCCTTGAGGTCTATGATTCAGCTTGAATTAATTTTTGTGTATGGTGTCAGTTAAGGGTTAAAGTTCATTTTTTTCCCATGTGGCTATTCAGTGGTTCCAGTCCTTTTTGTTGAAAGCTTTCCTTTCTTCATTGAATTGTCTTGGCACCTTGTTGAAAATCAATTGGCCAATTAAATATAGTTCTATTTCTGGATTCTATTCTATTCTTTTGACCCACTTGTCTATCCTTATACCCTTACTATACTCTCTTGATTAGCTTCAATAATTTTTATCATTTTTCAGTCCTGTTCCTTTCATCGTGGCTACTTTTGCCACTTGCCGATATTAGGTTAAGAGTTTATTTCAGAAGTTAGCACAGCTTTCAAGCTGCTGTGTATCTCAGAGTGTCTATCTAAAAATTAGGAAAAATAAGAACTCCCTTATAGGGTTATTGGAGAAATAAACAATCTGGTACACATGTTTAAAGTGTATTATAATTCTAAAATAACCCTTAAGATTTAGAATGTGGGCTTTTTTTTTTTTTTTTTTTTTTTTTTTTTTTTTTGAGACGGAGTCTCGCTCTATCGCCCAGGCTGGAGTGCAGTGGCCGGATCTCAGCTCACTGCAAGCTCCGCCTCCCGGGTTCACGCCATTCTCCTGCCTCAGCCTCCCGAGCAGCTGGGACTACAGGCGCCTGCCACCTCGCCCGGCTAGTTTTTTTTGTATTTTTTAGTAGAGACGGGGTTTCACCAGGTTAGCCAGGATGGTCTCGATCTTCTGACCTCGTGATCCACCCGCCTCGGTCTCCCAAAGTGCTGGGATTACAGGCTTGAGCCACCGCGCCCGGCCGAATGTTGCTTATTTTTATTTCACTTTTTGTTCTCTTGACCTTAAAACATATTCTTACGTACGTTTACTGAAATTCCCCAGTAGGGTCTGCACTGTAAGTTTCAGATTGTGGCAGGGCACCTGTTCTGTGGATTTAGGGAAAAACAAAGGCACAATATAGTTGAGAGGAGTGATAGGCACCTGTTTTCTTCCTATTTACAGTAAGCCTTAACAGAGGGTGATGGCAATTCTTTCTGACATTTTTCCTTTGTCTGTTTTAAAAACAGACAAAGACTCCTTTTTCAGATGAATGACCTTTGCTCTCCTCACCCCAAATCAATGACCTTTTAAACTGTTTTAATATTTACTAGGGAATTACTTGTTCTGAGGCTTGGATTGAGTTTCTCTAAAAGATGGTATTTTAAATTTAAATGATGGTGAGAGGAAGGGTTGAAAAACTGAATCCATTCTTTTACCCAGACTAAACTAAGCTGAGTAACAACTCCTTCTCTTCCTCAATCATCTAAGAGCCTATAACAAAGATGAATAAAAAGTGTCAATTCTTTTACAACTTTTACCTGTTATCGCCCTAGTTCACACCCCAGTTGTCATTCTTATTTCTAAATGGAAACTTTTCTTCCACAAGCTTAATGGCAACTTTTTACCTTTTTGGCCTTTGTGTTTACTAGATTGTAAAATCCTGGAGGACAACTCTTTGATGTTATTTATCTTAGTTTTAGATTTTAGCCTCAAACAAAGTACATTGCATTCATTTAATAAGTGTTTATTCAATTAAATCAAGTGCTGATATTCTACCCAGTACAGTGTCGTGTATATATCTCTCTCTCTCTCTCTATAATATATATATAATATTGCTTGATACACACGCGTGTGTGTGTGTGTGTGTATATATATATAAAACAGGCAATAATTGTTCATGATTTAGTGATCGTAGGAACACAGTATTCATTGATTAATTAATAGTTTGGACACATTCTATATTTAGAGCATTAGATGAGTCAAGTGCTACTTTCTTTTTTTAAAAAATGTTAGAACCATTCAACTAGCATTCTGTAGACCAAATTTTCTAAATAATAGCTCTCCTCTTCCTTTTTCTGCAATGTTATTCATAAGATTTGGCCTGTATCACCTTATAATAAGTGAAGAGCGTCTTAAATACTCATAACAACAAACTCCTTTGGAGAGAATTCAGGATAGATTTATTTCATCTCAAATTCTAACCTATTCCAGTTAGTGTTACAGACAGATTCTAGAATACTTTACAAAGATAGGTAAGTAGAGTTTTGAAAAGATACAGACATAAAAATGAAGAATGGATGCCTTCTGATGCTAGATTTTCCAAAACTCCCACTGTTATGCTTCTATAGAAATCATTCTCAGACCTGCCTTAGACTAATTTCTGTTCCTAGAGCAAACTGGTAGTTATTTCTTTCTTTAATAGAACATGAACTTGTCCATCAAATCCTAGAAAGTTAGTCCTAGAGATATCCCTTAAAGCCTAAAGGAGTAAATTAAGAGCAAAAAAAGGAAGTAGGCATTGCAACAGGTGGTGAGTGTCTGAGATATAGCACTAGAAGAGAAATAATATAGATTGAAAACAGAAATCCTGAAACATTTCTCGTAAAACTCATGGAAGATAGATCCATAAATATTGTGCGGACTATTGGGGACTAGGAAACTTAGAAGTATCCCTAATCTAGATATTGATAGTAGACTAAATATCTACGGCTTCCCAAAACATTCCTCTAAACCTCCCTGTAAAAAAAACACACTAAGCTGATTGTGTAATGAACTGATCCGGTACAACTGCCTCCAATTTCATTCTGGACCCTGAACGGGAGGGGACATCCTGACAAAGCAAGTTGTCTGGTGTCCTGAATTTGGAACACAGCAAGTGATCTTTACTGAAGGTTACATTCTGTCATTGTCACCCTTTAAGGAGGCCTTGCCACCAGCGCAGGGGAGGTGAAGTCTAAGGGAAGGTAATTTTCTCAATGCCTGCCAATTAGTTTTACCGTGGAGATTTTAACTTTTTTGAAAAAAACTTTTTTTAAGTTTTTTTTAAAAAAAAGCTTTCAAAACTCCGCGTGATCTTTTTCATCGTTTTCAGATAACTAAAAGTTAACCGCCTTCCCCTTCCTTCCCCTCTCCCAATCCTGAAATGTTCGCGAATTCAGAGTTCTTAGACAATGGCTAATGTCCCCCTTCCCACTGATGAGGGGAATTTGCATTTCAGGAACCAGAGCTTCCAAGGGCGCCAAATAGAAGGGCTCAAAGGGAATCAGCAGACGCTGGTTACTCTGGGCGGGGAAATCAGGTGATTTAGAGGAGGGGTTTGGCGAGGCTGGGGTCGGGCTTTAAACGCGGGAGGACTAATTAATAGGAGATTAACTGGAGAGGGGCGGCGCCTGCGTCCGGCCCGCGCGGCGACAGTCCCTGCAGTGCGCGCGACCCGGCGGCGGGACAGGCTTGCTGCTTCCTCCTCCTCGGCCTCACCGTGCGTACTGGGAGGGGAGAGGGGGACGGCATGCAGAGGGTGGCGGGCAGGGAGGGCTAGGGGTGGGTGGCAGATGGAAGACTTGGGGGGATCTCTGCCAGCCCGAAAGTCCTTGGCTCCACTTAGCCGCTAAACCTTAGCTTTTCAATCGATCGATCGCTTTTGAAAGGGAATTGTGTTTCTGTCCCCGTGTGAGTAAGTTTATCCATTTCTCAAACTCCAAGACTGAAACGAGAGAATAAGTCTTTTCATGCTTGAGTGATGATTTCCAAACTTTTCCTTTTCAAGCCAAAGTAGCCTCTTTGAAAGGGTCCCTTGAACTCTGGGGAAGGAGGAAAACGCACGTGCAAGTTGTAGTAATGGAGGAAATGCCTGTAGTTTAAGCGACTGCTGTTCTCCCCGAGAGTGCAAAAGCCTGCGGTGTCTCAGTTTTCATGGGCATAATGACCTTTATGCGTATTGTAAGGCAGGATTTACTCTTCTGAGCTCACTTTGATAGAAGAAACATCAGCAAGTTTTAAAGTAATACTAAATAATAATACTAATAATAATGTTAGCTATCGAAACAGGAGGATGTGGGTTAGATGATAATAGTTTTGTGTGATATTATAGCCAGTGACAGGAGAGCTAAGGGTGAACCCGCTGGGAGGGTTCTCACCTGTGCCCCACTTCCCCAGTCTGGAGGAGGAAGCCATGTGGAAAGAGAAAAGGAGAAGAGAGCTCTTTTTTCGGGAATTAAAGTCTCATATATTGCTCTAGCTGGCCTGGGACAGAGGAGAGAGGAGTGCATGTAAGTCTTCTAGTCTCTCTGCTTCTCTTGAAATGTGGCAGTCTGAGCTCCGCGTTTGTATTCCCCTATTTCCTCTCCCTGATTTCTTTCCCAGTGAGTGCTCAGTGGGTGCCCAGCAAGCATTGCTGTATGACACCCCGGTCTCTCAGTGAGCAATCGTTAAAGCCCAGTTTTCTTGGGGTCCCAGCCTGCTGTGAATCCCAGTCTACACCTACCTTTTGCATATGCTCTCCTTGGCCTTAAGATAGTAGTGGACTTTGTTGTCTTCCTCTGTTTCCAAAATAAGAGGGCTGTGTGTGCTGATTATCTTTGGTAATTTAAAAAAAAAAAGGCAAATCAGGCCAAATTTGGATATTACTCCCTGTGGCAGACAAGTAAAATCTTTCTACGGGTTTGTTTTAGAGTGGTGTGTATTAATCCCTGAGATTGGAAAAGGAGGTCAGCACAGTTTCCTGAGAAAGGCCTTATACCCCACCACTCCCCCAAGAGGCACCAGCATTTCACCCCCAGCCCCTGGGCTCTGAACCCCGCTTTGCATGAGACCGCATAGCGGGCTGAGTCTGCAGCCACCACAATGCCTTCGGGAAATGCTAGAATTAATTTAGAGTTCCAGATTAAAGTAACCAGCAACATGGCCACCGAATGATCTTTTTTCTTTATTTCATGTGTAGTGTTTGTTAGTTTTAGAAGGTACAAAATTGCCGAGTCATGGCCCTGGGGATATGTGCCCAGATTTTTTGTGTGTTTCACAATATTGATGTAGAAAGTTCTCATCCTAAGAAGAGAACTTTGCTCATTTTGGCCGAAAGCCTATAAAGGGAAAGGGAGGTCCCCAACTGAGAAGTGAAGATTCTTCTCTGATAGATAGTACCGGGGTTTTGGGGGAGGGGTACAAAACAGGAATGAGATTTGACAAGGAAAGGCCTCCAGAAGACCAGAGCTGTTGCGAATTCTTAGCCTTGATGGTGGAGTTAAACACTTGAGAAAACTAAGTTGCAGTCTTGGTCTCTCCACTGTGAATGTGGCTCATATTACTCACTACCTTTCTGGGCCTCGATTTCCTTATATACGAAAGGGAGAAAAAGATGTTATTGGCTCTACCTTGGGGTTTTTCAGGTCAAGCGAGATAAAATATGCAAAAGCTTTTTGAAAATTCTAAAATCCTCAGTGCCTAGAACAGCGCCAAAGTCGAGCATTTTTATTGACCAAACACGCAGCATTTAACGGGTCCCAACGCTTTTTTTTTTTTCGTGAGGCGGAGTCTCAAAAAAAAAAAAACAAAAAACAAAAAAGGTTTAAACATTCCAAATGCCAGATATGTCCCATAAACTATACATTTTATATATATATATTCCCCATGCATCTGTATCTCTATTTATTATTATTATTATTACTACTTTTTTTTTTTTTTTTGAGACAGAGTCTTGCTCTGTTGCCCAGGCTGGAGTGCAGTGGCACAATCTCGGCTCACTGCAAGCTCTGCCTCCTGGGTTCATGCCATTCTCCTGCCTCAGCCTCCCAAGTAGCTGGGACTACAGGCGCCCACCACCAAGCCCGGCTAATTTTTTGTATTTTTAGTAGAGACGGGGTCTCACCGTGTTAGCCAGGATGATCTCGATCTCCTGACCTCGTGATCTGCCCGCCTTGGCCTCCCAAAGTGCTGGGATTACAGGCATGAGCCACTGCGCCTGGCCCCCACTTTTTTAACTTTACTCAGTTACGACTCACAAGAATCCGGTGAAATAGGAGTTCTTATTCACCTCCCTTTCCAGGTAAAGTGAAGAGGTCCCAGAGAAGTTAAGTCACAGTTATTAAGTGGCAGGGTCGAGATCCACCCAAATGCCAATCTAGGTCCAGAGTTTTGAATACTTGACACTCTACTACATGTCTTCTTATGAGGAAGTCACCTCCACATTAGGGGACAGAGCTCTGATCTCTGGTAAGAGAGGTCGAGATATTTATTACCATGCTGGCCAATGAATGGAGAATACAATGAGCAAACAAACCACTGTGCAAACATGATTCATCATTGTAAATATTTTCTATAATTCATAACCAAATTAGTGTTTTTCCCTGCTTACTTTTCTTAGATTATTTCTCCTTCATTCCTTGAATCCTCAAACCACTTGACATCTCATCCTGTTATTTATTATTATGCTGGACCACTCTTCTCTCTTCTGACAACCTTTCCTGGTAAAAGGCTTTCAGTAATTTTGTTTTGACTGCAGAGCCAACCATGATAACGGCTCCAGTTTTGTGCAGCAAACTCATGGCAATTTATTGATAAATCAGCTTTGGGGGAAAAAAAAGTTTACACCAGCATTGCCTTAATCCATGCCATAAACAACTACTATTTCTTAATGTTCTTACCTTTACTGCTCATTACCTGGCTCTCGGGTACTGTGAAGTGGAAGATGTTACCCTGGAGAGGTGGTTCATTGACTCAACAGGTGTGTGTCAGAGGCTTGGTGCTGGCCTGTCTCCCAAAACCACAGACTTTAGGAGTTAAGCCACTTTCTTCATGATTGAGAAACTCTGTGTAAAGTGCGCTGTGTGTTGTCCATTTTTAAAGAAAAGGCCTCCCATTGCCCTTTTTCCCAGCCACTGACTTCTTTATGTACTTTCCTACCAACAGCCCTGGGAGGCCGCCATTTTTTTCTCTACTCTTTCAATACCAATTTCACTGAGGGGGGAAAGAAAAGTTCTCTGGACTTTTGTTGCATCAATAAATAAATTTCATTCTGGGAACATGTGTAGAGGCCTACAGAGGATGTTTTAGTTTTAAAATTATTGTTAAGTAGCAAGTTTCTATTTGATAAACTTACCTTAATTTTAAAAAACTTCACATGCTTGCTGTATTTCTTCGGATCTCTGTACAGAGGCCTGGGACTTAAGGATCCTTTATTAAGCTAATTACCTACACTCTGAAAGTCAGTGCAGTTTATTCATGACTTTCACCCCTTCAATACTAGAACAAAAGCAGACACATTAAATGTTACTGAAAATATTATCTTGCACTGAGAGCTCATCTAACATACTGTGCTTTCAAGACTAGAGACTTGTGGAGGTTGATTAATTTGCTATCTAGGGGATTTTTTGAAAACCTTGCACATGTAGTTTCTGTTTGCCTAAATCCAAGCCATACATTTTTAGTCTAAGAAAACAGAAATAGGGGGGCCGGGCATGGTGGCTCATGCCTGTAATCCCAGCACTTTGGGAGGCTGAGGCAGGCAGATCACCTGAGGTCAGGAGTTCAAGACCAGCCTGACAAATATAGTGAAACCCGTCTCTACTAAAAATACAAAAGTTAGCCAGGTGTGGTGGTGGGCATCTGTAATCCCAGCTACTTGGGAGGATGAGGCAGGAGAATGGCTTGAACCCAGAAGGCAGAGGTTGCGGTGAGCCAAGATTGCACCACTGCGCTCCAGCCTGGGCGACAGAGTGAGACTCCATCTCAAGAAAAGAAAAGAAAACACAAATAGGGGTTACTTATGTAGCTTTGATTTCTTTATCTGCAAAATGGAATGATAATACCTACCTCACCACATAACTGGAAAAAGAAAGAAGATGACAGATATAAGGGGTGCCTACTTGTGCCAGCCACAGAGTAGGCATTCACTTAATGCCAATTGAATTAGAATTAAGCAGAATTAAAGAGTCGAGAGCAGAATTAATCAAGTCTCTTGAAAGAGAGGGTATAGTGTAGTAAGTGTATGGGGTGTTCGTGTCCCAGCTTGGCGGCTTAACAACTCGAATTTCCTTTTTCTTCTTTTGAAATGGGTATAGTTATGACAATTGTAATAGATTAACAAGGGTGATGAAAGTGTACCTAATGTAGATAGTATAGCTGAACACATAGCAAACTCTAATAAAGCTAAATATATGTATATGGTTTTTAATCACATTCACCAGCAACACAAACATGGCTATATGACCAATAATGATACATATAAATGTATAGATTCCTGGTAAGATGGATAGAAAGATTGCATCTGATAGATGTCAGGCTAATAAGGACACATTGCAGAGGTTGAACTTTAAAGGCGGGAATGGACATCATCTAGAAGAGATAGTACTATATGCTAAGCATATATCCTGCTAAGCAGGATAAATAGCATCTAAGCTTGGGTCTGAGAAAAGATGTGTGTTTCTGTGGAAGAGAGAGAAGTAGATAGCAGGGTTGATGAAAGAACAAGAGGAGGTTACAAAGAATAACGTCAGAGGACTGGAAATTTACATTTTAAACTTTACCCTAAATTCCTACCTGTGTTGACTTCAGTATCACCAGTGTGTCTTGGCTTTCCTCTTCAGCACATTCCCAATTATACTTCCAACTCCAGACACAGCTACATTCCTCTACTCAACAGCTTTTAGTTGAATGTAACTTTGGAATGTGAAATGACTCGAGGATCACGAAAAGCTAATTCTCCTTCCCTATTACACTGATGAAAGTACCATAAATGGTAATTCCTCACCTTGCCTTTGCAAGCCTGTTTTTTTTTGATGTTTCCATTATCCTTCTTCTCCTTCTTCACTTGTCTTGGAACTGATGATGACGGTGATCATGATGATAATCATGATGAGGATATCATAAACTTTATTGAGGGTTTTTCTTGGGCCAGTCCATATTTTATCTCAATTACATTGAACAACAACCCATTAAGTTAGAAACTATTACTATTTCGATTGATTATTTATTTATTTATTTATTTATTTATTTATTTTTGAGACGGAGTCTTGCTCTGTCGCCCAGACTGGAGTGCAGTGACGTGATCTCGGCTCACTGCAAGCTCCACCTCCTGGGTTCATGCCATTCTCCTGCCTCAGCCTCCCGAGTAGCTGGGTCTACAGGCACCCGCCACCATGCCTGCCTAATTTTTTGTATTATTAGTGGAGATGGGGTTTCACCGTGTTAGGATGGTCTTGATCTCCTGACCTCATGATCCACCCACCTCAGCCTCCCAAAGTGTTGGGATTACAGGCATGAACCACAGCCCCAGGCCTACTATTTTGATTTTTGAGAATGAAGATATTTAGTCTCAGAGACTGAATCCCTCAAGCAAGGTTAATAGCTTAATGGTGGGACTGGAATTCAAATCCTGAAGTCTACAGTTTTGAATACTACTAAAATGACAACAAGTTGTAAGTTGGATTTCCAAAGCAGGATATATAAGAACTGAGGCTTTCCTAAGTTCAGTACTGCTACTAGATACATAGTTTGACGTTTCCAAAGAGATCAGTCTATGACCTCTGGTCTTTTGCTTTCAGCCTACTTACAATTAATGCAAGTATGTGATGTTAGTCTATGTTTAGGGCATTTTTGCTATTTATTTCTGCCTATACTGCACCCTTTTTTTCAAGTAGTACTTGTTTGATGTCTTCAAACTTAATAATATAGAACTGGATAAAATATAACATTGTTTACTTTTTTTTTTTTTTTTTTTTGAGACAGAGTCTCTCTCTGTCGTCTAGACTGGAGTGCAGTGGCCTTATCTTGGCTCAGTGCAACCTCTGCCTCCTGAATTTAAGCAATTCTTCTGCCTCAGTCTCCCAAGTAGCTGGGATTACAGGCACACGCCACTGCGTCTGGCTAATTTTTGTATTTTTAGTAGAGATAGAGTTTCACCATATTGGCCAGGCTGGTCTCAAACTCTCGACCTCAAATGATCCACCTACCTCGGCCTCCCAAAGTGCTGGGATTACAGGTATAAGCCACTGCATTCAGCCCCTATTTACTTTGATATTTTAGAAACTAAACGATCATTTCTTCTGCAAATAGTCCAAGATATTTTTAAGAACAGTATAGTTAATGCTGCAATATAAGAACATCAAATGATCTTCCAGTTATTTTGGGTATTTATGTCTGCTTTTTCTCATTTTATTTAAGTCTTTTTCAGAGTCCAGAACAAAATTGAAAAAATGGTTGACCTCACCCAGATAATGGACGATGAAGTATTCATGGCTTTTGCCTCCTATGCAACAATTATTCTTTCAAAAATGATGCTTATGAGTGCTACAACTGCATTCTATAGAATGACAAGAAAGGTAAGAAATTTGGAGGTATTATTTTCTTACTTTTAGGAGTTGGAATTCTGGAGAGCAGTTTTCTTAATTTCCTTTTTTTATTTTTGGTAAAGCCCAATATCACACTGTTTTATGCTGTAAGTGAAGTATGCAATCGTTTGGCACAGATGGATCTGATGTATTTATGGAACAGTCGCTTTCTCCTAGAAACTAGTAAATGGTTTTTTCATAATGACTTTTACCTTTTGTCATTATGGTAAGGCAGATGAGATATTCTGGAATATCAAAGTTTTCACATTTTGGAATTAATTTTGCCAATGTGGGTTTAGAAAACAATCATTTTCCAGACAGTTAACTGGAATTTTCAGCGCTAGCACAGGTCAAGGGTATAATTTTGGTAAAAAAAAGAAGAAAGAAAAAGAAGAAAAAGGCTGAGAATTAAAGTTTTTACTTTCAAAGTGAGCCTCATATGATATGAACTTTTTGAATTTTGTGTACTTCTGACTTTTTGAGTGGATACTATTTCTACCCAGCATTATAAGAATGATTTTTTTTTTTTAAAGTGCAGATGTGGGGAAGGTGGTAGACAGATTCTGAAGCATATATTCTGTATTCAACCAGGGTTTATGCCTGCTTGAAGCGCGTAGAGCAAGGCTCCCTTTGCAAAGTTAAAATATTTTCACTGGTGTAGTCCCTGTGCCCATTCAGCAACTTCTTCCTGGAGACCATCTGTTTCTCTCTTAGGACCTGTCCTGAGTTTTGTCCTCTAGAGCCTTTATTTTATTCAGAGGTCACAGTCTTCCCTAAGGTGTTTCCTTGTTACTATCTTTTTTTGTTTGTTTGTTTGTTTGTTTGTTTTTTTAGACAGAGTCTCACTCTGTTGCCCAGGCTGGAGTGCAGTGGCAGGATCTCGGCTTACTGCAACCTCTGCCTCCCGCGTTCAAGTGATTCTCATGCCTCAGCCTCCCGAGTAGCTGAGATTATAGGCACGCACCACCAGGCCAGTTAATTTTTGTATTTTTAGTAGAGATGAGGTCTCGCCATGTTGGCCAGGCGGGTCTGAAACTCCTGATCTCAGGTGATCTGCCCACCTCGGCCTCCCAAAGTGCTAGGATTATAGGCGTGGGCCTGGCCTACTACTTTGCGGTATAATGGAAGAATGTTTGCATTTTAATGGAGGGCACATACCCACATGGTGAAGTCTATCACTCGATGATGTGTTGCAGCATCAGGCAACAAAGTGGCTGTCTGCTTCCAGGTCCACACTGACTCCTAGGAACGGAATGTCATCAAGGAAATGTACCCTGTCTCATAAGAAAAGATGAAGGGAATTCACATTTGTAGAGTGCTGGGAGCCACAATGCTTTTTATGTGTACTTGGTCATGGGGTCATTTTACACAATTGTTAGCATTGTGAGGTGAAACGAGGATTCGTCTTTCCATTATATAGAAGGGGAACTTAGAGGTTAAGTAGCTGTCTGAGTCCCTTTGGGCTGCTCTTACGAAATGCCATAGACTGGGTGGCTTAAGCAACAAACATTTGTCTCACAGTTCTGGAGTCTGGTGAGTCCAAAATCAAGATGCCAGCAGATCTGGTGTTCAGTAAGGGCCCAGTTCCTGACTTGCAGATGGCCATCTTTTCATTTTATCCTCACACTGGCAGAGCAGAGAGAGAGAGAGAAGGAAGCAAACTCTCTCCTTCCTCTTCTTGTAAAGACTTTAATCCCATTCATAAGGACTCTACTCTCTTGACCTAATTACCTCCCAAAGGCCTCATATCCGAGATACTATCACATTGAACAGTAGACTTTAACATACAAATCTGGGGGGGCCACAAACATTCAGTCCTTAGCAATAGCTTACCCAAGGTTACCTACAAATAAAGAGTGAAACTGAGATTCAAACTGAAATTGCATGAAATCCAATCTCATGCTCTTTCCATTGTAATACATTTATTTCTATATTCAACATATATTTATTGTACATCTAGTGTGTGCCAGGCAGTTATTTAGGGGAGCACTATGATGAACAAGACAGACAGGCCTGACCTTAAGAACCTTATCTGGAATACTTATTCCAGATAAAGATGTTGAGGAAAACTGATGAGCAGTATCCCAGCCCTGTGCATCAGTTCTCAACATCTTTATCTCTAATATAATGTTCACATCCTATTAAGAAAAAATAGAAAACATATGAGATTAATTTTGTAGTTTGTGTTTTTCTCTGCCATAAATTATTAAATAGTGGCTCATGCTTAAATATTTTTTAAATGCAGATTTCAACTTTCAAGGGATGGGGAAGCTATTTCAAAGAGCATAATAATTGCAGGAAGAAATACATGAATGTGTACTTCTTATTCCCAGGAATGCAATTCAGCTTCTCAAATTTCATTATACAGTATTCTTCAACCCACAGTTTTATCTGCTTTAGAAAAAGAAAAGAGGTACACATGTTCTGACAAAATACAAGACACCTTTCCCATCCCTTACTCTTTTATGCTTCTTGCTGGTTCTCTAAAACCTTTGGCAGGTAAACATATTACTTTCAGATGAGCCAATCACTTGGAAATGTTAATACACTTGAGGGAAGGTATGTCAACATCACTGTGAAAAAGATACCAGTGAACCATAGTAATGGTCAGTGATGACTTAGAATTATGCCTTTCCCCATATTTACTTCCTTTTCACTGTTTTGATTCACTGGTTTTTTTTCGAGTTCTTATTTATGGTTCTCTTTTTACAACTTTGCATTGTTAATAAAAATTCAGTTTTAACTATAGATGCCTTCTTCTCCTCTTGTGTTTGATTTATTGCTCCAAATGGGCCAACCTGGATGTCTATATTTCTTCCACTAAAATGCAAATAACTTACTAGGTAGAATATCCCCATGTTATTTGCTGGTTTGTTTTCTTTTGTTTTGAGACGGGGTCTTGCTCTGTCACCCAGACTAGATTGTAGTGGTGCAATCACAGCTCACTGCAGCCTCAACCTCTCAGGTTCAAGTGATCCTCCCACTACAACCTCCTGAGTAGCTAGGACTGCAGGCATGTGGCTCACTACCTTGCCCAGCTATTTAAAACAAATTTTTGTAGATACAGGGGCTCCCTATGTTGCCCAGGCTGGTCTTGAATTCTTGGGCTCAAGCAATCCTGCCTCAGCCTCACAAAGTGCTGGAATTACAGGTGTGAGCTATTGCTCCTGGCCAGTATTTGAAATAAGTTTCTTTTTCTTGGTATTTGGAATAGGTTTTTGCCAATCCAGAAGACTGTGTAACATTTGGCAAAGGAGAAAATGCCAAGAAGTATCTTCGAACAGATGACAGAGTAGAACGTGTACGCAGGTAAACCAGTGTCTCTTGAAATTACTTACTTTATGAAACAATTTTGGCAAGGAGCTCAGTGAAGATGCCTCAGGGTCTTGGAGACTGAACAAAAAAAGTGAGGCCTCTTACCTACTCCACATGACAATTACAGAAAACTGGACATCTGAAAGTCTCCAAGTATCATTGCAATTGTGTGTATTGCCAATTTTGCAATACTGTACTTTTATCTGTACTTTCTTGGAGTTAATGACATTGCTTTATATAGGGATGTATCAAAAGTAATGGCAGGGAGGAGGTAAAATGGGAACAGTAGATTCTTACAGTTTTATCATCTCCATAGGAGAGACTATCAACTCATGTAAAAGGTTGAAGAATTAGGTATTTTTGTGTAAGATTCAAAATAAGAATGTTGACAGTCTGGAGGAGTAGGAACCTCTTTCTCTCTGTCCCTCTCCCCACTGCCATCTCTTTTTAGATATTATGTTTTAATGTACTGGGAATTCAATGAACAATGAAGAGCAATAAGCCAAGATACTATTGGGGTATGATTGTTCCTATCACCCAGGTAGTGAGCATAGTACCCGTTAGTTTTTCAACCTTTGTCTCCCCTTCTCTGCCCCCTCTAATAGTCCCCAATATCTATTGTTGCTATCTTTGTGTTTATGTCCCCAATGTTTAGCTCCCACTTATAAGTGAGAACTTGTGGTATTTGTTTTTCTTTTCCTGTGTTAATTTATTTAGGGTAATTGCCTACAGCTGCATCCATGTTGCTGCAAAGGACATGATTTCATTCTCTCTTTTTTTTTTGAGATGGAGTCTCATTCTGTCACCTAGGCTGGAGTACAATTGCATGATCTCGGCTCACTGCAACCTTCTTCTCCTGGGTTTAAACCATTCTCCTGCCTCAGCCTCCCTGAGTAGCTGGGACTACAGGCATGTACCACCATGCCCAGCTAACTTTTTGTAGTTTTAGTAGAGGCTGGGTTTCACCATGCTGGCCAGGCTGGTCTTGAACTCCTGACCTCAGGTGATCCACCCACCTTGGCCTCCCAAAGTGCTGGGATTACAGGTGTGAGCCACTGCGCCTGACCCAGTTTCATTTATTTATTTATTTATTTTACAGCTTTGTAGTATTCCATGGCGTATGCTACCACATTATCTTTATCCAATTTATATTGATGGACACCTAGGTTGCATTATCCCTTTTGTGATTCTCTGTGAAAATCTGAAGCCCCTCCCAAGTTCTCAGCAGATTCCCCTACGGCATATCATCTCCAGGTTAACTCTGGATCTGGATTCCCACGTCTATGCATGTTTCCATATTCTGCAGTTGGTTATGCTGGATGTTAATCCAGCCCTTTAGTCAGTTCCTTTCACAAATTAACTAAAAAAAAATGTGGCTAAAAATAGACTTGAGTAAGTGGAAGTGCAGAGGCATTTACACTGTGGCAACACAAACATTTCAAGTTGTTTGTTATTTCTCTGTCTGACAATGACCTTCAGCATCCTCTCTTGGGGAATATGCCCGTAGCTGTACCTCCTTCACTCAAGCAACGCCCAGTGTTACACCCTGTTTGAGGCTCTCCTCTAGCCCCACAGACTCTTCAACCTTTCAGCACTAAAATTAAAAGTACCTTCTTGCTCATGCAAAACCATTCTACCCCCAAGCTATTCATCAAGCAAGAATGTTTCTCTTCTAAGAAAAAGTCTGTGCAGATACTTAGCACAAAATTTCACCTTCTGTCTCACTTAGTTATATGCTTGTTCATTCAGCAGCCCTGCTGTGTAAATCAGTGAGTCTTGAAAATGGGTTGTGTCAAGAATACAGATATAAAATAGTTTCGGGACAAGGAATCACTGTGGACATTTCAAACAATAGCAGAACAATATCAAAGGAAAAATTATGTGTTAGATGAAAAAAAATAAAATTAAAAAAAGTGAATGAAGCTTGAAGTTTTCAAAACCAGCGAGGAGATATGAAACCGTTTAAAGCCTTGTCTGGTCCTTTATGCACTTCCCCTTTTAGAGCAGGCAGCCGCCTGCATGATGCTAGTCATGGCCCTGTATTTATAAAATTGCCCAGAACTAGAAAGTGATCAGAAGCAATTAGACCCTCAGTAGCACTAGTAAGATTGAAATGAAAATCCAAATAAGTCTCCTGTGTGAAAGCGTAACAAAAGATATTTTACTTGGGGATTTTAGATTCCTACCTACTATTCTTTCCGACCTTCCACCCTTACTCCCTGCCCATGGGATTGTACTTTTAGAGGAGAACGACGTTATCTAAATTGATCTGCTAGTCAGGTTGCAAATAAATGTGAGGAAGAACAATTGACCCCAGTTCTGAAAAGGTTCCGCGTCCTGGAGGAGGTGCAGCGACTGTGTGCACAGCGCCCCCTCGTGATGAGACACTGGCTTTTTAGCGTAGTAAAAGAAGAGCGTCTCCAACAGAGTAGAGTTTCCAGTTGCAAAATGCTTTTTGAGATAGTACCTGTTTCATCGAAAAAGTGCCTAATAAGACACTTTTGGAGATATTTTTCAGAGAGAGTGTTTCCAGAATCTTCCTTTTCGATTTTTAAGCTAGACTTTTTTTTTCCACCTCTCTCATTACTTCAGTAATTGTAAAGCTGTTACGATTAGCGTATTTGGCAGGGACAGAATGGGGCTATAAATGCAGTGAAAAGTATGCTTTACCGTGTGCAACAATAGAGAAAATTAATACATACACATATGGAACAATTCATTAAAAACTTAAAGTAATATGTGTTGAAATACCAAGATAGGTGACTTAAAGTTCTGGACAGGCAGAAACCGTGATGGTTAGAAAGCACTTGACATATTTATTTATTTCATACTCTCTTACGTTGTCTAGGAAGCATTCAAGACCATATACATTCGACACAAAAAGATAAAAAGAAAGTTGAAAGGCAGACAGACCAGCTGGTGAAATACAGGGAGTCATGTGAAAGACAAAATAAACGCTTGAGGTTGGTATTTAGGGACAGGAGAGACATTTAGAATATATTCCCTTTAAAGGTAGAGAATACCCCTTCATGGAGAGTGTTGCATGGAGTCTAAGTGACACTTGCTGCGGACTCTGTCAGGAGACTGGAACGTAGGCTAGGGGTTGAACTGGATGATGTCCCTCGTGGCCCCAGTGTTTGAACACACATATAAGGAGAGATTATTGTGTATGTATCACTGTCATTTCTTCTACTGGGATGCTATCAAAGAGCTTTAAGACTGAGTTCCTGACCTTCAGGGGTTTATAATGTCCCCCCCCCAGTAAGACCCACATGCATGTAGAAATGGGAGAATGATATGAAGCCATGTTCCATTAGTTCCAAGGAATATTTCATAAAGGAAGATCTTGAAGAGTATTAGGATTTGAAAGGAGGAAGAGGAGAGAAGAAGTCTCGTCAATTTGGGAAAATTCCTTTGTGAGAATGTGAACACATGGCTGTGTGCTGAGGGTGAAGAGCTTTGGCTGAGATGAGGGTGTCAGGAAAAGCCTGCTGTGCAGCTCTTTTTGTAGTTGTTCACAGCCTGACAATCCCCAGATGCATGTAGCAACGTCTGTCCGGGTCAGGCCGATGCTGGGATCCAAGTAATTCTGATCTGAGAGTAGGGGGCGCGGCTGTGGCCTCAAGAGCACGGAGATGGTGGGAAGGTCCGTCACAGAGCAAATGCGTGCCAGGGAATGTCTGTCCAAAGGAAAAAGAAAAATGGGAAAATGTAATCATGGGGGAGAAGGGTAATAGACCCAGGTAGAAAGTGGTCTCTTAGGAAGACCGATGTTCACCTGGTGATAGATTTTGGCAGTTGTCCGTAAATGGCGCTAACATGAAGGAAGCTGCGGCTCCAGGAAGAAGTCTGTCATTGGAGCAGAGGGGAGGGTTGGGACGGAAGGGTGATCTGATCGTGCACTCCGGCACGTGCTCGCAGGGAGAGCTGGGGAACCGTATGCCTGGAACAGAGTCTCAAAAGAAGTACAAAATACAGCATAAATTGGCAAAAGTATGAGGGACTGTGGAAAACAGGTCTTACTAGCATAATGAGGAGTGTCATCTTTGAGAACATTTTGATGAAAGAGAAAGAGAGCTCAAAAGGGAGAATAAGATAAAGAGAAAGAGGCTAGAAAAACACGCAGGAGCTAGAAAGGTAAAGGAACCCCTGCCCCTGACCTTTCATCCCGCTACCCTCATGGTCCGCTTACTGTCCTTGACTTTCTTCTCCGCTTTAACATTCCATTCCATGTGTCAATTGCTTAACACAGGCGTAGAAGTGGACATTGTTTTCCAGAGAGTCTCCTTTTTATGGTTTCTTCCTCAACCTTACAATTTCTGTCCTTTTGGCATGTTGTGAAGGAGAACACTAACGTGCCTAAGATTGGAGGTGAGGATGTCTCTGCAGGAGAAATCAGAGGACAAAAACAAATACTCTTGGTGTCATTGACAAAGTGGGCCCTTCTTTAATAGAAAATGGTAATCCTGTCTTTTCTTTCCCATCTCATTCTCAGTAGTACTTGCATTGCTCCATGAAAGACAGGGCACAGGAACACTCACACCTTCCTCTCTTTGCTTTTATTCTGTATTGAAGCCTTTTCAAATCATTACTTATCTGGGCAGCTGCTGTCTTCTTCATGTCTCTATGTAGTCATCGTCTTTGTGAGGCAAGCTTAGAGATAATCTAGGGAAAACAGGAGACAGGAAAGGAGAGGAGGAGAGTGATGATCATTGAGCAGGCAATATGTAATATATGTTTATGCTATAGAAGAGAGTAACGTAAAGCAGAAATAGTTTTCATTCTGGAATACATATCAGTAGCTGACAAACTCTATCAAACTCTCCATTTCTATCCTAGATTCTAAAGCAATTTCTAATTCTGTAGACTTAAGGGACACAACATTTTAAAATTAAGTATTTTCAAAAATGTTGCTGGGCATGGTGGCTTGCACCTGTAAACTCAGTGTTTTGGGAGGCTGAGGCTGGAGGACTGCTTGAGACCAGGTGTTCAAGACCAGACTGGGCAACATAGCAAGATCCCATCTCTAAAAAGAAAATTTAAAAATTAAGCCAGGCATGGTGGTGAGGCCTGTAGTCTCAGCTACTCATGAGGATGAGACTCAGGAGTTTGAGGCTGCAGTGAGCTGTGACTGTGCCACCACACTTCAGCTTGAGCAACAGAGCAAGACCTCATTTCTAAAAACAACAACAGCAACAACACCAATAATAATAAAAATATCAAGTCAATAGTAGAAGTGTTTTGTATTCGGTCTTAGCCAGAGAAACCCAAGATGCCATGGCTTGGAGCAAAACTGTGGCTAAAACATGCTTTTTGTTTTCTTCTAGTTCTGTTATAAAGAAAACATTTAGGAAATTCTCTCTCTCTTTCTCTCTTTAACCTGTCCCACTTTTTGTGTGTTCTTTGTAGTTTTGCACCATCATTCTTAACAAATTTATTTGTCATTTGGAAGATAAGTTAGCCAAAATTTTACTATATTTGAAAGGCTACTTATGTATTCTGTTATTTAGATATAAGAGCATGAGATTCTTGATATTAAATTGGTAAATTAATTATTGGCAACCTAGTGGTTTGGGTTGGCAAGGATTCTCTCAATGATCATTTGGGAGAGTAGCAGAAGCAAAGGAGGAGTCTTAAGAAACATCAACACCAAAAAGGTTTTCTTCCTTTGGGAAAAAGAATTTTTATAAAAAGATTCTTGAATTGCTAATTGTTATGAACCTCATAGGAAAAAAGTATCTTGTATTTACAAAAATGAAATGAGTTCTATTAGATAGATGTTGTTTTGATATTCTAGGAACTACAAAATGCCTGCTGTGATATTTAAAGATACACTAAAAGTAAAAAGAAACAAAAATAATGAGAGATTCTAAATAAAAGTCAAGTGGGTAAGGAAACAAGATAATTTGAGAGAGAAAAATAAATCTTACTTTGAAATTTAAGGATCCATGAGTACTCAGATTTAGTTTTTAGAAGAGAGAGAAGAAAGGATACATATCTACTATTTTGTAATTAGTGTCTTCAACAGTTATCTTTTTCCACAGAGCCCACCTGAATGACCTTGAAAATATTGTTCCATTTCTTGGAATTGGCCTCCTGTATTCCCTGAGTGGTCCCGACCTCTCTACAGCCGTCCTGCACTTCAGACTCTTTGTCGGAGCACGGATCTACCACACCATTTCATATTTGACACCCCTTCCCCAGCCAAATAGAGCTTTGAGTTTTTTTATTGGATATGGAGTTACTCTTTCCATGGCTTACAGGTTGCTGAAAAATAAATTGTACCTGTAAAGAGAATCATCCAACTCATCATCCAGTTGGTTTTTTAAGAATTCTCTACTTCCAATTTATAATGAATACTTTCTTAGGTTTTAGGTAGGAGAGGAACAGAGGAATTACGAACTGGGGTAAACCCGTTTTGAATATTAGCATTGCCAGTATCCTCTATTCTTGTTTTTACATTTGGATTAGAAATTTAGCATAATAATTCTTCAGTCTTTTGTCTGATTTTTAAAGTACTTTCTTATAAATTTGGATCATGTTATGATTTGTTATTATGCAGCACTTCACTTCTGAATCTGTAAAATAATTGTGTGTATGAGAAACCTATATTTCAATACTGCTGAAACGGACATGAAATAAAGAATTTAAAGAATGATTTTGTTTGGTTTTATTTTTCCCAGTATTTTGTTTTCAAAAGTTTCAAACCTAGGGTAAAGTTGAAAAATAGTACAAAGAACCTCTCTATACCCTTCGCTTAGACTCACCAGTTGTTAACATTTTGCATATTTGCTTTTCTTCTCTCTCTGTTTTCTTTTTCTCTGAAACATCTGAGAGTAAGTGGCAGATATCATGGCACGTCACTCTTTAATACTTCAGCACGTTTTTCTTATGAACAAGGCATTCTCCAAATAACCACAGTACCATTCTTACACCCAAGACATTTAGTATTAATATAATAGTATTTCATATACATAGTCTTTATTCCAATTTTTCCAATTTCCTCAGCAATATTCTTTATAACTGCTTTATTTTTGATCCAGGAATCCAAGACCAAACATTGCCTTCTGTTATCATTTCTGTTTGGCTTTCACTTAAATCAGAGAATTCTTTCACTTACTTTTGCTTTTGTCTAACCTTGGCATTTTTTGAAGAGTACAAACAAGTTGTTTTACAGAATGACCCTTAATCTGGATTTGTTTTATCTAGGATTTTCTCATTCTTAGATTCAGATTAACCATTTTTGGTGGTGTGTCCTTCACATTATAAAACGTCAACAGGCATATGATATCAGTTTGCCCTGTTATTGGTGATATTAAATTTAATAAATTTAGTAAGGTAGTGTCAACCAAATCTGTCCATTTTAAAGGGATCCTTTTATTTTTATAATCATATGTGGGGTCATAACTTGAGACTGTATGCATATCCTGTCCCCCTACAAATTTTCACTTAATAGGTTTAGCACCCAGATATGTTGTTTGGTTTCTACATATAAATATGTAGCACATAAATCACACAAATTTAGATTTTTTTTGGTCTTACATGGAATGTGTACTTAAGTCTCTATAGTAAAGGGTGAGCTTTTAAAATATCAGTTTTTTTCTTATATGTGCCATCCACCTAATTTATATTAGTTTTTGATTTTCATATCTTTTGATTCATTTTAATTTTAAATATGTATTTCTTAAACAGTACTTTGAATGGCATTTGTGAATTGTTCATTTAGATGTGCCATTCAAGAGAAAAGTCACTGCATTGTATTTTAGGTTTCATAGTTTGAGCAACTCTGAAGTCCATAAACAAAACCTATTACACAATTGACTATGTAGAATTCCATACAAGTTTCTTTTTACTACTTTTCCTAATGTTAAAAAGCAGCTTTGCATACTGTGGATCTTGGCCTTAGGAACTCTTTGTGGTGTAATTAATAGAAAAGACCATGAGCTCAGGAGGGAAAAGTCTGAAACCCATGAGTTGGCTCTGCCTGCATGAACACACGCGCGCACACACACACACACACACACACACACCCTGCTCTCTGGATTTGGGCAACTGGCTTACACTGTCTGATCTGCAGTTTCTCAAGCTTTACAAGATTCTTTAAGGTCATATGCTTTTCTGTATGTGAAGCCTTTGAAAAAAGTATATTTTAAGCCATTAAGTGTTTCCCATGTGTAAATTACTTCAGTAATCTCTCAATCATAAAGATTCAGATAACTGAGTTCCTCCTAGTTTTGGATCAGATCTTTGTTGAACTATTATCACGTCTTCCATTGTTTTCTCAAATTTTCTTCTCACTTGGTAATGCTTCTCTGAGCAGAAGCAGAACGGATGGTGATTATCATAGCAGTTATCCATTTAGCTATTAATATTTGATATTCATTAGTAGACAATTTCTAGGGGAAAAGGACATTTAAATTTTATATTCTCAGAGGTATAGGAACTAGGTATATGAGCAGAACACACTTAACTAAAAGTGAAAAAGTTTAGGGATTACCCAGTTTAGTTTCTAAATTTAAGTATAAGTTGTAAAAACAATTTAGAATAGTTTCTAACTATACTTTTACTCACAAGAGAAGCTTTAGATACAGGGGGATTTATTAGTGAAACTGCTTTTGTGAAGGAGGATGGATGAAGGGGAAAGCTATTTACTAGTCTGGTCTCTCCTGCATCAAGGATTCCCCACCTGACTGTAAGACGGAATTGGCTCTAGAGTGAAGTCTGTGCGCTAAGTGACTTTAACTTCTGATGGGACACAGGTGGAATCGTACAGCTTGCCTTAACACTATTCCTGTGAGGAATAGGATGGGTTTGTTTTCATGTTTCTGCTACTTAATTTGAAAACAAAGATTGTGGTTATCTTTGTATCTGCATGCAGATCTGTGTACACATACACACACACCCCCATCACCAGTACTAACCATTATGAATGCTTAGTAATTGGATAACATTGTTACTTTTTGAAACACCACCATCTCCCTTCATTCAGGCCTCATTCTGTCCTCACCTATCCCAAGCCAACTCTATCACAAGCAGTTCAAGATCCACTGAAACTGGAAGATATTTATCTGTATTTCTTAGAGAGTCATCATCTAGGGCAATGATGGGAGTTTTGGGGGCAGGGTTCAGTGACTCTCAAATGAAACTGGAGTGAGGTAGATTTTACCAGAATTACTGTAGCAAGGGCAAACGTTATGTTTATATAGATATTGAATCTGTATTATATTGGACAAAACTTTATATTTTTATATAATACTACATGACGTAGAATCTTCTTAATAGGTGGGAACATCGGTAAGATGCACTGTCTTGGGCATGTTGATGGAAGGGGTAGGTCATGAGATTTTTATGTACATCGAAAGCCTCTGTGGTTTAAACAAGGCTGAGAGATCCTTGTTGGATTAATGTCAGGTAGACGAGTCCTTCTGTTTTGAAGACTGAGAAACTGACTCTTTGAGGGCACAGGAGTTCTTTGGCCCAGAGAGGCAGATGCAGAAGAACCTAAATATAAATGAGACTGGAGTGGAAATGAGAATGGCAGGAAATGCATGGAAACAGACTGTCCCATGGCCTGGTTGTCCGAATCCCAGAGAGTAGTAGCTTCTCTTGCTATGGTCAAGCTGCCCTGGAAGCTAAGTCATAAGAGAGGCTTCTGTTGGTTCTCTCTACGGGATCACTGCTAAAGATCCCAGAGTCACTCCACGTCCCAGTGTTCTGCACATTGCCGTATGTTGGCTTGTGTGGCGAAACAGCATGTTTGTGAGTGTGGGTTTAAACCAAACAGAGTTAGAGGAATCAGATATTAAATGGCATACAACTAAGATAATCTGACACATCCATTATTCACTTCAAGATGGAGATAATATGTCCTCAGTGAAACGAAAAACCTCACACAGTCTGTCGGCCACAGCACCCCACATTCAATTCATCTTTACACTTGGAATGACTCTGCAATTGGGACTGGCAAGGCCAAGTCTGATGACACAGGACCCTCACTACTGTGGGTGCTTGGATAGGTATACTCAATGCTTATCTTTGTATTTTTTTTTCCTGTTTCTTGGGCTATCCAATCACTCTTCTGACTGATACAGTCTCTCTTTCACTGTATTAAAACCCAAAGAGGCTACTTCTTGGATCTTACCAATCCTGAAGTGACTTGGCATGTCTATGCTGAGTTTAGCTGGGAGGTTAACGATCAAAAGGTAATTGTACAATCTCAGATCCCTAGTTATTAGGGAGACCTCTCAAAACCCCTAAGCACTTCTGACTACTACCTTCCCGATCTAAGAAGCAATGATTCTAAGGCCCGAAGTTTTGCTAGGCAGCGAGGAGAAGGGCATGGAGTTTCTCACAACCAAAGTGTTAAATTTTAATGCAATAAGGCCCAGTCCTAGGGAATCCTGATGGGTTCTGTCAACTATTCACCTGAGAGCTCTACTTTATAAATAAAGAAACCAAAAAGAAAGTTTCCTGAGTTGCATAGTTGCATCACACTGATTCTTCATAGAGGCAGATGGTGAGAAGTGAGGCAATTTGCCTTGGGAGTCTTTACAATCCATTTAGAAACAGCGGCACAAAAATACTATGATCATCTCCCCCCTGCCAGCCTGAAATGTCAGCCCTGTGGGAAGCTGATAGGTGTTCCTGCCATCAGCCAAAGCGGCACCTCTACATTCATACCTTTCAGGGTACTTTATTCACTGTATATTCTATGTAAACTGTTGAATTTGACAAGGAGGAGTTGTCGAAGGCAGACTACTGGGAAGGGGCCGTGTTGGGTTGAATTTGGCACCAATCTCTCATACTTGACAGCTCATGTACACGATTGTGGATGAGCTATAGGACCTATGAGCCTCCTCAGTCAGCAAGCGCAGGCCCTAAGTCACATTTAATTCAGAAAACCCTGACAGCCCTGCATAAAATGTGAGCCGTAAAATGGAGAGATAGGAGCTGTGTGCAAGAGTAGACCATTTAAGTCATTTCCTTTTACTGAAGTTTTGGAAAACATGAACCAGGACAATATAGACTCTGATATACCATGAAGATATCTGTATTAGTAAGTTCAAGAAAATAATCCAAATAATCCAAACTTGAAGCCAGACATAATTTTTAATGACCCAATACTAAGAGGGACATCAGTGGAGAGTTAGAGGCTGCCTAAAGTTTTTAGTCTTTCAGCCTAAGTCATTCATATCTGTACCTATATCTTTATAGAAGCAAAACCGCCCAAATTAAAGAGAATAGTGAAGGACTGAAGCAGTGTGGTATAGTGAATAGATACTGGATTTGAAAAACATCTATATTTGAGTCTTGAGTCTTGAGGCTTTCTGGCTGCCTAAGATAATGACTGAGGCTTTATGCCCCATCCTTAATTCTAAAGTGGCAAAATTAATACTTTACCTACTGTATTAATAGCCACAATAATTCTGCATGATAAATCATCCTATGACTCAGTGGCTTTGCTAATGATTCTGCAGGGTTGAGCTGATCTTGACTGGGTTTGCTCATGTGTCTGCTGTAAGTTACGGGTTAGCCAGGTGGTCCTGCTGGATGTGTGTCTGGGTTCTCTAAGGAATCTGGAACTTGGCTGAAACTTAGCTGATTCAGAAAGACCTCAACTAGGGTTACTTGGGCAACTCAATTCTATCCCATGTGTCTTATCCTCTCGTACAGTGCTCAGAAAATTATGGACGGTGGACTAAATCCAGCCCACGGGCTGTTTTTATAAATAATGTTTTATTGGAACACAGCAGTACTTACTTATTTTTATATTTCCTGCAACTGCTTTTGTGTCACAATGGCAGAGTGGCATAGTTGAATTGTTGCCTTGGAGACCACATGACTCACAAAACCAAATATATTTACTCTTTGGTGTTTTACAGAATGTTTTCTGATTCTTGCTCTAGTAGGTTAGCCTGACTGTGCTGTCATGGCATAGGAGCAAGAGAGGAAATGGAACTGTGTAAGTCTCTTTTCAAGACTCTGCAATCATTACATCCACCTACATGCCCTTGGCCAGAGAAAGTCACAGGATTGGCCTCAGAATTATAGTGCTGGGAAATGGACCCAACCCCCTCAGGGAGATGAACTGCAAAGTCACCACAGGGGCATGGATGCACAGAGGGATGAAGATTTAGGCCATTTATACAACCAATCTATTGCACTTGTCCACTTTGTGCTACTAGTATGAGTTTCAATTCAGACACATGTAAAAGCATTTTATAAACTTTATGACATTATGCAATTAAAACAGCGTTTATTCTAATGTGTCATAATTTCACCAGATTAGTGGTAATCTGTGATATGCTCAGTATGAGAGCAATAGTTACAAACTAAGTAAAAAACACAATACAGGGTGTGTGAACTTGGCCTTCTCCCTCTCATTTGCAATGTGCTGCCTTAGGAAGACAGATGGGACAAGGAACAAATATTTGGACAGCCTTATTGCCTCTATAACCAAGTTGGTTCCCAAACTGTGCCCAGTCTGTTCTCTTGAAATTATAATATGCACCCTGCTCCCAACCAAGTGTTTCATCAAATTTAATCAGTTTCTGATTATTGGCATATTAAATGTAGACCAGAGAATATTGCTGGCCCAAACGTCAAATTTTTGTGTTAGTGTTTGCTGAAATAATTGTATATTATCTTCTATGGGTTGCATTAATCATGAAAATAAAGCTGTGCTAAGTTCTTGTTTGAGCTACCCAATTTATAACTTGATAGCACAAGGAATATAATTTACTTTTTCTTTGTAACTCATCTTTCACGACAACATAGTTAGAGACTGGATCCTAGAATTGATTCTAATAATAGTTTTTGCCACTGACACACATGAGAAACCCAGGCAAGTCACCTACTTATGCTCTATTCATTTCTTCACATTTAAAACGAATACATTGAATTAGAACAATTTTTGAAATATTCCATGACTCTAAAAATTCTGTTTACTCTGGAAGCAGGTGTTGGTCTACTCTTTCTCCAGTGATAAAATATGAATATCAAGATGTGGAAATAATTATAGCAGAAAGGTTATAGCCTCCATTAATGAGGTCAAGCTCAATTTGAGTTAAATAGCATTTTGTGGGTTTAGTGTCTCAGAATAATAATCTTTAATTTTCTCTGAATCACTGATGTGATGTCACCAACACGAAATGATTGTTACTTTTCAGAAAAATTCAATAAATGCATTGAATTATCTCCATTTAATAATTTTCTTGTATTAATTCTTCTTCAGACATTGAACATACTATCACTTGAATAGACTAGTAACTTGTACTAGTAGTTGATGGTGGGACAAATAGAATGCTCGGAAGTAAATAAAACAGGGTTTCTTGGTCTAATCATCATTCTGGGTTCCCAGAATCTTGACTCTATAAATTAGTTAGGTTCCACCTAGTCCAAATGTCTACACGTAAAATAAAAGAAAAATGTTTAATCATTTCTTCATAAAGAAATATGTATTGAGACCCTCATATGTGCCCAGCACTATTGTAGATGCTTGATACACAACAAAGACCAGAGAAAAAGTTTGCATTCCAAAGGACATTCTTTAACCTAGGGCTTGTAAAGAAAGAAAGATGGTGAAATAACTGAACTAATACTATATCAGAAGTCAGTCAGCTATGGTCTATGGGCCAAATCTGACCTGCCACCTTTTTTTTTGTATGGCCCACAAGCTAACAGTGGTCAACAGTTTTTACTAATGAACATTTGCAATCAATTTGATGACTAGAAACACTAACCTTGAACTCCAATTAAGCAAAATGTTAATCCCCTGAATAAAAATTCCATTTTTCTCATTAGTGGATCTTTGTTACAAAAAAAGGGTACTTCATCATTATTGTTATCTTTTGAATTTCTTCAGTTAAAAAATATGGAAATTTGTTTTCTCTCCTGTTTTGTAAGTGCCTACGTAATATATACTTGATTTTTGCCTCTTAGCTTGCAAAGTCTAAAATATTTACTCTGACATAAAAATGGAAACATAGATCAATGGGACAGAGTAGAGAACCCAGAAATAAATCCATGAATTTACAGTCAACTCATTTTCAACAAAGGTACCAAGAACATACATTAGGGAAAGAACAGTCTCTTCAATAAATGCTATTGGGAAAATTGGATCTCTACGTGCAGAAAAAGGAAACTAGACCTCTATCTCTTGCCATATACAAAAATCAAATCAAAATGGATTAAAAGCTTAAATCTAAGACCTGAGACTATGAAATTATAAGAAGAAAACATTGAAGAAACACTCCAGGATTTTGGTCTGGCAAAGATTTCTTAACTAAAGCCTCAAAAACATAGTCAACCAAAGCAGAAATGGACAAATGGTATCACATCAGGTTAAAGACCTTCTGCACAGCAAAGGAAACAATCAGCAAAGTAAAGGGACAGCCTACAAAATGGGAGAAAATATTTACAAATATCCATATGATAGGAGATTAATAATAAAAACATATAAGAAGCTCAAATAACTCAATAGCCAAAAGCCAAGTAATCCGCTTAAAAATAGGTAAAAGATCTGAATAGACGTTCTCAAAAGAATACCTACAAACGGCCAACTAGTATATGAAGAAACACTCAACATCATTAATCATCAGGAAAATACAAATCAAAAAAACAATGAGGTATCGTCTCACTCCATTTAAAATGGCTTTTACCCAAGACAGAGAGTAACAGATTCTAGTGAGAATGTGGCAAGAGGGGAGCCCTCTTACACTGTTGGTGGGAATGTAAATTAGTACAGCCACTGTGGAAAACAGTATGAAGATTTCTCAAAGAACTGAAAATAGAATTACCATATGATCCAGCAATCTCACTGCTGGGTGTATATTCAAAAGAACGGAAATCAGTATGTCAAAGAGATATCTGTACTCTCATGTGTATTACAGCACTATAACCAATAGCCAAGATCAGCCTAAGTGCCCATCAACAGGTAGATGGATAAAGAAAATGGGATGTGTGTGTGTATAATATAATATTCTATTATATATTATATGTTACATATATTACGTATTATATATTATCACATATATACTATGTGTTACATAATGGAATATTATATTATACAAAACAAAATGTTATTTGGCTATAAAAAAATAAAATCCTGTCTTTTGAAACAACATGGATAGAACTGGAGGATATTATGTAAGTGAAATAATCCAAGCACCAAAAGACAAATGTCTCATGTTCTCACTCGTATGTGGGAGCTTAAAAAAAAATAACCTCATGGAGATAGGGAGTAAAATGATGGTTACTAGAGAGATTGGGAAGGTTAGTAGGGGTGTGGGGGATAAAGAGGGGTTAAGTAATGAGTTTGAAATTACAGTTAGATGGAAGGAATAGATCTAGTGTTTGGTAGCACAGTAAGATGACTATAGTTAATTTATTGTAAATTTCAAAATAACTAGAAGAATGCAACTGGAGTGTTTCTAACACAAAGAAATGATAAATACTTGAGGGATGAATACCCCAATTAACATGATTTGATTATAGCATGGTTGCATCAAAATATTATATGTATCCTATGTGATAACTCTTATGTATCAGTATCCATAAGAATAAAAATAAATACAAATTTTTAAAAAGAAAAATAAAATAAAATATTTACTCTAGCCCTTTACAAAGTTTGTCAACTCCTGATCTATACAACTGAATAAAAAGCATATAAATGGATACTGAAATTTCTCTCATTAGTTTTCATTGACTGGTGCCAGAATTTAATCAAAATGACTAAGAACACCACTTTATTTCAACATTGGTCCTCTTATATTTGGCCCAAATTATCCTTTTTTGTTTCTAGTTATTACATTCTATGTGGTATGGTATATGTGGGATATTCAGTAATGTTTCAAGAATTTTCTCAGTTGTTAAAGGATTGAAATATTGTTAATTGTCTTCTATGAAAATATAGCTTCTTACCAGCGTGTTTTGAGCTTGTATGTGCTTTCCCTAGTAGCTGATTTTTTTTTTTTTTTTCCTATGAGATCAGTTCTCTTGACATTACTGTGATGGAAACTGAGGTTTTTTTTTTTGTTGTTGTTGTTTTTTTGAGACGAAGTCTCACTCTGTCGCCCAGGCTGGAGTGCAGTGGTGTGATCTCCTCTCACTGCAAGCTCCGCCTCCCGGGTTCACGCCATTCTCCTGCCTCAGCCTCCCGAATAGCTGGGACTACAGGGGCCCGCCACCACGCCCGGCTAATTTGCTGTATTTTTAGTAGAGACGGGGTTTCACCGTGTTAGTCAGGATGGTCTCGATCTCCTAACTTTGTGATCCACGGGTCTCGGCCTCCCAAAGTGCTGGGATTGCAGGTGTGAGTCACTGCGCCCAGCAGAAATTGAGGTTTTAAAGTCCCTTTGGTTGGAAAAGTCTCTTTTTGTTTGGAGTAGATATACAGAAATCATGATACATCCAGTGTAACACCATTAAATCACTCACTTCTCAGAAACGGTAGCTAAAACCATTAATGTTTAATCACTTCACAGCCAATGCCAAGTAGTTTACATTAACAGGGAGCAGAATATGCTATGGCCAAACGAAACTAAATGGAAAACTCAGAAACAGCTGATGATGTCTAATTTAACATCTTTGTTTTTTTCCTGGGACATTTATGCTCACGGTGGTGATTTTATATTGCACACATATAATATAGTCATGGTTATTGCTTTTAAAATTGCTCCTAGTTTCTTTGATGGATTTAAATTTATTACTGTTTTATGGAGAGATAGCATATTGTTCCACCAGGAGCATCACGGTGTCTCATTGCTCTGCCACACACACAAAATTTAAACCCACCCAAATCCAAAAATCACCCCAAATCCCTTTACCAAAACCAAAAACAAAAGCCATTATGTTTAGGATCCTGAATTAGCATTTTAAACTGTATTTTAAAATATGAAGAAGAAAAATTTCATAGATTACTATTTTTAGGAACCTACCCCAAGGATACACTAGATAAATGTATGAAAGTACTTGCAAACCAGGCTATTTATTGAAGCACCACTTTCAATAGCAAGCGATTGCAAATAATTCAAATGTTCGTTAACAGAGAATGGTTAAATAAACTATGACAATTAATACAATAGATTACTATGCAGAATTATATATAATTTAGAATTATATAATTCTAAAAAGAATTCGAAAAATCTCTATATGTTACTATGGTTACTGTGGAATCAACTTTAGGATACATATATTCTTGTGTGTGTGTGAGTGTCTATTTGTGCTTATATTTTATTTAATTTATTATTGGTTTGTTTTAGAGACAAGTCTCACTCTGTTGCCCATGCTGAAGTGCAGTAGGACAATCATAGCTCACTGTAACCTCAAACTCCTGGGCTCAAGCGATCCTCCCTCTGCAGCCTCATGAGTACCTAGGACTACAGGCATGCATCACCATGCCTGGATAATTTTCAAATTTTTGGTAGAGTTAGGGTCTTGCTATGTTGCCCAGGCTGGTCTTGAAATCCTGGCTTCAAGTGATCCTCCTGCCTTGGCCTCCCGAAGTGCTGGAATTGAAGGACTGAGCCACTGCACCCTGACTGTGTTTATATTTTAAAATCAATGAAAAGGCAAACCATAAAGTTTAGAAAAAATAGTTAACTATAGAGGGAAGGAGGCAATAGAATAAAAGGAAAAGAGACAGAAACGATTTTTTAAAGTTATCTTGTTTTAAAGACGTGACTTTGAAAACATATTTCACATAATGATTAAATTAATTAAACACAAAGAGCAGTGCCTAAACATTGAAAGTAAAAAGAAACAAAGAAACCTCAATGCATAACCTATTGACGACATAACCTTCCGCAGAGGAACTATCCCAAGTGGTCTTAAAACATAACAATTTGACTGTACATAAACAGCAGGACAACAGAACATAAAAACAATTTTTTCAGTAATAATATTATTATTGGTAGTAGTGCTGATATTATTCAGAGACTGCGATCTGTGTAGCGTGGCATGAAACAAATGAGTGAATATATCAATATCACTGAAAACTAGGATTTGGCGCATGGCAGAAAGAAGATACACATACCAAATCAAATAAATAGGAACTCTGTACTCCTGAATTTGAATTAGAAGTATTAGTGTTAACTGATGATGTGTTTTATCTAAAACAAAACAAAGATAATTATTTGTATCTATGTCTACTGAAAGGAATTAGCAAGCAGATGTAGGCAATGTGAGATGAACCTGGAATATAACTTACCATATTAGAAAATAATGATGCTATTCAATACAACTAGTGTTGTGTCAAAAGGACTCAAGACTCAATGAATATGCTCCCATGCCAATAAATTTCAAGATGTGAAAGATGTTTAAATCTATGAGTTCATAAGATATATGAGTTCATAAGATATATGAGTTCATAAGATATATACACACACGTAACACCTACACACCTATATGTACACACACAGACTTTATACATATACATAAATGTATTTTATGTGTGCACATGTATGTATACAGTATTTGAATGATATTAGGATCCTTATTTTTTTTAAGTGTTTAGAATCAAACCCTGAACATTTATCTTGCCTCTTCTATATAAACTTTAACTCAGCGTAACCAATAGCTGATGAAGAAGAAATGTTTCTTTGTGGAAGTAAACCAGTGAATAGTTGAAGAAATAATTTATCTTTTCAACATCTATTGAGTTAATGGATTCAAGCAAAGATTATCCATTGCTGATAACAACGCAAAAAGAAGACAATCGGAAATTAGTTATTACTGAGGGAAGTACCCAATACCATCTATGAAGCTGTCTGGACAAAAACGCTGACAAAAATCTCCATGAATCTCTAATTTGGAATACAAATTTAAAGAAAATGCAAAGGATTAAAAAAGACCATGATGAAGTCAGGGAAATTCAGACAGAGAAAAATGCTCCAGGACCAGAAACCCATTTCTTTTGCAAAAGCTTGCAGGCAGAGATTGACCAAAGAGCAGAGACATAGAGAGAACCTAGAGATTAAAAGAAACTTGAGCGATTTGTCAGCATTCAGTTGCAATGTATGGATGCGATGTGAATTCTAATTCAAAAACCAAAGTAGAAAATGGTAAACAATTGGGGAAATGTGAACAATGATAGAATATTTAATATTAATGAAATATGCTAAATATTTTCAGATATGATAATGGCATTGAGGATGTAAAAAAGAGTCTGTTTTTAAAGAAATACCCCTGAAATACAGGTGATATAATATCTGTATATCAGATGATATTATATACATCAGATCATCAGAATAAAGTAAGGTTAGCATGAATTGTTAATTGTTGACACTGCACAATAGGTACATGGATAATTGTTGTACTCTTCTCATTCCTTTTATTTATGTTTGAAATGTTCAAAATTAAAAGTTAAAGCATAGAGTGTAAAGTTGAGCAAATTCCTCCAAGACCTAAATATAGCTTATCAAAACTTACATGAATTAGATGCTGCCTGTTGAGCTAATACTTTTGAAATATTTTGTACTCCACAGAGGAAGGTTTTATGCATAAGCCGGAGTTTTGTTTTTCTGAGTTGTTTTCAGTTGGTGCATGTGATTACATTTTTATACATGGTAAAAATTTATACATATTTTTCCAAGTCTGAATTTCTTTCTTTTTTTTTTTTTTTTTCGTTTTTGAGATGGAGTTTCGCTCTTGTTGTCCAGGTTAGAGTGCAATGGCACGACCTCAGCTCACTGCAAACTCTGCCTCCCGGATCCAAGCGATTCTCCTGCCTCAGTCTCTTGATTAGCTGGATTACAGGTATGCGCCACGAGGCCTGGCTAATTTTGTATGTTTAGTAGAGATGGGGTTTCCTAATGTTGCTCAGGCTGGTCTCAAACTCCTGACCTGAGGTGATCTGTCCGCCTTGGACTCTCAAAGTCCTGGGATTACAGGTGTGAGTGACCGGGGCCTGGCCCCGCGTTTCTTTCCTAAAGCTTGTGTTAAGATGTTGCCATGTGGGGCCAATATCATAATATAACAAACTATTCTCTGTGTGTCTGCACATGTATAATAGACACTATTTTAAATTATGATTACAAATGATATCATCTCTTTCTTAATCTCTACAGGATTTTGTTGCATTTTTTCTGTTGTTGTTGTTGTTTTTTTTTTCATTAACACTATGCCCTGAGACTTTATTACCAAAGGGAAGAGGAGAGGAGGCATTTTCTATTCAAGAAGTCCACAAATAGGAATTAACACAGGTGCAACAGGGAATTCTTCATTGAAAAGGGTCAAAAAGTAGAAATTCCTCTGGTACAAAAGGAGTGGGTTCAGAGAGAATGGATCTTGGGTTGGGATGCTGCTGGGGTCCCCTGAGAGAACTTACCCATCTCTGGCCTTTGTGAGAAGATAGGGACCCTATTGAAGGATACGCCCCATGTAATTGATTTAATGTGTCCTCCTGCCCCCCCAAATGTATCCAACTTCTAACCCTTGGAACCTATAAATGTGACCTTCTGTGGAAAAAGGGGTTTGGGCAGACATAATTAAGGTTATCTAGATGAGATTATTCTGGATTAGACTGGGCTCTAAATCCAATGGCAAATATTTATAAGAGAAGACACAGAGACACAGAGAGAGGTCCACGGGAGGACAGACACAGAGAGTGGGGTTACACAGCCCCAAGCCAAGGAATGCCAAGGGTTGCAAGCAACCAGAAGGTAGCAGAAAGGCATGGAACAGGTGCCCTGAAGGAGAATCCAGACAGAACCAACCTTGCCGACATCTTGATTTCAGGTTTCTGACCTCCAGAACTGGGAGATAATAAATGTATGTTTTAAGCCACTAAGTTTGTGGTAATTTGGTATGATTGCTCTAGAAAACCAATATATCTCACTTATTATACCAAACTCTGGGAGGAGTCCCACTCACGGGGCACCTAAGTGCAACAGGAGATGCTCAAAAGCATAGTAATATTGGTATCAGGTAGTTTGCAGGGGTGAGGTCCAGAGAGAAAACCCGTAAGTATCTCTTGACTTACTTTCATACACAGCTTCCTGGAGTTCTGACATGCTCCTTGTGGGATGCAGAAGGCAGCTGATGGCTGAGAAGCAGTAGGCCTATCACAGGGATCTCTGTAGTGAGGGATAATTCTAGCTGGGGTTACAGCACAGACTATAGGTGGAGGTATAGAGTAGCGGTAGAGGCCAAAGAAGGAACAGGAGTTAGGTGGGAAAGGGAAAATAATATCAGGTACTAGATATGCTGAGAAAACAGCCCATGGATTTCACCCACTGTGGACTTCCTAGAATGTATTTAGATAGGACAGACCAGAAGAAACTATTTACAGCTCAGAGAAGCAGAAGCCAGGAAAGACATATAATTTGGAACTAAAGATCGCCTTCCCAGTATAAACTTCTTAGTGTGCCCAAATTTTATTTTGGAGAGGAGGAGAATCTTGCAAAGAGAAACCGTTATAAGAAATAGTTTGAACTGCAATATGAGTTCCACTGTAATGGACCATCGTAATCAATCAAAGATTTAGTGAGTGTGAACGGGGCAAGTCTAAAATTTTTTTGTCATTAGATGGAGAGAGGTTGGAAGTGAAGGAAGAATTCTGAGGTTACATCAATCACATGGTTTCTTTAAAACTACATTTGTGTGCATGAATTATAGTATATAATGTTTGATCTTACTACACATGGAAATGACAAAAATCAGTGGCTATACACTTTCAATATTTTTCTCAAGTAAAATCCACTATAATTTTTACCGGCTAAATTTAGACTTACTTTACGAATAATTTATTTGCACATCTGCCTGGGAAAGAGTCTGTTTCAAACAATGAAAATCTGATGCAACTGTGTCTGTTTTAGTTTCAGTCCTACCATCAAAGTCCAGGAGAAGCCTATCTCTTTTCCAAGGGCTGTTTTTTTTTTTTTTTTTCATCTATCTGGGTGGCTAACTTTGATTTGTCTTTGGCATGATACTGTGGAGCTCACAAGTAACTCTCATTAAGAGTTCTGCAAATGCTAATTGATAGATCTGCAAGTTTGGACGGCTGCTTTTAATACATACAGTTTCTTCTAGAGCTTTGCATCTTTTCTACCTCTCAAGAGTCAAATCTATTTGACAGCCAACTAGAAAGAGAGTATTGAAGTGATTGCCCATAGAATGAGAGTCTCCTATCTACCCTCTTCTCAGCACACTTGCCTGAAGAATCTGCCTGCTGCCTTCACTCTTTGCTTCCTTTGGTCATACAGTGGCATGTTAGGTGTGAGCTCTTTTTGGCCAGGGCGACCCAGCTCTATTTCAGTTCCCTGTATGCCTGTTTGCCTTCAGAGACAGTGACTAATTTGCTAGGTTGCGAGGTAAAGGTCAATAAACCAGTCCCAAGGACCCAAGCAGTTTGTGGTTTGGAAATTCTTGACTCTTTTGAAGAAGATCGGTGATTTCCCATTGCCACTAGATGTCCCTGTGTGGCTTTTCTTTTGGACATCAGTGCTGTACACGCGGCAAGTTATTTCTAGGCTGCTGGATAGAAGGAAAGTGCTCCGCAGGCTCTGAAGAAGCAGTTTATAGCGGCATGTCATCCAGGGTGGGACTCGGCGCAACTCAACCCTAGCACGTGGATTTAGAGTACAAGGGTATGGTAAAGCCAAAAATTACTCTGAGACTGCGCAGAAATCAGGATTATCTCTGTGGAGGTCCCGGAGTCTTTCCGACTTGTATCATTAAACTTTTGCTGCCTCCCAGCCTACTCTCAATACTGAGACCAAAGCTTCTAAAACAATCTCTCATGAAGAATTATGAACTAGCTTTTAAACAAATATGTTTTTACTTCTGATCTTTTGCAGGCCAATGCCTGATCTTACTGCATATGACCAGTATGCTGCTCACTGTGTGAGTATGATAACACCCAAACTGCGTAAAGTAGGCCCCCTTTGTCTCAGTTCTGCTTTGTGCAATTTCAACTACTTATGGTCACTTGCAGTTTGAAAATATTAAATGGAAATTTCCAGAAATAAGCAACTCGTAAGTTTTCAATTGTGTGCCACTCTAAGCGGTGTGATGAAATCTCACCTCCAACTCCATCCGTCCTGGGATGTGAATTGTCTTTTTATCAAGCGTCTCTGCACAATGTATCCTGTCCGCCCCATGAGTCACCTAGTAGCCAGCTGGGTGATCAGATCGATTGGAGTGGCATTGCAGTTTGTGTTCATGTATTTTACTTCATAATGGCCCCAAAGCCCAAGAGTAGTAATGCTGGCATGTTATAATTGTTCTGTTTTATTGTTAGTTACTAGTTAATGCTGTTAAATCTTTTCCTGTGCCTAATTTAGAAATTAAACTTTACAAACTTTATAGACTTTCTTTGATTGTGCCTAATTTATAAATTACACTTTATCATAGTGCATGACATACCTGTATAAACGGGAAAAAACCAATACAGTCGTGTATTGGATAATGACATTTTGGTCAATGATGGAGCATATCTATGGCTATGGACTCATCAGATAATAATAGAGCTGGAAAATTTCTATCACCTAGTGACATCATAGCTGTCCTAACATTATAGTGCAAAGCATTACTCCCCTCTTTATGGCGATGCTGGTGTAAACCAACCTACTGGATTGCGAGTCATAGAAAAGCGAACAAATAATGTCCTTGGCCTTCACATTCACTGCCCACTCACTGACTCACCCACAGCGACTTCCAATCCTGCAAGCTCCATTCATGATAAATGCCCTATACAGGTATATCGTTTTTAATGTTTTCTACTGTATCTCACGGTACCTTTTCTATGTTTAGATACACAAATACTTACCATTGTATTGTAATTTGTCTGCAGTATTCAGGACAGTAACATGCTACATAGAGTTGTAGCCTAAGGGCAATAGCCCTTACCATATAACCTAGGTATGTGGTAGGCTGTACCATCTAGGTTTGTGCAAGTACACACCATGATGTTTTCACAAAGGTAAAATCACCTACCAATCCATCCCTCAGAATGTATCTCTGTTGTTAAGCAATACATGACTGTGTATAGACATATTAAGTTGGTGCAAAAGTAATCGCGATTTTTGCCATAAAAGTGATGACAAAAATCGCAATTACTCTTGCACCAACCATGTTACTACACTGAATACTGTAGGCAATTGTAACACAATGGTAAGTATTTGTGTATCTAAACATAGAAAAGGTACAGTGAAATACAGTAGAAAACATTAAAAATGGTATACCTGTATAGGGCATTTATCACGATTGGAGCTTGCAGGATTAGAAGTTGCCGTGGGTGTCAGTGAATGAGTGGGGAGTAAATGTGAAGGCCTAGGACATTACTCGTTCGCTTTCCTATGACTTGTAACCCAGTGGGTTGGTTTACACCAGCATCGTCACAGAGCTGAAGGTGGCTCACACTAGCTGGCAGGGGCCAGTTGTTACCAGTAGGATTTGATACTATTGACAGTTTCGGGCATCAGTCGGGCTCTTGAAATATACACTTGCAGATAACTGGCATCTATTGTATTCCTTGTTTAATAAAACCAGTTAATTAACTATATGCTTGGTTGTCACAGCAATGTCAGCTGGCTATAAGTGTTCTTTTAATGCTTACTCTCAATTTCTGTATTTATTTTGTTACACACCGGAAACACTTAGTGGACTGGCACTGGTTTGAGGATTAATTACCCTTCAAGAGACACTGGCCTAGGCATTATCACAGGCTGAGTTCTACATCCTTAAATTAAAACTAATGGACCATGAGGAACTGGAGAGGCCTAAGGCAGTTTTAGGAGACTTGAATGGAGACTCTTGCAATGTGGCAGGAGCTGTACTATGTCCTTCCAGAACTCCTGCTCTAGGCCAGGCCTGGGCCTTCCACTGAGCAGCTACACTGAATCTCAGATGAAGGCTACTTTAAAACAGAAAACAGGCCCCGGTGTGTGATGTTCCCCTTCCCGAGTCCAAGTGATCTCATTGTTCAGTTCCCACCTATGAATGAGAACATGCGGTGTTTGGTTTTCTGTTCTTGTGATAGTTTGCTAAGAATGATGGTTTCCAGCTGCATAATAATAATAATAATGATAAAAAAAAAAAAAAAAAAAAACCAGAAAACAATGGATGATCCCAGGAAGCAACAGCAGTGGAGAAGGAATGCTTCTTGAAGTTCAGCTTCTGAACCTTCTTGGGGAGATTAAGTTAATCTTGGAAAGTGCCACTTTGCACATCTGAAGACAAATAAAGGTTGCGTAGGGATGGTAAATACCTTGCACTTGGATTCATTTTAATAATTAGTCATAGTGACACCTAGGTGATAGATAATGTGATGGCTTACCCAGCAACCAGCTCCAATTACAGAAATAACAGAAGGAAATTTTAGCTTCACAAACTGAAAAGAAATAGTTTGTTTACTCGATGCATCAACAGTTTGTGTCTCAACAGTCACTTACTGAGCCAGGTATTTGTAATGCAAGAGCACAACTTGCCCAAAAATTAATGTTGAGAATAGTGGTTAAGTGTGCTGTTTGTTTATAGAAAACCATTTAAACCAGACTATAGTTGAATGAAAATAAGTTAGCTCTCTTTTTCTCTTTTTTATGATTCCATGGGTCAGATCAAATTGACTGCACAGAACATTGCTTAGTCTTGAAATTCCAAACTCTTGAAATTTCAAGTTCAAATACTGTTGGGTTTTTCCTGCCCTTCTTAGGACAGTCAGTAGAAAAAATGGGGATTCCCTGGATTTCCTTGGTCTGGTAGGTGCAGTAATAGGACATGAGTACTTCACAGGAGGGACTACAGAGAAGCAAGGAGTCCAGATGGAGGAGGAGTTTGGAATGTGAAAGAAGCGTGTCATTAGCTGATGATGATTCACTGGGGTTTGAAGTATGAACACGTGTTTAGTGAGCAATATTGGAATTTTTGTAGTAAGAGCTTACAGAGGTGACTGGGAGTGAGGCATGAGATCTCTTGGTAAAGGCAAAATAGAGTGATGAGAGCCTGGATCAGGTGCTCCCAATGGGAAGTTGTAATGAAGAGTGAGGCAGGATTGCATAAGCAGAAAAGGAGAAAGAGAGCAATGCTCTTGTGAGAAGGGAGTTGAAGTGCAACACAGACTGCAGCTCCATCAGTCAGAGGGTTGAAATTTCACACATGAAGGCTCATTTTTATATGCTCATGTTTATGTGGCAAGGGCTCCAACAGGGAGGTCCTAAATACATCTTTTCAGAATAACTCCAGCAAAGACTGACATTTACATGTTATTTCTCCGGTTGGGAAATGTAATAGAGGCAGGGGCATATACAGGTTTTATGGGGCCTAAACCTTAAAATTTGAGGGTACCTCAGGGGAAAAAAAGGGAACAATTTAAAATGTTAAATTGGGTACAGAAAATTTTTTAAAATTATCCATTTTAAAAAGCTAACACATGCTACAAATTATAGAAAAAAAACAGTATATTTTTTTAACTTTAAACATATGCAGGTTTGCTATATAGGCAAACTCGTGTCTTGGGGGTTTGTTGTCCAGATTATTTTGTCACCCAGGCACTAAGCCTAGTATCCAATAGTTATTCTTTTCTGCTGTTCTCCCTCCTACCACCCTCCACCCTCAAGTAGGCCCCAGTGTCTGTTGTTCCTTTCTTTGAGTCCACGTGTTCTCCTCATTTAGCTCCCACTTATAAGTGAGGGTATGCGGTATTTAGTTTTCTGTTCCTGTGCTAGTTTGATAAGAATAATAGCCTCCAGCTCCATCCATGTGCCAATAAAAGACATAATCTTGTTCTTATTCCTTTTTATGGCTACATAATGTACATCATTCCATGGTGTATATGTACACATTTTCCTTATCCAATCTGTCATTGATGAGCATTAAGGTTGATCCCTTGTCATTGCTATTGTAGAGTGCTGCAATGAACATTCACATGTATGTCTTTATAGTAGAATTATTTATATTATTCTGGGTATAGACCCAATAATAGGATTGCTGGGTCAAATGGTATTTCTGTTTTTAGCTCTTTGAGGAAGTGCCACACTTCTTTCCACAATGGCTGAACTTTTTTACATTCCCACCAAAGAGTGCATAACTGTTCCCTTTTCTCCACAACCTCTCCAGCATCTTTTATTTTTTGACTTTTTATTAATCGTCATTATGACTGGTGTGAGGTGATATCTCATTGTGGTTTTGATATGCATTTCTCTAATGATAAGTGATACTGAGCTTTTTTCATATGCTTGTTGGCCAGATGTATGTCTTCTTTTGAAAAATGTCTGTTCATGTTCTTTGCCCACTTTTTCTTTTTTTAATTTTACTTTAAGTTCTGGGATACATGTGCAGAACATGCAGGTTTGTTATGTAGGTATACATGTGCTATGGTGGTTTGCTGCACCTATTAACCCATCATCTAGGTTTTAAGCCTAACATGCATTATATATTTGTCCTAATGCTCTCCCTCCCTTTTCCCTTTCCCCCAACCCCCGACAGGCCCCATTGTGTGATGTTCCCCTCCCTGTGTCCATGTGTTCTCATCATTGTTCAACTCCCACTTATGAGTGAGAACATGTGGTGTTTGGTTTTCTGTTCCTGTGTTAGTTTGCTGAGAATGATGGTTTCCAGCTTCACCCATGTTCCTGCAAAGGACATGAACTCTTTCTTTTTTATGGCTTCATAGTATTACACAGTGGATCAAATGGGAGTATATGTGCCACATTTTCTTTATCCAGTGTATCATTGATGCCTTTACCCACTTCTTAATGGGGTTGTTTTTCTCTTGTAAATTTGTTTAAGTTTCTTATAGATGCTTGATATTAGACCTTTGTCAGATGCATAGTTTGCAAATATTTTCTCCCATTCTGCACATTGTCTGTTTACTCTGTTGATAGTTTCTTTTGCCGTGCAGAAAACTTTAATTCGATCCAATTTGTCAATTTTTGCTTTTGTTGCATTTGCTTTTGGCATCTTCATCATGAAATTTTTGCTCATTCTTATGTCCAGAATGGTATTGCCTAGGTTGTCTTCCAAAGTTCTCATAGTTTAGGGTTTTACATTTAAGTCTTTAATCCATCTTGAGTTGATTTTTGTATATGGCATAAGGAAGGGGTCCAGTTTCACTCTTTTGTATATGGATAGGCAGTTATCTTAGCCTCATTTACTGAATAGGGAATTATTTCCTGTTGCTAGTTTTTGTCAGCTTTGTCAAAGATCAAATGGTTGTAGGTGTGCAGCCTTTTCTCTGGGCTCTCTATTCTATTCCATTGGTCTATGTGTCTCTTTTTGTACCAGTACCATGGTGTTTTGATTACTGTAGCCCTGAAACATCATTCGAAGTCGGGTGATGTGATGCTTTGAAGAACAATATTTTTACTTGTCAATCTTATCCCTATACTTTTTTTTTGCATATTTGCATTGCATCTTCTTTGATTACCTCTTCACATGACAATGATTGTGTAATTTGATTTCCTATAGTGAGAACAAGATAATTCTTTCCTCTAGCCTCTAGCATGGTTAATTAAAAAAATTCATTGATACTTTCAGAAAGTTTTGTTTTTATTACTTTCTCAGTAATATCATGCAAACTTTTAGGACTGTTGACAAATTTAGAAAGATTTCTATCAAATTTCTTTATCTATAAACTTTCTGGAAGAATGTTCCCCAGACTAACTGGTAGTTCCATACATTTCAGCTTCATTTTTCTCCCGGTATGTACATAGTTTGAATGCCTGACGCAATCATATATGTTCACGTCATAATCTCAACTCCAATCCTTCACTTTTGTTCCAGAAATAAGAAAAACAGATATTGTTTATAGCCTTATAGTCATTTTGGGATATGGCTTTATGGTCTTACAGTCATTTTGGGATATGGTCAACTTATTTTCCTGTCTCTATATCTCTATATGCCTCTATATCTATCTAGATATATACAAAGATATATCTATCTGGATATATACAAAGATATGTCTATCTAGAGAGATATACACAAAGATATATCTGTATACATATGGATAGATAGATAGATTGAAATATGCATTTTTGTATATATATAACTGTCTATATCTATTATATAATTACTTATATCAGTATCTATCTAGAGTGACCTAGAGAGATAGTAGGTAGATAGCTATAGACATTTATCTATATCCCACTAAAACCCCTTAGAAACATATTCCCAGCTCAACTTCCCCTTAACCATATATAGAAAATATTCTTGGCCATTCTAATGTCACCCATCATGAGTTGAAGTTTTATAAGGGGGAAGTTGAAATGAAAACAGACAGCGGTCTTAACTCGCTCCTGTTTTTAGTTTTGTAAATTGTATAGAGACATATGACCACATAAACACATTGCCAGAGCCCCTGCCAGGTCTTTGGAAGATGCCTGTGCAAATAAGGGGGGCCCTGATATTTTTGTTTCCTTAGCTTCACAGTCAATCTGTGAATGGTGACAATGACAGGAGAGTTTTCCCCAAAAATGTCAAGAGTAGAGAAACTTACCCTGTCATATGAAAGAGAAGCAGCTTTAGCTTCCTGCAGCTTCCTTCCTCATTTCCAAAAGAGTAAAGTAAAAGAGGAGGTTATGAGAGGAATAACCATACTTTCAGAGTCTTTCAGGGCAGGCAAAACCTGCAATGAGAGGCTGCTCACACAAGAGCAGACAGTAGTAGCAGCAAAGGTGCAAGGAGAAAGAAATTGAGAATTGTGCTGCTATAAACATTCACGTGCAAGTATCTTTTTTCATATAATTACTTCTTTTCCTCTGCGTAGATACTTGGTAGTGAAATTGTTGGATCAAACGGGAGTTCTACTTTTAGTTCTTTAAGGAATCTCCACACTGTTTTCCATAGTGATTGTACTAGTTTATGTTCCCACCAACAGGGTAGAAGTGTTCCCTTTTTACTGCATCCACACCAACGTCTATTATTTTTTGATTATGACTATTCTTGCAGGAGTAAGGTGGTATTGCATTGTGGTTTTGATTTGCATTTCCCTGATCATATCAATAGATGCAGAAAAATCATTTGAAAAATCCAGTGTCCCTCTATGATTAAAACCCTCAGCAAAATTGGCACAGAAGGGACATACCTCAGTGTAGTAAAAGCCATCTATGACAAATCCACAGCTAATATAATGCTGAATGGGGAAAAGTTGAAAGCATTCCCTCTGAGAACTGGAACAAGACAAAGATGCCCACTCTCTCCACTTCTATTCAATGTAGTACTGGAAATCTTAGAACAATCAGACAAGGGAAAGAAATAAAGGGTATCCAAATTGGTAAAGAGGAAGTCACACTGTAGTTGTTTGCTAATGATATGATTGTATACCTAGAAAATCTTAAAGACTCCTCCAAATAGCTCCTAGAACTAATACATAAATTCAGCAAAGTTTCAGGATACAAAATTAATATACATAAATCAGTAGCTCTTCTACACACCAACAGAAACCAAGCTGAGAATCAAATAAAGAACTCAATCCCTCTTATAATAGCTGCAAAAAAATAAAAAATACTTAGGAATATACCCAACCAAGGAAGTGAAAGACCTCTACAAGGAAAACTACAAAACAATTTTGAAAGACTTCATAGATAACACAAACAAATGGAAACACATCCCATGTTCATGGATGGGTAGAATCAATATTGTGAAAATGACCACACTGCCAAAAGCAATCTACAAATTCAATGCAATTCCCATCAGAATACCACCATTATTCTTCACAGAACTAGGAAAAAACAATCCTAAAATTCATATGGAACCAAAAAAGAGCCTGCATAACCAAAGCAAGACTAAGCAAAAAAAAAAAAAAAAAAAAGAATCTGGAGACATCACATTACCTGACTTCAAACTATACTATAAGGCCATAGTCACTAAAACAGCATGGTACTAGTATAAAAATAGACACATACACCAATGGAACAGAACAGAAAACCCACCAGTAAACACAAATACTTAAAGCCAACTGCTCTTTGACAAAAGAAACAAAAACATAAAATGGAGAAAGGACATCCTGTTCAGCAAATGGTGCTGGGATAATTGGCAAGCCACATGTAGGAGAATGAAAGAGGATCCTCATCTCTTACCTTACAGAAAAATCAACTCAAGATGGATCAAGGACCTAAACCTAAGACCTGAAAGCATAAAAATTCTAGAAGATAATGTCAGGAAAACTCTTTTAGACATTGGCTTAGGCAAAGACTTTATGACCAAGAACCCAAAAGCAAATGCAACAATAGCAAAGATAAATAGGTGGTACTTAATTAAACTAAAGAGCTTCTGCACAGCTAAAGGAGCCGTCAGCAGAGTAAACAGACAATCCAGAAGATGGGAGAAAACCTTCGCAATCTATCCATCCGACAAAGAACGAATATCAAGGAACTCAAACAAATTAGCAAAAAAAACCAAACAACAAAGAGTCCCATCAAAAAATGGGCTAAGGACATGAATAGACAATTCTCAATAAAAGATATACGAGTGCCCAACAAACATCTGAAAAAATGCTCAACATCACTAATGATCAGGGAAATGTCTTTATATATTTTTGGGCATTTTCCTTTACCCTGAACTTCTTAATCAAGAGTATCTTTTTTGTTGTTATTGTTATCACTGTATATATTTTAGTGTCAACTAAAATATTTACTATATATTTAATAATAAATATTTAATATATATTTTACTGTCAACTAAACTAAATATGTATATATTTAGTTCCAAACATACACACTTATTAAGATTTTGATTAGGGTTATAAGACATCTATAGGTCAATATCTTTACATGCTCGGTCTTCTAATTCATGATCACAATTATTTCTCCATTTACTTACGTGTGCACTGACATCTTTCGTGTATATTTTACTTTTCTTATAGAGTTTTTTTTTTCCCATTCTTGGTGAGATTGATAATCAGCTACTAACACTTCTTATGCTACTATAAATTATGTAGTACCATTTTCTAATTTTTCTGTTTGTTGCTGAGTTACATAACTGGAGTTGCGTTTTATATATAATTTGGCATCTAGAAAAGTTGCTTACGTTCCTTTTTATTACAACAGATTCTTTTGCTTTTTCCATTTACTTTCACCTTCTCAGCTTTTTCTTGACTAGTCTAACCAGACATTTGTATTTTTCTTGTTCAGTCTTTTAAAAATCCAACTTCCACCTGTATTCATCTCCTTCATTATATATATGTTATTTATATTATTAATTTCCACTGTTTGCTACATTATGTCCTTTCTTCTTCCTTTATAGAAAGAAGTATTGTGGGATTTATTTTCTACTTTTTAATATATATTTAAAAATAAAAATAAAATATATTTAATATATTCTCTATATATTTATTATTATCAAATAAATTATCTAGTAGTTAGACTTAATCATTTTTATCCTTTCAACTTAATCATGTTTATCCTTTCAACTTAATCATTTTTATCCTCTCAACTTTGATTTGATATAATCATTTTTATCCTTGACTTAATCATTTTTATCCTTTCAACTTTCTAATATTAATATCTAAGACTATAAGTTTCCAAGAAGTACAGCTTTAGCTGCACCCTACAAGTGTTAATATGTAGGATTTTTATTATCCTGCATATTAAAAATTTAGTTAAATGGTTTAAATTTTAATTCAACTTTTTTTGACCCATAGATGATATAGACATGTGTTGTTAAACGCTAAATGTGTGAAGCTATTCCCCTTTTTAGTCTGCTTTATTGTTTTGTTGTTTTTTTTTTAAGTTTCTGGCTTAAGAGCACTGAGGTTAGAAGATATGCCATGCATGATTTCAATTCTTTGATGTGTATTTAAATTTTCTTTACTGATCATTGTATAGTCTATTTTGCAAATGTTCTGCAAATGTTCTAAATGTATTTGAAAAGAAGGTGTGTTTTGCAGTTATTGGAAAGAATGTTCTACATGTATTAGATTGGTGCAAAAGTAATTGCTGTTTTCGTCATTGTTTTTAATGTCAAAACTGCAATTACTTTTGCACCAGCCTAATATCAAAATTTCATTATGCTTGTATTAGTCTGTTTTCATACTGCTATGAAGAAGTGGTTGAGATTGGGTAATTTATAAAGGAAAGAGGTTTAATTGACTCACAGTTCGGCATGACTAAGGAGGCCTCAGGAAACTTATAATCATGGCAGAAGGTGAAGGGGAAGCAAGGCACCTTCTTCACAGGCAGCAGGAAGGAGACATGCTGAGCGAAGGAGGAAGAGCCTCTTATAAAACCATCAGATCTTGTGAGAACTCACTCACTATCATGAGAACGGCATGGGGAAAACCACCCCCATGATTCAATTACCCCTACTGATCTCTCCGTTGACAGATAGAGATTATGGGGATTATAATTCAAGATGAGATTTGGGTGGAACTAAGCCTAATTATATCAATACTGTAAATATTTTGTCTGATTTTTAATATCAATTATGAGAAAAACGTGTTGAAGTCTAGTGCTCTGATTGTAGAATTGTTCTTTTCTCCTTATAATTCAATTAATTTTATGTCATGCATTTTGAAGTTGTGTTTTAGGAAGATACAAAATAATATCTACAAGTATATCCATTTGAATTGTACGTTTTGTCCTAACAACTTGATCCTCTTTCTCCCAAGCAATTATTTCAGCTTTATAGTCTATCTTGTATAATATTAATAAAGTGACAGTAGCTTCCTTTTTGTTGGTTTACTTGATATATTTTTTCCATTCTTTTATTTTCACTTTGTCTAAATCGTTATGTGTTAGATCTATTTCTAATAAATTGCATATAATTAGATTCCTTTTAAAAATTCAATATGGCAATCTTTGTCTTTTACAGTGCATTTAGTTCATTTTTATTTAATGCAACTGCTGATATATTTGAATTTATACCTATAATTCAAGTTTTCTTTTTGTATTATTATTTATTCTTTTTTCTCTATTAGTATAGAAACTATACACTATATGATATTTTAAGATAGTTATTCTGTAAATTTCTACAGGCACACTTAACCAATCAAAGTCCAAATTTAACCAATATTTTTAACCTTCTCTGGGACATTTCAAGGACCATAGGAGATTTTGCTTCATTTTTTCATCTCCCTATTTTTGTGTTATTGTCTTTGTCTATTTTAATACTTTTTAAAACTCTAGAGATATTATTTTATTCAATCAGTGGTCTTCTAGCTTTGCATCTTCATTGCCACTTTATTTTGCTCTTTATTTCTTCATTTTTCTCAGACCTTCCAGATGGAATTGCTTTCCTCTGGTTCTGAGATACATTTTTTACAGTTGCCTTGAGTGTGGATCTACTGGTGGCAAACTCTCTCAGTTTTTGTCTTCTAAGAACTGTCTGGTAAATAATGAAATTAAGGCAGAAATCAAGAAGTTCTTTGAAACTAATGAGAACAAAGATACAACATACCATAATCTCTGGGACACAGTTAAGGCAGTGTTAAGAGGGAAGTTTATATTAATAGAACATACACATCAAAAAGTTAGAAAGATCTCAACTTAACAACCTAACATCATAATTAAAAGAATTAGAGAACCAATGGTAAACCAACCTCAAAGCTAACAAAAGAGAATAAATAATCAAAATCAGAGCTGAACCAAAAGAGACTGTGACACACACACACACGCAAATTAAAAAGATTAGCAAATCTAGGAGCTGGTTTCCTGGAGAAATTAATAAGATACACCTCTATGCACCCCTACACACACAAACTAGAAAATCTAGAAGAAATAGATAAATTCCTGGACACATCCACCCTCTCATGACTGAACCAGGAAGAAATTAAATCTCTTAACAGATCAATAATGAGCTCCAATATTGAATTAGTAATAAACAGCCCACCAACCAAAAAAAGCCCAAGGCTAGAGGGATTCATAGCTAAATTCTACCAGATCTACAGAGAAGAGCTGGTATAATTCCTACTGAAACTATTCCAAAAAATTGAGGAGGAGGAGGGACTCCTCTCCAAATCATTCTGAGTCCAGCATCATCTTGATACCAAAACTTGCCAGAAACAGAAGGAAAAAAAAAAAAAAAAACCTCATGCCAATATCCTTGATGAACATTGAGCAAAAATCCTCAACAAAATACCAGCAAACCAAATCCAACAGCATATCCAAAAGCCAATCCACCACGATTAAATAGGCTGTATCTCTGAGATGCAAGGTTGGTTTAACATACACAAATCAATAAATGTGATTCATCACATAAACAGAAGTAAAGACAAAAACCGTAAGATCATCTAAATAGATGTAGAAAAGACTTTTGATAAAATTCAACATCCCTTCATGTTAAAAACTCTTAATAAACTAGGTATTGAAGAAACATACCTCAAAATAATAAGAGCCATCTATGACAAACTCACAGCCAACATCATACTGAATGAACAAAAACTGAAAACATTCCCCTTGAAAACTGGTACAAGACAAGGATGCCCTCTCTCACCACTCCTATTATACGTAGTATTGGAAGTCCTGGCCAGAGCATTCAAGCAAGAGAAAGAAATAAAGTACATCCTAATAGAAAGCCATCCAAATAACTGGCTATCCCTGTTTGCAGCTGACATAATTCTACATGTAGAAAACCCCACAGTCTCAGCCAAAAAGCTCATTAAGCTCATAAACAATCTCAGCAAAATTTCAGGATACAAAATCAATGTACAAAAATCACTAGCATTCCTATAAACCAGTAACAGCCAAGTTGAGAGCCAAATCAGGAACAAAATCTCATTCTCAATTGCCACAGAATAATACAATATCTAGGAATACAGCTAACCAGGGAGGTGAAAGATGTCTACAGTGAGAATTATAAAACACTGCTCAAGGAAATCAGAGATAACACAAACAAATGGAAAAACATTCCATTCTCATGGATAGGAAGAATCAATATCATTACAATGACCATAATGCCAAAAGCAATTGATAGATTCAATGCTATTCCTATCAAACTATCAATAATTTTTTTTTCACAGAACTAGAAAAAAACTGTTTTAAAGTTCATATGGAACCAAAAAAAGAGCGTGAATTGCCAAGGCAATCTTAAGCAAAAAGCTGGAGGCATTCTACTACTGGACTTCAAACTATGCTACAGGGCTACAGAAACCAAAACAGCATGGACTGGTACAAAAAGAGACACACAGATCAATGGAATAAAATAGAGAACCCAGAAATAAAGCTTCACACTTATGACATCTGATCTTTGACAAAGCTGACAAACATTGGGAAAAGGACTCCCTATTCAGTAAATGGTGCTGGGATAACTGGCTAGCTATATGCAGAAGATTGAAACTGGACCCCTTTCTTACATCATATACAAAAATCAACTCAAGATGGATTAAAGACTTAAAAGTAAAACTCAAAACTAAGCTATAAATACCCTGGAAAACAACCTAGGCAAAAGCATCTGGACATGGGAACTGGCAAAGATTTGATGAAGAAAATGCCAAAAGCAATTGCAACAATAGCAAAAAATTGACAAATTGTATCTTAAAAGCTTCTGCACAATGAAAGAAACTGTCAACAGAGTGCAGAGAATAGGAGAAAATATTTGCAAACTATGCATCTGATAAAGGTCTAATATCCAGTATCTCTAAGGAACTTAAACAAATTTACAAGAAAAAACTAACCTTGTTACAAAGTGGGCGAATGACATGAACAGACACTTTTCAAAAGAAGGCATACATGGGGCCAACAAGCATATGAAGAAAAGCTCAATATCACTGATTACTAGAGAAATGCAAATCAAAACCACAATGAGATACCATCTCACACCAGTCAGGATGGCTATTATTAAAAAGCCAAAAAATAACAGATGCTGGCAAGGTTGTGGAGAAAAAGGAACACTTAATACACTGTGTTGGTGGGAGTGTAAATAAGTTCAACCATTGTGGAAAGCAGTGAGGCACTTTCTCAAAGAACTAAAAGCAGAACTACCATTTGACCCAGCAATTCTGTTATTGGGTATATACCCAGAAGAATATAAATTGTTGCATCATAAAGGCACTTGCATGCATATGTTCACTGCAGTGCTATTCACAATAGCAAAGACATAGAATCTACCTAAGTGCCCATCATTTGTGGACTAGATAAAAAAATGTGGTACACATACACCATGGAATACTAAGCAGCCATAAAAAACAACAAGATTGGCTGATTGCCGTGGCTCATGCCTGTAATCCCAGCACTTTGGGAGGCCGACATGGGTGGATCATGAGGTCAAGAGATCGAGACCATCCTGGCCAATGTGGTGAAACCCTGTATCCACTGAAAATACAAAAATTAGCTGGGTGTGGTGGTGCATGCCTATAGTCTCAGCTATTTGGTAGGCTGAGACAGGAGAATTGCTTGAACCCGAGAGGTGGAGGTTGCAATGAGTCGAGATCACACCACTGCACTCCAGCCTGGCAACACAGCAAGATTCCATCTCAAAAAAAAAAAAAAAAAAAAAAAGGACAGGAACATGGATGGAGCTGGAGGCCATTATGCTTAGCAAAGTAATACAGGAACAGAAAACCAAATACATGTCCTCACTTATAGGTGGGAGCTAAATGATGAGGACTCATGGACATATGGACATATAAAGAAGAGAACAACATATACTGGGGCCTACTTGAGGTTGGAGGGTGGGAGGAGGGAGAGAAGCCAAAAATATAAATAAATAAATAACAATAACTTTCCGGTATTAGACCTAGTACCTGGGTGACAAAATAATCTGTATAACAAATTCCTGTGACAGGAGTTTGCTTATGTAACAAATCTGCACATGTACTCAATCCTAAAATAATTTTTTTTGAACTGTCTTTATTGCATTCTCCCTGAAAGGTATTTTAATGAATATAGAATTATAATGTGATAGTGGTTTTCTCTCAGCACATTCCAACTAATATTCTATTATCTTCTCACTTCCATTAATGCCGTTGGGATGAAAGCTATCAGACCAACTGTACCTCCTTTAAAATTAATCTTTGCTTCTGGCTGTTATTTTTACCAACTTCTCTTTTAATTTTATATTTTGCAGTTTCACTGGAAGTTTTTATCCTATTTTACATTTGTTGAGATTTTCGTATTTGTGTTTTCATCACTTCTGGAAAACTATTAGCTAGTATCAGATATTGGGAAAACTTTTAGCTAGTATCAGATATTGGGATTTAAAAATTCTCTGTTTTTACTACTTCTAGATCTCTGATTTAATATTTGTTAAATCACCTCCTCCTCTTTTCTATATTTCCTCATCTCTATTCCAAATTTTCTAACTTTTCAAAAATCTGTGCTACATTCTGGACTATTTCTTTTCAACTATCTCCAATTCACAAATTCTCTTTTCAGTTGAGTCTAACCTACTGTACAATCCATATATTTAGTTTTCAATTTTGCTTGTTGTGCTTCTCATTTTTAGAAGTTATTTTTTCTTTCTGCAAATCTACTTTGTCATTACTCAAAGTTTCTATTTCCTGAACAAAATTTTAATTTTGTCTCTTATTTTTTAAACCATTATATGTTAAATCTGTTGGGGATCAGTATCGCATAGCTTGTGTTTGTAATTTAAACATCTGAGGTCTTTGTGGAGACAATTTTTCTTTCTGAATTTTGTTTATGATACCTAGTTTCCTTGAACAGTTCACAAAGAAATATGTGAACTACTTATTTTCCTGGAAATTTATCTGTGGAAGTTATTTGAGGTCTAGAGTTAAGGTAATGTGTGACACGTGTGTGTGTGTATGTGTGTGTGTGCGCGTGTGTATTTGTGCATGTGTATGTATATATGTATGTATATGCATACACACACATACACACACCTATATATATTCTGAAAGGAATCTCTGGATCATAAAACAAGAGCATTTATTATCCACAAAGTATCTTTGTACCTGCAACCCAATTCTCAATAGCGTGATGTAATAAGGGCTAGACATTCACCTGTGCATGCAGTGGGATTGTACCATAGGAGAGGATCGCTGAAATTATGAGACTTGGAGCTTATATACCGTGGGAGAGAGAAACCTTTACTCTGAAGTATAAACGAATCTTCTCTGGGGAAGAGAGGGAAGATTTTAGTTTTTACCTTCATAGAATATAGAAATGTAAGCAAAGGGCTTCTAGGGAGACAAATTTCTAAGCCTTTGCAGAACAATATCGTATTGCTTCCATGGCAGCTCTGGTGTTAAATTAGTCTTTAACTATTTTGCCAGTGCTGTTTGCCCAGAAAGCCTACACCACACAGAAATGTAAAACTATTCAAGGAAAATTGTTTTCCAACAGGTGGTCCTTCCCAGAGCTTAGCACCCTTTGCTTGCACCAAGTACCTCAGGTTATAGGCAATCTAGCACCCATTTAACCTCATCTAAGTTAAATTAATAACTAGAGGTATACTGAGCCACTCAGATAACATATAATCACACATTTGAAGGAGAAAAAATACTTGTTTTATGTTATCTCAGAGATAAATCCCCCCCCCTCGTGAGTTCTCAGTGCCAAAGTAAATTTTCTTGTATCCTGGGAAGTGAGTGGGGTAGCGTAGCACAGATTTAACTCTGAGCTTTCTCTTCCCTGTTCATAAACTGCAAGGGTGTGAGTAATGAAGTTTAAGTTTGTCAGGTTCAGCAAATGTCACCAGGGTCAAAGTGGTTATAGTGCTATGCTTACTGTCATTTCTCTTTAACTAGGAGATTAGCCTATCTTGCCTGCTCTTTGACATTTTAAGATGATTTACCATATTTAAAATCCATCATTTTAATTATTCTAATGGAAGGGTTGAACTTACTGTTTTACTAGCATGTCTGCTTCTACACCTCCTAAGCATCTCTGAAATACACTTAACTCTTCCTGTTTCTTCTTCCATCTCTCCAGTTCAAGTTCCCACCAGTTCTTACCCGAAGTGCTGCAATAGTCCCTCTCTGTGTTTTCTAAATCTGCAAATATGATATACTTAGTTCTACAGACTCTAGTCAGATTTATAAAAGCATATATATGTTTATGTATATTACATATGTGTATACATTTGATTATATATTTATATATGTTTATGTACATACTATAAATTCATGATATATATTTTACACATACATATTAATGTTTAAATATTACATATACATATATAAATATATATAAGATACATATTAATATATGTATATATAATACATATATTACATATAATGTAATATTAATATATAATATTAATACATATAATATCCAATACATACATTACATATAAATATCAATATATGAATATATAATATATGCTACATATAAATATTAATATATTAATATCTACTATGTTACATATAAATATTAATATATGTATACGTAATACATATATTAATATACATATTATATATTTTATATTATCTATTTATATTACATTATACATTTATTATATGTTCATATATGATATGTATTACATATACATATCATATATTAATATTTATATGATGCATTATTAATATTTATATTAATATATGTATTACACATACATATACATATATTAATCTGTATATTTTAGTATATTATATATATGGCCTTGTATTTGTATTCAAACTAGAAAAATGTCAAGAAGTATGGGAAGCGCAGTATAAGATATCTAATCTGACCATTATATAATTCCAGAAAATGTACATATCAAGTATGAAATGCAAATGTGGTCTTTGTAATACAATATACTATATTATATTATATTACGTGTATATTACATATACATGTTAATAAATGTATATGTGATACATATGTCATATATAAATATATAATCAAATATATAATGTAATATAAATAGATAATATATAATATAATCAAATATTTGAATATACTCAAATGCATACGTTTGATTATATATATTTGATTATATCATCCCCCCCATATCCCAAACCCTTCACCAGCTTCTCGTTATTCACAAGAATAACGACTACATATAACTATTTAGTTTGACTCCATTTTCTCCCAAGATGCTCCAGAACCACTGTTTCTTTGGCTTCTGTACCCTGCCAGGCTGACCTATGTTCAACGTCTTGTGTACCTCATATTCCATGCTTTTTTCTGATATGGAAGCTTTGAATGTGCCTTTCCCTCTGCCTGCAATGCTTTGCTTCCTGCTCCACTCCCACTTAACTCTTCCTTTGTTCAACTGTTACTTCCTTAGGGACTTTCTCAGACCTCTTTTTCTTATCAAGTTCTTTTGTCATAGACCCTCAAGGTATTACTTGCTTTCTTTTCTGGGCATTTTTCACAGCTGTAATTATGTGTCTGTTTTCTTTGCCTATCTGCCTGTAGGCTCTAAGCTGCATGAGGGCAGAACCACATCCGTTGGGCTCACCATTACAACTAGTCCGTAACATCAGGGCAACTCTGGTACTTGGGTCATTGAAAGCAGTAAATATAAAAAAAACTAACTAAGTAAAACTAACTAAGTAAAAGATATAATGTTGATTATATCTTGTACATTATCACAGTGAAATCCTTTATAGAGAGTTACCATACGATACACTTGTGAGACAGCCAAAGGAAGAGTACAAGGATGTAGAAAAAATTGTCTATGATATTTTTGTGTTAAATTTAACAGATTATTGGCCTATTAGGTCAAAGATCTCACATTCTTCAAAAATGTTAGTTTTCTTTAATAACGCATGATGATTTTGGATGAAAGCATAGGTAATTCATTCTAAGAAGAGGTAATGTGACATGATAAAGGGCTGTACAAATGGTGGGGCTTCAGATCCTATAAATCCTGATATGAACAGTGTCATAACGAAGTTGTTTTCTAATACTCTTGACAGAGGCTAAAACTAGGAAAGAAAATGGCTTCTCTCATGATGTGTTCTCTATGATAATGTATTTTCTATGATGATGTATATTAGAATTTTCTTCTTTTTAGATGTAAAAGTAGTGTAGAATAATCACTAATAACATAGACTTGAGAATCATGTCTGCCGTCCTATTCAGGCTCAAACACTTATCAGTTCTATGGTCGTTACAGAGTTAGATAAGTTCTATACACCCGAGGTGACTTGGGTGTCAAATGAAATTAATAATAATACCAACCTCATAATGTTGTAAGGATAACAAGGGTTAGCCCATGTAAAGTGTATAAACTAGTGCCTGATAAATAGTAAACTATTAAAAAATGTTAGTCATTGTTATTACTGCCTGTGATAGATCTGGATTTTTAAATTAAGAAGTCTTACACTTGCAGTATGGAAATTGGGGGTATATTATTTCTGGCTAGTTTCCTTTTATAGATCAAACTTACACTCATGCTCGAAGTCAGAAGACTTGGATTTGAATCTAAACCACTAAATATGACCATGAGTACAACCTGAATCATACTTACATCTGTAATGTAGGGGATGATAATACCTACCCGAGAGGGTTGTTTTAAACTTTACAAACGTGGTAGATAGTGTAAGTGCTCCAATCAGATCTCCTAGTTTCCCTCTGTAGTGAGATATTATTTTGAAATATTAATTTTTGTCCTAATCTTTGCCCAGTTGGAAATTGGTCAGAGGCATTCATTGCTTGAGGAGAATTAGGATTGTGCATAACAAGCATTTATAGAAAGAATCAACTAATATTTCAACTATGACATCCAAAATAGGCTTTTGGAGCCTGATATGGTTTGGCCGTGTCACCCCCAAATCTCGTCTTGAATTGTAGCTCCCATAATTCCCACATGTCGTGGGAGGGACCCAGTGGGAGATAATTGAATCATGGGGAGGAGTTTTTTCCATGCTGTTCTCATGATAGTGAATAAATCTCATGGGATCCAATGATTTTATAAAGGGCAGTTCTCCTGCACATGCTCTCTTGCCTGCCGCCATGTGAGATGTGTCTTTGATCTTCCTTCACCTTCCACCATGATTGTGAGGCCTCCCCAGTCATGGGGATCTGTGAGTCCATTAAATATCTTTTTCTTTATAGATTACCCAGTCTCAAATATGTCTTTCTTAGCAGGGTGAGAACAGACTAATACAGAGCCCTCCTCAAAAACAGTAATTTTGTACATAATATTTTTATTTGGAAAAGTCATCCTTTAATGGGGAGAAGAAAAGGCTCTTGATTCAAGAAGGACTCAGAATGAAGCAGAACATAGATAATATGTCATAATAATATGCCAGAAAGAGAGTAGGGAACTCCTCAGTCCACCTGCCCTGGATGGTGATAGTGAAGGTGGTTAATTTAGGGGTGAGTTGTGTGACTACTCAATGAACATCACTTTAAAAGAAAGGAAGGAGAAGAGAGGCCAGCAAATTAGCATCAAGACAACCACTATCACTGGCTTTCTTGAGCCCTATTTGGCTGTGCAGGAGCTAAACTGGTATCTACGGATGCCGTATTGCCATTTGGGCAACCACCACATATCACTTGTTTTGAGAAGCCATGCTAGCCGCTGCTCAGGTAGCTGTCGAGGGTGAGTCTTGCAGCCACAGCTGTCTGCATGTCCATGAATTCTGCAGCAAAAAAGACATGCGTTCGTCACGCAAGATTTTGCTAACTCTCATTCAAGCAGCCCCATTGTGAACGAAACACTCAATTTTTAATGGTACAGGCATTTTATGAACCCTGAGAACAGCAGGTAAGTGATGGTATGGAGTTGAAAGAGAATTCTCCCAGTATCCGTATCTGGATTGGAAAGGATGATGGTGAAATACCCATCGCACCTGATTCCCTTTTATCCCCTCCCCAGGTCCAGTGAGTAAACTCTCACTGATCCATATAGATAGATCTCAGTTTTCTCATTTACCCTTATTTTTTTCCATACATTCTCAAGGAAGTGTCGGTTATCCCTTCTTTTTGGGATAAGCCACTAGAGTTGTATTCTAGCATTTGTCATTGTATGCTGCCAGTATTTGTTTACATTTGTTTCCACCTCTAGACTATGCAATTAATAGTGTTATTTAATCTTGGCATCTGCAGCATATAATTTATGACACATTGAAGACTCTTAGCCATTGCCAAATCAATGAATGAAAGTATACATATATGAATATGAATATGTGAATGTATATTCTTTTTTCTTCTTACACACATAATATTAAGGCTTACTTTCTGCAAAATTTAAAAAATTCAGAATAAATATGTTTTGTAGAAACTGTAGGATCAACAACTAAGTATTATGATATTTGCCTGCTAAGAGTTGGGACCATCTGGTTTTATACAAAAAAATAATAATAACAAGGTATTTCCTTTGTTACCAAGAGACGTAATATTGGTGCTCAAAAAGGCACTAAAGTCCCCTAAGCTTTCATGCTCTCTTTATTCCTGTGGAATACCAATTTTTCCAGCTACTAGCTCTTTTAGTTTTATGTATACCAACTTATGATTTTCTAGCCTAAAAATGTGGACTCCACAGGTTGAGGACTCACAATTAACTGGTAAACCATTTATTAAGTTCAAACTACTGACCAGACTTGAAAGATTTATGTTTTCCTCTGTATTACCGGATTTCTTTTTTTTGTTTTTTTTAAGGCCTCAAGGTGATTATTTTACAAATATTTTTAGCCGGGCACAGTGACTCATGCCTGTAATCCAAGCACTTTGGGAGGGCGAGGCGGGCAGATCACTTGAGGTCAGGAGTTTGAGATCAATCTGGCTAACATGGTGAAACCCCGTTTTTACAAAATACAAAAAATTAGCCGGGCATGGTGGCCCGTGACTGTAACTGCAGCTACTCAGATGGCTGAGGCGGGAGAATCACTTGAACCTGGGAGATGGAGGTTGCAGCGAGCCAAGATCACACCATTGCACTCCAGCTTGGCCAACAAGAGCAAAACTCTGCCTCAAAAAAATTGTTTTTTCTGATAATTACTAAATGTTTTAGCGTGTATGGTAGGTTAAAACACTTATGTAAGGGACTGGAACATTAAAAGCCACATTTGCATTTCATAGTTGATATGTACATTTTCTGGAATTACATAATGGTCAGATTAGATATCTTATACTACTTTTCCCATATTTCTTGACATTTTTCTAGTTTGAATACAAATACAAGAACTTTGCTCAGTAACATTTGCAGTTTACATTGTTTATTTCACAATGCCTTAATTTCCATAGGGAGAAGGGGTACATTGTGAATTATACAGATCTGAGAACCTCCTCTTATTTACTCATCTGATTTCCTTGGCCATGAATAAAATACAGTTGACTCTTGAACAACAGGAGTTTAAAACGTGTGGGTCCACTTATGCATGAATTTTATTTTGTCTCTGCCACCCCTGAGAGAGTCCGACCAACTCCTCTACTGCCTCCTCTTCCAGCCTACCCAACATAGAAACAACCAGGATCAAGACCTTTGCAGTGATCCACTTCCACTTAATAGATAGGAAATATATTTTCTCTTCCTTATGAATTTCTTAATAACATTTCTTTTCTGTAGGTTAATTCACTGTAAGAATACAGTATATAATGTGTATAACACAAAATATATGCGTTAATTGACAGTTTATGTTATTGGTAAGGATTCTGATCAACAGTAGGCTATTAGTAGTTAAGTTTTTGGGGACTCAAAAGTTATATGTGAATTTCCAACTGTGTGTATGTGGAGGGGTGCTTCCGGCCGCCACGTTGTTCAAAGATCTACTGTATACCTAGCTACACAAATGAGGTGAAACCCTCATTCTCAATGGCAGGAATGACTTGCTTATTTACCTTCAAACATCAGTAGTAGAAAAATTACAGATAAAATTCTGTAAAATTTATTTTATAAATATTTGCAGCCATAATCAAGAAATAACCTTTCATTTCATTTCTTATGCAGAGATTTTGCAAAAAGAATAATATACATTTAGTAGTCCTTTTCATGCGCATTTATGTATAATCAAATAGTTGCCTTTACTGGATAACATATGGTCACCTGGGCCTACCATTTTCATTTGATTCTTTAAATATTCAATGTGAGAGTAAGATATAAAATGAGACCATGAGGAAAAGAAAGAACTTTGTAGATGCAGATTTAATTGGTTATAAAGTCAACTTATACCTGTACTTTAAGAACTTGTATGTTTCTGCTTAAAACTATTTATAAATGTTCTGCTATCTGCTTGTTGTTTTAATGATGTGAATGAAGATAGTTTGCAAAGTTGGAAATGAGTAAGGGTCAGATTCAACCCTCAAAAAATACAAAAATGTGTAACTAAATATTGTAGTGCTAATGTTGAGGATTGTAGTGCAAGCCATTTTAAGCTGTTATAACTAGATACCATAACGTGGAGTAGCTTAAACAATAGAAACTTATTTCTCACAGCTCTGGAGAGGAGGACTCCAGCATGGTCATTCTGATGAGGCTGTTTTTCTGGATTTCTCACATGGCAGGGTGAGAGGGCAGCGGGAGGAAGTAAGTTCTCTCCTGACTCTTCTTATAGGAGCACTAACCCCATCATGAGGGCTCCATCTTTCTCTAATTACCTCCCAAAGGCCCCATCTCCAAATACCATCACATTGGAGACTGGGGTTTTAATATACAAATTTTGGAGAAACACAATCATGCGATGCATAACAAAGGGAAAATAAGCAAAATGGCTGAGGGTGTAGATGTAAAAAAAGTTGTTGCAGACTGGAGAGAAGCATTGAGAAAGAATTCTCAAAGATTGGAGCAATTTGGTTTGAATTTCTTGAAAGTTCGTTGTTGAAAACTGAATTAGGAATCTGCAGAATTTGCATTTCTCATGCCACCTGCGGTATATCCAGATCAAACGTGTCGACCAAACGCATACATCGGAAGTATCACAAGGTAGCTAGTTAAAAACGGGCCAAGTTATTTAGCCTACAATTCCTATATCGATTAATTATCTAGTTGATGGATAAATTATTTATTCAACAAACTTTTTTGTAGTCTTTACTTTGTTCTAGGTACTCTACTGTTGTGTTAGTTCGTTCTCATGCTGCTATGGAAAAAAAAAATACCTGTAACTCATAAAGGAAAGAGGTTTAATTGACTCACAGTTACACATGGCTGGGAAGGCCTCAGGAAAATTATGGATCATAGCAGAAGGGGAAGCAAACACATCCTTCTTCACATGGTGGCAGGAGAGAGAAGTGCAAGCAGGGAAAATGCCAGGTATAAAACCTTCAGATTTTGTGAGAACCCACTCACTATAATGAGAGCAGCATGGGGGAACTGCCTCCATGATCTAATCACCTTCCATGACGTCCCTCCCCCAACACATGGAATACAATTTGGATTTGGATTGCAATTTGGATTACAATTCAAAATGAGATTTGGGTGGGGACAGAGAGCCAGACCATATCAACTTCTCAACTGTATCGTATAGAAATCAATGAAAACTGCTCCCCTCCTCCAGGAGCTGAGAGAGCTATTTGACCAATGCCCTACCAATGGAGAATAGCAGATCAATGAAAGAATCCAAGTGTTATGACTCCTGATTTATTACTCTTTCTAGAAGCAATATTGCTTCGGAAGTTTGACAGTCTAACCAATAAGAGGGGAGAATGCTCAACAGTGAAGTAAGCAAATCAGTGCCTCTAACTTATGGTAGGTTAATAAGGTCCCAGATATTTGGAGCTATGAAAAACAAACTTGCAGAATCTGAGGTAATGGGCCCTAAAGTTTCTACAATATGGGTGAAATTCTAAACCCAAGAAACATCCCCAAACACAACTACTAAAACATCGAAGGTATCGGCTTTAAAATACAAAAGCAGTAAAGCAAGTATTTAAAGTATCAAGGCAAGTATTTAAGTGTAATTGAGGTCCTTTCTTAATTACTTAATTAAATTACTTCTACATATTGGGACTAGGAAATCTTCCATTTCCAGCTTGAACAGCTCTTCCATGCTCCTTGCTGTAGGGAAGGACTTTTGAGACTTGGTGGCTGACGGCACATACATCTCTTCATCAGGAAAATAAACGAGTCAAAGCAGGGCAAAGGGAACTCACAATTACTGAGTATCATCCATGGGCCCCGAGTTTTATGTGTGTCATGTCATTTAATCATCAGAACAACCTTATAGAGTGGCAATTATTGTCTGCATTTTACTGAAAACTAAATTCAAATTGTAAAATACTATGCCCAAGGACACACATTGTAAACGACAGAGCCAGAAATGGAGACAGGCTGATCTAATTCCAAGGTTCATGTTCTTTGCAGCATATCCTGCCACCTCCAGGGATTAGAGAAAAATTTGAATGAGCGAAAAAACATCTGAAGGAAAAGCAGGGAAGATGGAAGTCGGGAATGGCGAACATTTTGATTTTTGTTTAATTATCACATATATCAGCAGAAGATTTGGGTTTATAATGCTCATTCTTCTCTGATAAAAAAAACCATTTTTTAACAAGCAGTGTCAGGAATCAAACTCAGTTCCCTCACTCACTTGTGTTGTACCCAGAAGCAAACTCTAATACTCTTAGTTTTCTGAGAGATTCTACATTCATTGAGAAATAAGAAGATAAAATCCTGTGCTCTGGAAGCAGATAGCCTGTGTTGAAATTCCACCTTTGCCACCAACTAGATATATGTAGATAAATTATCTAATCTTTGTGTGCCTTGGTGGTCTTAAGAGGGATACTAATAATAATGCCTAACTCTTACACTTGGGAATACATAAAATAATACATATAAAGAACTTAACACTGTCCAGTCCATAGTGAGTGCTCAAGAAACACTACTGACATCTTTATGTTGTTAAACTGAATTTGATCCATTTCAAGGATTAGTATAAACATTCACTGATAAATTTGAAGAACTCATACCCACCCCTCAGAGCTTACATGTTTAGTGTTTGTGAGTCCTAAATTGGAAGAAGATCATTATTGATGGCCAGGCTCATGTGGCCTAGTCAGAGATGGTGACTCTACTCCAGAAATTAGGCTTCACCATGGCTTTCCAGCACTACCTAAATTGGAGCCATTTCTATTCAAGATTCTACCACTCATTTGATCGGGGTCAGGTCATCACCAGTCTTAGAAACCCGAATCTGACAATCTTCTTTCCCAGTGTTAGGGATCTAACCATGCATTTTAAGTTTGAGCTGTTCCTTCTTCCAAATGCTCTGTTCTTGCCTTTTCTCAGATACCTCAGCCTACATCTTCTTAAAATACAAGCTCCTGTAGGCATTATCTTCAAGATTCACACTTTGTCTGGCATATTCTCTTGTCTGGCTCTAAGGAAAGTGTAGTTTCTTCACCAGGGGTGGGAGTGGTGAAAAGGCAGATACTGGAACTTAAGAAACCCTGGTCTGTCCTTCCTAGGGGAAGAGAGATAGGTGCCTTTATTATTTCCTAGAGAGATTGCTTCAGAAGAAAGGAAAAAACCTCAACAATGAACTTTCTCAATAAATTACCTCGTAGGTACGAATAAAACCATACTATCTGTAAGATACTGTAGGAAATATGGAGAGTAATATGATATATTTCTTCAAAGAGCTTATTCTCTAGTTAGTCAAAGGAGACCAAGTCAAGGCAAAACAATTGAGATACTTGGGATTCTTGGAATTTCTATCAAACATCTGAATATCTTTCCAGTGATTTTAAAACATGACAATTTTAACTAAGAATAGCTTAGAGGGTTATGCATCTCAGCCTGAAGATATACTTTGATGGCCATAATCTTTGCCTTTCTGCTTCAGTGATATGGAGATGGCTTGGATGCCAGGGTGTCAGAGAATCCGCCTAGCTGATTAGGTTGCCATAGATATAACAAAGGCCATACTTTAGCTCCAACAGTCTAATCAGAGTGAACAGATTACTTGAATCTGTGATGGAGACATATTGGCAGCCCATGAAGCCTGTCTAGAGGGATTTTGGTGAAAAACCAAAGTATATAAATGCTAAAAGCAGTTTGATTCCAGTGTGAAAATTGAGGGTGATTTAGAAGAAAACGTTTATGTGAACAATTCATTTGTATCTTGATTTCATTTTCTTTAAAGTTTAGCTTTACATAGATGAATTTTAAGAATCATACAAAATAATTTTTCTCATGTGTTTAATGAGTGTCTTAAAAATATATATATTTCAAAATAATTACACTCAGGAGCATTTTGATAGCACAGATCACATCATCAAGATGTCCACTTCCATCTGAAGCAAAACGCACTAATTGAAGATTCAGGTCTTTTGATTGAAGAAGCCAATTGCATATTGACTCTGCAACCTGGAACACATTCATCATCTAAGAAAAATGCACGTTACTTGTCATGAAAGCCATTAAACTTATTCTCATAATGAACTTTTCTAGATATGTCTATTTTTTTACATGTTTTTTGACATAGATTAAAAAACTATCCTAAGTGGGTTTCCCGGGAAACAAAATCTGAATGAGGTTTCCATGCAGGAGGTTTTTTGGCAAGTGCTCTCAGGATCAACACCTGTGATGGAGTGAAGGGAGGAGAAAGGGCAGAAGGCAGAGCTGAGTTGTGACGCAATCATGACAAAGGCTCATCAGATTCTAAGGAGAGCTCTGGAACTGGGATGATCCTTCAGAACTGGACCTTTCTTCCTATTCATCAAACAGTGATTGGGTATGGGGAGCTGTCTTTAGGAAGTGGGGGTGATCTTGGGTGAGAATGCTCTCTTCTGCTGAGAACAACTGCCAGAGAACTTAACTGAGCACCTTTAACCATTAGCTGAGGCTTCTTAGTAGGCGAGGGAATGAGTGCCTCAGCATGCATTATAGTCCACCCATTGAGTTTCTTAAGTTCATTTATTTTCATGAAAAATTCTGGGAACAGCTCCTCCAGCATTCAGATTCACCTCTTTTACTGAGGCAGAGTTGCCTGAGAATGGTTAGTGGGATACAACACAGCACTGTCTCTGCAATTGGTCTCAAGACTGGAACTGGTACTCACTATCTCTCTTCTCTCCTATCCTCTGCTACACATTTTCCCCATCTTTGGCTGCCATCTCTTTTGATCTAGATTGTTTAATCAGATGAAATGATCCAGACTTAAGCCCTGATGAATCTGAATCCCTGATTACTATTCCCATGGCTGCTGCACATACCCATTTATCAATAAATTTGGGAAAGGGAGGTACCAAACATACTCCCTCATCGTTTAAGAGTAGCCGTATCTCCCCCTATTGATCAGAGTCCATTGCCTCTAAAAATATGGTGACTCCTTTCCTTCCCTGGTCGTCTCTTGGCATGAGGAGCCTGATGTGACCCAGTAACAACCTTAGCTTAAAGTTTAATAAAATTATTGTTTTGTTCGCCGGTTAAAACGTTTCCCTTTTGAAACTAGACCACTAAACCAATAGAGCCCAGAGTGCCAATAATGGAAATCACTAATTCCCCAAATGGGATCACTTCTATTTCTAGTTTATTTACTGAGGACATAATAAAATATGACTGTAGATTTAGGATATACAGTGCATTTTGAAGGATATTACTCTATTCATGTGTAGAACAATCTCCTAATTCTTGCCTCACTTGTGCCTTTACAAGGCTGTTCCATCACTCTAGTAGCAGGGGATATGTAGTATGGTGTAGTATGAGATAGGTCCATGGACATATACTCACTTTTATGTTTCCCTTTCAGTAAAGTGGGTCTCTTGATCTGGAACAATTTTAGATAAAATGTCATGATGGTGGGTCAAAGACTGTAATTCCTGGCAATAGTAAGACAAATCCATACTTGGAATATATGCCCATTTGGTCGAGACGAATAACTGCCCCTTCTGGACTACAAGGGTCCAGTGTAATTAGCATGACACAAAGTGAATGTTCTGGTTTCACTGAGGGATGTTTCCATATCTGGATTCCACATTAATCTCTTACCATTACTCTAGATCTTTGTGGCTGGCTAGTTGGACATTTTTGGCAGCAGCGTCACTGGTTAGATCAGCCTCAGGCAGTAAGCATTTATGCTGGGCCTATGCAAAGTCTTCATTCCACCATCACAGATACTCCATTCTTGCACCCATTTGTTAGAACTGGGGTGGTCTTGGATGAGACTGGCTGATATCAGCTGACTGGGTAACTCTCTATCAGTGGTGATTAATTTCTTCTTCTGTGGGACATGTGCTCTCTTTCAGCCCTCTGATCAACCAGCCCATCTATTCTCTATTGTGTGTATACGAGTCTATCTGTCTCTCTCTCTCTATATATATATATTTATCTTGGACCAACTATCTTTTTATACAGTGTGGATGATCAGATATACCACATAAATCTCTGGCCAGTGGGAGACGTTCCCCTTACTACTTTCAGGGCCACTTCTCAGTGGAAATCCATTTTCAGCTGGTATCACACAAAACAAAATGGCTTATTTTCAGCATGGACCATACAGACCAAGACTCTCCTTTTCTGTCTCCATTATCAGGTTAAAAGGAAACACACATGATGCCATAGGAGTGAGTTGAGGTGCAATTTTGGTAGCTGACAATGGGGCATGAGTCACCTGCTGGCAATGTACTTGTGCTTCTGCCTCTGGATTGCTTGTGTCTGATCCCAATGTACCATATCCTTTAGATTTATGCACTCATAGTCAATTGATATTCTAATTAAGTTACTTAGAAACAGCTTTAATCTCTTAGGTGTCACTTTTAAGATTTCCTAGTGGATACAAAATCAGAGTTTATTCTCAGGGCAATTACTTAGACAATACTTTTCTTGGTACCCTATCTAATGCCTCATGAATTATAAGAAGGCCCCTTTCCTGTATATGAGCTCCAGGTACTGCTTCCTCTAATTATTTTGAGTGGTTCTCCCTTGATACTCAGGTTGTCTTATCACATGGACATGCTGATTGGTACTCAGCTCAATATTCCAGGGAAGATTTTGCAGGTGTCTGGAGCTTCCTCTGTGTGTCACTCTCTGATCTCCAGTACTCTACCCTGTGAACTCTAGCTGCCTTCTTTTCCCCTGACTCTGTTTGTCTCCTCCACTAAGGAAGACTGCTGAGCTCTTTAAGCCACAGCCTGAAAACTCTCTAAACAGTAACCTGGAGCAATCAGAGGGCTCATCTTACTTTTTTCATTATCTTAGAGATCACTGTCTTTAATTACCTAATGTCAAATACATTGAAAACCACTGTTTCATCTATTTAGTTGTTTCATGTGGGAGAATAAATCTGATCCTCATGTTGGCCCATGTCCTCAACTACTAATGTCAACTCAGACCTGGCATGCAACAATCCTGTAATTGTCTAGATGTTTCTATTTTCTCAGTGTATAAAGATTCAGCATGAAGATAGGTCACAGCAAATATGTGATTTTAAAGTGAAACAAAAAACAATTCTCTGATATTTTGTTGTCCCTAAACTGTACAAAAAAAACCTTGTTGTACATGCTTATTATTCATCCTTTAGAATTATTTTACCCATCATCTGCTTTTTTATAGCACTTTGTTTGTGTACTCATTGTGATGCTAATTACCTGTGGATTTGTTATTTTGTTAGTCAACATACATACTTCTTCCTCATGCTTCCTTGAATTCTGTTATTGGTATTACAGCTTCTCCATTTTGCTCCTCTAACCAAGAGCACCAGATCTGAGGTAAGACAATCCTATGCTCCCTCAATTCACAGAAAATGGTCATTCCCCACTTGGCAGGTACATTCTCACCAGGCCCTTTCTGCTATGATTCCCACGTGATAGTCTCCTGTCTTGCCTCGGTGAGTGTCAGTGCTCCAGCCTGCTTCTCCAGCCTCCCATTAGTTCTGAGAGTCTCCAAATATATCTAACATATTTCCTTTATTTATAGCACATTCAGAGTACATTTATAGTCAATAAAACAACCTATCTAGCTTTGTTTTATGTTCATGTGTCTTTCTCTCTGCAACTAGACTGTGAGCCAGTAGAGAGCTAGAATCATGGTTTATTCACCCTTGTATCTTCTGCAGGATCAAGAACAATTATAGATGTTAAATAAATGCTGCATTAAATTTAATCGATCATCAAGTGTTTTTAGCACCTTCTTCCTGAAGGATGTAGTGTTTGTTTGCACAAACACATCACAGCCTCTAAGTTCAACAGAGGTGTCATAGAATCAACTTCACCTTGACCAAAACCTTCCTGAAAGAACTTTGGAAGAAACAGACAATATTTTCAATTCAAAAATATATTGGAATAAAGTCTCTCATGCACCACTTTACAAAAAATTCAACTTTCTCTGCAAAATCGAGTGGTCTAAAATCTCCTAAATCTGTAAGTTGCTGACTAAGTCTCCTCTCTCCTGGATACTTTTTCATGCTTGAACATTTGAGTTGAAATTTTTCTTTTCCTCTAATTATTTCTTCTTCTAAGGCCCAGGATTGAAATCTGTGCTGTTACTTCTCCCTACTCACTTTCTGGAAGAATAGCTCCCACTGTAAGCATGAAGATGGTTTCCAAATTTTTATTCCAAGGCCTAATTTCTCAGCGACACTCCAGTGTCACATCTGCTTCTGATTGAGTGACACGGGCCTATCCATACACTGCCACCCATGAAAGCTAAATCTGGCACAAATTGAACTCCTCACCTTTTAAACTGTCACCTTGTCATTTCCCCACCATCATTAAAATGAGAGTCATCCCTCAGACTTGGGAAATGGGATATATTTTTGTCTCTTCTATTTTATAACCCAGTTCACACAGATCAAGTCTGTATGAATGTGAGTCACATGTTCCCAAAAGTCAGGCTTTTTCTTCAGCTTCTTCACCTATGTACACGCCAAACAAAGAAACAGAACAGACATGTTTGGAGCTATATAATAGAATCAATCTATCGGAAGGAAAAAAAACATGTATTTTACACCACCATCTTTCAGTGGTATTTCTGGGTTCCCACCTCTGGGTTCCCATAACACCTCTTGCCCTGACTCTGAATCAATTTGATTCAGGTAGATGTAACGCAGGGTTAGAATGCATAATCATCTACTTACAGCAATTATGGTCTTTGAGTTAAGTTTAGTTTTGATACATTTTGTACTTTATCTACTTAAGGACAGTAAGGTAGATAGATCCAGCCAAAAGTAATAAAATAGCCATAATATCCCACAAAAGTATAAATATTTTTGGAAACTAGTAGGTTTTTTATTATTTAATTATTTAGAAACAGAGTCTCTGTGTTGCCCAGGCTGGAGTGCAATGGCATGATCTTGGGTCACTGCAGCCTCTACCTCCTGGACTCAAGTGATTCAGATGCCTCGGCCTCCTCAAGTAGCTGGGATTACAGATGCAAGCCACCAATGCCTGACTAATTTTTGCATTTTTAGTAGAGACAGGGTTTCTCCATGTTGGCCAAGCAGGTCTCAAACTCCAGAACTCAAAGTGATCTGCTTTCTGGGCCTCCCAAATCGTTAGGATTACAGGCGTGAGCCACCACACCCTGGCAGAAACTCATCATTAATTCTTAAACTGTGGGATACCACACCAATAAAGACACTTCTAACTCCATGATGACAACAACTAGATCTAAAGCACAGTCTAGAGAAAAGGCAGCTGCTCAAGAACATGCAGCAGAATCTCAGAGCTCCCCTGTTCTTCACGTCCTTATTCCTACTGCCCCACTGGGCATTACCTTTTACAGAAACTCAAAGACTCAAAGTCCTTATTTTCCCCAAGCCCGTTCTCAATACCCCATTTTCTATTCACACAACTGTGAAGGTATAAGCATATTTTCAACCTCTTCTCTCAACCCAGGGAGTTAATTCATGCTCATTTTATTATTGAAATACTACTTTCATTTGTTTTTTTCCTTTCCATGTTTACTGTCACCGATATGTTTGGTCTTATATCTCTTGCCTTGATTATTATAATACAATAGACTCCTTGTGGACTCCTTGATTCCATTCTATTGTCTTGACCAGTAACCCTCCATACTCCTAATAGATTTAGCTTTCTAAAGGGATATCAGATCACTTTACACCCTGCTCAACAAAATACCTCATTGTCACTATAATGAATTTTGAGGCTGACACTATGTGTTTGCTTTACAATCTTCATCTCTTACTCCTCGCTATAGGGTTCCATTCATCTTACCTTGGCTATAGTAGATCTTTCCTAAGCATACACTATACTTCCCTGCATCTATGGTTTTGTAACAACTGTTTGTTTTGAATGCTCATTCACTCCACTTTTCTGAGTCAGAAATTCTATGTATTCATCCTGGCAAAACTCAAAGGACAATTTATTTTGATTCTTCCAGTTGAAATTAGACTGTTCTTCCCGCTGAGTTCTTTTTGTTCTAGTTGTTTTTCTCCTTTAAACCAAGTAAGTTTGATTATTATTTAAATTTTTATTGCATTCATTCATTCACTTCCTCAATCATCCAATAAATATTTACTGAATGTTAGTTTCATGTGTGACTTCTTGGCAGTATTCAATTCCATTCCATTTCACTACATGCATTTGTAGAATGCTATACCTAGCAAAAGTATTAGGGTTCATCCTGTTGTAGTTAAAAGCTGAACAAAACAGAGTTATATTCATTCATTAATTGAATAAATATTTATGAAATTCCTATTGTGTGCTAAACATTGTGCCAATTACAAGGAATGCTGAGATGAAGTAGACAATTTATAGTCTGGCAATAAAGACTTTAAACAATTGTTTACAGTATTCTATTAAGGAGAAGTTGAAGTTAGAAAAAATGTTTTTAAGAAGACTAACATATTGTGGGGGCTCGAGGAAAATGTCCAAGTGAGAAGAGGTGCTTAGACTAAGATACAGGTGATGAGTAGGAATGATCTATGTAAACGGGATGAAGGGCAGAGGGAAAGAGATGAAACAACCTGTCTCTGACCTGACAATGTTTAAATCAATATTATAGAAAGCCATAGGCATTTAAATAATAATCAAACTTATTTTTTTTTGTTTGAGACAGAGTCTGGCTTTGTCGCCCAGGCTGAAGTAAGTACAATGGCACGATCTTGGCTCACTGCAGCCTCTGTCTCCTGGGTTCAAGCGATTCACATGCCTCAGCCACCTGAGTAGCTGGGATTACAGGGTGCGCTACCACGCCCAGCTAATTTTTGTATTTTTAGTAGAGACAGGGTTTCACCATGTTGGCTAGGATGGTCTCAAACTTCTGGCTTCAAGTGATCTGCCCATCCTGGCCTCCCAAAGTGCTGGGATTACAGGCATGAGTCACCGGGTCTGGCCTACATTTTTTCTTTTCCATTAAGGGATAGTACATAAAGGAATATGACTTGATACTGGCTATTCAGCTTTGATTATTTTCATCTAAGTGTTATACTTTTCTCTTTTAATTTTACATTTAAAAAAAGTTATTCTTTTTAATGTTTTTCTTCTTCAGGGAGTCATACTTATATTGGATCTTTTAAGCTATTTTCTGTGACTCACTTGTTCTTGAATATTTTTATTTATTTCTTCTTTTTGGTTTTTAAACTTTTTGATTTAATCTTATATTTCTCTTGAGGCATTATACGTTGTTTTTATTCTCTTTTGTGTTCTTTCTGTTTAGTCTTTACTTCTTAAATTACTCTTGCATTGATTTTCAACTTTTCCTGGAGTAACCTTTTTTAAGAAAATTATTTTCCCCAATCTCTTCAAACCAGAGTTTTTCTGATTGTCTTTAAGATGTCTTCTAATTTTGATTTATTTTCATAAATATCCCTTCATAGCTTTTTTCAAACATTTTTAAATACTATTTTTTAGCTGACTTTAAAATATATAGATCTATTTTTGCCTTTTTTGAGGGATCATATATTTTGGCTTGTTTTCATTGACGTTAATCTACTTTTAATCTTTTTTCTTATAACTTTACTTGCAAAGTGATCACAATATTTTCTACTAGCTATTTTAAAGTAAAGTGAATTTTCCTGATTTTTTTCTGAAAATGAGTAGGACAGAATAACATTTCTGGATACATATTTCTAAAGCTTCCCCTTCAGTTTTATTTGTGACTTCTTATCAACCTGTATTGAACATTTCCATTGTTTTTTGGGGATGTTCTCATGAGTTTTTAATTGTTATTCTAGTGTTTATGGTGGATTTTGGAAGATTTTAACAATTTCACTGATATTGCATCTGTATGAAATTTAATTTTCCTAGAGTTTTAAATATATATTTTATTTTTTGCTAAATATATTTCAAACTTTATATGTCCCACCAAGTACATTATGTCATTTAGTATTATTGGTTTTGTTGCATAGAAGTATTTTATTTAAAATGTTTTTCAGATTTTATGTATGTCAGATGGTTAAAAAGTTATACATTTTGTTCGTTATTTTTATGACACTTGCTTTTACTTAAGATTTCTATTTATGCTTATTTGCTCCTAATAATTTCTTAACTTTTGTTCTATAAGACGTATTTATTTTCTAGTGATTTCTAATCTTTTCAATTTCTATGCCATCATTTAAAGATGATAAAAAATTTAGCCATCTTTTTTTGTACCTTTGTTTTTTGTTCCTTCTCAACTGGGCTAATATTGTCTACAACTGTAGTTCCACATCGTTATGTACATTTATGTTTTTTTGAAGTCTTCCCTGCCCTTTTTTCTCTTATCTCTGCTTTTTGAGATAACGATAAACATTGTTAAATTTTTTGAACATCATTACATTCCAGCACCTTCTGAATTTATTTATCTTATTTATGTTTTTCTTCAAGGATATTTTCAAAAGGATTTTCTTTATATCTTGCCCTTCTGAATCTTTTAGTTCTGTATATATCTTTATTGCACATTTACATAAATCATAATTTGGTTACTTCAAAGCAGTTTTCCTTCAATATTTCAAAATATTGAAGGAAATGTTGAGCAGTTTGAACCACTTATTATTTGTTGGTGATTCTTCCTTGTGGTTATACTTTTCTTACTCTTTTGATGGTCTTAACTGGCATTCTCCTTTCCTTTTTCGTTTATTTTCAGTTATGTTTTATATTTTCTCTCCCTTCATCCTTTTCTATTGACTTCTGAGCTATTTCTTCAATCATATCTTTCGATTCCTTCTAATCATCCTTTTTTTTTTTAAAATTACAAGCATACCTCAAAGACAGGTATGCTAATTAAAGAAAAGTTTAGTTCCTGACCAACAAGATGGAGCAAATATCTCAATTAAGTGAATCAGCCAACCTTTTGGTTTCCTGTTGCATATAAAAATTATGTTTATACTATACTGCAGTCTAGTAAGTATGCAATATTCTTAGGTCTAAAAACTGTACATATCTTAATTTAAAAACGTTTCTTGCTGAAAAATGCTAGTGATTATTTGCAACTTTAGCAAGTCATAATCATTTTGCTGGTGGATGGTTTTACTTCAATGTTGATGGCTGCTGACTCATCAGGGTGGTGGTTGTTGAAAGTTGGAGTGGTCGTGGCAATTTTTAAAATAAGGTAGCAATGATGTTTTCTGCATCAATGGACTCTTCCTTTTATGAAAGATTTATCTGTGGCATGTGAGGTTATTCAATAGCATTTTACCTGCAGTAGAACTTTAAAATTGGAGTCGATTCTTTCAAATCCTTTTGCTGCTTTATCAACAAAGTTCATGTAATATTCTAAATCCCTTGTTGTCATTTCAACAATATTCACAACATCTTCACCAGGAGTAGATTCCATCTCAAGAAACCACTTTGTTTGCTCATCTATAAGAAGCAACTTCTCACCTATTAAAGTGTTATTATGAGGTTATAGCAATTTAGTCACATCTTCAGGTTCTACTGCTAATTCTAATTCCATCAAATCTGTAGTTGCCTCCTCTACTGAGGTTTTGAATTCCTTAAAGTCATCCATGAGGTTTGGAAGCAACTTATTCCAAATTTTTGTTAATGTTGACATTTTGGCCTCCTCCCATGAATCACCAATGTTCTTGTGGGCATTTAGAATGGTGAATCCTTTCTAGAAGATTTCCAATTTATTTTTGCTGGATCCATCAGAGAAATCACTAACTATTGCAGCCATAGCCTCACAAAATGTACTTCTTTAATAATAAGACCGAAAATCAGAATTAATCTTTGATCCGTGGGCTACAGAATGGATATTGTGTTAGCAGGCATGGAAACACTGATCTACTTATACATCTCTATCAGTGCTCTTGGGTAATCAGGTGCATTGTCAACGAGTGGTAATATTTTTGAAAGAAATGTTTTTTTCTGAGCAGTAGGTCTTAACAGTGGATTTAAAATATTCAGTAAACAGTGCTATAAAAAGATGTGCTAGCATTCAGTCTTTGTTTTGTTTATAGAGCATAGACAGAGTATATTTAGCATAATTCTTAAGGCCCCTGGGATTTCAAGAATAGTAAATGAGCATTAGCTTCAACTGAGTTATCATCTGCATTAGCCTCTAACAAGAGAGTGAGCCCGTCCTTTGAAGCTTTGAAGTCAGGCATTGGCTTCTCCTCTCTAGTTGTGAAAGTCCTAGATGGCATCATCTTCCAGTAGAAGGCTGTTTGATCTACATTGTAAATGTTATCTAGTGTAGCTAACTTTATTAATGATCTTAGCCAGATCTTGTACATAACTTGCTGCAGCTTCTACATCAGCACTGGCTGCCTCACCTTTCATTTTATGTTATTAACATGGCCTCTTTTCTTAAACCTCATGAACTAACTTCTGCTAGCTTCCAACTTTTCTTCTGCAGCTTTTAAAAATAAATTTTCACTCAGCCATCATAAAATTGAAGAGAGTTAGGGCCTTGCCCTGGATTAAGCTTTGACTTCAGGGGACACTGTAGCTGGTTTGATCTTCTATTCAGACCACTAAAACTTTCTCCATATCAGCAATTAGGCTGTTTGGCTTTCTTATCATTCATGTGTTGGCTGGAGTAGCACTTTTAATTTCCTTCAAGAACTTTTCCCTTGCATTCACAACTGTTTGGCATAAGAGGCCTAGGTTTGGCCTATCTTGGCTTTCCATATGCCGTCTTCACTGAACTTAATCACTTCTAACTTTTGATTTAAAGTGCAACATATACAACTCCTTTTTTTAACTTGAACTCTCAGAGGCCATTGTAAGTTCATTAATTCAATATTTCAATATTGTGTTTTATGGCCTAAGAAGAGGGAGGGATATGGGGAAATGGCTTGCAGGTGGAGCAATCGAAACCCACAGTGCACCATCTTACATGGGCGCAGTTCACTGTGGCCCAAAAGAATTACAATAGTAATATCAAAGATTACTAATCACAGATCACAGCAGATATAATAATAGTAAAAGTTTGAAATAGTGCGAGAATTATAAAAATGTAACACAGAGACAGGAAGTGAATGCGTGCTGTTAGGAAAATTATGTTGACAGACTTGTTTGATGCATGGTTTCTGCAAACCTTCCAGTTGTAAAACAACAACAACAACAACAACAACAACAAACAACAACAAAAAATGTAGTATCTGTGAAGCTCAATAAAATGAAGTGCAATAAAACAGGTATACCTGTATTTATTTCAACTATCATATTTTTCCCTAAAATTGATTCTGTTTATTCCTATAGCATTTATAAAATCTCTTCTTTAATCCATTTGAGAAATTCATTCTGATGATTTTGAATATTTGGCTGGTCCTTTTCAATAGACCTTTTCCGGTCCTTTTCATAGACCATTTGATGTGGTCTACGCATTCCATTTGTTATCTGCTTTTAATAGTGATCCTTCACATTGAATGGCTAATTACTTTGCCCGTGAGTTCACATTATCTTAGACGTATCAGATCCCTGACCGATATTGTATACTGGGGTTACACATTCTTCCCGTAAGTTTAAGGAGAGGTGAGGAAATGTACCTCATGGCAATGGACCCCAGACAGTCCAGAGTACCTACATCATTATTCGATGTCATTCTACCAGACAGCTTCTCACTTAGTGGATTCCACCACAATCTCTTTGAAAGAAGTACCACTGGGAGTACAGTAGCTCCTAGGTTTAAGAATCTACAATCAGTTAGGAATTGTAGTGGTGAGAATGAGTGAGTGCTTATGGCTAGTGGGTGAAATTTTGTCTACATAAACTCTCATCTAGTTTTTATCTGCCTAGCCTAACTTGGGTGGTTGAATTTTTTTCCTCTTGATTTCTCCCTCATAGTAGCAATGAAACAAACAATGAATCTCTCAAGGACAGGTGGGAGAGAGCCAAAAGTAATGCTTAAAAATGATTCAACATTCCATTCTTCCCTTCTAGCTTTTATTGTCACACCTAAAACTATGTCCTCACTCATATATCTCTCCTCTCTCTCTCTGATACACACACACACACACACACACACACACAATATTGTCAGGGTTCTCCAGAGGAAAATGATCAATAGGGTGTGTAGATAGATAGATATAGAGATTTATTACAAGGAGTTGACTCACATAATTGTGGAGGCTGACAAGATCAAAGAGCTGAAGGGTGAGTTGGCCAGTGGGAAATCCAGGACAGTCAATGGTGTATTTCTAGACCTAGTCAATACCCTGAGAACCTGGAAACCAATAGTGTGTGTGTTAGTCAGTGTTCTCTAGAGGGACAGAATTAATAGGATAGATGTGTATATAAAGGGGAGTTTATTAGGGAGTATTAACTCACACGATCACAAGATGAGGCTCCACAATAGGCCGTCTGCAAGCTGAGGAGCAAGGAAGCCAGTCCAAGTCCCAAAACTGAAGAACTTGGAGTCTGATATTCCAGGACAGGAAGCATCCAGCATGGGAGAAAGATGTAGGCTGGGAGGCTTAGCCAGTCTAATCTTTCTACGTTCTTCTGCCTATATTCTGGTTGTGCTGGCAGCTGATTAGATTGGGCCCACCCAGATTGAGGGGGGTCTCCCTTTCCCGGTCCACTGACACAGATATTAGTCTCCTTTGTCAACACCCTCACAGACACACCCAGGAATAACACTTTGCATCCTTCATTCCAATCAAGTTGACTCTCAATATTAACCATCACAGTGTGGTTTCAGTTCAGAGACCAGCAAGCTCAAGACACAGGAAGAGCTCATGTTTCAGTTTGGGGCTTAAGGTAGGAAAAAGCCTATGTCCTAATTCAAAGGCAATCAGGCAGTAGAATTTTTCTCTTACTCAGAGGAGTATAAGCCTTTTTGTTCCCTTCAGGCCTTCAACTGGTTAGACGAGGCCCACCCACATTAGGGAAGCCAATCTGCTTTACTTAGTCAATACACTTAAATATTAATTTCATCCAAATACACCCTCATGGAAACATTCAGTTAATGCTTTACCAAACATCCTGTGACTCATCAAGTTGACATATAAAATAACCATCACATACATCACACGTACACATCCCAATCCAAGGCAATCTCAGTGTCCCCCAAGGCATTCAGTTAGTTTTAATGCCAGTTTCTTATACATATGTTTCTACCTCTCTTTTCTAATGTCTGCGGGGTTGATTTTGGGATAGGAAGCCAGTAGCCCATATCAATTTTCGATCTTATCAGAAGATTCCTATTCGTCATTCTCATTTATATTGCCACCAATACCTTTCTCGTGTATTGGAAAAAATTGCTTCTCTTCTACAAAATTAACTGCTACTGTGTCCATCTCTTTTCCCAGTCCCCATTACATTTCCCATTGCATTGACTAAGGAGCTGTACTTTATGCATATCTATGTTAACATGTATTTATTTCTATTTCATATGTATCAGTAAAAATATTCCTTATATAGGAACAAGATAAATGTTGGATGAGCAGATAAATGAATGAATAATGAATGGATGAAATGATCACTGAGAACAAATCCTTAATGCAGAAATTATGAAACACTATGCAAATGAGAAAGAAATGCATGTCATGAATGGTGCTAGAAAGTCCTATAGTTAAGCTGTGAAGCGTTATAAAATACTTTCTAGTTTTGAAACACAAGATTATACAACGGAAATTTCTGGTTCTTGTGATCACTTGTTATGTCTCATTATAGTTCCAAGTAATTCTCATTTATTTTATTTCAATCGTGTGTGTGTGTGTGTGTATTTCTGTTCAATTTTTAACATGCTTCAACTAGATTTGGCTAGTGTTTATATGCTGGATACTGAAAGACTCTTAGGAAATTATGCTATGACTTGGTAAGTCCCTAGATGATTCAAAGATTCATTGTCACCTTAATTGAACAGACTTTCTTTTTCTTTCTTCTCCCCCTCCTTTGCTCTCCTTCTACTGCTCCTCCCCCGGCACCTTTTTTCTTTCTTTTCTTTTCTTTTTTTATTTTTCAGCAGGGAGAAGTGGGAGTGCTAAATTGTTTTTGGAGCATCCAGTTCCCTTTGGGGAATTAACCAGCATGCTTGACTTGCAAGAACTCTTAGAGTAAAAAGATTTGACAGAATGTAAATTTAACCCTACTTTGATAGCTTCTGTTGTGTGGTTTTCTCATAAGCCAAGATCAGATTTGATATTAGTTTAGTTTAAAAAACAATTTTCTTATGAAATTGAAAGAACATAAACAATGAAAGGTAAAGGAGAAGCGACATTTTTAGTTCACTTAACCTGGTAGGTTTGTGTAACTCTTTCATTGCTAATTTTAAATTTATCTGAGATTCTTTTAAAAATTTATCTTATAAGAATATTCATCTTTTAAACAAGGAGGTTTTTTTTTTAAACATTCATTTCATATTTATTGAACAACTGCTATATGCCAATGTACCAGGCATTCTTCTAGGACCTGGGATACATCTAACATAAAAACATTTCACAGCACATTCTTGTTATTTATTCTTAACTTTATTTTGATTTTATTTATTTATCTCAGTTAAATGTACAAATGAAGCATAATAAGAGAAAAGAAAAAATACAAATGAATATATATTGATATGGCCCAGGTACATTAATGAATTATTCATAATTTCCCCAGATTTCTACTTACAACTTACAGCCAGCACTTTTGCAGTATTAGTACTAAGAATTTTCTTTTTCATTGATTCCAGGAAAATATGCCTAAAACAAATGTGCACTTCTAATTTTATCATCTAAACTTGATTTTCTTCAATTCATGGCTGAAAGATACATCATTTCAATCAAATTATTGCTATGAATTTTTATTTATTTACATTGAAAACACTTCTATCAAATAACTTTTTCTTTGTCATCATTCTGAGTATTCACAGAAGAAAATTTTCATCCATTCAACATTCAACAAATATTTATTGATCTTTTCTTACATGTTGAGTGCTAGAGATAGGGTAATAAAAAGACAAGATGTGTAATCAAATCAGAGCTATAATTCTAAAAGTTGTGAAAAGACTTGTAACCCTAGACTTCTAAGAAGATTAATAAGTAACAAACAACGCAGGCTCAAGTGTAGAAAATTAAAAGTTATACAAGATTGTGTTGTTTATTACCTTATAATAAAATATAGAATCTAATGTTGTCTTGTACTTAGCGACATTATTCCTTCAGATGCTACTCTAGGGATATTTCAGAATAGCCTTGAATTTTCAATAGCCCCTGAGTCATAAGATCTATGTAGGAAAATTCAAAATATAGAGTCTGTACTATATCTTTTAAAGAAGTTATTTCCACCCTGCTGCAAATACACACACACATACATGACACCTTCTTAAAATGGACCTGATGGTTTCTTGGTTCCGCTAAAATTATTTGAGCTTCTAATCAGTGTAACTATAAACTCTGAGTTCCCAAAGTCTGGGAACTTAGCCTCTTCCAATAAGAAAAAAGGATTTCTAATAGAACAAGCAATTTGCTCTTCTTGATATTTGCACTGAAGAAATGATGACCGATAAGAAGAAATCTATCAAATATTTACTCAGTGTTTACAATATAAAAAGCACTCTTGTAGGTACTGTGCGTGATAAAACAGACAAGGCAGGCCCTGTCCTCAAGCATTTTATTATCTAGTTAGGCAAGCTGTGACATATGATGTGCTTCATTCAGAGGAGGTTTTCCAAAAAAACTTGATCAAAGAGCTGAAACAGGGTGTTCTTACAAGATAGGTACTCTTCATACTCTTAAGTTCATTGAGGGAAGGAAATACATTGCATACGTCTTTCTATTTCCCTGTTGCAGAGAACAGTACTTGGCACTCAATAGAAGCTCAACAGATACTTTCTAACTAAACCTAATAAAACAGCAAAGGAAAAACATTAAAAGGATGTATTTCAGGAAAAGATGTGAATAAATAAAAGATAATGATAACAATTATTGTTAAAGCTCACATTTATTAGTTGCTGTTTTAAGTTTTTGAATGTATTGGCTTATTTAATTTTCACAGGGGCCTTACTGAAATAACTGCTATCATGATGCCAGTGGTGTACAGAAGGAGCAACAAAGGCATAAAAAAGTTAAGTACCTTGTCCGCAGTCATGCAGCTAGCTAGTAGCTGAGGCAGGGCTTAATCCCAGGAAATCTGGCTTCAGCATCTATGCTCTTAACCAGTCCTCAAAGCACTGTGACTAATAAAAAAAGACATGACATGATCATTGCCTTCAAAGAGCTTAAACAGTAACTGGAGAAAATTGTGTAAGTTCTGGCCATTTAAGTAGCCAAGTAGTAATAAAAACATTAAAATTAAAGCTGTTGCCACTAATCGTGAAATGAAGAGCAAGGGCATAAATGATCCAACTAGAGAAAGACAAGATGACTGAAGCCTGGAGTACTCTGGGGAGACTTGCTGGAGGAAGAGGAACTCACGTTAGTCCTGGGAATACTGGTAAGATTAGAACAGTTAGAAAGAAAGCATATTCCAAATAGAAGAAATGCTATGAACTAAAGGAGGGTGACTCTAATCAACAAAAGGGTGTGCTCTGGAGAAAATTTATAGACCAGATTGTCAGGAATAATGATTCTCTATTGAGAATGTTGGTTAACTGTCAAAAAAGAAAGACTGAAGCATATGGTAGAGGGGCCTGACTGAGAAGCTGAAACTTTGGCCTTTCTTGATTTTTCAGATCTAGTGGCTCTTGAATCTTTGGCACGACAAGGAGACCCTGTACTCAGTGTTCAGCGGCTTCCAGGAATTATTCCGAGAATAAACCTCAACATTCGGCAGTCTTATCTTCATGGGTGCTGGCCCAAGTTGCTTTTCAAGTTCTTCATACTCTATTGACTTCGGACTTCTCAGCCCGAGGAATACAGCTTCCTCTTCCTCCTGGCCATTCTCCAAGACATACCATTCTCTTCTCTCCTTGTCCAGGACGCTTAGCATGGTTGCTTCCAAAAGCTTATGCATTTTCAAAAGAAAATGAAAACATCTTTCTATGCCGTTGCAAACATGCTCTGAGGTAAGATATCCCAAAGGCTCTTTGGAAAACAGGAACAAGTGACTGCAGGAATGACAGAAAGTGAAACATTATACATGAAAATTAACCCCTCACAGATGTACTTATTCACAAATTTTATCATAAGGTGACTTGTTGGCAGTCACATAAGAAGTAGGAAAAGAACAACAACTCTGAATCAAATATTTTAAAGTATCCCTGGGTAAGTTTCCTGTAAGTTTCAGATTATCCACACAGGGTTCACATAGTTTCAAGAACAGTTGGCATGCCTGGGTTTACCTGTGTGGGACAGTAAATTTTTTTAAAAAAAAGCTTTTGCCTGCTCTTGGAAGACAATATTATGTTAAATACAGTGCAGTGCTCCACAGCTTGTAAAATCAACTATGTGGCACAAATCTGAAGACGTCTTCAAAAGATACATGGCAAGAAAGGTATGTTGTCGGCTTTAGTCATTCTTGCCATTTCTCTTACAAAATTTCACTATAGTGGCTGGACATGTGCAACCCACATTCTGTCTGGCCTTAATGTGATTTTTCTATGAGAGGAGAGGAGGGCAAAAGGAAAAACAAAATATGCTTTGCAATGAAAAATGCAACCCTTAGCCACTGGGATAAAATTACATTGACAGTGGGGGAGTTATTTTCTTCCTTCGAAGAACAATGTTTGATGTTCCAACTAGACTCTATGGTAATGAAGCTCATGATTTGGGAGCTGAATCAGATTCGAATTTAGGAAAGGGGTTTCAGACGTTGCTTAGCAGGGTGATTTTGGGGGTTAACATATGAGTAGAGATTATATTATATCTCATCTGCCCTGTGTTTGTTGGACCGAGCTTCTATGACCTATTCCTGATGGTTGCTCCTAGAAAGATATTTAAATTCTGTAGTAACTCTTCCTTATAAAATCTGTGACATTCTAATAGCTAGAAAATGTTTAAATCTTGTCTAGTTTCTGCTTCATTTCCTTCTTTATGTTGATTTCTTCATTTCTTCCTATTTATCTCTTTTGTGCATCACACATATTTCACTGTAAACTCGATTTTTGTGGGTGAAAGGCCACAACTAACTGTTTGCATGTCTTATCTTTGCCCTAGAGAGTAGTAACTCACAAATGAGCTGGCTGCACCTACTGTACATAAAACAGCACCATCACTTTGATCTCTGCCTTAATGTGCTAGGTTTAGATTACTTTGTGAGCAAAGAGGGTGAAAGGTGGCAGGATACTATTTTAACTAACTACTGGGGGCAGTATTTATTCATGGTGCAGATTTTTAATGGGAAAGATGGAACATGAAAGCCTGTCAAATGTACAGCTCAAAGAGTCTGACAACACAGAATATTTTATAGATGAAAGGTGAAGAATCTCCAACTTCTTAGTGTAATATAAATTGTATGGGAAAAGTAAGACATGTAAAGAAAGCCAGATAGAAATCTATCTATATTCTGTTATGATTGCATAGAACCCTGTCACAAAACCAGAGGACTATTTTAGAGTTGCGTTTATTGGATACAAAGTACGACACGGGGAATATTAAAAATGTGCACTTTTAGAAAGATTCTCATTGCATTTATAATTAATGTAATATTGTTTTATTAAGAATAGATATTTCAGGAAGTATCTATTCCAATGTGGTAAGAACACGGAAACCCAGAAAAAAATGTACCAGGAAAATATCTTCTGTGTTTGGAGTAGTGGCTTTATCTTGAACTTCCAGACTCTAATTATGTTTAATTCAAAGGTTGCTTGAAAATTCTGCCCTTACCTTTGTTGAGGTCTTCAGCTGTTCTTTCTTGATTCACCATAGCCTTGCCCTAGAGCATTGATTTTCAATCTTTCTTTCTGTCCCCAAACACTGGCGGTGCCTGATATACTCCTGCCACTTATAGTAGCTCCTTATGATAATATTTCTCAAAGAGGATGGGTAGAAGGTGCACCTGAGAACTTCTGGAGTAACTTATGTGTTTTAAAGAACTCTCCAAGCTGATTTTGATATACCCACAATTTTCCAACATGGATCTGGGAATCATTACTGTTAACTTATTTAGCCCTTTGTAACCTGGCCATAACCTGCCTCATTAATGAAATCAGCCATTAGAAACCTTACTCGTATTTTCTGGATCTCACCTTTTTTTATATATTATTTCATCTATTTGAAATATCAAGTCCCACCCCACCTCCCCTTAACTCCCTCTCCGGCACTCTCCTATTTCATTTTAACATCAAAGCTCAAAATTGGTTCTTCAGCAAAGCCTTTTCCATCAGCTCCCAGGAAATGTAGTTGTTCTCATCCTGGATATTTCCACAGCAACATTAAAATAACTCTGGAGGTGCATTTGTGGTGTGATGTTCTAACTTTTCTGGTTAAATAGCTGTCTTCTTAACTCAACCAACAGACTGGGGGTTAGGATATTTATTCATCTTTGTAATTCCTAATTTTAATATAGTAGAAGTTCAGATACAATGGTGAACACATTGTAAGTGATGGATAAATGATTGCTTGTATGCATGTGTATTTTTCATGTTATATTAAGAAATGTGTGTGTGTTCACACACACACATGCACACACACACACAGTAAAGCATATAAATCTTGGGTATAGAGTTTAATAATTTGTATATTTGTATACTTCATGTGACAGCCACGCAATAATTCCAACTTCTTAGAGGTTTCCTCATGCTCCTTCCTAGCCAATACCTTCTTCCTGCCACTAGAGGTAACTTCTATTCTGATTTTCATGGAATAAATTAGTTTTGCTGGTCCTGAACTCCATATGGACCCTATAAATGGAGTCACATAGCATTTATTCTTTTTTGTCTAACTCAACATAATGTTTTTGAGATGTATATATGCTGTTGCATGTATCATTAGTTCATTCTTTTGCATTCTGGTGTAGAATTCCATTGCACAAATATGCCATAATTTATTTATCCATTCTCTTCTTCATGAGCACAAAAGCTATTCAGTTTTCAATGATTAGGAATAAGTTACTACCAATATTTGTGTACTTATTATTGTTTGTGGACTTTTACATTATTTTTTCTTGAGTATGTACCTAAGCATTGGACTGTTGAGTTATATAATTGGTTTTTATTTACTAAAAGTGGCTGGGCCAATTTGTAAACTCAAAAGCTAAATGTGAGAGTTCTAGCTTCTCCATATCATCGCCAAAAATTGTTATTGTTTGCCACAATTTTTAGCCATTCTGGTGGTTATATAGTAGTATCTCATTATAGATTGAATTTGCTTTAATAAATAATAATGTTTAGCAAATTAGTCATTATTAGCTATTTGGATATCATCTTTTGCAAATCACCTCTTTAATTCTTTTGCATACTTTTACATTTTTCCTACTGATTTGTTGGAAATCTATATATTTGGATACAATTCCTTTGACACCTGTATAAACTACACATATATATTTTCTTAGGTTTGCCTTTCTTTCTCTTTTAAAATTTACTTTAGGTTTTAGAGCAGTTTTAGATTCACGGCAAAATTGAGTGGAAGATAAACAGATTTCTCATATTCACCCTACTCCCACCCAGGCATAGCCTCCCCTGCTATCAACATCCTACACCTGAATGATACATTTGTTACAATCTACGAATCTCCAACGACAGGTCCATATCACCCAAAGTCTATAGTTTACAGTGGGATTCACTCTTGGTGGTGCATAGTCTACGGGTTTTGACAAATGTGTAATGATATCTATTCACTATTATGGTATAGTAAATAATAGTTTTGCCATTTAAAAAATCCTCTGTGCTCTGCCTATTCATATCTACCTCTCCCATTGCTGGCAACCATTGATTTTTTACTGTCTCCATGGTTTTGTTGTTTCCAGGATGTCATATAGTTGAAATCACACAGTATGTAGGCTTTTCAAATCAGCTTCTTGCACTTAGTGGTATGCATTTAAGTGTCCTCCGTGTCTTTTCATGGCTTGATAGCTCATTTCTTTTTAGTACTGAACAATACTCCGTTTTCTTGGTGTATGATCACAGTTCATTTATCTGTTCACCTACTGAAGAACGTTTTGGTTTATTCCAAGTTCTGGCAATCTGAATAATCCTGCTTTAAACATCCATATGCAAGTTTTTGTGTAAACATAAGTTTTCAACTCCTTTGGGAGAAGGATTGCGGAATCATATCATAAGGGTGTTTTTAGCATTGTTAGAAACTGCCAAACTGTCTTGCAAAGTGGCTGTACCATTTAGCATCTCCACCAGCAATGGTGGAGTTCCTATTGCTTCACATCCCCAGCAGCATTTGGTGCTGTCGGTATTCTGGATTTTGGGCATTCTTTTAAGTGTGTGGTGGAATTTCGTTGCTTTTGAAGTTTGCATTTCTCAGAAAACACATAACATGGAGCGCCTTTTCATATACTTATTTTCCATCTCTCTTTTTTTCCTTGGTAAGGTGTCCATTCAGATCTTTTGCCCATTTTTTAATAGGGCTGTTCATTTTCTTATTGTTGAGCTTTAAGTTTTCATTGTATCTTTTGGAAAACAGTTTGTTACTAGATGTATCTTTTGCAAATATTTTCTCACAGAGCATGGCTTGTCTTTTCATTCTCTTGAATCTGTCTTTCATAGAGCAGAAGTTTTAAATTTTAATGAAGTTTAGATTACCAATTATTTCTTTCATGAATTGTGCCTTTCGTGTTGTATCTAAAATGCCATCACCATACCCAAGGTCATCTAGATTTTCTCCTATGTTATCTTCTAGGAGGTTTACAGTTTTGTGATTTGCATTTACATCTGTGACCCATTTTCAGTTATTTTTTTTGTGAAGGATTTAAGGTCTTTGTCTTTATTTATTTATGTTTTGCATGTGGATGTCCATTTGTTCCAGAACTTTGTGTCAAAAAGACTATATTTTCTCTATGTATTGCCTTTGCTCTTTTATTAAAGATCAGCTGGGATCTGGGCTCTTTATTCTGTTCCACTGATCTACTTGTCTGTTCTTTTATCAATACCACAATATCTTGACTATTGTAGCTTTATAATAAGTCTTGAAGTAGGGTAGTGTCAGTCCTCTGACTTTGTTCTTCTCTTTCAATGCTGTGTTGGCTATTCTGGGTCTGCCTTATTGATTCTTCTTTTGGTCTGTTTGTTTTTATCAGTTATTGGGACAATTGAGTTAAAATACTATAGTGTTTTATACCCATCAATTAAATCAATTTGATGTGTCATATTGTTCTAATCTTTTATATCCTTACTGATTTTTTACTTGCTTATACACTCAGTTACTAAGAAAAGTGTGTTAAAATATCCAATTGTAATTGCATATATGTCTGTCTATGTTAGTTTTGTTAATTCTTGCTTTATATATTCTGAAACTATATTATTAGAGCCATACAAGTTTAGGGTTATATATCTTCTTGTTTATGACCCTTTTATCTCTATGACATGTCTCTTTCTTGTGCTACTTCTTACCTTTGATGAAATCATGCCCAATATTAATTTAGCAATTGTATCTTTCTTATGCTAAGTATTTACTTGGAATGCCTTTTTTCAATTATTTTCAGCTTACCTTATATTTATGTTTAAAGTATGTTTTTTGAAAATAGCATATAATTTGACCTTTTAAAATATATTTAAATCTTGTGTTTTAGTAGGAATGTTTAGTCGGTTTACATGTAATGTAATTATGACATAGGTAGGTATAGGTCTAAAATCTCACTTTTTGTTTTTTATCATCCCATCTGCTCATTATTCCTTAATTTTTTTTTTCCTGCTCTGTTGTATTAGTTAAATATTTTTGTTTGTTTATTTTATCTCCTCTATTAACTCTTTTTTTGATTATAACTTTTAGTATCATTGTTTTGTGGTTACTCTTGAAATTCTTAACTTATTACAGTATACATTAAATTAGTATTTTTATAATATCATAAACAATGCAAACTGTTTCTACTAGTTGTACTCCATTGAATATCTCTCATTGTTTTGTTTGTGGTTCATTTTACTATTATTTCATGCATTTAATTATAAGGGAAGAAAATAACTCCCAAAATGTTACAATTGTGACTCTAATTGGCCAACAGTCTCATATGTATCCATATATTTGTCCATTCCAGAGCACTTTATTTCTCTTGGTCTCTATTCTTTCAGCTTGGATTATTTTAATCATTATACCTGTGAATTAGACATTCTGCAAACCCACAGATAATGGTACTGACTGAAGCTCTGCAGGCAGAATTCAAATCCATAACAAGAAAAGCGTCACTGCCCTTTTAAGATAGGAGGATCCAAAAGTTGTAAACTTGCCACTAAATGGTTGTATTCTCACTGAGAAACAGAGCTATAGTTTGTGTCTGTGTTGTCATTGGCTGACTAATCGGTCAGATAGCAATAGCCAGATTAGCCTTAGTGAGTAGTATTCCATGATGTTGAGCTCATACTCTCAATATCTGCCACTCTGATCAATCCTTGTTTGCTCATTGGACCAGCACTGAAGGGGATGATGACAAAGGCTGACGTGTCAATTGGCTGATTTTTTTTTTTCTACTTGGTTTTTTAGTGCATCTTCCGTGGTTGGAGGTTTCTGTGGGTATTAAGTTATAAAGATCTTTATACTTTATACCAAATCTTATATATCCACACACATGCCTTTACTCCAGACCACTTTGTCTCTGATCTTCCAATCCACTTTCATCGTCCCTTGATCAGCTGGCCAAGCCATTTTCCACTGCCCATGAATTCATTACATATCCTCAACTCAGAATATGTTTTCTTTTGCCAAAATGTGCATAGACATAAGCACCTCAAAAAGCTTCACTTATTGGGAAGATTTTTTGTCTCAACAATATCTTTCAAAGTAACCCCTATGCGTGACTTCTATACAGACATCATCATTTTCAGTTATCCTCACACACCAAGTCAATCCATCCATAATCCAAGCTTGGACTTTTTCCTGCCTCCTTCAGCTGGTTATATAGAATGTTTCACATGGCCATAGGCATAAGCTGAATTGGGAGTGCTGGTACAACAGTAGTGAGTGACACATAGTTCTGGACAACCTGCTCATGCAATTTACTTATGTCTTTTGTTCCTGCTTAGGGTACATAATTCCAATTTATCTTGGATTGCTGCAGGGCCCACCTGACTTTATGACTTGATGAGTCTAACAGAAGTGAGCTCGTGGGCAGTTTCAGACAGACTCATGGTTAAGCCATGGGTCCAAGTAGCGTATTAGAAGCTGTTTTTCTAAGGACATATAGTGTTTTGTTTTGTGTAGATGGCATGGCTTTCCCAAGGGACTTGAATTGTGATTTTTCCCACTGAGACTTGTCATAAACTCCATACTGTATTTTTTTTAACACTGTTGAAACCTCCGCAGTCATAAAGCTTGCTTGATTTTGAGTAGAAAACTGCAGGGATTTTTTGTACAGCATCCGGGGCTTACTATCTAGCCCTTTTCTGCTCTAGGCCCCATCCGAGATCAGCTCACTAAGTCACATACTTTATTAGGCCAGAGCAATGTTCTTAGGTGTGGAATGTGTTTTGTCTCTAGAATCCAAAAGGGTTACTAAGGATTGTAATTCCTTCTTTGTGGCAGGGGATGTAAGATATAGCAATTAGCCTTTTGCTTTGGTGAGATTGTACTGGCATATCCCTTATGTTAGGCACTAGACACTGCTGAGCTGATAGGTCCTTGAAGAGATAATTTATCTTCTACCCTCCGGGTCTCATGTGCTTTACCAAATCCTCCAGCATGCTAACTGTCTCTCGTTCACCTTGCATTCTAAGAATGATAAGATGTTGTTAATGCAATTGACCAATGTGATCTTCTATGTAAAATCCAGACCTCTTTATATTTATGAGAAAAAGTAGGAGAGTTAACGTAGCTCTCGGGCAAAACTGTTGATGTATATTGTCCATTCCATGTAAATGAAAACTATTTTGGTCCTCTTTCTTGATTAAGGTAGTGAAGAATTCATTTGCTATATCAATGCTCCCATGCCAGGTAGCTGAGGTCATTTTATTCTGTTCTCACAAAGATGTTACAGTCACATGGCAGCTATAATTAGGGCTACTACTTGTTTGGATTGGTGGTAACCTGAAGTTATTCCCCCAGGATCTATCTAGTTTGGGCAAGGACTACTTATGGCAGGATACACCAAACCTGAAATCTTTAAGGATGACACTAATATCCTTTATATCCTCAGAAGTATAATATTAGCTTCAATTTACTAACTTGGCATAGGTATTAGTTTCAGATCTTTCTACTCGGTCTTCCTAGGATTATAACTTTTACCTCCACATGCCAAGGTAATAATGTGAAAGTTACCCTAATTGCCATGTATGTCAAAACCAATTACACATTTGGGATTTGGGGAACTCACCAACGTATGGTTTTGTGGACCTAGTGGAGCCACTTAATCCAGTCTGACCAGAGCAACATTTACTTTATACTCCCTCTGTGTGACTCCACTCTAACTTTGACATTTTGGGTCTCCAAATATCAATATCGAATTAGTGCCCATGTCTAAATGACCAATAGCAATATCTGAATATTCTGCTTTGCCCAGCGATAATTATCCAAACTAATAGCTAGAGGTCCAGTTGCAGAGTGACTAAGGAAATTATTTCAATATATGTTTATCCAGGTGTTGCAGTCTTTTCTTCCTGGGACATAGTCATCTTTTCACTTAACGGGTTATAGGTCTGAAACCTCCAGGAAATGGAGAAATGACCATGACTATAGGATCTAAGGATTTAGAAAACTTCAGAGAACCCAAATTTTTGGGTGAATAGGTGCACCTGACTGATCTCATATGTCGAGATACCAGGGATTCCTAGCAAGGGCCCCAAGCCTGGCGTAATAGATTTGACTTAGTTGAACATTCTATATACTTTCACAGTAGCTGCTTTCAACCAGGCATCCTGGAGGCTCTCCTGGCACTTGTGCAGCTCAGATATGTAAGGTCCTGGTGGAAGATTATGGTGCTCACCATGGGCCTCCCCTTTTTCATGGGCTGTAGGCCTCAGTTGCTATCTAAAGCCTACAAAGGGTTCCTTTATATTTTTTCCAGATTTTCTAATTTCTTATGGTGAAAACTTAATTTCAAAACTAGTAACTGTATCAAGGTCTCAATAAATGATTGCTGAATAAATACATTTGTTGCATTTGAGATGCATCTGGACGTCTGGTATGTGCTGATGAATACCCTGAGTAGGCATTGGGAGTCACCTATATATAGTACTAGTTGAAAGACACTGTACAAGTTGTCAAGATATCCAATGAAGCTTATAAAAAGGCCAAAAAAAGAAAAATGTTAAACATTTTAAATTTTAAAATGAGAGAAGAGCAATATTGAAAGGACAATGAATGAGACAATTCAGAAAAGACAAAGAAAGAAGAAACATAAATATTTTATTTAAACATTCTCTATTGTGCTTCAAATGAACAAATACTTGCTGAATTTCTCCCATAATTTGTATAATTAACAAGGAAGAGATTGTATGGATTTGAGGGTGAGTCAAGAATTAGGGTTCAATGAGGAAGAATTTTTGAAAGAGTGGAGGTGTTGGGTTTCAGACTAACTGGTTAAAACAGAAAACAGGATAGATCTGGAGGATAGGGTTAATTCAGCCATCAGCTAAGCAAGGGCAGGCTTAAGACCTTGCTGCTATGATGCACATGAGAATATCAATTCAAAAAATATCAGGGTAGAAGAAAAACAGTAATGGTTACAGGATTTTTATAGTGATGGAGATTTGGGGCAAAAATATGGTTGAAACCAAATTCAGAAGACTTGTCTGGAGGTGGCATTTCTCCATAAACACACTTTTAAAATTTAAAGTCTGTGTTATAGATAAATAAAAATAATCAGATTGATGATTTCAAACACATGTTGGCTAACTCTATTCTTATTGACATCATTATAGTAATTGTTGAAATTGGGATGGTTTTGGGAAGTAGAGGATTTTGGAGGACCTTTATTTCTCTCCAACTCCACCCCAAGCTATCCTTATCCTGCAAATGCAACGCATGACTATGTTAATGAAAGAGGAGGCTGGGAGATTCCACATGAAAGAGTGAAGTAGGAAACATTATCCCAGTTGGCCTGAAAGGCATATATTTACTTTAAGAGATATCATTTATAAGAAGAAAGGGGGCAGGTTAGATATTTAAAAGTTGAGCTAACTATGACAAGAATAGTCCATAAAAATACTGGTAATTTCAATCCTAATGAAACAGGAAGAATAATGGTGCTGTGCAGTCTTAAGTTGAACTCTGTGTAACTTTAGTTGCTGTATTAGGCCATTCTTTTGCATTGCCATAAAGAAACACCTGAGGCTAGGCAATCTGTAAAGAAAAGAGGTTTAATTGGCTCACAGTTCTGCAGCCTGTACAGGAAGCATGTTGCCAGCATTTGCTTCTAGTGAGGATCTCAGGGGACTTACAATCATGGCAGAATGTAAAAGGGAGGTCAGCGTATCCCATGGCAAGAGCAGAGCAAGAGAGAGAGAGTGGAGAGGTGCCATACACTTTTAAACAACCGTATCTCAAGTGAACCCACTCATCACCAAGGGGATGGTGCTAAATCATTCATGAAGGATCTGCCCCATAACCCAAACACTTCCCACCAGGCCCCACCTCCAACACTGGGCATTACATTTGAACATTTAAGACAGGACACACACTCAAACCATATCAGTTGTTAAGGTGAGTATACATTAATACATGTCCAGGTGGATATGCTTCATAATTAGTGAAAGGTGTACAATTGGATGAAGAAAAATCCATGGCCATCTGCCTCTCTGTGACATAATAAATGCTCCATGTAATTGTTCATCAAAATAGAGTGGCAATAAGCAAGATCAACTATATTATGATGCCAATAGGGGACCCTGTGGCTTTGTGATAAAATTGTACTCGTTTATTCAAATTTTGCCCCAAAAGAACCATGTAATTAGCTCCATTAATAAACAATTGAGTCCTTCCACTCATCCGTCTAGCCCTCCATTCTTCCACTCTCCCGTTTAGCGCCATTCACCTTCATTCTTCATTAGTTAACAGTGAGAATACTCAAAAGGCAAAAAGCTCTGCAGTTTTCTCTCCACCTCATTGGAATTGTGGGAACTTTTATTGAGTGGTGAGAGTTAGGGTAATGAAACTTGGAAAACTGCCATCCTAGGATCCCTCTGTGCTACCAATATGCAAATAATTTAATAGTAATGCAGTCAAGAGTTCCCTGAGTAAAGACTCTCCATTTTCATCACTGTTGGTAAGTGCCAAGAGGGACAGATGAGAATAAGTTATAGCCACATTGTGACACGTAATAAATCTTCCAAAAGAGGTTTACACGTACTCAGCTCTTTGGCTTTTATCCTGTGTATGAGACTTCTGTTTGCTTTGCATCTAAGCAACAGAAAGTAATCAGCTGCTAAGAACTTAATTATTGGTTGCACGGATAACCCTTAGGGTGTCTGTGTCCAGTCACTTGGGTCTTCTTCTACATCTCTCATCACATAAAGCAAAATGCTTCCCTGAGTGCCTGCCTCTCTGGAAAGCATGGTGGTTCATTTCTCCTTCAAGAGGAAGACAAAGGGCTGCTGAAACAACAAAATACAATGAAATGGCTGTTCCTTGGGAAAATTAGCCACTAATAGTTCTTGATGACTGAAACAAAAGAAGAGTCCTAGGGCTAGAAATCACTCAAGAGCAGAGCCTTGATAACAGTCAGAAGCTGAGAGGTAGAAAGTGTAAGGAATTCTAGGGAGAGGAGTGAGAAAATACTGTAACAGGCTTGCAAAATCCAACTCAGAATCACACTAGTGTATTAATGAGACAAGTTAAACCAGTCACACTCCCACCTCTTAACCAAACTGTTAACACAATTTAACACACTTTCAAAGGGGCACCCTTAGGATGTGCTAATGAAGTCACTTTCTTCCCAGCATGAGTGAATGGGCTTTTCCCTCTTTGTTGAGCTCTGTTTGATCAGGAAGACAAAATATTCAAATATCTTGTGAATCTAGGAGGTGGTTAGGATGGTTTTCACATATATGTATTCTGTGTGTGTGTGACACACAGAAACTGAGACATAAAGGACCAAATCTATAGCTCAAAGTTGGTATAGTTATCTGAATTTGAATTGGTTTTCTGCTTCAGCCTTTCCCTACTGCTATTTAAATGCTGTGAGATTAATAAATACTGTTTAGGAATTTTCTCTTTTAGGATTATAAGTAACCTGGAAAATAACAATAACTGAAATGCTCTGTAATTTGGAAGCAGTCAACAGATGTATAAGTATCATTTCAGTTTTCAAAATTACATTGTAAATTGTTTGAATTGGACTTTGAAACAATTTTTCTTTTAACAATAGGTGGTGGATACATTCTAGAAACTTGTATCTTAAAGCAATCAAACAATTTAATTATTTTCAGTATAACTTCAAGATTAAAGCAATCTCTGAATAGGTATTGTTTCACTTAGATAGCTCCAAAGACAAAAACTAGGTCCCATGAGGCTAAAACAGTGGTATGCATAGGGGGGTTTATTTTTACTGTCCTTTAAACTGTCCACATACAATATTACATATGTTCAAAGATATACAAAATACACTTTTTATGTATTATATATTTCAAAATAAAAAGGAATTCTCAAAAAGACTGTGCTCCATAGCAGAAATCTTAAAATAAATTGAGTAGAGGAAATGCATTTAACATTCTTAAAAGTTTCTTGAAAGATTTTATAGAAAAACTGCCCATTATTCTAGTTGACAACAGTTATATGAATTTAAAAAAAAAGACAACCTGTAAAAAACAAAAAAGGTCTTTTAACTAAACTATATGATATACAGATCACTACCTATATTTTTTTATGAGCATCTAAATTTTGGTGGAAAATGTTTTAAAATTTCTTATTGCTCTTATAAACCTTTGTGGTTATCTGACAATGATTCATGTAATATTATTGCATAGCTGACTTTGGCAGTTACCCATTACACCATGTTAACATATTTCAATAAGTAATCAATTTGGTTTTCCAGTACCCTGATTTAATACAGGTTTCATTATTCGCCTAGTATTTATTTTTTAGGCATGTTGTCCATCTTAGTCTAGGACTGCCCTTTTTGCATTAGCCATTTTAGGATAAAATACTTAATAAGATTTGCATTTAAAAAATGAACTTGAGGAACTGGACCCCCTCCAGCCAGAGCAAGTAATTATGTCATTTGTATTGCAAAGCAGGAGTGGCTATAAAGCAATGGTATACTTTTTTAAAGATTGATAACCTTAAGCAGTATTATATTACGCATAAAATGGCAGGTCTGACAGAGGAACTAAACGTGGGCAGTGTATAAAATTCTGAGAACTGTAGAGAGTTGCAAAGTCTTTACTTTGTCTTTCTATAAGACAGTCAATTAGAATGAACTGATTATGGCCAATATCCTTATTTCCTATAACATCTCTGTTTCATATATTTGTCCTGTCCTAAGAGAACCCTAAGTTTTTGTAGATAGCAAGATTGCCACATCATATACTAGTGGATGCTCTCAAATTCACTTCCTTGTATTCAGAGGCTCAAATTAGATTGTGTCTATAGGAAGTGGCCAAATAAAATGGGAACTGTTTAGTTGCCATCATGATCACCCTATCCACCAAACTGAAATTTTCCATTGCTGATAAGAACTCATAGCTGGCAATATTATTACTACTAAAGAATACAACAGATAACTTGTATTGAGCAGCCCAAAACTGTTTGAGATACTTGTATTGAGATACTCAAAACTATGTTCCAAGCGCTGTGTTAAGTATCTGACAGTATTTATCCCATTAATCCTCACAACAACCTTGCAAGGTTGGTATTATTAGTCAAGATACCCAGTCTAGTTTAACTTTAGAAGTGATGTTTTTAATTACTATGGTAAATTTATTTAAGCTAAAAAATGTTTTAAAAAATGTTCTGAAGATACATTCCAAACAGAAGCATCCATGACTACGTTTCAGTGAATTACAGGAAATTAAAATGTTCTGACCTTAAACTGGGATCTTTTAAACTAATAGCAGTCCAAGTGGTTTGTAGAGGAAGGTTTTATAAAAAGATGTGCCTACATATACACCATGGAATACTATGCAGCCATAAAAAAGATGAGTTCATGTCCTTTGTAGGGACATGGATGCAGCTGGAAACCATCATTCTCAGCAAACTATCACAAGAACAGAAAACCAAACACCGCATGTTCTCATTCATAGGTGAGAATTGAACAATTAGAACACTTGGACACAGGAAGGGGCACATCACACACCGGGGCCTGTTGTGGGGTGTGGGGAGCGGGGAGGGATAGCATTAGGAGATATACCTAATGTAAATGATGAGTTAATGGGTGCGACACACCAACATGGCACATGTATACATATGTAACAAACCTGCATGTTGTGCACATGTACCCTAGAACATAAAGTATAATAAAAAAATAAATATAAAGATATGCCTAAATTACCAATCATGGTTTCTTTAGGATAAAAAGATACATGCCAAGTTGTTTTTCAGGCATTGGCCAACATATATTTTCTTAAATTTGATCAGTGTTCCCAGCCTTACTGTATCAGGGTTCACATCCTCACGAAGGAAAACACTAAAAGAAATGCAAAGCGATTGAGAAAAGTAGTCTTATAAGAAAAACAAAATTGCGCAGAGGCAACAAGCCAGTGTGATATGAACCAAGAACACTAATGGGGAAGAGTACTTTTCCCATGAGCTCAGTAAACCCATTTAGGGAGTTGTTAAAAACTGAGAGAGGCAATGTGGAGATAGCAACGTCCTTTTAGATTTCAAAGAGAAGAAAATATATTTAGGACCTTCCTGACATGAAAAGCTGTTAAATTCTGAAGCTTTTCCGTAACATTTATTCTCAATTTGAGGCTCTAATGTTCAGTAGTTGGATTCCACGTTTAATTGTTCCATATTTCAATCAATAGTCTACTTAAAACAACAACTCAATCAGATGAATATTCTGGTAATGTTCTTTACATGATTTATATATACATACAAATACATAAATATGTATATACATTTATATAATAAAGCTCAGCAATTTTAGTTAACTATGAAATAAGGTATATCAGTTTCTTAGGGCTGCTGTAACAAAAGTATTATAGAATTGTTAGTTTAACAGAAACTCTGAAAGTTCTGGAAGATAAATGTCGAGATCAAGGTGTTGACAGAATTGGTTTCTTCTGAGGACAGTGAGGAAGTGTCTGTTCCATGCCTCTCCCCTGGCTGCTGGTGGTTTTCCAACAATCTTTGATGTTCCTTGACTTGTAGAAGCTTACCCCCATCTCTGCCTTCATCTTCGCCTGGCATTTTCCCCGTGTGTGTGTGTCTCCAAATTCCCTCCTTATAAGCGCATCAGTCATAGTGAATCAGGGACCCACACTGCTCCAGAATGACCTCATGTTAACGTTATATCTGCAACAAGCCATATTTCCAAATAAGATCACCTTCTGACATGAGAGTTAGGACTTCAACATGTAGATTTTGGGGAGGACAAAGTTCAACACAAAACATAAGGTCAACTTTGAAAGAAAAGGGATGTTTAACATAGAAAGTTAGAGTTGGTAGGAACTTTAGAAGCCTATGTGACTTTCAGATGGGAATGTCCTAGCCCAGAGGAATCAGGTGACTTACCCGCTGATCACACAGCCAGTGGCAGAGCTAGGACTGGGATTCAGATTCCTAAGTGCAAACACAATATGCTTCCCACCACCTAGGTTTCAGCTCACTGTTAATAGGGCACTTGTATAAATGATTTCATTTAGGAAATATTTTTTCCTGGTAGGCAAATTACATTGTTAAATGAGATTTTAAGGTTTGGACTACATATTTCACATACTTTATGGGGAAACTCTGGATACTTCTCAAGAACAAATATGTTAAATTATTAAAAAATAAGAATTTAATTTCTCTTTATTTCTTCTCTTTCTAGTGATCCTTAAATAATGAGGGTATTGTGCAAAATGCTCTACTTGTACTATTTCCATTTATCTTTATTGAAGTCTTAGAGGGTAGGTCTCATTATTCCCATTTTAAAGATGAGGAAGAAGAGAAAGATGTCAAATAAGTCTACCAAAGTCATCCAATAATAAGTTACACAGCTAGGATTCAGACTGGTTTATTTGACCATAAAGTCTTTTTCCTTTCAACTATGAAAAACTGTTTCACATATTTGATTTCTGACATCACAGAATAACCTGTAGAAATGTAGAGGAAGAAGAAGTCAGAGATAAATCATTTTAGACATAGTATTTCTACTGGAAAATATGTCAAGCATGTGAGTAGAAATGTTCCTGAGGTAGGGGTGGATAAAGGGAAAATTCAAGGCATCAACACTGAACTGTCAATGAAACCTGTAATTAATGTAAAAAAATCATCAGTAAGTTTAAGTAGACCAAAAAAAAAAAAAAAAAAAAAAGAGTGGGGGGAAGGAGGTGCGAAGATCTGAGGAGAACCAGGGCAGGACAGTGTCAGATATCTCACATTAAGAAGAAAGTGAAGGAAGAGAGGCTATTGAACTAAATTGTGTACTGGAAACAAATCTTCCTCATTTTGTATCATTAGTACCTACTGTGCATTAAATAATTAACAAATATGTGTAGAAATGAAAACTTTGGAATTGACAGTAGAAAACATTTTTAATAGAATTTTGAGGACAATGATAGAATGTAAGTCTATCAAATATGCCTAGTTTCATAATAGTCTACCTACTGGTTTGAAAAATAATAGGCAGCATTAATTGAGCATATGCTATGTTTCAGGCTGTTCTAAATAGTTTGTAGGCAACATTGCATTACATTCTCTCAACAAATGGATGATATGAGTACTATTTTGATCTCCATTTATAAATGAAGAAAATGAGGTTTAGAAGCCACACAGTAAGGGGCCCACTAGATTATTAGGAGCAATCACTCTTAACCACTGATTTCACCAAGGAAGAAGAAATGTTATAAGAAGGAATTTAGTTCACTATTTTTTTTTCACCTAGCACAGCACTTGGCAGGTATTTAATAAATGTTGGATAAAGTTTTAAGTTATGTTTTATTAAGGATTGGGTCCATGGAGATGCAGAATAGCACAGGGGAGTCTTCAGAGGATAAAGTAGATGATGCTAAAGAATGAAAAGAAACAGCAGAATCAAGAAGCCTCATCAAGTGAAAAATAGTCTGCGCCTGAGCATGGATAGACAAGGCAACTTTGTGTGAGAAATACTTCATCATCTATTGCTATGGTTCATCACATCTTGAATTTCAGAAATCTGTACAAGAAAGTTACATTTATAATGGCCATGAAACCCAAGAAAAAAATTCGTTATTCCTAAAGTTTATGTTTTGCAATCACCTGTTTCAAAGAGGTTCAAATATGAATCATACTGTTAATAGTGTAAAACTATAAAATTTTCAACAGTAAGTTATTGAAACAAAGTAGACGATGCGAGAATTACTTAGGAGTGTGTGTGTACGTGTGTGTATAGGAAGAGTCATATTGAACTATTAAATGCAAAAATATTTTTGTTAAAATTGTTGGTTGCTAAAATATATATGCAATTGCCTTGATATAGTTGAGCAAGTGTCCACTTTCTATTTCAAATATAGGTACATGTTTATTTAATATTTATTGAGTTTCTATTACATGCCTGATATCATGCCAGGCTGCAGGATGTCTCTATAATTTTAAAATAAAAAAATTAAAAACCTGCTAGTTACAGTTTGTTAAACTTTTTGTTTATAAACCTTGGATATATTTAGTGTCCCTATTTTTCCCCAATTGGAGAAAGTCAATATCTAATTCTTGTAAATGAATATAAATTATTGTCAAATATTTTCTGAATGTTAGATAAAATACATTGTAGCCCCAAACCATCATTTATAATATTAATCATTAGTTGTCAGAAGCTGAATAAAAAATACGATTTATCTTAATTTTTGAAAAAAAAAATTTTAAATCTTAATTTAATTTAAAATAGCTATATCATTAGGTCACAAAAATATTCTATCCAAGTACATAACATACCCTCTCAGACAATGGGCTTAACTCATGGACTGAATTAAAAGTTAGATAGGAATATGTCAAACTTACTTAAGGAACATCAGTAGTTATTTCTACCATAAGTGTCTTTTTCAGTCACTACTATTCCAACAGAGGTTGAGGGCTCAGGAACATTAATCTAATTCAGATTTTGGAAATATTATAAATTAACACACAAACTGAGTCACCTCCCCTACATACTCCTTAGTTTATATTCTCAAACTCATAAAAAGCATCATCAACCTTTGGGCTTTTTTAAAATGGCAACCTCAAGCTATTCTGAAGTCCTCGTCCTTATTCTCTCCTCAGCCTATCAAATGTGAAACTCTGTCAATTCAGCTTCTGAAAACTGATAACCTGCATTTGTTTCTCCACTTCTTTGTTAATTTGAATGTTCACCCTCTAACCCGGACTAATGCAGAGTCACTAACAGCTGTCCCTCTCTCTGGTTCACTCTGTTGCTTCCAGTCCCTCCTGACTGCACACATGTCCTAAACCTGAGTTGTCATTCCCTGCATAAAGGCATTTTAAGTTCCTCTACTGTTCAAAGAATTTGGACCATGCTTTTAACAGAATTCATATGGAGAGACTCATGGTTTCTGCGTGGGTCTTCTCATATCTAGGCATTAATAAAATAAATGACATCAGTTTAACTAAATATTTTACTACAAAATTCTTTCTAATGCATACTTATTAAATATTTAGAATTACTCCAATTACCATCCTAAACTCCTTTAGCAATATATATATGTAAATAAACATGTACGTTACATATATATGTATACATTTACATTTGATTTTGTTTTGAGAAACTTGGGAGTGTGCTCTAAATCGTCGTATTAATTCAAAGTTGGTCATCTTATTAGGCTGCAAAAAATGTGGCCTAAATACCCTAGTTTATAATTCAGCAAAGTGCTTGGAGGAGGCACAGTAGGAATGATGAATGGTAAAGATGGGATTATTACTCAAGTCTCATTTGTGACAGTTGACTTCCGTGATATTTATCTCACATTTTTCTTTTTGGCTGTGTGTGTGAGTGTAATACACTTTATATATTAGCATTGGTCCATCTATTATTATATTGGCAGCAGCAGATTTTCATTGATTAGTTTCTCTCTATTTGCTTTTTCTTTCTCTAAACCTTCATGCTGTAATGCAGAAGATTTATTTTCAATGATTTATTAAAATGTAATTCTAAGGTGACTCCTTATCAAGGAAGTAATCTGCAGGCTATCTTTGTTTAAACTTGCAACCTGCTTTGTCAAGGAAAACTGCCTATGAAATTTTCATTATAATAGACAGCTTTTCATAATGAATGAAAAACAGCTATTATGATTGAAAACAAATTGCTCTGAAACATATTCTTTGAAACAATGTGCTGCTTAATTGTATTTTGGAGGAGGGGGAGGTGAAGGCAATTCTATTTAATTGGTTACATTTTTCAGTTCTATAAATTAATTTGCACTACCCAATATCACTTAATTTTTCCCTAGGAAAGCTTTTGCTTGCCCTAGCAATATTATAACTGCTAATTCAATTACACTGAAATTGTTTAATAGAAAATATAATTGCTTATTCATACAGAATACCCATTAAAGAAGTGCAAAAGCGTGAACCCGAGGGTTACTGCATATTAATACTTTGGGAATAAAGATGGGAATGTTGTGCAGAGAAGGTGCCAGTTGATCTTTAATTGTTCATCACCTGCCTCCAAAATAATATGAATGGACCCAAACTAAATGACCACTCATTACAAGTTTCAATTTAGGAGCTTGGCTGGGGTCAGCAGATTGCTTATGCTGATCTCAATGATTTGAAGTTGTGATTACCATAAGCAATTTAAATTTTATTGATCTCTCCTTCTGAAAGTTGTAATTGAGCATAGATGTTGGACCCACAGCTCTCCAAACTAAATTGTACTCTGAAGCCCTTGCTGGATTCCTGCAAGAATCAATAAGCAGTCAGTCACATTAACAATGAAATAGGTCCATTAACATACGATGCTATTGGTGAAACTTTATTTAGGAAGGGTGTTAGTTCACTTCATTGTTTTATCAATGAATCTCGGCTGTACAAGGAAAAGTATTGCTTTAATATGTGTAATAAGCTTGTATGAAAATGAAATTATATATTATAAACATGTGGAATATCACTAGGTAGGCAGTTGAGTCCTTATATGAGCGTCATTGTGATTCATATCGTCATTTTACTGTAAACAGAGGTTTCATATGACTGGAATTGCAGCTTGCCTGCTGCAGTGCTTTGCAGTTATTTGGAATTTTTATTCTTCTTTATTAGATACAAGCTTTCCCTCCATCAAGGTTAAGTACATCTTGAAGTCTCCATGTTCAGTGGTAAGTAGTGGCTTGTTAGGAAAGCTGTATGGCCTATCCTGCTGAGCTGAGAGCAGGGAATTCTTACAGAAATCTAAGTAGTTCCAAGCAATCTGAGGCAGAATTTCATACCCAGAGCACTACTGAGCCTTGTTAACAACTCTGGCCTACCTACGATCTTCAAATTAGAAAATGCTTAAAATGATAAAAGTCTATTAAAACTTTAAGATAAACAGGACATTGGGAATAAGATTTGTCTATTTTGAAGGCGATTAAAGACATTATTCTGTTTATTTTTCTAAATTTAATCGATTATTATTTGCTTCCTCCATTCACTTTCTTTCTACTTCCTAATAGAATGATGGATAGTAAACTCTTGACGATTCCCAACCTCCTGGCAATTTTAAATCTCAAGAAGTGTGGGGATAATAATATCATCACCTAAGAAACTTGCTGCTAATACCACGAGCTTCGAAGTCCCTAAATGACCTACGGCATGGGATTCTTTACCTTGGTACAATGTGGTGAATGAGGAAGAAAATGGGATCAAGAACCTTTCTATTCAATATTTATTACTCTAGTTAGTAAAGATAAACATTATTTCCTTTCTCCCTTTGGTTAGCCTGAGTTACAGATGATAGTCTCCTTTAAGTGATTCAAGTCATAGGTCATGGATCCTGCAGCCCTTTATTATTTAAGAATTAATTTAATAATAGTACACATAGACAAATTTTATTTTTGGATCTTCTTTGCTGAGTAACAATGTCTAGTTCAACTGCGGTCAAGAATGGCCAAGAGGTGGGAACAGAAAGTCAGATCAAGGGCTAGGGAGTAAGGTAGAGAATCTTTTCTTGATCCAGAGTGTGCTGCAGGTTTTTACTAGAGTATCACACAGAATAACTCTGGAACCCAGCTTCTCAACCACATCTTTTGCTCTCATGACCTTGATATATACAAAGCCCAGCAGGAATTTAACTTTGCATGTGGCTTGGGTTGTGTGTCTCTCCTTACGGGAAAGCCTCCCGTGGGGGCTTTGCTTAAATGACCCACATAGAGATACGGAAAAGGCATATTTTAGAAATCCGAATGCTACATTTTAGAACCTCTGTATTGTAGAAACAGAAGGTTAATGGATTAAAAATGTGACTTAATCTCTCTATGCCTCACTTTCCTCAGTGTTATAAGAACAATAGAACACACTCTTATAGGAATGATGTGGGGATTAAATAAAACAGTCCATGTAGGAAATTTAGTGTAGTGCCTGGCACAGAATGAAGTCTCCATAAAGGTTAGTTGTTATTAGGGTGTCATATGTCTGGATAGCCTTGGATAGCCTTGGTGTCATATTAACAGTGTGGTAGTGCAATGCTTGAATGAAAACCTAAAAGTCCACTTTAGCTATTATCATTCAATGAAGCAGTGAGTGGAGAGCATGGCATATACATTCTCTGCTGGAGGAATCGGGAATGGGAATGGAGAGAGCACTTGAAGACTTGTGGCTGGTGGGAGGGTTAGAGTTCACGGAAGGCCAAGGTGAGGTGTGCTATCCAAAACATAGATAGGTCTCTACAAGATGGGAAGTTGCTGACTCTTTTCTCTTACATACTCCTACCTTCTTTTAAAGATTCTGGTTCCCCTTCAAATGATCTCCGTTCTGACCAGGTACCCTCCTCTGTGTACCTTCCCACCTTGCTTGAGCGTGCCTAGGGCTTTTGTGTGGGCATCTAATTCAGGTCAGTGTTTTTTTTTTTTTTTTTTTGAAAAAATATTTTATATTCTTGGTGGTGGTGTTAATCACCTCCAGTTTAATAACTTCTAACTCATTCTCTATGCTCCATCATCAACAATGTTAGATCTAAATTCAGGCTATATTGTAATAGTCTTGTTTTTCAAAACAGATATTTATTGAGTCAATGATTAAATGAATTCACCCTCATAAGTGCATGTGTGTTTTAACAGATGTCAGGTGATGCAGTCCCTTAACCTTAACAAAATACTCTTAAACGGTAACTTTAGGCTTTATAGCAGGGTGTTAAAGGAGATACTATAAAGCAAGAAGCTTTCTGGGTGTCTCTTAAATCATATGGTATTAGTCATTATTTGACCTCGCAGAATGGAAAAGGTTTAGGAGAAGATTCAGAGGAAGTCTTAGAATAAATGAGTGAAGTGGATGTTGAACACATTAAGAGAGAGACAAAATAGAAGTAATAAAGTTGCCGGGGGCGGTGGCTCAAGCCTGTAATCCCAGCACTTTGGGAGGCCGAGACGGGCGGATCACGAGGTCAGCCGATCGAGACCATCCTGGCTAACACGGTGAAACCCCGTCTCTACTAAAAAATACAAAAAACCAGCTGGTTGAGGTGGCGGGCGCCTGTAGTCCCAGCTACTCGGGAGGCTGAGGCAGGAGAATGGCGTGAACCCGGGAGGCGGAGTTTGCAGTGAGCGGAGATCCGGCCACTGCACTCCAGCCTGGGTGACAGCGAGACTCCCTCTCAAAAAAAAAAAAAAAAAAAAAAAGAAGTGATAAAGTAATAGAAACAACAACAAAGATTACAGAGTAGAGTGCTTTGGAGACAACTAAGTTAAGAGGATAATGGGTTATTTCAATAAATTGGAATATTGGAAAAGAATGCCCAAAGGAAAAAAAAAAGCACATCATAACATCATTGACCTTGTTCAAACACGGGCTGCCTAGGTTACTTATGGCATTAAAGATGCAAATTATTATTAATCCACAGATACCCTGAACACTAAGGGGATTTAAATTAATTATTTTTCTGCAGTTGACTTATATAATTATTCTATATTACTTAACTTCTAGATTTTATCAGGCTCACTAAGGTACATCATTCCAAACAGTTTATCAGACATGCAACCAGAATGGTTTTCCAAGTACTTCTTATGCTAGCACGTGCCTACCAAAGAAGATCCTTCATGACTCTTTGATGTTTTAAAGCATTCAATTTATTATCCAGTCAATATTTTATCTTGGCACCAACAATATAAAAACTCTCCAGGAAAAATAGGTTCCTTGGGTAAGAGAGTCTGTTTCCAAATAAGCATGAGAAGAGGTTCGAACCCATGAGGAAAAAACATTTCAACTCTCCTTGAAAAACACATGGGCTTTTCTTGCTTTCCAATTATTAGCAAAAAACAGAATATTAATACTTGTCTCAATTAACTCACAGGAACATTGACAGAATAATTGAAACAACCTGTACCCAGAACAACTGCCCAAAACAACGGGTTGTTTTTGGTGATTATGACCTTAAAGGCACCATTGTCGTCTTTATCATGTATTATCCCCAACCACCTTTCAATGTTACTTGGTTTACCAAGATGATTAGTTGGCTTACAGTAGCTATCTTTAACAATAAAATATTACACTGAATTCCAGATATACCTTGTTTCATGTGATGTGAGGATATATGAGAAGCCTGTTTTCCCAAGGGCTCATCGCCTACAGATAATCTCACTCTGAGGCTATGGATCTGAACAGCTGGAATAAAAACCTGTGACCAGCAATCACACACTTTATGTTAATTAGCTCCCCATCTCACCTTAGATACTCTTTCATTATTAAAAATACATTTTCAGAAAATTGGGATACTGGATCTACATATGTAGACATGAGTATGTATAATTTCCTAGGTGTTTGGAGCTTTTGCAAGCATTTTGCATCAGTTAAATTTTTAAACTTCCAACTAACCTTCGGAGGAACAGGGTGAATATATTATCTTTAAACAGATGAGAAAGTTCGAGTAAAAAGTTGACTTTTGTAAGGTTACAATAAGTCAATAGGGACCTTCCAGTTCTTGATCCATTAATATAATCTACAGAGTACAGCATTTGCTGTCATGTGTAACACTAACAAGTACATAAAATAAATAATACATCAATGAACTCTGTTATAAGGCTTTATGAAACCCGTCTTTTTAGAATGTATAAATGCATTAATATTAGGGTTCATTAAAAGACACACTTTACCCAAAGAAAAACTAGGAAAAACCTTTGTTGAAAGTACAAACTACAAAATTTCGGAAATCACATTTTTTGCTGAGATAATGGAAAGAATCCTGGCAGAAGTTGTTCTAGATGCAGGTTCAAATCAATTGTTTAGTTAATTATTAGATAAGATTATCTTGATTTGATCTTCATTTAGTGGCAGGGTAAGCATCATCTTTTTATAAGGTAGAAAACTGAGATGCAAAGAAAAGGAAAGTGGTAACTTTCCCAAGATCATGTGATGGGTAACCATGAACTAGAAATAATACTCAGATCTTCTAACTACAGATTTGGTGCTGTTTCTACTACATTTTAGGAAAGGGTGATGATATTTTATTCCTCTTATGGTAAAGCTTTGCTACTCTTTAACTTCCTTTGTGACTGATAACTTTGGCATATCTGATATACCGCTATAGACTAACATATATGTCTTCTTTGTTCTCTCCCACTCTTTCTCTCTCCCGAAAATCTTCTAATTTAAAACTTAAAGGGTAGTTGAGCAACACTTCATTTTTACTTGTCAATCTATTTTTCAATGTTATGTTGTTTCTTAAAAAACTAAGCAAAAGGAAAGGCAGAAAATTAAGAGACTAACACTGCTTACCTCTTCCCTTACCTTACCTCAACGCCTAGTTTTCTCTTTTTAGAGATGAGGTTTTCTCTGTCAACCTAGAGTGCAGTGGTGCCATCATGGCTCAGCTCACTGTGGCCTCACACTCCTGGGCTCAAGCCATCCTCCTGCCTCAGCCTCCCAGATAGCTAGGATTACAGGTGTGCATAACCATGTCCAGCTTCAGTTTTTTCTTAAGAGAAAGAGATTGGCAATAATTTTTAAAAGACTGGTTGGAGGACATTTATTGTGAGGTGGTATATGCTCTGGGGGTGGGGGGAGGGAGAGCATCAGGAAGAATAGCTAATGGATGCTGGGCTTAATACCTAGGTGATAGGATGATCTGTGTGCTAAAACACCATGGCACACGTTTACCTCTGCAGCAAACCTGCACATCCGGCACACGTTCCCGTAACTTAAAATAAAAGTTGAGGAGAAGGAAGAAAAAAAGAAATAAGTGAGGCAGAGCTTTTTTAAGCAGAAAATATATTTTTCTCTTAAAAATAGAGTCTACTTTGATCCTTTGGTCTATGTGAAGATTGAGCCTTTACATTTGCTTCCCTATTTTCTACCCTACATGGTGTAAAAAGAAGGCACAAGACACTCACTCATAAGCCTGTTTCGTTGTCTAAGTACAGCTCATCTTTGCTTCTGCCTCTTTATCAATACTAACACAACATATTTGAAAAGAAAGATGACTTTAATGTTAAATGCTTTTTTGAATTTCAAAGTATCTTCTCTCTGATGATACGAAGTCATAATGTATACGACTGGCTATCGCATCATCATCTTTGGAGGCCACAGGGCATGGTTATTAAGAAGCATATTTGGACTCAGTCGGCCTGGGTTTGAATGGCAGTTTCATTACTCATTGGCTATTGAAATGTGAGCCAGTTACTTGACTGTTATACTTCATCTGTGAAGTGGGTATACAAAGACTTTAAAAGTCATGAGAATTATGTAAAATAATTTACATAAAAGATTCTTTTTAACAGATCCTGCACATAGTGAATGATCAACCGCAGTTATTATGAAACACTAAATGTAGCAGGAACACAAAGTAACATTTATTTCATTACATTTCCCCGCCATTGCCATATTATCTAATGCTGAACATGGGCAAAACTTCCAAGCTTCATCTTTCTTTTCTCTGGCTGGTAGCAACTACAGAAAAAATTTTCTGTTGATTTTCTTCCTTTGAAAGGAATGGGTAGTTTTTGTGATTTCTTTCACCCTCACTGTGATTTAGTTTCAGATAATAATATGATTGAAAAATTTAAATCTAAGAGCCTATAATACATAATTGGCCATGGGCTGTGTGTGTTTTGCCAAAGGGCAAGTGTCACGTTTAATCAACAAGCTCTTAATTGTTGAAATCACAGAATAAAGCAAAAGAGCCTTTTAGAACCACGTAGTAGTCCCTGGATTCCTATGCAAAGGTACTCGCCTATATTACTGTAACCAATAACATCACAATTTCAGTGACTTAACATAATAGACACATGTTTCGTCTTCAAGTGACAGTGAGCTCAGTGTTCCTGAATGGCATGAGGCTTTACGTAATGATTCTGATAACTGAGATGCTTCCATCTCGTGGTCCCTCCACGCCCTAGGGCTTCATAGTCCTTTGCAATGCTTGTAACAAGCTTAAATACATTTTTCAATAACTTCTACACATAACACCAGGGAAACTCTGAAAAACAAAGCCCTTTTGATCCCCCTCTGACTGCTTTCTATGGGCCCATGCCTCATTTCCCCCCGTGCACACATTTTTTACCTGACACAGCAGTGTGCCGTGTTGTTTATACTTGGACTAACACACTAGAAATACTGTACTTCTGCACCAACACTGCCTCTGAGAAGAGAAGTGTGTATGACCAGCCAGTTCTCCAGATGTAACCTAGGTGTGAGACTAAAAGTCTTCTTCATTGACTTAAATTTCAGTAATGGCAAGAGGAGGGATCGTGGTATGGTTTGTGCTTATACAGGTCGTGGTATGGTTTGTGCTTGTACAGGTTCTCAGTTAACATATAGCTAATAACTCTTATTTTTCTTATGTTTTGGACTGTTTAGGCCTATCCGGATGTAAGAATGAAAATTCATTTAGTGGAAATACTTGCGTATGTGTAAAGACCTAAATGGTGGTTCATTCAAGAAAATTAATCTGTGTAATAAACTGATTACCACAGCCATAAGATTTTCTTAAAGATACAACATTTCTGATTTCTGCTCACATTCATTGGCAACTAGTCCCATGGCTGTATTGAACCTCGAAGGAGGCTGGCAAGCATAGTGTAACTTTGTGCCCTAGAAAGAGAAGAAATGGATTTGTGATTTGTGAAAGGTTCGGGATCTTCACCCCACCATCCCTCTCATAGGATTCTGAAATGTTTAAATAGCTGGTGAGGTCAAGGCTACTAATTCTGATGAAAAGTGAAGGATTCTACTGTGTACAGTTGAAGCTTGATAGGACACTTTTACATAAAATGTCATTACTGAAATGTGGCCATGACAAAGATGCTAACACAGCTTCCTTTTGTCATCTGGTCTTCGATTTAAAACCTTGGTTTAATGAAAGTGTTGACACCACACCGAAGAAAGAAAGACTGATTTTTTGGGGTCATTAAATATGAGCCACTTGAATAAAGGAAAGATGGTCTTGGATAGGTGAAGTATTGTTTATATCAGCATGGGACAAAATGAGAAACTACAGAAGTCTACAAGAATCCCAGTGAGATATATTTTCTCTCCGGATAGAAACCAATAGCAAAAGTAAGGCAAGGGTTAAATAATTAACTCTCTATTTTTCTTTCTTTTAACACACTTTCTCTTTTGTGTCAGACACTAAAAAGTATGGCCTCAAACTTTGAACACTTTGAAATCTCCTCTCTTTTTTTCCCTAAAGATTTCACATTTTCCACAATTTTGTTGCACTGATAATTATCACTCCCTTCCTTCCACTGATAAACCCAGTTTTATGTAACTTCTAAAAGGCAGTCTGACCCTGAGACTTCATAGCAGGTGGCAGATGGCTTTGGTGGATGCCTATGTCTGCTGTTAAAGTAAAAAGACAGGAAGCAACACAGAGAGTGTTCTTTTATCTTTTTTAAAAAAATTGAGTTGTCACGTGATATGAAACACAAATCTAAGAGCTTGCAGCAATCACAAACCTTATGTAGTGTGATTTTCACTAGAAGAGCAATGTAATACTACCTTCAAGGCTGCATGAAAGATGACTTGCATGACAGAAAAGATGGTGCTTTCTGGTCTACTACTTATACATGTAACAATTTATTATATAAAAATCAGAGTACAACCCGGACAACTTGTGACTGCTAATTGAAACTGCCAGGCAAAAATATGTTGTTCTGTGCCATATTAGCTTTTTCTGGTTTAGGCTTAGGCCAGCTGCTCTATTTGAATTAGGTTACATAAACCGTCACATTCAATATGTAAGTTTAACATGTATATTCAAATATTTTTCCTTTTAAAGTGGAACTATGACTCATATTATACAGAACTTATTCTGAATAAAGTAAAACTAGACAGACTTCAGTGTTTTCCCCTAGACATCTAAGAATTCTAAGAGCCCACAAACACAACAGTAAGAGTTTCAGGTTTGTTTTCAATAGTCAAATGCGTTGCTTATTCCACTTGTAAAAAGTTCATAGATCTCATTAATAATTTTGTATACCATAATCATTCACCTTGAACATTTGATATTGTGTTTAAAATATGACTTTACTTAATTATTTTCAACAAGCACTTTTACAGAGCATCCACCAGGCAAAAGCACCATTTCAAGGGCTCTGGAACCTTCTGCTTTCACATATTAATAATTCCCAAACAGAGTGTCTGCTTCAGACATTAGTTTCCGAAATAGAATTGAATCTTAATTAGCTCAAGAGAAACGCCTACTTAAGTAGTCTTAGAGAAAATGCACTCATTTCCCCCTCTAATATATCCTCCTGTTATTTGACTGTGATGAGAATGGTCTTTTAAAAGAGGCCTCAGGTGTGAAACCAACTGTTCAGGCTCATTGTCAGCTGCTGGTTTCTAGAGTATTAATTCAAAATTAGGGAAAATACAAGACTGTGTCTACATTGGCCAACTCTATTGCAAAACGGAGCAATTTTCAGTTAAGGGTGCAGCATCCTCTACAATGCCCTTGAGGAAGATTCAGAAGCTCATTCTATTTCCATCTGCTTCCGTCATTAGAGAATGCAATTGATTGATTCAACCTCTCTAACAATAAGAACGAATGCTGTTTAACTAAAAGGTGAGTATCGGCATCATATCTGGTCAAAACGAATACAAATAAGCCTGCTATTTGTCAATTACATATATGTGAATACATATGCAGATTCCCAAGTATCTATACAATTTTTCAAAGATAAACATTATGCTTTTTATGATTTGAAGGCTGAAATGACTTCATTTGTGTCAGGTCTCATTGTTATTGGATGAAAAGTGCAAAGGAAGAATGACCAAAAGAATGGCTGCTGTCTCCTCCAATCTTCCTATCAAGAAATGACACTGAGTAATCATCTCACACATCTTCCACATCACTCATTTAACACCAGATATAGTACATTATGATCAACATTATTATTAACATCATCACTGGAGGTCTTGAGTGTATATAGCTTATTTCATCAAAATATGGTGCTTGTGGGTAAAATGGTTATATATATTTTAAATCCCTGTGGGGCCTGTCGGAGTGCTATATACAAAATAGGCACTCAGAAAATATTTGTTTTAGGATTGATTGATCAAACTTTTTATTATATGCTTAAGACAAGACTGCTAATTGTCCCCTAGTATTTACTCACCCCTTTCTATAGGAATAGAAACCCCATCTCCACCCTCAGGTGTTAGGGCACATGGCTGTCTAGTTAGGGACTACATTTCTCAGCCTTGCTAGCAGCTGGATAATCTGGCCCGTGTCCAGTTATTTCTTATGATACTGCTGTCCTCTACTTCTTTCGCCTTTTCAGGGGTAGTGATGATCCAGCTTCACCCACAGTAGATGAGAAACTCCTAGGGGATTGTAGAAAAACAAGGTAGAAGGAATTCAGATGGAGCAAAATTATTTATGTGTTTGAACCTCCCACCTATTACTGCACTGCTAAATGTGAGAGAAATAGAGATCCATTTTATTTGAGTGAGATTGCATTCTGTGATATCTTTGTTACTGTAGCTTGGTTAACACTATAAGTAACATAACATGCATAATGCTTTATTATTTTTTTTTTTTTTGAGACAGAGTCTCACTCTGTTGCCCAGACTGGAGTGCAGTGGCTCAGTCTTGGCTCTCACTGCAACCCCTGTCTCCAGGGTTCAAGCGATTCTCCTGCCTCAGGCTCCCAAGTAGCTGGGACTACAGGCATGTGCCACCATGCCTAGCTAATTTTTTTTTTTTTTTTTTTTTTTTTTTTTGTATTTTTAGTAGATACAGGGTTTTACCATGCTGACCAGACTAGTCTCGAACTCCTGACTTCAGATGATCTGCCTGTCTCGGTCTCCCAAAGTGTTGGGATTACAGGCGCGTGAGCCACCACGCCTAGCCATAATGCTCTATCCCATAGATGCCATTCTAAAATCCCATAGATCCACTGGTTGTCCTCTACTAGGGCTGTGATAATCTGAGAAGCAGTCAGATCTGACTTAAAGGCATTTGTGACTATTGAAGACAAGAGAACCCATCTGTTAAGGATGCCTGCTCTCAAGCTAAGTATGGGCAAAATTCAGTAAGGCTGTGGTCTTCACTGTAAGAGAAGCCACTGTAAAATGAAGTCAGAATTGCACAGATTATCAGAGTAAGTTGCCTTTGTTGCCTATGTAATTTGCGATTGTCTCAAATAAATCTAACAGTGATTTTTTTAGGTTTTGTAAAGAACTAAAAATGAAGTGCAACTTAGCCTTGAATAATCAAAGCATTTTTTTCTAAATACCTCTATGCCTTAACACACACACACAAACGTAAGCAAATTGAGGAAAGAGACTTTTTCATATTTCTGTTTGCACAGAAATCATGTTTGTATACACGGCGAAACAGTGAACTCATCCTAAGTATTCATTGAGGCTTGTTGAATTGACTGTTCAGAATATAGAAGTTCAAAAATATTGTACATTTCTAGTGTCTGTGACTAATAATTGGAATAAGTTTCACAATAGTTTACTTATCTAAATATTATTTTCTCCAAATTGGTAATTGCTATACTGTTAGTAGTACAAAAATAAGTATTTGGGGAACTTTGTACTTAAAAAAAAAATCCAGTGATTGCTAGAGTTATTTGAGCTAATAACTATGTTTCATTTGAGATTTCCAGAATATCTGCTGAAAACTTTATCCTGCAATTTAGATCAAGAAAGCAGGGTTTATTTTTGATCAGGGTTTATATATTTGCAGAAAAGAGAAGAAAAATCTCTAGATTCCAATTAGGTTGAGTTTGCTTTTTTGAACAATAAATTCAGATGTCATAATAATGAAATATTTCTCCACCACACTGAGCCTTTGAGAGAACAGCTTTCTTATGGGAAAGTTGATCAGTTTGGTCTGGGTAACAGGAGCTACGCACACAGCAATCACTGGTTTGGGGAAGAAGGTTTTCTGTTATTTGTGTTGTGTTGATCCCCATCATAACAGGAGAGTAGTCATGGATGACTACTTTCTAAGTACCTAATCTATCACCCAATTTTGAAGAGCTAATTGAATCATTATACATTTAAATATAGCCTTTTGAAGATTTTTAGCAATTGCTTCCAGAAAAACATGACTTGTGACATTTTAAAAAATTACCTTAAAAATAATATGAAAAAGTCAATAATGAACTCAGATAAAAAATAAGTTACTTAAGAGTTAACTATTTTTCCAAATTAAATTGCACATTAAGTTCTATAGTTTTTGAGATCATTTAAAACAAAATCTTTACCAACCTCCCTTTATTTGAGGGTATTTTAAAACTAAAAACAATTAAGTTTCTGAGATCGATTTAATTTTCACTTCTTTTAAGTAGCAGCATAAATATCTGCCATCTGGCATAGAAATTACTTCATAGGGCGGGAGGAGAGATGAGATTTATTTAAAAGTTCTTTGTCTTTGATACTTTTCCCTGCTGCATTTTCCACTAGTGTAATTTGAACCTGACTGTATTTAAATAACCATTTATCGCCATAATGGAAGAGTGGACTTAAAAATACATAACTGCTGTCATTCCAGGGGACTGTATTAAGGAAACATAGAATTTGCCATTCTAGATCAGACCATTTGTCTGTCTTGTCTCACACTTGCCTGCGGCAGTGGCCAACGTTGAAGACAATGGAGAATAGCAGAAATATGCAATGTGGCCACAACCCATTTTGTAGGGAAATAATTATTTTCTCCATTGGTATTCTTACACTATGGTATATCAGAATTGAATCACCCCCACCTGTTTATATTATTAATAATTTTATCAATCAATACACTAACCAGTTCTGCTAAAATTATTTTACTGAATTACGCTTAATGAGCTATGGTATTTCTATATAGGAAATACTCTTATGGGACTAACACTCAGGTTTTTAGTGCCTTAATTTTAAAATATGAGAAAGATATAGGGAAATTTAGGCTGTATAGCACAACAAAACAAAATGAAATCCTTTAATTTTTGCTTGTATTTTAAAGCCCTGAAAAATACATATTTACGACAAAAGTTCAGCTTGCAGGTCCAGAAGACAATCTAACATGATCTAGCTTTATACTAAATTTACTATTGATAGTAGCAGAATAATTCTATGCTGGGTGAGTAATAGGCTGGCCAGAATGGAGGCCTACAAATTTTTATCTTCCTTGACAACTCACCAACGTTGTGGAAAAAATATTACAGCGACAAATTCATTTCATGATCTGTTTCTGAAGTTATAGGTGGGTACAATGAACAGAATACTTACCAAGCGTAGAGCTCACATACACACAGATACACACGCACACGCATACACACACAGACACCAATGCATGCGCACATTGTCTGCTCCACATACTCACACATCTCCCCAGTGCTCCAGGCATTTTGAACTATTTGGTACTCCCTGTTCATTATTTGCCTTCACTTTGTCCTCTGCTAGTTCCTTCCTTACCTCTCCCTAGGAAAATATAAACTGTCCTCCATGATTACATAAATTATACTTATTCTTCTATAAGATTATTATAATCCCTCAAGGAATTATAAGTGCATAAAATTTGCATAATCTTTCAGCCAACTCCTTACTCGCCCCATAAAAAGTACTTATACAACAACTTTTTTCTTGTCTCCTTCACAAGCAGAAAAAAGACAAGTCTTTGTAAATTACTGTCAAATTACAAGTACCACTACTGGTGTGATCATTTTTTGGAATAATATGTTTGCAAACATATTTACTACAAAAATCAAGAGTTTTAAATAACTTGGGTAAACGTCTGCCCACCTGGTTACTCAGTTGAGTAGGGCCTTACTTCTGTTTTTTTTTTTTTTAAGTCCTCTGTTGGTGTGACTATTAATGCCAAATCATTTTGAAAGTTCAGCAAAATGTTTTCAGTTTTGAGCTGAAAAATGGTATTAGTGGCTGGAGATGGTATCACATGATGTTTCCAGCCTCCAGAATGATAATGTGTTGTCTGACGATTTAATAAACTCTCTTTCTACAATTGTTAGTATCTTCAGAGATACCTTTTCAGTATTTGTTTTTATGTATATTGAGCAATAACACAATCATACATGGTCATGGATGACTAAAAATATTCAAATTGGGATACTTAGGTAGTGAATGAGTTTTAAAAGTGCTCTTTAAATAGGTAAGCAGTTGAAAATGATTTATTTCAATTGGCGTTGTATTGAACTGGCAGCAAAAGGAGAGGCAGGGAAAAAATCCTCATCCCTTCCTAAAATAAGAGAAAGAATTTTAACTTTGAGCCAAGCTCTAAAGGCATCTGGAAATCCTTGCATCAGTTTCTTAGCTTCTTGCATTTTGTAGCCTAGCCTTTCCACGAAGGCAAAAAGAACTTTCTTAGAATAAACACTTCTTCCAGTTAAGATCAATCCCTACCTTTCAGATGTAGCCTGCCTATCAAAAATAAAGCTTGGCAAGATTTTATCCATAATGCTACTTGATAACTTTTAAATCTGTTGGCCAGATTCTTCACTTTAGCATGAGACAGGTTAAGATATCCCTCTAGATTCTTCACTTTAGCATGAGACAGGTTAAGATATCCCTCTATCTCCATGGTTTTCAATGGAAGCAATTTTTGGCTCCACATCCCCTCCATCCCCAGGATATTTGGCAAAGTCTAGAGACATTTCTATTGTCAACACTGTGGGGTTGGTACAGGCATATAGGAGATAGTGGCCTGAGATACTGTTAAACATCCTACAATGCACAGGACCAATGCACCAACGAAGAATTTTCTTGCTCAAAATATCAATAATGCTGAGATTAAGTAACTCAAATCTAAATGAAGAGTATTAAAAACACAATCACAGAGAGTATTGAAATATCTGACTGCCCACTCTGGAATGAGAATTATATATGGTTTACTATGAATTAAATTAAGAATAACCATATACAATTGTCAAAGAAATATACTAGGCTTCTAATAGCCTTTATTTTGTTTTATTTTAGTTTTTTAGTTCTCCTCTCTAAGGAACTAGACATCATTTTTCTATTTATTTTTGGTTGGTTTATCAATTTTCTAGTGATGCTGGCATTCATCTGTCTTCCACACCATTCTTGACTATGCTGTTTGTGTTTTGAATGGTCATTTCCGTGTATAATGATTTGCATTGCTGTTTGCAAATAAGTCTAATCACTGGCTGTGTGCGACAGTTCACACCTGTAATTCCAGCACGTTGGGAGGCCAATGTGGGAGGACTGTTTAAGCCCAGAAACTCAAGACCAACCTGGGTAACACTGAGAGACCCCGATTCCACAAAAATTTTTAAAAATTAGCTGTGCACAGTGGCTCACGCCTGTAGTCCCAGCTACTTGGGAGGCTGAGGCAGGAGGATGACTTGGGCCTGGGAGGTTGAAGTTGCAGTGAGCCGTAACTGTACCACTGCACTCCAGACTGGGTGACAGAGCAAGACCCTGTCTCAAAATAAATAAATAAATAAATAAATGAATAAATAAAAATGTAAAAAAGTCTAATCACTGAGAATAGAAAGGCCTCAAGTTAATTTTAAGTAGCACTCTTTGTCATCTTACTTTAGGGACTTTGCTTGTGTCCCTATAGAAGTTATATGTCTAACCAGGGTATTCTATGCTATACTGGAACAGGCTGAACAATTTGTTCTACAACCTTTGAGTTTCAGTTGGAATAGCTCCCATTAATAACTGTGAATGTAGACATGATGATATTCCTTGTGTAATACCAGTAAACATCCACTTGTTTTTCTCACCGTACTTGTTGTAGCTGCTTAACGTTTTCTTTTATTTTGTATTTCTATTTAAACATTCCATACCCATAGCAAGAAGGCAAAAATGTCATGAAATTAACAGAACATGTAGAAGTGTGTTTGCAACTTCAGATGAAGAATTACAAGGAAAAATTTTAATTTTACATTTCATTGGGGGAAAAGGTACATGATCAATTCTGATACTTGTAAAAAATTAGAACAACATATTAGAAAACCTTTGTCCTTGTTGGATTTCATGCAAATTTGCCAAGACTCTTGGATATCAATACCAAAGCAGACTTTCAAAATTTCTCTACCCCAAAACTGAACACATATCTCCAATGTATTCTCAAATGATGAAGGTTGAAAATGGGCCAGGTGACTGGGCTGATTTTCCACTGCATTGCTCTACTCCCCACTGAACACACAAATTCATATAACCTTCTTGACCCCCTTTCTCCCTCTGTCCTTCCCTTACTGCCACTTTTATGTCTTGACCATTCCGCAAGAAATGACAAATGGTTATCTTGAGGTCATTTTTGAACGAGAGCAATAACAATAATATTGATAATAAAATCCAAATTCAGAGAAGACCTGTGTTTGATTCAGAAACTAGTGTGTTTGTGCATGGTGTTAAAGGTGTACTAAGTAGGTATTAATCTTATTTTCTCCTTTCATTTTACATGAAAGCTGTCATTATTGGGATAAGAATAAAATGAACATAAGTATGATAAATGATAAGTGCACATGGGAGTCAATATACCACTCAGAGAGAGCACTGCTAATCAACCGGTGCAGTAGGCTAATGCACCATGTGAGCAGGCATCTCAGGGAGAGTCTAAATTTGTAACTCAGGGAAGCTTGGCATTTAGCTTGAGCTGCTTTTGGCTTAAGGTGAAACAAAGGGTACAATCATGTGTGGATTACAGCAGCAAATCATGTTTCAGAAGGTGCCTTTGCAAGACCATGTAAAACACAGAACCAATTCTATATCCCTAATAAGGCCCAGCATATACATGAGTTGTTTAATGAATGTTAAATAATGTTAATAAAAATTGGGGGTGAGAGAGTACTGTACTTATTTTTTTTAATGAACAGTGAAAAGAAAGAGTAAGAGAATCAATTAGTTCTCAGTTTGAAAGCTCTGCCTTATATATTAAAGCTGATGAACACAATTTTAAAAATGCAAGTGCTGGAGTCTCTATGCTATTGGGAATCTGTCATCTTCTAAAACATACTTTTTAAACTTGATTCTTAATTATTAATAGATTAATGATTCCCGTTGCTTTTGATGATCTCAAGATCTCTTACATAGCTTCTTTGTTAACAGCGATACCATTTCTGTTTCCCTTATTCCAGTTAGCCAAGAAGCTGGGGAAGTAGCAGGTTTGTGGTTCTGTTATTTCAATTAAAATGCATTTCTTATACCCTTAAGAGAGGAGTGGAATAGATAGCACTTGAACTGCATAGAAATATGGTTGGCTGGGCTCATGTTGGCTAAAGAGACTGTTGGAAGTAGCCATTCTATTGCTGATTCTTGGAATGATTAGTGGCTCTTAGTGACACCAGTCACCTTGGCTCTTACTTCTGGTATTTTAGAAGTGTCCCTGTTGCACTCCCTTCCCAGGTGGTTGATGAATTAATGATTATTTACTGAGCATCTACTATGTGCCTGATTCATTGTTAGTTACCTTGAGAGCAACAAAGAAAATGAGACAGTGAAATAGAAAACCCATGCTTAACTAGCAAACACTACTTTCTGGCTGATAGTTCAGGAAAGAGTTAGAGACTGAAAAGAAAAAAAATACATGATCGTGACTAGAAAGAGGAAGTAGATTAGATTCCTCAGTTTCCATTTTCCTGTCTACCACCACAAGCCCCTACTCTCATATTCTTGTTCTAGACCCAATGAGGACTTGGTAATAGGTACGCAACTGCTGAAGAACAGTATGAAGAGTGGAAAGGAGAATAACCATAGGGAATACAGCTAGAGACTAAGAATGGTGGATGTAGTGAGAGTGCAAATAAGACTTCTTACATCTTCAACATCGTAAGCTAGCTGACAGACATCAAACACTAAGCAGCAAAAATAAGACGACAGCAGTGGTTGTGAGGTAGTTGCTAGCTTTATTTACCACCAACGAAATCAATATTGTGCTCTTTTACTTAAACTTACATTACTACAAGTATGTAATCATAGTTCTTGGTCTATACACCACTTATTCCCATCACTACTGAGCAAGAACAATGTATCAGTATGGTAATATACTGCCACCCTCTCACAGCAAGCTTTCATTCATCTTCACCGTCTACTATTTCAGGCCCTTTGTAGGTGCCAGATAAACAAAGATGACCAAGACATGTTCCCTGCCCTCAAAGAGGACAGATTATCTGGAATGTTCTTTTAAAATGTGCTGATATTGTTGCTACACCAGAGTCAAGGTCATAGTTGGTTAAATATATTGGTTAAATATAATCATTTTGTTGGTAAGCCAACAAAATTTGAACTGCTTTAGATAATAATTTTTGATAAGGTCAGACCTGAAGGAAGGATTTGAATAGATCACAGAGATAAAAAACATTCCAGATTGATGGAAATATGTAAGTAAAAAAGGATCCAGTCTTTGAAAGATAGCATGGCACCCACCTGTACTGACAGAGGTCAAGATAATTGACTGAAATAAGGTGAGAAAGAAGAGGATTTCTGCATTGCAGATAGTGTAAATAAAGTCCTTGGAAAGAGAGTTGGCCCTGAAGTCAGGAGATCTGGGTTTAATTTTGTAATCTTGAGCCAATCAGTCTTAGTCTATCATCTTTTAATTCTCCTATTCATAGAAATGAGGATGAGAATACATATTTGTCTATACTGTAATTCACAATTTCACAGAATGGTTTCTAGTCTGAATAGGAACCTAAAGCAAATTGCTTTGAGCTGTTGGAAGAAAGATACTATTCAAATCCAAGGAAGTATTTTAAGATCTTATATTCACTCACTTTTATATGTGGTCTTGCTAAAATAGAAAGATTAGTTTGAAGTTCATCCTGTTGTTTTGGTAACATCAGTAAAAATGTCTTCCTGATATTTTTCTGAGTGTAAGATAAAATTCATTGTTCTCAGCTAAGTAGATTATCAGCCATTTTCTTTGAATACCCATATTTTAAAAGTAGAATCTCTTTTATTTGTATATAACCTAGAAAATGACATGTGAACTTATAAAATTTCATGTATAATGAAGCACGTTAAATGCATGTGATAGTTTTTAGTCCTGAGTTTGTTATTCCTTTCTATGTAATACAAATAGAATCTTCCCTAACTTAAATTTTAGTAGTTTCAAAAAAAATTAATACTAGTTTCTTTCAAGCATATATTTTAGGTCTTTTTTTTTTTTTTTAAATAAAATCATTATCTTACTTGTATACTACTCAACTGTATTTTAACAATGATGTTTGTAAAATAGGTAGATGGAAACTTCTTCATTTTCATCCTACACCTAACTAATGCTCAGCTATCAGCTGAGGTCATACTGCCTCTTAAATCTAAGGAAGATTAACTTGATTCCTTGCTTTAAGTCTTGAGATTTCAGCTCCTTCTACAGTAGGTTAGATCATGCATCATTTTGCTATTTTGTTCATTGTGTCCCTATTCCGCCATATTGTCTCAGAGGTGGAGGCCATCTTGTTTACCTGCTTTTTTTCTTTTTTTGAGAGGGAGTCTTGCTTTGTTGCCCAGGCTGGAGTGCAGTGGCCGCATCTCGGCTCACTGCAAACTCTGCCTCCCGGGTTCACGCCCTTCTCCTGCCTCAGCCTCCCGAGTAGCTGGGACTACAGGCGCCGCCATCTCGCCCGGCTAGTTTTTTGTATTTTTTAGTAGAGACGGGGTTTCACCATGTTAGCCAGGATGGTCTCGATCGCCTGACCTCGTGATCCGCCCGTCTCGGCCTCCCAAAGTGCTGGGATTACAGGCTTGAGCCACCACGCCCGTCCCTTGTTTACCTGCTTTTAACAGATAAATGTCTCACAAAGAACTTTTTAGTGTTAGCTGAGTTTAATGATAGTTTGGGGAAATGGAATTGGTTCACAGTGCAGCGTTGTAAACGTGAAAAATACATTTTAAACATCTTGGTCCTTTAAAAACGTCCATCTGTAGATATTTTTGAAAATCAGGCTCTAGCCTTTCTCTGTGTTATTTATTTATTTATTTATTTATTTTTGAGGCAGAATCTCACTCTGTCGCCAGGCTGGAGTGCAGTGGCACGATCTTGGCTCACTGCAACCTCTGCCTCTTGAGTTCAAGCGATTCTCCTGCCTCAGCCTTCCGAGTAGCTCAGACTACAGGCACATGCCACCACACCCAGCTAATTTTTGTATTTTTGGGAGAGACGGGGTTTCACCATGTTGGTCAAGATGGTCTTCATCTCTTGACCTCATGATTCTTCCGCCTCAGCTTCCCAAAGTGCTAGGATTACATGCGTGAGCTGTGTTTTTAGAGCCTCCTTCTCCTTTCATTCTCTTGAAAGCCAAACATAAAATGAAATTAAAATAAATTCTTCGTATCTTTATAACACAGAAGATTTGGAATCTCTCTCCATTCTTCTTGACTCATGACTTTGTAGTTATACTTTGCATCGCCACTTTTCCAAACCTATGTGATTCTCTCACTGTGAAGGCTTGATGTTACTATAATTTTTTAATGTTATTAAATATTCTATGTCAAATATATTTCAGACTGATTAAACCACAAAATTACTAGAAGAAAATTTTAGTGAATTTTTTTTTAATTTCAGAAAGTGGAAGGATATTATAAACATAAAGTAGATAATAAATTACAATATTTAAAAATTTATAGATTGGACTACATGACATTTATTTTGTCCTTACACTTCAAAAAAAGAAAATAATTAAACTTACAAAGATTTCATCCTTGAGTCTCTTAAATGTTTTTTTCAATTTATCCACATGAAATTCACATAACATAAAACTGTATGAAATTGAACAATGCAATGGCATTTAGTACATTCACAGTGTTGTATACTGCCTCTATCTAGTTTCAAAACATTTCGTTGTTCCAAAATAAAACATATCACTAAACAGTTTCTCCCCATTACCCCTTCCCCTAGCCCCTGGCAAGCCCCAATCTGCATTCTGTCTTTATGAATTTACCCATTCTGGATATTTCATATCAATGAAATCATACAGCACGTGATGTGTCTGGTTTCTCTCACTCAGCTTGTTTTTGAATTTCATCTACAGTACAGTATAGGAGTATGTATCTACTGCACATATTAAAGTATGTTTCTGTGCTTCATCCCTTTTTATGCTTGATAATCTTCCACTGTACATATATACCACATATTTTTAATAGACTTTATCTTTTTTTTTTTTTTTTTTGAGACAGGGTCTTGCACTGTGGCTCATGCTGGGGTATGGTGATACACACATGGCTCCCTGCAGGTTCAACCTCCTGAGCTCAAGCCATCTAGCTGGGACTACAGTGCATGCCATCGTACATGATTAATTTTTAAAATTTTTTTTGTAGAGATGGGGGTCTTACTATGTTGCCTGGGCTGGTCTCAAACACCAGGCCTCAAGTGACGCTCCTGCCTTGGCCTTCCAAAATGCTGGGGTTATAGGTGTGAGCCACTGCATCTGTATCTTTTAGAGTAGTTCTAGGTTCACAGCAAAACACAGCAGAGGGTACAGAGATTGTCCACATATGCCCCACCACCTAACATTTTAAAACACCTGTAAGCCTCCACAATTATATTTAAACATCAAGAGTCAAGAAATGGATTATAAAGTAAATATAAGTTAAAACCATAACACTTCTAGAATAAAATATGAGAATAAATCTTTATAACATTGGGTTAAGCAATGATCCCTTGGATAATACACAAAAAGCACAAACCGTAAAAGAAAAAATTGATAAATTGGATTTCATTAAAATAAAAATTTGCTTTTTTTTTTTTTTTTTTTTTTTTTTTGAGACAGAGCCTCACCGTATCACCCAGATTGGAGTGTAATGGTGCGATATCGGCTCACTGCAACCTCCACCTCCTGGGTTCAAGCAATTATTCTGCCTCAGACTCCTGAGTAGCTGGGACTACAGGCATGCACCACCATGCCCAGCTAATTTTTGTAGTTTTAGTAGAGACAGGATTTCACCATATTGGCCAGGATGGTCTTGATCTCTTGACCTCGTGATCTGCCCACCTCAGCCTCCCAAAGTGCTGGGATTACAGGCATGAGCCACCGCGTTTGGCCAAAAATTTGCTTTCTTAAAGACACAGTTGAGAAAATCAGAATACAAACCAGAGATAAAATTTTGCAAAACACGTATCTGATGAAGGACTTGTATACAGAATGCATAAAGAACTCTTAAAAGTCAATAATAAAAGGGCTAACAAGTCAACTGAAGAAATAGGTAAAAGATTTGTCAGGTAATCTAAGCCTGATGAAATGTCCTTGACCTATCTGCTAGCTAAGAAAAAAAAGCCAGGGATTGGCGAATGTTTTCTGTAAGGGATCAATTAGTGAATATTTTAGGCTTTATGGGCCACACATGGTTTCTCTAACATATTTTTGCTTCTTTGTTTGATTAAACCACCCTTTGGCTAGGCCTGGTAGCTCCCACGTGTAATCCCATTGCTTTGCGAGGCCCAGGGAGGAGGATCATTTAAGGCCAGTTTGAGACCATTCTAGGCAACATAGCCAGAGCCTGTCTCTACCAAAAAAAAAAAAAAAAAAAGAGAAGAAAAGAAAAAATTTAACAACACTTGAAAATGTTTAAAAAAGTTTTTAAAAAATAACTCACAGGCTATACAAAAATAGGCTGTGGGCAAGATATAGTCCTAGGATTATAGTTTGCTGACCTCTAGCCTAGGCTTCAAGAAGAACAAAGAAAAAAAACCAACCATGCCCTATCCTGGAAAAAAAAAAAAAAGAAAAGAAAGAAAGAAAGAGAGAGAGAGAGAAAGAAAGACCTCACCCAAACAAACAAACAGAAAAAGTCCTCACTTACTGAGAATTAATAATAATATCTCTGTCCTTAAATGTGTTTATGTTTCCAATTTTCAGTATCTACGTGGTCCAGGAAATCCCAAGCCAAGATATGCAATTAAAGTAGATCTGGATAGGTAATGTTGATAGATGCTCAGGGGAAGCAAAAACATAATTTCTGGAAAGCAGTCTCTCAAATTAGATTTAGAGGACCAATGCATGACTCAAACTAAATATTTTAAAATGGAAAAGAAAAACCCCAAAGAATTTCTCTGTTGGAATTGTCAAATATTTAAAATGTTGAAAGAGAAAATAAAATTTAAGATATGTCTAGGATCCTCAATTGTCTTGAGGTGTTCTAAAAAAAAAAAAAATGTGTAAGATATAAAAAATAATAAGATGAACCAGTATATTTGGAAAATATTCAAACAAAATTTATAATAATTAACACTACAATAACTGAAATTAGAAACAGTGGACCAGTCAAAGAGTACCTTGGACATGGCTGAAGAAATAATTAGTTATCTAGAAGGTAGATCTAAAGAACATACAAAATGTAGCACAAAGAGAAAAAGAGATTGAAAACATAAAATAATGATTATCAAATACAATGGCTGGAGTGAGATGGGCTAAAATAATTTGATCATAGTTTCAGATAGAAAAGAATACAGGGAGGTATGAGGGGGCAATATCCAAGGTGAAATACTGAGAATTTTTCAGAATTGAAGAAAGTCCCCAAGCTTCATATTCTGAATGCTTAATGCATTCCTGACAGGAAAAATTGTTATCTTAAAGTTATATGATAGTAAAATTGCAGAACACCACAGTAAAGGAGAGCTTAAAATGGACTAGAGAGAAAAGACATTTTACATAGAAAGGAATAATAAGCAGATTGACAATGTAAGCTAAGGCATCTAAAATAATAACATTCAGGTACTGAAAATATGATAGTCAACATAGAATTATATTCTAGCTAAATTTTATTTAAAATGCTGAAGGAAAATAAAGATATTTTCATGAAAACAAAAGCAAATTACCACCAGTAGACCTCCAAACCCTGAACTTCTGGCAGGAGGAAAATTATCTCAGATGGAAGGTCAAGAGAGGCTTATAAGTAAAGATACTCAGAAATATGTGAATAAATTTAAAATAGATATATCTGTGAGAAAAAAAAAAGGAATGTTTGATTTGAAGTATAAAAAAAAGGGCAAGGGCCAGGTGCAGTGGCTCACGCCTGTAATCTTAGCACTTTAGGAGGCCAAGACGGGTGGATCACAAGGGCAGGAGTTCAAGATCAGCCTGGCCAAAAGGGTGAAACCCCGTCTCTACTAAAAATACAAAAATTAGCCAGGCGCGGTGACGGGTGCCTGCCATCCTAGGTACTCGGGAGGCTGAGGCAGGAGAATTGCTTGAACCCGGGAGGCGGAGATTGCAGTGAGCCAAGGTCATGCCACTGCACTCTGGCCTGGGTTACAGGGCAAGACTTTGTCTTGAAGAAAAAAAACAAAAAACAAAGAGCGAGAACATGTAAAAATGCAAGGAAGATAATTGTTCTAGAGAAAGGTATGTTCTGGAGAAGGGAAAAAGATAATGGCTGAGATATGCAAAGGATTAGACTATCATGTCAGATACACGTAAATCAGAGACCTTACTCAGTATCAAGCTTGACTAATCATTTCAACAATACAGCAATCAGGAGTCCTAGGCAGAGTAGGTTCAAGGTCTTGAACCACCAGTGCAGCTCCTTTGTTGCAACTTCATGACGTGTGCTCTGGCTCAAATAATTCATGAGGTCTCCAAGTAAGAGTAATGTAGGCAAGAATGTTACTTTTGGAAGGGACCCATTCTGTCATAAAAACGACTTTATTTTATGTAGATAGCTACATAGCTTATTTAACATTTAAATGCCCTATATGCCCATAGATTCCAGGTTTGTTTTCCGTAAGCAGGCACAGTCTGCTAAAATCATTCATTCTACAGATAAGGACTACGGCTAGCAAACCATTAGTGTGTCAATATCATATTTATTAAGAGATTTTTTCACATTGCCTTATTGTTTCTTGGGGATGACCCTTACTCCTCAAAAGGGGAATAAATAGATCCTGATGTGCCTCTTAATAATTTTCTTCCTGATTATTAACTTTAGACATTAACTTAAATATGTATGATAAAATCATAATGTTAACTCTAAAAACATATACATTAATAAAACATGCAACTTCCAACCAGTGGTGTGAAAATACTTGGAATCAAATGTAATAACCCTTGTTTAATCCAATGGCAAAACAAGCAAGGCAAATAGAGCATAAAATAAGACATTAGAAATGATTTCAAATATGTTAACAACCATATTCTAACTGAAAGAAAGTTGACATAGATATATATCACACAAAATAGAAATGAAGGCAAAACATATTATTAGAGACTCTAAAAATCAACCTTATTGATAAAAGGTTTCTCTTTACCAGTTTCAGTTCACCAGTAATATAGAACCATTTTAAACAAATATGTACCAGTAACATAACCTTAAGACATACCAAGCAAAAATGGACGACTAAAAAGTAGATATTGTCAATTCCATTATCATATGGGAGATGTTAATACATTACTCTCATAAAAATTAATAAGAATATGGAAGATTTGGGTGCTATAATATTCCTGCTGGATCCAATAGATATTTCTAGAAACTTGTACACCCAAATTAGATTACACATAATATACATAGTATCTTCTTGAGAACACACAAAATATTTATAAAAACTGGCCATATTCTAGGCATAAAACAAATATAAACATATTTCAAAAAAGTAATATCATATTGCACACACTGTCTGACTACAGTGGGACCAAATTAGAGACCAATAACAGAAAGACAACTACATATGCCCCCATATGTGCAATTAAAAATATCCTCAAAGCAAAAATAACCCTTGCCAGACTCTCTTGCAGCTAGTGCTCTGGATGGGTTTAGTTTGCAATGACCATAAGCACTCTTCAGAGTCTGAAATTTGGAACTGAGCTGGAGAAAGAGGTAGAGCAAGAGGCAGCTGTTTTGTTGGTGTGAATTGTAGCAGAAATAACATGGTTTAGGAGTTAATATCTATAGCTAGGATTTACTAACATGATTGGTGAAGTTCTGATTGCCCCAGGAACAGAAGATTCATTGGAGTACAGTTTTGCTTGGAGGGCTTTGGAAATTTTCCCAGAGGCATGATAAAGAATTCGTTTTTTTGTTCGTGTGCGTATTTTTTTAATTTTCTGTTTTAGTCCATTCTCACACTGCTCTAAATAAATACCTGAAACTGGGTAAATGGGTAATTTGTAAATAAAAGGGGTTTAATTGGCTCACAGTTCTATAGGCTATACAAGAAGCACAACTAGGGAGGTCTCAGGAAACTTATAATCATAGCGGAAGGTAAGGGGGAAGCAGGTATGTCTCAAATGGCTGGAGCAGGAGGAAGAGAGCAAAGCGGCAGTTGCTACACATTTTTAAACAACCAGATCTCATGAGAACTTACTCAGTGTCATGAGAAGTGTCATGAGAACAGCAAGGGGGAAACCATCCCCGTGATTCAATCACCTCCCACCGGGCCTGTCCTCCAACACTGGGGATTACAGTGTGACATGAGATTTGAGTGGGGACATAAATCCAAACCATATCACTTCCCAGTGATTTTGTAAGATATGTTGCATGTTATAAATTTTTAAATTCTCTTGCACTGAGATGAGTAAAACTAGATTGTACCTAAACCCTGATCAATATGCCCACTATATTTGTTTATTCATATCTCACTTACTTTTCACTCCACTCCAACCTGACCTTGCCCGTCGTTACACCAAAATTGTTCTTGCTACAGTTAACAATATAATCCCATAGTTGTTTTCAAACATTATTGTATTCCCTCAGTTACAATTTACTCTGTTGACTACCTTCCTCCTCTTAAAACCCTATCTGCTCTTGGATTCTGTGAATGCACATTCTATGGATATTGTTCTTGCCTTGTACCTCCTTGACAGCTTCTTAGTCTTTTGCAGGTTCATCATCTTCTACTTGGCCATCAAATGCTCGTTTCAAGGTTTAGTCCTAGGCTATCTTGTAGGCTCACTTAAGAAGTGTAACGTTCAGTGTAATAGCCACTAGCTGTGGATGTTTATGTTTAAATTAATTAAAATTACATACAATTTAAAATTCAGTTCCTCTGCTTGAGCTAGTCACTTCATTCAAGTACTCACCCATTACACATAGCTCAGTAATAATTAATACAAATATGAAAGATTTGACCATATTGGGATGTGAACTATGTTTTAATCCATTTTGGATTCATTACCAAATTTGAGGATTATCATATTTCAAAATATCCATAAAGTCTTCAGACATTATGTATTCAAATATTATCTTTTACCATTCTCACTATTGTTTCCTTCTGGAACTCCAATAATTAATTTACCTACCCACATATCTACAGGCAAACAATTTATGGACAAAAGACAACATTTAAATGTACATTAGAATATTATTAGAACCAAATGATAAAAATAAAACACAAAATGCATGTCATGGAACAAAGCTACATGTTTTGAGGGAGATCTGTAGTCCCAAGTACTTACATTAGTGAAGAGGAATACCTAAAAATTTTTGTGCTAAGCATTCAATTCAAGAATGTATTAAAAGCAACATCAAAATAAATTCAAAGAAAGTAGAAAAACAGAAATGACAAAGTAAAAGCAAAAATCTCCTTCTTGTTTAATTTCCTCTTTTGCCAGCTCCATTCCAACCACACAAGAGGCCTCGATGACCTTTGAACGTGCCAAGCATTGCCCTTTCCTTGCCAGATGCTGATGTCTCTGCCTCTAATGCTTTCCCTCCTGAAACCCACATGGCTTGCTCTCCACTCTTATTCAGGCCTTTGCCCGAATGGGACCTCGCTGAGGCCTTTCCTGACCCTCTGATACAAAATTACATTCCTGTTCCCACACTTCATAACTACTCTACCTTGACAGAGTTTTTCCATTGGATAGATCACATTTAACACAGAACATATTCTTAACACAATTATTTGTATGTCTCTTTACATTCAATTTAAGTTTCATCAGATAAGGGAGTTTTAAACTTTTTGCCTGTAGCACCTAGAAGAATGCTCAGCTATTAATTGAAAATCGATGACTATTTGTTAGATAACTAACATTGATGAATATAGAAACAAAGAACAATAATAGAAAAATAAAGTTTAAAATGCTTCTTTGAAAAATGTATAAAATAATTGGCAAGTTTATTTTTTAAGTAAGATTTTAAAAGTAATTCGTATAGTAAGTGCTGTTTTATCTCAATATATTTGATAAACTAGATGATATAAATACATTTATTACAGAATGCTGTTTAGAAAAAGAAAATGACTTAAGAAGAAATAGAAAATCCAAGAGATAAGTGTCAATTTGTCCAAGACTGAATTCCTACAGGCTGGCTTTCCTGGAAAAGGAGTTGGGCTTATGAAGAATTCTGTGAAAACTGGCCAGAGCCTAGTGCTTAATATGATCAATCCTGGAAGAAAGTTCACAGAGTAGATCAAGCGACTAACCAATCATGTCATGTAGCTGAATTACAAGTGTTGGGACTTCAGCAGGAAAAGGACTGGTGCTCCCTAATTCTTAAAAGCTAAGGTAGTCAAAAAACAGTGGGTACAGGGTTCTACTTGATTGTACTGTTGTAATCGCAGGACTTGCATTACAGTTCTTGATCACATCAGAGTGCTCTTCCAGGCCACGACTGCTTAAGAGCCTGTCATATGCCATCCCTGATTTCACCAGAGAAGAACCTAATCATGCAGGTTAAAAAACCTGCAGCTCAATGGCCAGAATTTCCCCTATAGGAATCTGATGCTCAGCCTTGCAAGATCCTGTGGGCTACTCCAGAGTTCATTAGGCAATGGTGGAACTTCAGGCCATGTACTGCCCCTGCCTCTGTTGTCTCTCAAAAAAATCTTTTCCAGAATAACTGTTGTGTGTCCTCTCTAGACGTTCACATTCCATTGGGCAAGTAAACCCCAAAGAGATTTTCAATAAAAGAAATCACATCAGTTGTTGCAAAACAAACAAACAAACAAATAAACCTAGAAAACCTTATAGTTGAATTCTACAAAGTATTCTGGGAACAAGTAATTTTTTCAATCTTACATAAATTCTTCCAGAGATGAGAAAAAGAAGAAAGACTTTCCAATTAACTTTTTTAACAGATGAACATATTTTGATATCAAAACTGTATAGGAGCGATGCAGGCCAGAATGGCCAATATTACTGGTGCACATAGATGTTTAAGTGGTAAAGAAATACAGAGGGAGATAAAGTGGAGGCAAGAGGAAGAAATGGGTAAGGACACTAATATCGTCTTAATATATTAATAATAGGAACACTACCTGAGAAATAATATCTATACCTTCTAGATCAAGTGATAGAGACTTTTTTTTTAAGAGACAGGGTCTTGCACTGTTGCCCAGGCTGGAGTGCAGTGCCTTGATCGTAGCTCACTGCAGCCTCAAACTCCTGGGCTTAAGAGATCCTCCCACCTCAGCCTCCTGGTAACTGGGACTACAGGTGCGCAGAACTACACCTGGATAATTTTTTAATGTTCTTTTGTTTTGCAGAGATGGGTCTCACTATGTTGCCCAGGCTTGTGGGCTTAAGTGTATTATTTACAGTTACAAAAGGAATGATAAAAGCATTTAAACAATAATGTAAAAACTGGTTGGTGAATAGGCTAAAGAACGGTGAAAAACTTGAATTACATACCCATCTGTAGTATAAGAAAGTTGAAATATATATTTTATTGCTAATGGATTAAAAATAAAGAATAGATCAAGTTATTTAGAGCTATTGCAGTAATCATTAGAAAAATTAAATATTAAATGTTAAAACATGGTTTCCTCTGGAGAGAGGATCTAGGAGAATGTGAAGTTGAAGTAGGACAATATTGCTTTTCTTTGTAAATCTTCTGAACAATTTAATTTCTAACCAATAAACTGCTTTGATGAAAAAATAAAATTTGATTAATCCAAGCCCCCGTTTAAATTTAGTTAATAGCTTCACACTACTTGAGTAGTGATAGATACTTAGAGCACGTAAGACCCTTCGGAATGGGGCCTCAGTCCACCCTCTCTCATCTCGGTCCCCTCTCTGCACTACACACAGTGATCTTCCGGTTCCTCAGTGTCATACTCTCTGGCACCCCAAAGTCTTGATATCTTGATGTTCTCTCTGTCCAAGATACTTTTCCTCCTCCCCATTGCCTTAGTCCACGGAACTCAGGTAGTTTTCAAATCTCAGATCAAAATCACTTTTTCTGAGAAGGCTTTCTTGTCTACCTTCCTCCCTGGTCTGCCAAGTTTCTTTTTCATATACTTCCCTAGAATTATATTCTATAGCACATTTTTATTTTGAAATTACAAGTGATTAATGTAATTAATACATATTATTTTAATGTACATATTAATATGTAATTTCAAAATAAAATAAAATTATATGATTAATATTGGTCTCCTTGATTAGATACTAATGGCCATAAGGTCATGAGTGTGCGTATTTTTAATCACTATTTGTCCACTGCTTATATGGACACAAAACAGGTGGACCAGTCACAGTGGTACACACCTGTAGTCCCAGCTGCTCCAGAGGCTGAGGCAGCAGAATTGTTTGAGGCCAGAAGTTTGAGATCAGCCTGGGCAATATAGTGAGACCCCATCTCTACAAAAATTTTTAAAAATATAATCTGTGAGTGGTGGCACATGCCTGTAGTCCCAGCTACTCAGAAGGCTGAGGTGGGAGGATCCTGTGAGCCCAGGAGTTTGAGGGTGCAGTGAGCTATGATCATGTCACTGCACTCCAGCCTGGGTGACAGAGCAAGATCACCATCTCAAAATCAATCAATCAATCAATAAATAGGTACAAAAATATTGAACAAATAAATGAGTCATTGATTGAATAATGAATGATGAGGAAACCATTTTGGGCCATTATAAATAAATGACAGTCTCCAATTAATTTTTTCCTTTCATCTTAAGATGGTACTAGGGTTTATGATTTCTGTTGGAAAATCTCTGGTTCATGTTTGCTTTTACTGAAGTTCAGCAAGTTGGACTTGGGTTTTGAGATATTCTTAGTGGTACATAGCGTTAACATTGCCTTCACACTCCCAAAGGGAACCCTCATGATTGATAGCACACAGAGCTCCTAATGGGATATCTGGGTTGCCTGTGTTCCCTTGTTTACAATCCAGGTCAACAGCTGGTCAGCCTTCCAAAGTATTCATCACTGTTTTGGATTTCCACAATGGCAAGTTCTTCAGGGGAAGAAACTTTTTTCTCCTTATTTCCGTTATTCATTACAAGGATTTATTTGAATTGCTTTGCATCATTTAATGCTTACAACGATGTTGTTATAGATGAGGAGTCTAATATTTAGAGATTAAATGTCTCGTTGAACATCATATAGTTAGTAGAGGTAGAGCAGGCAGAGACACTTTTTCAGACTCTTTGTAAAGTGCTCTTTATGTCTCTTCTTTCTTCTCTTGTTAAAGAATCACCAACTATGCTAGAATTGAATTGTTATGCCCAATTATTTTCTACCTTTATGAAAGAGACTTCTACATTCTCACCTGTCAGCATGCAATTCCATTGTCTCCCTGAGGGAAGAACATACTTTCCGACTTGGATATGTGAGTTACTTTGGTCAAAAAAAATGTGAGGGGGGAGTGACATATGCTATGTCTACATAAAAACTTTAGGCTGGGCATGGTGGCTCATGTCTATAATCCCAGCACTTTGGGAGGTCTAGGTGGGAAAATCATTTGAGCTGAAGAGCTCAAGACCAGCCCGGGCAATGTAGTAGATCCTATCTCTACAAAAGAGAAAAACAAAAAGTAGCTGGGCATGATGGCATGTGCCTGTAGTCCTAGCTACTCAGGAGGCTGAGATGGCAGGATCACTTGAGCCCAGGAGGTTGAGACTGCAGTGAACTAAAATGATGCCCCTGCACTCCAGCCTGGGCAACAGAGAGAGACCCTGTCTCAAAAAATAAAACCAAACAAAATGTAAGATCCATTGGTTGTAGCCATTGCTCTTTTCTTTCTACCATGAGAACAGCATGTTTCATATATGGGCTACTCTTTCAACCTAGATCCCAGAATGAGGAAGAAATGCAATAGAGCTAAGACAAAGCTGACCTATAGCTGACATGTAATATGAACAAGAAATAAACATTTGTATTTTTAAGCTACTAATATTTGCAGATTATTGTTTTGCAAAGCATAACTCAGCAAATGCTGACTGCTATACTAACGTAGCAATTACTGTATGCTTGGCAGAATATTTATTCTATACTGTATGTCAAGTAGTATATGCTTGGCAGAATAGTAAGCATTTTGCATATAATGATATCATTTGATTTTTATACAAACCTATGATGCTGGTATAACTATCCTATCTTCCATATAAAGAAAGCAAAGCTTAGGAAGGTCATTTAAAGAATGGTAGATTCAGGATTGAAAATCAAGCTGTATGACACCTGAGCATGATTAATTAACTCCTCCATCAATAATCCCTCCATCCATCCCAGGACACATGAGACCCAATACTTTAATGGACTAAACTTCAAGTTTTTAAAGACCTCGAAACATAAAATGACATGATTTATTAAGTACTTTCAAGATCTGAATTACTCAAATGGGTAGAATTAGCACAATAGGAGATGTGTCCATTTATTGCTTCTAGGCTCAAGAAAGCAAGTCATGCAGAGAATCTTACACTCTGACCTATGCATTGGGGAACATATTCGGTAATATAAGATTTAATCCAATTCTCTCTCTATAATTATTTATATGTTTTGTTTTAGCTTCTATGTTTATGGTTCAAGCTCAGCTAGGGGTATAATTATTTTGAAAGGCAGCAGAAAGAAAAATCATCTAACGTTAAGTAGATCTGATGTATGGTCATCCTTTCAAAACCAACTAGATATTTAATATTTGACATATCACCCTGATCCCAATTACCTTATGTATAAAATGGAGCTGAAAATACTTCACAGTTTATTGACTGGGAGCTGAAAATAAATGATCTCTGCAGGAATTATATAACTCTGAGCATGATGATTAATTGTTCTATGGTAGGCCACAGCCTAATGGCTGAGACATAGAAAAAGAATGGTATAGTGGAACAAGAACTGGTTTGGAATGCAAGACCTGTATTCTGCTTCTACTTCTGCTGCCAGTTTCTTTTATGATTCTCAGCAAATCATTCATGTTATCTGGGCTTTGTTTGACCATTTTATTGTCCATTTTCCTCTCTTAAATAATGAGAGGATAGGAGAATATGTTCTCTTTTGCCTGTTAGCTTGAAAAGGCACTGATTTTAAACTGAATAAATGTAAGTACTTTACATTTAGTGTTTCAAATGGAACTATAGGATGAGCTTACTACAACATACACCATGTCATCAAGTTCAAGGTGATGTGAACGTTTCTTATAGATAGAATTATATTTAGCTATATTCGTTCTAATGAATGTTTCTCTTTTTTTCTTGCACACTTGTATTTAATATAGATTCTTTCATGAAAGAAGTGATCAGTAACTTTTTCTTTTTGATGATGACCTTTTTCCAGTTTCTAATATTTTGAAAGCTGGTGTTTTAGTAGTCATTTTCTGGAAGGCCACGTTAGTCTATGAGTCTATGAAGCAAAGTTTCATTTTAGAATATCAAGGTAGCACCAACTGCCCTTCATCTACATTGATGGCTTTCTATATTGTTAGATTGGTTCAGTTCTCTTATTCTCATTATTTAAAGTACATAGTTATATGGACTATACTTGATAAAGGTATGTATGAAAAGTATAAGTAGGTATGCCAGTGTGATTTTAAATGTCATCCTTCAATGCTCATATGAAAAAAGTGGAATGGTATGTGAGATGGTAGATTCAAATTAGATTTCTCACCTAACATTTTTAATATTTGGTTTCTTATTAAGCAGATAAAATAGGTGATAATGTATTAAAATCTTGCATCTGAAAAACAGTGATTCTGTGAATGGCTGACAGCACTTTAGGGTAGCATTAAAGTCACCATGTTTTCCTGTATCTGGGGAGCACTGTCACAGTGCTTGATTACTTCACCTAACAGGCTCTCAGAAAGATGGACCCCGATGTGGCAGCTTGTAGCTATACATTAGCGCGGTTTGTGTTACAGCCAATTGCCGTCTGACCTCTCCTCCCAGCAAAGGCAGTGTAGCGCCATCTGTACATCTTTTAGTCACATTAAATCATGTCATTTAAAGGGCTTCTGAATGTGAACAAGTTTACCTTATGCTTAGGAGAGAAATTAGTCAAACTGCTGAACTGCAAGTTCATGTTCATTCGCACTCACCAATTTTCACATTGTTTTACTCTTTTCTGGAGTGATAATAATACTGTCAGGGACTGCTATCTGTTCAAAATTGGCTACAGTCATAGCTAGAATATCACTAAAGATTTTTTTTAAAAAGGTCATTAAGGTAATTTGAACTTTATATGTCAACTAAGTCCCAAGGTTGGAGTCTGAACTACATTCCCAATCGGGATATGGATTTTTCAGACATAATTTGGCCCAGGGGCTTCCATGCCAATGTATGTTTACATGAAAGACCAAGGAATTTCATAAGATACAAGCTACTCTAAAAGAGATAATTGAAATGACCAGGTCTATTGAAGGAACACCTTCTGGGCCCATGGGCATGGATATGGCCTAGGTCTGCACAATCAAAATATGTCATTACCCTAGGCACAGTAATTTTCTCCCCCGAGGAATGCACATGTGAGTAGGCTAAAGCCAGTCAGAACTCTCCCCAGGATTTTCTTTGCAGAGAACAGGGTAAGATTGTCTCTTTGAGATGAACTTGCTAAACTTGAAGAACATGATTATGGTTGTGCCAGTGACTATCTTAATGGAACAGAGAGTAAATCTGCTTTATAACTGGGAGGACAAAGTCCTCATTACAGTACTTAAGCTTATTTCTTTATGCCAGCCAGACTGGAGCACAAGTAGGATTTCTGGCCCTTTGGACTTCAAAATTGCATAAGCCTTTTTTTGTTTGTTTTTTACTTGCTTGCTCAAGTCGATGTTTCTCAAAGTGTGATCTCTGTAGCAGCAGCATTAACATGAGCTGAGAACTGGTTAGAAATGCTCATTCTAGGGCCCTATCCCATACTTTCTAAATCAGAACCTCTGGGAATAGGGAAGAAGTATAACAGACTCTCCAAGTAATTCTGATGCATTAAAGGTTGAAAAATGCTGGTTTAAGTTATTTTCAATCAAGTTTCTAGCCATCTTCAATTGGCCAAGTCCTGATACAGCAGTGACAAGTAAGAACTTTCGTAACAGTGCTAATAGTAATCAGAGAAGTATTTTGGTTAAAAAGTGTTCTTACTTCACCATTTCAGAGACCTAGTTTTGAATAAGGAGACTCTCTCGGGAGACTCCTGAAGTATCTGTTCTTAGTTTAGCCCCATAGCAACGTAGCCTCAAGTGGAGTCACAGGCCACTGGGAGATAAACATCGAAGAATCTGTTCCATCTAGGACTTCAAATTATTAGAATTTTAAAATTGTGGAGATATGGATAGGAACTGCAACTTTATGTCAGCTTGAACACATTCTATTTAAAAGAACTGCTTAATTTTAATTTCAATATCTGTGTTTAGAAGAGAACCTTTATATTGTCTCAAGGGGAAGATTTAGTCCCTCAATCTAAATATCTCTGCCTTTGATCCAAAATATTCCAATTTACTTTAACATAAGAGGGTGCCTTTTTCCAACTGGCTTAATGCTGGATACTGTGTCATCAAGGTAAAAATATAGTCAGAAATCTCTTGTGAGCTAATGGCATAATAGCAGTATGTTCCCTGATTAATAATTAAAATATAAAGTGTATGCTTCTAAGAAGTATTGCATCCTTGATCAAAAAAATTTAACAAAAACCACCGTCCTTCACATGCTTATGAATGCAGAATATACCATGTGGAAAGCACTGAATTTCCTTTAGTGTTATTTTTAAATATTTAGACATCTCTGTGATGCATGTTGATGAGTTGGCATATTTAATTCCCATGATACCTTCTTTCAAGAGGATTTATGCTTTGGAACATATGTAAGATCTGAAAAATTATTGCCTTAATTACAAAAATAGTGTCTTTTTGTACACTTTATGTATTTCGTAAGTTTGAGTATGACTACTAGTAATTACTTATTAATTGTAAGACCTGGACTAACAAACAGAAATATGTTAATCTCTAAAATTCTTTGCAAGAATATTGACAAAATTGACAAAATGTTTAATTAACATTTCATTTAATTAGAATATAATTTTCATTATATTATGTAAAGTTGCCTTTTGCAAGCTATGATTGTCTCCACAGTTCAGAGGCCTTGCATGGATGGGACCTGTATGACTATTAATGGAAACAAGTTTCCTGTTGGAAGTATGTGTTAGTATTTTGCACAGAGCCTTCTTTTCCAAGACCCAAGTATGTACATGGGTACATATCAGCATTTTAAAGAAAACTATTTCTGATTTGTAGGGCAAACGTGAAAATCATCATTAAAACAGAAAACCAGATTGTTCTCGGTCCTTAGTGATAGTCTCCTAAACCACTGAAACAGAATTCAGCCAACTCATGGAAAATTCTTATATCAATTTTTACTGTATATATGTTTATTGCCTTTTTAAAACCAGTGTAATAGCAACAAACAGGCATAAACTTTGAGGTCAAACAAACATTTGTTAAAATTCTGATTGTGCCAAATACATACCAGCTGTATGGAGTTAGGCAATATACTTTTGTGAAGCTTTGTTTCTTTAATATAAAATGAAGATAATTAATACCAATATTCCTAACACCATGTCCTATAACATCCAGGATAACAAACTTCCCCACTCATCTTTTGAAATGTGGCAACATGGATACAACTGGAAGCCATTATCTTAAAGCCGATTAATACAGGACCAGAAAACCAAATACTGTGTTTTCTCACTTATAAGTGGGAGCTAAACATTGGGTCTTCAAGGACACAAAGGTGGCAACAGTGGAAACTGGGGACAAATAGAAGGGGAGGTAGGTGAAGAGGGTTGAAAAACGAACTATTGAGTACTATGCTGAGTACTCAAATGACGGGATTATTCCTACCCCAAACATCAGTATCGCACAATATACCCAGGAAACAAACCTGCACATGTACCCTCTGCATCAAAAATAAACGTTGAAGAAAAGAATAGAATTCAAAGAAATAATTACCAATAAATAAAATGCAAGGTGATTTGGAACTTTGATACTCGTGGTATAGGTAGGTTTATAAGCGTGATTACCAACAATGCATTTTCACTGTAAGAAGATAAATTTTCCAAGCAGAAAATGACCATTTTCAGTCAGGGATCTAGTAAGTGTACTTACTTTTTCACCCCTCAGGGTCACTTTTTTTTTCCCAGAAAACTTCCCCTGATTCTACTAGTCTGGACTATATGATTTACCTTTGTGCTTCTCCAAAACTGTATTCATTCTGCTATCAACAGCTTTTGGAATATACTGACTTCTGTCTCTCTTATCCATTATAATGCATGCTCCCTGAACACTGAATTGATGTATCATTTGCTTTGAAATTTCACCATCTACTTTAAGGTAAAGCATTTGTCACAGTCAGTAAGAGCTGTTGATTAATTACAGTCCCTTTTTCTTTATATACTGTTTATGTATTTATATGACAAAAATATGAAATTAGAAAACTGGATAAAATATAATGTTGCAGGGATATGGATGTATAGCAAGTCTCCTGTGCTACAGGTGCATGTGGATGGGAGCAACCTTTCTGGAAAGCTGTCCATCCTACTTAGCCACATCAAATATATACTCACCTACAGTCCAGCAATTCTGCTCCTAGGCATGTACCATAGAGAAATTCTCAGAGAGGTGTGTAAGGGGATTTGTTAAATGATGCTAATGGTAGTGTTATTTCTGGTGGCAGAGAATTGGAGGCAATCAAAGTGTCTAACTCTAGGGGAGTGGACAGATCCAGTGTAGTTGGCAGCATGTATCACACACCGTACTCTGCAGCATTCAGTAATAATGGAACCAGATAGGTGAATAGCCAGAAACATGTGTGAATCTTTAAAATGTAACGCTGAGTGCAAAGATCAGAACAGTAAACTATAACACAATGCCATTTAAAGTTTATGCACACAAAACAGCAACGCGCATTTTAATTTATTGAAATAATTTAAACTTTTATTTTAGAATCAGGGGCATTTTGTTACCTGAATCTTTGTATGTTGCATGATGCTGAGGTTTGGGGTACAACTGATCCTGTCACCCGCGAAGTGAGCATAGCATCCAGTAGTTAGTTTTTCAGCCTTAGACTCCTTCTCTCCCTCTCTCTTCTAGTAGTGCCCTATATCTATTGTCATCTTTATGTCCACGAATACCTAATGTTTAGCTCCCACTTATAAGTGAGAACATGCGGTATTTGGTTTTCTGTTCTAAAGCAAATATTTTCAGGAACACTTAAGACCAAAATAATGTATGTCAAATGCATTGGAATGGTTGCTTTGGTAGGAGAATGAAAATGATAATGCTGAATGCCTATAAAAGGAAAAAATAAAATAAAAAGAAAAGAAAATGTATGGAAGTTAAAAGAGACACAAACAAGAAGTCCTATAAGAGCTTTTACAAAATCTGTATAATGGAAAAAGCACTGAGAAACCACAAAGATTTCTAAAGCTTAGCAGCTATTAATTGGCACTGCTAAAAGAGGAAGAAGTTATAGATTATAGAAAGGGAATAACTTAGATGCTCTTATCTAAGAATAAGCTTTGTCTTCTTAGAAGAGAAAGAAATATTTAATCCTATACCAGAAGGGGAAAGATGAGAACCACTGAACCTGCATCCTTTGCTGTTGGAATCAAATGTTTGGCATTTTAGGAAATTTCTTCTCAAGGGCTAGTCTTGAAATCAGATCCCACTGTTCACAGGCTTTTCCTTTTTTAACCAAAAATAAGAAACAGAAATTGATAGGCATCAAGAGAAACAGAAGACTCATGGAACAAATAATAGTTCTTTTTAATCATGGAAATAAGGTAGTGTTAATCAAGCAAAAACAACCTAGGGAAGCAACAGCAGCAAATGGAAAAGGAACGAAAAACTCATTACAGCAACGATCTGAAATCAAGATGTACATTCTCACACCGCATCATGGTAAAGTGAAAAGAGAAAGCAGAGTTTGGTGAGAAAAGAATCTCTTCAGTTATGTGTACACAAATATTTCAATTTCTGTAAATTTTATTTCATATTGTATGTCTCAGTGCAATCAAAGTTTTTCTAATTGCTTTCTGAATTTTTAGAAAAGGGAGTTTTAACTAGGTTGTGGACCAAAGACTTTCATGAGAAAATGTAGCCAATTTTCTCTGCTTCCTTACCTATAACTGTTTTTCACCTGTTAATCGTCCTGGTTGTAACCATTTTTACTGTAATTTAGCCACCTCTAAAGCCATGGTTCTCAAACTTTGTGTGCTGTTGTAAGAATTCCCTTGGTAATGTGTTAAAGTAGCACAGTCTTGGGACTTCTCTCCCCCAGAAATTCTGGTGTGGGGCTCAGGAATCTGCATTTCTACCAATTCTAGTCTAGATAATAGTCTTTATAATCACATTTTATGGAATATCTCCAAAGGACTGATTTTGGATATTGGAAAATAATATACAGCTGCAAATGTCACATTCTTTTAAGCAAAGTAATCACATAAGTAAAAGTTAGAAGCACTAGGCTATGATCCATAAAATGGGTGAATTTTTTCATCTTCCATCATATCATTGTGAAGGATTCCAATGTACTTTCAGATAAAAGGAAACACTACTTTGAGTGTACTTTTGAGTTATCGTTATTTCACTCATATTTAAGACACTTTTTTAAAATCCAAAATTATGGGATAAGAAAATCCTTTTGGCTGAGCTGAAATAGTCATAGTGGTTATTCTGAAACCTGTCCTAAATGGAAGCACTTTCTAGTATCTCTCCCTGGAACCCATCATCTGCCAGTAAACATGCATTTGCTCAGTTATCCAGGATGCTGTATTTTTTATAGCAGCACAGAGAGAAGAAAATTATTACCATTGTGATACCAAGAAACAAAAAGTTGAAAACATTGCTATTCCTGGTTCTTCTTCCTCAACCCCTCCAAAACTCAATCCAGGCCACGTTCCTATGTGGATTTATGCAGCTAAGGCTGATACAGAGTGCTAGCCTTCCCAGGAAAAATGAGGTGGTACATCTCTTCTCAGGTGAAGTTTATGCCAGTGTACTGTAACCCCTGTGGAAGGGCAGAGCATGTGAGGTTAATCATCTCATTCTTTTGAAGAAATAGGTTGAGCCCTTGAAGAAAAAATATGCTATTTTATGCTCTAATAGGAGACCCGCTTTCCATGATCAAATGATATGTTAGAAAAGCCTAGAAGCAAGTAACTAAGTAGATTAAGTAGTGTAGCTCATACACCAACTAAGGGAAAAAGAAACAAGCCAAAATCTCTATAAACTGCCCATCTCTGTTTCAAATTGGGTGTTATACTATTGACGAGTGTTGAAGCAGCAATTTTAGAATATAGAACCATCTTTGACTTAAAAAGGAGACTCAGGTGATATAAAGAATGACTTGGGTTATACTAAGATACAAAGGGCCTTTAGAAAAATGATCAGAGTTGCAATATGTCTCAATAATATTTCTAAATGTCTTCTTAAAATTTGTATTTAAAGGGAGCCTTTTAGGACAGATACTTCATGAACAGTAATTGAGTTACTGTTAGTAATTGGGGAATTTTATGGGAGCCTACAGTTTTAACATACAATCTCTCCCGTTTAAGTATTTTCTTTAACATAGGTACAATAACAGCATTTGCATTTGTTTTCATTATGCTGATGCAAAATTTACATGTTTAACTAGGTGTGTAAATGCATAAAATTATTCACTTTGAATAGCTATTTGCAATTTAATCAAGTAGGATGAAGTGACAGGTATTCCTTTCCTTATCGTTTTTCTCTATAAAGAATATTTAATTTTTCAGGCAGCCCCTCTCTTCTTTTTAGATAAGTTTTGAGGTATCAGATCTAGAACATTTTACCAGCACTGTGTGGGGAGCTTCAGTTGCATCTGTGGGTGTTTTGTCCCCATTTGTTTCCCTATTTTGTGTAGAACTATGGCTCCTGTTAGTGTTTCAATCAGATTTGGGGGAAAAAAGTTTCTCTGGCATGCCTTCATTCCTTCTTCTCATTTCAATGGGTGCCATTACCAATATCTGCACCGAACAAAGAGGCAGGAAACAGAGTTGTCATGTCTCAGTCCAAATTCTGAAACCCGTAAGAGTTTTTTTTCTTTCTCTCTACATCATTCGATTCACTTTCTTATAAAGTTAAAGGCAGGCTTGCTTTAGTTTTATCTTGTTTTCATTTGCTCAAGCTCCATTTCTCAGTTCCGGATGTTCTGAAGATTATGTGTAGAGATCTGACACCCATCTTTTCTTGGCTATGGAATCCTGGCAGATTAAACTACGAACACGATAGCACTGCATTCTTTTTAAGGCTACCAGAGAAATGCCTTCCACTCTGGCCCTTAGTTTAGTAATGCAGTTTTTTAAAACAAATCCGTCAAGTTTAAAAGGGATTTTTAATAATAAATGTTAAAGGTACAAGGAGATGAAAGAAAGTGTTTGGTGAATCATTTCTGATCATTTTAAAGGACAGTCTTAGAATTTCAAGGAAGCTAAATTCCAGGGGATAGTTTCATAAGTATGTTAAAACTTTAGATATTTGTGAACAATTAATTATTTTTTTAAGATTATACTGCTGCCAGAGAAGTTTTCTTTTTTCCAAATCGAGTGTTTCCTTTTCTTCTATCTTAAGACTGTACTTTCAGCTTAATCTTTTAGCAGGTGCCTTTGTTAAAAGAAAATAATTAAAGATTATGCCATTAAAAGATGTGCCCAAAATGAAGCAAAGTGTAACTACAATAGCTGGAAAATATAAAATATTTGGCTGAGATACCTGACAGAAAACAAATAAACTGGAAAAAGAGAGGTTCTCATTATAACAACAGCTATTCCCAACCTTGCTATCCAAAGATTAATGAATCCTTCCCATTTCCTTCTTTGCCTCATATTCTTCCTCCTCCTTTTTGCTGTTATGGTGATGATCAGATTCTGCACTCTCTTCAGAGGCAGAGAAAAATCTTTATTTTGCTCTCCATCGTCTTGCCATAGAATTTAAGCTAGACCCCTTGAAGGAATTTGTTGATGGCTGTATTTCTGACCCTTAGCAAGACCCCTTGAAGGAATTTGTTGATGGCTGTATTTCTGACCCTTAGCAAATGTACAATAAGTATCTGTCGAAAGAATGAATAATTGAATGAATGAATGAATAAGATGTCATGTCCCCACTAATGTTGACAGGTTTCCAACCAATGTAAATCCTGTCTTTTTATATTTTTCCTTAAGTGATAATTATAAGTTTATATCATAATCAGCTTCATTTTTTTTTTTTTGCATATGAGGGTTCTCAGATTTTGAAAGCCACCAAGTGAAACCATTTGTGTACTTTTCAATAGAATAACAGACATGTCCATGTATTAACAACAAAACTAGAAAATATAACCACTGAAGTAATTTGGAATCAGACAAGGAGCCCCTAATTTTAGCTTGAATGAATGTTTTATATTTTAATTTATGAGGCTGCTTTGTAGACAGCCAAAACCAAAGCGCTGCTCCCAGGAGACCTCCGTAAAAGGAGATCATGCTACAGCCTCTTTTGGAAATGTTTCTTTATATTTCACATGTTCTCCTTCCATACAACTAAATTTAAATTCCCTGAAGGTGTAAACTTTACTCTCATGTAATCCCAGGAAAAAGACATTACAACTGAATAACCACACATCTTTTATGCTGAAATTGGGTCACTCATCAAATTTCATTTAATGTTTTTTGTGATGCTTATTTACCACTGTAAAAAATATACTTATAGTTCTCTTCTGCATTTTTTTTCCCCTGAGCTTGGTGAAATTTCCTAATTGTAAAAGGTTGAAGGAGAAATGGGTAAATGATTCTAAAGTCATGTTTCAATTCATTTCTTCTTCAGCTTCATAGTACTATTCTTGCCTATCTTCTTGCTAGCTTGATCCATTCAGGGATACATTTCAAGCAGTTTCAACTCTTTTAATTAGAATTTATTTTTAGATATTTACATTACATTACATTTAAGGTTTTATTTCATTTTGTAAAGTTTCATTTCAAAATGGAAAAGATACTTATTTTGTGTGCCAGACAGTCCTGTCCTTTGATGGTGGTGCTTACTCCCTGCTAAACCTCTACAGTTGTTACTTCAAAGATTTAGGGCAAAATGAACTTAGAGGCATTTTTGCCAAAGCAGAGACTTACAAGGCCCTTGCCCAGGATGATGTTTACACATAGTAGGTGCTCAATAAACATATGTGACTGATTGTGAAGGTCATCATTCATTCATTCATCATTTTGACCATCCTGGCCAAAATCGTGAAACCCTGTCTCTACTAAAAATACAAAAAAAAAAAAAAAAAAAAAAAAATAGCTGGGTGTGGTGGCATGCACCTGTAGTCCCAGCTGCTCGGGAGGCTGAGGCAGGAGAATCACTTGAACCTGGGAGGCAGAGGTTGCAGTGAGCTGAGATGGCAGCCACTGCCAGCCTGGTGACAGAGTGAGACTGCATCTCGAATAAAACAAAAAAGAAAGAAAGAAGGAAGGAAAGAAAGAGAGAGAGAGAGAAAGAACGAACGAACGAAAGAAAGAAAGAAAGAAAGAAAGAAAGAAAGAAAGAAAGAAAGAAAGAAAATGTACTTAGAGTAAATCACAAATATACAGATATACATTATACATTTTCTTTTAACCTGAACTTTCCTGTGACATGTAAATTGACTTGTTTATGTTAATAGCAGCCATTTAGGAGTAGATTTCTAAAGCACTGAATGATAATTAAATTGAGCATAATTCACAAACTGTAAGCTACTTTGAAAATGGGCTCCTTCAAAAAGGTAAAAGCTAGAACAGAACATATACCTCACAACTGTCTCTGAACAGATTCTCATTACATAAAACCACACACACAGTGTGGCAAAGATAATGCCAGCACTTAATGTAGAAAAATAATGCAACATGTTCTTCTTTTGGTTCATTTACTGCCATATGTTACTTGAGTAATGAAAACCTATTTGGTATAGAGACAGAAGTGGATGTACTCTGAAAACCCTAGTCAGTAATGAAGGCTTATATTTGCTATTTCTGGATGACTACTAAGTACTCAATTATGAAACATCTCTAGATTATTAGGAAATTTCATTTGATGTGTCCCCTATAAGGACTAGAGGAGGGCATTTAGTTTTCTTTCTTCATTACCCAGTTACCGTGTAATGAAAATTCTTCCAAATTTGGAAATGCCTAATAACTATGCAGTTCTAATAGTACTAAATTAATTAATATTTAAACATTTTTATCTCCATAAGAGAATGCTATTAAAGAATTACTGGTTGCCCAAATACTCATATTTATCATTACTTTATATGATATCAAACAGAACTGTGAATTAAATATTAATTTAAATTATTCTAAAATGTATCAAAAATTCTATTAATTATCTAAATTATTCTAGGTTGTGGAAAAATCTGGAGTACAAATAATAAACTTTATCAATATTTAAACAGAAGTGAATTAAATAACTTATTTAATATTACTGAGAAGCAATGTCTACAGCTCAAATCTGAACAAATAAAAAACATGTTTTACTGTTTATTTTATATGATTGTCGAAGACAAATGAATTCCAAGGTACCAAAATAATCAGAAACACAAAGACAAATGATGGCAAATATTTTGTGAATTTGGCTTCTTAACTTTTCTGTTTGATTATGAAGAGATTTCTGCCAGGACAAAAAATAAACTGATCGATTTGTAGAGAGTCATTACATTAAGTTAGCAAATTTTTCAGACATTTCAGCTGACCTGGATCCAAACTACAAATTTATGGCTCTTAATTCAGTTTGAAATTAACTCCCCAAGTCTCTAATAAATAGTTGCAATTGTGTGGGATTATACTCTTTGCTTAAATTCACCTCAAAGATATTTTTTTGATGAAGTTTTAACTCACAAATTTTTAGTTTACCATTTACCATTTATTGAGACAGTATCACTCAATTTTGCACAGTACTCATATAAATTAAAACATAATGAAAAGTAGGTACTTCAACATAGCCCCTAAAGCCTCATGCAACTAAAAACAGTGGCTGATAAATTACAAAGAGAAAAATAAACCAGTTTACACTGGCACTTTGCTAATGCTGAATTTTAAGTACATATCAAAAAACACTGAAGTCAAACAAAGAAAATGTTTTACTAAATGGTTAGAAAACAAGCTGAATCCTTCCAAATAGAAACAGCACCCTCCTCTCTTGCTCCTCCCCCTCCCACATATGTTACACTAAGCATTGTCTTGTCTAAACATATATAAATTGCTTGTTTAGAACTTGGAAAGAATTTAAGGCAAAAACCACGTGACTATGGGAACAGAAACTTAGTACTTCAAATTCAGGGTATCAGAAGCATGTCTTGCCACTTTCAATCCTAGTCATAGATTCTGGAACTCTTCCTACATGATGGCTGGAGGACTACGGGATTTCTTCAGCTTCAAACTACTGGTGTTAGTTCTAGGATTTTGAGGTAGAGCAGTATGACATTAGGAGTAGAATATGAATGACAAGTCAAATAGAATCTCTGAGGGTGGAAGGTGCAGGGTGAGGTTTAAGTGGATGGTGTTAAGTAAGAATGAAGAAGGAAATGAAAGAAGTTAAAATAGGAGTTTTTATGGGATGTGGTTTATCTTCCCCCACCCCCACCCCTTTTTGTTTCTTCTGTTATTGTTATTCTCCACAATAGTTTGGGCTGGACAAGCAATAGAAATACGGATGATTTCAAGGGAAGGAAAATAAGACAGAACTCGTGGTCAAATAGCATTTTTTTCTACTTTTCCCCTCATTCTTAGCTTTGCTTCACTCATAAATGTTATTTTTTCTTTTCTTTTGTTTTATTTCCAGTATTTGTTTTCTTACCCCAGGCTTGGGCAGGAGGTGGCAGAGGTGGTAATCAGTAAAAATCTAATCAAAGCACAAAGAAGACAGTCATTCTGTTGTCTTTCTTTCCTTTTAACTGCCTTTGTTTTTAGGATGAAGGATAAAGGACATGATCATTTTCTGTTCACCACTCTCTCTCTTCTCTACTATTGGCTTCATAATTGTACATCCTGTTTAGACAGGAGGCAGGACTTAATTCTGGAGGTGGGGCTTGGACCCCAGACAAAAAGGAGGAATAGTTGAAATAGGGATAGGGTGGTAGCAGTTTTCCATAAGACATGTCCAAGAGTGTGCCAGGTCAGTTTATCATTGCCATGGCAACACCTGGAAGTTATCACCCCTTTCCATGACAATGACCCAACGACCTGGAAGTTACCACCCTTTTTCTAGATATTTCTGCATAATTTACCCCTTAATTTGCATGTATTTAAAAGTGTAAATATGACTGCATAACTGCCTCAGAGCTGCCACCCTGGGCACACTGCCTATGGGGTAGCCCTGCTCTGCAAGGCGCAGTACCTCTGGTGCTACTGTATGCTGCTGCTCTACACTGCTGCTTCAATCAAAGGTGCCATCTAACACTTCCGGCTCACCCTTGAATTCTTTCCTGGGAGAAACCAAAAGCCCTCCTGGACTAAGCTGCAATTATGGGGCTTGCCTCCCCTTTGTCACTGTCAGTCTAAGCACTGCTGCTGTCCTGCCCTGGGATTTGGAGAGGTTCTGGCATTGCTCTGACCTATAACCGTCTCACTTTTTTGTAGCTCAAATAAACACTACAACCCCAAATGGCCCAGCCTAAATATTGTGTGATATTCAAAGAAACACAGTCCAGCAAACAATGTTAGTAAAATGTCACCCAAATCTTTAATTTCAGCTCTTGAAAAGCACAAAAGGAGATCCTGTTCAAAATTCACAGTACCACTTTATATCCATTTTCTGTAATTTCTCTTGCTTTACCACTTTCTCCCATGCCTAGATGCTTTGAAACCCCTTTTTCCTACTTCTAAACTTCCAGTTTTCTGATATAAGTTTCCTTTAGGAGGGACTTTTTTCCTTTTCTAGTTTTCTGTTTCCTTTTAATTTGTTCCATGTTCTCATTTCAGTAAACTACCCTTTCTGATACAAGTCTCCCAATCTCTTAGCTGATTTTTCCCCAACCCCCAATACCCTAATATGTCTAGTAAAGCTAGCGGGGAGATTAGAATGTGGGGCATGGGGTGGGGAGAAGTAAAAATGTCAGAATTTCTTTAATAGGTAGGGGAATTTAAAGATGCTTGGAGGACTCACACATTAATATTCTTTGCCCTTGTTAGAACATCTTCAATTACCTTTCTCCTTAGTTGTCTCCCTTTTAATTACAAATATATTCAAGTTCTTTTATCCCCTAAATAATCCCCACAAACATGCTTAAAACTTAACCTTTCAACCTAATCCTCAGACAACCCATAAAAATAGCTTTCTTATTGCTGCCTCTACTTTCTAATCTTCCTTTTTAAAATATAAACAAAAAAAGTCCCACCAAAGCCTGGTTTCCATGCTTGCTATAGGTTACCAGTCGCTAAATTTAATGGCTTCTTTCCAGGCCTGCATCGTATGGATTTCTCTGAAGTCTTAACATTCTTTCTTGAAACTTCTGTTTCTGTCTCAACAAATTATTTTGTATTTATTTTTCTTGTGACTTTTTCTTAGTCTGCTTCCTTTATATTCTTACTATGGACACATCCCAGAGGACAATCTCAACTATTTTGTGGATAACTCTCACATCTAAAACTCCAAACATTTTTCTGCAGAGTTACCACAAGTCCCTTTGAAAGTCTAATTAGAGGCAGCAACACTTTCCAGAAGAATAAAAAAAATGCCTATTCAATAAGCATATAAGGTTTTATATTCTGGGTCTCAAGCTATATGGACTCCCTGAGGTTAATCCATGGACAACCTGCTCCAGAGCTAGACAGCACTGTGATTAACGTGTCTAGCTGAATATCCTTTAGGCTCCTTCAGCTTGTCAGGTTCTTAGCCCTCCCTGTAAACTTCTCTTACTCCATCAAAATTTCATCAAGTTCCTCCTGATTTTACTTTCAACTATTGGCATCACTATCCAACAGATCATCCAAACTAAAAACCCTTACATAATTCAGTGTCCTTCTCTCTCCCAAGATATACCAATATGGCACCAAGTTCTGACAATTTCATGGAATCATTTCCTATTTATCTACTCTACCTGCTGTTATATTAGTTGAGCCCTCTTCACATGTTTTTTTATACTCCGACATTTTATTCTAGATTTCTGTCACTGTAATTCATCTTCATATTGTCAACGACTCTGTGAAGCTATCTTTCTAAAGCACAAATCTAACCTAATTCCATGCCTAAATACATTTGCTGACACCTTATTGCTTCAAGCAGGGTCACAAACTCAAATGCCCTTAGAAGCCAGACAAGGAATATAAATCAGTGAAACAATGACTGGGCAGGAAACAGTCCAGAGGTGGGGGATCCCAGAGGCAGCTCCCACTCAGTCCTTGTCATTTGTTGCCATATGAAAACGCATGTCCAACGTTGCCAAATATTTTAGTTTTTTGAGAGAAGGTAACATTTAATTTTTTTAAGTAAAATCTCTTAATTTTAAACGATTAGCTCAAATTATTTAAAGTACGATGTAAGAAAAACTGTCAAGAACTCTGAAGCATCTGACATTTTATACTAATTGCAAGCTAAAAACTTAACCTGTTGTAGTTTCATGGGTGTTGGCAGAAGACATGAAAGATAAAGAACTTTATTACTCATGGTAATAACAGTAGCCACTGTCAACATGTGCCTTCTTTCCCTGAACCCGATTCCAACAGGGACGTGAAGGGGATCAGGAGACAGAGAGAGCTATACACACAGTGGTTTGTAGTACAGGAGAATTACCCTGAGTTTTGGGACCTGAATATTTTATAATGGGCAGTAAGTTTGCCTGCCGTTTACTCTGGAAGGAGGCACTATTTTCCAGGTCTGTTAGCTACGCAAACATCTCTGTAAAGACGGTATGGGAAAACAAAGGCAGTCAGTACTTCTGCTTGTAAGATATGCAGAAACCTGACAGACCCATAAAGAATTGCCTCTCTACAACCAAAATGAAAATGGATTCGTAGAGCAGCTCTAACCTGTGGGATGTGAGATTGTGACCTATGGTATAGAGCTGAGGACGTCACACTATAGCCTTCATACTGGCCATCTGTTTTTGTAAATACAATTTTCTTGGCCCTGGCCATGCCAATTCATCTGCATATACCTATGGCTGCTTTTGTGTACCATGGCAAGGTTGAATAGTTGTAACAGAGAGCAAGTTTAAAATATTTCCTATTTGACCCTTTAAGGAATAAAGACTACTTTATCTTGGTGAACACTGGTGTAGAGAATATAATTTTAGCATGTTATCTAGAATACTTTAAACGTTAGGATCAACAATTAATGAATGAATTAAGCAAATATGTTTTGAACAGTTACTGTTTGTCAGACAGGGTACAAACAAGATAGTGATGCCACTGTAACAATAACAACAAAAAATTCATTCCTTATTTTCTGGGGGCTCTAGGTCCAGTAAAGGACACAGACAACAGAATAGTGAAAATAATATAGCATAAACTTTCCTGTACTTGCTGTAACCACATGGATTTGTGGGAGTGCATAGGAGGGAGCGTCTACACAGCCTGGGAGAGCATGGAGGCTTCCTAAAGGAGAGTCTTCAAAGATGAAGATGTATTCCCTAGATACAGAAAAAGGTAAGGACATTCTACATACAGAAAGCAGAGGGTGCAAAACTTGGAGGTTGGGGAAAGAAGACAACATTGGGCCAATGTGTCTGGTAGAGAGAAAACATTAGATACAAGAAAGGGCAGTGTGTGTGTGGTGGGGAGGAGAAATGGGTGAAATGAGTAGGGGCAAGTTCATCAAAGCCTTTGAATGTCTTCCTGAGGAGTTTATTCTAAAATAATGAGAACTTTAAGGTAAGAATTGTATGGCATTTTTGGAAGTTAGTGAGGCTGAAGAGAGAGAAAAAAAAAGCCAATTTGGATGTGGTTGCACTGACTCAGATATAAAATAATTAACACCAGAAGGAAGCAGTAGGGAATGAAGAGGAGGAATGTATTAGTTTGTTCTCACACTGCTATAAAGAACTACCTGAGACTGGGTAATTTATGAAGAAAAGAGGTTTAATGGATTCACAGTTCTGCAGGCTGTACAGGAAACATAGCTGGGAGGCCTTACAATTATGGCAGAAGGTGAAGGGGAGGAAAGCACATCTTTACATGGGAGCAGGAGAGAGAGAGAAGGGGAAAGTGCTACACTTTCAAACAACCAGATCTCGTGAGAGCTCACTTACTATCACGAGAACAACAGGGAGGAAATCTGCCCCCATGATTCAATCGCCTCCCATTAGCCCCCTCCTCCAACATTAGGGATTCCCATTCAACATGATATTTGGGTGGGCACACAGAGCCAAACCATATCAAGGAATGAGCAACAGGAAAGAAGAGGAGATGGGATTAGGTATTCACATTCTTTCATGTGCCCTCTGCTCCAGCCACATCAAATTATGTACCTTTCCTTTAATTCAGCATGCTTTTTCATATGTGTGTGTGCACACATGTGTGTATTTTTTTCTGAGGTGAGGAAGAGGGGATCTCTTTATGTACTCTGGGTTTCAGTGCTTACCAGATTATAAGCAACCTGAGGGCAGGCACCATGCCTTGATTGTCATTATACTCCTAAAACCCTATGACGAGCTCAGTACTAAATAGAGGTTTAGTACATTGCTGGTGAATCAATGAATCATTAGTGCAATAGGTGCAACTTCACCTTCTTTCCCACTCATTCATTAGAACTCAGCTCACAAAGAACTCCACTTTATAAAGCTGAATTCCCTTTCTTTACTCTTGTTACTTTCCTCAGAGTACTGTGTTCCCAGAGAAGCCTGCATTATTACATGAAATCAAACTGAATAGCAGTGGTCTCTGTCAGCCCCAGGAGAATTTTAGAACCCACAGGGGAAGTCTTATTCTTTATCCTATCTCTAGTGCCTGGTGCAGTACAGACAGTTTATAGTTGTTGCCTAATAAATGTTAGTAAAATGAACATGTACTTACACCTTACCAGGTTTATCTCTGATGAATCAATCATCTTTCTAAACAATTCAGACTATTCATCATTCCATTTGGTAATCCAGTCCATGATCTGATCTTCAACTTTGATATATTTTTAGCCTTACAACAGTTTAATTGCTGGACTGTGCAGAGATGGTCACAGTCTCACTCTTTTTTGTGCCTGATCAAATGAGTGTATGTTTAATGTAGTGAAAACTTCAGACAACTTGGATGGCATCATGATGGCTAAGAACCATAAAAACAAAGAAGAGTATAAGCAGTTGCTTGCCTGTGTTCTAATTGTATAGGCACTGTTTTAGCTTACCATCTGCAAAACTAGAATGATATTAAGTTTATCCCAAGTGTAAAGTATGAATAGTAGGTGGTTAGGGGGTATTTTGGACTTACAGTATCCTTTGCCAGCAGTGGTTTGAAGATTCTTGATGCTGCTGCTATGTGCTTTTATCCCCTCTGAGAGCACTCCATTTGCCTCATTAACCATAGGACTTGAATTAATATGAATTATTGAAGCTATTTCTTGTTGTCTGCTTTTTAAAAAGCATTTGGCTAAACATCACTGTTCTTTTCACAGGAAATGTTGATTAACCCTTTAGCATAATTGTTTAAAATAAGGAAAACATAATATTGCCAGTTTTTTTTAATGCCTTAAGAGAGTGTTAATAATGAAGTATAACATAGTTAATTATTATGACCCTGCTTCCCACTTCCATGGGGAGGAAAGAAGTGCTATGAATATACAAGCAATAGAATTTCAGTGGATTACCATATTGTCTTCTTCCTTTACATCTACCTTTTGCGCATCTCTTCTACTATTATCACACTTATAATTTCGCCATCAATCTTGGATTTTCATAGTGTTAAACATTAAAAAGAAACCACTGCATAGTCTTAGACATTCAGCTTCAAGAAGAGTTTAGGAAACACTATAGCTTTAGTCATGCACAGCTAGGGAACTAGAAGACTAAAGAGCTCCTTCAGGTATCGTTTGAGATAGATGTGTAAACTGAGTGGACCCCAAATGACAATTGTAATCAAGATTCATAAGTTCAGAGTGGACAAACCAGACAGATGGTGGATCTTACAAACCAATTCTGAAGTGTATTTATCCATGTCTGAGTGTGCTGTCATTACACATCTGTTTATAGGAGCATGTAGTCTTCTGGAGTTAGTTGTGTCAACTATGTTGGGTTCTCATGCCTGAAATAATCTTTAGGGGAACAAGGATGAAAGTCACTTCTCTAGGGTATATAGCCTTTCTCTAGATTTCTCAGTGTGGATGCATTTTTGTAGGAGTGACTCAGAGCTTTGTGCCCAAACCTGGTCACAAGGAGATAGTATAATGAAATTAATCCTGACTCGAATTATTATCTGCCTAGACTTCAGACAAGCTAATGTAGCTCTCTTGATCCTTGATTTCCCCAACTATACCAGATGAAATTTTTTAAGAATTAAATAGGGTATTCTATGTAAAAAAGTTAAAACAGTGCTGGCATAGAGTAAGTCCTTAGTACATTTTAGTTATTATTTTCTCATACAAACCTTAAAAGGAAGCTCAGATAATCCTGGCTGCTTCTTGCTGACTTGCATGTAGTGCAGTTGGGAAGACTCTCAGATGGCAGTGACTCCCTGAGTCTTCCAGAATTTCCTGCTTTAGTCTGTAGGCATGACAGAAGATATGACCTTACTTAGACATTAAAGGGAAGAGGTGGGGAAGGAGGGAAAGGAAGAAGGGAAAGAGAGAGAACCAAAGAAAGGAAGGTGAGAAAGAAGAAATGAAAGGAGAAAAAAATAAAGGAGGAAAGAAATACCTTTTCCTCACAAACTTTGACAGTCTGTTATGAAGACAGCATTTGCTAATTAGCAAACTGTTTTAAAATTTGTACAAAAATAGTTATGGATGAAACAGAAAGCTATGCCTTAACACATTGTAATATTGAGTCATGTTTGTCTTTATTTCAGTTGATTCAACAGTTGGTATTGCCACCCATCACCTTATCAGTATGCAAAGCTTGGTTTTCCATTTTGAATTTGTATTTTAAAAATTTACATTAAACATTTTCCTGTGAATAGTATAAATTTCTCATGTTATGGTTGATGATAACTTTGCTTAATCCTGAAACCGTAGCCTTTCTCTAACACTGTAAACTAATTTTATGTCTTACTACATGCAAACAATGACAATTATACTAGAGCTGAAGATAAAGGTAAGTTGTGGGTGCTTCTTCCTGGTTCTAAGGATGACTTAGTCAGGAAAGTTAAGACTGATGTTTGGCTATGGAATAATTTAGAAGGGAAAGGCAACTGTGAGGCAAAAGTTATACTATTTTGTCTTAGCTTTGAATAAATAAATACTAAAATCTACCTACAAAAGATAGGCCTAGTTGTATTTTACAAATGCCACGTTTGTATAGCATCTCATGGATATAAGTTTACATTCAAAGTTAATAGGATTTTAAAATTGTTTCCATTTTTTAAGTTTTTTAGCAATTATCACAGCCGAGCTGAAAGTGTTAGGCAATGTTAAAGTAGGCACTGAGAAGACACTTTTTTATTCCTCCTGATAGTCATTGATATAATTAACTGCCAGCAGCAAAGTCAGATATATATTCCATGGCCTTGAATTTGAGTCTAGCTAACTGGCCCCTGTGGGGCTAATGCCCATGACTTTGGCCTTTTTTACTATACTTAACAGTACAGAAACATAGATTCATTTGGCTCCTGAAGGATTAGAGCTTTCTTCGTCTAGCCTCCTCTTCAATACCTATGCTGAATTTTTTCTTTTCTCGCTTTCGAGGAGCTAAATTTGGCAATAATTGGTGAGTGCTGATTCTTAAACTTAAAAAAAGTTGTATTGGCAATATTTTTTTTTCTCTCTAGTCACAAAATAATAAAAACACCAAAGAGAAAAATGGAAATGTCCTAGCATTCCTAGAAGACATTGTTCTTTATGCTCCCTTTAGGCTAAGAAAAGAGGTGCTATTTCTTCTTCCTTGTTCTTAAAGAAGGGAGAGAATGCAAAGAATATTAGATCAGTAAAATGTTCTACTTTTTCAGTCTTATTAATATGCCCTTCCCACCAGTATCAGCCCTTCTCTTCTTTTCTTTTTTTCCCCCCTTCTCTCACTAGCAACAATTTCCTGAGGACACAGAGTCTGATAGTGCAAATAGGGTCACATTTGGAGACAGTTTGGTGATATATGCTAATATCCACTCTGGACTAGCTGAGATCACCAATTTCATTTCTCTTGTTATCTATACCCTATGAACTGCAGCCTTCAGGGCAAAATGTATTTAACCTGCAACGATACATTGCCCAGAAGCCATTCAATGTTTATGTCAGTCTATATTTTTATTTAGAAACAATTAGAGCTAGTTGGATTTCAAGAATTTTCTTGAGTTTCAGGGCAAGGTTTATTTTTTAAAAAAGAGAGAATAATCTACAACTTTATCAGCATGCAGCTAAAATAACAACTATAATTTTAGATTGCTAGCTCTTTTTTCCTCTGGCTGCATTTATCCCCTGCTGCCATAAGGTATGCACGGACATATACACTGAGAGCCCACAGGGTGAAGGATGTGGGTATGGATGGTGGGAAAGATTTGTAAGAGATTTGTACTTGGTAGCAATAAAAAAATTCCAATAAATACTGTTTTCATAGGATAATCGCATCTCTGGAGAACAACAGGTATTTAATTAAAATAAAAATACCCATTGATTGAATAACAAAACTTTTAGATAATCACAATTCTGATATGTTGCCAAGTTAGAAAATGTAGTAATGTTCTTTCTCATTTGGTACCAATGGCATTGACTCCCATTGAATTTTTTACTCATTTCGATATGTATTACCAATAAAACAAAGTAAAAACAACTGCAAATATAATTTTAAATGATTACAAATGTTGATCATGTTACATTATTTTTCACTTTACAATGATTTCTTTTCATCCCTAAAAATAAATACCTGAAAATATCATATCTTTATATAGACATCACAGACAAAACATAAAATCTGTTCAAGTCAGGTCCCTTAATATGGACTGGGATAACCAGAAACCATGCCTATCATCAGTGCGCTTTTTCAAAAGGCTAGTCTATTACATAAATAAAACAATTACTTGCCAATGAGGGCAATTTGCATATAGCAGTGAGTTGTAGTATCTCTATGTTTTCATTAGGCTGTTTTCCAAGAAGTGAGTAGAAATTCATCTGAGTTACGTATATAATGACACATTAAAATAATACGCTTGTGATAATCTCATGAGAATCAAGGGTTAGCCATTCAGCCATGTGGCCTGACAGCCAGGACTCAGAGGGGAATGGGGTTTGGTAACTAGATACATCCCCAACCGTCTCTAGGGACCTCAGAGTAAGTGGTAACTAATCTGTTTTTCCTCCCAGGCTACAAACAAAGATTAAAATTCTGCATATTTGCTTCTCTAGTTATCATTATCAAATAAATCATTCTTTCATGTGTATATATACAGATATACATGTATATAAACATACATCTAACTTAATCCACTGCCTACTAATAGCTTCGATTTCTTCATCTTACTCAGTTTCCGCTTCTTCATAACTTCAGCTTTTCATGAACTCTCTGGAATTCTCCCATAACTTATTTCCTGTTTCAGCTCTCCCTGTCCACTCTGCTTCTCTCCACATTTCCCATTATAAATTCCTTAAAAAAGAAAATTTATGCTTGCCCTCTGCTCCGTCCTGCCCACTGCCCTCCTACCGTCCACCACGGCCCCTCTGCGCTCCAGGCGCGTCCTCTCCGGGATCGCCGCCGCCTTCCACCCGGGCTCGCCGCTGCGGCCCCTGCCAGAGCCAGCTCCTGGTGGACCCATGTGGAGATGGGACCATCAGATCAGATTCTGCGAGTCACCGAAGCCTTTAAGAGGGACATCAATAGCAAAAAGATGAATCCGGCAGTTAGTGCCTACCGGGACCACAACTGAAAACCTTACGTGCTGCCTCGTGTCCGCAAGGCAGAGGCCCAGATTGCGTCAAAAATCTGGGCAAGGAATACTTCCCCATTGGGGCGCTGGCTGAATTTTGCAAGGCATCTGCAGAAGTAGGCTTGGGCGAGAACAGCGAAGTCTTGAAAAGTGGCCGGTTTGTCACTGTGCAGACCATTTCTGGAACTGATGCCTTAAGGACCACTGCCAGTTTTCTGCAAAGATTTCTTAAGTTCAGCCAGATGTCTTTCTGCCCAAACCGGCCTGGGGACATCACACAGCCATCTTTGGGAATACTGGCATGTGGCGACAAGGTTGTCAGTATTATGACTCCAAGACTTGAGGTTTTCACTTCACAGGCACTGTGGAGGACGTTTCAAAAAATACCAGAGCAAAGTCTTCTTCTGCGCACCTGCACCTATAATCCCTTGGGCATGGACCCTGGTCCCAAGCAGTGGAAGGAAACAGTAACAGTGGTGAAGAAAAAAAATCTCTTTGCGCTCTTCCACATGGCCTACCAAGGCTTTGCCAGTGGCGATGGCTACAAGGATGCCTGGGCTGTGTGCCACTTCATCGAACAGGGGGCATTAATGTTTGTCTCTGCCAATCATACGCCGAGAACATGGGCTTATACAGTGAGGGTGTGGCAAGCTTCACTGCGGTTTGCAAAGACGCGGATGAAGCCACGAGGCTAGAGTCACAGTTGAAGATCTTGATCCTCCCATGTATTCCAACCCTCCCCTCAATGGGACCCGTTTGTTTCTACCATTCTGAACGCTCCAGATCTGCGAAAACAATGGTTGCAAGAAGTTAACTGCAAGGCCGACCGCATCATTAGCAGGCGGACTCAGCTGGCCTCCAGCCTCAAGAAGGAGGGTTCCACCCACAATTGGCCACACATCACTGACCACATTGACATGTTTTGTTTCACAGGCCTAAAGCCTGTGCAGGTGGAGCGGCTGACCAAGGAGTCCTCCATCTACGTGATAAAGGACGGCCGCATGTCTGTGGCAGGGGTCACCTCCAGCAACGTGGGCTACCTTGTCCATGCCGTTCACCAGGTCACCAAGTAATGTCCCTGGTGCAAGAAAACAGAGACAACCTTTCTGTCTTCAGCCTCTGCTATTGGGAGCTTCACACAGGAAGAAAGAGGGTGGATGGTGGTGAGTGGGTTGTTTCTTTCAACTACAGTGTGTAACACTCAGCGACTGAATGTTTCTCAGAAAAGAACATGTAGTGGCATAGGGCAGAGACATCCGTTGCTGGCGTCTGGAACGTAGTGGCTCTAAACCAAACTCTCCCCTGTCCTTTTAATCCAACTTTTCTCAAAGAGTACAAGAAAGTCATCACACCATGAAACCTGTCCATTATGCCATTGCAATATTTCAGAAACTTTAACTGATGTGTCATACAGTGTTGGGTTCCTCATGAGAAATAGCACACATTAGAGGCTTTGAGAGAAGACCTAGTTGTGTCATGAACATTTGGTTTCATGTCCGTCTTCCCATCATGGAGCAGCCTTGTCAACAGATCATATTGCAGAAATGTATGTTTATGAAAACCAACGAGTCTGCTGCCACTACAGCAAGGAAAACATGCAGATTCCTGCCTTATTTAAGAAAACAAAAAGGCTCCCTTTTCTTCTTTATCATTGGTGTTCTTTTCCTTATGCACAAAGCATTTTAACCAATGTAAATTTTTATCCCATTCTACTGTGTGATTGACCAACAACCCTATCCTATAGGGATTTATTTAAGAATAAAGAGGCTGAGCGCAGTGGGTCTTGACTGTAATCCCAGCACTTTGGGCGGGTCACTTGAGGTCAGAAGTTTGAGACTAGCCAGGCATAGTAGCGGGAGCCTATAATCCGAGCTACTCAGGAGGCCGAGGCAGGAGAATCACTTGAACTGGGGAGGCATAGGGTGCAGTGAGCCCAGAGTGTGCTATTGCACTCCACCCTGGGCAATAAGAGTGAAACTCCATTTCAAAAAAAAAAAATAATAATAACTTTCTGCTGATCCCATACCCTCACCCTCCTTGGCAAAGAATAATGGAGAGTAGGTAACCGCACTTTATCTCAGCATCCTCTTTAATGATTGTGTAATTTCCTCCCGTTGGGATGTCGTATCTGCCCAGTTGGACCTCCTCCCTTTGTTGAATGTGGTTGTGCATTCGCTTATCTCACATCATGAGTCAGGCGCACAGGCAAGTACCAAGAAAGAGGATATTCTAGGCTTGTGTGCTACCAGCTGGGCTCAGGCTTCACCCATTGGAAAGAACCACCATCTGCTCTAATTATGTAGACTTATTGCAGCCTGCTTTCTCTGTTACAATAAAATTACTGTAAACTGTGCCCCCTCCCCCGCCCCATGCCCTGCAAAGAGCTGTAGGTCAGGGCACTTCACACACAAGAGTCTGACATGTCTCGTACATCCTGCCTCAAGCTATTGTCACTTTAACCCACCGTGTTTTCTGAATTAGTCTTTCCAGTAGGTTATCTAAGGAAAGTAATATCTAGTCATTATTAACCAAACAGCCCCAACATTGATTTTGTCAAATATGTTGATTTGTCACCTGGCAAGGACCTGAGAGAACAGGTAACATTGGCAAGATTTTATGGAACGGAAATTCAACTGGGCATCAGAAGACCTGGATATTAGCGCTCTGTGGCCATGAATTAGGTCTCAAAATCGGGCAAGTTGCTCAGTCTTTCAGACTTTCCATTCTGCATCTGAAAGTTGGGGAGATCAGCTGTACAATTTATAAGGTGATTCCCAGTCTGAAATTCTGTGGGTCCACATCTTGAGTCTTGAGGTCAGAATATATTTAGAATATGAAGAAGGCAATGAGCCTCTCAGGAGCTTCTAGGTGATAAAAGATCAGAATGAGGGCACTGTTTTTTTTAAAGGAAGAATATCTATCAGAAATGACTTCCCTGAGCTAATATGTACTTGTGGGTCTAGGATGGGTTATGGCAAACCCACTGACTCTAGTCCACATAACAAAATAGTTGGGGCAGGACTAAGACAATCAAAGTCTGAGAGAAATAGACACCACAAGAAGGAAGGAAGTCAATCTGTCAAATACTTTCAGAGATGACTTAACTTACAATTAGGGAGTGTGCCTGTTCTCTGATAGCCAGGAATGTCAACACTCACTTAATACATTATTTGATTTAGCTCTACATTTTTCTTATTCCAGCTGCTGACAGTTTTCAGTGGCTACAGTGAGCTGAACCCCCAAGAATCAAGACATGAATGAAATTGGAGTTACATTAAAAAAATCAATATGTAACCTGAGAAGAGATATGCAAAGTCATTGGAAGGAAGTTGAATGGCTCCCAGGCCAGCAAATTCACAATCATCTCATTGAATATATGAGATCTAATGAAAGACTCTCTTAGAAGGCATGTGCTACGATTCGAATGTGTCCTTCCAAGTTCATGTGTTGAAAACTTAACTCCTAATGCAATAGTGTCAAGAGGTGAAACCTTTAAAAGATGATTAAGTCATAAGGCCTCTCCCCTTATGAATAGAATAATGCTGTTACCACAAGAGTGAATTTGTTATAAAAGTAAGTTTGGCTTCCCCTTGTTCTTTCTTTTGCCATGTGTTTCCTCCTGCCATGTTATGACACAGCAAGGAGGCCCTTAGTAGATGAGGATCTGATCTTGGACTTGCCAGCCTCCAAAATCACGAGCCAAATAAAATTTTATTGTTTGCAAATTACCCAGTCTGTGCTATTTTACTATAGCAGCACAAAACAGAGACAGCAGGTATCAGTAATATTTCATTATAGTAGCACAAAATGAACCAAGACAGCAGGTAAGCTAATCATGGAACAATGGCCATGACAGAGTGTTGCGAGCCAGCTTGGCTCGTGCTCATCTAAGCACTGTTCACAGGGAAGAGAGTTTTAGCCAATGGTCTTCTGCTATTCCAGATTCATTAACAAAGTAGCGATAATTGCCAGTGGTGGTAGCAAGTGGACTTTGAGGGTTTTGGATTCTTCTTGGTATATGGATATTCTTCTTAGTATATGGATATTCTAGTTACATTAATACATAGATCCCTAAGTCCTTGATTAACGTATGTTTAGCCTTGAAGAGATGCATTGTCATTTGATGTGATCAAATGTTGTTCTTTAAACCCAAGGACCAGATACTAGGCAGTGATACATTCACCAAAGTGATGGTGGTCACACTGAGGTCTTCAACCTGGAAGAATGTCAGTAAATACAGTCTGTCTTCCTATGGTGACCACAATGCGTCCATGTGCCTTCAGGTCATTCTTATGCTCAATTTTTAAAAAATATTGACACATTTGCCCTCAGAGTAAAATCCCAACTCCTGACATGGCCTTATTCACTGCTACCTCATCTTCTCCAACTCTGCTCTTCAGTGACATCACTCAAGCCACACTTCCTCTCTTCCTGTGCTGCTAACTTATCAAGCTTATCTCTAACTTGGAGCCTCTCCATTCATTCTTCTCTTCGCCTGGAAATTTCTTTTCCAGATATGTATGTGGCTTCTTCCTGTTCAGCATTCAGGCCTTAATTAAAAATAATGATAGAAGGTTTCTGCGACAATCCTATCCAGTACAGTTCTCCTACCTTTACTTCATTCTATTTCATTTATTTTTGAAAAGTTTTATTTATTATAGCTAACAGTAGTCAAAATGATTGCACTTATTTGCTCCCTCTTTAAAAAAAATGTTTTCCTCACTAAAATATTTATTCTGTGACAGTAGGACCTTGCCTGTTACACCCATTGCTATATTCTTAGCAAACAGGAGACTATCTGAAACAAACAGGAAACTATCTGAAAGCTCAATCAGTGTCCTTTAAATGAACATAACAGATTTTTACTCTGGCCATTATCTGATCAGCTTAAGCTTCCCATATTAGAGAACACTTACTGGTTTTGTTTTGGTCAGATGGCAGCATTCCCATGGGGCTCACAGAAAGACCCTGATTTTTAGAACAAAACTAAGTGGTTTAGGTTGTGCTTCTCTCCAGAATTTTAGCAATTTAGCATTACAGAAGATGTATTTCCTACTTGGAGGCCTGAAGACATTATCAGCTACACTGATAATATCAGAAGCAGAACTAAATAGGGAATTCTTTCATATGCTTCTAATTGGGTAGATAAGTTGTGTATGATTTATACAATGTGATTCAAGGTAAACTTTTCTAATTCTAGTGTCACTCCATGTTTCAGGGATTGAGAAGACAGTTTGCCATAGTGGAAAGAGCTCAGGCTCTGGAACCAAGAGAGCTGGGTTTGCATTCCGCTTTATTGCTTACTAGACTTGTGTCCATAGACAAGCCCTTCCAACACTTGAGTCCCAGTCTTCTCATCTGTAAAGTGGCACTAGTAATATTTTTCCAGAGTGGCTACAAAGCATGTAAATATTATGCATAAAATACTTGGTATGTCATAGACACTTATTGAGTTGTAACTGCCATTTTTATGAAGATGTCACATCCTATGTTGGTGGTGTGTTTTCATATTTTATTTTTTAGCTGGCTGCAAGCTCTAGAAGCTACTTCTGGGAACATCAAGTTATGGGTCCTGGAAAGATGGCTATCTTGAGAGAAGAAAAGTATGAAACTCTTACCATTGTTGAGTATCATCTGAACTGGCAGTGGCTCCAGGATAGCAGTGGGAACTGTAGTAGTTGGCATTCAAGTATATGCACTAGAGGACTCCAACATTCACATTGTCCAGTTGCTCTCCAAGCAGATATTTTCTTCTCCTTTTACTACTTGCTTAGTCTCTCTATATATTGTGTATGTCTTTTTATTACTTCATGCTTTTTGGTAACAAATAGACTATATATTTTTTTACAGTTTCAACTGACTATAACTCTATGTCTCCGTAACTCATCCTTCCTCATTATGACCCATCCTCTGTTTCATACCTCTTGAGTCATGTTCTGCTTCTACATTCTACTAATTGCCTGGTTCTTGGTTTGTTGCAGTACTTAGTTCTGAAGAGGGTCTCATATTGGTCTTATTCAAGTTTTATGATCAACCAATGGCATCATTCTCTAGGTAGCCAGATATTAGTTTGACCCACTTGAAATCAACATCAATTTCATGTGGTACAGTCAGATACATGTTGCCTCTGGTGAGGAACCATTGCTGGAGCCAAGAGTAAGGTGGTGCCATTTAATAAGCAAATAAACAACAATAAAAGAAGGAGTTCTATTTCATGCCATTTAGAACCAGTTGTAGCTGGGGTGGGCATTGGATTGGCTTTTTGGCAAAATGGTTAATCATCTTTATTGCCTGAAATTTTTGACCCAGATATTTTAGACCTAAAATAAACACTTCATTGAATATTACCCTTTCACTTTAGAAATAAGGAAACCAGACCTCAGACAGATAAGTCCCATGTGACACATGAGCAATTAAAAGTTGGAAAACTAAATTGGTGAAAGAATGTTATAAATAAATTGTTTTATTTATGTCCAAAAGTCTGAGTGTACAAAAAAGACTAAGAGACAGACTATTCTATCAGAAATATCACAATCTAATCAGGAAGGAAAGATTAATTTTAATGTAATAAATGTTATAATAACTGTATGCACAGGGTGAGGCAGCCTAATGATGGAGTTCAGGGGAGGCTCAGGGCAATTTTTCAAGAAGAGTGGATGTGTGGACTGAGACCTGAAGAGCTGAGTCAGTGTTGGGAGGCAGCTATGACTGTGAAGCGTGTTCCAGAGTGAGAATGGGGAAGATGTGTGAGTGTGTGGTACGTGGTGTGGGAAACAATAGGGAGGCTGGGCCGCAGGTTTTCCCTGAGAAGTGTCCATGTCTCTCTCTCCTCCCCATCCCTATCCTCTGCCTTCTCTTCTCCCTCATCTCTCTTATGTTCACCTCCAGCAACTCTTAAAATAAATTTGCATTCTATCTTCTGATCCAAATAGCACTGTGGAAAGGTTGTTTAAGAGCATTTAGAGTGTTAGAACGAAACCAATTGGTATTTGAAATTTATCATAATTAAATCATGAGTTGTAAGATGCTGTTTCATTTGGGGTGCCCAATAAAACTTCTTCCTTACCCCCTCTTCTTAAAGAGGCTGTCATTTCCTTGGTGAAGGTCACTTTAAATGGTATGCAGGTCTTTTCAGGTGTTTGCAATCCAGCGAGTGTTGTCATTTTTGCACTTAATAAGCACACATTCAATTCCTTCATGCAGTCATGATGCCCTATAGTACACCACCCAATACATCCTCCTCCCCCAGGATGACAGCAGGCAATTGATTACCACTCTTTGGGTACTCCCCTTTAGCTAGTTATGGGCCACCTTCTTCAGTACGGTTCTGATCATGTATTCTTAATGCAGCTGCTTTATTTTTCCCTGTATGAGTGACTGACGTTCTAAGAAATGATTCATGTGAGGAAAATCAGTAGACTGTCTCGTCAGAATAGCCATACCACCACTAAAAATCCAGAAAGACCTTTGCCCTTTCCAAAAATGCAATTATAAAAGTACAATGTTTTGAACTTTCCACATAACAAAACCAAAAATGACCATTTATTGAAAAAGCAAGAATTTCACATAGGCATTTACATTTTCCACTTCCTCCTCATGTTATGGATTAAAAAGTAAATCTTTGCCAAAAATAAGACCTTATTTAGAGGCAGACAAGCAGGAAAAGCTGAATACTAAGCATTGCTTAAGGCAGTAAAGAGTTTAATTCAATATATTTTACCCTAAATTTAACTACAGAGTTCAGCATTTAAATGTACTGAGAGATTCAGAATCCAATCTCAGGCAAAGTTTTCAAAAATCTACCAAAGCTTTTGTGTGTGTGTGGTTTTTCTCTCATTTCGTTGCAATACAACTTTTTTTTTTTTGTCTTTTCCCTTTGACGATGAGAATTAACTTGCAAAGAAATTTAAATTAACATCAAAGTGAGAAGAGAGAGGAAGAATTTATGAGCTGAGATTAGCACTCCAAAGAAAGAAAACTGAAAATGCAGCAATAAGATAACACTCTTGGTAGGCTGTAAATGTTCCTCTGCTTTGAAAATTCCCTAACAAGGTGAGCGAAAACCATTCCGAGAACACTATTGTCAAGAGACACCTTTGAACTGATCTATCCTGAAGAATAACCCCCAGAAAGGTAGAAAAAAAAAAATAACTTTCATATGTTTGTGGCCACATAGTGCAGCTCTGACTTCTGAACATTTTTCCCCAATTATTTTTGTAAAGTATTGATCGCAATTTAATTTTGCAGTCCCAACATGAGAGGCGCTTCATGCTGAAATGTCTCACAGGAGATTGTAATCAGGGTCTAGCCTGAAGGTGAAGCGCTGGTACATAGGTTTTACTCTATTCCTCCACTCTTCATCAGCTCGGGGATTGGAGCAGAGGGCATTCTCAGGCAGATTAATTTTTGACGATGGGATCGATGGAAGATGTTTTTTTCCTCCTGACATTGAGTCATCTAATTTGCTGTTTATCTTTGGCTTATTGAGTTTTGAGCATTGTTAAATCATACCTTTCAGCTGTTTAATTTCATATGTGAATTTTGCATTCCCCTCTTGTACTTTGGCATAACTCTTTTACCTAAAATGAGCAGGATGATGGGCCTTTTTTGACACAGGGTTACTGCTTTTGAGTCTGTTAAGTACTCCAAGGTAATGTTATGGTACTTTCTAGCCTTTTTTTCTTTGCTTGTGGCCATAGATCAGTTCACCTCTAGGGAAATCATTACTTGCCATGATTATTATCCCCAGCACCTTCATCTATTCTTCCTTGTTTCCTGACTCCATGGCTTGATGAAGTGCCTAGATGTGCGAACACCTTATCTCAGGTCTCATAATTAACCCCTTCATAACACAGGCTGAGAAGATTATTTTTCCTGGGATAGACTCCATCTAGTTCAATATTTGGGACTCTTTATAGTAATCACAGCAGCTTTAACAGTTTCAACTCTGTTTCTGCAGTAAGATGTGAATTTTGTAAGTGTGCTGATGGCTAGAAGAAAAATGCTTTCCTCCTAGAGAAACTTGGCCTTATGTAACCTTTCTTTCTGTTTCCCTTAAAGGTAATCAAGCTGTATCTCAAGACAGCACCTCATCTACACAACTGAAAATTCCCCACAGTGGCAATATAATATTAAATGTTAGTCATTCTATACATTTTTTTGAGTGTAGTCATAATTATCTAGAAATTAATAAAATATGAAGAGGGTTTTTTTTTTTTAAGTTTGAAAGACATATGACATATTTGCAAATAGACCTGAAAACAAAATAAAAGTAGAGATGTTGACAGAATGTACTTCTAGATTTGAATTTAACATTAAAACAATCTGTCAGTCCTATCAATTCAGTAAACTAGAACCATCCTATTTTATACACCAAACCACTTATGGGTTTGATTGAACAGAGAAGTGTTATTCCTGCTATCATGAAAAGAGCCCTGAACCAACTCTTAGTAAATCTGATCCTTGCTCTGCTAACTAGTTGGATTTTTTTGAGAAAGTCTTAACATATCTTTGACTCTCAAGTTTTCTCATCAGTAAAACTGGGGAGTTTAAAAGACAGGATTTTTTCTAGGTGTAAAGTATATTATTTTACTCTGTAATGTTATGTACATATTCATCTATCACCCAAGGCCTCACTCTCCTCCTGCCTTCTCCAGGAAGCTTTCCAGCCTGTTGCTGCTCACAGTGCAATCACTGACATATACTCACAGCCATTCACTTGTTTTTATGTTCATTCTGGTGATGCTTTCTGGTACTTAAAAAAATGCTTCACTGTATGTTACAAGAAGGACTTATGATTCTGTTTTACATGCTATTCCAATATCTCTAAAAAATGACTATTGATTATTTGAGGCTGCATTTTATTTTTGGAAAAAGCCCAAATTTATCTCTAGGCATTCTTGTAAAGAAGGTGAATAATCAAGACTGGAAGCTTAGTTTTCAAGTGAATCTCTATATTGTTCAAATTTCTGAATTGAAACTGACCATGAACCGACAACTCCAAGAGAAGAGATCTCAGAATGCATTGCCTTATGTCAGCCTTGTTGGAATAAGCATTTTGTCCGGTGAAGTAACTACTTTGGAAAAACAGTTTCTAGTTTGATGCAATTTAATTTAATTGTTTTGTTAATTAGTTTTGTGCCCTTACAGCCACACATTATATGTCTTGTCCTACTAAGTTACCATTTCTTCCCAGGAAAGAAAATGGTGTTAATTTGTATACATTTGCCTTGTAAACATTTCAATTCTTTCCTCAGTTCAGATTTCAAGTTGCTATTAAAGAATCAATCAACTAAATTTGTCTGAGCGTGTTTGTATTTTATTAGCTGGTATCAGAGATGAGAATGAGCTAGCACTTTAAAAAAGGAGGAAGTAAACTTTCTGTGCCGCAGGAGAATATATGAATTACACATGTAAATAAAAAATTACAGATTAATATTCATATCGATAAACATTAGTGTAGGTTAATGTCTTTATGAATCACATTAAAATACTTTGGCTCAGAACTTTTTTAACTTGTCAGCACGAAAAAAAAAATACTTCCAAGCCTGTTTGTGAAAAGAAAGAGCTAGAAATACTCTATTTCTCCAATGTGTGCCTTTCTTGAGATCTGAATAAGTTGTGCAGGTTCAAGGAAAATATCGGGCTTAGCAATGTTGGAGGCCAAGCAACCATATCCACCAATTATGTCTATAAAGAGAAGTTCCCCGGTAGTGCTGACCACATCAATTTATCAGTCCAAGTCCAGTCAGACACACACACACACAAGCAAGATTAGAGGGAACACCAAACCTGTTAGACTCATTTGGCTGTTGTTGCATATTCATAAAATAGTAATGGTCACTTTGTTCAATCTAAGCTTCAAAGATACTTTAACTCCAATGTTCTGGTCTTCATTTTCAGTATGTTTTGTACCTATTGTACGAACTCATCTATTATATACAGAGCTTACATATTTATGCGGTATAAGGTAACTATGACTATGTGGCATATTCTCGCTGTAATCACATATTAGTCTTGAAATAAATAGCTAGGATACCTAATGAAATAATTATTGTAGAAGTCATTAATTTATAGAGCTTCTGTTAACATCCTTACAATAAACTCTGTGTTGAATATCATCGAATCCCCATTGCAACCCTATAGATGGCCACCATTATTGCCTTTATCTTATGGATGAGAAAATTTATTAAGAAGGGACCTTAAGAATCATGGAACCCATTCTTTAAGTAATAAGGCTAAGTCCCAGGGAGCTAAGTGGCCCACATAAAGCTACCTGGTCAAAACCCAGGTTAAAACAAAGTTCTCCAGACCTCATTGGAATGTTCTTACTACTCTACCTTCCAGACTCCTAGTGTGGTATGTTGCTGGGGAGATACAAACTTTCATTTGTGACTATCGTATTATCTCACTGAAAGAAATCAAACTGCATAAGAAATTTCCTGCAAAATATTGTTAAGATTTTTTTTCCTTTGGAAAAAAAATAAAATTCATATAAATGTGTTAAGGTTTTGACACTAAGCATATTTTTGTTACCAAGCTCTTGCCATAAAGGAACTTTGAGTCCTAAGTATGAATTCATTCTATCACCATAAATTAAGTAAGGTATTTATAATACAAACCAGGTCTTGGGATGTAAGTCTGAAAGAGATAAATCCTAAAGTTGGTTTTAAAGAGGCTGTGAAAAGTGAGCCAGGAAGGGAGAAGCCCTGTTTTGAATGCCAAAATCTGGAAAAAGTCAGTCATGATGACTGCAATCCTGGGTCAGAGTCAGGGCTGCAGTAGTTGATGTATTATTATAAAATCATGTTTTACTGTTGCTCCAAAACTCCCCCTCCTCCTGTGGACAAGAACTTAGGAACCAAAAGAGCTGGATCATGATCTATGATAAGCTATTTCTGCTGTATCTATCATCGTCTACATCCATCCTGAGCAGAAGAATTCCTAGGCTGTGGAACCACTTAGCTCTAGGTTAGAGATGGGGGGAATACACGGTGGCGCTTCATGTTTTAGTTAACTGCCCATCAATACAAATACCCACTTTGACCCATCTTAAGTGTCTAGTGTTATTTGTTTCAGTCATTCTGCAGCATGAATTTCTTCCACTATCATATATCCGGTTTCTTTGCATGTATTAAATAATAATAATATTTTCAAAAGTACACCAAAAAAGAAAAAGAATAGATTCTAAAGCTCTAGACAATGCACAATTTCACAATGAGCTCTTTAATTATTTAGAGGTGATTTAGGATTCTGTAATTCATTTCAAATCGTATAAACTTAATAGCCATTATGCCTTACATTAACATCATATTTTCAAAAAATCTTTGCAACTCTGATAGGATATAGGTATGTTGCATTAAAATTTCGAATAAGGCTAATAAATCGCACATGGAATTAGTAAGTTGTGGAATTATGGATCAGGCAGGAGATTATAAAACAAGTTGTTAAATTTGGGTTATTTGGCCGTACATAACCATTTCCCATCACTCCATTTCCTAGCCTAAAATGGTACAAAAGGTGTGTCTTATAAAAGGAGTCTGAGGTTCTGGAGTCTTCTGGCTTGGTCAGAGCTTTTGCTCTATTAGATTGCTAAGACTACCAAACTTCAAGTGTACATCATGGGGAATAATAATAATAAGTCATCAGGAAGCCATATCCCATGCTATCTTCAGATATTTTTCATCTTACTTACACACCTTGCATGGAGTCTTTGTTGTGGTTGCTAATCCTGGAAACTGAAGTAGCCTTTGTTGTCTGGCCCAGAACAGTCAGCACATACGCCCCCTTATTTAATTTGTCTAAGCACTGTACAAGTTAGTCAGAGAAGGTGCTATTATCATCAACCTATAGAAAAAAAGAATATAAGGTTCAAGGAGGTATTTACCAAGTTTGCAGAGGCAATATGTGAAAATACGTTTAAATCCAGATCTGTTGATTCTAATTCCTCTGTTCTGCTACTGAACCTGTGAAAAAAGGTTGACAGAGGCACGTACTTTAGAATGGGCAGGTGGTGTAGACCTAGCTAGATGATGAATTAACAAAATAATTAATTCCAAATCGTTTTGGCTTGTTTTCGTCAGGCGAAACAATGTCCGCCTTTTTCATTTTGTGGGGATAACCCATACATTTTCACTGACTGCATTGCCTGTTTCAGTGCCTGCTTTCCATAGTCAAACACACAGATATCATCGTAGGCTAAACATAACTCAAGATATGGTACTCTGGGGAGGATTCAGTGAGGGAAACATACATAAAGAGTTATTTTATAGAGTGCAAGGACATTAAGAATGAATATAAAAACAAACGTTGGTTCAAATAAGTTAAAAACAAGACCTGTGCTCCTAAGAATATTATTATACAAGCAAGAGAAATATCCAATATTTATGAAACATTGTTTTATTTTTCTTAATGCCATGTATCTAGGCAGTCAGATGTAAGTCTGTTCTCCCAGGTGTATTATCAATTTATGGTGGCATAATAGTCACACATGATGAATTTTACTTTATAATCATATTGTCTTTGGTAAGTGGCAAAGCCTAATGGAAAGTGCACTGGGTAAAAGGATGGTAGAGAGTATACAGTTTAGCGCTAGCACTATATTCTAGTCAACAATAACAATGAGTCCTACTATGTGAATCTACTCATCACTTAGCCTGGGAAGACTTCTATGCTTGAACCAATGCAGTAGTTTACCATAAAATATGTAAGTATGAAGCACCCAAGAAGAGTCCATGTGGACTGGGGATGCAGTGAGCCTGGCTAGAAGGGTGAATACCATTTTACTTTAACATCTATCTGACAATGGGCCAATCTGAGAACTAATCAACTACTTGGCTAGGTCCTTGGGGATAATTAGGCTTACTTTGTTAGAAGATGAAAGTCAGTGAGAGCTCTTAGCCTTGATGATTCAGGGAGAGGAGAAGGGGCTTACATTGATTTGAATCCTAAACCATTCATTAATCCACTTAACCTCATTCATTTTAGATATGACTACTAATTTCAGGGCACTCTTGGCTTTTCTCTAGCTCTTTTCTCCTTTAGTGCTTCTCTACAAACAATTCCTTTCTTAGTTTTTCATTTTGTTTCTCTCTTGCTCACTCTTTCATTCTTGGGAAATGGCTTTCTTCTTTCCTAGGATACCCAGACCATTGTAACTATGATGATTTGTTTCATTTCTGAGATTACCCAGTATGCTTTACAATTCCCTGGGATATTCATTATCCACCCAATGATAGCTTGCGAATTTAAGCGCCAAAAATCATTACTAACTTACTTTGTGCCTTCTCTGTAATCATATGTCAAGATTTGGTGAAAATGTTACATTTCAACAAAGTTGTCCATGATTCTAGCAGCAGAATTAAATACCACACCTTCTTCTGTGAGTACCTGGTACACAAGTCTGTCAACTATTTCATTGTCTTTTTAAATTTTTAATATGCCTGTCTTTACAAATGAAATGGGAACTTCTTCAGGCAGGGGCCAAATCTTCCTTACTGATATTACCCCATCACCTTCCACTTAAGAGACGGTCAATGAATATTAGTTCGAAGAATTGTTTAAATGTCTTTTGTGAAATGATGAAAAAGGGAGAGCTGGGCCCAGTTATTCTTCTCTAGGCAAAGTGTTTGAGCTTGTGTTATTTGTTAGAACATAAATGAGTTGGCATTTACGCTTATGGAATAAGTTAGAAATCTATAATTGTAAATTCATGCTGATTTTAATGAAATCAAAACTCAAAGTGTGAAACCATCCAAATAAATATAATTTTCTCCAAACTGCTTTGATATGAAAAAGACTCTTTGGCATAGCTCCAATTAACTATCTTAGTCACCCACACAGAATCAAGAAGACTCCTTCCATCTGATTATAAGTTTCTGCAAATAGCAAAAACACTGAAAGCATTCCTGGGTGTTCTCTCTGTATGGAAATTTTCACAGCCCAGAGCAAATAGAATGGACTGATTCTGTCATTTGTATAGACAGATCTGATCTATGTCTCACTTTTCAAGCTTTAAAAGTGCTACTGAATATGATTTTAGTAGTAAAAAGAAATGATACAAAACATTAAGAAAAATGATGTTTTCATACTTCATCTAATATTTTATGGCCAAGGCACATATTCAAAGTTTAATTATAATAGATTAAGTTTTTATCATAATACTATTGGTGTGTTCTAGTCTGCAGTTCTTAAGTGTAGTATTTACTGGCCTTTGTGTTTTGAAAATGTCAAGCTTTTGTTTTATATTCTTCCAACCTTTGCCCACTACTGGTATCTCTGCTTCTGTTAATTGTTCCAAACACCTGCTACAAACTCAGCCCCTGAACAAACAAAAACTATAGGGCACTTGACAGCCAAACAAATAAATACAGATACAGTAGTTTTATAGAACCTGCCCTCTGACTAAATCTGTAAACACTCAGGCTGAAAAACAAGATTGTCTGCAGATGTATCTGCTGGCAAATGGGGAAGAAGTGACCCACTGAGGCCAGTTTATGGAGGCGGTGAAGGCATGGTAAACATGTCTGCCTACCCCTTGATAAGTTGTTCCAGATGGTTCCATAGACACAAGACAGACTCAGTGAGCTGGCTCATTTCTACCATGAAGCGAAAGAAAGTAACTCTCCATCATGGGCCAGGGCAGGATATTTCACTGTCCCTGTGTGATACAACATGCAAGTAGTTTGGAAGGTACCCACCCTTCACTATTTGAATGAAGGAACTTTTCCAGCACTGGGCATATATCACATGTCTCCCCGCAAGATTAGAGCTTCACTAAAAGTAAGAGCATGGTCTTTGCCCATGAGGTAATAAATTTCCTATGCTAGCAACAGTGAAGACTCGGGAAGTGGTGAACAAAGAAATTTCTTGAAGCATCTCTTAGGCATGTCGTGAAAGGGCACATTCAATATAACTCATACAAAAAAGTAATGTCTGATGGTGCTTGGGAAAGAGAGGGAGAGAATGGTGGTGCTTTCAGTAGTAATTTAGGAAGTAAGTTGCAGCAGATATGTTCATCACTGAATAGAAGCAAAGGAATTGTCTTCACCCAATTCCTGACTTAAAAAAAAAAAAAAAAGTAATGATCATGGTGAGTGGAGTGGGAAGGTCTATGATCCCTTCTAACCAAATAACCTAATTTTGAAAACAAATTTAACACTGAAAAAAAGAGAAACAGGCTGGGTAATCCTTTTTTATTGAGATTATGTTTATTTCACAAACCAGGAAAAGTTAACATCAGTGTTTTGCTTTCTTTCATCTTTTTGTTCTTTTGTTGTTGCTATACAGTGAAAACTAAAACAAGGGCCCTTTCCTGTATAGAGGTAGAGAGGAGAAAAAATAAAGATTGAGAAAAAAAATAGAGGTGCAAAGAAGAAATGAAATTTCAGAAAGAACGTTGAAAAGAACCAGTACTCAGGAGGCTGAGGCAGAAGGATCCCTTGAGTCTAAGAGTTCGAGGCTGCAGTGAGCTGCGGATGTGCCACTGCACTCCAGCCTGGACGACAGAGTGAGGCCCATCTCTAAAAAAGAACTGCCAAATGAAACAAAAGGATTCCTTGAGTTTTTAGGGACTTAAATGTCCAGCAAGATCTTGCACTCAGAGAGACAGGTTGGTAAAGTGTGCTGAAGCCGAGTGTGACTTGGAAGAATGCCAGCGGGAACGCACAGAGGCGCTTCTTTGTGCGGTATTGTTTCTGTGGGTAAATGCCAAGACTGGCCCTGGGCTAATTGAAATGAGCAGCTGCGTGGGTCACATCAGTATAAGGAGCAAGTATTAACAGGTGCAGGAGGGGCCACAGGCTTTCCCTTTGTCAATACTGAAGTAAACAGGTAATGCTGTTCATTTGTCTTCTTAAAATGTAAAACTTCGGGCTCAAACTGAAAGCAGCCCTGGGCATCTCCTATGTGTCTGTCAATGAGTCTCGGTGCCTCCAGCTTCCCAAATTCAAAACCAGGCAGTTACTCATGTCCAGGAGGAAACAGAAGTTCAAGGGCTATATCTTCAGGTGTCGATGCTCAGGACAGACTGCAAAATCACAGAAACTTCTAGCAGGTGTCGAGTGTCTTTCTCCCAGATGTTACAGATTGCATCTTAAAGTTGTTTTTCTTCAAGAAGCCTCGTGTGGGGGGAGAAAACCTCTCTCCCATTTCTGATTCCATTCAGGGCCACTATAATCTTATTCTTGTTTGCTTGCTTGGGGCATAAAAAGCACCAAGGCCAGTCCTGCTAAGTTGTTTTATTCCCTCTGAGTCTCTGTCAAAGAAATTGAACTAAAATGGTTGCTGGGAGTTAAAAAAAAAAAATTAACATTGTCACCACAGAAACTTCAGATTGGACCAAGGAAAGAATCTGTGAGCGGGGCTTAATGATCCATCAAAGGTATAGGGTTTAATTTTAGACCAGAAATATTTTTCATTTATATTTATTAATGTGAGATTTTTCAACAGAGGAAGAAAGGGACCTGCAAGCTATAAAACAGAATCATACACGGTTGATTTTATCATTAGGGACAATAGCCATTTTAACTACACTGAGTTGGAGTGTTCAGGGGTTCACAAAGCATTCGTCTCTATCCCAGGTTCTTATCCCAGACAATCTGGAGTTTTGCCATTTCCAGAAGGCAGACTGGGTAAATGGATTTTCCTTCTCTGCACTGCATACTACCTTAGCATTTTGACAAATGTGTTGTTTCAGGTAATGCATTGTTTTTTAAATTTTATATTCCTCATACAAAACAATACTGAAAGAACTAAAACATGTCTCTTTTGTCTTAATATTCAGAGTCACTTTTGTACCAAACTTATATAATAATATGTGCCTCACCTAAGACCTGCTCCAAATGCCAGGGGAGATTACTAATAAAGCTAATAACAAATATCTTTTTGTTGACTCTCAGGTGAAGCTAAGGAAAACGTGTGAGCGTAGCTTGGACTCTTCACCTTCACAGAATCTCCCTCTTCCTCCTGCCACTTGAAACCAAAGCTGTTGAGTTGAGCTGGTTATACTTTCTTAACTAGTATTTAAAGAATCGAGGCTGGTTTTCTGGTTTTGCTTCATTTTGTTCTGTTTTAATGAAGAAAGAGTTGGCATGTACAAGGCAGAGGACTCTCATTTTTGTCCATTTTACTAGAATTATGGATAATCTGGTATTCCACTTTATTCACTTGTCGGGGGAAAATGTTAAAGGTGAGGCTGTACACAGCTCATGGTAGCCTCTGGATGTGTTAAAGAGAGGCTGTACACCTTGATTTGTGGAATTAGCATTGCCTGTAGCCATATCATTTAGGCCAAGCAGCTGGGAGGCTCAGCCAACCATTTGTCTCTCTGGGCTCTCTGGAAACAGGAACATCTGCTTTTCTATGAGTTATACTGTAAATTGAGCCTTGCTTTATTTTTTCCTGTATTTTCTTCTTCAAGCTCATCAGGCTCTTTGGAACCTTTCTGAATAGTTCAGCCATAAATTACTTATCTGGAGATTCCAGGATCGTGTTCATATTCTAGGATGGTAAACTGCATTGTCCAACTGATTGATTAATCAAGCTTTTGTTAAGCACCCATTATGTGCCAGGTACTGTTATAGATCCTAGAGAACTTTTAAGGCACTCACAGTCCAGTGGGGGATGCCAAAAAAAAAAAAAAAAGTTTGTGATCAATTACTCACAGTAACGTGAATGTGGTGGTAAAGGAACACTGACACGGGTGTATCTAACTCAGGCTTGCAGATTAGAGAAGTTTTCCCACAGCAATTTCTTTAGAGAAGGTACCTGGCAGGTGAGTTAATGTTTGCAGGAAGAGAAAAGAAACAGTTGGGATATTCCAGTCAAAGGGAACAGCATAGGTAGGAACAGGAGGCATCATAGAACACGGCTATTCAGGGATGAGGGGAAATGCAGTGTGACTGGAACATATGGTGCATTACGGTGAGGTGGAAGATGAGTCTGGAAAGGTAGATGAAACCATGTATGTTATTTTGGGATTTGGAAAACTATAGAATCTTTTAACTGAAGGCAGTGGGATATCAACTCAAATTCAGACACTGTTTAGCTTACTGTTCCAAACAATAAAAAGTTATTGATAAAATAAGACAAAAGAATAACTATAAATGATGCATAAATACAATCAATAACCTTTATGTAGTAAATAAGGTAAGCTGGAGGAAAATACTATGAAACACATATATTTAATATGTACATTTGAGATAAAAGATATTTGTTAGACTATGATCTTTCCTCGCCAAATTCTTTGGCAGTACTCCCTTTTCTATAATGGGCATTTTCCTCCTCAACACAGCCACTGATTCAAACAAAACATCTGCAACCACCACTGGCTGGATTCCCACCACTAGGTGCATTTCTAATGTGCTTTTCATTTATCTTTTTATTGTGTATTCTAGGGGGCTGCATATAGTAAGGGATGGCATATGAAACACGGGGCTTAATGTTCCCTTATGTATTGTGTGTAGCAGGGATAAGGATGCCTGTTTAAAGAGCTAGAAAATGATCTTGACATATTTAAGAATATATAATCTGTAATTTTTAATCCCAGAAATAGACTTGCAGGACAATAAAAAGGGCTTTGGGTTTTTATTTTTCTAGGCAATAACCTTTTTAAAAAAATTTGAGATAGTGCTAGATTTGGTAGAAGCAATGGGTCATGATAATGATTCTCAACTTGAACTTTCCTTTTTATTTGATCCTATAATAACGTGCCAGGCAATCAATTGGGAAATGCATCTGTACCATCCAGGATTGATCTATTCTCCCAGGCCTTGTAAGCCAGGCTGCCATATCCTGAACACTACCAAACCTGATCAGAAAGCTAACTCTACACTACTTGCAGGAGAGATGGTTCTCGGGTGCTCCTCTTCACCCATTTACCTTCATGTATTTTTGTTGTCCTTTCTTTGAAAACTGGATACCAGCTCATGACATTGAGTACAGTGCCTGCCTCTGGTCTCCTTAGGGTTTGACTCCCTTATAGGCTCCATTTCTGGTTCTTTTATTATCCAGCATTTAAAAAGTTCTGCTTTCATCTTTTACTTTAGTCCCCCAAATGCCTTAATTAACTCCTCCTCTTATTAGCTTCTAGCCACTAGCTCACTCTCCAGTTTTACCAATTGCTCACCCTAGGGTGGGATCCAAAAGGACACAAAACTGAAAATTATACCGAAAGGGTGGTCATCAGTGAACAAGTGGCCTCCGTGAGAGGTAGCTGTGGACTCAATGTATAATATACACAGCTGGCTCACAAAAGAGAGAGCTTGCAAAACAGACCTGGGAAAGATAATGACATTTAGCAATTTGGGGGACTTACTAAGAATTATAAAGTGTTTTAGTATAAGTAGAAGATACACTCACAATTATGCTGGATCAAGTTCCAGCATGACAGATATGGATGTTCATGTTTGCTTGTGACAAAAACAGAGACAGTCAAACTACACAAACACCATGGGGATTCCCCTGTTACATGCAGGAAAATACATATGCTCTATAGTGGAACCATGCAAACTGTCAGTGAATTAGTAGAGTTGCAGTTTTCATTAGAACAAAGCATGATATTGATATACATGAATCGGCAACAATATAAATCGTGGTCCTCGTTAGCAATGGTTCTTAATATGCTTCCCACCAGGCAGACTACTCTGCCCACTTCTGAGATCCACAGCCAAAAATATGTGTGAAAAGCAGCAAAAACGTTCAGAAGAAAGCCTCCAAGATTATGTAAGTTTTGGAAAAGAATACCTTTGAGGAAAGGTCAAAGATTGGGGATTATTCTGGATGAGAAACGATTTTGAGATTATCTATGACTATTTTAAGTTTCTTATTCAGAGAACAGTTGATAAGCATTTTTTATCTACCACCACTAAAAGTTAAAAGTGAAACACAAAGGGTTTAGGACTGAAAAGAGAAATGCTGGGTGAAGAAGGCTGTCAACCATTGGAAGGGTTATTTAGTCTCCTCCTAAAGCCTGAGTAGAATTTCAGTAACTTGGGGTGTGTGTGTGTGTGTGTGTGTGTGTGTGTATGTATGACAGGGGAGGAGGAATAGGGGGAGTTCTTGTCTAAAGGCTAGGAATACACTAGCTGTTTCTCTTATTAGGAAGTCTCTGAGATATAATTGAAAGAGTTAAAAAATTATTTTAACCATTTAGGTTTATACACTGACTTTGAAGTGGGACAGTAAGTAATCTCTAACACTGATACATTACCATCTGTCATTGTATTTCATGTGGTTCACTGTGTGTGAAAAATGGATGCATGGATAAATGAAATAACATATTTCAGAATTATCAGTTCTATCTAGCTGTAGCCCCAGTAGTCTTTTTGAAGGACAAGTAGAAGAAATGGCTTTGAGGGAAGAAAAGACAGTAAACAATAGTAGACAGTAAACAATAGTACTTGAAATCATTTACAACTGAAAGAAATGTTGGTAATTCTGGTTAGAATTCTGTTTTGGCACTAAGTAAAAAGGCAACCTTGAAATGACAATGTATTTGTCCATTTTCATGCTGCTGACAATGACATAACCAAGACTGGGGGAAGAAGAGGTTTAATTGGACTTACAGTTCCATATGGCTGGGAGGCCTCCGAATCATGGCAGGAGGTGAGAGGCACTTCTTACATGGTGGTGGCAGAGAAAACAAGGAAGATGCAAAAGCAGAAACCCCTAATAAAACCATCAGATCTCGTGAGACTTGTTCACTACCCTGGAACAGTATGGGGGAAACCATGCTCATGATTCAAATTATCTTCTACTGGGTCCCTCCCACAACATGTGGGAATTATGGGAATACAGTTCAAGATGAGATTTGGGTGGGGACACAGAGCCAAGCCATATCATTCTACCCCTAGCCCCTCCAAATCTCATGTCCTCACATTTCAAAACCAATTGTGCTTTCCCAACAGTCCCCCAAAGGCTGAACTCATTTTGGCATTAACCCAAAAGTCCACAGTCCAAAGTCTCATCTGAGACAACGCAAGTCCCTTCTGCCTATAAGCCTGTAAAATCAAGAGCAAGCTAGTTACTTCCTAGACACAATGGGGATACAAGTATTGGGTAAATACAGTCATTCCAAATGGGAGAAATTGGCCAAAACAAAGGGGTTACAGGGTCCATCCAAGTCTAAAAATCCAGTGGGGCAGTCAAGTTTTAAAGTTCCAAAATTATTTCCTTTGACTCCATGTCTCACATCCAGGTTACGCTGACGCAAGAGGTAGGTTCCCATAGTCTTGGGCAACTCCCCCTGTATGGCTTTGCAGGGTACAGCCCCTCTCCTGGCTGCTTTCATGGGCTGACTTTGAGTATCTGTGGCTTTTCCAGTAGCATGGTGCAAGTTGTAGGTAGGTGGATCTACCATTCTGGGATCTGGAGGATGGTGGCCCTCTTCTCACAGCTCCAGTAGGAGGTGTCCCAGTATGGACTCCGTGTGGGGGCACCAACCCCACATTTCCCTTCTGTACTGCCCTAGCAGAGATTCTCCATGAGGGCCCCGCCTCTGCAGCACACTTTTGCCTGGGCATCCAGGCATTTCCACACATACTCTGAAATCTAGGTGGAGGTTCCCAAACCTCAATTCTTGACTTCTGCATACCTGCAGACTCAACAACATGTGGAAGGCGCCAAGGTTTGGGGCTTGCATCCTCTGAAACCATGAGCTAAGCTGTACCTTGGCCACTTTTAACAACAGCTGGAGCAGCTGGGACACAGAGCACCAAGTCCCTATGCTGCACACAGGATGGGGATCCTGGGCCCAGCCCAGGAAACCATTTTTTCCTCTTAGGCTTCCAGGTCTGTGATGGGAGGGTCTGCTATGAAGACCTATTACATGCCCTGGGCACATTTTGCCCATAGTCTTGGAGATTAGCACGTGGCTCTTTGTTACTTATGCAAATTTCTGCAGCCAGCTTGAATTTCTTCTCAAAAACATGGGTTGTTCTTTTCTACTGCATCATCAGGCTGCAGATTTTCCAAACTCTTATGCTCTTTTTCCCTTTTAAAATGGAATGCTTTTAACAGCATCCAAGTCACCTCTTGAATCGTTTGCTGCTTAGAAATTTCTTCTCCCAGATACCCTAAATTATCTCTCTCAAGTTAAAAGTTTTGCAAATCAGCAGTTTGGTAGCCTGAGGCGAGAGGATCACTTGAGGCCAGGAGTTCCAGATCAGCCTGGGCAAAATGGTGAAACCCCATCTCTACTAAAGATACAAAAATTAGCTGGGGATACTGACATGCACCTGTAATCCCATGAGAATTGCTTGACCCCCAGAAGGCGGAGGTTGCATCAAAGTGAGATCGCGCCACTGCCCTCTAGCCTGAGTGATGGAGCAAGACTCTCTCTCAAAAACATAAAAATAAAAATAAAGAAATTTTATTTGAGGGGCACAAGGTTAAAACCTGATTTTGGATTCACAACCAATAAAACCAAATTAATTGATTTCACAAATTTGTTATGCTTATTTTAATGCACACATATATTTAATAGGGAAAAGAATGAAGTGGCAGACTGTTTATTTCTTCATGTAATATTTTAAAAACTACACCTATTATTGAAAATCACAATACTTTCATTAAAAAGTCTATTTGTATACCAAGACAAACAGGAAAAGTAAATATCAAATTAAGTAACTTTTTTGTTAGTCAATACAGCTGAGTAAAATATATGTAAATATTGTCTTTGTTTTTCTTTTTTTTCCCTGCAAACAGAGGAAAAACTTCATAGATCAGAAATGATCTTCAGATAGGATTTGGAAAATAGACAGAAAGACTTTGAAAACTTCTTTTATATCCAAGGCAAGGATCTGACATTATCTCCTCAAGGTGAAATAACCTTGAATGGCCTGACATTTGCACAATGGCTTTCTTTTTGATCTGTCTGTAGTTCTAACTAATTACTTGAAAATACCTTTGCTATTTCTCTGCATCCTTCTTCCTATATTGTTTTATGACAATCTAATAAGAACTAAGCCTTCCCCACAAATCATACGTAAAATTAGATAAATTGTAACATTCTAATGGAAATACTAACTTTACGTCACAAAGGGTAGAGTTTTGGGATTATGCAAGATCAGAGAGAAGTTAAGACACAAACACTAGAAACTATTCTTGAATCTCTTTTTTTCAAGGATTATGGTTTCTCATGTGATGGGAGGGAGTCAAATTGGAAGGAGAAGTGACGAAATCATACTGTGGGCTCTTATAATGGACTCTGCAAAATTTCTCTTCTTCAAATCAAGCTAAGTATGAATATCACAATACAGCGTGTCAATAAAATTCCTAAGTTTCTGTAAGGCAAGTATATCAATAAGGGGTTGCTTTTGACTATGTGTAACAGAAACCCAACCAGAGTAACAAAAGTAAGTCAACCACGGTGACAAGATGCCCAGAGATAGCCTAGACAGCCCAAGTTCAAGTCTGTTGAAGCATGCTCTACTGCAGTGGCCCCCAAATCATCAGTGGACCCTTTGGGTTCGTGATTTCATTCTCTTGGTCATCTGTGCTTTGGAAGGTTGGTCCACCTCTAGTTCCCATTTGCATTTTTCAGGCAAGAGGAAGGAAACAATAGCAAAGAGAGGATAATTCCTACATCCAGAAAGACTCAGAAATCCTCTACTGATTAATTTTCATCATCAAAGTGGTGTGAAATGGCTATTCCTGGATGCAAGAAAGAAAGCTATGAAATAGAAACCCTTTGATTAGGCGCAACACTGATCCATATGCTGTTAGTAAGAATAAAAGAAAGAAAATATATTGAGTGGACAACTAGCAAGTTCTGCCACTCCGATCAAAAGCATTTATTTATGTCATATTTGTCCTTAAAAAACTAAAGAATTTTTGAAACAGGATACAACTGCATTTTCACTTGATATATGGCATTCTTCATATCCAGGGAGTCATTGAAGAGCATACATTTCTTATTCCCTCTTTTGTAAGTCTGTTTGCTACATTAGCTGTAATAATTTAGGGTAAAATTCTCAAATCTCAGAGTCATATTTGACCCTTCTCCATTGTTCCTTTCACGTTCGGTCAATAACCATTTTTGGTATTTTGGAAATAGCATTGCTATTTCAAATTCTTTTCATTCTCTAATGGCTACTATGCAATGTGGATGCTTAACTCTTTCTTTGATTTTTACCAAGCTATCTTGACTAAACTGTCAACATCCTCTCTTGTTTCTCCCTGAGTCCACCCTGTATATTCCCGCTGCAGTAAATCTTCTTGAACTTTGGCATTAATTATGCTGTATATCGGTTCAGTATCTGTGATGGCTTTCTCTCTGTCAGGTAGATGAGTCACCATGAAACTAATTGCTAGTAAACTTAGATTAAGGATGGTCTCTGTACAAACACCCACATTCCCTCCATCCTCTGATGGTTCTTCAATACTAAAGGTAAATGTCGATTGTGAAGCCTTTTCTAAATCTTTTAAAATATATGTGTGTATGTATTTTGATTCAGTTGGTATGTTGTCATGCCCTGAGCTCCATATAACTGAAAAACAATCAGACATGAAGACCACTGACACAGAAGATGAGGAGCCTGTGAAAACTTACAATACAGGGGAAGGCATGATCAGGTTTACATTTTAGGAAGTTCAGTCTGGTGGCCTTATGAAAGCAGGGGTAGAGTCAGCAGACATTGTACAGCGGGGACCAGCTGATAGAGTTGACAAATATGGGCATACTTAAACAAATACAGTAGTAGAATTAGAGATAAGGCACACTTCCACAACACTTAGGAGCACCCTCCTGGGTGCTCCCCCAGCGCTTTGTAGATATCTCTACTTCCTCAGTTATTACCTGTTACCTTCTGTGTTAACAGTTGTTTGCCTGTCTTCCTCAAGTGCAGCGACTATTCATTATATTCCTCATAGAATATGGCAGAGAATCTGACATGCAGAAGGTGCCCAATAAATGTCTGTATGACTCACTACATGAATATAGTGATTACTGAGTTCATCTTGCTAAATATCAGAAGCAGAGGCTTCCGTAGTATAAATGCTAGACACATACATGGAACTCAAAACAATTTTTTTTGAGACCAAAAGAAGGCAATTAAAAAAATGCCTTACCATCCAATATCTCTGACTATGGCCCAATATCCCCAATTTCCTGTCCTCTTTGAATCTTAGTATTTCACTTAGAAGAAATGTCCTTGTTTGCTTGTTGAGTGCTCATCTGTAATTGTTATTATTTGGCCCACGTCTACCTAACAGAACATAAACCATGCCTGATGCTCATCCAACGTAGATTAGCACATAAATGACTCTTAGAGAATTTGAGATAAAAAAAATAACAGTAGTACTAATAACATGAACACTATGTATCAGACATTATGTTAAATGCTTGCCTTAGATTGTTTCATTTAATCTGCAATAAAACTCTGTAAAGTAGGTATTGCCTCCGTTTTACAGATGAGAAAACTGTTACTAATATAAAGCTAAGTCATATTTTCAAGATCATTTTCTGCTTGATGGCAAAGCCGATGTTGCTAACCAACATGTTCATAGTCTCAAGCAGTTTCAATGGGAAAAGTGTAAGGGTGAATTGAGACTAAGAAAATTGTGTTTTGAGTTAAACAGTAATCAAGCTAAGCTTAACAATAATAACTAAAATATTGTCTTGTCAAATATCCTTAATTAAGACTGGAGATAAATTTTTAAGTCATCATCTCAACTCTTGACTTATTCTTCTGTTTCTTTATTGACATCCCAGTGTCCAACTAGTGTAAAACACTGATACTCTTCCTAAGTGTAAGCGATTTCTTATACTGCTGCGTTATACACATTTGTTGGGTTGCTGCAGTTTTCAGGTTGAGTATTCCTTTCTGGAACCGTTCACAGCATCTTGCTGTGCTGCACTCTGCATTTTTCTCACGCCTTTTATTTTTGGATTTCTGGTTTTCTAAGGTATTGTCTCTCAAAACAAACTTTTAAAATTGACACCTTAAGTAAGAACTACACACACACACACACACACACACACACACACACACACACACACACAAAACATAACCTACTAGTCAATCTGCCTGCATTGCATCAGGGTCTATAAAAGCTATGGGTTCCCAATTGTACTCAAAAGGGGAAGAGTTAATGTAATGTATGCAAAAGAATTGTCATACAAAAGAGAAAAAGCTAAATACGGTATATGTGGCTTGTTTCTTCCATTGAATGTGTATTTACTTATACAGCATCAATTTGCATTCATCTCTGTTTTCTAAGTAGAAAAGATTAAATGTAAATGTAGAGAATTAAGTCAAACCATGCCAAGAACACGAAGTGCTAATCAATAGAATTGGGAATGCATGATAATCACTTCAGAAGTGGGTCCAATAATTTGTGTGAGAAAAAGAATTAGCCAAATATCCTAATAGGAAATTTGACTACATAGGTTCAAGTGCTTATTTCTGAGGGGACAGAAATCTCAAAATAATCCTATAGCTTATAATGAGACACTAAAATTGCATACATACGATTCCAGTCGATTTGGGGAAAAAGCATTGAGTTATGAAAAATTATAACCTATACGAAAGACTTGGAATTCTGAAAGTTCCATTGATGTGATAGGGAGGATGACTATGAAATTATTGGCTAACTTGATATGCACTGGCTGAAGTTTGCATCATTTTGGACAGTGTAGCTAGTTCTTGTGTGCAACCAAGGTTTGTATAATCAATACCACAGATCCTGTAAGTTTAGTAAACACAACATTTTCTACATTTTTAAAGGAATTACTATTAATGTAACCTTAGAAAGAAATAAAACAAAGTATAGAAATTTTAAATTACATAATATTTTTGTTACAGCTTTAAGTATATTTAAAACAATATGTTTGACCCATGGTGAGAATTTTTGTCTGATTTTAAAGTACTTGAAACTTTATTACATGGGATTTTATTAAAACGTTTAGAAGAATTTGACTAAGATTCTAATCAATGTTTAAATGGTTGAATCTGATTTCTTTAATTTACAAGTTTTGCTTTATTAGCTGCTTAAATGGTGTTCAAATGTTGAGATAAATTGTATTTATTACAGCTGTATGTTTAATAAATTGGGCATTAAACAAAGAATAAGTAGCAGCAAACATTATATTTTATGTCTCTCAGGGAAATAAAAGTTAAAGAAGACTGGAATGCTGCTACACCAGGGTGGGTGCCCAGAGTTCTGACATACATAGTTTTTCTAGGGCCTTTAATTTTTTTTTTAATCTCATCTTCTGGAAGTTTTAAAATATCAAAGACAACATACTCATTCTGGAAGTAATACCAAAGACAAATCATATACTTGTTGTATTATCTTGATTCTGAGACTATAGCCTCACATTATCACGGCATATTTATCCTGATGCTGAAACTTGCAGCTTTTTACTTCAATGTACCCTCACGTTGATGCTGACCACCTCTTGTTTTCATTACTGCTATACGAAGAATCCTCTATTCTTGGTACCCTAGATTTCCAGGCTCAAATAAATGCCTGCATGATACGGTTGAAAGAAAGAGCTCCCAAACAGACTGAATCTAGGAAAATATAATCACCCTCATGCCCAATTTTTATCTTTAAAGATAGTATTAACTCTGATATGTTTGGAATTTTTGCTCAAGCATAAATAACTCCTAGTTCTTGACTATTCCCAGGAGCTAGAAAAAATAATAGTGACACTAATAATGACAACCCTATAAAAGATGATACGGTAGATTGAAAAGCACTAGACCTAGAAAACTTGTGTTTAAATCTCAGACCCACTACTTTCTGACTGTATGACCTTGGGCAAGTTAAGTAACCTGCCTGTGCTTTCATTTTAATAGTACCTATGTCACAGGGGTGTTGTGGGAATTACATGGGTGTGCAGAACTACCTGATACATGGCAATTGTTTGGTAAATATTCACTATTATTACTAAAAGTTATTGAAGATGGGTCATATGAAAATGTTACATGCTTCAAATGAACTGTTTTACTTTAGGTGATTTAAACTCTTCTCCAGGGGCAGGGTGAAAAAAGATTTTGATAAGGTATTATCTGAATGTCTCTTGTTCCCATTTTAATTTGTACTGTGTCCACTAAATTTGGCATAGTTAATGCCAACCACTTTGCCCATGAAGCCAAAATATTCTGTAATCATCCCTGTGATACCAATTGCGAGTATTCAGCTTCTGAGTCCAGAATACCAACTGTGTAAAAAGTGCGGATAATTCCAATTCACTTTTGAATGTAATGATCTGAACCAAACACAAAACCTAGTTGATCCAAGATGATTTGGTCTTTATAATTTTGTGCATTACGTGATCTGCACACCCAAAACAGGAGTATCTTTGAATTTAATATATTTTCCTTTTCAGAAAACAGAATTCTTTTAATTAAAAACATTTTAAAAAAGTTCAGTGTGTGTAATTGTTCACACCTGCTATGTGTTACCAACAGATGTTTCTTACTTACCTAAGGGAACTGTTATAATTATTCTATAAGCTTATTGGAATGGCATTTACCAAGATAGTCGGGGAAGTTTAGTTGGTGACTTTTTATGTCACGTTTGGTATTTTTTAAAATCCCTTCCCCTACTGCTGTCAATACCCACGAACCTACCCCAACCAAGCCTGCCAAAAGCAAAAATGTCATTTTGGGGTACCAAAATGCAGAACTGGCAATCATCATGCATATTTTAGTCTTCATGAAAAGTTACTGAAATTAAATCATGTGTACACTAAAGCGTTGTAAAATTTACTCAAATGTACACAGCTATTCTTTGTGCTGTTCAACATGGAAGTCTTACATCTTGATGATAAAAGTAAAAATATACCTTTCCAAATGATAATACCCTTCTAACAGCGTGGCCTCAAAGGAAGCTCCAGTAAAAATGAGAGTTTTCTTCATTTTTCTGGCCGTTGATAAAGTCTTATAAACCCTAGGCATGCTGAAATCTTCGTTTATGATACTAATCACACAATTACCTACAGGCATGTGTTAAATTTGACACCGGTTTCAGCCAAATAATGGACCAACTGCAAACAATGAATAAAGAGAGGCAGCTTCATTTATAACTGCTATTTCCACAGAGCTCTATTGTAATCATAGCAATCTGAGGGTGACTCATTAATTAATTGATGTTCTTTTTTATTATGTGCTATTGAGTTAATGAGTAATTTGTGTGAGATAATTCTCTGAACACATTGATTACTTGAGATATTTTCTGGGGCTTTCATATCAATGACATGCTGGATAGGTAGAAGATGCTATTCGCTTTTGTGTGCTCATTATAAGCAGGTTGAGATGAGCACAAACCAGTGCAAAGACATGTTAAAGTTATTTGATATAGGCCAACCCTACGTCTGCCCAACGGGAGGCTGAATGCTCAAGGAGAGGCCTGTCACATAGTAGGTGCTCAATAAATGTCAATTGAACTAATGGCTATTAAATCTCTGCTTTCTATTACCTTAAATTACATTAAAACCACATCTTAAAAATATCTATAATAATGTTTTTAAGAAAAAGTAATGATCAAAAAGACTTTTGCTAAAATTGTATTTTGTGCTAATGGCCTATTACAATAAACATGCAGATTGTTTTTGCAACTTACTGAAGTGAACACTAAACATGTTTGGCCTACATAATTTCTATGAAATTGTTTAAGTGACGATTCAGAGAGTGGTTTGCCTAAAGTGATAGTTAAAAGGAAAACACTTTTGTATGGCATGTTTTACTACAGATATAATTTTCAGTGCCCTGTTTCAGTTAAGGTGTAACATCTCTTCTGCAAAAATGTAGAATTGAGTTTCCTGTTTTAATTCATTATACAGAATAGAAAATTTGGAATTTAATCTGACAACAGCAACAGAGTTGCTTTCAGAAAGATCACTTAAAATTTGTATAAATGCGCAAAATTACACCCAACAATCGCTACCTTCATGTTTGAGAGTTTTATTTTCCCCACAAAAATAAACAGCAGGAAACGACCTAGCTCAGAGATCCTAAACGTAACATTTAGAGAAACATTTGGGGTGCTTTGTCTATGTTTGTTATGACTTAGCTTTAGAAAGTAAATGTCCTCACACACCTTTTTTTCTTTTCATGGACTTAACATATGCTTTCTAGAGATCACTTTAAATTTTGCCAATTAAGTGCAATCAAATAGTATAACACCCCTTTTATTAAAAACATAAATCCAAATGTAAAAAAGTGAATGAAAGAATCCAGCAGATATTTATTAAGCAAGATGAAAGTGAAATTACAAACACAGGTCAGCTTTAAACTCAGCACTCTGTTGGAGTGGAGGTGCACGGTCCTTCATCATAGGCAGCCTATGCGAGATGCATCTTAGGAAGGGAGCTTTCACTGCTCAGAAATCAAAGCTCCATCGAAGGTGTCCTACTGGAGGCATCAGACAAGCTAAATGACGTTAGGGCTACACAACACAAAGGGGAAAGTTGACAACAATTCAGGGGCTTTGAGTAGTCAAGACAATTAGCTTAGTACTTCAGGTCAATAAATGCTACAATTTATGGGCAATTAGCTGTAAAACGGCCTATAGCTGAAACATTATTCCTGTCTTGTTTCACAATTTCATGGAGATTAAAGATAATCTAAACAGATTAAGGCCTTAATCTTTAATCCAGGTGAGTAATTTTGTTTGTAGTAAAAAGCGTAAGAAATATTTCTCAGCATATTATGTGAAAGAAAAAGTGAAAACCTTGTTTGGTCTTCCAATGGCAAGGATAGTTGAACAGCCTCAAGAAGCTGAGAGAAGTTTTTTTCCCAATTTACAAGTATTTTGACATATAGATAAACAAAAGCAAAACCAGCTAAACCTTAAAAGATCATCTGAATAAGACACTGACAATTATAATTTTACATCCACGTGAATTTCAAGCAATTGTTAATGGGGACCAGCAGGGCTGCATTAAGAAAACCACTTTTCACTTCTCTCTCCCCCACACATTTTTAATGTGTCTTGCTTTGTTTATTTTGGTTATGCAAGTCCTTTCTCTTCATGAAACAAGTGTAAGGCTCTAAGGCTAAAATAATAGTTATTTTTGTGGGCCCCAAATAGCTATTTTTGAATTTCTTTCTTTAGTATATCTCAAATCTGGGGAACACGGGACTTGAAGATTCCTAACCATGAAGCATTTGTAAAAATACATATCATTCACTTTTCACAGAACCATTTTCTTAAAAATAAGAGGCAATATCCAGATTCACATGCATGTTCATAATAAAGCTTTGTTTTAAAACAAATCCACACCAGCATTATTTTCAGCTTAATATTTTGGCCCCAACCCAAGAATCCAGGTATAACATTTAATTTTCATCTGTAATGCATCTATTGTAAGGACAAAATATATATGAAAATAACACTGGAAAATATTGTTTCCTATACAAGTGATCAAGAAAAAACAAAGAAAAAGCAAACCCATAGCACTAAGTTTGCTGTAGTGAAAATATGGTTAATGGTGCCGTGTAGAATTAGATTTGTTGAAAAGTAGTTCTATTACAAGGAGCAAAAGCAAAGAAGCAAGTTTGTGGGCAACCCAGAAGAGGGGATCATATTCTCATTTCCTTAATTGTAATTTAAATAATCATTCTCCATAATTTCTGTTTCTAGAGCTTTCTTCTTTGTATGCTATCATGTAAGGTAGTACTATTTCACCTTAAAAAAATGGAAAGACAAATTTCAGCCTAAGAGTGATGTATTCTGAGTTGGTAATTACTTAAAACAGTGAGAGAGTAAAACACATCAAACTTAATGCGTTTACTTTTTGAACATTAAAATAAATGTCAGGTAAATACAAAAAAATATATAATCACTAGCTCTCAGCTTTTTATCAATCCCTTTGTTTCTCTTCTTCTAGAAGATTCTATGAGCATTATGTTGCTCTGATCAAAAGTAACCTCACTACTCAAATACCATCACAGCTTCAATGTGCATTATAGTGATTTCAGTAGATTCACACTCAAATCTTTTCAGTGTCATACATTTATTAAGCCATAAAGTTATTAAACCCTCAGCTCTTGTGGAGAGATCTGGGCAGAATTTATACAACAAGTTTAATTTATCACTTAAAGATTATCTCATAATTGTGGTAACAGATTTTTAAAGTAACCCTTTGGAAAAAATTTTACATGATACCCAAAGGCACTAGTTCACATAAGGGGTGGCTGAAAAAGCAAAACAAAGCCATTGTGTAGGTAAAGAGCACACAAAAAAAGGATATTAAAAGGAAACCTGTTAAGCTTTAAAGTTATCCTAAAAATGGCACTTTTCACGTTGGTATAAAATGAAAGTGCTTTAAGATGAAATTTTTATGTATTTTTTAAAGCTTATTTTTAACCCCCTGAAAATAGGGGGTTATAACAAGAACACTGATAGACTCTAACTTATAGCGGCAATAAGTAGCGGATGTCACTAAAATGCTCTGTGTGTGTCTTTATTTTTTAGTATTTTTAATGTTGATAGACTTGCTTTATCTATCTGTGTATCATTAGTGAGATTTGCTTTTCAATTCTTTTCTAGAAAGTTACAGCTCATTTAAAATAGCTGGTAAATACAGAAAGCATAAATATACAGTAAGTTTAAACACTGATTGTACTAAATGCAACAATACAAAGAAGCAAACGGAACACAAATGGTAACACAATAAAACTGTATTACATTTGTGCTTCAAATATTACAATACATTATATACAATAGTCCAAAATAAACATCTCATGCCAAGTGACACAAAAACGAATAGCAAGCAAAAAAATCCAGCAATATGTACATTACTTTTTTCTTTAATAATAAACATTCAACTCTGAACTGGGGCAATTTCACTACATACAGATGCAGTCCGCCTTTTATTCCATATAACCATCCTGCCTTCCTATATCTACGCTATTCAGTAGGTTCCTGTGTCGATTCTTATATACATGTGGAGCAAAAAAGATAAAAGAATGTAGTGCTTTGTATTCTTAATGGGGTGATGTTGATAGATCAGCGAACCTGGGGCGCATAACCTTCTTTCATTAAACCTTCCTCGTAGTCCGTCTGGCAAAGGATCATGTTATTCTTTAGGAAAAATTTGTCTCCAACACAAAATCTGAAAATATTTTAAACAATAAAATGTGGTTAAGACCATTTCATTTGGATCTATAAATATGAAGATTTACTTTCCTAATAATAATTTCACATGGTAATTCTCTGAATCTGAAAAACTGGCTTAGACAGTTGTCTTCACGATTAGAATTAAACCATTTACCATTTACTTCATTTAATGAAATGTTGCACACATCTGAAATCTTGCCTTTGCATGCAAAAATTGTAAGGATATTGAGATATACACTTTGGGCACCCAAGATGACTTGCTTTTTTTTTTTTTTTTTTCCACATTGGAAATAAAAAAAATAAAAGGAACTGATCTGTATTTACACCCATTAAAATAAAAGAAAGAACGGTAATAACGTTCCACTGCAGTAATTATGGATGATTTCATCTCTGGCCATTTAGGCACTTAATAAAAAAGGAAAAGGCATTAAAATGAATCAAACAATTAGAAATTAGCCCATTTTAAAGCTTCCCATTTAAAGCTTTCTTTTACTCTGTTATTAAAATGTGATTAAATTTTAGTAATCTAGAAGTAATCATTCTGAAGTGAGACTTGCTCTAGCATTAGACTCTGATGCTGAGCCATATTCCTTTGTTTGTGGCAAGTTCACTAACATGAAATAGTAGATGTCATTTCTTAGAGCACTTCCAATTTAACCAAAGGGAGTAACCTAAATGAACTACTTAATATTGATGTGATAAATTAAACGAGTTTCCAATAGCTAATTATGCATTTTATTTTATAAAGCATTGTTTAATGTGGAAGCCTGTAATGTTTTTAATAAATGTTCTTTTTGTATGATTTCCCCATGGTGACACTTTGGACACAATTAAGGTCAGAAATAAATGCTTTTTCAGTTTCCGGTACATTTAACAATAAAGTAACTCTGGGGAGATCTGTATATATATTTAATTGTAACAATTTAACCTTCAAACAGTGGTGTCTGGTAGAGTTGACCCAGTAAAACTACTTGTAATTATACAAGTTGACCTCTCTGACCTTTGATAGTAGTCTCTCTTTATCAGATAGTCAATTTCAAATGATGTTCCAGCAGAAACCTTAGTGGATAGATTAAATTGTGTAGTGAAAACCACCCTTTAATGTTTTGTGAAGTTGAAGGTTTAAATGAGGAGCAGTTGGACTGATTTACATTTGCAAAGATTGGAATGCTAGACAAACAGTGAACCTATTTTTTTTTCCAACTGGGTAGCTTTGGAAATTTATCCTCATACTAGCTAAGTAGATAGAGGGGAAAATAGTGTAATAAAAAAAAAGTAGATTGAAAAGAATTAGCTTTCCTCTTAAAGGAAAATTGGTCTGTTTATTTGTGGAATTTACTTTTTTTCCCCAGGATTACTGCCTGCTGATGGTGTTGATTGAAAGCACAGACTATGCACTGATCTTGAAATCCTAGGGTTGTTTGTGGTCAAAGCTACTGGATACAATAAATAATTCAAGTTTGGGGCTTTAAGTATATTTTCTTTGTATTAGTTGTAACCGGTATCCTTTAAATGTTGCCCTTCAATAATGATGTTTGTACAAACGCGTTTGACAATATCCTGATGACTAGGATATGTTGAATAAAAGGAAATATTTCTCTTGTTGAATAGACCTAAGTAGTCAAACTGATAGCTTATTTTTTATGTGAAATTTTACAAAATAGCCATGTAGAATATGTTTACTGTTCAAAGTTATAAATTTATATTGCTGTTGAAATTAATTTCGACTAATATGCAAATAATAAATGTCACCAAAAACAAGTAGATTCAATAAAACACTCTTGTGTTCCAGCTGATATCACTAAATCATTTTTTCTAAAAACCATTTAATCCGGAAATACTCTCTTTTAACTCCATATTGTTTAAAATTTTGCTTTACTTTTTTAGTAAGCCCTAAAATTCTACTAGCCATCAAATAAAAACGTTTTCTTTGTCATGTTACCATGTTATGTCATGCCATTCATACCTTTAGAGGCCTTCACATTTAGAAAATTTATATTTGTAGAATAATAAATTCAAGGTAATTATAGTGAGAAAACACAAAACCAAGAGCCTGGGGATCTGTCTTGAGTCCTGCCTCTATCACCTACCCATTGCAAGACCTGGGTACAGTTCAGACCATCCCCGTCTCAGTTCCCCATGTGTAAGAGAAAAAGAGCCCTATAACTAGATTATAGAGAGGTTCAAATGAAAAGTGTCTGAAAGGCAGAGAGGTATACTGCAACAAGTAGGGTCCAAACTCTACCTTCCCACTTTCGATAATTGAAACGAAAACTTTGGTTTTTAATACCTGTGACATCAGTCACCTTTGTATACCTTTTAATACCTTTGCCACCTTTGTGGCAAGGAGTAGAAATGAAATATCTAAAATCTTACCTCAATGTTTGGAATATAGGTAAAATAGCCACCTTTTAATACTTACCATGTGCTAAATGCTAAGCATGTATGTTCATGATCACATTTATTCCCTACATCCAACCTAGAAAATAAGCATTATCATGGCTTTTTACAGAAGAAAAACTTAAGTTTCCATTCCAGAATTTAAAAACCCTGCCCAAGATTCTATAGTTAGAATGTATGTAATAAGGGAAGGAAAATAACCCACGTCTTTTTGGATTCAAGACTCAAGCTTTTACCTGAGGGCAGTAAAGCATGCAGGCTACAAGAATAATGTGAAGATTAAACGGCAATACAGGGTATAACTGGGTTCTTTGTAGGACTATTATTCTTTTGCATAACTTTTCTTTCCTTTTTTTTTTTTTTAGATGGAGTCCTGCTCTGTCGCCCAGACTGGAGTGCAGTGGCGCAATCTCGGCTCACTGCAAGCTCCGCCTCCCGGGTTCACACCATTCTCCTGCCTCAGCCTCTCTTTTGCGTAACTTTAAAAAAGTCTGCCTACTATTCAATTAGGTGGTATATATACAGCAACAGAGGGGGAGAGAGGGAGAGAGGGACAGAAAACTTTTCTAAAATACCCTTACCTGACACATTTTATTACTAATATGCTATCAACTGGATAAAGTGCATTTTATACGCATTTCAATTTATACTTAAAGGTCAAGATGAAACAGAACATGGATGAGGGATGTCACATTTGCACATGTGACTCAAACAAAACAGCCTTGAAAGCTGTGGTTAAGAGCAGATTATGGTTGGTATGCAATTAAGGTTGATACCCTTTTTAAAAAATGCTTCATATATACATATAAAGAAATTTGAGAGACAGCAATACAGAGTACGTATTTAACACATTAATCTGTAACTGTGATTTTGTAAGAAATGCTAATTTCCAGTGTCTTATGAGATTCAGCATTTGCAGGAAAAAAAAAAAAAAAGCATTATGAAAGGAGTGATAGCCAGAGGATACCGCAAGTATATTAACAGGCTACAATTACTAAAAATAAACATAATCTTTCTTGTAATCTGACCCTAATTACTTGTAGTATGCTCAGTTCAATTAGTTTTACCCTCATTTAAAAAAAATTACGGTAAGGAATAAGAAGATGCCCAATCGGATTATTAAACCATCTGATTCTGATGTTTTGGAATTAATATTAGATTTAATTTCTAGATATTTTTGAGTGCTTCTTCATATAGTCTTAGAGATTTGAGAAGTATATGAAACAAGCACAACTAGTAAATCATCCTTATAAAATATAGTGCTTAATTTTAAGCAGGTTATCAAAAGCCTATGCTAAGAAGCCTCCACTGGTAACAGCCCTTTTAAGAAATAAAAATGTTAGCCTAGCCATCTTCTTTCCTTAAAGTTAGTGACTGACAATTATGATTAATTTCTATCTTACAACACTTAGATAACAAGGGAGATCCAATCCATATTTCTAGTGTCTATACTTTCCTATTGCACATCTTCAGTTAACTGTAAGTTAGAGATTTCTGTACTATACTGTTTTCAGTAAGAGTTCTGGGTTATGTACTCATTCCACCACAATACACCTGTGAACAGATTTCCTGTCTTTCCCACTGACAATCCGGTTGTCATTCTGCATCTCACCGCTAACAACCCTTACTGTATCAAATTACACTACCCATACTCCAAATCTTGCTCTATATTATTCAAAGTTTACCTTACTTTAACTCCACTATATCGATTCACATTTATATGCTTAGTCAGACAATAAAATACCTCTGTTGAAATGAACCTGACTCCAGAGAGGGAGACCAGATTCCTTGGGTTTAAATCTTGAGTCTACCATTTTCTTCTAACTGTAATCTTGGGCAAGTTACTTACATTTATTATACTTTACTTTCCTCATCTGTCAAATGAAGCTATTAACTATTAAGCTATTAAGCTATTATATCCCAAAATATTTATGGGATATTTTGAGTATTAAATGAGTGAGTACATGTAAAATTCTCAGAACAGTGTTGGGTGTTTGACTAATACTTTATCAGAATTCGCTATCATTACTATTTGGTAATGATAATCTTTTCACCTTTACTTAAGGTGTTCCCCAGCAATAAATATTTCTCCCCTTTTTCTGTCTACTTAAATTCTAACAATCCGTGAGTCCCCATTCGCTCCATCAACATCCTCTGACCACGTAAATTTGCTTATTCTGCTCTTTCCCAAAGCACTTATTTATTGGTGTACTGTTTATTTTAGTGTTTCAAAATTTCTCATGAAAGTGTAACTGGTTTCCCATTATAGTCAGCAGTTCTGCGGTAAACGACCACAAGTGGTATTTCTTTTGAACCCTTTGCAGAACCATCATAAACTGTACTACCACTTAAGGTGTGTGGTCAATAAAAATTGGTTAAGGTAGATTTATTCCAGAAACCAATAGCTTTAAATAACAAATGTATTTTAGATGACTAGTTTAAATTTGTATTCATTTGGACTTTTATTTAATGGCTTTTCAAAGACTAAGTTTACAATTTCATTTCCTCTAGGTGCTTGCTCTCTTTCTACTCCTCCATATGCCTACCAAACCGCTTCTCTAATCTCTGAACATACTGAGCTGCTTTTCATTTCCTAAACACGTCAAATGCTTTCACATCTGCATGCCTTTGCACGTTGCTCAATTTGCCTGAAAATTCCTTCCCTCACTGCTCCCTGGGTCCCTCATCTTCCCCAAGCCCCAGCAGACACACTTCCTATAAGTCAACCAGTTCTAGGGAGTTCTTTTTCTTAAGACTCAGCATATCAGGCTTTTGATGCTTCCCTAACACTTCAAGAAGGATGGCTGTCTCTTCCCTCAGTATAGATCTATTTAGCATCGATTACACTCTTCTGTGAGTCTTTGATGTCCTGTGTCTCCCATAGCTCTGGACACCTCTAAGAAATAAACTAGATTTTATCAACCTCAGCTTTCACAGAGCCTAGCACAGTGCTTTATACTGAAAAAAAAGAAAATTAATTGTTACATAATTTTACTTATTTGGGAAAATCTCATCACAAGCTTTTTTTTTTTTTTTTTTTTTCCTTTTCTTACAAAACTATCATTTAGTTTTACTGAGTTTTCTAAGAAGAAGGGACTGATTCACCTTTAAGAAATTAACCAGTTATATAGACTCTTCCAATTCTGAATGAGATTCAAGATACCATAAAACAAGCTTAAATAACCCTCCTGCGGTACCTTTTAAAATAGAGAAACTAGCAGAATTGTAATGCAGGATTCACATTTTAGCTATACTCCTCTAAAAGGGGCAGAGGAGATCTATATATAAGGAACAATCAATCCTGAAAGGTTATTATTACTGTTACTTTTTGAAATGCTTGGATCTTAATGATACTTTGATTTAAAAGTTAAGATGAAATGACTGCTGAATACAATTCACAAACCTGTGTAATTCCACAACTTCAGAAGTCAATAAAGTTTGCTTAAGGGAAAATGCCTAAGAATTACCTATTTGCCTTGTGTTTCACTTGAAAAAGTACAATATTGTGACAATGATTTGGCTACTGGAAGTGGGATATGGGATTCCTAGAGGGGACTGAAGCAAACTTCAGAGTAAAAGGAGAATCTCCTCTATTAAAGCCTTCTGTATCCTGGGTAACAAAATTTGTCTGCTTTGCTTGACTGATGAAGATTAGCTGACTTCTTGCATTAAAGAAGTTTGTCTTGTAAGGGCTGAAGTGACACGACAATAACTAAGTGCTAATTGTGCATAACCAGCACTAAAGATATGCAGTCCCATTATGGCATGTAAGAAATGAAGCGAACACAGAAATATATTAGGTACTTTAATAATGATACTAGAATAGTATTTTGCAGCAATAAGAATGTGAACAGTTTTAGAGTCAAAATTTAGGAGTGTTTGTCTTACTTGACTGAGTTCTCCTGAGGAGACAGACTTAATCGTGAATGCAACTTTTTATTTCAATGGTGAAATAAAATTGATATATGATTTGTAAATAGCATTAACAACCTACAATTACTTTGCATCATAATAGAATTTAGGCTGGGCTTAGCACTTGAATGATGTTTTTATTTTCTATGTAGAACATGGATAAAAAAGGTAAGCCTACTTAATAGAAAAAAATGGACAAAGGATATAAACTGCCTACTTCTCTAAAAGAAGGAATACCAAAGGGCCACCAGGAATCAAATAAATGCCAATTAGAAATTATAGTTAGAAATCATCACTCAACGTGGCAAGGATTTTTTTTTAAAAACATAATTCCTAGAGTGAATGTGAGGGAATGCGTAGTTTTATAGATTTCTGCTAGGAGGGTAATTGGTATAACTTTCCTGGAGATCATTTAGCAATGTATAGCATATGCCTTCAAACTGTTACACACCTTGTTTAATAAATTATGCTCCCATGAATTTAACCAGATAGAGATATGAGCATTTGTTTTTTATGCAATCTGAATATCTATATTTAGCAAGAAGCACTCTTGTGATACAATGTCTTGTGGGAACGTCAAGGTAGCGGAATATTACTTGGTAAATTACAAAAATAACTAACTTCTGAGAGCCTGTTGTGTTCCTGACATTTAATATAAATTATTTCATTTAAGCTTCAAACTCTGCAAGAGAGGTGTTAGTGTTTCTATTTTATGGGTGTGGGAATCACATTCAGAGAGATTAAGTAACATACTCAAAATCACACAGCTAATACATTCGCTAATATATGGTGGTGTTGAAATGTGAATCCCGTTCTCACTGTAAATGTCACATTCTTTCTACTGTTCTACAGGGTCTCATGAGAAGATTCTGCATCAAATAGTGCCTTTCAGAGTAAATTACAGTAACTGAGAACTTGATGCAACTAATATTTATCGATTCTATACTCCATTCAGGTGTTCTCACAGAAACTCAGTGAATTCATTTTCATTAAAATCTATCAAGTGTCCTAATTTTTGAAATGTTGTATTTTTAATATGTATATTTTAATATTCTAAAATCCTCTCCATTTATCACATAAAATAGGTGCCAGAAGTATATAGTTTTCACAGAAATAAAAAAATATAACTTTCAATAAGAAAAAAATGGAATTAAGTGATAATACTTTTGAGCTGAAAGAATTCTCTGAGATGAACTAATTCAGCTTCATATGTTACAAATGAAAAACCTGAGGTCCAGAGAGGGAAAGTTTTGGTTTAAGATCACACAGCTTATTAGTGGCAGAGCCCATATTAGAATTTAGGTCTCCAGATTCCCTGTTCAACACTTTTTCAAATGCTCCTCTCTAATGATGATAATTGTTTAATTATTAGCTATATCTGGCCTGATTCTCAAAGATAACTGAAATAACTGCAAAAGTACATATAGCACAGGGTTAAAATTTAAGGTAAACATCTACAGTGGGTGGGGGTGGAGGCTCATGCCTATAATCCCCACACTTTGGGAGGCTGAGGTGGGAGGACTGCTTGAGGCCAGGAGTTTGAGACCAGCCTGGGTAACATAGTGATACTCCGTCTCTATAAAAAATGAAAAAAAAAAAAATAGCCAGGCATGGTAGTGCACACCTGTACTCCCAGCTACTTGGGAGGCTGAAGCAGGAGGATTGCTTGAGCACAGAAATTGAGGCTGCATGACCCATGTTAGCGCCACTGCACTCCAGGCTGGGTGACAGAACTAGACCTTGTGTTAAAAAAACAAAAACAAAAACACGAGAGATAAGGAAATTAAAATATAAAAAATAAGAAGAATACAAAATGCCTGCAACAAATTCCTGTATATTTGCTTCACTGACAATTTATTTGCTCACATAAGTCGTACAATAAAGGAGATATTTAAAAGTACTTTTTAAAAGACAGGAAAATAATAAAAGAAAGGAATGAGTAAAAGAAGTCAAAGTTTACAGAAGTGTTTCCATTTTCTGTTATGTGCTCTTATATGATGCTTTTCTTTCAGGTAGAAGTAAGTCTTAAAACCTTTCTTCTCCTTAGTGGTTTGTTTCTGGCATAGGATTAAAGTTTACAGAACAGAAAAATGCTGAGATTAATTGCTTTAAATTTATGAATATAATTTCCACCTATTAAATCAATAGTCAGCACAGACAGGCTTACCATTTTTTAGAGACCAAAAAGAGATCTGCTTACCTCTGATTACAAAGCTGACATGCAAAGCAGTCCAGGTGGTAAACATTGTCCTTGGCACGCATCACCATCTCAAAGGCAGGGATGAGCTTACTACAGGCAGCACAGTTTCCCGTTACACCGAAGAGCCTAGAATAAGAAACATTTTTTTTTTTAGAAACTCTTACAGAGAAATCTGAGATTGTGAAGAGAGATGATGCTAATATACCCTGTAAAGCTATCAATACACAATGCCTTATGATGTACACAAGTGGGTTTTATCCTAGGTGTATGCATAAATATTCTTCTGCAATATATTCTCCGTTGACCTTCCTTGATGAAAATCACATCTTGTTTGAGAAGAAAAGGAAAAGACAAATACATTAGGAAGCTTACATAACTACACATCAACAGAAGTCAATGGGGGTGAATTCATAGCAAAAATCTTCTCTGGGTTAGAGTATACAGAAAATATAAAAGCAATGTAACTTTGATCTTAGTGTTATATATTAAACATTTTAGCTGGGAAAGGAACCAACTAATGAATGACTCATTTTTTTTGACATTTAGTTACTAAAAGGTTTGCTGTTATTATTAAAAATACATTTATGAACAAGCCATTTAAATAGTCAAAAAACACAGAGGCACATACATGCACCTTATGGCTCTATACCATAGTTATAGCTACGATTATGTTATTCAAGTAGCACATTAAAGTAAATGAGGCTGTAAACTATATACAGCTAGACCAGAAATTGAAGCATAATATACTGTTAGAACCATTGGAATTGTCTAGGATTTAAAAAAATT